>NC_067285.1:77288341-78527841 GCF_020740795.1 Apus apus | reverse complement strand
TGGTATCAAAGACTTAAAGAATCATGATATTTATAACACTTTGCACAATTAAATAGTGTTCAAGTTGCTGTGACCCACACCTGAATGGACCAACCTTAGTGGTAAAATAAAAGCAATTCAAATTTTTTGTGCTAAATAGGATAAGTGTCATGAGCATAATGACTTTTAAAATTCTTGATCTTGTTCAGCCAGCATTTTCCATTATAATTATGCTTTGGACCACAGTTTTAGAAGCAGATGGGTAAACTTCTTTAGAATCTCTCATTAGAGTAAGTGCTGGCTTCAATTTTATTATATTTATTTAAGGATTAGTGGGAAAAGTATTTTGTGAGACTTCTATTTGGTGAAATTTCTATAATGTAGAATGCAATTCCTCCCTTATTAAAACAACAGATTTTAATAGATGCAAAAAATGCTTAGAGGTATTTGATATCTAAAACACAAAGAACTTTACCTATGCTAGAATGAAGGTGATAATTCAGGAAGTTTGTTTTGCTGTGTTTTAATGTTTCAGTCTCTTTCTGGGATGTTTGTTTTGTTTTGTTTTGTTTTGTCATCTGAAAACCGATCTGTAATCCATTTATGTGATTTAGTTTTCCAGATTAAGAAGATCCTCTAATCATGTTGTATTAGGAGTCTGTGATTAAAGTTTGTGAAGAAATTTTAGCTTGAATGCCACCCAAAATGTGCCACTTAAAAAATAAAATAAATAAATAAAAATTGTTAATCTTTATTTTTCCCCAGCCTGTCCTGTTAAAATGTTGCTGTGTAATAAGGATATTGCGTGCTACTTTGATCCTTTCAAAGGCACTAAGTATATAACAGAGATTAAAAAAGGGATTACAGGATCCAGGGAGTTTGCTGGAGTAGCACCATTAAACCAGTGCTCATGGAAGATATTTATAAACTGTTCTTTTGTAGCCTATGATTGAACAGTCAATTTCAGTTATGGTTTTTAAATCTTTTTCTCTGATTTTTAGAAATGATAGAGGGTGGGGTGAGGGATGCAGTGCAATGTTTACTGTATGTTCTTTTGGGACATGGTTTACATGCCTGTTCTTGCTGGGTATGCATATTGCAGAAAGGTTTCATGTTGAATATTTTGCTACTGGGTAGAACTGCATAGGTGTATGTATGCGTAGATGAGTGTGTGCTTTATTTGTATGCATCTACATACGTATATACATATACATGTATACTGATACATGCACATGTGCTTTATACATATATAGGTGCACTTCATCCCTGTAATTTCTCTCTCTCCTGACAGAAGTATGCAGTCTGGTTTTTCTTAGGATGTTTTTTTGTCTCAGAAAAAATGTGAAGGATTTGGGTTTTTTTTCGTGGCTTTTTTGTGGCTTTTTTTTTGTTGCTGTTGGTCACGACAGTTGCTCTAAGAGAATGACAATGATGCCTGTTTTAGATTCCTTATGTTGGTCACATGTTGGCCATCAGAGACAGTGATGCATTGCTCACTAGGGGTTATGCTAAGGAGTAAAAAGCTTTCTGGTAAATTTTTATAAGCACAGTTTAACTTTCATTATTTTAAAAATTAAATATTTATAATTTCTCCAGTTTTAATAAATAGACACAGACAACTAAACTTAACCTTGAAGTAAGCATTAAACATCTATTATTTTATTGGCATCACAGTTCTCCTAAAGTCTTCAGCTTTCTGTGCCAGTGGGAGGACCCATCTAGCAGCCTTTTGTTTATTTCTCTTTTTACCTCTGCTCCAAATCTCCCTTTTTTGGCTCACTCTTCTTCCTTATTCCTTTCAGAGCTTGGATGAAATGGATGCAGTTGGAGAAAAGGCCAGTGGTTTCAATAATGTAGCTGGCATCTACACAAAGAATCTAGTGTATTTTCTCCCTAACCAGACCTTGAAGAAAAGAGTCCACAGTGGGGTATCTTAACTCTTAGTAAGCAAATATTTACTGCCATTTCAAGGTCATAATGTTTGTTCTACATTTTTTTCTTTCTCCAACTTCTTATATTCCATAAATCTCAGCTGAGGCTTCCATAATATTCTACCTTAGCTGACAAAAATTCTCTGAAGTAAAATGACCTCCTCAGCACCCTGCCTGTGCCTGCCATGTACTTTATCATGTGTGGATGGTCTTAGATGCATAATTTTCTTCAGTGTTTCCATGTGGTTAACAAGAAGCTATAATACGCTGCTCTTCTCATGAGAGTATATTGCTATAAATTAGACAGTCTCAAAATTGATTGTATTGAAAGTCTTCACTGCAAAGTCTGTTCCATGTAAAATAATGTGTGAACAAAGACAATGTTTAAACTACAACTTGTAGAATAGTGGAGAGAGATCTTGTAAGTTACCTGGCTTGGGTATTTCAGGTAGTCTCCTGAGAGTACTAGTCTACTGTTCTGTGTTTTGTGTGCTGAACATGTGCAGTAACTTCTTCATCTGAATCTTGCAGGCAAGGTTCATAGAATCATAGGTGCTGGAATGGACTTCTGAGGATCATCAAGTCCAACCCCCCTGCTGCAGCAGGAACACCTAGGGTGGATCACACAGGAACGTGTCCAGACAGGTCTTGAAAGTCTTCAGAGAAGGAGACTCCACAACCTCTCTGGGTAGCCTGTTCCAGTGCTCAGTCACCCTCACAGTAAAGAAGTTTTTTCTCATGTTGAGGTGGAACTTCCCATGTTGTAGCTTGGTGCCATTTTCCCCTTGCCCTGTTACAGGGCACCATTGAAAAGGCACTGGCCCATTCTTAACATCTGTCCTTCAGATATTTGTAGACATTAGTAAGGTCCCCTCTCAGTCTTCCTTTCTCAAGACTAAGTAGCCCCAGGTCTCTCAGCCTTTCCTCGTAAGACAGGTGTTCCAGTCCCTCAATCATCCTTGTAGCCTTCCATGGACTCTTTCCAGCATATCCCTATCTCTCTTGAACTGGGGAGCCCAGAACTGGACTCCAGATGTCGTCTTACTAAGGCAGAGTAGAGGGGGAGGAGAACCTCCCTTGGCCTGCTGGCCACGCTGTTCTTAATGCATCCCAAGATACTATTGGCTCTTTTAGCCACGAGGGTACATTGCTGTCCCATGGATAACTTGTTGTTGGCCAGGACCCCAAGGTCCTTCTCCATGGGGCTGCTTTCTAGCAGGTCAACCCCTAATCAGTATTTGTGCATGGTGTTTTTTCTCCCCAGATGTAGGACTCTACTCTTATTCTTGTTGAACCTCATTAGGTTCCTCTTTACCCAGCTCTCCAGTCTGTCTAGGTCTTGCTGAATGGCTGCACAGCCTTCAGGTGTATCAGCCAATCTTTCCAGCTTCGTATCATCAGCAAACTTGCTGAGAATACACTCTGTCCCCTCATCCAGGTCATTGATGAAGATGTTGAACAAGACTGGGCCCAGTATTGACCCTTGGGGAACAAGTCTCCAACTGGACTCTGCATCGTTGATCACAACCCTATGGGCTCTATTGTTTAGCTAGTTCTTGATCCATCATGCTGTCTGCTCTTCTAATTCACACTTGGTGAGCTTATCCACAAGGATGTTATAGGAGACAGTGTCAAAAGCCTTGCTAAAGTTGAAGGAAGACAACATCCACTGTTTTCCTGCATCTATCTATTCTGTCACACCATCATAGAAGGCTATCAGATTAGTCAGACATGATTTCCCCTTGGTGAATCCATTCTGGCTACTTCTGATAAACTTCTTTTCTTGCATGTTCTTAGAGATGACCTCCAGAATAAGCTACTCCATTTTCCAGGGATGCAAGTGAGGCTGACCAGTCTGTAGTTACCCGAGTCCTGTTTCTTCAAGACTGGAGTGACATTAGCTTTCCTCCAGTCCTCAGGGACCTCTTCTGTTTTTCAGGACTTTTCAAAAATGATAGAAAGCAGTCTAGCAATGACTTCTGCCAGATCCCTCAGCACACATGGCTGCATCCGATCGAGGACCATGGATTTGTAGATGTCTGGTTTCCTTAGCTGATCTTTAACCCAATCTTCTTTAATCAAGGTGAAGTCTTCCTCACTCCTGACTTCTGTGTTCTGGAACACTTGGGAATCCTGAGGCCTTAGCAGTAAAAACCAAGGCAAAGAGGGCATTAAGTAACTCTGCCTGCCTGATCCGTATCCTCTGTCACCAGAGCACCCACTTCGTTTAGCCGAGGGCACACATTACCTCTGGTCTTTCTTTTACCTCCAATGCACTTGAAGAAGCCCTTCTTGTTGTCCTTGACTTCCCTTGCCAGTTTTAACTCTAAGGAGGCCTTGGCTTTCCTTGTTGCATCCCTATGCCCTTTGACCCCATATTCTTCTGTGTCTAGCTGTCTTCTCAGTTCCTAATTTAGAGGTAAATGTAGTTGTCAAGACAAAAGGTTTGACAAGGTAAAACCTTTTGCAATCCTCAAAAGGTGTTTTCAGAAATTTTCCAAACTTTGAGAACAAGAGAGAGACTTTACAGAGCTAAAGAGAAACTTGAATCCTTTAATAGACTGATGCCATTAATGGCACAGAGGCACACAGGGAAATACACATACCATTGTTGCATGTGGCGCAAATAACATCTTTAATCACAGTGTATCAGCATCTTACTCCAAAAGACTAGTGGGAAGGGAAGAAGCAAAGGTGTTGGCTGAAACTAAGTCTTACATATATCAGACTTCTACATTTTGAAGCTATTGGAATGAACAAAGTATAGAAAGACTACAGAAGTCAAGGAAATCTCAGAGGACATTAATATATGAAATCTCTCAGCAAACATAATTACAGCTTTAATTGATTAAGTGATTAAAGAAACAGCAGGGACTATTGTGGTCATCTAGTCCAAACTCCTGCATAATGCAGGAATTATTCAGAGAATTCCTGTGGCCTAATTCAACTAAAGTAGAGCAAGGAAAATATCAGATCTAGATTTAATTTTTATTTGTGTTCAAGACTTTAAATTTCTGTTCTGAATTTTTTTCTGTTCTCAAATTCCAGCAATATTGACAAAACTTGAACAGCTTTTAATTAGATCTGTGTTCTTGTATACACTTTGCTGTGATGTAGGTGCTCCTTAATTTTTTCGGTTAATTTTACTGTCTAGAATTCATGTACAGCTGACTGTCCTCCATTATTATTATTTATTATTTTTTATTTTTTATTTATTATTTAGACATTAGGAAGAAATTCTTTAGTGTGGGGGTGGTGAGACACTGGAACAGGTTGCCCAAGGAAGCTGTGGATGTCCCCTCCCTGAAAGTGTTCAACACCAGGTTGGATGTGGTTTTGAGTGAACTGGTCTAATGGGAGGTGTCCCTGCCCATGAAGGGGGCTGGAACTAGATGATGTTCAAGGGTTTTCCAGCGCAAACCATTCTATGATTGCCTCCACCATCAGCATGTTTTCAGAGTTAAAGCTTACCAGATGAATAACAGTATCCTTGGCTTGTTAAAAAAGGTATAATTTTCTTATTTTTAGTTACAAAAATTATTCAAGTTCTTAAGAATTTTAGTGCAAGCAATGTAAAATACTTTGAATCTGAAAAATTTTACTTATTTTCAAAAGTAAAACATTACTGAGGATAATAATGGAGTATATCCAGTCAGATTGAATGCTTTAAGTTATAGATAACTCTTAAAATAGCTATGGGGAATAGTCTGGAAGTATATTAAGATTGGTCTTCTGAAACAGATGTCCTGTTAATCAGTTTCTTTATTATCTTTCTCCTCTTGATCGAAACAGCATATATGAAGTATATATTTGAGTAATGAGAGGAGCAAATTTTTATCTGTTGTGTTTTAAGGCTGGATATTATATGCAGTGGTGAAAGATTTTCTTTGTGAAAACATTTTTTACCAGATGAGAACTTCACGAAGGGGTTAATTTTATGAACATAGAAGAGATGTCAGTGGTTATTTGTATAGAATGTAATGAAGCTATATGTAATAAGGTCCCCTCCACACTCTCCTCTTCAATAAAATATCTATTGCTAGAAGTGTGAGATTATAGAAGGATGAAGAAAGAAATGAGAATAAATTCATATTGTTAAAAAAAGAGGATGTCCTTTACACTTCTGTAAGATGCAACATCCAAACTTCAGCACAAGCAGAATTGTAACAACCTTTTTTTATTATTATTTTTTGTATATAACTTTTCTCGTTTGTTCAGCAAACAATGATTTTTGGAAATTAGAACTATACACAATCCCAACAATATTTTGTCAGTGTTACATTTTACCTTCTGTTTCCTTTCCACCTCTTGTAACATTCCATTTCCCCACTAATACTGGTAACTTTTAATGTCATTAAGCATTTCTGCTTTCCCTTGATACTTCTATAAATATCTGACATGAGTTAAACTCAGAGATGGACCATGTGCTTTTTGCTTATTTTGATAAGTATTTTGCAAAGTTGTAAATAAGAAATACACATCCTAAAACAGTCAATTATATGCATTTTGGAAGTCTTAAAGCTTCTCAATGCTTCCTCTAACCTTACTCTCCTGGGATATTCCAAAGATGAGGTATTTTGTGCCGTTACGTTATATTTATATTTCTACTTTGAATATAAAAAAAAAATACGGATTTTAGGCTACTCTAAATATAAAATTTGGTAATATAATTTTAATTTTTCTGTGAGCGTTTCACAGATTTCCATAATCTACTGCCTAATTTTCATAAAGTAATTACTACATATGCATCTGTAAATGCACATCTGTAACTAAATTATTTACTGTTAGGGTGGTGAGGCATTGGAACAGGTTGCCCAGGGAGGTTGTGGACACCCCCTCCATGGAGGTGTTCAAGACCAGGCTGGACATGGCTTTGTGCAACCTGGTCTAGTGAAAGGTGTCCCTGTCCTTGTCAGGGGGTTGGAATTACATTATTTTCTAGGTCACTTCCAACCCAAACCGTTCTATGATCTGCATTACTGTTTTGGTTAATTCAGGAGTGAGCTTTTAAAGTCAATGTCCTGGTTTTCCCCGCCCTATTCTCTAAAACCAGAAATTGTTTTTCATAAAATGAAGCCAGAACATCAGCCAGAACATTTTCCAGGGGTGCACTTTATGCTGCTCCTACCCCTAAAGGGCGGTCAGTTTGTTCAGCCTCCCAGGCATTTTTCCAAAGTGAATTCCTCTAAAACACAAAGGAAGGGTATTGCTTCACTCCCCAGACCCATCACAACTTACTCTTGCAGTCCTAGGCAAAGTATTGCAACATAAATAAGGTAATTCAAGCTGGCTTTTGATTTTTCTTGCTTGGTTATTGAGGTAGTAGTATTAATGATGTAAATAACATTATGCTTTTGAATTGTTTTAATGTGTTAATCAAGACATCAGTGCATCACAATATTATCATTATCATGCAGGAGTGGTGAACTGATTTGAAGGCCATACAAATTTGGGAGTAGAAGTCGGGTGTCTTGCCATGCTGTTTAAAGCTGTAAGTGCTTTGCTACATTTCATAATATAATAATGGATACCAAGGGATCTGTTAATGTCATCAGTTTCCACTTATTCTCTTGATTAACTGTTTATTTAGTCTCATTATACAGTTCGATGTCCTGTCTTGCATTGCCATTTACAATTGGCATGTTTGTCCAATGACCACTTGCACCAATAATCTCATCTCGCATCAAGAGGGAATTTTAGACAGTCATATGTAGCTCCCACTAAACCAGTATCCTTTTGTGCCAGAAGCATGCCCAGAAAGAGAAGATTAGCAGCTTGGGTAGTTTATGGCTATTGCTTTAAAGTATCTTGTTTATCGCTGGTGGTAAACATGTACAACATTATGGTGAAGAAAGCAAGCCTCTAAGCTTGCTGCTTAGAAAAATAGGATAAAGTTGGCATTTTCTGCTTTTGGTCATTACTCTTAACACTTGCAGAGCTTTTCTGTTGATTGATTTTAGAATTAATGCATTAATAGGTTCATCTTGAAAGGTGCTTAGAACAGTTTTAAAAGAAACATCTAGGAGACAGATTTCTGTTTCAAAATTAATATGTTAATAAAATGTAGCTAAATATTAAGGATGCTGGCAAATTATCTTTCCCATTCTCTCGCTTGCACACACACACAAGCTGTGAATTCATGCCCAGTTAGGAGCACATGAAACTAATCAGACTCCTCTCAAGAAGGAGCTTCAACACTTGTGTAGTTTTGAGGAGTGGATGTTTAACAGGAGGAGCTGTTAGTATGTTTATGACAATAATATATACACAGAAAAATATATTATTGCAAGGGGTGGATGGAAAGGTCAAAGCCATTGCTTGGCAATACTTTACTTTGTTTCACCAGTTACTCTGATTTCATCTTAATCTCTGACATATAAGTGTAGGTCTTTTAGGAAGTTAAAAAGCCTACCATTGAAATTAAGATGTATGTGAACTTGATGTGAAAATTACTTTAGTGGGGACTAGGTCAAGGATTCACTCAGCCGAATGTCTTACATGTTTGTGTCCAAAACCAGACTGACTTGGAAGCAGTATAAGAAAAAGATAAAGCTTTTCTATGAAATATTCTCCTGCTCTTTGGTAGGTTGCAGCTCAGGGATGTCCTGATTCAGAGGTGCATCTTCATATCCATGAATCTTTGTGATTCAGATTCTTCTTACTCTTTTGGGTTTTTTCTCCATTACAAGACCCTACTGCAACAACTTCGACAGGTTAACTACTTGTGTATTATGCCTTTGTTTTTTTCTGAGCCTTCTTTCATTGCAGCCACTCCCTTTCTTTGCAGCTCTCCCTTCAATGAATTAGTTGTTTCTTGCCTTTCCTATGTCACTTATGATAGCTCTGTCTTTGTTGTATTTGTTCCCAAGTATGTCTTTCCAGCCTTTAAAAAAAAATAAATTATTTTGGGATGATTTTTATATTTGAAACAAATTTTGCATGATTGTTTCAACAAAGAAGGTAATTTGGGTTCATAAACAACCCATAGATTCCTTTGTTGCAAACATCACTGTTAAAGAGGTTGATTCTCTCAAATATTTGGTGCTATCAAGAAGGCAAGCTTAGAAGCAATTTCCACGCTAATTTCCCAGACACTTTTGAAAGTATAAAGACTTATTAATGTAAGAGAATACTTTGAAAATAAAGTATATCAGAGAAGACTTAGACAGGAGATCTTCTGTATTAAAGGAAATATGCCTTTTAAAAAAATCTGTCTGAAAGAATAATTTCTAGAAAGATGGAAGTAATTTAGATGCTATGATGTCACAGCACTTTCATGTGTATAGGCAGTCTGAATTTGAAATTATTAATTAGGTCTGAGAATTAAAACAGCTGATGGTTTTTCTTCCATTATTCCAGAAAACAAAGTCCTAGAAAGGTGAATTTAAAAGGAAAAAAAGAGGTAGGAAATGCATTAGATTAAAAAAAATATATATATTCACTACTTTTAAAGTTATATATATAAGTTATCTTATATATATAAAAATCATTTTGGTATGAAACAGATTTGAACAGATTATACTTTTTTTGGTAACTCAGAAGGCAGCACTAGATCAATCTGTTTTGATAGCTTAAAGTAAATGGATGAGCTGTTTAGCATTTATATGTAAATAAGACTTCTCACCTATAGTAGTTTTTGGTTTGGGGTAAGTTTTAGTCACTTTTTTCCCAGGAGGATGGGAAGTGAAAACTGTAAAGAAAATTTCGATTTGTGTTCTACTTGCACTTTTAGTGCAATAATAAAAGTCTTAAAATGCTGTTACATATACTGTGTAGACTAAGACACAAAAATGCTAATTTATTGCTAGACTGCAGCTTCCAATTTGCATTCCAAATCAGCCTGCAGAGCTCCCCAAATGAGTAGGTGCCCTCACAGTGTGCCTATGCTCTTCCTGAGTAAATTAATAGTAGTGTGTTTGTACATGGGTCCTGACATACATAACCACATGTGGTTCTTCACCATTTTAAGAAGGTCCGTTTTTTAAAATAGGGATTTGAAGTGTACAGCTAATTTTGGCTATTAGGAATCAGAAAAAAGACATGATGCAAGTACTGTTTTAAATCTCTGAACGGCTCCTAAATTCCTGTTTACAGTGACACTGGCAAGGTGTAGGGTACATATAATTTGCAGAGATTCGTGTAGTGTATTAAATTGTGCTTCTATGTGTGTATAAACACACAGTTGCATACAAAATGTTAGTTCTAAAGATGTTTTCTAGAATATTATAAGGGTAAAAGTGCATATTTGTTAGCTCCAGATGATACATACATATGAAAAGGAGGGAAATGAAGAGTCATATTATTCTTAAATGTGCTGATACAAGAGGAGAGGGGGAGGGGGAGGCAGAGAGAGAGAGAGAGAGAGAGAGAGAGAGAAAGACAAGTAATACAGCATAAAGAACCCACAGGCATCTGGGCTTTCCCACTTCAGTAGCAAATAGGGGGAATTATGGGTTGGTGGTCTGCTTCCCGTTAGGAGGACACCCCTCCATCTGTTTTCAGCACAGCCTGCTTCCAATTTAAAGCACAGATTTCAATACAAACTGCAATTTCTTTTCTCCATTTTATATGCAAAGTGAGGCTTATGAATCAGTGTTGTTGTCATAGGGGCTCAGACCAAATTTCCCCCCAAAATTCACAGGCTGTTTATTTGAATACCTGCTTACAGTGGTAGACAATGGGCAGCTTTGAGAAGAAAAATTGATAATCTTCACGGAAGAGTAATTTGAATGAAATTACTCTTGACAGCCTGTCTCCAAGCAAACAAGGAGAGTGAGGGAGCCTTAGCTAAGCTCTGAGGACTTGCCTAAGCCTCTGCTGTTGGAGCTTCCCAGGGAAAAAAAAATCCACACTTTTTCCTACATCTGACTGAAGCTTTTGATTAATTCTCTGTAGCTGTTTCTAGTGAAGAAAGGTAGCCATGGAAGAGAATATGGAAGAGGGACAAACACAGAAAGGTATTGTGATAAAATTGCTTTGTCTTTGCAAGGAGATTATTATTTTGCAGTTCCTTGTTTGCTTTAGCAGCATGCTGTAAGGTTAGTGAATATTCTTATGTGGCAGATGGGGAAAGATTTTTTGTTTCGTATCATTTACTCCATTTGTCTCTCTGCAATAGCACCTACATTAATATAGTGATTTTCATCTGATATCTAGTACTAAAAGATTCTAAATAGGAAATTTTACATTTATACTAATGATATTGCAAGCATTTAATGCAGCCTGCTTCCCAGAGCAGTTTTTGTTAACCTTCATTTATTTCACTTTTTCACGCTTGTCTAGCTGGGTCAAGGGAGCCTAGTGTGAACTATGAGAGAGCTACTCACATAATATTTGGAGCTAGTTGCAGTTGGATGTATAACAATGTAACCAGTACTTACACCTTGAACAAAAGTCCAAACCAAACAAAAACATGGGGTATATTTTGTATACTTTTAGGCAGCATTGCAATTTCCCTCTGCCTTTTTTCCACTTGTTTTGTGACATATAGTTCTAATATTTGCATTCTACAGAATTGCATTTTGCTGAAATTCATTTTGCGTGTTGCAGCTGAAATTGCTTTTGCAAGACACACAGCATGTTCAGAGCATTTCTGTTCCACTGTTTTGGTCAAGCTGAAAATAACTGAACATGATAGGATGTGTTAACATTTAAAGCTGCAATTTAAAATTATGGCAAACTGTTTATTAATTTGTGAATCTCTGAGAAATAGTGGGTTTAGCCTTTTCACTTAAGTGTTTTCTTTACAAGCAACATTATGGTAGTGAAATGAACCAAGGTTTTTTTCATTTTACTTTACTGCAAACACAAAGGGTAATCCTAGGGAATATTTGTCACATTAGATGATGTATACTTTTAATTTTGTATTTATTCTAAATTTGCTTCCATTTTTAAGGAAGATTATAATATAAATTTTCTGCAAAGGTATATTTTTCTGTGATGATGCCACATTCTGTTTTTCATCTCCCTGATCAGTCTGCTTTCTACACGTAAATGTCATACTTTCTTATGATAGGTGACCCATTTAGACAGAATGCAGCTCTGAATTGTTTATGGTCTTGGCTTGATCTAGATGCACAGTAGATAATCGTGAGAGGACTAATGGAGGATATGTGTACCCCCTCTGTGTGTATACATACTTACATTTATAGATAAAGATATTAGTGATTTCAGCAGTTTCTTCAGTTGAATGTTATTATTTGCAAATGGCAGAAATAATGGAAAAGTATAAGACAGTTCAGTTTTGTGAGGGTTTTTTTTTTTGTTTATTTGATTGCTTTTTTTTGAAAGTAAAATAAATACTTTTATTGTACGGTTCATTTTTTTAGTGTGCTTTACATTTAGAAATCGAAGACATTTTTTTTTTAGCCTGAAATACATTTTTTTCCACCTTCAAACAATTGAATTTAACTGTTTGACCACTGGATCAAAATACTTCATTGTTAATGTACAATATTGCCTGAAGAAACAGTGTGAAATTCAAAAACCTTAAATTCTTATTAAAGAGAAAAAAATATCAGAGAAAAAGTGAATACTTTTATGTATTAAAATAACACGTTGTTATTGATAAACTCTGTCCTCATTGTTCACATTATAAGCAGTTGAACGACCAATAGCCACTCAAAATGGGGTGATTAATAGTGTGGTTACGACAGCTAACACTACTTACCCCCATCCCCTATTTAGAATGCCATGTGTTCAGCCTCTTTTTTTTCTTTAGTGGTACCCAGCTGTCATCACAGACAGTGACAGGAGAATGTTATCGCCTCACGAATTGTATGTAATTTTTCCTTATTGGTGTGGAAGGGGATGCTGCGTAGTTGCCATGACCATACCTGCAAACCTGTCATGTCAGCCTGTCGTATCCCACTTCAGGTTATCACAACTTTAGAGTTTGAAGAAAATTCACCATTCAGGTGGAAAATGAAAAAAATATTTTCATTTTTGAATTTTTGGAGGTGCTTCAGTGCAGATGTTGGAATTATATTGAAGAATAGGGATTATTATGAAATCATGGATCTCTTTAAGGTTTGCACTGTGCACTTGAAAATTATTGACTGATATTAATATGACTTGATACTTCTTTCACAGTTCCTGGTTCGTTTGGGTTTTTTGCTTTCATTTAGCGTGGTCTATCTATTATGTGTTTAAGTGATATCCATAGTATAATTCCAGGTCATCTGGACTAGTTTTTCTAACTGAAGTGTCCCAGAAAATTTAATTGTAATTCATATGTTCTAATTTTTATCCTCCTGTTTCTTTCTTTCTTTCTTTCTCCTCTGCTTTCTACAAAATCAATGGGAGTATAAATTGTCACTGCTTATCAGCTCCTGTCCTCTTCACAGCAGATGCTTTGTACCTCCTACTGAACAGCATTACGTATTGCTAGGAGCCATGATGGAAGTGAATAGTTTCATATTGATGCATTTCATAAATATGATAAAGATAGCTCTAATAAAAGGCAATAAAATATTCATAAGTGTAAACATAATTCTTACCATAGTGGTTCAAAATAATGACCTTTTGCCTTACACAATCTCTGTGCATTCTGGCGTTAACATTTGTTATTTGTCTTTGGCTTTATTTTGGGGAATTGTCGGCAGGGGAATATATTATATCTTTTTTTCTGAAAATAGTGTATTACTAGAAACTGTATAGTTCAAAGTAAAGATTGAAAAACAGGTATGGACATCTTCTTCATGCCCCCAATATTTTCTTTCTATTGGCCTCTGAAAGGATGGTTTCTTCTGGACATCAGTACTCTTAATATGGTAAATAGAGGTAATGCTGCTGTCCATCAGTTTTCATACATAATGCTGTAAAAATTGAAAGCAAGAATAGCTTGTATTAATTAATTTTCTATTTTAAAGTATTAGAAAACTTGGTTATGCAAGCCTTCCCCGCCCCTGCCCCTTCATCCCCCCACTCTCTTTTTTCCTTGATGACACATTTCCTTCACTTGCAAGCCAGTACAGGCTGGGGATGATAGTCTCAAAAGTATTTGCTACACAGCTGTCTGTAGCTGTCCAAGAAGTGAAAGTGTGTGGAAATCTGGCTGAAGTGTAAGTTATATGTGAATACTAAAACATATTCTAACAAAGTGTAAAGTCGTAACATCTCAGAAGGATCAACTTGTTCAAAATTTCCATAATACTGACATTATGCTACATGCCTACAACTCCAACATGTTAAGAGCTGTGATTGCAAATTTGCTGTCTGGAAAACCCAGGATAACTAAAGCTGGTAGTTTATTTGATTGGTTTATTTCTCAAAAGCAATCAGCTCCACTTAGAAGCAGAAGGTTCACTGATGTCTTTAGGGATGCATGCTAATTTTGAAAAACTTATGCATAAATTTGCATGTGTCAGTGGTAGGTCTCAGCTGCCAGTGTTTGAAAGACAATGACGTCGAACTGTTAGCTTTGCTATGTGTAAAAATTGATTGGTCCAGCTCCTGAAGAATAAGTCTTTCCTCCATGAAAGCACTGATATTGCAATGATATCCCCAACCCCTGTCTTTTTTTCCCAGAGGAAAGCTGTTCAGAGGGCAGGCACTGTAATTTGTTGCATTGTGTGGGACTTGGCACAATGGAGTTAAGGATCATTCTTGCCACATATCTAGTTAAGAAAAAGAAACAGTGTAGCATGAAAAGGTGTAGTTATTTGTGTTAAATTGAAGATAAATGTGCCTTTTTTAGTGGTTTGTCCATAACTTCATTTTGTAGTTTGAAACCCTTTATAAAATAAGCTCTTAGGAATGGATGGAGCATTTGTATTTGTACATCAGTAAACATAAGGAAGAGCTAATTTTACTTAAGCTCTATTTGCTGTAGTATACCTAGCTACCATAAATACAGTTCCACTGGTAGGATAGCAAAAAGTATGTATCATATTATTGAGACAAGAGATGGTTGAATACTAGAAAATAAATAAGGAGTTAGTGTTTGATATGCATTAGTGATTTAAGTGGTTCTGCAGCCTATTATCAATGTTTTTTTGCTTGTTCCACAGCATGACAGTAAAAGAGAGCTTTAGGATGAGTTTTAGAGGAAAGTCAAAAAGATTCTAGAATGCTATCAGTAATAGGTATACACAGACTCTGCTTCTTCAACCATGAGAAGCTGAATTTCTTTCTTTGACTTCAGTACTTTTTGGAAAATGGGAGACTCTGAGTTAGTAGGATACTATAAACTAGATGAACATGATTATTTTTATTTCATATTAGGAAATAAGCCAACAGCTGAGTAGCCAAAACACTGCTTGCAAAAGAGAACAGTTGTCCAAGTTCTCATTTGACTATTCTTAGGAAGTTATTTAAAATAAAAATGAGCAAATCTCAGTATTTTGCACTTTGATTTTGTTGGGTGATTATACTTGTAGATAAAGCCATGTAATGTATATGCCACTGTAAGTGGGAGCCATGCTTGTGTCGTCAGTTAGATCCTTTTAATATTGTTAATGCTCGATCTAATCTTATAGGACCCCTGAAGTACAACCAGTTTTGTGAGTAATTTGAAAACAGTTTTTTAATTTGGCCTTACATGTAGGAAGTAGCAGACATTTACTGACTGACACTCTTTATACAAAACCTGCATTAGCAGTGCTTAATTCTTAAAGAAAACATGATGGACAGAGGTCAATCTTTATTTCTTTGGGAATATATTTTCAGTTGTACTCTTAGATTCCAAGCTTCTGTTCAGACTGGATTTTCAGAATTTCTTTCAGAGTAGAATGATCTTAACTTTGATCACATTTATTGCTGCCTCTTCTTAAAAGTGTGTGTGTGTGTGTAGTAAGAGTGCCAGATGAAATATTCAGTGGAGAATCCCAAAGTCACTAACAGAGTTAATATTTTTCCTTCTTAATCAATGTTAAATGTGGAAGAAAATTTTAGCATCTGACAAAGTATTTCACTGTATTTCCTGCTTAATACTCCTTAGTAGTTAATCAATAAGGTTTATTAAAGAGAAATACAAAAACATCTAATATGATTTTGAAGTTAGTTGTTCTAATATTGGAAGAGTTATTCTCCTTTATGTAGTAACTACAACCTACCTTACTTAATATTCGTACATTAGGAGCACTGAGTTCCAGAGCTGTAATTTGAATATATGTTATTATTCTATATATTAGGCTTTTATTGACAGATAATGATGTAAATAAATTTAGTCTTGATTCCTTATTTAATCTTCAACATTGAAATGTCTCTGTTAATAGTAGAAAACTTGGTATTTCTAACAGGCTTAAAATCAGACTACTGATAGGCATGAAAATCCAGCATTAATAGTACCTAATTATACTTTTATATAAATTCTTACAGGGCAATAAGTTTCCAACTGCCCTAAGGCAGTTGGAATCCACAATTCAATGTGTGAGAATTTGTCTTCATGGTGATTCATATCTGATAAGCACCTGAAACAGTTTTAGCAATGTGATTTTTAACCTATTTGAATTACCTTCCACTGCACTAAAATTCAAGATGGAAGAGTGGATGGAATGATGCTGGACATTTGCTTTCTTTATACAATAGTTTTGAACTGTTGATTCTCCCTATATAAATAGGTGAGAATATGCTTTTTCCTCCTAATAGTTTTATGTGGAAGATTAAGTAGAAAATCAGGAAAAAAAGTACACAATTTTGTGCTGTTCTGCTTCAGCTTGTCAATGATTTTATAAAAAAACCCTATGAACTACATACACCTGATGATCACTGAAAATCAGAATGTATTTGGTCTAGAGAAGGGTCAGCAAGATGATCAAAGGCCTGGAGCACCTCTGCTATGAAGACAGGCTGAGAGAGTTGGGGCTGTTCAACCTGGGGAAGAGAAGGCTCCAGGGACACCTTATAGCAGCCTTCCAGTACCTGAAGGGGCTTACAGGAAAGCTGGGGAGGGGCTTTTTATCAGAGAAGACAGTGGTAAGACAAGGGGTAATGGTTTTAAACTGAGAGAGGGGAGATTTAGGTTAGATATTAGGAAGAAGTTCTTCACTATAAGGGTGGTGAGGAACTGGAAGGGGTTGCCCAGGGAGGTTGTTGATGCCCCATCCCTGGAGGCTTTTAAGGCCAGGTTGGATGAGGTTTTGTGCAACCTGGTCTAGTGGTAAGGTTCCCTTCTCATGGCAGGGAGGTTGGAACTTGGTGATCTTTGAGGTCCCTTCCAACCTTAATGATTCTATGTAAAAGAGGCAAAGGTGAATATTTTTCTTATATCAAATAATTTGTCAGTTAATATTCTGATTGACAATCTGTTTCAGAAGAATTTACAGCCAATTCATACAACTAAAATGCAATTCCTGCTGATATGTTATCATGTGACTGATTTTTGAGACAGTGATGTGTGGTCACCAATCGTTTGATTAGAGGGGGTGGGAATTAGAAAGAGTTCAATTCCAGCATGTAAAGAATGAGAAATAAGTTTTGTCATTTTCTCAGCTGCAAGGAGATCAAACTCAGAGCATCAAAATTGTAAGGGTCAAAGGCAAGTGCCAAAGAGGGATTAGCTATCAGAACTGATTTTTTTGTACACGTACAGTCTAGGGCCTTATGAAGGAAGGACACTGACACAAAAATGTCTTAAATATTTTGTTAGCTTATCCATACAAACTCTCATAATACAGTACACTAGTTTCAAGAAGGCTAAATGTATCTATTTCCTCCGCCTAAAAAAAATTATCATCTTCTTACTAGTCATCATGTAGGACTTCAGTAGCCCTCCCAAAATTTGTCCTGCATCCATCTGGAACAATATTATTCCAAACAACAGTTGTTAAAATATCACCAAATACTACTAAGTGCAAGGATTACTTTTCTCTTTACTTTTATAACACTCCTGATATTTGCACTGGGACAGTTTCTGAGGAATTTTTATTAGGTTCACGTAGCAAAAGTTTTATTTTTTTTTCCCTGTACTGATAACAGTGGAAATGGACAGCTAATAAATATCACGATAAATTTAGTATCAATTTTAACCAAAAAATCTTGCTTTATTATAGTGGTGTGCATTTGCTGCAGTTCTGGTATAAAACCAGACTTCAGTTAAAGATACATGTGCTGCATTTTTGGTTTATGAGCTTTACAGCAAGATGCCACTGCCAGAGTTTAAATAAAGCTCAAGCAAAACACAGTATTTGCAGTAGTTTCCCATTTGTACACAAAGAGTGTGCTTTAGTTTGCTTATTAAAAAAAAAGAAAAAAAAAGGAGCTCTTTGTGCTAGCTATTCTGCTTTTCAATTTTCTGTGAAAACACTTTTTAGACACTGGAAGGCATGTGAATTTAAATTAAATTCTACAACATTTGTAAATTTCGTCTGAGAATGTTTAATATAAGGTGGCAAGTGCTGCATGTTTTATAATTAAGCCACAGGGGGTCACATCATACAGGACAACTTTATATAGGTAAAACTGAACATTCAGGAAGAATTTGAAGGAAGAGTTTATAGTAGCTTAGTGAAGTGATTAAGCAAGGATCACTGTGCATTAAGGCACAATGGGAAAAAAGTAGAAGTGGCAAGCAGGACCAAGGAGGTGATCATCCCCCTGTACTCAGCATTGGTGAGGCCCCACCTTGAATACTGTGTCCAGTTTTGGGCCCCTCAATACAGGACAGACACCAAGGTGCTGGAGCATATCCAAAGAAGGGCGACCAAGCTGGTAAAGGGCCTTGAGAACAAGTCTTGTGAAGAGGGGCTGAGGGAACTGGGGCTGTTTTGTCTGAAGAAAACTAGGCTGAGGGGAGACCTTATTGCCCTCTACAAATAAAGAGGTAGGAGCTAAACTCTCCTCACAAGCAATAGATAGGTGGTACAACAAGAGGAAATGGCCTCAAGCTGTGCCAAGGGAGGTTTAGACTAGATATTAGGAATAACTTTTTCACTAAAAGGGTTGTTAGACATTGGAGCAGGCTGGCCAGGGAGGTGGTTGAGTCACCTAGATGTGGCGCATGGGAATATGGCTTTAATGCTGGACTTGGTAAAGTACAGTTAATGGTTGGACTTGATGATCTTTAAGGTCTTTTCCAACCTAAGTGATTCTATGATTCTATGATTGTGCTGCTAGAGGTGGGAGAGAGACAATATGAGGAGAAGAAAAAAGGAGTAAACAATATGACTTCAAAGACCTTCAGAGAGATTTGGAAGTTTGAAATTGATATGGAAATAGAGGAAGATAATATTAGAGTTAAAAGAATGAAATATGCTAATATTTGGTCTTTCAGAAAAGACCTATAGAGGGCCTTGATGGAAATGTTAGGATTTTATTTTTATAAAGGAAATCAGCATTTTAAGGTAGAGTGTTTTTAAATATCTTCCAAATCTTTCCATTTTAGTCTCTCAATTAAAAAAAAAAGTAATTAAAATCTGTTATGGTGTTGATATAATGACATAAAGTTCTATAGTTTTAAAATTAAAAATAACCCAACCAGGCTACAAATAATCTGAACAGAGGAGTGCTAGATTTGTATTTTCAGCTTAATGTTGGTAAATAAAACACAAGTTTTACATAAAAATTTGTTAGAAGCATAAATTCAGATTATCTTTTTTAAATCATGAACATGTAATTTAAAACATTCTTTTCCCCAAGTAAACCAGTAGCCATGCTATGTTCATGGTTCCTATGGTAGTATTGTAATATGTCTATAGTAATACTGTCATTGTGAGCAGTTTCAAACTATTTTGATCTTGAGATTCTGGTGTCAGGGGTTTGATTGGTATCTGAAGGGGTAGATGAAGAAACCTATCCAAGCCAGGTACTTGTCCCTGTCCCTGGATGGCACAGAGCTCTGATCCTCACCTCTCCAGAAGAAAGCAAATATATCCTGCTGTGTTGTTCTTCCATATGTCAAATTGTTTGCTCTCCATCTCTTTTACCCTTCTATTACTCATCCCACTTCTAAAAACCCTCCACCTTAAAAAGATCCGATATAGTGCAAATTACTAATAGTGCCTTGAATTCTTTGATGCTTCTTAATATTTACAGGCGAGAATCTGCATGCAGAGGTAGATGCTCTAGCAATTTTCTCTAGTATGACAAGGAGATCTGGAGTGTGGTGGGCAAGACATTGTGCAGGCTGCTGAGGGTTAATTCTCCAAGTCTACACTATAGGTGGAAGGCTGTGGAAAAGTTAGCACTGTTGCTAGTTCTATTGCTCCTGTTCTATCAGTAAATAAATCCTAAGTCTTAAGACTGTTCTTTAACATTTCACATTATTAAACATTTGCTGGTGCGGGTGTTGTTTTTTGTTTGTTTTTTGTTTGTTTGTTTGTGGTTTTTTTTGTTTGGTTTGGTTTTTTTCTGATATATTTTGGATATTATGGTGGTATATAAAGACCCAAAGAAACTTGCAGACAGTCTCTTAATTTATAGAAGCATACTACAGAGATTAGTAAGGCTCCCATAATTTAGGTTTTACCTGGTCATCTCTTTGGTCTTTTGGGAAAATTCAAGTAATAAATTTTGACCCATAAAGACTAAATGGGGTGAGATTGTCATGTGGAAATTTATGGAACACGTTGAATTTCATGGCATTCTAGGCATACTGCCAAAGATATCTGTACATAACCGGTAGAGCCCTCTCTGAATAATTTGCATATGTTGTGGTTTGTGATAAACCTTGGGTAATACTACCAGGAACTGTGTATTCAGAGGTGTTATTGGATGAGAAGAATTCAATACACAGTCCAAGTAATATAAAATAGAGCTACTCTTTCTCACAAAGTAGAGGAGAATTAACATTTACTTAGAGAGGTAGAAGGACATTTTTGCCAGAGGGAGGCATACTCTTAATCTTATTTGAGAGAGCATTTGTGGGTTACCAAACTAACTCTAAAGTCATTCAGTGGAGGATTTCATTGCCTGTTAGTGAATGGCAATAAACAAATTAAAGGTAATTTAACCTTTCCAGTAAATTAATCCTTGCCTTGTACCAGTTAAATACCATACTGCATGCTCATGTCATATGCACAAAGTAATTTAGATGCAGCAACTTCTTGCGCTTTACTGGCCTGCTTGTTCTGTGACCTCTGGAATGAAAACTGTATTTCCAACTGCATTTTTATGCATGGTTTATTTACTATGTTTGTGGTGCATCTTGGAGGCTGGATCTGGTCTCTGGGACATTTACATTTGATAAGCTTCCTTTTCAGTGGAGGAAGCCAGCCTCAATTGAGCAGAAGGTGCTGCTGTCACTCAGAGCAGACAAATGCTTCTATGCTGTACCTGAGTGCAATATTAACCAGGTCAGGTGGCAGCAGTAAGAAGAAACGGGATGCAGTAGCAGCTACTGAGCTCAGTAAGCCCAAATTCATCCTCTCTGGCTGTTGGATTAGTCCATTGTGAAAAAACTTAATTGAGCAGATGTCCATGAATAGATTCTTAATTTTACTAACAATGATAACGGTAGAATCAATAACATTTTGAGTTCTGTGTGTGGCATAAAAGAACTAATAAACTTTTTTAAAAAAAGTTAATGGTTTTCATAAAGATTGTATACCAATAAAGAGTGTGTACTTAAACTTGTAGAGATAGTACGTTGCTAAGTCATTGTAAATAGTGACTCAGTTTGCATAACTGCAGATGAAAGTAAAAGTCTGAAATTGCCTTGAGGAAGGGGACCATTGACTACTGGTCACTGTGGCATTCATTAAATTATTGAATGTTATATTATTGATTTTTAAACTGAGTAGCTTTAGCATGAAATGCTTCTCACTTAACGTGCTTTGCCTTTGTTCATGACTTGTTGATAAAACAATCCTTAATAGAAAAAAGAACTTCTATTTCTAGCTGAATGACACAAATACAGTGTTTTACTTTCTCATGAGATAGTCTGAGTATGTTAGATATGTAAAATGCTTTTCCTATTTGTTGTGATGCTTCAATATAGCAGTATAATTGTCTTCACAGACTTTCTCAGCTTTCTAATTTCTTACTGAGAGGTTGACTGCTGTACACTTTTAATATAAACGTAACCATTCTTTCCCCCCCTCCTACCTCTCTAGTAGTAGGTTGCAGTTGCTTTTAAACACCTGCAGATTATCTTTGTGGTTCTCATGCTATTCAGAAGCATCCTATTGCCATGTTACATATCTACACGGCTGAACTAGATCAAAACAAAACAGTATCTTGTTTTCCACATGTTCATAATTAGCTTGTGATCTATTCCTCTGAGGCAAAAATCTTTTTTTCTGTTTAGTCTTGACTGTGGTTGTTACATAATACTTTCCTTTTGCTGGAAAATTCATAGTCCTATTAGAGTATGAAGGACTACTTTCATTAACACTGTGCACCAATGTTGTAGAAGTTAGTAGGATTGACTTGTAATGAATAAATTGCCCTTAATTTTAGGGTGATACAGTGCTGCTAAAAGTATACATGTCAGTAACTTCAAAATCTGGAAAATCAATGACCAAGGCTCTGATCCTGTGAAGACTTATATGTACATAAGTATGTAATTCACTGTGAGTATTTCCTTTGGTTTTATACCAGTTACTCACATAAGCAAAAACGAAGCACATGCACAGTCTTTAAGATTAAGACCTAACAATGCCATGGCACAATTTACATGTAGCTGTCAGGTTTTTGGCAGGAAATCTGTGAGAGGATATGATGAAGCAATTTAATAGGGTCTAAGAGGAGACTGGAAACAAGGTTGAATGGTGTTAGTTTATCAGCTGGGATTTTTGTTTTATATGGTATTGCAGAAGATTAATATGCTTTGAGGTCTCCCCTGGCTGTTGGCAGGTTCCAAGAAACTATTATTCTTTTCTTCTTGGTTGTTTTATTTATTAAGGGTTTTTGTTTCTGGTTTTCCTTTGAATTATTAGAATTTGTATTAACTCTTGGGCCAGTTAAACTAGACTTTGTAGTGGTATTGAAATATTTTGCCAGTGTGTCTTATTCACATATACGAGCCAAGCTAGTCATCAAATTGGCTGTGCAGGTGGAATTTTCCCCGAGGCAGGCTACCATTGACCTTCTTTTTACCTTTTCTGTGCAACATGGTCATGGTCTGCTTTTTAAGATTATCTGGGAGTTTAATTTCATTAAATTCCTGCTGCTAATGCAAGGACTAACACTGGGGTTCTCTTGTCACAAACTATAGATAAGACTTCTGTCTTTTACTGCAGGTCTGAAGCAGCCTGTTGGTTAGTTGTTTTTGTTTCAGGGGGCAGAGTGGAGTAGATATTTGAGAAATCCTTCTGAACTGAGGTTCTATTACATGGCTTTCTGTCTTTGCAAGTTTCTGGACTCTGACCATGTCTAGTGTAAATGCAGAAAATGGGTGTTTGTTTCTGAGATTTTTTACATAGAAGCTGTGCTGTTTAAAATTGTAAAGGGGAAAAAATCAACTATGTGTAAAGTTTGCAGGAATATCTTCTATTTTTGTGGTACCTTTCTATCATACAGATAAAATTAATCAAAAATGGTTCTTATCATTGTGACTATCCAGAAGTTTACTAAAATATGTATCCTAGAACCACACCCACAGTATGTGGTGTAAAGGCCAGAAAATAAGAAGTAAATTTATTTCAGCTGTTCAGCTGCATATGGAGACTGCAATTTCTCAGAGATGTAATCTTTCAAAATTATTCTAGTTTTATGAACATTGTTCAGTAGTTAAAACACTGGAATAATTATAACCTAGTGGTGAGTAGGTCTTTTAGGTCAGCTGTGTTTACATTACCAGTCCAGACAAGATATATTTCTTCCCCATTCCCATCTGGTACAGCCATTAAATATTTAAGACAAAGGGGAACCTGTTATGGACATTTGGGGTCTCTTACTGGCTTTCTGGATGCTTACATATGGGGAACTTTTGCTGTTAATATTTTAATTTTGATCTGTTACACATGCCCATACCATCTGTATTGCCTGTGCTTCCAGTAGATATCTCCCCATTATTACCTGTCATATCCTCTTTTAGAAGATGAAAACATGTGCTTTATTATATGTTTCTTGACAGCTGTAACTTTAAAATCCAATTCAGGCACCTTTGCCTTTCTTGAAAGTGATTGGAATATGCAGATTTCAAGACTTTAAAGTACCTGTAGATAGCTGTGGGTGTCTTTTGTGAATATTCTACAGAACCAAAGAGCTGCTCCTTCCTGATAGAAGAGTCCACACCTGAGGAGTTACTTTCTACTGCACAGTTATTCCTACGTGTCTGTCTTGATTTATTTCCCATATAATTTTATTTTTATTATTATTGCTAATATAGTCAACTAGCTTTGATGTAGCTGCTGTAATTGCTAAATCTTGTGATATCCTCTGAATTCTCATTTTTCTCCTTTGTTTTTTCTTGCCCTCACAACTCCTGATCTTTGTTTTTGAGTGCATACAAACTGTACTTCAAGCTGGAAAGTGGGACTACTACTGGAGGTCAGAAAGTACTGCCACTCAGGAATCGCTGATCTGTAATCATTCCTCTAATCTAATATCCTGACAAGGCAATAGACTTCCACGTTGCTACAGACTGCATTTTTTTTATTTATTTATAAAAGGATAATTTTACTAGACTTTTTGTAGTCCTTCAGGGACAATGAATTACACAATGGCCCAGATGTAACAAGTAATATAAAAGCAGCAGTCATTAAACTAAATTGTTGCATTCATCCTTACTGTCCTTAATCTGTTATTTTTTTTTTTTTTTCCCACGCAACCTCAGTGAGATAAACTGTGTCGTTTAAAAGCTTCCCCACAGAAACGTGATGAGGGATAATTTGACTAGTGGTAGTAGCGTATAATAATACTGCAGAGTTTTTTCATGTAGGCATGGCTGTAAATTCTGTAATAAATTAAATTAGTAAGTATTAAAATATAGAATACTTGATTAGAATGAATGTAGTGAAACAAATTTGCTCTTTGCACGTGGTAAAGCATGTTAGAAACCTCCACAGCAATTTGTTCACTATTATCAGAATATGGGAAAGCTTTCTGTATTTTAATGTATTGATGTTGTATAAAAAGAGGGCAGCTATTTGTATTTTCTTTATGCAGTCCTTTTGACTGTTTGTTGTTGTGTTTTTTTTTTTCGTTGTCAATTATGATACATTTTATGAAATTGTTTGGTTTTCTTTGTTGAGAAAAACTGAGGGAATGCTAGCCGCTTTCTAAGTGTCTTTATGGTTGTTGGGATAGAATAGCAGTTGCTCTGTCAGAGTCACAGTGTTTATTTTAATCTGAATTAATTTTCTTGGTTGCTAGGCAATTCTTTTTCATAGTTTTAATGGAAATGACTAATTCAGGGTGCTCTCATTTCAGAATATACAATCATTTGCTTTAAAACTGAGACTAGATTTCGCTATGATAGAATGCCTGAAAAATACTCAAGTCAGTGTGCAATTTTATGACTGCAGCTAAGAAAATATCCACATTTCTGTTATCAAGTCCTACACTTCTTGTGAATTCCAACAAAGCCATTGTAAAGCTAAAGAATTTGACAGAGGCAGAATACAGCTTTTATGTATATGTGGAGGATAAATATCTGCTCTAATGTCTGACATTTTACAGGTTTTTACAGTGAGTTTATGGAGCCGGTTATGTAGTATGTATTTGGAGCTGGTACCTGTTGAGTCTTTTTGCATCCTCAGTTGCAATGCTTTAATATATGTTATGTTTCTCAGTTATTCAGCTTGTAGATATATTCAACAGGTATTGCTTATTAGCAGTGCAGGGAAGTTCAAGAATAGGTATGAATATTCAAAGTAGTATTAACCATATTATTAAAGAAAACATCCTAACCGTCTGTAGCTCTGGAGCTGTTTTTCACACTGGAAAAGTAGAAAGGGAAGTTTCTTTGAAATTCAAAATACTGCTTTTAGCCATTTTGACTGTATTCTTGTTTAAGGACAAATATAAAGGAAAAAACTGTAGATTAAATTTCATAGGTTCCTCAGTATCAGGATAGTGCAGAAACATAGGCCCTGTTTATTTTGTTGCTATCAGCTATGCTTTAATTTCTTTTGAGCTGTCAGCTGGTGAAATACTATCTTTTGGCTTGTTATCTCTTTTCCTCTCTTGTATTTCCATGCTGGTGAACTACACAACTGAGAAATGAATGCAAACCACTGTGTTTTTCAGTAGAAGGAGAAAAGCATCGTGTGGGCCAGAATGCCAGTGATGTCCCCTAGTAGGCTCTGTAGGTCCTGACACAGGTTCAAGGTTTATCAGCTCAGTTTCTTTAGCCCAGAGCATCATTCTGTCTGCTTGATTGCTCTTTATTTTCCTTCTCCCTAGTCTGTAGTAAACTTATCTTCCTGGTAGTGGCCACCCTTTTGGTACAGTTAGTGCACTGAGGACTACAGCTGATTTGGTTGATCTGGATAATTTATTGCCATCGAAGAGTTAAATGAGTCTAATTTTGTCCAATTTGAAGATGTAATATGCTATCAAGACAGAGCCAACTGGGAATGATAGATATTTTAATGATTTTGTACCAAGTACACAATCTTTGCAGTATCTTAATGTAACTATCTTCTGCCAAAATCTTGAAATTGCTGTTTTAAACATGTAATTACAGCTGATGTTGGTGTTATGCAAGCAACAATACTGTAATATTTTGGAAATTTCTAATATGATTTCAGAGAAAACAACTTCAAAAATCACAGAATTATAAGTATTTTAAAGAATTTTTCAATAGAATATAGGGAAAAAGTAGATTGTTCAGCTGTATTCCTCATAGGACAATCTGCTTTTGTTCAGTTTTTTGGTTATATATGAGCTAACAAGGTGGGCAGATAGCCAGAATATTTGCAACTATAATGATAATGTACAGTGAAAATAAGAAGTTGGATCATTTATATTCGACTTGGGAGACCTTCTTAATTTTTGAAAATGAGGGATGGAATATGCAAACAAAATTAATAAGATTATATTCATGTTAGTGAGCTCTCCCAGCTCATCTTAATGTTTTTTACCACTTAAAGCAGTACTGAGATAATAGTTTTCTGTTTGTGAAACTGAGTTATGAAACTCTTGCAACAGAAACATGACAATGTTAATATAGGTGAAAGCAAACCTGCAGGGAAGATGAAATAAATTTCTAAATGAACATATGCCATACCCCTGGCTGTGTGAGGCAGAACACTGGATAAACTGGTGGTAAAAACAACTGTTTTATTATAATAACTTTACTGAATACCAACAATTGCCTTTCAAGAAACAGGGTCAAAACAACAAAATAAAAATCCCATCAAAGACCTTCCCAAGGTAGTTCTAGTAGTGTGCAGCTTCTGTAGGTACAAATGTTGGACCTTTGTCCAATATATGAATTCTCAGTAAGACTACATGTTTTTAAAAAAAGGAAATGTGACATAGCAATAATTTTCATTGTTCTTGGTAATTCTGAGAAGTTGTTATGAAATACTGAAGTTATTAAAAGCTATATTATTGCTTTAAGAAGTAGGCTCTTCTTTCAACCAATAATTTGTAAGTTATAATTTTGAATATATGGTTTGGTGAAAATTATTAGGTTATTATTTAAGATTCTGGACTGAGATATGAAAGATTTGAAACTGATTATCCATACTGTTTACCTTTTTCAATTTGACCTACAGAAATTACTACAACATTGTTTGTGCACTTGAAAAATCTTACTGTAACTCACAGTGTCTTGATTTGCTGTGAAAAGCCATACATAAGCTTTCATTTTTTTCCAACCATTCTAAGACTTGTTTATTGCTTTAGTAGGTCATAGCTGTTAGACTTCTACAATGAGAATCTCATCTTACCTGAGCCCTCTAGATACTAAGAAAGATAAGTATTTCAGAGAAAACTTACTTATTTAGAATCATAGAATCGAAGAATGGTAGGTGTTGGAAGGGACCTCTGTAGATAATCTAGTCCACCCCCACTGCTAATGCAGGTTGTGCAGGATTGTGTCCAGGCAGATTTTCAGCTTCTCCAGAGGAGACTCCACAAGCTTTCCAGGCAGCCTTTCCAGTGCTCCCTCACTCTTAAAGTAAATAAGTTTTTCCTCATGTTCAGATGGAACTTCCTATGTTCCTGTTTGTGCCTGTTGCTCCTTGTCCTATCACAGGGCACCACTGAGAGGAGTCAGGCCTCATCCTCTTGACACCCACCCTTTAGATATTTATAAGCATTGATAAGATCCCCTCTCAGCCTTCTCTTCTCCACCATAAGTAGACCCAGCTCTCTCAGCCTTTCTTCTTAAGGGAGAGGCTCCAGTCCCCTAATCATCTTTATAGCCCACTGCTGGATTCCCTCCAGGATTTTGTTTGTCTTATACTGGGGAGCCCCAAAATGGACACAACACTCCAGAAATGGCCTCACTTGGGCAGACTAGACAGGGAGAATAACTTCCCTTGACCTCTTTGCCACACCCTTCTTGATGTACCCCACAATGCTATTGGCCTTCTTGGCCAAAAGGGCACATTGCTGGCTCATGATTAACTTGTCCACCAGGACACCAAGGTCCTTCTCTGGGGAGCTGCCTTCTGGCAGGCCAGCCCCTTACCTGTGCTGGTGCATGGTTATGCCTCTAGGGGGTTATGCCCCCCTAGGTGCAGGACCCTGCAGTTGCCCTTGTTGAACTTTATTATGTTCCTGTCTGCACAGGTCTCTGAATGGTGGCACAGCCTTCTGATGCATCAGCCAGTTCTCCCAATTTTATATCATCAGCTGACTTGCTGAGGGTACTTGCTGTCCCTTCATTCAGGTCATTGATGAATATATTGAACTAGACTGGGCTCAGTACTAGCCTGTGGGGAACACCACTAGCTACAGGCCTCCAACTAGAGACTGCACCACTGATGGCAACCCTCTGAGCTCTGCCATTCAGCAAGTTCTCAGTCCACCTCAGTGTCCACTCATCTAATCCACTTCCTAAGCTTACCTATGAGGCTGTTATGGGAAAGTGTCAAAAGCCTTGCTGAAGTTAAGGTAGATAACTCCCTCATCTACCCAGCCAGTCATGCTATCACAGAAGACTATCAGACTGGTCAAGCATGACCTCATGTTGACTACTCCTGATAACTTTCTTTTCCTCCACTTGCTTCGAGATGTCATTCAGAAAGAGGTGTTCCATCACCTTTCCAAGGGATGGAGGTGCTGTTGTTATGAATTTGGAATGGTTTGTTGCTTACAAATGTTGGAACCACAGATAAGTCATTAGTTAATGCTATATGACTTTCAGTAGTGAAGTGATATTCATCAACCATTTATGTCACATACACTATACAGAGAGGAATACTTTAATTACATTTTTGGGGATTTTTTTCCTCTTTATTGGGACTGTTTTCCTCCAAAATAAGCTTTAGCTCTGCAAAGGCAGCTTTGGAGAGGGGCATATATTCAATATCTTAGAGTATAGAGGTAATATAAGCATTTCCTTAAAGTGGTCAAAAGAGTTTTTATACCTATAGATTACAATGGCTTTTAAATATCAAGATTCTGAAATGTTTTACAAGGGAGTACTTGATTATGCTAGAAATAGGGGACGGGGTGGGTGAGTGAAGGGAGAGGGAAAGGAAGAAGGAAAGGGGAAATCACATACTTTCAATTTTTTTTTTAAGGTGTGTAGTATTCAAAGGAAAGATTCTCATTAATTTTGTACAAATTTGATACCAACCTAGGAAATTGCATTTATTAATTGAAGAGTATTGGAAAAATATTATTATTTTCAACATTCTATCAATACTTACGGTATTTTCTTGGGAAGTCTGAACATTTTATTCTTTTTTGCTTGATTTTTTTCATATGTATAAAGTTTTCTTTATATTTTGACATGTATGCAGAACTATTTGTTCATAAGGAAACACTGCTTTTCCTGGGAGACAAATACATTGCTAGATGAGGCAATAAATAAATGCCAGATAAGTTTAGCCATGAAAAACACTTTTCTGAGTCCTGAGTAGATACAGGTGTAGTAGTAAAGGCATTCAGAAGATGAATGTACCGTGAGCTTGCAATCTTGGGCTATAGTATGTGGTAGGTTGTACTAACTGTGCAATAATTATTGTACTTTCTGATCATAACTGTATTGTAGTTGCCAGAAAAGCAGTGTGTATAACATTTAGCAGAACAGTTCAGTTTTCTCAGTTTGGTGTAACAAACTAAGTCCTATAAATGAAGATGAACAGAGCTTCAAGAAAATATTTTGAGGGGAAAACACATTTTGTAGAATATCTGCATCTCTTGTGAAGCAAGCATTAGGCCATCCTATTTCAGAGCCATAATATGGAACAGACCAATAAGACTTCCTGTGCTAGCAGCATGGGTAGAGCACAGTTGTATGTTGGTATTCCTTTGCCAAGTGAAATTAGGAGAGAGGAAAATGAAAAGTGATTGCATCTTTCTTATGATCCACTGTTCAGCAATGCCAAGTAGATCTGGGGATGAACTAGTCTGGAAGAAATAAATTATAACTGTTATTCATTACCATTGGAGAACAAAAGAACAACAAAAGAGTGAAGAGGACTTTCATCATAAGGAATTTTGAACATCTATGCAGTACCTAAGCTGGCTGCTGCCTGGAGTTGTACAGGATGTCGTCTTATATTTTCAAAATTTCCAAGGACTAAGTGGTAAGGAATAAATATGAGTCTTAATGTCATGAATAAATACAGCATGTTGAAAATGTAAAGTGGATGAATTTTGAAAGTTCAAAAAGCAGAAAATGAGTGAAAGAATAGCAAAACCTTTTAAAAAAACAAGACACCTCCCCTCAAAACCTAAACAAAAAAATCCCAAACTTGTTTTTAGTGGCACTTGCCACTATCTTTTTTCTATCTTTACAGTTTATGGCTATTAATGTAGTCTTATACAGTTAATTATTTTATGATAGCAAGGCTTGTGACCTCACTGCAGCTGCTGCTTGGGTGAGAGCAGTCCATTAGCTGTCCTTCCACTTGAATAATGGATTTTCTCACTCCTGAGGCAGGTAATAAGAGGGCTATTCAGAGTTTGTAGTTGGAGGATCTATGTCTAGGGGTGTAGTAAAATGCAGTGGGTGGAGAGAGACTGAGTGTACAATGTCATATCATTATATCAGTTCAATAAAGATGTTTGCAGCAACTGGAAAGTGAAGTACATCTGCTGGGTAAGAGACTGTCAGGGCTGTATGGAGTGGGAGAGTGGGTAGCTGCAGGAGTTGGCAGTGGCTGGTGAATGAGGTAACTAGATGGATTTGGGAGTGTTTAGTGTTGAAAGAGAGTTGTTAGGACAGAGCTGCTAACTAGGAAGATAGGCCAGACTTGCATGAGGGAGGACTACCTAACAGTAAAAGCAGACAGTAGAATTTTATTTTTCCCTTCCAAATATGGCATAAGAAGTAAAGAGAAAACTGTATTAGTACTTTCTTCCCTTCTAAAGTGCTCCTATGGACATTGATGCCAAATAATATTTGGAAAGCTTCACTTCCAGGGAGGCAAAAATTCTGAAATAATTCTCTCACAATGATTGTCATTTAAGGATATGTTGAAGAGAAACCTAGGCACCTTTTAATTACTGACAGATGCAAAGTATCTTGGAGGGAGCAAAAACTGGAAGCTTCATATGTCCTTCAATGGGCAGCAGACCTGTCTGTGCAAATTCTTAGAGTTGCCAAGAACTGCAAATCATGGTGAGCATTGTTGTAAACCAACAGATACTCCCTCCTCACCAGGGCACCGTAGGCTTTGCACATGATGCAGTCAGTTCAAGGTAATTATTCTGATGTCATTTTTTTGAGGAGATGCAGGAGAAGCTGTGCTGGGCCCCAGCTGACATGGACTGGATTCCTGACAGCAAGTGTTCCACAGGCACAGCAGATCACTAAGTGTGAGTGTACCACAGATTTCATGGACCAAGTCTAAAGGAATTTTTAGGAATGCTTTAAGGAACATGTCTCTGAGATTATACCTGTCCCATTGCCATTTTCAAGTCCCTCCTGCAAAGCACAAAAAAGATCCTAAAGCTTTTAAAAGAAAAGCTTTCTGGATTTCCCACCCCGAGGGCAAATTAATGTATTTGCCTTTAACTTCGCTCTTTGGAATAGTGGGAGGTTTTTTGGTTGTAACTTTAAAGATTGCAGCCCGGAGGGACAACATGCATAGCCAATTTAATCCTTAATAATTGATTCAAAAAATTAATAAATAAAAAGAGTTTTACTTTGGAATTTTTTTTGTATGATGATGGAAGCTCCTGCATCTGTGAGAAGCTGAGTGTAACGCAAAGGGGTAAAGATTGAAAATAACAAATCAACACATGTGTGAATCTCTATTGGTGGTCTGTAATATTTGTGAAGAATGAGAGATTGTAGTTTTGATAAAGTATGTATTATGTGAAGTTTTATCGTAAGACATTTAATAATATTCTGATATTTTCAATAGCATAGATAGAGATGAATTTGCTGTGTAGGGAACAAGGCAACATTGTAAACAAAGATAATCCTCCTGGGAGATAGAAAGGAGAGCCCCTGTGTTACTTCTGCATGGCACAGTAGCATGGTCCTAGGGAGAACTTTGAAGATAAGACAGATTTGGGATTTAATTTTGGGGAAAAAAATCCCAAAGCTAGAAGAGCCTAGAGGAAGGACTGAGTGCTCATTAGTGTGGGATATAAAGAATGTACATGGGAAAGGTGGCTGGAAGTGAAAGGATTGTGTGGGTTTTGCCGTCTCTATAAGCTAGCTGAACTATTAGACAGTACTGCAGAGATATTATGTATAATCTAGAATTGCAATTTTTACCAGTTACTGATGTTGAATTTTCTAGAATAGTAAGCTAATGTGATATCAGTTTACTCAGGCAAGCATAAGGAATTTTTGCATTCTCCACCACACCCCAACAAGAAGTTAAAAATAAAAAAGTGTGTCATGTGGAGATTATGGGTGTCTGCATGCCACATCAGGTTTGAAAACATCAGTTTCAAGCTTTGAAGTAATACCCACTCCTAGGTGTTAATCAGAAAGGTATTTTTGCTGAAGGCAGGTAGTGGAGATACAGTCCCAGAATTCCGGTAAGGTCAAATTACTCCAGTATGGATTTTTATAGATCGGCAATTAATACACGTATACAAAATAATAGGAGTTAAAATAATAATAATAAAAACTCCTCAGTGGTTTAAAAAATAACCTGTTCTACAGATACTGCAGAAGGCTGCAGCTAATTTTTGCTCTCTGCATGGTACCTCAGATAATTCCTTTTGGTAATTGGTGACACATACCTTTAAAAAATTTGTTGATTTCCTCTTAAAGTGGGAGGGTAATATTGGTAAGAAACCAAAGAATGTAGGTAAATATACATTAGATATATATTTTTGCATTGGGTAATATGCCATTATGCATATTTAGTTCTCTTGATCCTTGCCAGTCTCTTGAAGCAAATTATTTATACTGAAAGAATGTATTTGCAGAGACTGAAAAGAACAGGAGGAAACTGGGAAACGAAGTGGGGGATGGGGTGTTTGGGGGGGGAGAGAATCCTTTTGAGCATGCCTGTGAGAATATCTTTGTGAAGGGGCAGAATAGCATGGGAAAACTGAAGCTAACCTCCACATAGTTAATTTTTAAATATACATCCATCATGTAACTGCCTTGCAGAAATCACTGTTGTTTTGTTTTTTTTAATTATTTGCTCCTGTGACAGCCATCTTTACACATGTTTTCTAAATTAACCATTACATCCATACAGCTTTGAAGTACCTTTTAATGTTTTAATTCTTACCAGATCTAGCCAAGAAAGCAATATACAAAAGCTAGTTTATTCCCATTACTCTTACAGCAATATTGACTTAGGTATTTGAATCTAGTTAAAAAAAAATACAGAAATAAAGAATTCAGATGATTATGGTAGAAATTTCTCCTTTGAAGCAGCAAATGCACTAAAGGATTAACATATTACAGCTAACTGTTTATCATGTTCTGACCTTTCAAACTAAGATTTTGTTTCAGACATCTTTGTAGTTCAGTCTTAGGGATTTAATGTCTGCAATGTGTTACACTTGCTGTTGTCCCAGTGAATTTGTTGACAGACAGTAATTGGGTCACTGCATTGAAATGCCCGATGCAAGCCCTGAGTTCTCCCTGCTCGTTGGCAAGGCAACCACAGTGGTCCAGGAAACATGCGCAGAGGAGGCTCCCGCCCTGCTGCTCTCAAATGGTCTCACTTGAGGGCAGGGAGGAAAAATCCCTTGGATGCTGTTACAGGCAGCAGATTCTTCCCTATTTTTTTAATCTCTGTACTGTCTTTCTATGGTGGTAAGGATAGAAATGCAAATTTAAAGCAATGCACAGCAATAGATGCTATATATTGCGGCTTTGTTCGTAAGCCTTGGATATCTTTTCAGTTCAGGGGCACTGAATACGTTATATATAAGTTGGATCTAGTTGTTCTAATGTATGACAGAAGAAAGATAAATATTTCATAACTGCATTAGATCTTTCTCTGATTTTCTGTTCTTCCCCCTCTTCTACAGCTTCCTATGGAGAAGCAACTGATAAAATCTGTAAATAAACAGAATTCCACATCTTGTAATCCTTATACATGGTACTAGTTGACACTCTTTATTGACTGTTTTTTTGTTGGGGGTATTGGGGGTGGGTGGGAAGGGCACAAAAGGGGGGATAAAATCCATCAATTAACAGTATCCTTGTCCATTATGTATTCTTATTTTTTCTGTTTCCTTAGGTTGTTTAAAACAAGCAATTTGGAGATAGTTTTGTCTAGAAGCATGTCAAATGCTGATAAGAAAAAAGATAATTTTATTTTTTTTTTTTTTTTTCCGAGCTAGCAAAGTCTACAAATTATTCTGCTTTTTGCTTGGTCTGATCTAGATTGTGCTAAGATACACAATGTTGGAAGAAGAAAATTAATATAATTGCTTGTGCAATCACTGCATTTATCAAGATTCTCTTATTTCATTTCCAGAGGTCTTATTTAATGGACTATTTTCATAGACTGAAATGCCACAGCATGCTCTGTATATATTTTAGGCAGAAGAGGAAAAAATGTGGAGCAAACAAGCCTTGGTCCTCCCAATGTTTTTTGTAGGTTATCTTTCTCTCCTTTTCTCACAAACCAGCCTTGTCTGACATGATTCTTGCTGTGCATAGTTTAAATAAACCAGCTTTTGAATAGAAGAATTTAAAAATCAGTTTATTATTATTGTGCTACTAATAAGAAAGACTTAGGGAGAAGAACAGGAGGCTTGGATTAAAAAAAAATATAATCTCATTACAGTTTCTGAAGTGGTTAAATTGGCCATTTTAAATGTTCACCTTTAGTGCTTATTTCTTACATAGACAGTTAAAGGTATGTTTTTAATAAGGAAGGAATGCAAAACCAACTTCACGTAAGCATTTCTAAAGGCCTGACATGCATATATTAAGTAGTCTATTGGTTGTCCATGATCAAAAGAGGAGAGAAAATTTTCCTTTTAATTCATGTTGGGTAGAAGTTTGGAGAAACTCCATGGCTTTTGAAAGCATTACTTGTTCCTTGAATAACTGGGAAGTAATCTTGTGTAAAAACTTTTTCAGCTTTTGACTACTGTTTTTCAAAAAAGAATTGTCTTTGTAAAGGAAGTTTTCTTTTCGGTTTCTTGTAGGATTTTTTTTCTTTAAGACTTTCTCACTGTTTGTTTCTCTTCTGAGCAAAATGGTTAGACATACTGCTGTTCAGTTAGACCCAAGTAGTCCTGTGATGCTAACCCTTTGTCCTTGTGTTTAAGGCCTCAGTGCTGCTTTTACAGAATTTAATGATAAAACTGCACAGAATTCACTGCTATATAGCCAGTTCTTAAATTATCTGCCTCTGCATTGCTTTGAATTTTTTCGGGAATAAATACATCATATTTCATTGGAGTATGTTAAAGCATGTGAGGGTCAGAGCTGCAAAAAAGCCAGGGACAGTAAATAAAATCTGCCACAACTTCAATCACTCAAAGGAAGCTGTCAGATTTCTAGAGGCTGTACTTGAGGAATTTATTTTCATGTCGATGCACAAGACATTGGAGGACATATGGCACAGTTGTAAATATCACAGCTTCCCTTGTTTTATTTCCTGTTTGTAGCACTGTAATTTTCAATGTGTGTTGTGTATTTTCCAAAATGAACTTTTGACTGTCAGTATACTTGAGAATTCATTTTTGTTCACCTACAATGATGTCCTTTCCTCCTTTAGAAAGTATGCTTAGAGATAGCTAGTACCTGTAGCAAGACCTATTTTAAATACTCCCTGGATATCTGTTCTAACAGATGGACTGCAGTGAGCGCACATGAAGATGATGCCAGCTCCCAGTCATTAAAGTGCATCAGGGATAAGGTTTTCTTTAAGAGGTTAAGAAAAAATAACTTTCTCCCACACCAGAAATGCCAAGGTTCCCCAAAATAAATAAATCTAAAAGTCCTGCCATTTTTATTTTCAGCAAGTGTTTTCCTACATAATTAAATAAAACTATATGTTTATTTTTTCTTTCTGAGAAGCAGAGATGTGTTTTCGTATTTAAATTATTTTGATTAAATATTTACCTGTAACTCAAAATGAGATGTTCTCCTTTATCTTGGCCTGATTCACATGTCTTTTCAATAGCCTACTGGAAGTTAAGAGTAAAACAGAGATATCTGAAGTGCTGTAGAGATATGTGGGGAAGATCTTTCTTCAGCCTGAGATCTGGCAAGGCAGGACTTCTTATAGTGTCTTTTCAATTATAATTTGTTATATTATATATTGAAAGTGTCAGATATTACTTCTATTGTATTCTTGGGGAAGTAATTTGTAGCCTAATGGATTGAATCGTCACAGAGACTATATACATTTTTCTGTATTTTCAATCTTGCAGAGTTAATTGAATGCCACTGAATCATCTCTCTCCGCATTTCGTATTTGCAGAGTATTATTGTAACATACCCTGCTGTTGTCTTTCATTTTAAAGTTTCTTTGGAAACTTAAAGGTCTCTCTTTCTCCCCCTCCCTTCCCCTCTTCATTAATTTTCTGTAGCAGGACAGAATAAGAGCTGAAGCTGAAAAATAGTAAGGAAATGGGAGGAAAGCAGTTCTTAATGTAATATCTTTCTATGGTAAAAATGCTGGAATCTGACCATAATTTTGTCAGAGTTTCGTATGCAGAAGAAAATATGAATGCATTTACTATGTTTCAGCTTGTATGCAACCTTAGGCCACAGATGTTAGCTGTACTTTTTCTGACATTTTCTGCCATGTGTATTCAAAAATCCTTCTCAGGGTTTATATCATGATCTTCCAAAAGACATATTTTAAAGCATATCTATATTTCTAAAAAAAAAAAAAAAAAAAAAGAAGTTAGCAGTACTTGCAAAAGCAAGTGTGGGAATACAAACTATCTAATGCCAGAAGCTTCTCATAATGCTGTTTGTTTTTGTGAGGTTTTTTTGTGGTTTGTTTGTGTTTGGGTTCTGTAGTTTGGTGTTTTTTTTTTTAATCTCCTCCCCCAAAAAATTCCTAGGTGCTTGACCCAGAACTTCCACAACTCAGTTAGGATTAGGAAGTATTCCTGAAGTCTGTGGCAATATTTCAGTGTAGGCTGTGATGAACAGTAGCACTATATTTTCAGGTTCCCATTTTGAAGCTCTTGCAATTGTCCGTATAAAAGGAGTGGAAGACTTAGGACCCATCTGAAAGGGAGTTAGAGTTTGGGTGTGAGCATTTTAATCTGATCCTCACTAAACCTCATGAGGTTTTGCCTAATCCTGGTGGCTTCTAAAATGTGTATTTACCAACATCTCTAAATTGCATTAGAGACATCCTGGAAGTGGAGCTGTGAGTCAGTGACGTAGCAGATTTTGCATTGTAGTGCAGTTCATCTGTGTACAGTGTTCACCCATGTTCACTTACAGGTTTCATTTTGCAAAGTGTGATCTGAAAATGCATCGGAGAGAGTGTGCTAAATTAATGGATATAGCATATGTGTGGGATCAATTCCCTTCTCACCTATGTTTACTGTGTCCCTGAGTATATTCTAACAGTCAAGCTGTAGGTCAGGTTGAAATGGGGGCCATTCCATCTCTGCTGAAACAGTTGGATTTTACTGAAAATAATTATGAATTCAGCAGAATAGAGAGAGGAAGGAGAAAAAAAAAGAACAGTAAAGAGAACATGATGGTGAAGCCTAGTGTTTGCATAAATATTTTAAATAAGCTATCACTGAATAAATAATTGAACTAAGAATTTGAAATCTTGCTTATTGTGCTGGGCTATCACAGTTTTCTTTCTGACATGTATAATTCTTGCCCTGGGTAGGGAAACTGCATCTTACAAAGAATGTTTTTATGCTGTCATACAGATACAATGCGAAGGTAATTTGGAACTTGCACCTTAGTTTGTGTAAGTCTAGATACCCAAACAAAAAAAACCTTCAATTTTAACATAGGAATAGTAACCACTCTCCATCATAATAAAGGTGTCCTAAATTATTATTATTATTATTTTTAATATGTAATAGAATGAATGCAAAGCCCTCTAAAAGTAAAGATAATACTCTCAGATGCCCAACTTCTGTGGTTGTTGGTACTTAAAAATCTTCAACACGCTTGTTTTCAATCTTTTCTATAGTGTTAGGATGCATGGGACACTGAATTTAAGATTGTAATGGGTACATTTAGCATCTATTATTAAATCACTATTTATTAGGTTCTAGCCAAATATATGGGAGAAAAGAAATAAAGGAGCCTCTTGCCTAGACAGCTTTAATCTTAAGTATGATTTTAAATGAGATATAAAAGATGAAGTATATAGCTGACACTTTCCCATGAAAATATTAAGCTTTTTTTTTTTTTTTTCCTTTGAGACATTTGAAAGAAAAATAAAAGTAGTAGTTCATAGTAGTTAATGGAAGGTATTTTTTTATTAATTTGCTGAGTGAGATGTAACAAATGAAACAGTGAAATTTTTTTTCTGATATTTTCCATATTTGAAGTTGTGGTTTTTATATCTCATTAGTAAATGCAGTATTCATAAAAAAGGCTTGAATAAGTATATGACTTGATAAAGTAACAAAGTTCTATGAAGTTTAAATTGTTCTTGTCTGCTCTGTTATTGTCTAGCTAGGATTTAATGTACATGTATTCCAAATCACTTTGTAATACTTTTCCAGTGACTGGTATTAAACAGGGCGGGATGACTATAAGAAAATTGCTTAGTTAACACTCATAGTAGCTCTAACTGAGCTTACAAAAGAAGGAAACCAACATGGAATAGGGGAAATATCTTAAATGCCTTAGTTATTGTTATTATTACAAATATACTTACTAGTTGTCAGAAGAAATAGACATTTACCTATTTCATTCTAGTACAGTTCTCATCACCTGGCTTCATAACACTTTTCTGTGGTCAGAATTTATCTTCTGCCTGACTGGAGCACTTCAACTACAGTGACACAAATATATCATTATTTGACCCAGTAATTTAAAAAATATGTCCTTGTCTTACTGACAGTGCACAGAAAATATGAAGAAGTACTTTAAATTAATTAAACTGAAGATGCTTAGTTTGCCGGTAAAAATATGTGATTAAGATGGCACAAACCATATTTTTCCAGGTGTACTGAGCATTTCCAAATAAGCTGTGCAAAAACAGTGTCTTCTGTGAAACTGCAAAATTAACAATAATTGTGACTGACCTGTACTTCTGGATTTGTTTTTTAACTTTTGTTATAATTATCAGTGACTGCATCTCTCTTTTATGCAATTCTTCATTGGTCTGTGTGCTTCTCTCTTTGTTCTAGCAATATCTGAATTTGCTGACATGAGCAAGCTACAAGAAGTAGTTGGCTGTAGTTGAATTTATCTGATAGTTGGAAGTAAAGGCTAGATATTCTCTGTTATTTCTTATTTACATCTTTGTAATCTTTGCAATCTTTGCACATTTTTAACTGTTTTGGTTTTGTATCATCAAATCATCTTGATACTGTTTATAGGACAGCTTTAATATAGAAAATTACGTTATACAATTTTATGGTGATAAAAAGACTTTGAATCACCTTTTACCCCTTCAAAAAAGTGGTATAAATATGTATCTCCTTGCTTTGCTGCTTGTTTTTAAATGTAGGATGCTGTTATTAGATGGTTCTCTGTGTAAATACAATATGGCTCAATAAAGTCTGGTGAAAATTTGGCCTTTTAAGCAAAGAAAAAACCTACAACCAACCATCAAAACTGAAGTGATATTATTATAAATATCTTATTACACCAAAATGTAAGCAATATGAGATGAATACTGATTAGATAATTCAAAATAGTATTTGACTAGTTAGGCTCACGATTCAATTGCTCGAGCAGAAGTTATGCTAATACATGTCTGCTTTTCAGAAACTGCTAAGCAATATTAACCCTTTACTGGCAGATTTGTATTGCAGCTTTAGTACTGCCATGGTGTTTTCCTTCCTGGCCTGTCCTCTTCATTGAGGAGAACTGCAAAAGCAAGGACATATCCCAAGAACTTGTTCCATTCTCATGACACTGGCTAGGGTTTTTTTGTTCATTTGAAATGGATGTAGGAGTTTTACTTTCTTGCCCTCAGCTATTGAAACATAGCACTGCTTTGGTACTCAAATGAAAAGTACTTAGCTGTGCTAAGTGACAAGAGAAGCTAATGAAGAAAAACATACTGCCCTTCACTTCCTGTAGAGACCATCCTTGCACTCTCATAATTGACTTAGTCTCTGCTGCACCAGAGCATTGAAGTCTCAAACCTCCTTCTTAACCCAGTCTCTTAGCCTGGTGAGAAGTATGCCATGAGTAGCCTTGATTTATCTGTCTTTATTGGCTTAAAAAAGCCACCAGGCAAATAACCTTAATCTTTGCCACATTATGAAGCTGTGGATATAGACTTAAATCACTCTGAAATAGGCTAATAGAGATATTGGTAGCTGATTTATTTGAAGAGGTTGGATAAAAATCTGTGACTTTAAGAGGTCTTTTGCTTTTTGCTTTTTTCAAAATTGTGCAACAAAAACATGATAAAAGAGTATTTTGTTTTCATTTGTTTCTGTCTATGCAAATGCTATGCAAGGACAAAGCCAAGTCCCTTAACTCTAAATTTGGCCTGTACAGCTGAAAAAAGTAGACTGGTTTTCTACTTAAAAATATTGTAGCTCAAATGGGTCATTCTTCTGAAACCTGAAGTTCTTTCTTTGATTGGTGTATTGATATTTTTTTTTAATATTTGTATCTTCAGTATAGAGTTATTTTCGTCATTATATATTATCCAGTTGAGTTTTTTGTATGTGTGCTTGCAGTATGGAGCTGTAATAGTTGTAGAGTGACTGGCAGAGAGATGTCATACTGATTTTCAGGAGTTTTTAAATACTTTTTTTCTAAGAAGTGTAGGTTGTCCTTTTGACAACAGATATGTTTCTTGTCCATACTAGTACAAAACTGCTTAATGTGATGGTGACACTGCTGAATTGTACTCACCCAGGAAAAATCAAATACAGTTTGTTGTATCAACAGAAAAATCAACGTAATTTTCTCCATTAAGAGTATTCTATAATATAGCTTTGCACTATGCCTGTACAAATTATTTAAGCTGTTAGTGATTCCTTCTAGGTTCAAAACTGCCCTAGTTTTGGGATCATGATCACCAATTAATTTCCAGTAAAAGACTGACTATTTACATTTTACTGACATTTCTTAAACCACATTTAGTATGAGAATGCTCCTTTGTTCTGTAATATAAATATATATTTGTGAAAGGTTTAATCTCACTTTCATGATGGCTTTTTTTTTTTTTGGTGCCCCAAAACCAGAACTTGTTAGTTCTATATTGCAGTATCTCAAAATTTGCTACATATAATGTATTCAGTGTACTTCAAAACACTGATAACTTAAGAAAATTAAAGAACTGTATGAATAATCATGACATAGAATGTGGAACATGTTGCATTTCAACACCATTCAGTTTTGGGGCAATTTCTAGAGTTTCACTTGTGTTTTTAATTCTATGAACATATTTGAATTTGTTTTTTCTTGCTCAGAAAGTTGTGCTGACTCAAACTGACCAACAAAAGGAGATACCTTGGTTTTCTTCAGGAAGAGAGAAAAATGCCTTCATAGATTAACAATTAGGACATTCATTCTTTATGAGACATGCTTAAATTTTAAAGTGAATTTAACCCCAGAAAATGCATTTCATTTTTGAGCTCTAGTTTTTTTGTGGTTTTGACCAATTTCTATATAATTTGCTGAATTAAACATAAATTCATGAATACTTTTTAACTCTGAAAAAAGTATTTTTAAATGCACCAGTAATATGTAAATGTTTGCCTAGCTATTCTTGAGGGTGCCTATCTCCTGCACTGGCAGGGTGTGTTCAGTGGTTCTTCTCTCTGTACTCTCACAGTGGTTAGGGAGAACCTCTGATTTCACCAGTGCACTCAGACACCTGAGACTCCTGCACACTCTTCTAGGCATCCCTCCTACCCAAAGAGCTACATTCTGCTACAGTTTTAAATGTGAAAGTTCAAGTAATCAGTCTAGGCAAGTAAGACTTGAAAAATCTCTCAGACTTATTTTTGTTCAGTAATTTGCATATACTAAAGAAGAATATAGATCTCTGAGAGTTGAGGTGTCAGAAAGCTGGCTAACCAGACACAGTCATATGTCAGACTGCGGTAGCGTTGGCTGTACCATGCTCTGCTGTGTGTAGCCTGTCATCTTTTCTGAGACAGGTGGCACTCTTCTGCTTAGCAGGAGTATCAAGTGTTATGATCACAGAAAAAGATACATCTTTTTTTCTACAAACCAATTGGAAGAAGGAATTTGATGATTAAGGCAAAGTGTGCACTTATGCTGAATGTGAGACAGAAGAGATTCATAGGTGAAAAAAAATGTTTGTGAAAACTTTAGTATTACAGGTACCTAACACTTTTCTTTCACAACTACTGTTTATCCACTGGTCTCCTCCTAGAAGTCTTCTAGGTAACACAGTATTGTGTAAGATTTGGTGATGAGCAATCAGTAGTATGCTCTTTGAATCACAAATAAACAGACATTCAGTGTATGCATACTATTGCTAGATATGAATCTCAGCTTCTGATAGGGAGACAGCTAGTCATTTAATCTGTTGATCAAGGACTGGTGTTTTGTGGACATTGGTTGATCTCATAATAAAATCTAGTTTTTACAGGAGCTGTGGTTTAGTATATATGTTGTCATAGTTTACGGTAGACAGTTACATACTTCTCACTTTAAAAATGCTTCATATTGAATTTGTAGGTGTATGGCTTCGCTGTTATTAAAAACCTCAGAAGTAACACAAAGCTACTCAGTGCATTCATGCTAAACTTGTTATTGAAATGCCTGGCGTAATAAATTATTTAATATATTTATCTGGATTGACTTTTCAGGGCTTACTAGTAAAATTGAATGCTTTTTACATGAAAGTGACTTCCCACTTGGTTGTGGAAGGCATTCTTTATGCACAAAGTACTCGTGATATAATCCATTTGAATCCTCTCTACTTAATTTAAACTGTAAAGTCAAGTTCAGTCTGGTCTTCTCCTGCATTAGCATGTATGGTATTTTATCTGCATTAACATATGGAGAAGCTACTATTTTGCATATATTTCAGCTTTATACAGGCACCAGATCATTCAAGACAAAGCCAATTTGCATTTATGGCTTATTCTTTAAGAGCTGCTTCTTCATGTGCTGTTCGTGTCAATAATCCTTACGGTGATACTTCTGAGACTAAAGATTACTTGTCTCTGCAAATAATACCATTTGGTGCTATACAGCTCAATTCTCGGTTATTTCAAGTTTGTTTTATGCTTGGACAGCTCTTTTAGACACATTTAAAAAAAATGTTTCAGTAATATTTCTGATTAGCTGGGAGCTGCTTCTTAAATATACAATACTCACTGGCAATTATTTGCTAGAATCAGCTTTTATATGATTCTATGATTTTATAAATATATGAGCAAAGCACATTTGTATCCTGATTGAATGATGTGGCAATGGTAACTGAGTGATCAGAATAAAGTGTATGGTGAAGTCCCCACCCCCAGCATTAGTTATCTGTGTGTGGAATGCATAGGTCTAAATATATTGTGAGGGGGAGGAAAGTCTACATTTAACTTCCTGGATGAGATCTATACATTTTAGTAACTAACTCAGCTGCGATTTCCATGCTGTACCAGGATTCTAGATGTTACAGTATAAAAAGCTCTTACCTAAATGTGAAAACACCAAAATGTAACTGAATAGTAATAGTAGTCTTCTAGTATTACTACTCTGTTGTCCATTTTGGAGGTTTACAAGATGAAAAACAATAAGAAGAATATTCATACTTCAGCCTTCAAGAAAAATCTGCCTTTAGTATAACAGAGCAGATAATTTATTCAAGGACAGTTCTTTTTTTAAAGCCTATTCTTGTAATGTTTCCAGCATCACTATCTGAGTAAGTTATACACAAAATATATTAAGGCATTGCAGAAATATGTTTTGCATCTGATTTTTTTTTTAACCAATCCAAATTTTATTTTTTTCAACTGTTCTAATTAGTCCAAATCTATTTTTTCAACTTCATCTGAATTCACCTCCTTTGTGTTCCCAACTAGCTGAGTCATTGTTTGTATGCCAAGTGTCATGACAAATACCTAATTTGTATTACTTACAAGAAAAAGACATGTGACATGATTTTCTCACTTTTGCATATTAACTTGCTCTGTATGGTGTAGCTAACTTAAAGAAGAAAAAAAGAGAAGAATTTTCTTGTGTTGTACAAGGCTACTAAATATTATGCCACAGAAATTAAAAAAACCTTTAATGAATAAAAGGGAATGTTCATACTTTAAAGACACATTAATACACCAAAGTACACACAAGGATACCCAGATTTATGTTTGTGTTCCAACACTGACATATAACCTTACCATTTTTTTTAATCTACTCTTTTAAATCAAAGACTTAAATACACCTCTTGTTTTCAAGGTTAAATTTATATAATTTTGTGTTTTGCAAGTGAATCTATTCAGTGCTTTGTTGACTCTTAAGAGTCCTCCCTTGAATGAGAAACTTTATTTTTTACATCTTACAATTAACTTAATTGTTCCATATCAACTACTGTTTTGTATTTTAGGAGTTTTACTGCTGCGTGAGGTACAAAAAGGCAACACTGTCTGTGCCTCTGTCTGAAATCTGTTTAGGGAGTACAAATTACAGAAATTGCTCCTATTTGCCCATCTTCAGAGAGGCCAATTACAACTGGCTTCATGATGTCGACAAGTCAAAACTAGTTTTGACTGAAAACTATTATTTCTTCTGTGTTTCTGCTTAATTGAACTTAAAATTAAATTTTGAATGGTTGTATAATCTGGACATACAAATCTAAACTATGTGTATTGAATTATATATGTACGAAGATACAATGCTTTGTGCTTGTCTGACTACTTCATGTGGGCAACCCCAGTTCATTACTATAAAAGCAAATTTCTGATGAACAATTCAGCCTTGGCAAATAAACCCAACTTTAGAAAATGCTTCAGAACAATATGATTGTTATTAGGACAATATCAATGTATATTTAGATGGTGATTTCTTTTTAGGACTGACTCGACTGTTCTAGTGCATTTTTTATTCATGGGTTGTATGGGTTTTGTTTTTTTGGTGTTTGTTTAGGCAAACATCTTCATTTATTTGTCTTTGAATTTTGAATCTGTTATGGTGCTGTCCACACATCTTTTTCCTTTGGTCACATGTTTTTCATCTTGTGATTATGGTACAAAAAGTAAAAAACCAACAAACTACAAACCTGTTAACAGGTTTGCCAGAGCCAGTTACTAAATATATATTTTTAACTTTGAAGGTTTCTTTTTAATTCGTTTGAAGTTTATTTTAAATGGAGTATTTGTTTTTCCCTCCCTCCCACAAGTAATTATTGGCCAATGTATATACTTTTAAAAGGCTTTCTAAGCTTTAAAGCAATCAAGTTAAAATGTCTCTAAAAAGACTTGCAATTCTGTTTTGTTTTGTTTTGTTTTTTTTCATTCCTTACACCTTGGGTAACAACATAATTTACTTTCAGCTTCCCTGTTTTATGGTTTTGTTACTTCTGCAGTTTCTTATTTTAAAGGGATGCCTATCTATTGGAAAACCATCAACTTCTAAGCTAAAAAAAATGCTAGATAATATGCCAGGAGCCTAAGGCTGTGAGAATTGTCTAATGAAGGCTGCATTCTCAACTCATGTGGAACTGTTTCTTTCTGAACTAAAAAGTGACCATTATTGAAAAAGAAACACTTGCTAGCACTTAGCAGACTAATAGTGTCTAAGATGTAGTGGTTTTATACCTTCTTTTGAGGGTGGGTTTCAGACTAATTTCTTTTTTCTTCTGAGTGAAAGAGCCTCACTTTGCTGAAGGTTTCAACATTCTGTATAGTAAACTGTAGTCCTCTAAAGACATTGATGTCAACATAAAATTCCAGTGTAACCAGGAATGAAAGTACTGTTTCATATGTTTTTGAGTGTTATTGTCCAATGCTTTTAGAATTTTAATGTGAACTATTAAAAAAAGAAAGACATTGTGTCTAAAGAGTTTTTTACTCAACCTCTGTTGTAAATGGTCTCAAAAATATTGAATTAGATACGAATTTTATTGGTTATCAATTTGATAATATTTAATTGTACAAGAGCTTTATCAATAAATTACTATGCAATACAATGTTTTAGTAAGTGTATTTTTATTTATATTTAATAAAATAATTTTTTTTTGCATCAAATGGTAAGTAATCTGTCATCAGTAACCTCTTGTTCTAAATTTGCCCTGAGGCACATAATGTTTACTGCTGTTTCACTGGTATTGCTATTTCTTGTAAAAAAAAGTGTATACTTAGGTTATTGTCAATACTAACTGGCTGACTACAGCAAAATCCGCATGATCTGCATTTGAAGAATGCCATACAAGACTATGCTTAAATATATTTGCTGTTACTAAGCTTATTTCATTGACTGTTGAAGATACTTAGTGGCAGCGATGTTAACCGTAACTCTTTCCTTCCTAGTCCCCAGGTACTATAGCAGAAGTGAAGGGCCTGCCCTACCTGAGATAAATGGCCTTAACAGGGTTTTGGCTTGTACAGAAAGGCAACAGATGACAAGGCAAAGGACAAATAAATGTATGACCAACAGCTTCTGAAATCTTATCTAGTCCCACCTTCTGTGATCTTGCGACTACAGCCAGCATCTAGAAGAGGATCCAATTTTTAAAACTGACTTTTCAGGAATGAGAAGCTACATGTTTCTAGATATTTGTTAGAGTATTCTATTCCTTTAAGTAAAAAAAAAATAAAAATATTTGTATAGTGTCCTGGAGGTATGTTTTCACTAGTTACAGCTCTTAAAGCTCTGTGCTTGTGATATTATTTGAATTTTATCTTTGTTCAGAACTTGAGAAAGCAGATCCATGGAAGCCAAACTGATAAAGTTTGCTAAAAAGATGGATCTCAGATAAGATTGGTCAAATTGTTATCTTTACTCTATTAGTTTATCAAACAAAGGATTATTAGATGATTAAGTGTTGAATATTGGAATGAAATAGTTCAGTGACAAATGGTTTTGTTGTTGTTGTGTGTTTTGGTTTTTTGTTTTTTTTTTTTTCTTTTTGGATATTGCTTGAAGAATGATTAATACAGTATTGCTGCTAAGTTTATTACGAAGAAAAAATAAAATAGTTCTTAGAAAAATAAAATAATTCTTAGAAGAATTTTTAAAATAACATGGGTGTAAAATTGGTCATAAATTGAAGCTTAAAAGAACAGCCATTAAACATTTTGGCCAATGCCAAAATATAGCCAACTCTCAGGAATTATTAGCTTTTAAATAGTTTTATTTCATTTCTGATAAGTTTAAATTACAGCCATTGGCTCAAAAGATAAGACTTCATACATGCTGTTTATAATATAAATAGTTTAGAAACAGTACAATTACAAAATCTTTTTGTTAGTCTTTTATTGTGTACTTAAGCACAAAATACTGCTTTGCTTTTTCAGCAAATAGAGCAGTGATATTTGCAAGATATACTCTATCCATAGTTGTGTTGCTATAGTAACTGTTATCTTTTTCTGCTATATCTAACAATATTCTAAATTATGTAGGCAGGATACCCAATTAAAGAAATTTAATGCTTTTTTTTTTTTATGAATGCCATTAATTTTCTACTCATTCTTCAAATATTTTATAGTTTATCACAGACAAATTCTTCTGAACTGCTTTTGCAAAGGCACTTGGCCAGGGAACATAGGAGAGGATACAGGAGGGAAAGAATATGGTGGCTCTAGACAGATTTTTTTTTTCATTCGCTTTTTATAAAGCATTCAAAACAAGGGAGAATTTCTTCACCTTGTTTCTAAGATGTTCATACGTTTTGAGGTGACAACAGTAAGTTGTTTTGCCTGTGCCATGGGGCCTCTGGCCTGAATTAAACAAGGACAGTCACAGAAATAATCTTGAATAAATAAAATGTTTGCTTGCTTTGGTTTTTGTGAAATAATCCATAATTTTGTTTTTAAAAATATATGGATGCACCAATCTAATAGCTTCTGGGTGAGAGGATTTGTTTCTGTTTACATAATTCTAAAACAATCTGTATTTGAGATATAGTTTGTTTATTTTTTTAACAAAAGTATAAAAGGCATTAAATTCTTTAGATATTAACTATTTAGTGACAACATTTTATTCCTAAATTATTTTAAAAATAGATTTTGGCCTTTGAAAGATAAACCTGGTGTTTGTCATATAAGGAAATGGAGTTTATTTCCTTTGAATCTTTTTATATGTTCATGATTCCCACTCAGAAAATATTATTTGAGCTGTCATTAAATAGGGTATAACTCAGTATTCATGTAGGTACGAGAGTTAAGATTCAGTGAAATATGCCTATTCTGATATATTTACTAAAGCTTTCAGGTACTTAGCTTTCAAATGATCTTGATTTTATGTAAATATGGGTTGGAGTTTTTTATTATTTGTTGATAATTCTTTTCCCTTGTAAATATTAAAATGAGGCTATGTAAAGAGATAATTTACTGAACTATGTTTTTCAGGCTATATCATCCTTCCTATACAAACAGTGTCCCTCACAGTGGACACTTCTCTCATACTGGATAACAGGAGATTACTATGCTGAGGTTTTTAGTAGCACTGTTAGTGCAGAACAGCCCCTTATGGTATGGTTCTGTACTGCCTTGGAGCTGTTGGAGAAATACTTCCCAAACGTTGTCCTTTGGGGCATGTTTTTTCCTTAGTCACGAGCTGTGGCCTGTGATGGATCTCCCTGGGTTTTCTTGGCCCTCTTGGGAACTAAGACAACAGCTGAGCCTATTTCAGATTACATAACTTTTAAAGCTGCTTGCAAGTTTTTCAATGTGTAGCTTTTAGATGAAGTAAATGCCTCATATCTGCCATTGGATCATTGTCATAATTTCACATTTCTGGTACGATCGATGATTTTGGGCACATTCTCTTTTCAAAAACAGATGTGTTTTGTCTTTCCTCATTGAGTCATACTGACCAGGCGTATTTCATAATGAGTTTTAATAACAGGCCACAGGTGCTAAAGCTGCTAAACCTCAACCACTTTCATCAAGATCCTATGTATTGTGCCTCAACAAAAAATTAATATCTGAAAAAAAAATGTTTATTCTGAAATCAGGGAATACTTAGTTAAATAATTCTATTTACTGTTCCAAAAATAATCTTTCCTTTGTGATCTGTGAAAAATAATGTAAGTCATTACCCAAACCTTGATTTACTGATTTTCAGAATGTACAGTAAGGATCCTCCCCCTTGAGACTTCTTTTTTAACGTTAATGTAATTGAAACTTAGGGGCAGTTTTTCTGACAGGTACCTATTATTCCAATTTCTGTGCTCTTCACATTCATAGGATATAGAATATATGCACAAATCATGCCTGTCTATCAATAATAGTTTACGTTATTTGTAATCTAGAAGTTTTGAATGCATACTTTTAGTCAAATTATTGATGATTAAAAGCCACTTTTGCTGCCTGCTTTCCATTCCATAAAATAGGGATATGCAAAGAAAACCTTGAGGCTGTTTGCCTTAGTGATTTCTGTATTTCTCTGGAAAATAGTTCAGGGGGTCTTGGTTGCTGTTGGAGAAACTCCAACATTTAGGTATTTCGGTTCTGTGTTGTGCATATAATTCACCTTGCAAAGAAGGTATAGTACTATATAAGCTTCACTTAATGGCCTGAAGGAGGTGCCAGTGTTTAGTCTCTGTGGGATATAAGCCATTTCTTCAAGGCCATTTTTATGTTGGGGCTGTCTCTGTTAGATGTTAATTATTTTAGTGTTTCAAAAACTATTTGGCAATCTTGTGTGTAGCTCTGCAGAACAGGGAAAGACCTGACTGTATTGAAAGAGTTTACAGAACAGTAGTGAGAGTCAGGTGGCCATCCTGGGACTAATAATATCTCCTGGTGAGCAGCAAGTTCTCTATTTGCCACAGGGCTCCTACTTCTCTCCCGTCCTGTCAGAGCATTCATTGGCTTCTAAGGAAAACCACATTTATTAATATTCTCCAAAACAGTCTCATGTGCTATGCCCACTGCATGCTGATGTAGAGACTTGACCTACTGGGTAAAGAAGGAACTTTATGTATATCAATGCTGTCCCAGTGAGAGGTCTTTATTTCTTCATGGTAGAGAAGTCTCACAGGAATTAATGATTTTATTTTCTTTCTGACAATTTTTTACATATTTAGGCCACAGATCTGTAAATCTTCTTAAATCATTCCAGCTATCTGTATCAGTAAACCTTTAAAGTGGAGAAGTTAGCATACTGCCACTGTTTAAATAGAATAACTTTTTGTCCTAGGTACTTATTTAGTTTAGTCTGGTTATTTTAGTTTAGAATCATACCTTTGCTTAAGCTGAAAATATCAACTGGATTGTTGCATGCTTAGGCTTTGGTTTTTCTTTTTTTCCCCCAATAAAATACGCTGTTGGAAGTGTATTTTTAAAGACATTTTATATAAATATGGGTTAAAAAGGACTACATTTTTTCCCAATGGTGTATATGCTTAGCAATGTGTTTAATTTTTCTCCTGGAGAACATGGATAGCTCAGTTAGAAGATTTCTTTCAGCATTTGCACTGAAAAACAAGGGTTTGAAATTTTGATAAGTATCTGTGCACAATACATGCATATTCTTTTCAGCCTTATGACAGTTGGTAAATGTGCATTAAGAGATCATCTTCCTGTCCCCCACAGGAGATCACCTCCACACAACATATGCAGCATTTATCTGCCAAAATTCAGCAGTCTCTTGAATCAAGCTTTTCAAAAAATCCTTCCATCTGGAGCTCTTCGTGTTTTCCAGAGATTCCAGAAATTCTACTAAAAGAAATTTAAGAGCGTTTCAGAAGCTATAGTTAAGCTTAGATATTTTTTTTTAAGGAAAAGTTCCTTTGAGCATTGCAAAATAAGCAGCATTCAATTTTAAATATTAGAAATGTGTATTTTTATGTTTTAATACACAAAATGCACATGTCTGTAAATGGCATATATTAAATATGGAAACAAACAGAAATAAGCTGTACCTTTTTTCTTTTTTTTTTTTCCTCCGCCCCCCCCCCCCCGCTAGGTGAAAGGAGGTCAGTATACAGGACTAATGTAATAAAGTTTGTATACCCTCAATAAAGTTTGTGATGTTGTCAGGCCATCATTAATTTGATAGTAATACTGATTCCACGTTCATAGTGTTGGCAAGTGAAAACTTTATGCTGATTTTTAAATGGGAGAACCTGAAAACGAGAAGCAAGGATGGAGTGACAAATATAAACTGAAATTGCAAACCCTTTATTCTTCTCTTTGCTTTATATACACAGGCTCTAACTCCCTAGTTGCCTAGACAGGTCAAGGAAGGAGTAGAAGTGATACTGTGAATACTAAACAGTCTCTGCATTTCAGCTTTCTGGCTCGGTAAAGTTTAGCCTTTTTTTTCTGTTCTCTCTGCAAAAGTATGCTTTCAGTTGTGGTCAGCACAATGAAAATGATTGTTGAAGAGCAGGGAAGGGAAAAGGAACAGAGGAACCACTGTAGTCTTGTAAGTTCCCTGGACTTTGGATTATTTATTTTCAGTGCTGGTAATTTGGAGAATGACAATTCTGGACTGTGATGATGGTCAACATGCATACACTAAATAGGTACAACTTGCCTTAGTTGAAATTATGAGGTAATCTTAGAGTTACATCATGTCAGCTGAGTTCATTTAGGCAAAGGCTTGTTTGATAGAGTACTTGTTTCCTAACAGGTTTTGACAATCTGATTTTATGAAATGGTTGCCTTGGTAACGCATTCATTTTGCTTACATCGAAGAAAAAGCAAATGAGAATCAGTAATCTAACTAGAACTGTTTCTTAAATCTTCTACCATTTACTTATTTTTATTTTCCTGCTGGTTAACATACAAGTTGGAACCCAAAGTATTATAAATATGTAATATGTAACACTGAATAATGCCTGTATAGCTCTCAGGCAGATAGATGTACTATCCTCACTTGTGCAATGTATAATTCACAGGGATTTTAATTGTAAGCTTTTCAAGGCAGTGACCTCATTTTCAAAGACATCTGTAAAGTGCCAAGTATAATAATGATACTATCTGAATAATAACAAACTCTGCAAAAAATAGTTTGTGAAACACAAATTGAATTATTTCTTTGTTTATATATATATATATATATATAATCTAAAAGTAAGTATGCTGTGCTTTCTTTTATTTGCATCCTTTCTTCATTGTCATTTTGGTCAAAATGCATTGAATTCTTGGTTTATATAATGTTTTCAACATATATAGTATGATTGAGTATCTGTAGTATGACTGAGCATTTAGCTTGAGAAGTGGGCCCATGTAAACTTCATGAAGTTTAAGAAGGGCCAAGTACAAAGTCCTGCACCTAGATTGAGGCAACCCCTGGTATCAATACAGGCTGTGGGCTGAAGAGATTGAGAACATCCTGGGGAAAATGACTTTGGGGTACTGCTGGATGAAAAGCTGGACGTGAGCTAGCAATGTGTGCTCAGAGCCCAGAAAGCCAGCTGTATCCTGGGCTGCATAGAAAGAAGTGTGGTGATTCTCCCCCTCTACTCCACTCTGGTGAGAACCTACCTGCAGTGCTGTGTCGAGTTCTGGAACCCCCGACATAAGGACATGGAGCTGTTGCAGCAAGCCCCGAGGAGGGCCATGAAGGTCATCAGAGGGCTGGAGCATCGCTGCTATTAATACAGGCTGAGAGTTTGGATTGTTCAGTATTGAGAGGAAAAGGCTACAGGTAGACCTTATTGTGGCCTTTCAGTATTTACAGGGGGCCTATCAGAAAGATGGGCACAAATATCTTAGCACAGTAAGGAAGAAATTTTTTACGAGGGTGGTGAAACACTGGAACAGGTTTCCCAGAAAAGTGGTAGAAGCCCCATTTCTGTAAGGCTGGACAGGGCTCTGAGCACTATGATCTAGTTGAAGATGTCACTACTCACTGCAAGGGGATCGGAAAAGATGACTTTTAAAGGTCCTTTCCAACCCAAGCCATTTTGTAATTCATTTTTCCTAAAGTACAATACTTGGGGGGATTTAAATGCCATATGAAAATTTGTTTACCAAAAAATGTAAATAACAGGAGGGTTATTGAAAATTACTAGAAAATAAACTGTTCAGAGCTACTGGAAGCTGTACAAAAATAGGACATCTAATACCTGTGTTGGCAGCCTTCTTAGATTCAACCTAGAAGCAACCTATAACTCTAATAGCATGTAGCCACACAGGAATTTTACAATCTGTGAAAGAATATTTTGAAGGCATTGAGAAATTCAGCTAGTCAAGTGAAAAATGAGAGAAATTTCTACCAAAATGAAACACAGCTGATCAGTCTTTAAAAGCGTGCCTTACCCGGCATGACTGATCACAGCTCCAAGTTAACAGAATGAAAGAAACAGGAAAAAAGCCAAGTGCTTTCATGATACAGTTAAAGGATGAGCAAAAAAATAGCTCCCAAAAGAAAAAGGAAGAAACCTAGTTACAAGAAAAATATTGTCAGCATTAGTTAAACTAGAAAGGGATAAAAAGAAGAGCATAAAAGGAAAACTAATTCATTTTAGTAAAAAGTTAAGCTTTTGGAAAAGTATGAAAGGATGAAGAGAAAGTAAAAACAGTATTAAGAAATGTAGGTACAATTAATCATAGTTTTTAAAAGAAAAATGACTGAGTGCCAAATCCTAAGGTTTAAATCACATGGGTTTTTTAATTGTCTTTTTCTTTTTGAAAATTGAAGATTGAGTCTTGATTTATAATTTTCCCCTTCTCTCTTTTCTCCACTAACTCCCACAGGGATGATAGCTCATAAAAGTTTAAAAAAGGAGAGAAATTTAAAAAAAGCTTTTATATGTGAGGGGAAAGGATTTGCTTTCTTGCTTTTATTGTGGAAGAAATGAGGTTTCATTTTCCACATCTCGTTTCCTGAGATGATGTTTGGGCATGTGACTCTTCAAGTTAATTGCTATGCATGAGTTCAGGATCAGCTTTCCCTATTGGTTGTGTGTGATACATCACCTCAACTTTATGTGGTGGATTTTTCTTTAAAGGGATGAATGTGAGAAATTGCCATGATTACTCCTTTGTTATGCTAGTATTCAGCTTCTGGTTCCAAGCCACTGGAAACCAGTAGAAACAGAAAAAGGAAAGGTTTGTTAGAAACACAACTTGCACAAAGTTATTCTATTTGGTGGTGGTGGTTTTATAATGAATTTATAATATGCTTTATCTTATTCTGAATATGGCATGTGGACTTCCAGAAGACAAAGCATACATTCTCTAATTAATTGCTGAAGAATATCTCATAGACACCAGGTGTGATTTAACTTACTGCAGTGATTTCTGAACCCCTTACTGTTCCATTACATGTATTCTGTCCTATGACACTTGGGATAAAAGAGGAATCCCAGTATTTTGCTGCATGCTAGAGTATGTCTAGCCTTACTCAAGCCACTTTGCTTTTCCTGATCCTTGCTGTATCAGCTTTTGCCTGGCTTGTGCAACTCCACTGCTGACCTGCTTTGTTACCTGCTTGATACAGTGGATGTGCTGGGGATATTGTTAAGGTTTCACAAGGCCTTAAAAAATGAAAAGCTCTCCATGTTAATTTATTTTGTATTTCTTCCTGTTATCTATTTGGTTCTAACTTGAACTGAAATAATGAAAAATGCAAGTATATGCATTTATTTATAGCACTTAAATCAGGCAGCATGGTTACAAATCATCATAAGATGCTTAGGTAAAGAACCTTAATGAAAACTACTCTTAGTGTACTACTGTAGCTTTAGTATGCCAAGGTCTTCCTCTCCTTTCTTCCTTCCTTTGTTTCCTTCTTGACCAAATGGTAGCAGTAATTTTGGTATTTTTTCATGTCTTTTTATTTTGTTTATAGATTTTCTTGTCAGCCCACTGTTTCAAGTCTTCTCAGCAGTCCTTACCAATGTAATGTTTTTTTTTTCACCTGAAATTCCTTTGTTTCCTTCAGTAGGACACAGTTGTCATTTGGCATGAAAGCAAGTTTGAATAGCTTTCCACAAATTCTTCCTTTGGTGAAAACTGCCCAACTCTATTGAAAACCTTAGCCAGTAGTATTATCCCAGTGGGGAATTTTCAAACTCCCTCATACTCATTTCTCTGTGCTGCATACCCTCCCTGTTTTGCTATGTCCCCACAAAGCACCAGCAGTCTTTAGATTGTTGTGGGCATACAAGTAATTTGTGAATGCTGTGCATAGCTGGCTGAGTGCCCAAAGTCATTGGTCTGTGGACTTGCTGACTAGGAGAAATTCCTGGCGCCCGGGCACATAGCTGTACATTGCATTATGTGGTAGGTAAGATCTTGACTTTACACATGGATGGTATGAACACATGCATTTTATATTTTAATACTAATAAAATAACATTTTAAAAATGTGCGACATAAAATACAAGAAGACACACAGTAGGTTAAACATATTAATATCCATTTGGAAAGATGACTAGTACTTGGTAAGACTGTCAGTCTTTGCACCACTACCTCATGTATGTCGTATCGTTTTCATCTTTTTAATAGACCATGTTTTCCAGTGGCAGAAAAACAGCCACCCTGTCCTCCTGGTTGACTAGCAGTGTGAAATAAACCTGTAGCTTTGCTATGTATTTTAGGTTCTAGCAGCATTTTTGGCAGGGGATTTTATAAGCGTACACATCTGTAGGTAGTGCTGCTCAGTGACATGATAGTTACACAAAAATAATTCTTGTCCCCTAGATATGTACAGAAGTGTTAATTTTGTGTGCATAATAGTTTGCTAAATGTACTGATGGAAGGTATCAGCAGAAGAATTTTAGGTCCTAGAAATAAACATGTCACAATCCCCAAAATTTTTGTTTATTTTAGAAATATTAAAAGACAGCTCAACAGCGAGTCTTTCTCTTTACCTTACTTCCTTGCTTGCCTTGTAACTCTACAAAGATAATGAGATATTTGTATGAATATTTGTCCTTTTCCCTCTCTGTTATAAATTCACTTGGAAGTTTATAGAATACAGTTTATCTCTGAGAGAAATTAATCAAGGAATGAGGCAGTCAGATACTTATATGCTCCGGACACTCCACTAATGTTTTGTGCGTTAGATGATGCAGGCCTTAAAGATCAGCTGAGTATCCATCTGATTCCAGTGACTTGTCATGAAGTAATTTGATAGGAACAAATCCAGATTTAAGATAGCTGTATATCGATGATGCAGTATATCTTAGGTTTGTCATGTGTATACCCAAGAGCTTAAAGTTCTGATAGGCTGAAATGCTACTGCAGACTGTTAATGGTTTCAGGTGGTCTTGTAGAAAAAAAGAATCTTGTGACTTATGTTTATATAAATTTATGTAAGGCAGAATGAATTTCCAGTTTATTCCAGCCACATGATATATCACTGTTGACTTTCCTAATTGCATGGCTATCATTTGTCAGGAACATGGAGTCACAGCACAGTGTGATTTATTTCTTCTGGATGCATAAACACTCTCCCTTAGCTGGCATACACCTCTCATGCAGGGAGGCCATCAGGGAAGCAGCAAGGACAAAATAGTTGCCTTTCTGTAATATTTGTCCTTGAAAATACATGCAGAATCGGCTCTCCAGTAACTTGATTTAAATTTCTCTCTAAAAAAGTCTGATTTTACGGGATTGGGCACTTTCTACACCATGTGGGTACATCTGGGAAATCTATGCCACCAGCCTCACAGGTTTGGCATTGACAAAGGGGTGCTCTGGATGCTTCCCAAAAGGTTTGGGATATCAACCAGTGGATATGTAGGCAGTCTGATCTTAGTCAGAATGAGATGGAAAGCCAGAGCCAGCCCCAGGAGTACACACAGAACACAATTGTTTTCTTGAAAAGGTCTATCATATGATCTACCATACAACCTTATTGATTGGACTGAACTTCAATGTGAGTCTCAGAAATTAAATCTTTGCCTTTGAAATTTTGCATCTGTATTATCTGAGATGAATTTATTCCCAATGAGCAAAGGAATTAGTTTGTGCATTTTAGTTGAGGTTCACAGCATGGAAGACTTTACTCAAGGCTTTAGGTTTTGTGTATGCAAATAAACCTAAGTGAAGTTAATGTTGATCCAGGATTTAAAGTCAGAGTTTATAAACTGGATTTTTACCAATCCCCAATTCCCTATCTGTATGTTTACATGATGTTCTCCATCTTTTATAATACTAAATGGGAACTTTGTCCCATCTAAATTAAAAAGATAATCAATGTCATAATGGACTCATAGAATGGCTGGGGTTGGAAGGGACCTGAAAGATCATCTACTTCCAACCCCCCTGCCATGGGCAGGGACACCTCTGATTAGACCAGGTTGCTCAAAGCCCCATCCGACATGGCCTTGAACACTTCCAGGGTGGGGGCATCCACAACTTCTCTAGGTAATCTGTTCCAGTGTCTCACCACCCTCACAGTAAAGAATTTCCTCCTAATATTTAATAGAAATCTACCCTTTTTCAGTTTGAAACTATTTCCCTTTGTCCTGTCACTACACACCTCTGTAAAAAGCCCCTCCCCAGCTTTCCTGTAGGCCTTCCTGTAGGTACTGGAAGGCCACTATAAGGTCTTCCCGAAGCCTTCTCTTCTTCAGGCTGAAGAGCCCCGACTTGCTCAGCCTGTCTTCATAGCAGAGGTGCTCCAGACCTTGTGCCTTTGTGTCTTGTGTCTTTGGTCTTTAGGTTCTGTATTTGAGCAATACCTGGCTCTTTCTGTGGTTTTGGATGTGATATTTTTAGTTTTTCAAGGAAACTGTAGAGGGTCAGATATACAAGAATCTACATGTGGGCAGATAGGCATTTTACACATAGGTCTGAGCAAAACCCTGTAAGCCGTGGTCACATCTCTGTATTAAGTTTGTTGCTGTTTGAGCTGAGTGGCAGGCTTGTGACTGACTGGAATAAAAGATGATATGACCAGACCAGGTCCCTTAGCTGGCATACGTTTTGTCCCCAGGCTTATGAAGTAACAGTATTCTTAAAAGGAAATCAATTAGCGTGAGTTTCCCAGTTACTTCTGTTTAGAGAGTTTTTGGAATGCCTGTGGGGATGCAGTAGCAAGAGAAAATGGCTATCTAACTGAGATGTAGTTGTCACTGTTTGAAGATTGTGCAGAAGCAGAAGTCATTTATGCAGAGTTCTTTTGAATGCCCGTTATCAACAGCCTTGGAAGCAATGATTATTGTTTGTTATAGCAGAAAGTGGAAAGTCCTACTCTCCCAGTAGCCAGAATCACTGGAAATAAAAATGTCTTTCCAAACCATGATCTCAGGAAGCCTGTGCAAGTTCTTTCCAGAAGGCTTTCAATATATTCTTGCACTACATTGCAGATTTCTATGCTCTTCTAAGCTCCTGCAGCTGTGAAAATCTGCAAATCAGGAGGCAGGCAAAGCAACAATCATTGTACTTGAGCAGAGTCCTGGTAAGACTCAGTCTGATAAGACTCAGATTTGTATTTTCTCTCAAAGTTCTTTTGTTGCTTTCTTGTTTCATGTTGACTGGTAAGGAGAAAATGATTACTGCAGTATGGGACTAAAATACAGCTCAATGTTACTTTAGTTGAAGTCTGGTTTGTAAGGCAGAAAAACCTTAGGGATTTTTATCCATCATTAAAAATTCTGGCTTTGTGTGTAATTACTTGCATTTAGAAAAAAACATTAATTCTGCTGGAAAGTGATAGAAGGATATGCTATCAATAACATAATTTCAAAAATATAGATGATAGCTAAGTTTTTAGGTGGTCTCACAATTAAGACACTATAAGCAGCCTGCAGTTTATTTGTATACCAGGATTTTTTTTTTAAAAAACAACTAGACTAGAGCTTTTTTCCTACTTGATTTTTTCTCCACTCTCACTCACATTGTCCCCTTTTTCTGTCTTCGCAACATGAAGTTCAGTGGATTACAGTTTCACTGTGCACAGAGATTGCTGCTTTCCTGGGATGGCTGGGCAGAAAGCTGAGCTTGTGCCTGTACTGCTTGTACTTGCCCATTATAGTCATTGTTAGCCAAGGACCCTGGGCCGCCATAGTGCTTGTTTCTATCCAACTGGCTTATCTCCTGGGTCTTCTCCCACTTCCAGGATCTTTATTGCAGCCAGGATCTTTACCACTTTTCTCTAGGCTCCCTTCCCTTTATTTTCCTTTTCTTTCCACAAAACCAAGACCCCAGACTTCCCAATCTAAGCAGCCAGTGTGCAGAAGCACAAAGTTTTATCAGCATCCTAATGTGTGGTTCTGACTTACGTCTCTAAAAACTTTTTTTTTATACCAGCTGTTAGAAGAATTTATTATCAGACTGTACTTGTTGCAGCTGGGAAATAGCAAACTTCTGCTTGACAGTTGAAAAATTTGATTTCTGACTTTCAACCCACCTACACCAAATTATCTCCCACATGTTAATGTTCTCACTTTAAGGTGGAAACTGTTTTTGGCCCGTGACAGGTTCTGATACTCCTAAGACACCTGTAGATGTACTTCCTGCAGATTGACCCAGTTCCATGCTGCATCGCAGTCCTTCCCTAGAGCTGGATGATGTATGGGATCAGTAGAGGGAAAAATAATTCTTAAAGTTTCTTTGAATTTTGGCCTAAAGGTGTAATAGTGTTTTAAAAGTAGGTGATGATTTGAGACTTATAATCACTGCATATGAAAGATGAAGTAAATTTTTGCCCTCATTGCTGGACTATGCAGAAAGTAAGTTCCATCAGTAATCTCACTGATAGCATACTATCTGTCTTATCTTGAAGCTCTGAAGCACTTCAATCAAGAAATAAAAACATTCACACACCTCAGTCCTGGAAAGTAGAGCTAAGACAGTTCACAGTATTATCAAACTATAATTTCAAATTATTTTTCTTCTTTCGCCATGGTAAGCTGTAGTTGATAAAGCAAGGAAACTTCTACATATTTTGTAAGAATAATCAAAGCAACGAAAACCCTTTTTTTTTTTTTCTAGTTTCTTATAAAGGCAAAAATATGCTTGCAAGTAAAATATTGGGGTTTATGTTATGTGAGAAATATGATTATTTAAGAAAACACTGGCTGTAGACATTCTTTATATGGCACAGACCCCTATGTGACTTTTATAACTGCACATTGTCAGACCCACAAGCATGTGCATTTATAGATGCTTTGGTGAATTGTAAGGGTAGCTGGTGTCCAAAGAATTATAAAGAAGAGACCAATGACATCAAATCAGCATAAGATCCTTGCCAGTATTTTTAGCAGTCAGTACTTCATTAGGAGATTCATTAGGAATCTCCTATTTATTCATAAGCTTTTCAAAATTTATTTATTTTTTAATCCACTGTACTATTGCACACTCCTGAATTCTAAATTTCAAGAAAAGATGCTCTTCCAGGAAGAGCTTGTACAAGTAGGTTGTGTTAAAGAGAATTAGTATTCTTGTTATGTCCCCAGTGACAGCCAAAGTGAACCGGTCAAATTATTTCAGTCATAAAGTTGTGGTAGTTGCAGATTGTCTATGAGTTTAGTCATGAAGAAATTGTATATAAAGGATAGTAACTACTGTTTCTGAATCACAACCTACATTGTCTTGTACTTTTATTGGCATCAGTAAAAGAAGTTAAATATTTTTCTAGGACATTTATATTTCATAAATGGATTTCTAAATCAGTATAATATATAAATATCTTCCTCGTTATTCTTTCACTTCATTGGTGCTAGATATAATTATGCTATATTTTCAGAGCTTTCATTATAGCTTGCCATTTGCAAAGGCAGTTGAAGTTAAATGTCTATGATTATGAGTAATTTCTACAAGCATCATGGCAGTTCCCATCTATTTATGTAGAACAGTAAAACAACTACCATTACTAGGCAAATTCTTAAACGCAAAATAACCCCCAAAATAATCCCCAAGTTTGCTGATTACACTTTTTTTCTTCCTCATTGCCATTATTTATGGTGGTCACACCACACAAATATTTATGTGAACACATATATTTATGAACTCTTTGGAAGGTTGTGAGGGCTTTTGTTTTGTTTGCTTTCCTTCAAATTTCTTCACATGATATACCACATGTCAGACAGGCACGAGCAGGGAACAAACATATTCAGGGAAACTTGCAGTGTTGGCAGTATCTGATATTATTACCTGCTACTCTCTGAAGCTGCTTTAAAGCTCTATTTCCATTTAAAAACTTGTTACAGAAGAATAATGATGCTGAATATATAAAGAGTTGATGCTGTGAATGAAGCTGAAACCACTGGCATCAAGTAGCAATTCGTTGAACTCTTCTTTGTTTCTTAGTGTTTAGGGAGAGCTTAATTCCATTGTTGCCCTTGGGTTTCTTTTCAACGCGAAAAATTTCTAGAAGAAAATGGCCTTGAGTCATGAGTGTGCAATATGGGGTTCTTTCCCACAGCTGCGATTTTCAATTAATGGAAGGGGCATTTAGGCATTTGTCAGGGGTTGTATCAGTATAAACAGAATTAAGCAACTTGAATGTTGTAACTCCAATCTGTATCATGTGAGTTTAGGTAGAAATGAATAAGACAATAGACTAAGGAGTTTGCTAACTGGATGGCTTTGGGAGAAAAAAAAAGTTTCAAAATCCTCAGACTGAAATATTCCAAAATATTACAGTATACCTACAGTCGAGGGAATATATAGATGTTTTTCTGACTCTTCAGGACCTATTTTCTAAACTCTGTGTATTTGCTATAGGCAGTATTGTGGTTTATTATATTATTATAGAGTGAAGCTTGAAGTTCTTAGCCTCTTGAAGGATTCTGTTTCTTCCTCATCTATTAAAAAAATAGATGCTTAGGTTTTTATCTGATTCAGTATTTTTTAACGATTTATTTTTCATTATTCTGCTACCAGATTTCCCAGTAAAATTAAGAGTACAGCTGGAAAATAGTTCTGCTTTGTATTGAAGTATTTTTGTATTGTATTTTTATTGTATTTCTTCTTTGCAGCTGTAGGGAGAGCTTAATAAAGCAGCTCTTCTGTTGTACCATTTACTTGGACTGAGCAAGTAGAATTTTCTGCATTCTGTGACCTTCTGAAAATTCCCCTGGAAATGCTTATAGGTTCCAGATCTTGCATTTTACATGTATTTTTTTTCAAAAAAAGCTATTGCAAAAGTTTCAGTTGTCACATCCTGTGTCTTTTGGAAGACATTAGATTCTATACGACCTTTGATACCCTCTATAAGAATATGCCTATCTTGGGACAGTAAAATAATTATGATGTTTTAAATTTTATTTTTATGTTTTCACCAGCTCTGCAAGCTAAAAGGTCATTGTGAGGACCTTTGTCAGTTCTAATAGGCAAGATACTGGTAAGATCTGGAGATTAGAATAAACTAAATTTACCAATAAGAACAGAAAACAAACTGGTTTTTATTGGTGCTACCTCACTGAATACACAGATTAACACAGGTGTTAATGACTATAGAAATTAGCAGCATACTATTTGGAAGTGAAGACGGATGCTTGTCTTTTCGGTTTATACCCCTAACCTTGTCTTGCGGAGCAACTGATGCAGAAAGAGAGAGCTTTGAGATATGAAAAATCAGGTGTCAGGAAGCTGTTTATGACTCTTCAGCTATGGAAAACACAAGAGTTTTCCGCTCTCTGGTCCTTTTCAAAGTATTTTCAAGGCTCTCATATATTTTGCACCAAACATATGGAGGAACATCTCGGCACCTCAGATACCATTCTGTGGTAATTGTAGGGAAAACTTTGAGGAAAATTTTGTCCTGTTTTATTATAGCAATGGCATACAAATAAAGAATAACAGAAGACCAATGACCTTTCAAGCATTATCTTAATTCTTCCTTAGCTGAGAGGAAATTATATTCCTACAAGAAATCCATACAAGTTGAAATATGATCTAATTGCTCATTTTTAAGCCCTACAATATTTTTAGGCCATTATCTTTAAAATCGTCATCTGCCCTACTGGTCTGTCATGGTTACTGCAAAATTTCGTTTTCTATTTCTGTAAAAAATGTAATTATTTGCCCAAAAGCAAATTGTATGTTAACTGGACTATGGGAAGTCTTTACTTAAGATCAATAAATCCTCTGGCATTTCCCTGCCAAAGTTATCTAGAATATAATTAAATCTCTCTCAACCCCTAAGCTGTTATTTAAGAACACCATATCTTTTGAAATCAGAGCAAGATATTCTGTAAAACATCCCAATTGTCCCTGACATCTTTCTCCTTGGCTTGGGGAGTCATTCAGCAAGTCTCACTTGGTAACTTCCCCTCAGGGTGTTGACATTTGACATGCAAGTAAGAGTAAATAAAAGAAGCCAATAATCAATACAGAAATTAATCTTACAAAGAAAAGCATTTCTAAGTGTTATAACTAAACCTCTATATTTGTAGGATAAAAAAACCAAACAACTAAAATTATGGATATAATCTCTTATTCGGATTCCTTTCTAACTAACTTCTACAAAACTGTGTGTGTAAAATCTTTTACAGGCTATTCCAGATTTATGTGTCGATGATGCCTTTTACACCCAATTTAGCTCTTCAGTGATCTGACTTTGCAATCATCAAGCACACATATACTGTGTGGAAGAAATCATTACAAATCTGTCTCAGACTCAAAACATCACACAGAGATAATACTAGGAGAAAAGAGAAAATTTGGTGGAATTTTGCTGAAGTTTTACTGTCAGACCAGTAGCTGGTGGTAAAATAATGCTCAGCTAAGCAAGCTCATCATTTAGTCTTGAATATGGCAAATACTGTCAAGAAAAAAAAGAACCTTTATGTCCTGGTGACACCTTGACAGTAGTCTATGTTCAACTAAGGAAGAGAAAAATTGTTACTATCTTTAGAAGAAAGCTACTGTTCTATTTTATACTGTCCTTTATAAACAGAAGAGAATAATGCCTATGCTTTTGATGTCTTCAAAACAAAATTTAAGACTCTATCACATTTATAGATACCAAATAGGTCCCTGAAGATTACATTAGTTGCAGAATTCGAAGATAGCTGCATTTCTGAAAGATGCTGACTCTGTCTTTAAATAAGGACCAAACCAGAGGGAATTCCATAAATTTCTCCAGAAATAAAGGATCCCATTAGCATGGCTCTGTTACACTTGCTTTATGTATTCATCTTTTCACTCCTTAAAAGTTGCTCAGTAAATTGTTCCTTAGAGATATCTATTTTTGCTATAGCCATTCTTAGATTTTCTTTGGAAATGTTGTAGTCTTGTTGTTTGGTTTTTGTTTGTTTGTTGTGTTTTGGTTTGGTTTTGGGTTTTTTTTTGTGGTTTGTTTTGTGTTTTTTTGTGGTTTTTGTTTTATTTTTTCTTTTCATCTTTTTTTTTTAAGATATGGAAGATTTGCTTTACTCATAGTTTTGTGATAAGATACACATTTATTTTCTGAATGAAGGGAATTATGTTCTTACATGATTCTTAATTTTTTTTTTATTTCTTTTACTAGTAGAGACTACTTGACTGAAGTATCCAAACCTTTAAGTATAATAGGACTCACAGACACACACTGCACATGGCTTTAAAGTCAGTGTATGCTCATAAACATAGCTTTTGATAACTGTTACTTATTTACCTTATTTACTCAGATATATTTCCCCTTTAAATGCTGTTTCTGACAGCCAAAACTGTATTTAGAGATATTGGTGTCATGAAAGTTGTTAAGCCACTATTTGTTTTTGGAGTAATATTTTTACTTTTAGCACATACAGTTCTTAAGACTTCTGAAGATGCTTATCAAATGTCTATCAGGAAATGACCATGCCTGACAACTAGTTTTGTTTGAATGCTTTGTTTAGAGCTGATTATTCAATATTAGTTATTTTGTGTGCGGACATACAGATTAAACAAAAATGGCTAACTTCCCTTGTATTATTTGTAACTTACAGCACCTTGAGATTATAAAATTCAGCGACATTTACTTACAATTGTTTTGTGATAGGCTATATGTGTGTTGTATTTTTTCATCATTATTCCCAAAGAAATGTTTTAAAAAAACATTTGGAGAATAGAAATATAATTGTAGGTCACTGCTTTTGGATTTAATATCTTTGTATTTTTTTCCTGATACTGAATCCTTCCTTTCTTTCTTTCTTTCTTTCTTTCTTTCTTTCTTTCTTTCTTTCTTTCTTTCTTTCTTTCTTTCTTTCTTTCTTTCTTTCTTTCTTTCTTTCTTTCTTTCTTTCTTTCTTTCTTTCTTTCTTTCTTTCTTTCTTTCTTTCTTTCTTTCTTTCTTTCTTTCTTTCTTTCTTTCTTTCTTTCTTTCTTTCTTTCTTTCTTTCTTTCTTTCTTTCTTTCTTTCTTTCTTTCTTTCTTTCTTTCTTTCTTTCTTTCTTTTCTTTCTTCCTTTCTTCCTTTCTTCCTTTCTTTCCTTTCTTTCCTTTCTTTCCTTTCTTTCCTTTCTTTCTTTCTTTCCTTTCTTTCTCTCTTTCTCTCTCTCTTTCTCTCTTTCTATCACTCTTTCTCTCTTTCTCTCTTTCTCTCTTTCTCTCTTTCTCTCTTTCTTTCTTTCTCTCTTTCTCTCTTTCTCTCTTTCTCTCTTTCTCTCTTTCTTTCTTTCTTTCTTTCTTTCTTTCTTTCTTTCTTTCTTTCTTTCTTTCTTTCTTTCTTTCTTTCTTTCTTTCTTTCTTTCTTTCTTTCTTTCTTTCTTTCTTTTTCTTTCTTTCTTTCTTTCTTTCTTTCTTTCTTTCTTTCTTTCTTTCTTTCTTTCTTTCTTTCTTTCTTTCTTTCTTTCCTTTCTTTCTTTCTTTCTTTCTTTCTTTCTTTCTTTCTTTCTTTCTTTCTTTCTTTCTTTCTTTCTTTCTTTCTTTCTTTCTTTCTTTCTTTCTTTCTTTCTTTCTTTCTTTCTTTCTTTCTTTCTTTCTTTCTTTCTTTCTTTCTTTCTTTCTTTCTTTCTTTCTTTCTTTCTTTCTTTCTTTCTTTCTTTCTTTCTTTCTTCTTGTGGTGTTTTTTTTTTTCCTTCTTCCTTTTTAGGCTTTTTTGGCTCACTGTGTCAGATCACGTACTCCTTGTTAAAAGGGGAAACAGCAAACTTGTGTAGATACAGGTTGGATGGAACTTCCAGCAACTTGATCTAGTAGGAGGTGTCCCTGCCCATGCCAAGGAGGTTTGAATTAGATGATCTTTGAGGTCCCTTCCAACCCAAATCATGCTATGATTCTATGACATAACTGAAGAAGAATATATATGAGAATGACTAATAAATTCTCCAGGCATTTTTCTTTAGTTTTCAAGTACTTGGTGTTTATGGGTCATCTAGAGCTTTTGAAAGGTTAAAACACATCAAAACAGGTATTATAACTTTCCTGCTTTTGTTTCTCCTAATACTTTTATGCCTAAAGACTGATTTGAGAATTTTTCAGAATTTCACTATTTCAGATAGACAGTTCTTTAGTGAACTTTTCTGAATTAAGATTTTTGAAGCTTCCTCACAACTTATGTAATAGTATTTTCCAGTGATGTGCTACTCAGATGGGTTAAATCTATCAGAATAGGCAAGAAAGCCTGTATGTCTCACTACCATATCACAAAAAATAATTTAAATCCTTATAACTTCTTTGCCTACATTTTAAAATATTTTTATCTTCACTGCAAAATACAGGTTTTTAAGGGAGGTGTTGTACCAGGTTTTTGCTATCAAATTTGGTTTGTTACAAAACACATTGACCAATTTTTCCTCCCCAAGGAGAGTAATGAACTCAGGACTCAGTTCTGACTGAATCATTACTCAGTGTATCAATGAAAATGAGCTATTTCTAGCTGTATAGGAGTAATGGGAAAGAAGGACTTCAAGGCCAGGTTGGATTGGGCTTTGAGTGACCTGTTCTATTGAAAGGTGTCCCTGCCGATGCAGGAGCGTTGGAACTAGATGACCTTAAAGGTTCCTTCCAACCATAGCCATTCTATGATTCTGTGATTCAAATCTGTTTCTCTGAAAAAAAAAATAAAAAAAATAAAAAATGCATGGTTTATGAATGTTGGGGGTGTGGGGTTTTTTTTGCACTTTTGATGGGTTCTCCTTGTCTTCCAAAACCAAGTTATTGACAGCAGTTTTAACCTGTGCTTCACTGGCAACAAATGCCTTGGCAGCTGGCCACTGGAACAGATTTTCTGGGTGACATGCATATTCTATAGTAATCTTGCCAAAGTCTGGTATTTCACACGGCTTCCTTTTCAAGAGCAGGTGTTCATTTATTCCACATCATTCTGCAACCTTGGCAGATAAGATAAAATTCAGAACTAATTAAAACAAGAACTCATTGATCCAGCTCCATAGGAAAAAAATTGTAATGCTTAGAGCTTGAAGTAGAAAATCCAGAAAGAGGAAAAAATGGTGTGAAGTAGTGTTGTAGCTGGCAGGGAATAGGGAAGGATGGCAAGTTTACCCGAACATGCTACCTCATTAACTTGTCTGGATCCTGCACTTTTTAAAGGAATAATACTTTGCCTACAAAAAATTGTGTTGCTTAAGTAATTTATGTACTGATTTGGTTTGTCTGGACAGGAACATTAAAGTATTAACAAAAGCCACTGCAGGCAGTCTTACATCCTTAGCAACGCTGAATAAATAGTTGCCATTTAATTGCAATAGTCTTACTGTTTATTAACATAAATAATATTGTCTCTCATATTTTACTTTTAATATCTTTAATGTCTTTCTTGGTTTAACGTTGTTTTAATTACACATAATGTAAGCCATGAAAATTTGTCATTAAAGTCAAACATAACTTGTTTTTATGAGATCTGATAGCAAAACTGTGCTTGAAAACAAAACGTGTACTAAAAAATCCCATACCCAGAGAAACTGTTCTCAGTTTGTGCACTTCCATGGTTATTGTATACTTGCGGAAAGTAAATATATGATGAGTTACATACATGTAGGAAACTCTATTGTCCACTTACTTTGCCACCACCTCTGTTCTCTTGCTTACAAAAAAGGAGATGCATTTTATCTTTAAAGTATTCCTTCACCTTTGTTTGGCCATGTCAAATTAAACCAGCTCCAGCAAACATTTTTGTCTTACTCATTTCTTTATCTATCCCTTGGCAAGTGTAATATTTAAAAACTGTTTATCAAGCTTATGTCAGCAAAGTAAACAATTATAGATTAGATTATTAAGCCTGCTGAGAGAGAAAATAAGCTTACTATAAAAGCTACCGTATACATGCATAAAATGTAATTCAACTTAAGCCACCTAGCTGACCCACCTGCTCTGTGAACTGAAGACTTTCTGTGTTTATTTAGCATCTTTGTGTCACGATGATACAAGAACTAGCTAGATATGTCCAGAGGACCTACTGTAAATCGATGGTACTTGTAAAGGGAGGAATAAGAAGTTAAAATATGACTGCAGCTTTTGGCGACATCTCTGATCTTGCATAAGAAATTCCTTAATTATTCTTATTAGTGTCCACTGGAAATAATGTAGGCCAACAACCAAGCGGGTTCTTCAGGTGGATTACTAAGCTTGTGTTGCTATGTGATAACACAACTGCTTTGCTGACCATACTTGAACTAATTGCAGTGTAAATCTGTATGATTTAGAATTCCAGGAACTACTGTAATATAGTACTTTCCAACTCTGAACTTGATATGCAGTTTGTTTATTAGTCTTATTATTTGGGACACATTAAAATGGTTAGTTTTTTAGAAGATCTGAGTGGGGAACAGGCTTTTTACTATCCAGGATTTGGGACTCCAGAATTAATTTTTTATCAAAGTAAAAATCAAGTTCACAAAAACATGAAAAATCAGCTAGAGTTTGTGAAAATTATCTACCTTCTGAACTAGATTCTCATCTCTACTTTGAATGTAACCACAAAACAGTTGTGCCATACTTTTGAGAAGATATTCCAGTCTAGAAATGACAAACAAAAATTTTGTAAAGAAATTTTTTAAAAGAAAATTTCATCAAAACAGATGTTCCTGCAATATATGTTATTCCTATTGAAGTAGCCTTTTTGAAGTTAATTTTTTAAGCAAAAGAAATACTTTTTTTTTAAAGATCCAAGACAAAAATGTGTAGCTATTAGCATCATGCTAATGCTCACATTGCAGTGACGTACTTTTTCTCTTAGATTCCAGAGTAATTTTTTTCTGATGTGCAAGTAGAAAAAGATGCAAAGATATTTAATATTTTGGACTCATGTAATTTGTCTTAGCATGCTGTAGGTTAATTTTGCACATGTGAACAAAAAGCACTTTGATATCACAGTGTGAAGGCAAGCACATAGAGGATGCACGGGATGGGATAATGTGAAAAGTAGGAGAAGGATTGAGAAGCAATACTGCTTTTGGTGATAACATCTACTTCATAGCATAAATCATGAAGACACATATATGTATTTGTATTGTAAGAGAGAAAATCATGGTCACCTATCTAGCCTGTGTTTCTCCTTTAGGACCTTTTTTAGGGTAATCTTATCTGCAAGTGTGTTCCTACAGCTGTATTGACTATTAGTGGAAATTTAAAAGGTAATCTTCTAGATTATGCAGCTTCTAGACACTTTCAGTGCCGTACCACTCTTTCTTACCTACAGTTGTCACACAAATGCCTAGAGCTAAAATACAGCACTATGAAAGACAAGAGTATATATTTGGAAACACAAAATGTAGAGTAGAAATAGATTCTAAAATTTTAACTGATTTTGACAAGCAGTAAGTTCATATTTTACAGCCAGTGTCACTGTTTGTTTTTCATTTATTGGAACAATGATGTGTGGTTATTGCATCCCTTATCATTGCATCATAAATAAACATTGTACCAAATTCCCAGGCAATGCACTGGCTGTTTACTCTGACAAAAAGTGCATATGGAGCAGAATGTGACCAAATGTTTCCTAACTTTAGGTGTGTGAAAGGTGGGCATAATCTAGAAAATGAGCTGTCTTTTTTTTTTTTTTTTTTTTTTAAGAGTAATTCTGAAACCTAGTGAGCCAGCACAGTTCTCAGGAAGCCTGTTGGTAGGAATCTTTGAAACTATAGTAAGGTTTAAAATAAATAAAATATATAAAACAACAACAACAACAACAAATCAACACAAAAAACCTTCCATCAGCAGAGCTGCAAATTGGTCCATGCTGAAATACCATCTGCTCTCCCAAAAAATGACTTTTTACTAGAAGGCAGCATGTTTGGCTGAAGATGCAACCTGCCTTGTGTTTTGCAGCTTTCCTTTGTTGTACTTGCCCTATCATATTAGATATTTTCTGAAGTCTTTAATTTTTTTATTAAATGTTAGTTGAGTGGATCTGAAATGTATACTTGCTGTCTGAAGGTAAGCCTAGGTTTCAGAAGGATTGCTATGTTCCCTATGATGATCAGCTACAGTATTATATTGACCTTTCCATGTCTTTCTAGAGTGATTTTCCTCCGAAGACACTATTCGAGAAAACAGAAGAAAGTCTTCTAATGTCATTTACATGAACTCATATAAACATTGCCATTTGTGCTTTGTCGAAGTGAACAGTTTTCTGTCATTAGAGGGGGTATACTTGCAGATTCATTAGTGGCTTTTTAACCTAGCTTTCTAGAACTTGTTGACAAAATGTATTTTCAACATGTAAAGCACGTGTTTTTGTGCTTTCCTAACCTGCAGAAAAGTTTATATGGTTTGAGAGTATGATTAACATTATGCTGTTTTGACTGGCCCTTCTTGTCAGCATTTTAGGTGTATGAATTTTTTTTTTATTTTGGCAAGTATAAGCAGAGTAAACTTTACTGACAACAAACATAAGTCTCTCTATGTTATGTTTAACAATTTCTTTGCTTATCCTTCAAGAATGACTTCCCCTTAATCGGCAATTCATTCTCATAAAACTATACAATTACTCATGTCATTCAATGTGCCATTACTCGGTGATTCAGAGTCCAAACATGGGCCATCTTCTAAAAAATTCAGTTGTGATTCTACTGATTCAAATGCCGGGTTTCTGGAGACCACTTTGTGTGATTGTAGGTAGAGTTTACTTCAGTCTAATCAGAAGGCCATTGGTCTACTTTCTTCAGTATCTCACTGAACTGCAGGAATGTAATTCTCCAATTTCAGGAATGGGGTTCTTTCTCCTTTTGCATCATCCTTCCTCTGAGTCTCTTTTTATAAACATTAGTCAAAAAATTACTTTTATATTCTGAATTTGCAGTCTTTAAAGTCATTATAGAGTTAGTCTATTGTCTTGCAGGAGAAGCATTTGAACTCCTAGTATTCCTGGAAGATGATGCTTAAAAAAAGAAGAGTAGTGTCCATTTCATCTGTTTTGCCTTGAATCTTGTATTACCTGGTTTCTTCCTTTACTGCAGGACTCCTTCAGTTCCTGCTTTGGGTCCTGAAACCCTATTCAAAGGTCAATGTGAATAGTGTAATATTTTTACTTCACTCAGACCCTTCAATAGTCTGTGAAGCTAAGTCCACTGGTAGTGCCCTGAAATTTCAGATTTCCAAGTCTGATGCATAAATTTTGGTAGTGTTTCCTATGCAGAAAAGCAAATTTATTATTTTTTAATATAAATATATTTGGGTATGCAAGCCTTCTCTTGGTGTGTAATGTTGAATTAAGGATAAGCAGAAGCTTATGAGAAATTATGTAACTGTAAAAGAAGTCTTTTGTGTCTAGCTTCTGTATGTATCTACATGCTTAATATGGAAGCTAGTAAGTAATGTCTGTTTGGAGTCTTTTGGTTATATTTAAAGTGATACTGTGCTGTAAATATTTACCCTTTAATATACTCAGTAAGTGCACAGCTGCCTCCCTGACCATGCATTCTGCAGCCACAATGAGATTTGCCCACCAGAAATTGTCTAGCTATTGAAAAATCAACTCTACTCACAGTGTTCAGTGAGTTTTGTGAGCTGTGTAAGGGAATAATTTACTGCAAATTGACTTTTTTTTCCATCATCTCTTTGGATGAATTTTACTAGACCAGGAAGCAGATGAAATCCCTGGAGGCAGCTGAATTCTTCTTCCCTGTGCTAGAGGCTGTAACCTAGCCTGATCATGATTAATCCATGATTGAAAAGCAATTGGCAAAAAACTTTCTGAGATTGCATGTAAATACAAATATGCTCCCTGAATTTAAATGGAATTGAATATCAGATTTATTTTTTTTATAAGAATGCGGTGGAGTGACTAATGGAATTTTGGAAATTTCCCATGATATTTATCTACAGAATGTGGAATTAAAATAAGTTATAGTTGTTACAATAGCAGTTAGACCAGTTTTCATAGTGCTCTCTGATGATGCTTGCCTGATACAGCTCTGAAATCTCCATGTAGGGAAGAGAACACTGGCTTTGGAGAGAACTTTCATATATTCTTCTGCACTCAGGTTTTGCTAGATTTGGCTGTGTGTTATGCAGAAGACTAAAGTATTTGTCTTTAGTAAACCAAGGAAACAGCATTATAAATTCATACCGACAGTGATGCAATGTTATCAGCAAAGTATGTATGATTCAGATTTTTTTATTATAACACTTTATGCATGAGTTGTTTGCAGTTTACTGATGTTTCACATGTCTTCACAGAAAGAGAAATTTGTAACTTTCTGTGTTGGAAAACATCCTGTTCAAAAAATGGAAATTCTCAAATCAACATTGTTTCAAAAAATTAAATAGAAATTTTGTGTCCTGGTTTCTGTTGTCATGTCTGACCCCTGGCTCCAAACTCTGATCAAAATATGAATGTCATTAACTTGCATTTTTCTCTTGTGCATAGTTACTCAGTTAATCTTCAGCTTGTTGGTATGCTTTCAGAATTGTTTACAATACTGAATTCAAAGAAGAATAGAGTTCACTTAAAATTCAGTATTTGAGTCTATTTCTTTTCACATTCATTGAGGATAGGAACTCAATAAGACTCCCTAGACTGTGACATTTTTTAAAGCCTTACTTCTGGAGAAGACTGTGCTTACCTAATTAAATCAGTGCACAAAGGCTGCAATGGATTACTTTTGACAGCTTCAAGTTTTTTTCAAGATAGTGGTTTGCAGTTGTTGTGACTTTAGTGTAAACATGTACATGGTTTCCTTTCTTCTGAAAAGAAATATTAATTATTAAAAAGGTGTTTTTAATAGTTAGACATAATGGTAAACTGCTTTATCAAAAAGGGTTTGATGCTATTCTGTTCATGTTTACTGAATAAGTAAGGAGACTTACAGTTGAAGATAACAAAATGAAAAAATACATTAATATTCATCAAGTAGTATTAGACCATAGTCACTATGGGACTTAAAGCAGCAATGTCAGGTAAAAACCACTGCTGTAAAAAAAGACAAATGTCTGTTATTTGTATGATAATAACAGCAATGTGTTCCTAAAGCAGCTGTTGTTCACCTTCTGTAGTGACCTTGCCTTAAAGCAGCAGTATATTTGAAAAGATAATATATTACATTAGAAAGCTTTTAATCTCAAACCTTTTGAGAGTATGAGAAGAATTCTCTGTGTCTCAAAGACAAACTAGCATACTACCTGGAAATGTTGTTTGGTTAACCATATTAAAATTACAACAAATATTTTAAATAAGGAAAATCCAATATAAAACCTACTTTTTATAAATAGAATTTAAAAGACTTTGTTGCTAATGATCCTGATACTTTGGTGAAATTTTCTTTTGCATATACCTATGGCTTATTTCTAAATATGATATATTGATTTCTTGGCTTTTTTTGCTTTGTTTTGTTTACTTTCTTAGCCTGGAACTGTGTCAGTGAAATAATTTACATGAAGGTAGATATTTCTGGCTGTGAAATGTGAGATTAGAGGGCATCCCATAACAGTGGTGTAACTGTGAAGAAATACAGAGATCTCCAGCTGTAGAACAAACCAGCAGAACAGGACATATTTGATAAATGAGAGCTAACGTTCATGGACTGTGGCTTCTGCGCAATGCTTTCTTATTTCAATATTGGCCTGCCTTTTTCTATTTAATGTATAATATTTCCTTTCCGTGGTTATTTGGAATTTGGGGAAAAGAATAAAAGTTATAACAGTAAAACATTCTAAAGCCAGCGTAAACTGTACTTCTGCAGGCATTTCCCACTTTAATGTTAGACAAGGGAATTGGAAGATTCAGAAGGTAGAGGATGAAACTAGATCTATTCAGGCTATCAGTATGCTACTGAAGTTTAAGCAGTGTGGTCATTTTGTATTTTGAGCAAATCACCTGTAGATTTGTTCCATTCTGCATCTTTTGAAATGCATAAATTAATACTTGATTTCTTTCTGAAAAGCTGTTTAACTGTAAGTTGAATTTTAAGGATTGGGTTGTATAGGTGGTATATTGGCTTCTTGTAGTTTTTCTTGCTTGGCCTCATCAATGCTTAAAAATTATTTGTAGGTGTCTCTCACTAGTAGGATAAAAATTTTAAATGACAGATTTAGTTTTATTTTTAACATGATTCCCAGATCCTTTGCTCTTTCACAGATCTTTTCTTGATTTTTCATCTGCCTGCCTTAAAACTAGTTCCCTAACCTTAGATTTATGGGAGGAAAAAAAAGTTTGATGCATAACAATTGTATTTCAGGTTCTGTGCTCTGGAAGAACTCTTTACCGTATTACCTATTACCTTCTCATCTTTCAGCTTAACTTAGCTGAGAAAATAAACCTTGCTTCTAGCTTAAAAGGTTCAAGGAACAGAATTAGTAGAACATTGTAATTTTATGCAGCAATCATCCTTCCAATTATATATATATATATATAAATTAATTGAAAAAAGAGTTAGTGACAGAAAAAAAATGACAAAAGTGGAATAATGTAGACTATCTAAATGGAAAATATATTAAGATTTATTAGTGGTTTTCAGCATCCTATCTAGATTGAACTTTGACTAAACTATAAACTTTGATGAAAATACTAGTATCTGAGTATCTTACAGATGAACCTTTGTGAAACTAGAAAGAAATTAGTCTTTCATGGCAAAGCAGCAGTTGAGTAAGAGTAATATGAAATATGATTTCAGAGTCAGTGCTCTTAAGACGGAATATTCTTCTCTGCCTCTTGTATATTAGTTGTAATTGTCTTCAAGTATTTTAATATACAAGAATAAACCCTTTTTCCACCTTATGAAGAGAGAGAAAATAAAATACGTGCTTAATGCAGACTATCTTTGGCTAAATTCTAGTATGCCTGGTTGAGAGTAATTTTCCTTGATGCAGTTATTCATTCCTTTACTCTAAAAATTGTCACTTTATTAAGTACTTGGTCAGTTTTTTGTTCCTGTAGTCAGCAATAAACAGTTTAACTATACTGGGAAGTGGTTTAGGTATATGATCTTTCAAGGCTGATCGAAGTTGGCTTCTGCAGATATTTCTGTTCAAAAGAAATACATAACGTGAGATCTTGGTAGAATGAAAGTGACTCAGTTCCGGCAAAAAAATATTCAGTTTGATATAATTTGAGATTATTAGTTGCATTCTTGAGAAAGTATGTAACATTGATCCACAGAGACTTGGCTTATGTCCTGTATCTTTTAAGTTGTTATTAATGAAAAAAGTTATCTAATGCTTCCATTAAAAGATTATGTTTTTATTTCCAGGCAGAAATATTCAGAATAGTCAAAATTTTGTACTGATTATTTCTATGCTTCTTTTTTCTGCTACTTCAGTTGAAGTTATTCTACCCTTTTGGCTAATAAATACATAGGACAACCTGTGCATGTTCATTTAATTGAGAAGTATGTCAGTGCCTTGGAGGGGCGAGGTGAAATTAGTTAGCTATAACAAGGATGAGCATGAGAGAAGAAGGAGGGGATGCAGTTTTGCCACACGTTATCCCCCAGAGCAGATGAGGTTGCTGTCTCCCAGTTTTGAGGAGATATAGCAAGATTATGTTCATCGTTTCTCAGGCAAACAGGTTTTCAAGAGAGTAAGAGTAGCCAGGATGAAGACAGCCTGAGAGTAAAGGGAACAGGTGAAGTCCAAGAAAGGCTTTTGAGATGAAAGTGATGTAAAGCAGGAGGACATAGGATCAGAAGTTGCATATGATGTAGGAAAAAGAGCAAAGGCTATGTAATGTCAAGTAAAATAAGATTTTCATTGCTACCATATCCAAGAACACAGGATTTTTGAGTTCTAGAATTCCACTGCAATCAGCTAGCAGGTATAGAATTTACACTCCCTCTCTGCTTCAGTAGTGGAAAGATTGGTAAGGCAAAAGGGCTGTTTTAAGGCAGCTGAATATTTGGTAACTTATTCTTACACTTGTTGCCACTATGTCCTGCACAGCAGCTGGAAAATTTCCTGAGATCAGAGTATTCACAACTTATGCCTAATTGTATTTTTGTTGTTTCTGAGTGTTGAGTACACACAACTGGAAATAAGAACAATAAAGTGGGTTTTGATTATATAAAGAGCTATATATACATAAGTATTCTGAAAAATCATAATATTGTTATTCTGAGTACCAAACTGAAAAGTCATTTGGGAAATAATCTGTTTGTTCCTCTGTTCCACCACCTGAGAAAAAGGAGGATGTTGCCTTCTCTAAAATTAGGTTATTTAAAACCATAAATACCTTGTAAATATGTAAGAGGTTTGTAGAATATTCCAATTAAACAGTTGAATACACAACAAATTCATGGAGGAATGTTTTCTGAATTTTCAATATTTTAATTCTACATACACACAAAAAAGAAAAAAAGTTGTGGCTTAAAGCCCAGTGTAACTCAGTCTATTTATGAATGGATAAAAATTACTGCAGAATTACATTTCAGTATATGCTTTATAATAGTTGTTCGTTTGGAGAAATAGCTCTGTTAAGACTGAGGAGAAGGTTTGAGTGATTCCTATGAACTCTAGGTGAGAGGAATTAAAAGGATATTTATGTTCTAGTTTTATTATCCATGGCATTGTCATTTGCTTTATAACAAAAATACTAAATGTTGCATAGAATTAGAGTTCTTACAAACTGTTATTGTTTCCAGCAGATCAAAACCATAATTATAAATATCTACAATAGTTTCAATCACGATCTATGCATTATTGATACATGTTTTTATAACATGTTTATTAACAATAATTAATTGTTTATTTAATGTAAAAGTCTCAGACGCATTATATATAAAGTACATATTATGGGCAAACCATTTGAATTAATTGACCAAATTCTTCTTTATTTGTATCACATTTGTGCAGCTAGTTTGTTTTATTCCCATCCCTTTAGCTTCAGAGAGATTTTGAAACTGACAAACGTCTGTATTAAATCAGCCAGCAGGTTTTTTAAGATTATGAAGACTGACTGAGTTATGCCTGACTGATTGGTATTTCAGGCAGTGACTGCTCTGTGTCAGCAATTTTAATACTTATGAACTGCTAGTTTAAGGTTTGTCTCATTAAGCAGCATTAAAACTAATGTACTGAAGAGTCTGTAACAGCTAATCATGATGCAGTTTTCTGTCCATTGTCATAATCATCAATGTGGCACAAATAGGAATATTCATATTTGTAGTTTCTTTCACAAGTGTGAATGTGTAAGATTTGGTATGTATGTACATAAAATATTTTAATTAATACTTTGCCTGGAAAAGCTGCATTAGTTTACATTGCAAGGTATTATTACAGTACCAGTAAAAAAAGAGTATCTTCTCCAGTGTGTGCAGATCTTCCAATGCTTTCACTTAATAATCTGTTACTCTCTCACCAAAGCATTACTCATTTGGACACAGATAATCAAAAACAGCACAGGCATTTATAAATATCACATATGTAAAGTTTTCTATATGAATGTGAAACAATGGAAGTGTCATGTATACTGACATCTAACATTTGGTTAGAAAAATCCAAGCCAGATTGTGTCCACTTTTATAATTGTTCCTTATATAGCACAGTTATCTAGAACCTGTTTCTTACTAGGTTTTGCATCTACTTCTACATGGCCAGCAGGGTGAGGGAGGTGATTTTCCCCTTCTATTCTGTTCTGGTGGGAAAGACATGGAGCTGTTGGAGAGGGTCAAAGGGCTGGAGCACCTCTGCTATGAAGACAGGCTCAGATAATTGGGGTTGTTCAACCTAGAGAAGAGAAGGCTCCAGGGAGACCTTATAGAGGCCTTCAGGTGCCTGAAAGAACCTACAGGAAAGCTGGGGAGGGGCTTTTAATCAGAGAGGGTAGTGATAGGACAAGGGATAATGGTTTTAAACAGAAAGAGGGGAGATTTAGATCAGACATCAGGAAGACATTCTTCACCATGAGGGTGGTGAAGTGCTGGAACAGATTGCCTAGGGAGGCTGTGGTGATTATTACAACCATCAAACAATATAAATGGGATTAAGCAACAGTAATCGTGGCTGTCAGGGACAAAAGGGCGAGGAGATGGGAATTGCCTTATAAGGGGCTTGACACACCAAGTAGTAGAAAAAACCCAAATCAAACCCCAAAGACATTGGCCTAAAACCATCCCTAAACTACTACTGCTTCCTCTCAGTTGTATGAGTGGAAGTTAGATGTTCTCATAGATGTTTAGCCAAGAAAGCAATGAATTCAGGTATAGGATGAGGCTGTACTATTCGGAAATAATTGTGGTGTGATGTCACCTAGTTTTGCCTGCCTCATATTCTGTGTGTTTCATTGAAGTTACAATGTTAATTTAATTTTCAATGTTAAAATTTATTTTGCAAACCACATTTGCAATTAAGTGCTTGCTCAATACATTACTAAAAGGAGCCTTGTGTAGTATCTAGTAAAGGTACCAGTTTCTTTGACAGACTGTGTGTGAGATGTGCAGCCAGGAGCTTTTGCTTACATTAGTTCTTTGTTAGAATTAAGAATTGACAGCACTGGGAAAGGTGACACTGATACTTTAGAGGAAGCATAAAGCAAGCAGTATGTTCTCTTACCTGTCAATCGAAGAAGAAGGAAAAAAAAAATAAAATGAAGAAAATAAAGGCTGCTTATCTGTCTGATTGGCAAAGCGAATGAGGCATTTTGCTGTAAAAAAGTAGTTCCAGTCAATCCAAGGTAATTTCCCTGGCACTATTGGGAGTTACAGAGTAGGAAAGAGATGCAGAATAGATCTTTAGGATGTTGTGCAACCTCTGCCAAAGCTTGGAATGTACCTTCACTATGTGAAATCTAGACCCTTGATCATGGATCATGATGACATTTTCCTGCCAAGCCACTGATTCTCTGCTGTCACAATAGCTTAGACCTGCGTTCCGTGGAAATATACTAATCACATTGATTGCTCTACAGTGCTCTTTTTTCAATGTATGTTACTTATCAATTCTCATAATTCATTAAAAAGTTATTCAACTTCAACACATACTTCTGCAGAATACTGTGGTGCTGCAGAGGAGTCAACAAGCTGATTGACTGGTGCTAAAAGAGTACAGTCCAGTATAACAGAATATGGATTTTTGTACTCCTACCATTGAGCAGTATGACCAATGACAGACGGGATGAAATTATTATATGTGCTGGTTAATTCAGATTTCTTTTTTAGGTATATTCAACATTTATAATTTCATTCTGTTCCGTGCTGGTCATTATAATAGAAGTGTGTATATATTTATAGTGCGTCTATCTATCTATCTATCTATCTATCTATCTATCTATCTATCTATCTATCTAGATACAGTTATCCATATCCTGCTGTGTTTCAGTTACCCAGGAAAAGAGGCTGTAGATAGGCTTCTTTTTTTTTTCCCCTCCATATTTCAGTGTAGTTAAGAAGGATGGAACAAAACAGAAGCATGTTTGTTATCTGTGAGATAAGTAAATACATACATGTGGTTCCTAATCTAGAACGAGAGGACCTCCTCTTCCTTGCTGTTAAAGTTGCCATGCTATCCACTTTCATTAGAACTAAACCCTTGTTTATTTATGTTAGATGTGTCTTTAAATTCAGTTGAAAACTAATTTTAATATAATTTAGCTCAGATATAAAATAAGTCTTTAATTTGGCTTTGAAAGTTTATTATACCAGGTGATGGTGACACAGAATTATAGATCTCTCTGCCAGGTGGATTTGCCAAATATAGTTGTTTGAATATCTCAGTGTTATTCTATTGCAGACTTCTTGAAATAATGTTTATTCTCTGGCTATGTAGCATATTTTGTAATTCTAACAGTGTACATTAAAACTGTGAATTAGTTGGAACCAATCTAAGCAATCCATTTGAGATTTGGTTACCTTGAATGTAACTGAAGAAATGAGTTCTATGCATATGATGATACTGCAAGTGTATTTCTGATATAGGAGGTACCACGATGGATTATTAGTAATCTTGCTGAATTAAGGTTTGTTTTTTTTTTTTACTGAAAGGCAGATTTTTTAAAAGTTTGAATTAGAACTCAAGTTTTGAGTGCTTAATAAAAATAAGGGACAATTCTGGGTAAAATGATAGCAAATTTTAAGCAGTGTACAAAATGTAAAGATTTTATTGCTCTTGTTCAGGTTCAATTGTTACTGTTTTCTATTACTCAAAGCAAGAGAGTATCAGTTTGAAGAAGGGAGGGAGGAATTTTGTGTCATATACTACTTTTTATTACAGTGCCATGTAATGTACAGATTTTAACCTTGGTCCCGTGTTGAGTGCAGCAACTGATGCATTTATCAACTGCAGAATGACTGTAGAGGCCTAAAGAATAGCAGTTTGATTTTCAGTATTAGTTGATTTCTGAGTAGTTAACCTTCAGCCACACTACAAAGGTAACAAGTCAAAGTAGATCCAGTACTGATACACAATTTTATGTGTAAGTGGATACCTGCATGTTTGTTTTGTATTTTCTTGGCCTTTTCCGTGAAAATCCTTTTATGATTGTCTGTGAGCATTACTCTTTCTCTTCTACATATCACGTTGTTTTTAACAGTTTGATCAAAATACTGTGTTACTTCTTTATTTTTACACTCTCATCTTAGCAACCAGGATCTCAGAATCAATTCTATTCTAAAAGTCATTTCTGTTGCTTGATACATAATTCTGTAATAGTAAACATTCTCATAGAAAGCTATTTTAAAGAAGCAATCTCTTGAACAAGACCTAAAAGGTCTTTAATTGTTAGCATTTCACATAGCAATGTGAGGAAATTTTCTTCTACTTTCCAATAGATCTTGTGTAATGGCAGAAGGTGGGAGCAGAGTGGCGATGTATCCCATGACTCTGGGATACGGTTAGTGAGCAATCCTGTGGGATATGTATGCAATACTTCTTGAAAAGCTTTTCCAGATCTCAGTACAAGGATGATCTTTATTCTGCAGCTTTGTTAAAATATATCTTATGTGTCTTGTCTCTCTTCTGTACTTGGGACAATACCAAGGAAGCTGGTTTGCTTCTGCACGTGCTCTGCTCTGGTGCCTTGGAAAACAGACGAGGAAGTCATACCACATGTTGAATAATTTGGGGATTTTTTGGTACTAGATCTAAGAAAGTACAATGTGTTTTGATGGATGCATTTATCAATTGAAATATTACAAAACACTAGATCGACTTAGGTTGAGGCTGGCTTAAAATTCAGAACTAAATCTGCATGTTTGATGATGGACTGTGAAACTGTATTTGAGTTGATTGGCCATGAAAGCTGTGTGACAAGTGGTGCAAATATAGTATCAAAAAATGCATGCCTAGCCAAGCACGGAAGGCACAGAAGATTTTCATATTTTGTATTCTATTTCAAGTTTATGTAGTGCTCTTGCATTTTACTTGAGCTCTGCTGTCCTGTCTCCTAGTATTAGACAGAAAAATCTTCAAGAAAAAAGAAGTTAAGAAAAAAAATCAATTAAGTGTTGAATTATACTCAGAGGTGCTTGTTCCCATTGGAGATGTAATTATCTGTGATGAATCAGTAATGCATTGGAAATATGTGATTAACCATCCTAGAAGTACTAGCTGAAATTGTATTCAGGAAAAAAGCAAACCCAGAAAATCATTCCATACTCTTTATATTTAGTTTTAATGTTATGTATATATATATATATATATTTTAATCTTTCTTTTCTCCATGTTAATTTTTCCATAGATATCTGGGTTGGATGGGTTTTCTTAACAGTTTATATAAAAGACAGTAGTATAATTGTGTTCTGAAATTGGTTCTTATATAATTGCTTTAAACTTCACTTTCACAAACCTATGAGTTGTTAGCCCTGATTGTTTTGTCTGTTTGTTTGTTGTTTTGTTGTTTTTTTTTTTATTTGCTAAGTGTGCTGACTGGAAATGAATTGTATGTTTTATTTGTCAGTTATATGTGCTGATTTGCACTGAGGAGAAAAAGTTCCCATATCACTAACATACAAACAAAGAAATTATTGTGGAGGTGCAATTTATGTACATAATTAGTAAGTAAATCACAAGGGCAATTTCTGCTTCTGCTGAAGATCTAAGTCTTTTGCCTTCTTAATGTAGAGAACAGATCATCTAAACAGACAATGTCAACTTGTGTTTGGCTGTTACACTTAGAGATATGTTAGAAAACTTGCAGCCAGAAAGGAGCATAAACTTGAAGAGATGTGCACAGGTTTGACTGTATAAGGAACATATTACAAGCCTTTTAAAACAGAAGTTTATATACCTATATCAAAGGTATTTCTAATATAGACAGTAATAATTATACTAAGAGAAGCAGAGGCAGTTGTCTATGAGATCTTTTCTGACTGGAAAGTGGGTGTATGTAATGCAATGTTAATGTACACTATTTTGATAGCTGAACATAGCCAGTATTTGGAATTCTATTTTATCCATGTAAAATAAAATTCTGTCTTTTCATCTTCTATGTATTTCATTATTATGGTTTATAGGAAGAAAATAAAAACAAAAACCGCTGCACAGTTCTGCATGTTGATATATAAAAAGCATAGTGTTTTGGGTTACTTTCTGTGCATTATTTAAAAATATGTGTTCCCAGCAGATCTAGATTTTCACCTGAAGGAAAATATTGGTAATCATAAGCAAAATAAGAACAGTAAATGCTGCATTATACTGCACAAGGTTTTTGTGCAGGCTTATTGTGAAGGATGAACTGTTTGGAAAGTATTGAAACCTGTATTTGCAGATGAAAACAAACATCAAAGGAGCTATAATATTTTTTTATCTTTCCTAGTTATTATTTCTGTGGATGTATGTTTCAACTGCCTTGTGAAGACAGTGTTCAGAGTTGTGAATGACTGCCTGTCTCATACAGACGTATATACAAATTGCACAGCTGAATCACATTCTGTGCTGGTGGTTCAAATATAATTGTGCCAGTTAAAATAGCATTTCTATTGTTCTGCTATTAAACAGCTATTTTCACATTCTGAACAGTCAAAAGAAAAGAACCAGAGCAAATGTTACACACAGCACAATACCTTCTGTGGTGTGTAATGATGTGGGATATCCATTTTAAACTCTTTGTCCTGATTCACTGATTTTCTTTAGTTTTGAGTTGATTTGACAACACTGAAAACTCTAGAGTTACTCATTAAGTAGTGAGAAAGGTAGTAGGACTGTGGAAGAGCTGAATAACTCATAGAATCATATGAGTGAATGCCAGGTTGGAAGAGACTTCAAGGATCATCTGGTCCAACCTTTTTAGGTGCTACTATAGTTTACATGAGAAAGCTCAGCACCCTGTCAACTGAGACTTAAAACTGTCCAATGTGGGGAATCTACCTCTCCCCTTGGGAGACGATTCCAATGTTTGATGATCCTCAGGGTGAAAAACTTACCTCGTGTGTCCAATGGGAATCTCCCAGGAGCAACTTGTGCCCATGACCCCTTGTCTTTTCCATGTGACTCCTTGTAAATAGGGAGTCTCCATCTTCTTGGTAGCCACCTCTTAAGTACTGGAACATGGTAGTCAAGTCTCCCCTAAGCCTTCTTTTCTCAAGGCTGACCAAGCCCAGTTTTCTCAGTCTGTCCTCATATGCCAGGTCCTCCAGTCCTCTGACCATCCTTGTGGCCCTTCTCTGGACCCTCTTCAGCCTGTCCACATCCTTTCTGTAGACCAGGGACCAAAACTGAACACAATAGTCCAGGTGTGGTCTGACTTCTTTATCTCTGGTGGTGATGCCCTTGTTGATGCAGCCCAGCATCCTCTTGGCTTTCTTTGCCACTGCAGCACACTGTTCCCTCATGTTGAGCCTGTTATCCACCAAGACCCTCAGGTCCCTTTCCACAGGGCTGCTCTCCAGCCAGGTGGATCCCAGTCTGAACTGCACTCCTGGGTTATGTATTCCCAGGTGCAAGACCTTACACTCCTCCCTGTTGAACTTCATTAGGTTCCTGCTAGCCCACTCCTGCAGCCTGTCCAGGTCATCCTGGAGGGCGGCTCTCCCTTCCGGAGTGCCAGCCTCTCCACTCATCATAGTGCTGTCAGCAAACTTCATCAGGCTGCTCTTGATCCCAACATCCAGGTCACTTATGAAGATGTTAAACAGCATTGGGCCCAATATCAATCCCTGGAGGACCCCACTTGTGTCTGGTTGCCAGTTGAGGAGGAACTATTTACTATCACCCTCTGGGTATGGTCTGTCAGTCAGTTCCTCACCCATCACACAGACCACTTGTCAAGGCCGTAATGAGTCAGTTTCTCCAGGAGGAGGCTGTGGTAACTGTATCAAAAACCTTGGGGAAATGCAAGTAGGTGATGTCCACCACTCGCCCTGCATCGATCAAGCAGGTTACTTTGTCGTGGAAGGTGATCAGGTTTGTCAAGCACGGTTTGCCCGTGGGAAATCCATGTTGGCTTTTCCTAATCATGTACTTCAATTGACTTGTGACTATGCCCAGGAAGATTTGCTGCGTGACTTTTCCAGGGCTGAAGTGAGACTGAATGAGCAAGGCCTTGAGAATACCTAATTATTTGAAAATTGAGTATGTTTGGAGAAAATTTTTTTCCAGCATTTTTTCTGTCACTGAAGAAGTCTTGAACTGGTAAAATGTACTACTATCAAAAGCTTCCTTCAAAGGCTTATAGGCATGGATATTTTTAATGCAAGAGAGGAACAGAAGCACTCTTTCTTCACAAAATATAACTCTGTTTCACTTACTTTTCAAACTTTGAAGAAATTATGGGAATTAAGAAGAGATTTGTTTCTGATGAAATTTTTTGTTGGATTGCATCGTATTTAATCTGTTACAACTTTACTGTATTATACTGGTTTTACTTTCATGCTATTTTACTGTGTTGCACTGTTTCAATATATTCAAGCCAAAGTATATTACTGACCCTGGATTTGACTTAGCTTGTGACATCTGAAGGCCTCCTCAGCTCTCACTGGACCTAATGAGTGAGGTGCAGCAGTTTCAGGAGGCAGTGCACAGCCGGATGTTTCTGAGTAACAGTAGTCATGCTACTAAATACAGCAGTTGTATGAGAGTGTGACCTTAATGAGTTTTATTATAGTTCAGACTATCACCTATTTCTGTTCCTGTATTGTCATTTCTTTAACTTTCTTTCTTCCATTTTGCCTGTCTCAGTGGGTGAAAAAGAAATAATTACAAAAAACTATCTTCCACCTCCCTGCCCCAAGCTATTGCAATATTAAGAAACACTCTCCCTACACATCCTGTAAATATTTAGGTCTACTCTGTTTCTTCATCTTTGACTTTACAGGCCCTCATACATTCCTCCTGTTATCACTCTACTGTTGTCCCTCTGTGTCTTCTTACTTTTTCATATAATGCTGACAGGTGTACAATGTTATTGCTTTCCTGAGGCTTCTTCTGCTGTTGTTCCATGCTGAAAATGGCAATGGGCATTTTGTGATAAACTCTGATATCATGCAGCTGTGTATTTCCCTGAAGTCCATGTTCAAAGTATGCGTTTTCAAGATATTTTTACTATTTTCATGCATTTTAGTCAGTAGATTATCCACTGAAAGAGCCTTTTCTAGTATTTGTGTAGACTTTTAAACACTAAGGAATTAACTACAGTTATTGTTTAGGTAACCTTGTACAACTGAAGAGCAATTGCCTTCCCTTAAACATTGCACAGGGTAAAATGTATTGAAAGAAAATTAATCTTCTATAGCAGTTTCTGATTCTGTGCCTTTTTGGTGGATATCTTCAGTTTTTCTTTTGTGGCATTTGACTGATGCACAAAGAATTGGTGCATCGATTGGTGCATCAAATCAAGAATACACCCGTGGGTGCTGAGGGAACTGGTGGAGGTCATTGGTAGGCCACTCTCCATCATCTTTGGCAAGTTGTGGGCAACAGGAGAGGTGACTAAGGACTGGAGGAGAGCAAAGGTCACTCCAGTCTGCAAGAAGGGCGAGAAGGAGGATCTGGGTAACTATAGACCGGAACTATCTCTAGGCATATCAAGGGTGAGGAGGGGCATTAAGAGCAGTCAACAAGGTTTTACCAAGGGAAAATAATTTTTGACCAAACTTATAGCCTTCTATGAGGAAGTAACTAGGTGGATAGATGATGGCAGGGCGGTAGATGTGGTTTATCTTGATTTCAGTAAAGCATTTGACACTGTCTCCCACAGCACCCTCATAGATAAAATGAGGAAGTGTGCTCTTAATGGTCAGGTAGTGAGGTGGATCATGAACTGGTTGAAAGGAAGAAGTCAGAGCGTTGTGGTCAATGGGACAAAACCTAGTTGGAGGTCTGTGACTAGTGGAGTCCCTCAGGGGTTGGTACTGGGACTGGTACCATTCAGTATTTTCATCAGCGACTTGGATGAGAGAACAGAGTGTGCCCTCAGCAAGTTTGCTGATGACAAAACTGGTAGGAGTGGCTGACACACCAGAAGGCTGTGCTGCCATTCAGAGAGACCTAGATAGGCTGGAGAGTTGGGCAGGGAGAAACTTGATGAAATTCAACAAGGGCAAGAGTAAAGTATTGCATCTGGGGAAGAACAACACGATGTCCCAGTACAGGTTGGGGGCTGACCTGCTGGAGAGCAGTGTAGGAGAAAGGGACCTGGGGGTCATGGTGGACAGGAGGATGACCATGAGCCAGCAATGTGCCCTTGTAGCCAAGAAGGCCAATGGCATCCTGGGGTGCATTAGCAAGGGTGTGGTTAGTAGGTCAAGGGAGGTTCTCCTCCCCCTCTATTCTGCCTTGGTGAGGCCGCATCTGGAATATTGTGTCCAGTTCTGGGCCACTCCATTCCAGAAGGACAGGGAACTGCTTGATAGAGTCCAGCACAGAGCCACAAAGATGATTAAGGGAATGGAACATCTCCCTTATGAGGAAAGGCAGAGGGAGCTGGGTCTTTTTAGCTTGGAGAGGAGGAGACTCAATGTTTACAAATATGTTAAGGGGGAGTGTCAGGACGATGGAGCCAGGCTTTTTTTCAGTGATGTCTAGTGATAGGACACGGGGCAATAGGTGCAAACTGGAACATAGGAGGTTCCAGATAAATATCAGAAAAAAAACTTCTTTACTGTGAGAATGACAGAGCCCTGGAACAGGCTGCCCAGAGAGGCTGTGGAGTCTCCTTCACTGGAGACATTCAAAACCTGCCTGCACGCATTCCTGTGTGATGTGCTCTAGGTGATCCTGCTCTGGCAGGGGGGTTGGACTAGATGATCTTTCGAGGTCCTTTCCAGCCTCTAAGATTCTGTGATTCTGTGACTCTGTGCTGTGGGCACGAGCAATTCTCTTGTCAGCACTTTAGAGATGAAAAAAATGGAATAAACCTATGGTGATGGGAGGAATTAAATTGGATATTCTCTTTCAGTGGTTTTCCTGTTATTGAGGATCCTCCTTAGTAATCTGATAGGTGAGCAACAGGGATTATGAATATAGATATAATTTAGTATTGACATTTTAACCCCTTTTGAAGAAAAGCATAAAGCTACACAAGCAATTGTTTAAAGTTTCATGTTGATCAGATGGCATGTCTTCATTTAATAGGTCAAGTAGCAACTGATAAAACTAAAAAGTTGAATTAAGCTCTGTCTCTTCACAGATTTTTTAACATTATAGATTGTTATACTTGACCTAATCTTTCTTCAGCTTGCAGCCTTCAGTCTGCAAAAGTGTTTCTCAAGGCTCTTTTTGTTTTCTTGCTATAATATCTTAAGACACAACTTCATTTTTTTTGCAGGGTGCTTCGAGTGTTGCATCAAATGCCTGGGAGGCATTCCCTATGCATCTTTGATTGCTACCATCCTGCTGTATGCTGGAGTTGCACTATTCTGTGGTTGTGGGCATGAAGCACTTTCAGGAACCGTCAACATTCTGCAAACCTACTTTGAGATGACAAGAGCTGCCGGAGATGTTATTGATGTCTTTACCATGTAAGTTACTAGTTTATTTTTATTGTTTTCTTTTAAAACTGCTGAAAAATTCCACAAGTGATATAAATTTGACTGAAGAAAACATATTGTAATGAAAATTACAAAAAGAATTATTTGGATTAGCTCAGCAGATGAAGTTTTGATAGAATTGATATTTTAATTATTTACAAGAAATTTGTAATACTATTTCATATCCCATAGTTATAATTTATTTTAAAACTAAATATTACTATCCTTTTTATCCTGTGATAAGTTCTGCTTTGAAAAGTGTGAAAAAAACCATCAACCAAAACTAAAGAAACCTCTGTACTCTAAACAGCTAAAGCAGAAGTGTGCAACAAATAACAGATTAGTTCTGGGAATAAATGCGATAAAGAAGTAACTGAAGAGTTGTTCAGAACCCTGAGGCTTGAAATGTCAAAACTTGATTGCCTCTCATTTTCCTAAAATTCATTGGTTTTGAAGTTTTCATGCTTTGCCACTCCTGAAATCTTATTTCTGGAAGGCCTTTGTTTTGTTGAGTATCTCCTTCACTTTATCAAATTAATTATATTTAACAAATATTCTCTAATCTGAATTTGAATGATATATTTTCTAATCTCTTTAAAGTTGTCTTTTTGAAACATGATTTTCTTAGATATTTGAAATTCAAGTTCTTCTGGTTGCTAACTAGAGGTAACTAAGGCTGAAGCATTCCATACTCAAACTTGAAAACCTATTATTTTAAGAATGCTTTTTGGATAAGTGAAGTGATTTGATTATTCATCAAAACATTGACCTCTTATGACGGGTAGTTCCATGGTAGTGGAAGCTCAGTCTTTAGCAGTGATCAAAAAGCAAACCTAGTACCAGGAGCTACTGGGAAAAATAATAGAAAAACAGAGAGCGTACTTATGCCATTGTATAAACCCATCTGTATCATTAATACTGTGTACATTATTGGTGTGCCATAGAATGCAAAAACAAGGATTAAGAGAGTCATATTAGAGTGGCTACATGGTTAAATGTTGAGTATAGTAGGACTCTTCAATCTAAAAGAGGATGATTAAGAGTTATTTGGCTAGGGTTCTGTAAGCTCTCAATGTTATGAATAAAGGTGTGCAAGGTTAGATTGTCTTTCTCTTCTGGTACAAGAAGTTTGAGGTATCAAAGGAAGTTATTAGGCAGCAGTTTCAGAAGAAATAAGTGATGGTGCTTCAATTGTTGTATAGCAGGCTTGTGAAGCTAGCTGAATTTTGTGGATGACATAAGTTTACATGACTTTAAGGATAATATTAGATAATCTTGGAAAACAAATCCATAGGTGGTTTCTAATGACATACAGACTTATTCAGCTCAGGAAGTTCCAGAGACTACAATAGTTGACACTGTCAACTTGTTGGCTTTTACTTTTTTTATATAATCAATTTTTGAGATAAGAAAATGATCAAGATATATATTTGATCTGACTTGGTACCACTGTTTTCATGATGGCTAGAAACAGAATCTTAAATCTTTTATGTAGTGGTATATTAGCAACATCTGTGAATGTTCGTTGTATTGTTTGTGGAAGTAACAGTCACAAATGAGAATGTACTAAATATGTATGTTACTGCTATGCCACATCCAAATTTCTTCTTCTGACTGAGGAATTTAGATGTTCTTGTATGTTAGCATATTGGGTTGATAGGATGTATGTGACTTCTGCTTTGCCTTTTTGGCTTGTCATTTAGAATAATGGATCTGATCTGACTTGGCGGCTAAGGTTCATTGTTATCCTGAATGGAAGATCAGTCATTTTATTAGGCTCTAGTTGATTTTATTAGTCCCTAGGAAGCCATTAGTGCAGAACAGCCACAAATCAATACTTTCTCTTCATAGCAAGTTTTTCAGCTTTCCTCTGTCAAATATTTAAGTGAAAGCATCAGTCAGGAGATGTAGTTCAAATGCACATAATTCACTGGAAATTATTAAGGAAATTTAAAGGTGGTGAGTTTTTTGTTTGTTTTTTTTTTTAATCTTTTGTGTGGTTTGTTTGTTTGTTTGGTGGGTTTTTTTGTTTGGTTGGTTTTTGTGGTTTTTTGTGTTTGTTGTTTTTTTTTCATGGCATCTTATTGTTTGGCTTAGCTACTAGCTTTTCAATTTGTTTGTTTTACTTTTTGCTTGAAGGTATGATAAACCAAATTCTTTCCTTGGTAGACCTACTGGAATTGAAATTTCAGTTTGTTTTGTTCTGTCTCTAAAGTTATGTCTTACAGGGAGTATACGTATTGAAATGGAAATAAGACTTATTTATTGTTCTGATTAGAAATAATAAGAATTTTTAGAGGATAATAAATCTATCAGTGTACCCTACTAAATTCTACTTTTTAAGGGTAATTTAACACACTTTGACTCTGAATGCTTCTAGTGCTGTGAAGTGTTTCAGTGTCATGGTTTAACTCAGGATCAGCAATTAAACCAATGACAACAATACTCTCTGTCCCCTCACCCTCCCACCCACACAGGGAAAGGAGAGATTAAGGAGAGAGACATCCAGATTGAAAACTAAACTAGACAGTTTTAATTAAATACTAATGATAAAAGAATATATGTACAAATATATACAAGTATGTTCAGGAATGTGCAAAACCGTTGTCACCTCCCCTGACCCCCAGCAACTCCCACAGCATCTCCTGAGCTGTGAGCAGTTTTAAAATGTCCTGGAGCTGCCAGAGAGAGCAACAGAGCAAACAGGAGCTGAGGGGAGAGGTATAAGGGTCAGGATGCACAACCTTAGGGATCAAAGAAGGTGGATAGACAGAGTCCTCCCTGAACACTGGCCGTGGACAGAAGAAAAAGGAAAATGGGACTTGACTTCCATAATCCCTGAATTTATAGAGAGGTACGTGTATGGGATGGAATAATTTGTTTGGCCAGTTTTGCCATCTGTTAGTCTGCTCCTCCCTACAGAAGGGTGGTAGATACTGCTCTCCTGCTCCTTTAGTGCCTGAAGCAGCAAATTCAACAAGCAGAGCCAAGTACCCTTGCTCTCTCAGCAGTAACGATAAACATTCTATTCCCATAGGATAGAAGAGGCGGTCTGAGTGCTGACCCTGCAGAAGGGACATGGTTCCTGATTCCAACTCCCCTGCCTCTTACCAGAGTTGAAGTTGTATATACCAGCTGCACTTCATATCTACTTTGGAAATACATATAAGCAGTAAATATTTATAACTTTTAAAATTAAGAGCAAGTTTTGCAGCTGGTTTTAAAAGTACTTAAATGCCAGGCAGTTAAAGAAATTTTCTCAAATGTATTATTTTCTTTCCAAGTTAAAATATAGAATTATCATGGTTAATAATTGTAAGGTATTGGAGACATCCTGAAGAGATGCAGGGTGGGATAGATCGAGTGTTTTAACAATTTATTTATTTTAAGATTTTTTTCTCAAAGTTCTGGATTGCAGCCTGACTTGAATATCTTCAGGGTAACATGGGTAAAACAGGTACTCTAAACTCTTGACAACTAAAATAAATCAAATGTATTCAAATTTATGCCTACACATACTGTACAGACAGGTATTCCTTATGGAGATAGCGTATCTTCAAAGATCACAAAGCTGAATGAGATAGACTCCTCTCTTTACACAATCATTTCTAAATCCTTGAACCATTAATAAATTGGATGGTCATAAAAGACATTTGGAATTATCAGTGAGCGACCTTTTCATTGGGACCAATTGCTAATTATATTGCTTTCCAAATCACTTTTGTGAAACTTCATTCCTCATAGTCCCAGACTTCTTCACTATCAACATCATCATTAATTTAACAGTAACTGCCTTTTTTTTTGTTCCCGAGTAAAGATATGTTTGTTTGGGGATTTAATGTACAGAATTCATAAGCTGTTGTTTGGGATGTGGATTCCTTCAGTAGATGTTGAGTGGTTATTTTAATTCCTTGTGATTATCAAACGTATTGTATGAGACCGATTTCTATATTTTTCCACTGTTTGGAACAAATTCCAGAAAATCTTTTCTGTAGGAAATCAGTAGCACAAGGTATGTTTGGTGTATTTCCTAACAGCATCTTTTCACAATTCTTCCTCTTTAGTATGCAAGGCCAGTAAGTGCCATCTGTCACATGCTTCTGATATATAGGCCACAAAACAAGGGAATCATTCTCTTGGAGTCGAAAATGCAGAAATCATCCTGATAGAAACATTTACATTTTCCTACTACAGTCAGAGCTAATTCAGGTCACTGTAAATTCACTTCCTTTTAAAGGTGTGAAACCAAATAATAAACAAAATGAAGTTACAGTTTGTAAATCTGTTGTCACCATCTTCTCTTTTGAAGTGTCACACTCTACTGGAGCCACCTTCTAACAGCTAAAGATTTCCTTCCTTTTGAAATGTGTAAGCCTATGTTCCAGATGCTGTGGTCTCCAGGTTTAATGCTTATTGATAACCTTTCTGTTTGTCAGTGTATAGTCTATTAAAGGGATATTAATTTTTAATATATTAATGTATGTGCACCTATTTTCTTATGAGGAAAAAAAATGTCACATGTAAGATTTTATATCCACTCTTAGTGTTTGAAAACAGTGTTTTGAGAGATAGATAAATAGATGTTATTCTGATCTTCTGCTGTTCTTTTTGTTGGCTTTACAGCTTTCACAAGTTAAATATTGGTACCACTAAAAATATTGTAGTTATAACAAATATTATTACACTAATATTAATGTAATCCTGTAAAGGGTATTACAATGAGACCTCTAGTAAAGGCTAGCTGATATGAAATATGACATTTATGAATATTTGCGTTAGACCATGTGATGGTTCTGTTATGGTCAGCTACTTAGTATACAATAGTATACTAAGTATAGTATACAAATAGTATACAATCTGGTTTTCTCTATACATCTGTGTTCTGTTGCAAAAGCTTAGCATTCATTTATATACACCACATTAGTAGGGTGACTGCCTGTGGTTGAAGTCAAGTTTTGTACGGTCATTTCTCTGAGATGTGTACTGCTTTCTCAGAGTCGTATACGGCCTTTGGTAAGGATTGTCTTCACAATTTTTTTTATCAATCAAATGATTAGTTTTTCTAGGGAGTATGATCTAAATTTTTTAGCTTCATATCTGTAACATTTGGATTAAAAGGTTCTAGATAATAGATTTTATTGTTGCATAGGTCAATTTGATACCTCTTCAGTTTTCTGAAAAAAAGTTATAAATATCAGAAAAAATACTGTATTACAAAGTATTTTGCAAATGCCATGCTTCACAATTATCCTTAAAATCCCTGAATATTATTGCATTGATACATGTAAAGTGTAGTTTCTTCTGTGACAGCAAATTATTTCAATTGTATGCTGTATAAGCTGATAATTGTCCTCAGCTGTGAAAAATGGACAACAATGGGCTGAAAAATGCCTTGTTTAAAACCTCTTTTGACATCTACAGAGAATGTACTCTCTTGGTCTTTTTGGGGTGTAAGCTCTGAAGATACAGTCCAGAATTAAGTACAGGAATCATATGGTTACATATACATTAGAAAGCAACAATAACACAAGAGAAACTGATCAGTAGACCTAAATACTTGGTGACAATAACTTGTTGTTCACACAGTATTTATTTCAGAGACTTATTTGGGACTCAGTTTTGCCTGATACGATGGATTGAACATCCATTAGTGGCTGAAGCATAGTAGTAGCACTCCTGAAGCATAGTTCCCATGTACCTTTATTGCAAAGGAATCTGTGTGAACTCTGCAAAATGTGATACAAACAAAATTTCAGTAAAGGGGAACAGCTACAGGGACTCAAAATAAAAAAAGAAGAAAAAGAAAAAAAAAAAATCTATTCCTGAACCAAACCACTAATGGGGCTATAGCTAGCCATAATTTCTATTGCTGTAAAGTTAAAAGTATGTTCACTGAGCTCAGTGATAAAAAGACTTCCAAGCTAATGAGACTCCCCTTTGAATTCTTGTGCTTGGATTCTGACCACATGTAGAATGAAATTATCTCTGTAAGGAAGGTCTGATTTTGGCCCATGTGTCTTGCTTCAGTATTACATTTTGACAGGAACCACCAGAGAAAGTGCAAAATTATTGAAGGATACATTTTCATTTTAACAAAAATGTAGTTTACTTGAGGAGATGAGTCTTTATTTCACTGGAATGGTTAAGTCACACATAAAAAGTAACACAGGACAGATATAACATAATAAAGATTAGTTAGAAAACAGCATTTTAGATCTGGTATTGTTCAGTAAATGCATGTAATATGACAAAAGATGTTAGCACCTGAGAATATGACCTTTGCAAGATTGTACAATACTGAAAAGTCACATTTTCTACTCACTCAGCTGTATTATGTAGCCTAGTGTTCTATATTATCTTAAAAGCAAAACCAATAAGAACCTATTTAAGTAAGATGTAAAATGCAAATATGTGGTCCTCTAATGAATGTTACTGTGCACTAACTGCAATCATTTTTTTTTGCCTTCTTCAGGCAAAGAGGGGTCCAGATTTCTTCTGTAATTAACATCTTTAGAAGTGCTTCTAAGAAAATAGTCTTGATAGAGGTGAGCAGACTAGTAGACCTAGATTGTCAGAAAAATCTTTTGAGAAGCAGCCTCATCCATATGTCATAGTCAGAACGTTGTGTTTTGGACTCAAACATTTCAGGGTCACTTAGATTCTTATGTGAAAGGTATAAGATTCATAGAGAGGAAATGTGGGTTTCACTACTAGTGTTCTTCTTGCATTAGCTTGTGAGTTCTCTACTGCTTTTAGAGCTGCTTCATGAAATCTCACCTTAAGTGTCCCATTCCTGGGAAGGAAGAAACTATCAGACTTTCAGAGGATGATGATTTAGGGTTGTATTCTGCATACCTGTAGAGACTTGTACACCACACATCAATCAATCAATGTTAAAACTTTTATACTATTGTCATGTTAAATCAATGGGATTTTGTGTCACATCAGCTGCTGTTCAGAGGAGAATCACAAAATGTGGCCCTTGCAGAATGTGAGTGTAATTTGCATATTATAGTATGATTGCCTCTTCTTCATATAATCCTAACAGTCTGGCTTTATTTTTAAGCAAATTAATATAATGATATACAAAATTTCTCCCAGAAATACAGAATCAGAGGTTTTATTTTGTTTTATATCTACTTAAATAAAAAATACTTTTATGTCTTCACTGCTCTTATCCTTTGTCCACTTTTAATCCTTTCTCCTTTTATCATTTCCATACAAACTTTAATGGAACAATCCGTACTTGAATTTTGTTTCTTTAGATTCTGTATTAGCCTAATCTCAGAAAAACCCCTCAGGGATCTAAGTTATCATCTTCTTCCTAGTTTCATTTTCTCTTTTCCTTAACAAGGATATTTCAGTTTCCTTTGCGTCATTTATGTTGTTACCTGGACTTTTTTGGTCTTACTTTGTAGGTGATACATGATTATTAATAAATCCTCCTTTCTCTCTGCTGAATATTTGCCTTCTGAAATTGGTCTTTGCTAACAATTCCTCTATGCTTCATGGTATCAACTATCTTCTTTGGACTTACACCAATAAGTTGTTCCCAGCTGCTTTGCAGGAGAGCCTGAGCACCTCTTTTAAAAATTTCCTGGGTCATGGCTTCTGCATACCCTAAACAAACCTTCTTGCTTACAAACATCCTCTTGTACCTTGTCTGTCTTCAGAAAAAAAACACTTGCAAAACTGTTTCCACAAGCTTGAGATAGACTGAGAGGGCAGACTGCTATCTCATTCTCTTAACAGCCTCTTAGGATCAGTCCCTCAGAGGACATGAGGATCGGCATGAAGGCCAGCATTGCTGGTTTATAAAGTAACATTGTGCTGCCTAGATGTGAACATCGAGTCTTCAAAGTTCCTTGTGTTTGAAAAGATAGATTAATTTTTAAAAATCCCAAGCCCCTAAAAACAGCAAAACTGACCTACCCTGATTGTAGTGAATGCATGCATTTCTCATCTTTCTAAATGGTCTATGACAGCTATATAAAAAAGCACATTTTTAATAAGAATTTGTACTATGATTATCTAACTAACTTTTTAGTTCTTTGATAGCTTTGGGATTTTATTTTCTTTACTGTGTTTTCTTAGCTTGGGAATAAGTATAATTATCATAGAATCATAGAATGTTTTGGGTTAGAAGGACCTCTAAAGCTCATCTAGTCCAGCCCCCCTACAATAAGCAGGGACATCTCACACTAAAACAGATTGCTCAGAGCCCTATCAAGCCTGACCTTGAATGTCTCCAGGAATGGTTCCCCCACCACCTCTCTGGGCAACCTGTTCCAGTGATCCATCACCCTCATAGTAAAGAACTTTTTCCTAATGTCCAACCTAAATCTACCTCTCTCTAGCTTGGAACCATTACCACATGCCCTTGTGAACAGGTCTTCCCCAGACCTTCTTATAGGCTCCTTTCAGGTACTGGAGGTCTCTGTAAGGTCCCCCCAGAGTCTCCTCTTCTTCAGGCTAAACAACCCCAACTCCCTCAGCCTGTCTTCATATGAGAGGTGCTCCAGCCCTCTGATAATTTTCATTGCCCTCCTCTGGACACACTCCAACAGGTCTATATCCTTCTTGTGTTGGGGGCTCCAAAGGTGAATGCAGTACTTCAGGTGAGGTCTCACCAGGGCAGAGGGACAGAATCACCTTTCTCAATGTTCTGGCCATGCTTCTTTTGATGCAGCCCAGGATGTGCTTGGCCTTCTGAGCTGCAATTGCACATTGGTGGCTCATGTCCAGCTTTTGATCCACTAGCACCCCAAGGTCTTTTTCCACAGGACTGCTCTCTTCCTGCAACCTGTATTCATATCTCTGGTTGCCCTGGCCCAGGTGCAGGACCCTACACTTGGCCTTATTGAACTTCATGTGGTTCACCAGGACCCACTTCTCCAGTTTGTCCAGGTCCCTCTGGGTGGCATCCCATCCCTCTGGTGACCACACCACCCAGATGAGTGTCATCAGCAAACTTGCCTGAATCTGCTAGTGTTCATGGAGTACAGATACAGTTTGCTCACAATTATGTGCTACTCAGCACCTGTGTTTTTATCTCTATTTGGAAAAGTGATGTTATAAATTCAGGAAGAGAAATGTGATGCAGAGTTGTAAATACTGGAAAACTAGTTCGTCAGTAGTATCTAGTACTCTGGTGGGCTTGGCCAATGAAAACCTCTGAAAAGTTAAGCTTTTATCTCTTGTTCAGGCTGAAGTGCATACTTACTTTATTTGAACAAAAAGATTTTCTGGACAGTATGAAAATCACATGTCACAGGGCAAACTGATGTGGAGGGGTTTTTGTCTGCAATACATTCTTATACTAAACAAATTAAATAAAATATCCCTGGATAGTATATAAATTATTCCAAAGAAATATAAAGTAATTTTGATAGAAAAATATGTATTGGTGTGCATTAGCTGAATACCAGCCCTCAATACCGAGGGTAGAAAGTGTATGATGATTAGGCTGAATGGTGTAAATTCTTCAGGGTTCCTAAAATTTGCAATTCCTTATAGGGCATTGTAATATTTAATGGGTCAATGTTAACAGTTCTTGACTTATCTGTTTGGGTAGTAAATCAATGTATTATGGTGGAGTAGTACTGATTTACTCCAGTGAAGGAACTAGTTCCTCAAGCCCCAAACATTATTGATTCTAGACACAGTTAACAGAAGCTAATTATGAATTTTGAAATACTTTTTAAGCAGGATGCGATCATTATGAACTCACTTGATTGTAGGGGTCTCAACAACAAAATAACAGCTAATTTTATTATAGCACACTTTTCACAAAAGCCTGGTACATACAACCATGATCACTCAACAATTAATCTTATTGCTTGCTGACTTATTTTATTTTTAACCCTTGAATTTGCCAAAGCACCATGAATATACACAGTAGGAAATCTGGAACAGTGATCTGACTCACAGAGAATGTTTTCACGCACCTCTGATTTGTCTCTGCTGGGACAATCTACTCTGTATTCAGATACAAACTGTTTTTAAGATGTTAGTGTTGATGGCTTCCATCAGTAACTTCTGTCAGAGGAAAAAAATGTTTTCTCTAGGGCTGTTTTAATATTCTTCTTGTTGGATTGAATCGAGATTCAGATCTATTACTTAGGAAGTCCACTTAATATGACATAATCAATGACCCAGCAGAAAAAGAACTAAAAACTGAAAGATCAGCTTGATTTAAATCACAAACTGAAAACAGTAATGTTTGTATTTTTAACATTTCTGAACATGCTGTTGTGAAAAAAATAATAGATCTGGAACTGATGGAGCCTCTAAAATCTTAAGACAGTATGCAAAATATGTTTTAGATTATTCTATTAAAAAAGGTTTTCACTAATTTCAAGATGTTTTTCACAATTAATTTCCATTTAAATAATAACTCTTTGTCCTTACCCACCTCACCCATTGGCTTCTGTTCACTGACTCTTCTACTATTCCCTTCTACCTCCCTGGTTGCTCTGTTGGCAGCATTTGAGACTTTGCTGAAACACAGATGTCAATTAATCTCCCCGACCTCATCAACAAAGAATGAAATTTTATTTTAAAGAAGTCAATCTCCATTTTACGAGGCCTCTATTACCTACTATAATTTCATTGGAAAATCAAAGTTTATATGAAATCTATTGGATGCTGCAGAATAATTTAACACCAATGCTGTCTTCAAGACTATATATATATGCATATATATATACACATACATATAATGTTACTGTTGTAATAACTTCTTTTTAAATACTGTACACAATAAATGTAGTTACATTGCAATACAATTCTATCTCAATTTTAAAGAGGTAGCTGAAGGATTGTTGCACATTTTTTGTTTACTTTTTTACTCTGCATTTTACAAGATCTTTTCTCCTTGGAGTACGTCTGGCTGCTTTATCTCATTTAGTCTGTTTAGTAGAGATTTCACTACTTCTCTCTCTAAAGAATATATGACACTGAAATAGATTTCTATATTTGGCTAGTGCATAGCTATATATATTTTTTCCTTGTAGAAGGCTTAAGTGAAAGTTATTTCTTTAGTTACACATAAGGCTGAGGAAAAAGCAGAGATCTTTTAGTATGCTTTTTGATACAAGCAGCTCAGTGGGAGGCTCAGCACAGATGGTTTAAAGGGCTGTTGTAAGGGCTGAGATAGTCTCTGGACTTTCCAAAAGCCTTGGTCTCTTTAGGGCAATGTTAGCTTGTAATTTCTACAGCACTGAGCACACTGAGGGCTGTGAGGAGCTGCTGCTGGCAGAAATCCCACACTTCAGACACTGGTGGAGGTCACAATTTTATAAGGTTTATAAAGGAGGAATTGGAGAGAGATCTTATGGAATGGTCACAAAATTGCTGTTGGTTTGTTTCTTGTAAGTATATTTTCACCAATAATAAGATAGGCTCAAAATATTTACCTGTTGAAACAGTGTTACACTAGCTGAATTACTATAAAATTAGTGAAATGGGATTTTTACAAGGTAATCACTGATTATAGGTATTAAAATAAATTTTGTCTTTGCATCAGCTAATACTGCCTATAGCGTTACCTTTGTTTCACATATCTATTCCAAACAGATATCAACTTACCCTAGTTTTCACTTGAGTATGAAAGAAAAAGTGATGTCAAAAAAAACTTGGAGGGCTTTATGATTAGAATGCTAGGAAAAATCCTGTTTCATTCTCAGAACACTTGAGTTATCACCTTCTAAAACACAGAGTAGGTGCCACAGGCGTTCATTTATAATACTTCTTCCACCTGCAATCAGGTAATGAGCTGCATTTTTGAGACTAATGCAAGCTTAAGATAGAGAGAAGCTGTAGACACAGTCATACATGTGAAATACCAGCTGTTAGCTTGAATCTGACATTGAATCTCTCAAAAAGCATACAAGCTCAAAGATATTTTAATTGGGTTTGGAACTTTGTTATTGTATAGTGTATGCAAAATGTATGTGAGTTGTGTTTTGGGTGATGTTGAAAAGTGTAATTAGAAATGTTGTTATTAAATATATATTTTCATAAAAATAAAGGTGTTAATTTTTATGTCTTGAGGAACATCCATTTTGGGTAGTTGTTTAGTGCTAGTCAAAATTTTAATGAAGATCGCAATGGGTCTCTGGCTTATTTTTTTGTCCTGTTTTGTTATGAGATGTTACTCCCTTGACCTGGACCATGTGACTGGAACTTATTAACATCTTAAACCTGCATATTACCATTTTCTAAAGACTTGCACAACTCTTGCCATATTATATTGATAAACTGGAAGCTTAGTGTGGCTAGTCTTTTAGAGAAGTCCAAGCAGGAAGCATTGAAATCTGCTGATCCAAGGCAAGGGTCATTAGGAAGGTTTCCAAGATTAGACAAAACATGTGGAGCAGATAGGTGCTTTCAAACATCTTTTCACAAACCCTGGTCATGAGAGAACATTTAGAGGGCAGAGTCTTCTTGAGCTACTTCTGAACTTCTATACAGTGCTGGGCAGGGCAACCATACACCAAGCCAGGTAAATTTCTTTATAGTAAATTGAACCTTTGAGGGCTCCACATGTTGCACTGTAGGCCATCCTTCCATTTCCTAAGCTTTGACACTCTGAAATGGTGTTTTAAAAGCCCTATTATAGAAGAACACCTGAACTTATTATTTACTGACCTTATTGTTTCCATGTTTCAGGTTTGAAGTTAGGGATGACTTTGTTATTATGTGTCAGATACTTTGTCCACTGGAGAATAAGTGGAAAAATAATAATTAGAATATAGCACAATCTGACAGTGCAGCCTGAGAACTACTTGTACATGTAGAAAGGATTTTTTTGAAGCTGGTGGTAAAGTATCTTTTCTATAACCTAAGTGCTGGATACAATGTGTTAATCAGGAGATGTGTCTGATTCTTGTTTCCTTTTCTTTTTTCTTTGCCACATTTTTTAGAGGACAAATAAAAGTAAAATTAAATTATCTAAGAAATCGTGCTGTCTTACCTACACAGATCTATTTTTACATTTTATTAAATTAAATGGTGCAGTGTTTCTTATGTCAATGTCATTTTATTTAAAAATTTACTCCTGTCCTCAGCACTCCAATCATTACTCCAATGTAGAAACTTCGAAGCTTAGTGGGTCTGATTGTCTCACCCTGAAATTTCAGAGTGAGCTTTAAATATTTATGTAGATAAATAATTTTTGCTGTTCCTATACAGGATTGACATCTTCAAGTATGTGATATATGGTGTAGCAGCTGCATTCTTTGTATATGGCATTTTGCTGATGGTGGAGGGATTCTTTACAACTGGTGCCATCAAGGATCTCTATGGGGATTTCAAAATCACCACTTGCGGCAGATGTGTCAGTGCCTGGGTAAGTGGTTATGAAAGCTTTTATACTTATGAGTATTTCGATGTTTTGCATATTTGTAGTGCCTTGTGATTCATTTGCTTATTTATTTATTTATTTTTAATATTTGCTGATACTTCAGTTTAGTGGTGAAAAATAATAGCAAAGGAGAAAAGAGTGTTAAAATGTTCTCTAGATCAGTTGTTGCTACTTAGGAACAATTAATTTAGTTCCAAATAATGGTGGAATGGGACAGATTATTCTCTCAGCAACATTAACTTTTTGGGAAAGGACTAAAAGTGTGTAATGCTTTCAGCTGTACTGGGCAAGAAATATATATTTTTTTGCTAATATTTTTGTTGTTATTTTAGAAATCTTGTCAGTTCTTTGGGACAAGGTGAGACCTGTCATCAGGTTTGGTTTTGTTTTTAAATGGCAAAAAGCACATTCTTTACTTCTACATTATCTCTGGTTTGGAGACACATTCACTTATGACTCTGAAGAATCTAGATTAAAAAATTCTGATTTGTACTTGAATTGAAATAGAGGTTTTTCACATTAAAATTGCTGACTATTTGAACTGGGATTATTTTATGATCACTGTTCAATATTAGGTAAGTAACTAACTCTTTTGGTATTTAACTTCTATGTCTAAAGTAAGAGGTTTGGACAATTAATAGCTGTTGGATATTTCTGCAAGCACTGTTGGTATCAACAAATCACATTTTCTAATGAAAAATTAATTATTATACAGAGTCAGGTACCTCTGGCAGTTAACATGAACTTAATGGTATACCATATTTACAATAAAACAATAGGCAGAGGAGGGTTTCCCTCCTACAAATGTCAGTAGTTATTAAACTGGAATACAGGGCAGGAACAAATACAGGCAAAAGAGAATACCTTCCAGTCACACTAAAGAGTATCAAAAGTACTATTTTGGATATCCTGGTATTTGAGGTTAAACTGAACACAGATAACCTACAGATCGGAAGCTGGGGAACATGGCATGTATGCCATCTCTGCATAGGTGTATCATCATAACATATCATACAATGGTTTGGGTTGAAAGGGATGATCATCTAGGTCCAACCCCCCTTCACTGGCAAGGACACCTCTCACTAGATGAGGTTGTTCAACTTGCACTTGAATACTTCCAGGGATGGGGCTTCCATGCTGTTTTATTGTTTCTTTTGTTCCTGCCTAATGTCATTGTATGATGTCATTGGCACTAACTAAAAATTGTTTTAAAGCATTTAAATAAATATATAAAAAAAGACTGGGAACATTTTAAATAAAGACAAATAATTGCTTACACTAAGACTGCTTTCATCTCCTGGAAAGAAATCTCAAATCTACATTGACTGAAAACCTACTGAGCTAGTTCAGATTCTATATAGAGCAACAGATTTTTCAGAGCATTATTTTAAATTCACAGCCCTTAGAAATAGCTGTCCTTAGTATTACAGCAAAACAATGCTGTATCCTCTCACAATTCTGATGTCCTTGCAGTATAAACTTTAATTCTGTAGTAGATGTCTAGAAAAAATGAACAGTTAAGCATCTATTCTATGGTTAATATCACTGCTATTATTGATTCATTAAATTAATTTGTTCAGCATTTTATTTTCCTCATTAGTAATTTTTGATGTTTGCATTTTACTTCAAGAAACCTTGTGTTGATACACCATGTGAAGCCAAGGTTAAGGTTGTATACTATTTATAAACACAAAATAAGACCATTTATTTCCAGTTAAATACATTGTTTTTATTATTATTGAAGTTAGTGAAAGTTTTTTATTGTCTCTGGAAAAGAAAAAGTCTGTAGTTTGTTTGCTTGTCTTATTCTGATATATTGATGAGGTTGCTATAGAAATCTCTGGAGCTATTTTGAGTTACTATTCTGGCTTTTGCTTCTGTGCTTTAGAGGTCTGACAGTAAGAAAGTATATACACCATTTTTATCAATTAAAAATTGATATCCTTTGTCACTAGGTTTATTTTGATTTCATCATAGTTAAAATTCTTAAGGATCATATAGCAGTTTACATTTAAAAAAACATTTGGAAATGGATAATTTTTCAGGCCAGCAGTGATGTGTTTATAATTTATTCAGTTTCTTAAATCATGCAGTGGTATGAAGACAGAACAAAAATAGACTGGAAAGGTAAATTGAGCCTAATCAGCACCCTTGTGTGTGAAGCCCAGATTGTTCTATTGCTGTGCAAATTTGCTGCGATAAATTTTGTTATGTACAGTTGCCAAAATGGGATAATGCTTTTGAAGAGGATTGGCAGATACTACATTTTGCAATTTTGCAATTTTGATATAGTAATTTTGTAAATATTAGAAGCTAAGCTGTCAGTGACTAAGTGGATTATTTTAGCAGTACCGTAATACTAACAGAGCTACACACAAAGGATATTTGTTGTTTTAAATAATTAAAATTACAAAAATGTTTCCACATAAAAAAATACCAGTTATGAATATGATTTCACCATCATCACCAATCTCATTTAGATTTTGCATGATCAAATTTACTATTATTTATTATTATTTAGTATTATTTATTATATATATTATATATTAAGTGACTAAGCCTAACAGGAAAATGGAGGGGGAAAAAGGAACAAACAATTTCAATGAGGAAAACATTATTTTAACTTTCTATGGGCAAGGTGTATTTCTCATTGGAAATCTGAGATGTAACATCTTTTCCTATAACTTTTAATTTTTTTTTTTTATAAGAGAGCTCTTAAGAGCTCTCTTAGGAAAGCTAATATCTTCAGAAACTTTTCATGTCCCCTTCCTGACCTCCCTCCTTCACTGCAATTTGCTCACTTTCTGGCTCTACATGGCCAGAGGGAATTTTTTTCACCTGAAGTAATGGAAAAAGAAGTACCTCAACCTAACTCTTCCAGCAATTGTATAGTTGATTTATTAGCCTATATGAGCAATTAGAGGCTTAGCATCCAACTCATGTCAGTGCTGCTGTGGAATGTATCCTCTCAGATCCGAGAGAGGGCCTGTGGAGAGTCTCATTGGCAGAATTAATTTACTGTGAAAAGTAAAACAAAAGTAGTATAACAATGCCAGTCACATTTGAGGATGGATAGCTATGTTTTTAGTCTTCATTTTTCAATGCCTGTACATGCTTTTGGAGGATTAAATTGACAGTTATATATAATTGTTCTGCAGTATTATTACTGAAGAATAAGAGACAAGCCTGAAGCCAACTGTGACACTTCGCATATTTGGGATTTAATACCCTTCCTATTTATATTCAGCAAGCCTGATCATGGAAAGCCTAATTTATACCTTGTCATCGAATGTCTGATTACAGGGTCAATAAAAAAAATGAAGAGAGAAACACAAAAAAGTTGATTTTTTTTGAGAAGTTTTACTCTTATGCAAATTTTATGCTATGAAATGGGAAAACAGTTCTTATTTCTTCTTATTTCATCAGGAAACATTAGATAAAATTTCAGCTTGGCAGTTGTATTTCTATTTCTTTGTACCTTACATTTTAAAAGACACATGTTAAGGCCCATGTACTGAAATACATTTTATAATCTAAGTTGCACTGACCAATAATCTTCTGTATATTTAGTTTTAAGGAACCTTTTATTTTAACCAGTGAAAGTAATTTTACTGTCTTTGAAAATTATTTTGACTACCTGAGTACCTATATACTATTTGACTTATGCTTAAACAAAGTCTTGATCTTTCAAAAGTTTTTCCAGATTTTATTTTGCAAGAAAAACCATGGAAGCTTTACAAATATTTTGAAAAAGCCTTCTGTGAGGGTTGTGAACTTTTCACTTCATGTTGACCTAACAAGATCAGTTATAGAGGCAGTGAAACTGCATCACATTGACATTTGATTCTTTGTGTAAAAGAAGGAATAGAGTTCAGTGCAGGCTCAGCTGGCTTTTCCACTGAGAACAGATGCATAATTCCTGAATGCTAGAAATTGTACTTTCATGTTTGAGAATCAGATACCATATCTGGATATTCTGGTGTCAAAATGCTGAGCTGGCAGACAGAAAGGCCTTGTTTCTGATTGAGTACTGCTGCGCCTGAGGAATTCAGAATGGCTCATACCACTGCTTCCTAATTTCTGAGCAGTAAAGAACCTTCCTTCCATGATGGCAGATGTACTAACGAGCCTAGAATTCTTTAAGCCAATCTTAAAAAAGGAAGGCATCTAACAAAACTCTTGTCCCTGTACATGTTAAGTAGTGAATGCAATCAGTATTTCAGCCACTGACATGGGAAATGGGTACGAAGAAATTTATATGGTGGTCTGACCTTTCAGACTGCATAGTGAAAAACTAAAATAATGAATTACTGTGATAGAAGACCCAGAAGCTGATGGAGAAGTTAACTTCAGAGAGCATGAGTATATTGTGACATAGATGTATCCAGCCTAAATAGGAATGTTGCTAAGGTTGTCGAGAGATGGTCCTATGCTCTTCAGTGGATAGAGAATAGAGAGGATTAGAGGGACTTTCTCAGATGAGATGAATTTTTCTGCAAGTGACTGTCCTATTTTCTGCAAAGAGAATAACCCTCAAATCTTTTCAGTTAGGTCTTTAATATTAAAGCACTTCCATCAACTACATAAGGACTGGTTTCCTTGTAATTTTATTTCGTAATTTTATTTTTTTTAAATAGGAAGGACAAGCCCTAGCAATACCTCACATCTCAGCTGATTGGTTAAGGGAATCTCATTTTTATTCCATTACTCTCCCAACTACCTTCTTAATATACATACAGTTTCTTAAAAAGAAAGAGGTATGCAAGTGATTTTTTTCCCCCTCTATTTGTTACACTTTCAGAAATGTTTTGCAGTGAGCTCAGAAATTATTTTGTTATGTATTTCTAGATGCTGACTATATTTTTCGTCTGTATTATTTCTGTAATCTGGACATGTTCATTTATTTTTCTTTATATTATACTTCCAGATTTTCTCACTTAGGGATATCACACATTTCAAGTCATTCTTTCATCTGATCATTCCTCTTCTCATGTAACTTATAGTGTGTTTTATACACAGCTCTTTTGTTTACTGTGGTGTTCATTGCTTTCTTTAACATAGGAGTGTCCCAGACATTGTAAAATATCTTGCCAGCAGCTTCTCAGCTTCTCTTGGTCTTGCTGCTCACTGACAGAATTTTTATTGTTGGTAATAAATGGGACAAAGGGGGTTTTTTGCTTCAGATTGTGCTGTGTGTCTTTCACATCAAGGAACTATTTTTTCCTTGGCATGTAAACTCAGCCAATAAGTAGGTTTTTTTAATGAAACTGTTTTCTGAAAATGTGCTGTCATGCATTTCCAATGTGTGCTTGACTGTGGAAGCCATTACACTTTCTCCATTGGCTTTACCTTTCAATTCAGAACCATCACAAATTGTTCAAGATTATTGCTTTATTTCCCCCAGGTTCAGATAATTCTTCTCAGTTTTAACTTGAATGATTCATCAGATGTCCACAATTTTCCCTGAACCTTGTTCTCACCTAGCTGCCTCATTCTTTTTCACTGCATAAAGACATGTTACTATTTTAAAAATTATTAAAACCTGTGAATGCCAGTGGTATTATCATAAACTCATAATTTTATGGCCAATGATGTGTTCTTTATCCATTCCCAGTGGTTTCTAGCCTCCTTGATTTTGAGTTCTTCCACTTTAAGATATTATACCCCAAGTTCCTGAAAACCACGTACAACTTTTCGTTCTTTATATCAAATGCATCTTTTTATTTGTGTCTTATACATTCATAGTTGCCATCGTAAATGTGTTTTGCTATTCCTTGCCCAAGAAAAATGAAGGAAACTTGTAAATATGGGGGGTGTTTGTTGTTTATTTTTTTATTAGCAGTTTTAAAACGAGATTATCTGTAATCACATTTAAATGCAAAACCAATAGCTTAGCTATATTCTCTGATAGTGTATAAAGTTGTTAGGAACACCACTGAAAAGAAAAACAAAAGGAGAAAACGTGTAGAATGAGCAAACATAAGCATATAGATTTTGAGATAAAGGAATTCCTGTCTGGAAGACTAAAATTAAATAGGAAAGTCTGCTCCTGTTAAATAGCAGATAAAATCCAGTGCTCTCTGTAGGACTTCAAAAGCCTGTTGAACTACAAAAAATATTGTCTTGCCTGAAGGATATCTGATATATCTAATGCTAACAACTTTAAGCAGCACAGTGCTACAAAACCATCAATATACTAAAGAAGATTCAGATGGTTTTTTTAATAGTATATTTGATTTAGAAAGAAATACTAAAAAGGTCAATTATAAAATCTTCAATGAAAACCTAGTTTTGCATCAATGCAAAGCCATTTTCATTGAACTGAACACATTCCCATTTAATGGATTTGTTTACAAGTCAAAGTTTCAAAAAATGAATCAATTTGTTAGGGAATCTTAGTGTATTTCTGGTGTTGCTGTGGAAATATCCTCCCCTAGTGCTATCAGTAAATCAATTCAGAGTAAATCAGAAAGTAGTGTCTCGGCATCTAACTAGTTACAGAGCAATACACCTTACGTCAACCTTAAAATTCACATTAAAAGGAAAATTTAGAAAAAATGTATATGCAGATGAAAAGAAGAAAGTAGCAGTGAGGTTTGCTCTTAATTTTGTCAAAATCAGTTTTTCATCGATCTAAAATGTCTTTAGAGGGAAAATATTTAAAAAAAAAAGAAACAAAGCAGTTCCATATATTGGATGCCTCAAAATTTAAAATTTCAGGGATTTCATAATTTTCTGGTAATAGACTTCAAGAATTTATGGAATGTCATATTATCTAGTATTTAGTATATGGATGAATTGCAGTTAGGGAAGCCTGGGACGTCTGTCCTGCTATGAAGAGAAATTTGGACCATAGTTGGCTTTTTGTTTTTTTTTTTCTTCTTTTGGAGCAGTTGACTTGAATGCAAGCCAAGAAGGATCAACTGCATGACAGTAATAGCATAGCATGAAATGCATCCATGTTTCAACAAAGCTCTTGGAGCTGTGCCTAAGAATGTAATATGTCAAAGAGAGAGAGATAGCATGAATGTGTTTTGTAGAGGCAGTTACAAATGTCCAACAAGTGATTATTAGCAATGAGAGTGATATTTTAAATCAAGCAGACAACTTTCTAAGTGTGTATTTTCTGTGATTTATATTGCACCATGTGGTAATATCAGAACATCAGTCTCTGTCTTCTAGCAACATTATATGTAAAATGAGATAGGCTGAAATACTTTTGCTTCATCTTTTACTAATGTTCAGGAAGGAGGTATGAATGTAGATGTCAGTTAGCATAGAAATGAGAATCTTAAAGGAGGCCATTTCATTATGAGCTACTTAACAGTCCTTATTAAACATATTTAGGTTTCATACTGTGTGTAAAAAGAGGGTGTATGAGTACCAAGAGAGGTTGGCTAGAGTGGCAAAGGATGATTTGTAGCATATTAAGCATTGATATATCAATGAGTTTAAAGACATCTGTATAATTTTTTCAATTTCTTATTTGACCACTTAAGAAAATACTATGGTTTATTCAGATCTAAATAAATAAGAATAGTGTTAATGGTACTAGTCAACATAAACTTTTTAATTAAGCAGCAAAATATGGTTTAGCTTCTGCAATGTTGAAATCCTTTCCGGGGGAACTCAGCCAGTTTTTCTTTTTGCTTTCTCTAGTATTTGCATGTGGGGAACTACACATTTAGGATGCTGTTGCAAAAAAATTGGGAAGTGGTTGAAGTATTTATGTAGAGATTCATCTTTAAACGTGCAAAAAATTCTATTGGATGAATTCTGAACTTCCCAAAAGTGAAAAGAACTAAACACCTGTAGTGTAAGAATAAAGATTATGAACAGGAGCAAAATATCTAATATTTACTCTAATCTTTGATAAACATTTATTGGTTAAAGAAGGTTATTGAGTCTGGACTGTAGATGCAAGGTGGTAGGCAGAACCCTGCATTACAGAAAACTGGATGCAAATAAACAATAAGTCTGAGGTAGGTAGTACTACATATGTAGTACTTTTAAATACGACTTATTTTATACTGCAGAAAGAAGTAAGCACTCTGTCAGGACAACTTAATCAAGACCAAGCTCAACATTTGAGATATGTGCAATGAATAATTTAAACAGTATGTAAATATGTTTATGCAGAATGTGAACAGTGTAAGGAAACAGCATTAACTCAGAGGAACTTTTCTTAAGAAAAATGAACAAAACTAAAGCAGAAGGCCTGAAAGTCAAAGGTTGTTTATGAATTTAAAACTTGGCAAAGTACTAAAGCTAAATAAGTTTTTATTATTATTGAAGTAAAATCTATAGACAACTGAATTGTAATGTGAGGTTAGAAAGGGCAGCTCAGGAAGAAATTAAAAAGATCCTGCTGTTCATGATGATTCTGAGTTGCCTTCACATGACACAGGACCTTGCTCTGGCATGCAACTGGGAAACTGCACCTAGAACCAGGACTACACAACATACTGCAGAGGTCAGGTACTTTCCAGTATTCCAGTTCAAGATGGCCATGCTAATCCTGGGCTCAGCTTCAGTGCTGTTCAGCACTGACCTGGTTTGGGCAGTGACATGCACTGACATGGTTTCACAATGAAGCATAATAAGCTTTTGTCAGGATGGAGCTATGTGATCTCTACAGATGCAGTTTTGATTTCTAGGAATAACTGTCAGAGAGAATGGCTGAGCCTGTGAAGAAGTTTGGAAGGAACCTCTTAGATCATCAAGCTGAAAGTAAACAACGAAGCTTTGTGTGTGTGTGTGTCACAGGCTAATAAATCTAAACGAGATATAAAACTGCAAGGTTAACTGCAAATCTCTGGGTTGAGAGCTCATGTCAGGGAGTTCACATAGAATATTACATGAAACAAAGAAAAATTCTCTATTTCCAGCCCCTGTCTTCTTGGTGTTGGAACATTAATTTGACAATATCATTTGCCACTGGCTCTTCAGTGAAGGAAGAAAATGAAATCAGCATCTGATTCACTTTTTCTGAAATACTTAACCAAAAACATTCATGTTTTTGAAAGAGTATTCCTTCTATAACCAAGCAGGCAAGACTCTCTGAGGCAGCAGCTCTTGAGGCTCCCAGCAGCCATCGTCTAACAGTTTTCTCCTGCTCTTACTCTGTGCCTAAGGCAGATACTTTTTTAGAGGCTAATAAGCTCTGTTTCTTCTCTATTGCTATATCAATGCTTTGTATTATCTCAGTACAGAGTTTTAAGTAAGCTTCTGAACCAAGCAAGGCTACTGAAAGTTTTATCCCTACTACAGCTTAGAAAATAAAAAGATATTAAATAGGAATTGTGATGCTCACAGTAAGGCTGATCTTTTTCCTCCATTTGGTGGTAATCACATAATAGGAATATTCCCAAATCTGTGTGGAGCTCAGTCTTAAAAACAGTTGTTACAGTTCACTAATATAACTATTATTGTGTATTTAGTCCTCCTTTATATTATTATGCATGTACTACACTGAGGAATCTATTAAATTTATTAAATATTATTTAGTTCAGAAATTCTAGAAGGAGACTCAAAAATAAGGCCTCAGGTGAACTCATAGAATATAAACTAGGAGGCTCATCTTACATGTTAAATACTTACAGAATATAATGAGAATTTAAAGGCTGTTCTGAGAACACACAGAGAGCTTTCTGTCTTATTTCTTGCTCCTGCTCTAGAAAAATTGAGTACAGCTCTTTAGCTTGATAATAAATTAAGGTCAGACATAGCATTTTAGTTGGGAATTCATAGCCCTGAAGTGAAACTACATTTCCAAATAATTTCCCAAGTAATTATTTGTAAATGAGTGCCTGGGGTTGAACCAGATGTTGTCTCATTAGCATTAACACTGTAATATGGAGAGGGGAAAAAACCCACAAAACCCCAAAAAACAACAAAAACAATATAGGAGCAATAATGAAAAATAACTAAGAGTATATACAGAACAACATTTACTGGTACTGTTTTCTCTGCAATAGATTGAATAACATTTCCATTATATAAAGCAACTGACACACAGAAAAATCTGCTATAACATTCAAGGATGTATATTTATTATAGGCTTTGCTATCACTATTTTATTAACTGGTTTTCTGGTAAGCACGGTTTTGGGAAGTAGGAAAGTAAGACAACCATTATTTGCATTAATGCATTGTTAAAAATCTTTAAACATAAATTAGACAGATTTGTTTCTCTTTTAAACTATTTTCATAGAATTATAGAATCATAGAACTATTGAGGTTGGAAAAGACCCTTAGAATCACTGAGTCCAACCATCATCCCTACTCTTCAAAGTTCTCCCCCAAACCATATTCACCAACACCACAATCAAACGACCCTTAAACACATCAAGGGATGGTGACTCAACCACCTCCCTGGGCAGCCTATTCCAGTGTTTAACCACTCTTTCTGTGAAAAAAAAAATAAATCTAATGTCCAGTCTAAACCTACCCTCTTGCAGCTTGAAGCCATTCCCTCTTGTTCTGTTGCTAATTACCTGTGAAAAGAGACCAGCACCAGCCTCTCTACAATGGCCTTCAGGTAGTTGTAGAGACTGATGAGGTCTCCCCTCAGCCTCCTCTTTCTCAGACTAAACATTCCCAGCTCCTTCTAACGTTCTTCATAAGATTTATTCTCTAGGCCCTTCACCAGCTTCATTGCCCTCCTCTGTACTTGCTCCAGCACCTCAATATCTTTCTTGAATTGAGGTACCCAAAACTGGACACAATACTCCAGATGCGGCCTCACCAGTGATGCGTACAGGGGGACAATCACCTCTCTGCTTCTGCTGCTTTGGCTTTCTTGGCCACCTGGGCACACTGCTAGCTCATATTCAGCCCCTTGTCAATTAGAACCCCCAGGTCCTTTTCTGCCAAACAGCTTTCCAGCCACACTTCCCCAGGCCTGTAGCGTTGCCTGGGGTTGTTGTGGCCCAAGTGCAGGACCCGGCACTTGGCCTTGTTGAAGCCCAGACCATTGACATTAGCCCAACAATCTGATCTATCCAAGGCTCTCTGTGGAGCCTCTCTATCCTCATGCAGATCAACACTCCCACCTAACGTGGTGTCATCTGCAAACTTACCGATAATACACTCTATCATAGAATCATAGAATCATAGAATCCTAGGGGTTGGAAGGGACCTCGAAAGATCATCTAGTCCAACCCCCCTGCCAGAGCAGGGTCACCTAGAGTACATCACACAGGAATGCATCCAGGTGGGTTTTGAATGTCTCCAGTGAAGAAGACTCCACAACCTCTCTGGGCAGCCTGTTCCAGTGCTCTGTCACTCTCACAGTAAAAAAAAATTTTCTGATATTCACCTTAAACCTCCTATGCTCCAATTTGTATCCATGACTCCTTGTCATCACTGAGAAAAGCCTAACTCCATCTCCCTGACACTCACCCCTTACATATTTGTAAACATTGATGTGGTCACCCCTCAGTCTCCTTTTCTCCAAGCTAAAGAGACCCAGCTCCCTCAGCCTTTCCTCATAAGGAAGATGTTCCACTCCCTTAATCATCTTTGTGGCCCTGTGCTGGACTCTTTCAAGCAGTTCCCTGTCCTTCTTGAACTGAGGGGCCCAGAACTGGACACAATACTCCAGATGCAGCCGCACCAATGCACAATAGAGGGGGAGGAGAACCTCCCTTGACCTACTAACCACACCCTTGCTAATGCACCCCAGGATGCCATTGGCCTTCTTAGCCACAAGGGCACACTGCTGGCTCATGGTCATCCTCCTGTCTACCAGGACCCCCAGGTCCCTTTCGCCTACACTGCTCTCCAGCAGGTCAGCCCCCAACCTGTACTTGTACATGGCGTTTTTCTTCCCCAGATGCAAAACTCTACACTTGCCCTTGTTGAACTTCATCAGGTTTTTCCCCGCCCAAGTCTCCAGCCTGTCTAGGTCTCTCTGAATGGCAGCACAGCCTTCTGGTGTGTCAGCCACTCCTCCCAACTTGGTGTCATCAGCAAACTTGCTGAGGGTACATTCTGTACCCTAATCCAGGTCGTTGATGCAGATGTCCTTATCAAGACCATCAATAAAGATGTTAAACAGAAATGGTCCCAACACTGAGCCCTGAGGAACACCACTTGTGACTGGCTGCCAGCTGGGTTTGACTCCACTGGCCACCAAGTGTTTTGATGTTAAAGAAAACATTAAAATGGTCTATAACTTACAAGCCGGCAGATAAAGCTGAAGTATTGAGTACTAAATAAAGAAAAGGTAGAAGGCAAATACCCAAAGTATTAAACATAAGAAGTCTACTACATTTTTCACTATCTTTTACCTTCCTGAAACTTTTTGATAATTATTTTTAGTGCTATAAATTCTGCAGCTTTTCTAACTGCTGCTGAAAGTCTAATCTGCCTAGGGACAATCAGGAAAATTAATCTGAATTGAATTTTAAACTGGATTAATTAAACTACATTAAATCCCTATGTAAATGCACTTCTTCAGAATTAAAATGGCTTTTATTTAATATTCTTTGGAAATGAGTTAAAGTAAATCAAATTATAGTCTCTTTAATACCGCTTGAGAATATCCATCCCATAACATCAAAGTAATAATACTACCTCACCTAAAGTTCAAACATTTTGTTGCTTTGGATTGCTTTTCCTGTTCAGGTCCCCATGGACAAACCACCCCTCTAACAATTTTTATTACCATTTGCAGCCCTTTTGAGTCTGAGCCCTATTTGATTTCCATAACTAAAATCTGTATTATATTGGGCTTTTTTTGCTTAACACCTGATGCAAGAGATTTTAGACTAAAGAAGAACTAGCAAATGTCTTCCATTTTCCCCTTATTTACTCTTTAAGGTTTAATTTTATGCAGATTGTGGACCAGCTTATTCAGCTTTCAAAACCAACTCATTTCTTATTCTCAGAGTCAGAGTTTTTTCCATTATAAGCAGCTACAAAAATGTTACTGTGCTGAAATTTATCTGTTTCACTAATGTGTTTAGATTAATCAGCATTTCTGAAACTGTCAGATCTTGGGTCTATTTGGATTCAACATTTAGAGGCTGACTTATCTTCCACATTTAACCATGTAGCATCTTCATAGCCTTTCCACTGCATAAAATGAAAAGGGAATTTGTTATTGATGACTATGTCTGCTAGTCATCTCAGGTTAAACCGCAGAGTAGTAATGTAGCATGTTTACATATTTACAGAAGCTGGGTGTGCCAGCAGAACTACTGGGCCTGCAGACAAGTAGAGATCAATGCCTTCTACAGTTTGCTCTACTTTTGAGGCTCATGGATAATAAAAAAAAGAAAACTTGTAACCTTTCGGGAACATATGTTGCAAAGCATGTAATTTAATGTCTTTCTTATTAACAGAAGTAAGCACTCTAGTTTGTTCTGAACGACAAATCCTCTTGTATGTAGAGACCAAATATGTCTAAATACAGTAATAGAATGACAAATATATTGTCTCGTTGATTCAATGCAAAATGGATTTGCCAGTGAGATTCTGTGGTAGCTATGAATGCCTCATTTTTATTTAAACCCAAATTTTAAAAGCAAAACCAAGCAAAACCTATAGTATTTAATTCTGACTTTTTGCATCGTGATTGATAGTGGAAAAAAACAACCATGTAGCCTCTTAGCTATGGAGTCGTGGTGCTGGAAGAGGGGGAGAGAAACGCGTCACAAAGCACGCAGCGATCAGTTCTTCAGATGCAGTGCTTTGCATAGGCCCAAGAGAGATAGAAATATGGAGTAAGCTTGCACTTCTGGAAACTTAACTGCTTTTTCTTCAGAAACATCATCATCCTTCACTCACTTTCACCGGATCATGAATTGATCATCAGACCAAACCCATAATTTAAACAAACAGAGAAACAGACAAAATCTGTCAGAAATGCACTTGTTCTGACTTAACCTGATTTTGTTTTTTCCTCTTTTATTGCAGTTTATTATGCTGACATACATCTTTATGTTGGCCTGGCTTGGTGTTACAGCTTTTACTTCTCTGCCTGTTTACATGTACTTCAATCTGTGGACCATTTGCCGAAATGCCACCATAGTGGATGGAGCTAATCTCTGCTTGGATCTTCGCCAGTATGGTATGTCAGTGAAGAGCACTAAATATAAAGCAACATATTGCAAAATAATATATCACACCACTTTGCTTCCACGTATCTAAAATAAACTGTTTCAGTGTTTCTGAAACAATTGTTAAGCATCTCTTCTATCATTTTACTCACTAGTCAAGGCAGTATATTAGAGATCCACTGCATCTCCAAGCCTGACAAAACTGAATCAGCATTGCCCATATTCCCAGAGTACTGAAAATTTGGCATGAGGTTTCTTTTTTTTTTTTTTAAATGCTAGAACTTGTGTAAAATGCCTAATTAGTCATTTATCTGAAGAATGACTCTGTAATTTGGTGGTAGGACACTGATTTGGAGATGTTAGATACTACGTTATAATTTGTCTCTGCAGAACATAGAGGTGAATTGGGACAGGACAAGTGTCATTGCTTGCAAAAATTTTGAAAGAGCATGTCAATACAAACAATAACACTCTAAGAGGATGGTGAAGACTAAAGCCTGAACTGTGGAGATGAGAATAAATGAGGTTATACATATATGTGTGTATTGGGGGGATGGAAAATTTGGACAAAAGGGGGATTGGAATCTTAAAAAGTCTGAGAATTCTTGTGTTGATGATGCTCATTCAGTTCCTTTTGAATCTAGATGTTCTGGCCTCAATGCTTTCTCAGCCTACTGAGCTTTGGGTAATCATAGTCTCCTCAAGCAGTTCCTTGAGTCTTTCTTTTGTTGCTTTAGCGTTATATAAAATTGCAGTATGTTTTCAATTGCTATTGTGAATTAGTAAAAAGTGATGTATTTTTGAGGAATGAAAGTTTGGCTCATATTAAACATTTCACTTAAACTGAAGAAAAAATCATGTCAATGTTTGCATGATGGGAAAAAAAAATTATTTCCCACTCCTCCCAGCATGATAGATGAGTTGAAAATGCAATCATCTGTACAGATCTCATCAATAGCATTAATTCTTCTTTCTATGACTTTTTATTTTGCTAATGTTCATGACTATTTTTTACTATTAATTCTATCCAAAATCTGCATAGAACACAACATGAAACATATATTCTGTGTAATCTGTGAATGTACCTGTTTCCTGTAAATTCAGTGTAACAAGCATTGGTTACTAATAGGAAAGAACAGTGCCATTTTTCATTATAACTGAATTGTAGCAGTTGTTTTCAAGCTAGTCTTTGTTATAGTTTCTAGACATTAGTTAAAGAAAACAATGTAACAGATTCCAGTTATTCTTGCTTATAGAGAAACTATTATTACAATAATGTAAATTTTGGGTAATGCATAACTTGCGAATTAAGCTTTGTACAAGATCAACATGTCTGAAAACAATGTACAATACATTTCTCCACATGAGGGCAGAGAATGTTTGTGAACAAAAAGGTAAGTGTATACACTGGTTGCAGGTAATTTTCTGGTGTTTTGATTACTGTGCTGATCAAAATTTGAATGAAGATATTTTCAAAAAAGGCTGAATACTACCTCATGTTTCCTACTGGGACTTTTACTAAATGTGTTAGTTTTGTGATGGTTAAAATTATCATAGAATCATAGAATGGTTTGGGTTGGAAGGGACCTTAAAGATCATCTAGTTCCAACCCTCCTGCATGGGCAGGAACACCTTTCAGACCAGGTTGCTTAAAGCCCCATCCAGTATAGTCTTGAACACTTCCAAGGGTGGAGCATCCACAACTTCCCTGGGCAACCTGTTTCAGTGTCTCACCACCCTCACAGTAAATAATTTATCCTAATATCCAGTCTAAATTTACCCTCTTTCAGCTTGAAATCATTACCCCTCATTCTGTCACTACATGCCCCTTTAAACAGTCCCTCCTCAGCTTTCCTGTAGCCTTCTCTTCTCCAGGATGAACCGCCCCAGCTCTTCAGCCTGTTCTCATAGGAGAGGTACTCCGGCCCACTGATCAACAAAAAAAATATTTTGTTGTTAAAGAAAGTTCTGCAAGGCATGCAAGATTTTGTATTTCTCATTTTTTCTGACACATGAAGTAAGCTGCTATGTACTAGAAATACTAATTACTGTGAATATTTATTCTACTTCAGGTATTGTAACTATTGGAGAGGAAAAGAAGGTTTGCACCACATCAGAAAGTTTCATCAAGATGTGTGACTCTAATGAGGTAAATGTGATAATATTTTTGGCAAATCCATAATATATGTTAAAGTAGAAGTTAACTTTTATGTATTTTCTTATTACTCTTAATATTCTAATTCTAACTATGGTGATGAAATAAAATCCCAGTAGAAAATACAGTCAGCAAGTAGTTTTTCTAGTCTTTTACCCCATATCAAATTCAGTCAGTGCAATTTCTCCATCCATTTGTTTTTTAAATGCACTTGCATTTTTTTTTTTTTTTAAGAATTCCATTGTCATGTATCTCTTCACTGAGATGTTTTTGAAACAGCACCTGCTGCACAATAAGGTTGTTTAAAAAAAAAATAAAAAAATCACTGTTTTAAGATCTTATGATTACCATTGTGACAAGAGAGTAAAAATTTCAAATGGGTTTGACCAAATCTTGCAGTGTGTTGGATTAATAGCTCCTACTACATTTTCCTCTGCAGGTTTTCCCTTAGGCAAAGTCCACCTGTTTCCCTGCAACAGAGGTTTCTGTTTTTGTTTTTAAATAATCAGAGATGAAGACAGGGAAAACAAAAGTACATCTTCCTCAAACAAAAAAGAGAGGCTAAAAACCTCTGAACTCAGAGGGTGCTTTGCTAAATGTTTCAGCAGATCTTACTACAAATAAATCTTAGAGTAAAGATACACAATCTGCCTTTACACCAAAACTATCTCAGAATATGTAACCTTTACTACACAGTGAACACCCAGTGGCTGCTGTGTAAACCAGATCACTGAAATTAAATTTGGGTTGAGGTGGGGTGAGGAAGGTGGGTAATTTGGATCATATGAGTAACCTGATTTCTATTGTATCACTATGAAAAATCTTATTGGCAAATTTGCGAGGGAAGTAAATCAATATATGAAGATGCAAAACTACAACTAATGAAGGGAAATGGGATTTTCTTAGGCTTTCTCTGACACTAGTGAAACCATGAACACTTGTAGATCTAGTAAGGTGGTATTGTAGCTGTTTAAAAAAACCAATATATTTGTACTGGATTGTTTATTTTTAAATGATTAAGTTTTCTTAATATTTACAATCTAAATATAATTTTAAAAAATAAAATTATGCTTTATCCCTGATATGAATATTGTAACAAAACAATCATAAGTGCCATGTAATGTCATGTCATGTATGTCAATCTTTTGGAAAAAGTAGTAGTAAACATTGCTTTTGTAGAAGGGTGGCACCAGGAAGATTGCTAATTGCTCTACATTGTTCAGACTTTTTGTTCAGTTTCTGTTTGTTGTACCCCTGTGAAAGTCCCTTTCTTTGTTCCCTTTGCAGCTAAACATGACATTCCACTTGTTCATCGTGGCACTTGCTGGAGCTGGAGCAGCAGTCATTGCTATGGTAAGCTACCCAACACTCTATACTTCCTATGTCTTCTGAAATGCAAATGCATTCTGGTTCTTAATCAGGATCAGTTATTCAATTTCCATGCTGTCACTCAATTCTATTACTAAAATATAATTCTGTATTTCAATACTCTCTCACCTTATTTTTAATTTATGCCGTTGGATTCCCTGTGAAGTAGAATATTGAGATTACTTTGTTGAATAAAAAAAGCTGCTTTGAGTACACACTAAAATTTTTACTATTCCCTTCCTGTGTTCAGGCAGTTGTCTGAACTCACATAACTGTCTCATCACCATAGTAATATCCTTTTATGATCTGTGCCTTTCTGGGTGTTCACAGGCTTGCCATGCTGCTATTTGAGGAGCAGACTCTTTGTCAGAGCTTTCCATATATGTGGATGTGTCATTTTTTTCTGTCAGGACTAATTTTTGCTTTTTTTTTTTTTTTTTAATAATGACAATTACTTTGAATTTGATGACATTTTGCCAAGGAGAATGTTCCATTGAGAAAAAAGGTGTATAAACTAGTTCCTTGCTTTTCTGTCTTTTATTTGCTGGGTCTACTTAAACATAAAGGTATTTTTAGAATGGGGATTCTGTACCAGTGTAGGTTTGCATGATACACATTGGAATGGGAAATAAAAAAAATACTGTTATTTGGTACTGATGCATTCCAGAAAAAAAGTGTTAGTGATGATGATTACTATTACTGCTGCTACCAGTAATTTTTAGTTGAATCCTAGGGCCATCATTTTTTTGTTCTCCTTAGAATTACTTTTATAAAAAAGGACAATCAGAGAATATTCAATAAAGTTAGTATTCCTGTTGCATTAGTGATTTTTTTTTTGTTCTTCTCTGATATTTTTTCAGTGTTGCATGACTCCCTGCCGTCACAGCAGAGAGAGTTAAATGAAAAAAAGAAAAAAAAATTCAATGTAATTTTTGTTTCAAGACCACAAATAATAAGTATAATAGTAGAATAGAGTATAGTTTCTATTTATAATTTAATTGTTTTTCCAAAAGCAGACTTTTCTGCTTTCAGCTGAAGTAATTATTATAATACATATATTAGTGTTTGTAAAATATATCCAAGAGACCATTAGCACTGCAGTGCACTATTGTTTTGAAGTATATTCAGTAATAATTACCAAATGCTAATTTGTTCAGATAACAATTCTGCATTTCAAAGAAGAGTTTTGAAACAGAATAGCCACCAAAAAATCTTCAGTGAAAACGTGCACATCTTCAATGAAACAAGTGACTTACGTACGTGTAGCCATGTACTTTAAAACACGATACTTTCAAGTCCATTTAGAAAAAAAACCTTCAAAGCTCAGAGTATCCTATCAAAGATGCCATAAACGTGTTATACCAACCACTAATCCACTAGGAATTCACTTTGATGGCTCACATTTATTCAAGTATTTATGAAGGGTTACCTATACCCAAGTGTGCTTTTTATTGGATTCTGTAACTGAACAGGGCAGGCACGATAGCACTCTGACTGTTTCAACAGAAATATAAGTTAAGGATCTAAGTGCTAGTAAATTGTGCAGTGTCCAAATACTGGTAAATACATGCTTTATGGAGTGTTTGCAGCTGTCTTGTCAAACCTACCATTGTGATGTTTGGTTCCTAGTGAAGACTAGCATATTCTGCTCTTTGATGGTGGCAATTTTTAAAACCTACATACCAGGTCACAATAACAGATTGAACAAGGTGCTTCACACTTGACATAGTAACCCAAAGACTGGGAACAGGATATGAGGGGAAGTTCAGAATTTTGTGGTCGGACAAGCAGATATTTACATATTTTCTTTAAGGGAAGTTTGCTTTCCCAAGGATGAATTAATTTAGGTGAGGGAAAATGAATTTTGGGTCTCATGTAGAGAGATGACTCATATAGAAAGAAGAAAACACCTATTTTCCCCAGATCCTATGCTAAAATTAGTAGAAGGTAACACGATATTAGCAATGGACTGGGATGGAGAAATGAAATGTGCAGAGCCGTTTAAGTCACTGGAGAGTCAATGTCCTTCCCTACGTGTGCTGTTGCAAAAATGTCAAATATATTTTAACAAAGTTAGTCTTTGTATATATATCCACAACACTACCAGATCTCCATGTCTGTGAAATTTAATGAGAATTCTTAGCAGAAAATGAGATTAAAATACCAGTCCTTTACAACAGAGAAAACTTATTAATTTATTGAACTTTTGAAACTTTTTTTTGCAGTTACTTTAAACTTGAATAGTCTATTTGACTAACGTAGTAAGTATTTTGTTTTATTACCAGCCAGTAATAGTAGTGCAACATCAGTGAGATTGCTGAATAACTGAATTGGTAAAAACTGTTCTTTTAAATGACATTTTAAGTCGTGCATTGATATAGTCCATTATATCCTCACTTTGGGATTTGTAGACATATGCAAGAGTAAAATTATATAATATGTGCAGATTTCTTTGAGTTACTTTTTTTTAAAATGTCAATATTTGTCATGAAATTCCTTTTAAAAAATAGCAAGACCATCTGTCAGCAGGATACTTTTCACTAATCTGTATTTTAAAAATATATATTTAAGGAATATGTAGTAATTTATTGCAAAAACCACAAAAATATCTTAATACTTAAAAAACCATTTGGTCACAAGTGAATTTCCCTGTATCTACTACTTAAATCTCTCTCTTGGTCTCAGATTTGTATATGAATTTTAGAATGTTTTCAGAAGTCACTAGCTGCCTCTTTAGTCTGTAAAGGATAATGCTGGTTCAGGGTTCTCAAAGAGAATTGGCCTACGAGTGAGGATTGATTTATAGAAAAACTCATGTATTTTTCAGAATATATGAAACCGAACAAAAACCCTTTCTTAGTTTTATATGCAATTCTGTAGTTTTGAAAGGTTGAAGCATGCTTTTATCTTATGAAGAAAACTAAGCAGGACTGTTTCTTAGATTATGGAAAGACCCTGCACTGTCTTGCATATGTCTGTAATTAAAACATCCTGAGGCAGACTGTGGAAGCTGCCCTGCTTTAATTTGAATAAGCTTCAACAGGGCCCCACTGGCTTCAGGCTATTTGGGTCCTGGCAGTGTGAAATGCAATTAGACAGACACTTAGAAATTATGTTCTTAGTGTGACAACCTTATCTAGGAACTTGGTGTTAAACAAAAAAACAAAGGTCCAGGACTGTTAAACCTATGTACCGTTATATATCATGGCTATGTATAAGCTAAGTAGTTGTTTCAAGGAAAGCAATCTTACTCATAGCGAACAATTATTCCAGAAGTTTGGTTCTGTAACTTTTTTATGAAGACATAGGTGAAGAATGGGAGTTTAATGAAGGTCAGACAATGGCTGATGTACCTTCAGGTTTATCTATGATTTTAGTTGAAGAAAAATGTCAAGTGAAAAAGCAAGACATTAGGTTTAAATTTGTCTCGTACTAGGTAGTTACCAAATATTTTGTGAGGATAAGAAATGTGCCTACGTGGTCCCATTTTCATCACGTATTCTTCAGTTGCAAGATTTTCTGGCAGATGTGTGTTAAAAGATGAGGAATATGTGAGAACATTGCCCACTTTCAGGATTCTCATGTCTACCCTCTGAGGTTCAGACTGTATTTTTAAATTGAAATCTTACCTTAAAGGACAAGCACTGGTGTTTTCATTGGGTGCAAATTGTAGTTGTCTGAGATGACAGAATTATTAGGATTAACGGCCTGTTTCTTTTGAAACTCTTTCTCAAGAGTTTTACTGTGGAGGAAAGTGAGGGGATTTCATTCACCAGAATGAGGATTCAGCATTAGTGTCTCTCATTTGATCTAGAAATTTGTCATCCAGCGACTACTCATGGTGAAATCTTTTGAAACAGCTGAGTTAGATACTGAGTTAGATAGTTCCTGTGTGCTAAATTATGACCAGAAAGTGTCCTGGAGTAGCACAGTACATGCTGCCATCTCCAGCACTTGCACTGTCATCACAGGTTGTGCTCCTGCTATAGATATGCTATATCTATATGCTATAGATATTAAGAAACTCCTAAAGATGTGTAGAAATACTAGTATAGAAATACTACTATCTGAAGTCTTGTTCCTAGAGGACAGGTTATCTCAACATTTCTTCTTTTTTTGTGGCTCCTCAACTCAGACTATTCCTCAGCTAGGGATTAACTGCAAGAAAGCTTGCCATAAACCACCAGGACAATAAAAGACACAAAAATATTTGGTCTTTTTCAGAACATTTTACTCAATCATAATGATCCAGATGAAGGAATGTATGTTAGCCTGCACTAATCAGCAACTGTTGACACAGAACATTTGTGGAAAAAGCCAACATTGTTATCTCTAAAAAAGAAAGAACAAACCGTTTCTGTTCATTTAGTATGAATCTAAGATACGCATCTATCCACAACAGTTCAATAGGAACAGGAGAATTTTTATAATCTCAAGGTGTTTTTAAGATTATTCAGTTTTCCATTACTTGAATCTTGCTCTGGTGTCTCGACTGTGGTGTGGAATCTTTTTAATTTCAAGAAATTATCTGTGGCCTCTGAAGCAGTTGATTAACACAAACACTCTCATCAGAAAGTATCTGAAAGCTTCCTAGGGAAGGAGTAAATGTCCAGAGAGCCCTAGAATAGACCAGTTGAATACTGTTACTGAAAAAACGTATTTTCTGGCTGAACGCAGAGGCAACAGGGCATATCCTAAGGTGAGAGAGGGACAAGTTTTGAGAAGGTCAGAGGCTCCTTGCAAACAGATCTAGCAGGCTGAAGGTAGGATATTTGAGGTCCACCTTTGAAAGCTTTCAATGCCTGCAGGTGTTCTATAAGGCCCAGATCTGGGAACCTGATGTGGACAGCAGTAGACACTGCAGATGGCCTCAGGCTTGAAGACTAAGGGAGCTAACTCCAAAAGGGACTGCATGCAGATAGCATGTGGCTCCCCCTGAAGGAAGAGTTTTGAATAAAGTGTTTTTGGCAGCAGTTCCATGGAGGCCTCAGCTTCATTCTTTGTACTGGTGGTGTATTAGCACTTGTTTGATCATTCATAGCCACTATTCAGAAGACTAATCTAATGATTGTCAGGCTTAGACACTAGCAACCGTATGTGATTTTCATAGCAGTTTATAAACTACCAAGCTCCATCTGAAATGCAGTTAGAGTGTTTTACATCCTCTATTAGGGAAAGCATTTGCAAAATGTAATTTTTCTACTGTTAAGATACCTTTCAGTGACTTTCGGATTAGATTTATTGAAAGTCACTTGAAAAACATTTGTTCATATAACAATATTGCCAATATCCTTTAACTGGTGTTTAATCCTCACATGTATTCATAGACATTCTGTCCTCTCTATTTCCTAGCACAAATAAACCAAGATCTTTGGGAGTATAACATCGTAGCTCATACAGTGATTTTTGTTGGCTGCAAGTGAGTCAGGTCCAGTCTCCAATACCCACCAATAAGTTCTATAATAATCACAGGCTGTGAGGTTTTTTCCTTTTCTTTTCAGATTTTTTTAAATTTTGTTTTTGGGTGGAACACTTGGAAAGCTCTTTATTTCTTTTCTTAAAATAAGTACAATAAATGTGTTATTAAAAATTCAAAAATTTACATGGAACGTGAACATTGTTTCTGCTGCATTCAAGATGTATATAGAAATTGTCTTTTAGAAATAATACAAATAACATTTTTTGTTTTCTATGCATTTTAAAGATTTATATAAATTGTGGTATAGCTAATATAACTGAAATAAAATTACTAAATTAAATGGTGACAAGTGTGTAACTTTTTAAGACCTCAAGTTTATTAGTAACTATATTTTGTCACAAAATGCCTAGCTGAACATATTTTTTCAATATTTTTTTACCCCAGTTAGCTGGTTTTGACAAAATAGCTAGAGTTATGGATGAAAGAAAGAAATCATGGCTAAATGTAAAGCTAATTCTAACTTTAACAAGAAGGAAAAAGGAAATATTTCTGTAACTGTATTAGATACGTAATCATAAGACTACAGATGTGTCTATGGCATATTTCTGACTTAAGCAACTGCTTTAACAAATAGTGATTCAATGGGGAAATGTCAGCAAGAAATAATCAGAAGGCATTTTTTATGCATAGATTACTGAAACAGTGAAGCAAGGATGATGTGTTGATTTTCTTTTAATTTTTTGATAACCAGTGCTACCAATTGCTAGTCATGGTAACAGTAACAGCGATGAGCTGAGTAATCTGAGGATTAATGAAGCTCAAGCTTGAACTTCACATCGTGTTGCTGCACTACTTGGTTTAAAAATCCTTAGTTGTTTCTGATGAAAACTCTGTCCTATTGCTTTTGAGTTTGAACTTGTTCTATTCTAATTAGCTCTGTTGATTCCTAACTCCTTGTTACATCTTTTACAGGTCCATTATCTCATGGTCTTGTCTGCCAACTGGGCCTATGTGAAAGATGCTTGCAGAATGCAAAAATACGAGGATATTAAATCTAAGGAGGAACAAGAGCTTCATGATATTCATTCTACTCGCTCTAAAGAGCGGCTCAATGCTTACACATAAAAGAAACCTTGTCTTACTTTCTTACATGTGAATGCTTTGTTGTTTGACTAAAGACCATCCAACCATTTTAAAAAAACAATTGAAAGTGCTCCTCACAAAAGATAGTTTGGGTGACTTACATATCACCCATGTACAATTCTTGGTTGTCTAGCACTTGGTTTCTTAATTAGTTCTTACTTTGTGTGACCATTCTCTAACACAAAGCTCCTAGATAGCCTTTCCTGAATTCTTTAAGCTACTTAGTTCTGCTAGTTCAAGGATACTATTGTCAAATACAGATATGTGTTTGATTTTTTTAATCACTTTGTATGTGTTATGTATAACACCTTTTGCATTGTTTCTTATATGTTTTTGGAAAAAAAGTAGCTTTTTATACTTTTTAGTTTTGAGTTCAATGACTACTTTAACTACAGGTATACTTCAAAGGGACCATTGTACATGATGTACCATATATAAAGAAAACACTACTGATGACTTTCCTTTATATTTGGAAAACTTGCCAGATGGACCCTGATCAACTTGAATGAAGGTCCTAAGAACGTTTTAAACAATCAAAGGTGCAATTTCTAAATTTGTAATAGTGGGTAAAAAAAAAAAAAGGAAAAAAAAAGAAAAAAAAAGAGAAAAAAAGAAAAAAGGAAAAAAAAAAGAAAAAAGTGCTTCTTATCTTTGTTAACATTGTATTATTATTGATGTTTTTAAAGAATATTCTCTTGTTCCAGTTCCATGGGTGATAATTCCTGTTTGTATTGTGAGCATGCAGACCGTGGTGCTAACAATGCATGGCCACTTGCCTTTTGAAGGAATTCAATACCACGGCTACCTGTTAAAGAGTTATGGTATATAGACAATTGTTAATTAAGTGATATAGTTATCCATAGTTTTTTACAGAATGAACTCTGTTTAATTCAATGATGATTATGCTAAATTGGAGCTGTTCATGTGATGATGTAAAAAATTACTGCTTAGCTACATTTATGAAAGTAATATATCAAAAATACAGTGACCGTAGGAGTCAGATGTCTTTTTACCTGCTTTAAAAATTTAAATGGATTGCACCTATCTGAGCTGTAGAAGATATACTAAGGGAAACTTCCATAAATGTTATAGCTTGGCTTTTAGCTTTCCTACACATACTGGTTTACCTGTACTATGTTAAAGTAAGGTGAAAGACCACTACAGAGCTTATTATTTGAAAGTGTAGTAATATATTTGAACCTTTATTTTGATAAGATAATGTTATCAGAAAGATAGGTCATCTTAATTTGAAAGAATTACCTGTATCAAAAACAAAACAAAACCCCCTATTTAAGAAAAGTGAGTATTATTGGACCAAATTCGGTGGAATTTTTTTTTAATTATTATTATTTTTTGCCTCTTTCTATTGCTACAAGAATGCTGTAAAGTGTCTTTTAAAGTGATGTAGCCTGACAAGACATTTTTGTCAGTGTTTAAAATCTTAGGTAGTTTTGTGCACTTATTGGACCATTGTGAATTCTCTCTCAGTGTAAGTGCATTTCTAATAAAACTTCTTGAGTAAAACTCTTCTTTGTACTATTACTAGTCATGCATCATCGGTAATTTTTAACAATTCTTGTAGTAACTAGAGGGTTATACTATAGTTACTTGTGGCATGATAATGCATTAAGTAGTATTAGATAATTGAGTTGGGTTTTTTCTTTTTTTTTTCTTTTGCTTGTTTTGGGGTTTTTTTGGTTGTGTTTTTGATTTGGGGTTTTGGGTTTTGGTTCATTTAATTTTTTTTACACTTAGGCTGTCCTATGGGGTCAACAGTTTTCTGATAATGTGCAGTACCGGTATTACAGTTCTGCAAAAAGTATTAGGAGCCTCTTCTGGATTCTATATTGTAGTGTTTCAGTTTTGTGTCTTAAAACGTATGTGCTGATTTTTAAAACTATGTCTTTTAAACTCATGTAATGATGTTAATGCTTTTGGCTCTTCTCTGGTATTAGAGTTTGTATTTTCACAAAGAATGCTTTGTAGCAGGCATTAAAATTAATCTGTTTTGTACATAAATGTGCCAACAGCTTGATGGTGGCGTTTTTGAAATGTAGAACAAAGTGCTTGCAAAAATGTAATAAACACACTTGTGTACTTTGTGTACTTATTAATTGTTCACGTTGTGTAGTTTTTTCTTTGCCCATATCAGATAAATCATTGTAATCAGAAATGTAAGAAGCTTGTTCCTTTTATTGTCCTTGCTATTGGAGGGCTGTTCTCAGTATTATACATTTGTTTGTACAACCTATTTTTAGATGTTCAAGGAGGTGGATCCTTTAGCGGAAATTATGAGAACAAATGGTAAAATTTAAACAATAATGTCTTAGAATGTCTTTGTCTAACCTGTGACAAAAAATTCTCATTGTGATGAATAATTTTAAAATACCAAAACCAAACTCTGAAGACTAAACTTCTTATCCCCTTTCACGATACAATTTCCTCTGGCCTGTACCTTTACAAATCATATCTAGATAAAAGTGCAGTGTGCAGTCTTCCTGTGGTTAGAAATTGTGCCTCAGTTTTTGGTAGTTTTAGTGAATTAAAACTCCCTGTCATTGTGAATGCACAGATTACTTCAAATATATCTCTTAATCAGCATTTAGCATCAGAAATTATATATCTCCTAAGAATAAGAGAGTAAAATAATTTCTAAGAGCAGAATTTCATAGCCCAGAAAAAGCAAGGTATCATGAGCCATACTTGTTATATTTTTAACATACCAGTCAAGAGACCAACTGGGCAAGATTCACATTACTGTGGTGTCATTTGGAAAAAGCTCAACAGAAGCTGATCTGACGTCAGCCTGAATGTTGCTGAGGATACTGATCCCTGGACATTACAGTAGCTAATACTTTAAAACCTTGATAACAATACTACATTACTTACATACATGTAAAGCAGTTTAAATGTTTAAGAGAAATCTTTAGCTGTGTCAATTAACATGTTATCACTAAGGAAAATTAATGAAAATACAGTTCCACAATGTGTTTATTTCTCAGTTAACTAGCTGTTGCATAGCTCTTTGTGTGCCCTTGATAAGAACACGTGCCATTCTGGCAAACAATTTTTCATCAGCAGCACAAGCCAAGGGAGCAGAGGATCTTCCCACAGCACATCAGTCATAATGATTCACTTCAAAGTCTGCGCATGTTTGGTTCATTCCAGACCCTTTTCTATTTGTTGGCAGCCTAAACTGATTTATCCTGAGGTACGTTGCATGGATACTGATTTCTATAGACTGTTCTCTGCTTAGCTTAAACCTGTGACTGTTGTGTTTTTCAGAAAGAAAACCGATTGTAGATAAGTCCATTTGGTGCAGCTTTTTGTTGCACAAAAGAATGCAGTTAAAAAAAAAACAACACAACAATTTAAGAAGTTTCCAGCCTTAGATATCCTCAATTTGGCATTTTCTTCAGTTTACTATGCCATATCAATAATGATAACAGTATGTTACAAAACAGATGCAAAAAATGCTCTTTTTTTTTGCACAAGGTTATTTTATCCCTCAGCAGGATTATATTAACACTTCTCTTTTCAGCACAACCACACAAACCATTTAATCAGCATGATTTAAGCAATAGTGAAGTGCACTGCAGACCTGGGGAGCAGTGTCCACAGCAGGGAAAGAGATAAATGGAATGTTTATGCCAGTCTCATTCCTGCGGCCAGTGTATCGTATAAGTTAAAAGCAGGAGGCACTGAAATTATTTACTAATTTCATGTTTTTGAATAGCTAATTATTTACTTATTTGTCACAGAAGCTAAAAGAAAACAAGAGGATTTCTAATATAATTGGAAATGTATAAGTAAATTCATTAGGTTTAATAATATATACAATTTCTAATCTTGACTTAGAGCAGTTACCTAAATTGTAATATGTATACATTGATCATAAGTATTTGTCGAACATGACCATGGTTGCAATTCACCTCCAATTGGTATAGCAGATTTTAGGACAGAATATTTCTGTATTGTCTATAATGATTTATGGCAAAAGTTTATAGAGTTCTTTCCATCTTTAAGATCCAATGCATTTTTCATTTATTCAGTTCAGGGTTACCAGAAGTATTAATATAGCTGGTTTTCTCAAGAACACAGCTCAATTCAACTCAGTCATAAAAGAGCAGACTACAGTGTATTTAATACCAAGAGGGGGAAGATATGTTTATATAAACTCTTAAATATAAGTAACATTTTATTTCCATTTGGTTGCACAGAAACCCTGAAGATACTCTTAGGCAGCAAACCAGTTTGTCTCCAGGTGATATCAATTTTCAGCACTACCTCCATCTTGGGTTGATACCAGTTGAAAAGAACAAGCTCAAAGTACTTAATATATTTGTCAGCTTTCTGTCCTGTTTGAATTCTTCTGACTTGTATTTTTTTACAAGAAAATCCAGCGGTTTCAGAATTTTGAGATTTTCAGCAGTTTGTTTTTCTTTCAGATACTTGCAGAGGTTCCCGACACTTCAAAGGGCTACTTCTGTATTTAACAGTTATTAGCAATGGTGGCAACAGGTAAGTGATTCTGCTAGTACAATAAGAGAGCTGGTTAGTAGTAGAGAAGTGAATTATCAGTCTATGCATCAGCCAGGAGACTTGCAGCTGTTCTGCAGGGAGAAATTTGTCCTGAGAAGATGGTTCTTCCCATGTTGTGCATGCTGCTATGGACTCTTTCCCCATGTCAAGTGAAGTCTGACCAGATAAGGTGAGCACATGGGAATATAATTTTAGCTGCTCTTTGAAACAGCAGTTATGATTTTCTTTTGCATTGCTGACCTTCCTGTGGCTGAAAGCGATGATTTGAGGGGATGTGTATCTCCCCTACAACTGGTGAGATAATGTCAAACAGAAGGTCTTCTTCCAGAAGGTGTCAAAGCTACAGCAATAACAACACAACAACTTAAATTTTGCCACTAGATCCCAACCATACTAAAAAGATGGATCTGAAAAAAATTAACAAGAGGCTTACATGAATATCCTATGGTTCTGCTTCTTGAATTACTCAAGCTAGAAATTCTGCAAGGGCCAGAAATGTGATGGTAAGCACTTGGTTTTCCAACGTCTCTGTCCATATGTTTTTTTCTTCTCAACTGTCCCAGAAAAATTACACTTATGTGTTGAACAATTTCCAATAGTTAATTGAGAATTTTTTTTTATCTCTGAGGCTATAAGTCTTGTATTTTTAAAAAAGCTTTACTCACCTGTACTTTTTTTGTAAATATATATATTAATTTAAGAATTAATCTTATTGGGGAACAAATTTATCCTCAAATCAGCTCTTGGAAGTTTAAAATTCAGCCACATAAAACCACACCCTCACAAGTTTTGTCCTTTGGAATAATAAACTAAATCACACAATTAGACATAGAGGCAAATAGGTTCATCAGCTGGCTGGTTTGAGCTGATTATGCAGACTGAAACCTGTCTCAAGAAGGTAGCACTGAACCCCTCATGTTGATCTTTTTTAGGAAAGAGTTCTTTAATATGAGGGTGGTGGAACACCACAGCTGGATCAAATTGCTTATGGAGGTGGTAGAGGCCTCATCCCTGGAGACATTCAAGTTCAGGCTTGGTGGGGCTCTGAGAAATGTGGTCTAATTGGAGATTTCCATGCTTATTGTAGGGGGGTTGGACTAGATGACCTTTATAGGTCCCTTCCAACCCAAACCATTCTATGATTCTATGATTTTTATGTTATAAAGCAAGAAACAACATGTTAGACCTCATAATTGTATTTAATTCCTATCTATGTTCTCCTTTCATGATTTTCTTTTTCTGCTTGACTTGGTGTTCCTTGTGCTGTAATTTTTAGTGAATCAAGTAACATAAAATTTGCTGCCACTGAGAAGAAGATATCTCACCAGTGTGACTGAGTGGTGTTCATCATGGCTGGTAATATGGATGAAGACAGTGAAAAAGAGCAAGAGAGGGATGAAGAAGTGTAACCTTTCTCCTTCTTAGTAGCCCTAGCTTCAAGGTAATAAGATGGGCTTCGGACCTGTACCTCAGTTAAAGAACTATATACAGGTATGCCTCATAGGGCTCATGGGCTCAAGAAGGAGTAAGAGCTTCTTACAAGGTACGAAGGGCAAATACTGCCTGCAACACCTTGATTTTGTGCAGTCTGAAGCCATGCTTCTGCTTAAAGAAGCAGATGGCTGAGAGAAACCTGTAGCTGCAGGTTGCCTTTAATTGTCACAGTAGGACCAAGTCACAGGTGATCTGGCCATCTCCTCTTGCTTTCCATTCACAGCATGAGTAGCATGATGGTGCAGCAGAGATGTCACACATGCAGCAGCATGAAACAATCAGGTAGAGTCTGTGTCTTTTGAAGCAGCTCAGGGGAAAATGCAGAAGTGGACCACTGCTGCTACTTACTCTGCCCCACCAAAGTGAGGTGATATTTCACTAACAGAAAAGAAGGAAGTCAGAATTTGAGTGTGACTCTGGTAAATCTGGTGTTTGTATAATTTGCTTAAAACCAAGTGAGACATATTAGTATTTTCTGCAATAGTTAAGTGATTGCATTTTTCATCTATTTAAAATATATACACACATGCATAAAATACTTAGTCTGATAAAATAACTTTTTAAAAATATACAGTTAATCAGTGCTTTATTGTCTGAAATTGTACTATTCCAGTTATAGATGAAGAATCAGCTGAGATCCTGCAGACTTTTATAGTATTCTGATATCCTGTGGGCCTGTAAACCCATTATCTTTATTCAACAGGTTTTTTTTTAGAATCTACAGTACAAAATATAATTAATGGGTACCTGGATAATAAAATACACTTGAGAAGACACAGCATGACTTTTATAAATGGAAGTCTATTAACAAACCTACTGGAGTCTTTTGAGGGTGTCAGCAGCCATGTGGTTATCAGCAGTTTGTTCTATTTCCAGTTTATTTAGACATGCAAAAGACTTTTGACATAGTTTCTTGTCAAACTATTTGAAGACTAATCAGCCATAAGAAAGTCCTTGTATGGATAAATAAGTGGTTAACAGATAATAACTAAGACAGTTCTTACACTGGAGGAAGGTGATTTTTGGACTCTGGGTTCTAAACTTCGTCATCTTTGAGGATGGTTGGTCCTGGTTCTGTACATTCACTTCCACCACTTTTGGGCAGGGTATCTGGTCATTTCTGTGTTTTACAAGGATGATTATTTTGGACTCCTTGGTCTTTTGGGGCACACAGCTCTCTTTTCTTTGTTCCTTGTTTGAGTTCATTTTATCTAATTCATTCTTTACCAGAGGAAAATGTTTCTGCTGTAGGTGGAGAGCAGAAACCAGTTTCTTCACTGAAGAGCTGCCATTTCTATTGCCACAATACTTCTCTTTACTTAGTTGACATCTGCTATATTGAAGACACCTTCATGCATTCCCTCCCCTTCAGAAGTTTGTAACAGCTGTAAACTCGGGGAATAAACCTCCATGCTATACCAGTATTAATGCCACTCTCAAAAGAAAATGGGAAATTCAATGAGTTGAACCTTTTTTTCTTTCAAGAAATGGCATTTGTTTTATTCTACTATAGTCATCAGATACTTGTGCAAATGTTAAGGAAACCTATGAAAAAACAACAGCTTTGACTCTTTACAAGCCTATTCAGCTTGTTTTGATTTCTCTTCATTACACACCTCTGAGCCTCCACAGTATTATTATTTTTTTTCCCTTCTGGTCTTCCAAACATCATGACAGAAATCTTAAACATAAGAGTATTTAAGATTTCTCTCAGAATTTAACATGTGCAAGTACCTGCATGAGCAGATATTTTTTTTCATATTTTTCTTTAACAAGCTAAATATTTTTATTCCCCTCCCTATAAAGTCTCTGGCGTGTAACCTTAGGTGCTGCAACTTCATGCTTGCTTTCCCCTAATCCTTTCCTGTTACCCCCTTAACCAACACATCTTAGTGTAAATATTAGGGACAACCAGGAAGTGGGAGAAGCTTTATACGTACAGTATCATGTTACCTTGATTCCTATCTAAATTTGTCCTATGAAATGCTTTTCAACTAATATCCAAGATTTATTATTGTTTTTCTCTAAAACCAAGTAAAATAATAAATGTCAGAAAAAAATATCTTCCTGAATCTGGGGAGAAGTGTTCATCTGGGACAAAGTAACTAATAATAAAAGAACCCAGATCCACTGAGTTAATGAAAAAAACTTGAAAGTAATAATGTGAGTTCATGCCATGATTTCTATGATATACTTCAGTGAACTATAGGAGGTGTTAATATTTTTTCCTAAGGGAAAAAATGTATTAAGAAACAATAAAAAACCCTCTTTATTTAAAAGTAAAATGTGGCTAAGAGTATTGAGGAATGACATGCATTTTGATGTTTTAGCAATCTGTATATAATGTGGGATTATTTTTTTTTAAATTTTGGCAGTAAATACACAGATTTATATATCCATTTGTATTTAATTTCATTAGAATATGGTAGAGAGCCGCATGCATTGAAGAAGCCATCAAATTGTGAAAGTCTTCTCCTTTCCTGTGTGAAAAGCTTTTCCTGTGTGCCATGGGGAGCAGTAAGAGTTTGTTATCTGCATTGATCTCTTTAACTGGATTAAATTCTTGAGAACAAAATCCACTCAGTTCCTGGAATGTTCATGGGCCAGATCTGTGGAACAGGTATTTATGAATAAACATGCAAACAATTTGACTATGCTCCAGAAGATTATTTTAAAACTCTTTGTCATGGGTTTGCCCGGGAGGCTAGCTGAGAGGACTGCATAATTTGTGATTCTTTTTAGGGTCATAGTCCTTCTAATGAAGTTATGGTTTTGTTTTCTTTTATCAGATTGAAAAAAAAAATATAGAAAAAATTATAGAGAGCATTCTGAGCAAAACCAAACCTGTGTTTGAATCAGCTTAGGTTTGGCTACTGCTTGTGAGTGCTTGATTTGATGCTAGACAGGGAAGACAAATACATAATCTAATGTTACACTTGAATTTGACAAATGTTGCAGAGATTTTGTTTACTTGCAGAAGGGAAACCTTACGTGTTCTCTATTTTCATTTTGGCAGCTGCAATTCTGATTTCATAAACTTACAGCTGACATAATTTACTTTCTTCTGTGTTGTAAGTGGAGAGACTTCATCAATAGCATTCAATTTGTTTGATGTTAAAGGTTTTGTTACTTTAATAACAATTTTTTATTGTTTTTATAGTGCATTTCTCTAGAAAGTTTTGCAATTGCAGTAATCTTTTCTCTCTTTCTAGGAGCTTATTCAGATTGAGAAATCTAACTAAACTAACTAAATGTACTTTTCATTTTACAGCATTAAATTTTTCAAAAGTTCTCTGAAGTTTAAAGTTCAACTTTCTTGTACCTAAATTATTTGGTTTCTTGAAAAAAAATTGCTGTAATCAGGTACAAGTGCTGTGGTGGCACTGAAATTGGGTACTCTGTGTGTTTTCTGTTCTGAATTGCATGCCAGCGTGTGCTGCAAATAACCTGCGGAGTGGTGTGCTGGTTAAACAATCTTTATATGAAATTCAGGTAGTTCGTTTCCTGATGACCAGATCCATCAAACGTGTTTGATGTAAGTTAAATAACCATCAGCGAAAACCCTAACAGAAGTGAAACTATAATGGAATTGGTTTGTTTTGTTTTTGTTGCTCTGCATATATGGCAGAGCTCGGTGTTCTAATCATAACAATATAAGACAATTGTAAATTGAAAGCATGTTGATCTTCATGCTTATTCCTCGTGGCATTTAAGTATTCTTACATATTAAAAAACAAAACAAAACAAAAAACACACCACAATGAGATTATCCATGTAAAGTATTATTTTGTAGCTTTTAAGGACAATAAGGAAAATGGATGAAAGGGAAGACTGGTAGATCTGATACTGAAATTTGTAGAATACTGTCATCTGGTGGTAAAACTACTTCAAACAGAAAGATGTGGCTGATTACGTAGTTGCTTTTAGAGAGACTGATTTTAAATAATCACTTTCAGTAGATTATTCCAATGTTTCTTTTCTAGATCTGTGTATTTAGAATTTATTCTGTAACAGAACTTAAAAACATCCAAGCACTCTATATAAAAATATAGGTAAATTCAGCCCTTAAATCTTAGTTATAATTTATATATATATATTGGTAAATTGAGAGGAAGTGAATAATTAAAGGATTTCAGTGGTAAGCCTGACTTCTTGGCATTACTTATAATTCTAAAAGGACTTTTTAATTTTAGCAGGTTTTACCACCAACATTAAAGATGGCAGTTTACTATATTTATTGTTGCAAGACAATACTCTGAATCAACCTCTCCCCCTCACTGCTAATTTTTATAGTATGAGGCTTCTTAATGTATTACATTACAATTTATAAAAAGGTTATTTCTAGTGCCCACTTATCTTACCTAGTGGGAAAACCAGGCTGCTAGCTTTTTAAAAATACCTGATCACTTTCTAGAATAATCATACATGTAATGAAATCAATGAATGGAAGTGAATGGAACAAGCACAGTTCCACATAGTTCAAAAGCCAAGGGACATGAGACAATCAAGAAAGAACTCAGCTTGGTAAGGGCTGTGGTACATGGTGGTACCTGTGTAGACATGGAAGTTGCATGTTAACCTGCTTTGGAATCTTGCTAGCCAAGCAGCTCTTCAAAAACAAGTTGTGGTGTTGTTAGAGCCTAGGACAAAGGAGGACAGACTGGATGATTTTTGATGCTTTAGGGTACCTCTCTTGGTCTTCAGCTGCTACTCCAGAGTGATGTCAAACATGACATCTCACATCTGTTAGGCCCACACAACCCTAAACCATGCAAAATTACACTAAATTACTAGACTTAGGTAAGTGAGTGTTACATGTCTTGATCTCCAGTGTTCTGACTGTGGTTTCTCAGCACAGGGAGGTCTGTAGACCCAACCCTGCTGCTGTTGTCTCTGGCTCAGCCCTCCAGTCTGGGCTCCTTGGCAAGGAAACAACACAGGCAAATCCATCTGTGGCTCTTCTGGCTCTCACAGGATGCCAGCTGGAGGAACAACATATGCATCCATCACACACGTAACATTTCCCCCTAACAGATATTTAAAATATAGATCTGATTTAATAAGAACATTTGTGACTTAGGGCAGATGAGAACCTTAACCCTTCATGTTCTTCATAAAGCAGGCTTACTTGGTGACTGACATGGAAAATAATAATTATATTAATGCTAAGAAAATTATTTTCAAAAAGGCATTTGGATTTTTTCAAATGAAGGGAACGTTATCAGGAATTAAGTAATTATCAGAACAAGATTTTAGCAAGAAGAGTGAAAACTGAAAAAAAAATAAAAATAATTAAGCTAAATGCCTTGCCAAGCATGTAATTTTTTTTTTAGTTCTTTCTTTCTTCAGTTCAACAATGAATAGTCTTTTCCCAGGAAGAAACTTCCAGACTAACACAAAAATAGTGTTCTAAAAACACTGTCAAAATGTATTGTGATTTTTTAAGTATGGCATATATGCCTTTGCCACTGCTTAGTTTTAGGAGATACTTAAATTTGCTTTCATATAGATCATAGAGAACTTCCTTTTTGGTCACAAATATGTATTTATCACTACTGGAGCCCACTACATTAAGACTTCCCAGGTGTCCAAGCTAATTTTATTTGATTTTAAGGCACCATACTTTTTTCTTTAATTAAGTATTCTATAAAATACTTTATCTAAGCCTTTGCTTCTTTATGAGTTTTAGGGGAAATGTAGTCTCAAAAAGCTGCATTCCTTGCTTTGGCTTTCTTTTTTTGGTTGTGGTTTGTTTTTTGGGGGGTTTTTTGTTCATTTTTTTGTGTATGGGTAGGGTTTTTTTAAGATTTGAAAGAACAGATGTATTGCATATGATATATCAAGATCCTGAAAGAAAGGTCAGTAACTGTTACCACAATTTTTATTCAGTCTAGCATACATGAGACAAATGTCAATTAACTCTTGCCGGAGATGCTCTAACTGGCATTGAAAATTAATTTAATATAAAATCTTTATTTATTTAACATAAAACAAAAGAATTTCATGTTTTGATGAGTGTTAACATTATATTTTCCAGCAAGATTTAATACGTTCATACTAACTCTTGCTGTACCAAATGTAAAAGTCTAACAGCTTAACTATTTGATGCCAAATAATTGAAGTCCTTGAAGACTATTCCCACTAGAATTATTATTTTGGGAATCATGGGGATCTTTACAGTTTAGGGATCATATGCATAACAGTAATTGTAAATTTGATTGAAAAATTGTAAAATCATAATCGTTAAAGATATTTGAACACAAAAATTATTCTATTTACAATATTAGCAATTTGAGCCACTTTGTAGTATAGTTTAATCCCAGATAAGTGGCTTTGGAAAGTTTCCGTCACAAACTCAAAAGCAGTAGAATAATATTTCAGTAGTAATGATTGAAAATAAGCTGCAGTTCTCTTCTTATTTATTTATCATTTTTATTCTTTTTTTTTTATTTTATTTTTATTTAATAATAGGTCCAATGTATTATTTGACTCCTGTGTTCCTGAAAAACATACAAATAAGATCCTTCTTTGATCATATCTGGGATCCCAGATGAAGAATCACAGAAAGTTTGACCAGTGGTTGAGGGAGGTGATTCTCCCCCTCTCTTCCACCCTTGTGAGACTCTGTCTGGAGTACTGTGTCCAGTTCTGGGGACCCCAACAGAAGAAGGACATGGAGTAAGTCCAGAGGAGGGCCACGAAGAACGGTACAGGGACAATTTGCTGCCACCCACTTGTTGCTGCCACCTTGCCACCATCACTTAATCAGAAGACTGTGTTTGCTCAGCACTTTGCATGTCCCCATGCTGCCTAGATCCATTGAGACAGCTGCCAGCTCCTAGCACACATCGGCGGTATGTTAGGGCATCCTCTCAGGTGCATTCAGGTGGTTGAGTTGAACTGAAGATCTAAACTGGCTATAATGAGATAGTACATATTTTGCATACAGACAAATACCTAAACTCAGGTGTTCAGGCATCCTGATATTCACAAATTTCCAGAGGTAGGAATGTTATTTGAGAAATAAACACATGATCAAAATGTACAGAGATTTAGGACTAATTAAAGGGCATTACAAGTACTCTAGGGTTTGGGTGTTTGTTGTCAAAAATGCAATCTAGGCCTTATCAACTCAAGCTGGTGTTTAGAGAGGAGAGCAAATTATTCTATGGAGAGCAAATATCTGAGGGGTGGATGTCAAGAGGAAGGGGTCAGTCTCTTTTCATTGGTGCCCAGTAATAGAAGGAACAATGGGTATAAGCTAGAACATAGGAAGTTCCAGCTCAACATGAGGAAAAAGTCCTTTATTGTGAAGGTGATGGAGCACTGAACAGGCTGCCCAGAGTGGTTGTGAAGTCTCCTTCTCTGGAGACTTTCAAGACCCGTCTGGATGCAGCCCTGTGTGGCCTGCCCTAGGTGGTCCTGCTCTGGCAGTGGGGTTGGACTAGATGATGTCAAGAGGTCCCTTCCAACCCGCTAACATTCTATGATCCTATGATTCCATGATTCCAATGAACTGGTGCAGGCAATGAAATGCAGGGGTGTGCAGAGCAATTAATGGAAAAATGAGCAAATGGGTATTGCTAATAAGGCAAAGGGGATGTGATAAGGAAAAAAAATGAGACAAGACAAAATGAGACATGACAGGGGAACAACAACTAAGGACCTTGAGGGGATGGAAGTGACTCAGAACTTGATGTGATGAGACCTGAAAGTGAATACAGGGTAGGAATGGGTCATGCCCAGAACTAGAGACAGAGTGGGAAACCCATTAAAGGGGGAAGGTGATCACCAACCTGATATGAGACTAGAAGGTAGATTTGAATGAGCAGGAAATAACTGGAAAAAAAATAATGCACAAATAGTTGTTGAGATGAGATATGTAAAACAATTTACCAGTATTTGGATATCCTGGACAGAAGTCCAGACTGAAAGTAGTTCTGAACAATTTACAAGCTATGGACCTTGAAATGAAAAATAAACAGCTGTCATGAGACTCTCATATTGTCTCATGACAGAAAAACATCTTGGAACACCTGTAATAAAGCTGAAATACAAAACTAGATGAAAGTTCTTCCTCTGTAAGTCTGTGAGTCACTGCAGAATGACTCAGTCATTGAGACCAAGAAAGATCACATAAGAACAGGCACCAGAATGAAATGAGAGTATTTCCTTTTGAATTTATTTGAAACACCAGAATTATAGCAAGCAGCAAAAAGATTTTAAACATCGGATAGAATTTCTCCACTGTGTTTTAGAAAAGTTGTGTAGAGTATTAAGAATTTTTGCAGCATATAATTACATGAAATAAAACATACATTCCCAAAGGTACTTTCCATTAAAATGTAAATGTGCTTTATAGTGCTCTTTACTCAGTCTTCTGGAGTTTGCTTTTCTATTCCAAGACTTTGGAAAGGGAAAATGTCTTAACGTATTGAGACGAAATCTTCACATTTCCAAATACTATCAATGTACCACTGAACACTACAAAGGATTTACAGCCTGTGTGAGTTGGGTAGTGCCACTTGCTGGTAACTTTAACAAAAAAGTAAAAATATGAAGATAGCAATAGTAATAAAAAAGAGAAACCTAACAAAAGGAAGAAAATTAAGTATAATGCAAATGTTTGCTTTTAGGTTCAGAAGGTGTTATGCTTTCATATCTGTTGCAAGACATATCCTTTATGGAACATGACTTTGTCTGCACTGCTGCTCAGGCAGGAGGAAACCAAGGAGCTGGTCTTCCAGGATTCTCCGGCTTCTTCAGTTTTCAGCAGGAACTAATGCAGAGCTCATGCTGAAGCCTCCCAGATCCATCTTAGGACATTCTCTGGTATGAGGTAAAACACAAAGCAACACCAGTATTTTTCTTCTAATGTCTGCTCTTTTTGTTATGTAGTCATCCCAGTTGTCCTTATTAGCCTCTCTATTTTGTCCTTTTGTTACTGTTTTGGGTGATAAGCATTGCCTGCTGTGCTATTTTTCTTTTAAGCACTTCACTCACAGAGAGGCTCTTGCCTGGCTCCTGATAGATGATGTGCACACAGCCTAGTATGTTGGCTTGTTTCAGGTTGAGTCCTAGTTTCCTTTTGTCTGCTACACCTTTTCTATGCAGTTTTCTAGCTTTAAAGAATACGTTTTTTATCTTATGTTAGCAATAATCACAAAACTGTGCTAGTCTGAGGATATTGTGAGATACAAATATTACATACATAACAAATAAATGTTACAAAAGTTGGCCTAGTACCTTACAAGTGTTTCTGGTCTATTCTGGTAAAAGTCTGTTCAGTTTAGCTGGAGAATACTAAAATAGGCAGAAGGAAGTGGTAGCCAGACATTAGTGAAATTCAGAATTGTTGCTGTGTCAGTGTGTCTGAACAGAATGAATAGTTTAGATTTTTTTAAATTTTCAAAATTAAAATGTATTGGCTTGTGCACTGTGTAAATATATCCTTCTGTTTATTGTCTTCTGTTTCAGAAATTCCAAAATGGAAATATTATATTTGATCATTAAATTATTTTGCTTTTACTCACATGAATGATAATTCAGGCCTTCGGAATCTCCTTGTAGAACTGCCTTGGTGCAATACAGAGGTGGCTACTAGTGCTGGTTGCTCCATAATGTGAACATTCACAGAGCTTTCAGACCCTCAGGGAGCTTAGCTGAGGAGACTATGAAGGCTCACATTACCTCCTGCCCAAAGTGTTATTCAAATGAAACAGTATAACACCTTAGGATTTTAAAAATCTATTTGAAAAGAGACCATTTTCAGTTTCAACCAAAAACATTTGGAGAACATTTTCCCAAAGAACAGATTTGTTTAGAAGAAACTATTTTCATGAGGAGTCACCCCTGTAGAAAGTAACTGGTTACCTACCTGTTTATGCTTTCTAGCCAGTTTTAATTTTATTTTTTTTTTCCTGAAGTTTAAAACCAGATCTCTTGCTGCCATCTGGTGTTGTCACACAGAGTGGTTGGAATAGTTACCCACAGCATTGAGTTAGGTACATAATATTGTACTTTCTAAGTAGTCTTCAAAAAAGAACAATATTTAGTATACAATGCAGTATTTAAGCAAGCACAAGAGACTTTGTTTGCGAAAGTGAAAGGGATGCCAAACCCTAACTTTCTGACTAATGTAATAACAATATAAAAATGGCACGGATATACTAATTGTGTTGCCCTTTCACTTGTGCAAATGCTCATGTGAGGAAAAAATGTATGGGGTTAGGCATTATGCCAGAATGTTAGCTGGAGGCCCGTTTAGGTCCCTGCTCTATTTATGTTTACATATCCGCTACTCCCAAAGTCTCTTTGCTTACACACCCATAAGAAAGCATGTACACAGCTGCTCCACTAAAAAACAAAGCAAAATCAAAAAATCAAAAACCAAACAAACCACCACCACCAACAAAAAAACCATACAAAAATAAACAAAACAAAACCAAAACAATAAAGCAGCCCAAAACAAACCAACAACAAGAAAAAAAGACAGCTGTCAAAATTCTGCTTTAACTGGACAAAAGATGACATAGTTCCTCAGTCAAGAATATGTGGAAGCAGAGATCTCTCCCTCCCCCTAGGAGTATATGGAAGGACTACAAATCTCTCAAACGCAGAATGAAGAATTAGTAACTGAAGAATAAAAACAAGAGGCTTTTCTATCACTCCATAAGGCAGAGAAGAGTAGAAACATCATTTCCTTGTCTGCAAAGTGGTGATCACCTGGTAACTGGATCTCCCTCTAGATCATTGGCCCTGGTGGATTAAGAAAGGCCTGTCAAAACTTTTGGATTTTCTGCAGATTAGGCAGATAAAATATGTTTTTTAAAGGTTATCACTGAAAAAGAAGAAAGAAAAGTATTTGACTCCGAAATTGAAATAAAGAAAATAATAACAATTCTGTTATAGAGCTGTAAAGATATTGCGATCTTCTCTCCCTTCTCCTGGTAATTCTGACAAACAGATTCAGCTCAGGCTCATCCAAATGAAAACCTAATTTTGGGGCTATAAACTCAATGACAAAATACATTTAAGAGGATCTTTATGGATACATTATGTACTACAGCTGCATTACTGGAATGGTTCAGATCATACTAACAAATTTATTTTTGATCTGAGCAATTGTGTATGCCGAAAATTTCCACAAGGTGGGGATGAAGTAATGTTTCATATCAGTAAGTTTGCTTTGTACAGGACTTAGTTTATAGCTTGTACTCCTTTACAAGTTTTATGGAAAAAAAAATAATCTTACAAGTCAGAGATTCAAATAAAATATTCATGAAAACATAATAGCTTTTCATAGAGTAATGTACAATACAAAATAGGCTTGTTTAAATAGCTTAAACAGTATATTCCTAAGAGTTATTAAACACTGGTCCTGAGACCTTTTCACTTCAATTTAAAATTGAATTTATGCATAATTTTCCTAATATTTTCTTACCCTGGATTTAAACTTCAACATCCTAGTTTTATAATTATGATAAAATATGATGGTTAATAAAAGTAAATTTTCATCTTATAATGCTGAATCCAAATAAGAATGTTTTTTGTAGCATAATAAAAAAGAAAATTAAAAGCAAAAATTATAATGAACATAAATCAGATCTAAGGAAATTACAAACTAGGTGTAACAGGAATAAAAGGGTTTACATATTCAGGATATGAACGAGTTCTTTCACTAGAATGTTTTGCCTAGTTTGGTTAGTACTCTTACTTCATAAGAGACATGAATGAATTCAGAGGTTGCTCACTTCCTTGGTTGAAAGAGATTTTTAAATCTTTTGGTTATTAAGGAGGAAGTTAAACATTGGCTTGATCAAGAGCTACGGAAGGAAGACCTCATGGTATTAGAAGCCCAGTGCTAACCAACTATGTTAATTCAACTGTGTGTTGTGTTAAAGACCATCTAGAAATGGAAGAAATCATGCATATAATTATATAAATGAAGAAGAAAAGATGTGCCACAGTCAAATCAAGACGTTCATACTTTTGCTTGTTTGCAAACTGAACACACAAATTTCCAGTTTAGATTCATTCTACATAACTGCGGTAGATTATGTCAGGGTCCAATATTCTCTGAAGAGATACTTTTAGATATTCCACTCAGAGATGGTATAAAGGCTTAATACCAAATTTATTTCCTCAAAGATGTTTGACTCTACACAGGATTTTGATTTAGCAGCATGATACAGCAATGTATCGATATCACGACATAAGCACAATATAGCAATTCCGATATACAGTTGGATCACAACATAAATGTGATTCCCATTGACTGTGTCAATATGCTCACTGTTCCAGTGCTAGATCTCCCATGTTGCTGGAAGGAATATGTAACTTGAAGCTTGCTCAAGTCCTCTGCTCTCAGGTTGTTTTAGTGGCTGCTCAGATTTTATACTCTGCTTTGGGCCAAGGCACTGTATGCTGTCCTCTGCAGGTCTGGCTAGCTCAGGAAGACAGTCACTACTCTTCTGATGTGATCAGACTGGTTCATCAGCACAGCTCCCCTTGACACTAGAGTTACCATCCACTATTTTGCTCTAGGATAATGGAGCAGGTAGGAAGCATACTGACTGGTACGTCTGCTGGTGACCAATTAAGTGATAATAAGTTATAGCCACATGTCAGTGTGGATCTCAGCTGTGGATCCTAAATCAGTGACTTTCATCCATTTGTCCTGCATCTATTAATGATGTATTATGTCTTTATCATGACATTTCTGTTGGTTTTATTCTTTTATCTGGTTGCTAGGGACACACTCAAGTTCCAGGCATAATCTATATCATGTAGTTAATTCAAATCACATAGATTTACATATTACATTTGTTTTTATATTCTTTTCCGTGTAGCACTGCAAATGTTCTGCATGCTTTTTATTGTTTTTTAGCCCATAAATGTCCTTTCCAGTAGTCTATTCTGAAGCTGATTATAAATGGCATGTTCAGGATTGAATCAATAATCTGGCTCTAGTAAATATTATTCACATTTTTCAGGCCTATTTATAATTGCTTTATCTTACATTTTTGGTTTTAAAAGTATTGGTCTTGATCTTCTGAATTATAGTCTACACCGGGCTATTCTGTTCCTAAAAAGATGCATTAGTGTACAATTTCTGCAATCCCTACTTATGATGGAAGTTCACTGTAAATGGCAGAATACTTTTATTATGAGTAAGATAAACACATTAGTTGAAGCTATTGAATTCCGTACATTATTTTATAACACTTTTCTTAACTGTTAGCAATTCCATTAACACTATTGGGTCATTAACTTTGATACAACAGAGAAGTGCTATTTTTTTTGTAATCAAGAAAATAATAAAAGGATAGGTTGTGCACCACAGGACAACTTACAATGGCAATAAAGTCTAATGAATTCTATTATTCGCTGTCTCCTTTTAAAGGTTGAGTTTAGATTATGATATCAAACATCTGGGGATTAAAGCAGGTAAGAGAGGGGTCACTATGTTCTAATACAGCACTCAGAGTTTGCACTCAAGAGATTAGAATGAAGGTACAGAAAATAAGCAGATTCCCATGGGTGATGTAGATGTGATGCTGTGATGGCAATACTTTGCATTTCTGAGGAAACCTGTTCTTCAGTGTGATTGTGACTCAGCAGGATTAACCTCAGCTAGATTTTACATTGGCAGTTGTTACTGCATGAGACACAAGTGCTAGGTTTTTAGGTTTATATGGAGGGGAGACCAAAAAAGAAACAGTGGTTTTATCCAAGATGGGCAGACAGCTCTTCTTTCCCTCTGTATGAATTAGCATTAGGTGTGGCATAGGTTCTCTTGTCACAAGAACTGTTGGTGTTCCCATCAGGTTTACATCCACTCATGCCTTATCACAGTCTTTTTGGAACTTCAGGGACTGAATAAGATTTTGGCAAAAGTTTAGAATGACAAAAAGTGGAATGACCTGATTAGGACCTGCATTACAGTGAACAGATATAGGACTGCTTTCCAAGGACTTGCCAGTTTTAAGGTTGGAGAGAGGCTTTGAATTTTAGAATACAGGTAAGCCTCCTGTGGAGCATACAATAATTTTGTAATCTCTTAGAAATGTTTGTGTTTTGCAAGAAGCCTCAATGGTTGGGGAAGGAACCAAAGTGGCTTGAACTCATGCTCTGTTTGCAGTTTCATGATTATACATTTTTTGTTATTTAACTAGAACAAAAACAAACAAAAAACCCCACCAAACCCAACCAACCAAACAAAACCCATCCTCCACAGAAAAAATATCAGAAATGAGCTCTGTCTCCTCAGATATGTGCTGCAGTAGTATGTAGCATCATGCCTAGTCCTATGATGCTCAGACTTTTTACTGTCTTCAAGAGGAAGCACAGGAAAAGTGCTTTCCACTGTAGAAAGCTACACAAATAACCTGGTGGCTATGACGATCCCATGCTTCCTTTTCCATTTTTTCTCTTTCTAGTATTACATAATCATCCTGGTGGTAAAGGAACTTGAAGATCAAGTCTTCTTCTTTTAAAGTCTGGGAAGCATACCTAAGCCTTTCACTGACTCATTAGTGAGAAAAGACTGGATGAGGTTTACCCAAATGCAGTTTAACTTTGTATAAATGCTGCTAATCCCTGTATTTCAAAGTTACAGTAATCCAGGTCCATATTCTTTCATGCCTTCTCACTTCTATTGTTCATGACTGCAGGGGGACCACAAACCATGCCATCATCTAAATCTTGCTTCTAATTTTTGCCACCTCGCCAACACAGCACTCCCTTGGTCGTGTTTTGGTATCCTGAGGGGGAATGCAATTCCAGGACTGCTTGTGTTCTTTGACCAGAACTTGTGACTAGCTTGGTTGGAGAAGTCAAGAGCTTCTAATGAGTGGATTAACGTTAGCTGCCAGTGAGCTGACATGGACAATCTATTGGCCAGCAAATCAAAACAACATATGCACAATTACTGTCAACAGTGCTTGTGCCAATTCATGTATGTCCAGAGGCTTGGCTGCTTGCAGGCGGTTTGAAATCCCTGCAGAGCTCTATTCTGCAAAAGGTGGCCTTTTTCTGCCTAATCAGGCAATTCCAAATTAATTCCTTTTTGTCTGTCAGCACATACTGGATCAGTGTCCTTGGGGAACCAAGGTGCAATTTCCTGAACTTCAAAGTGCCTGAGGCAACTGGATTCTTACCTCTGCCTTCTGGCCTGTGTGTTAGTGAAGACTGCCAGCAGATGTCTAAGGCATCTCCAAGTGTAGCATTAGACAAATTTTGCTCTATCTTTATTCTGGTTTGGATGCCATTTTAAGTAAATTTACAAACAATACTGTAGCTGGAACTCAGTGAAAAACTACTTATAACTTTTCACTTAATTAACCTGTGAGCCACCAAATTTCAGCAGAAATAGAATAAATGGGGAAATTTAAGTTAACTGCAAAGGCAGGGAGATGTTTTTTACTCTGAGGAAATGCTGTCAAACACTGGAACAGGTAGTCCAGAGAGGCTGCAGAATCTCCATCTTTGCAGATATTCTGTTTTCCAACTGATGAATTCCTGAGCAGCCTCCTTCAACTTTAATTTCTTTGAGTGGGAGCTTGTACTAGAAGGCCTCCAGAGGTCCCTTCCAACACATTTTACTTTCTTCCTATGATTTAGTGCTATTTACTGGCATTGTTGGATATGTTACTGACCAGCAGCTCAAGTAAGCAGCTAATAAAAATTAGATTGTTCATAACAAATAGGGGAAGTTAAGGTTTTCAAACCTGTACTTTACAGTTTAAAACATACCAGTAGGCAGTGTAATACTGTTGGCAGTAGCAAATAATTCTTAACACTGGCAATTTCTAGTCCATCAACTTCAGACTAGTCATAGTTGAAAAACTGCAGCTTCCTACCTAGGGTGACGTTCAATTCCATGTTAGAGCTGGAGCTTGAATCTCACAGAATTTTTTGGGGTAAACTCAGCTATGCAGGGTTCACCACTCTTCTGACTCATTCCCACTCATTTGTATGTAACAGGTATGTTTGACCACCTTCACTGGTAATAATTGAAGAAGTTGTATTCTCAACATGCCCCCACTTCAGTTCACTGCTGTACTGCAGCCTTCCAGCAGCTTCCTTTTGTCAAAATCATTTTGCTGCCTCAGCATCCACCTCATGCTACTGTTGATTCTAGATACAACTGATGATCGTACATTCAATATGATGATGACTCCTTCAGGGAGGGTTTTCAGCCACTGACAAATGTGAGCTCACCAGCTCATATCCATCGTACCAGCTCCTTCCCTGAACCCCCCATTGCATTGCTGAGAAGTAAGAGTATGAGTATAATGCCATTTCCTACCCCTCAGACAATAGATGACCCCCAGTACTTCTCCCCCAGCCAAACAGTTCTGTTTTAACCATACTTCATACTTCAACCATGACCATGTATAACACTATTTGATTTCAGTGAATAAGCATTTCATTAGATTTACCACATATAATGTTCAGGAAAATCAAGCATGGCTGTACAGATCTGAGATATAATAAAGGATGGGCAATGCTCTTTTCTTTGGTAAATTCATTTCCCATCCCCCCCTGAACCCATTATTCAAATCTATATATGGAGATACATACATATATGTGCATATAAATATATGTGTACTTATAGATCACCGTGACCTATAACAAAGGGAAAATATTTGAGCTCTGGATTACCTTTATGAAATTGTCATGGTATTTTTGTGCAATGGGCTTCTGAAAGTAAAAAAATATAATATTTTAAATCACCAAGTTATGCTGCTCGTATTTTCTCATAGTGAAAATGCTTATGTTACAAAGAAATCACTTATTTTATTAAGGCTTTGCAAAGCGTGAAATTAGAAAGTTGCTGTTCTACCCAAAAGCAGACAACTGCCTTGCAACTGTGTAAATATCTAAGATCTGAGGAAAAACTAAAATAAATATTTGCACTGAATCCTCAACCTTTATCAGACATTTTCAGTCCAGAATGCAGGGGCTAGCAAAGGAGCAGAAAGGCCCTGGCCAGTGTGTTTTATTTATAGTATTAGTAAATGATTTTCTAAGGAAAAAAACATAAAAATATCACTGAAAGGGTTAACCTGAAATTAAGAAGCCGCAAAAGAAGTAGCCAATGAGTCAAAAGTGTTTAAAAACTCAGACAAATCAGTAGATAGGTAACAGTCATACTAACATTAACATTTGCTTCTTAACTCTAGCTATACATATCTGACCCAAGAGGTTTATTGCAAATCCTATCTTGAGAAAGGGAAGTGAATGAGAATGGATACCTGATCAAAATATTTGAGGACTGAGGGAAAACAAAAATCTGCAACTAAATAACCAACATAACACCCATCCAACCCAAGTTACAGAAATAATAAAACAGAACTAAGAAGTTTCTTAAGATTGCACCAGGGGTTATTTGGACCTGACTTTGTAAATCACTCTCTTAGGCTTAGTTTCCATCTTCCCAATGTTGCAGATATAAGCTCATCTATCAGCTTCTGAAAGTCTGAAGCCTTTCTGCTGTCTCTTACTCAGTGCAATCTAGTCAGTTTCACAGAAGATGGATTATATGAAAAATGAATTAGTTTACTTTCCACTGACAGAAAAATGGAGCAGGAGGAATGGTTGCTCATGAGTTAGAAAGACCAGATGCTGCTGTCACACGTAGTGTGACAGACTCTTCACCAAAGTTAACTTTTCTCTTCATGCCAGAAAAGTTTCCAGGAAAGTTAGAAATTTTTAGATTAATCACTGAAAGATCAGTTCAGAGTAGCCACAAGATGTCATTGTGGGCCTCTGAAGATAACCACAGTTAGTGTTGAAAAAATATAAATAAATAACATAAACAAGAAACCACAGATTATTTTCAATTTCATAAACTAATCTACAATAAAAATTAAAAGGTCAGAATATAGTTAAGGATCTACAATATTTAAATTTAACATTTAGATGTCTCAACAGTTAGAAAAATTCCAAGAACTCCACACAGTTGTCAAGAATGTTAGGCATGTAGGGATTCAGGGATTCACACTAAATGATGAAGCACATATAAATCACTGAAGCACATATAAAAAATGCCAATAAGAAAAGGTGACTAAATCCTGCACCTTGCAGAGAGTAAAGTGCCCAGTTTCACAACTCAGAAAGGTACACTAACTATTCTGATGTTGGAGAGAAAAAAAAAAAAAGCATGTCTGATAGGGTCAACATTTAGCATATTTATTTAGAAAAGGCACCTGAGCAACACATTGACCTATAGTGATCTGTGCTCAAAATCCGCAAGTGGGATGCACAGGAGAAAAGACAGTTCTTTGAAAAGGTTGTAGCATTGCTCTTCTGAGAATTTTGAGTCTATGAAAAATTATGACATTTCAGAATTTTCTTCTCAAATAAAAAATACCACCTCTGCTGTACAAAAATTAGTGCAGTATAAGGTTGCCTTTTGGTTTAGTTATCACAGCTATTTCTAATTACTGTACATGACCTGTATGCATTTGGTGTTTTTCCTAACTTAGCCCATATTCCCTTAATGAAGGACCTGTGCTTCTGTTACATCCTAAAGGTATTTCCAGTAATTAAATGATCTTCAGATTGTGTGATCTAACTCCCAGAAAAAAATTAGGAGGGGAAAAAAAAAAAAAAAAAAAGCAGACCCTTATTTTTAAATGTAAGCCTTTTCTTACTATTCAATAATTACATATTTCTTCGTATCTTCACAGATAATTAGTTTGGCTATATGAAGCAGAAATGTTATTGTGAAAGGAAAAATGCAAGTGATATTTTTGTTACTTGCAGTAGCACTATTCTCTTGACACTGACAGGATTAATACATGGCTATTGTTGTTCCTTCCTGAACAAAAAAATGCTATCCAGATAGTGCCAAATAGTTTTAGCATTATAACAAGGAATATCTCTGCTTTCAATATAAGGAGTTTTATGCTTTTTGGACAAATCTTTTGCAAAAGCTAGTTATTCTCTTGTATGACAGGTCTCACTTTTCTTATTTAATTTATTGTAATGTCTCAAAAAGGAAAAAGAAAAAAAAAGCAAAGAAATTAACTATAACCATGGGACACTTATAGATTTACCATTAGAATGCAAAATACAGTGGTGTGTGGAGCAGAAAGTAGCCACTGGGTATTTTTATTAAATATTGCCTAGATGTCTTTCAGACATCTAGAGGGAAAGATTTATTATTACTTAATTTATTCTTATATTTTATGACTATGCTTATGTCTAAAATTCTCAACAGCAAGTTTGTACTTCAGTGGGAGCACAGCTGGGGACTTACAGCCAAGTCCTTGTCACGTTTTGGGCTACATGGTAAGGATTTGTAAACCAATGCAGGTTCAGAATGTATTGGATAGAAGACTAATGAAGTTCTCAGCAGACAGAAGTGATTTTACAGAAAAAAATGTCCATGAAATATCTGAGAAAACTATAGGGGAAGGAAGGTTCAAATAACAGCCTCAAAGGGTCTCTTGTTGCAGTCGGAACTCCTGCAGCTCAGATGACGAGTTGTGGAATGGTGGCAGACACTGATGTACTAGTTGAGATGTTTAAAGCAATGATGTTGAGAGAATTGTTGGGATGACAGACTGTCTCAATATAATCCTCTCTACTAGAAAAATATGCAGTAGAATAAAAAAGGCAGTTAGTGCCTTTGAACTACATTTCACTCTGAAGACAATAAGTATAAAGTTAGAGATAGTTTAGTAATCATTCATATGATGGAAGGAGGAAAGGGAATTACCAGAAAAAGGCTTTGTGAGGACCTCAACCACTGGTAACGTAATTAAAGCAAGTAATGGAAATGAGGTTTGTCTGTTTGTTTGGTGAGGTGATGTGGAAGGAAAATCTGTGCATCAGGACACTTAAATATCAATATTGGAAAAAAACAGAAGACATTTTTGTGGAAAAAAATATGTCAAGTGTTTGATTGATGGTAATTTATTGTATAGAGATAGGAATATTAATTGTTGAGGAGGATTGTTTATGACTTGCTACCAAAATGAAAATATTTTTTTAAATTCTGAATAAGGTAAGATTTGGTAGGCCATGCAATAGATTATATTTCAGCTTTTTCTCATTGCAGAAAATATGAAAGTTTTTGGCAGTGATGCTAGATCTTCCCTGTGGAAAGATTTTTCCAAAGGCCTTTTCCTTTGCTTAGAAATGAAATTGTTCTTTGTGTTTACTTTCAAAGTTTCAGCATCTTCCTGAACACTCTCCTCTGGGAGAGAATATTAGGCATTGTGATCCATTCTGTAAATTTAATGTACACTGTTCAAATAACATATGTATGTTTTTGTAAAAGCAGGGACACCTGTGTTAAATCCCACTGTGTGAAATGGGAACACCATACTTAAAGCAACTGTAGGAAAGATGGATATGGAATGAATAATGTAGCATTTAAGAAAGGATTTTTTCCTAATTCATCAGTTGCAGTACCAATAGCCAATTGCAATAGTTATAGCATGAAATACTGAATTTATTATTTGGGATTTACATAACATTGAAAAGGGTATAACTGCCATACACAAGGGATATTTTTGCCATTGAGTAACCTGAAAGGCAACAGTACAATTTCAGTTTTCCTTTATTCCATAGTAGAATTTTATCTTCTTATATTTCATTTAGTGGAGGGAGGGAAGGGGAGGGAAGGGAGAGAAGGAATGAAGGAAGGAAGGGAGGGAGTGAGGCAGGGAGAGAAGGAGGAAAGGAGGTAAGGAGGGAAGGAAGTAAAAATTTAGTCACATAAGGACAGAGATGTTTTGTTGGAAGTACAGTAGTTAAGGTTAAATATTTGTCTGTGGCAGTAGCTCTCCTTAACCCATTCAAGAAACACTTAAAGCTCATTTTTACCATTACAGGACTTTGCTCTTGACTACACTGTGAAGCTCAGATAGATAAGCTAGTGTCACTAATAGAAATATTATGCTAATCCTTAGTGACAGTCAGTATCCATGAGTGTCTGTATATTTAATATAAAAATTTATCCTCTGCAAAATATGAATACTAATCATTTGTCTCTGTTCAGTCCCATACTCAAAGCTGTAGCTAGCCTTCCATTTATCCAGAGAAAATAAACATAAAATGGAAGTCTTATGCTCTGGTTTTACACCCTGATCCTAGTTAGAATCTGAATTCTTTAAAATGAAAAAAGAAAGCTTACTGTACTGGCATTTTGAACTTTTCCCACATGATCTTACTTGTATATACATTTAGAATGTTTTCTATCATGTCAAATGGTGAAATGTCATTGGTCAACACTACATCAAAATGAATTTTATTGGTGAAAAATATAATGTTCTTATTTTAATACATAATTGTCTTCTTGCACTTTTCCCCCCCTCTAATTTTCTTTGTGTTTATAAGGCCATGGAACTTTGCCATTTGATTTAATATCTGCTGCTGGGTATGACTTTGTTCAGATAGCATCTTAGATACATTTTTTTCATGTTTTTGAAGTCTTTATTCACTCAGACATCAAAAAGAAGCAGTAAGTGCTACAAATAGAGATAAAAAATATAAAGGGTGGTGTCAAAATAAGGCATAGGGTGAAAATCTATATCTCATAACTTAAGGAAAAACTAGTTGTGACTAAAGAGGAACTTTGTCATTTGGCACATCTGTGGTAGTGTATTTGGTTTCCAAAATGGCAGGAGGAATGCACAGTACCCCAGTGGCCATTAATGTAGCAAAGATACAGTCATTTAAAATGTGGGAAATGTGCAAATCAGCAGATTTCGGGCCATAATATCATGAGTTCCTTCCAAATTCTTTGCTAAAGTTCTACACTTAAAAAGAGCAGAACTGAGCAGTCAGAAAATAAATAGTGACTGGAAAAGTGAGAGAAGAAATTAACAACAAAAGTAATAAGTGAGCTGATATGAGGTGACTGACATGAGGTAAAATCAGCAACTGAAAAAACCCCTGGTGATGAAAAAAAATAATCATAGAATCATAGAATCATAGAATCATAGAATCCTAGGGGTTGGAAGGGACCTCGAAAGATCATCTAGTCCAACCCCCCTGCCAGAGCAGGGTCACCTAGAGTACATCACACAGGAAGGCGTCCAAGCGGGTTTTGAATGTCTCCAGCGAAGGAGACTCCACAACCTCTCTGGGCAGCCTGTTCCAGTGCTCTGTCACTCTTACAGTAAAAAAATTTTTCCTGATATTCATCTTAAACCTCCTATGCTCCAACTTGTATCCATTACTCCTTGTCCTATCACTGGTCTTCACTGAAAAAAGCTTAACTCCATCGTCTTGACATTCACCCTTTACATATTTGTAAACATTGATGAGGTCCCCCCTCAGTCTCCTTTTCTCCAAACTAAAGAGACCCAGCTCCCTCAGCCTTTCCTCATAAGGGAGATGTTCCACTCCCTTAATCATCCTTGTGGCTCTGCGCTGGACTCTTTCAAGCACTTCCCTGTCCTTCTTGAACTGAGGGGCCCAGAACTGGACACAATATTCCAGATGTGGCCTCACCAATGCAGAATAGAGGGGGAGGAGAACCTCTCTTGACCTACTAACCACACCCTTTCTAATACACCCCAGGATGCCATTGGCCTTCTTAGCCACAAGGGCACACTGCTGACTCATGGTCATCCTCCTGTCTACCATGACCCCCAGGTCCCTTTCACCTACAGGGGTAGGTAATAAGTGTATAGTCTCTGGAGTTTCCCAGTGTGATGAGAATTTTGTGGGTCTTTGAATATGTACATAATAAATTACAGCTCTGGTGTTCTTATTGATGAGCTAAGCAGAAATGACATGCAAAAATACTGGATGAAGGGAGCAAAACAGCAAATAGAAGTAACTCACGAAACATCAGTGGCCCAGTAATGAACAGCATCAAGGTCTGTGCCTCGCTGCAGAAGCCTTTCTGCTGAACTACACAGTTTGCCTAGTCTCGTATTACATTGTTTATAAGAAAGATGCAGAGTCTAGGGAGAGAAAACAGAAGACCCAAGAAAGCTACTTGAATTCTTTTATTAGTTCACCCTCTACACCGTATTCAATACAGCTTGTAAAGTGGGCATCATCTGATGTGTATGGAAGAAGGATTGATTGCTTTTTCTCATGAAGGGTAAAATAACAGCTGGTAGGAACCTGTGAGGGAAGCACACATTAGTACTCTTAGAGTACAAAAAACTACTAAGGTACACATAAAGCAGATTCCTGGAAAAAGTGAACTCTAGGAGGCAATCAGGGGAGAGAGTCAGTAAAATATTCTATTTAGACTTCCACTGCATATGGATATATATGTGCATACACCACCATCAAATAAAAAAGAGGAAACTCATACACAGAGTGAAGTACAAGCATCTGATAAGTAAAAGTGAGGGTACTTTATCCAGCACTTATAAAGTAAAGAGTACATATTTCCTTCAGCATTTCAATATTTGAATTAGCCAGAGATATTGCATTATACATGGAGATTAGACCAGAATGGAATTCAGCAGAAATGGAGAAGGAAGCCACAGAATTTTAAATAGTTCTGCGGTGCTGCAGCCTGTGTGGCTGCTGTGAAGATTTGCAGTCCCTAATGAATAATGCATAGAGTGTGATTTCTTTCAAGGGAATAATAATGAATAATCTAATGAAAACTTTGAAGGAGGTTACAATTTACCTGCCTGAAGTGAGCAACTAAGAAAAAAAAAGCTAGATACCTTATTATCAAACAAAATGGTATTAGCCCCAGCAAAGGTAAAAAGCAGCTTATTAATTTTCTTAGTTTGCAGTTATTCTATCACTGTTTTTTTGTCTGAATATGCTGCATTAACAATATGTTTAAAGAAAGCAGTTTGCACCTCACTAGAACAATATATTTTTTTCTTTTTATATTGAAATAAAAAGATTAATTACGAGATGTCATAATATGCCACTAAAAGTTAATTTCAGTATGCTACCCACCAGAAGTATAGACACCTGAATTATTTACTTTTCACCTTTTTTTTTTCCTTTGCCTTTTTTCTTCATTAACTTTCAAATCAGGGGACACTTCGGTTGAGTGTACCTGTTGCTGTAAAATATATTTCACACTTGTAATTTTGACTGGAATGCATGGATGGCATGGACTCCTGGCAAAATTAGAAAGTGTCAGGAAAGTAAAATTAAGAAGAATCAATATGTCTGATTAGTTTAACGTGAAGAATTTTATTCATCTAAGAAGAGCTGAAGGCTCTTCAGTGACTTAATTTTGTATGTTTGTCATATAGCAGTAGTGAAGGAAATGCAATTTTTAATGCCAATCATTCTGTAAATATTCTTGAAAATATTAGCATAATTACTGACTGGTCTAGAAGGCTGAAAGACTATCCGCATGTGGGTGATCAACACAAATACCGATTCTGATTGAATTAGCAGAACTGGATGGTAGCTACTTTAATATAAAATTTATGACTTGTTTTGTTGTTTTTTTTTAACTAACATAGCAAGGAACAAGCATGCAGTGCCTTGAGATGAAATAAGAAATCTATGCTAAATGACTGATAAAACAGAGCTGTTAAATGCTCAAAAGCCATACTTTACATGCTCTTCTTCTTCTTGTACGTGTACCACATTACATGCTCTGATGCTGGTACCAGTTAGGTCAATGTACAACAGAAATAAATCCATTGCAGTTGCTGGGGATGAGTTCAGAATCAGACCTGAAACATTTGAATGAAGTGACAGAAAAAAAAAAAATCCAGATTATTTCATTTAGAAGCACCCTTTCCACTCCAAAGTGCTCAAAAGAAAATGCAGTTTTGTAATCCAGTCTCTATACTCCTTCTGTGCACATGTAACAACGTTTACTTTGTACTGCAATTGATTTGGAGGTACTTGATGATTTCTTGGTTTGCCAATGCACAGAATAGTCTGCCCACAATAGTGGCTTTGCTAAAGTGTCTGACAAGAAGTAAGGTGGACCAAGGACTGTTTTAGTATTTATCTATGGTCTTTGGTATTAGCTTCAGGCACAATCATTTCTTCCAGCTGTAGAGCTGTTCAAATAAGTTAAATTTTCTCTTAATTTGAAAATTAACCTTTTGCTTTTTATTAAAAAAATAACTACTCTGTGACTAATTTTCTTCGTGTAGTACGTACATTTTCCTACTTTGTGGGTAGCACAAGGTATTTGGAATACAGAAAATTATGATCAGAGGAAAAGCAGCACATAGAAAACATATTCCTTTGTCTCCAGCTATACACCTATATACTGGGGAGGAATATGACTTCTACAGAAGGGACAGGAGGCACAGCACTTGTGCAACAGTTCCCATAGCTGCTGAAAGAGATCCATGTTGCTCCAGAATCACTCAGGGCTTGGTACCTGACATTCAAAAATGGATATAAGCTCAATTTAACCTGCCTTTTACTGAGTCAAGATAAATGCATTGCCCCTCAGCAGAAACTCTTCAGACTGCACTTCTGAATTAGAAAATAGAAAATGCTAAACTATGAAGTTGGTATTTACGTATATGCCTGTGCAATGCAGAGGAATCATTCACTACATCTATGTATATATGGGAAAAGAGAGAATTAAAATGAAATACATTTTTCTGCATTTAATAAAAAAGTAGCCAAACTTCAGATAGCATTGGGAAGACATACATCTTCTTCCTTAAAGCTGAAGAGTCTATTTGATACTTAGAATTCTGTGAAGAAATGTTCTGCTCTTTGAGCAGTTAAAATGAAAAGCAAATATGTCTGAGGCCAAATCACAGTAGTATATAATCTGTAGGCTTTATATATTTCCTTCTTGCATAATGAAATTTACTAAGAATGCTTTTCATAAATATCATTTAAACTACAGTTTAAAAGTATGTCATGTTCCCCATGAAAAGCCAAGTAGTTGTCTAGTAAGTGATTAATTATCAACAAAAGGATGACCATGAGCCAGCAATGTGCCCTGTGGCCAAGAAGGGCAATGGCATCCTGGGGTACATTAGAAAGGGTGTGGTTAGTAGGTCAAGGGAGGTTCTCCTTCCCCTTTATTCTGCCTTGGTGAGGCTGCATCTGGAATATGGGGTCCAGTTCTGGGCCCCTCAGTTCCCGAAGGACAGGGAACTGCTTGAAAGAGTCCATTGCAGAGGCACAAACATGATTAAGGGAGTGGAACATCTCCCTTATGAGGAAAGGCTGAGGAAGCTGGGTCTCTTTAGCTTGGAGAGGAGGAGATTGAGGTGAGACCTCATCAATGTTTACAAATATGTTAAAGTACAAATGCCTGGAGGACAGAGCCAGGCTTTTTTCAGTGACGTCTAGTGACAGGACTAGGGGCAATGGGTACAAACTGGAACACAGGAGGTTCCATGTAAACTTCAGAAAAAACTTCTTTACCGTGAGAGTGACAGAGCACTGGGACAGGCTGCCCAGAGAGGTTGTGGAGTCTCCTTTGCTGGAGACATTCAAACCCACCTGCACGCATTCCTGTGTGATGTGCTCTACGTGATCCTGCTCTGGCAGTGGGGTTGGACTATATGATCTTTCGAGGTCCCTTCCAACCCCTAGGATTCTATGATTCTGTGAGAAGACATGAGAAAATTTCATCAGTAGCTTAGAGTTACTATTGTATGGCTGATCATAATATGCATTTTTTATTATATTCCTATATTATAGTTTAATAAATTTTACATGACTGAAAACTATTGTGATTACTCAAGGGTTTTATATGGACTATGTATAAAATAAAGACATATATGTATATATACGTGTGCTCTTGTATATGCACTAGGATTCACTCTCCCTTAAGTTATTACTTTCAACAGCATAAAGAGAAGCAGTCCAATATAACTGAAATAAATTTATTAGGAAAATATGTACAACATATGAGACAAAAATTTGTTCTTTCTTTAGGGCTGTGCTTCCTGAAAGACTGCAAATGGTCATTCAAATAATGCATTTTAAATCTTTATCTAAAGTGATGCTGATTCTAAAGCTTTATGTAGTAACAAAGCATAATTTAATGTTGTATATAGCAATTCTGAAATTAACTAGTAATACACTTAGGTCTAAAGTCCATGATCTTATGTGATATTGGATAGTGGATTATTCACAAGATTAAAGCTATGCAGTAAGAATAATTTGGAAAAATGTAGCTGATAGAGGGTTGCTTACTTTATGCTCAACTTTTGCTTTTTCATTTGATTTTATGTGTTTTCTTAAAAGACAGGATACAATACAGATTTTGGAACTGTTCAATGTCATGGAAACAGGCTTTTATGTAAGCTTATTTTAGCAGGCTTACTGTTTTATTCTTCTCCCTGTTTGTTAATTAGAGTACATAAGCCTTTGCACATAAGTATAGCTTAGTCATCTCTAAAACAGGCATATAAGTTGAACAGCTCTGAGGTGCAGTTTCAGGTTGAATTATTGAATGTGGCAGCACAATAGATAATACAGGCTGACAACTATGAAATTAGTGTTATATTCATTGTTAAGCCATGCTAAACAAAAGGGCAGGAAAGGTGTTGTTTTGAAAGTATTCATTTGCCATCCAAGAGCAGTGGGCTTCCCAGAAGTGCTCAGTCTTGATTTCAACAGCCACTAAAATTGGTGGCAGATTTCATGAACTCAGAATTAATTCCCTCTAAAATTAGAGGAGTGAAAACATCATTGTAGTCAGTGCTATAATGTCAGACAACTTAATGCTGGTGTAGCTGCTTGCCAGACTCTGGTATTAACTGCACCACATTATGAAGCGTAATCACATCCTTGGTTCTTGGCAAAGCCTTGATTGAGAATTAAGGTCTTCAGGTTATGTCTCTAACAGGCTTTGTCAGGTAATGTGTTAACATGTGTGTATGTATGTCTAAAAAGACACCAGCACAAAATCATGACCTGTGGGACAACAGAAAACTTGTATGGTTTCTGTCTCAGCTATTAAATAGGGATAAAAAAATTTACATTTGTATCCCAGCTTTGATGTTAACATTTCATTCATGTCATGGGGGACTAGGCCACCTTATGTGAAGTCAATGAACTCTCCTTCCTTACCTCTGCAGGACTGTGCGTCTTGTACCATCCTTTTTACTCTGTTAGTCCATTCTTCCGTAGATCGTTCATTTATAAATCACGGTTTCCACAGGAACTGCTCTGATAGATATTTTAGCAAATAGCTAAATTTTAGCACAGTAGTCACAGAAAGATCTCATACCTTTCTTCCCCTTTTTAGAGGGTACTATTTGTACATCATCCTGGAAATGCATAAGGTACAGAAATAAGAAAACTCATTGGGACAGAGGCTGCTTTATAGCTGTCTTTCACGTATATAAAGATATTAAAGCCATATATAAAGGCATTAAAGGCACTCATACAATGTGTTGGCTGTTATGCAATTATTTTGTTCCAAATATCATGCGTAGGAATGTTACTGTTGGAACTCTCAGCAGGGCAGCCTGTTTACAAATGTTTGTATTGTTTTATTGGTCAGTGGTAATAAAATGATAACTGATGCAAATGAAAGATAATATTCTAGTTAAATATATTACTGGACATGTACATATATAAACAATAAAATAATGACAATAAACCTTTATCTGGATCTTTAATTGTTTAACATCTTTTTCAGCAATATGAATGCTTGTCCAGAGATTTTTTCAGACTGCATACTTTTTATCTTTTAGCATTAAAGAATAAGGTGTGCTGGGAGGTAGGTTCTGCACGATGTGCTTTTGTGTCTAAAGACTAATATTAAAATATTTACTTTTTTCAGGTTACATCTATTCCTGTAAATAAAAAATACAGTAATTATAAAATGCAAAATACTACCAGTAAACATATATTACATAAATTTACATATTGGAATGAATGTATTTTGCCTAGTTTCTAAACAACCAAAAAAATCATAAGTTCAGAATTTGTAGTGGATACGTTGGCCTTCTTGATGCTTGAATGTAGTACTTTACTTTTCTAACAATTTATGATATTTCTTGTTCAAGAACCATTGTGGCTTTTTTCTAGCTTTGTGTGGCCTTTCCATGAGGTAAATTAACGCACAATAAGAAGTCTGACAATGTGTAACAGCTTATGGTCTTGAGTTGAGTAACAGTAGTTACAGGAGTGGTTAGAGATGCAAGTCTTCAGATCTGTAGCAAGTACTTTTCCAACTCAAATGCAGCACAGGTTTGCAGGAGTTTATATGAATGGAAACGACACTGTTCTTCTGATTAGCTGAGCTGCTGTCAGTGTTCATATCATGCTCCTTTGAGTTTAAAATTCCATTTAGCAAACACAACCAGTGTGTGAGACTTCAGAGACAGCAATATTGTTGATGTATAGTATTCTGAAAAAATATTAATGATTGCTGCTCTTCAAAAAGATATTGAAAAACACAGCACTACTGTGCTTTAAACAATTAAATTTCAAGCATAAAATATGCATAGCAGCACAACAGCAAGTATGTAATTCCAGATCACTAGCTTTGCTCTCAGAATGCCATAATGTATTTTACCTGTCTGTGCCTTTATTGCATCCATTTTATTCAGCTGACAGCTCAGACACAGGCTGAGTTTCAAGTATCTCAACTTATGGGACTCAGTTACATAGGGAATTCATACAATATCCTCATTTTACAGACATTTTACATTTTGTTCTTCTTGTTTACATGTGTTGCACCTGACTTAGCCAGAATCCTATGTATCTATGTGCTACAATAATAACAGAAGAAAACAGTCTCAGCTCTCTGAGAAATTACTCTTTTTTCTTATTTCATGGAAATTGCATCAGACTGTTCTAATGTTAATTGAGTAACTATGAATTATGTTCAAATCTTCGCTTTGAATACATACAAATAAGTAAGTTACATAACATAGTATGAGAATTTTGGTACTCTGATCATACCCAACGCAATGTGAAAAGTTTTTGATCAAAATATTAGCCAAAATTTTTGTGTTCACTAAGAGTATTTGCAACTTTAAGTAAAAATCGTTGAACTTTTTTGGATGAGCTTTCCCTTCCTTTCCAAAGGAAACCATTTCATTGAAATAGTATTCTACTTACACATATACAAAAAGCAAGATATCAGTTTTCCTTTTTTTTTTTTTTTTTCTTGTTGTTGTTATTGTGGGTTTTTTGGTTTGGTTGGTTGGTTGGTTTTTTTCAATGAAGAAATCTACATTTGCTATAATGAAATTAAAAAAAAAAATCAAACATTGTTTTGGATGAAAGACAACTTCTGGTCCATGCCATATTTGTGGGTTTTTTTGATGTTGGGATTTTTTTTGGAGAAGATCATAAAAACAATTATCTCATTTTGATTCAATTTTCTACTTGACCAGTGAGAGGAAGGGTCACCTTTTTTCATAGCACCCTTCTATGACCGGTGTCAATTTGCTGGTATGGTACTAATTTTTTTAACAAATCTGGTTTTGTCTCATTGCAAACAGCTGTGCCAGTGGATGGGAACTGGAATAAGCTCATCCCTGGAAAATGTGACAGAGTATTCATTATTCCTATGACTCATGAATAAAAATTTATGGACAGTTTAACTGTGATCAGCAAGAAACACTTCTTCCCTGTATAACAAAGGGTAAGAAGTGTGAATACATAATCAAATGCAGCTCACACTACTGTAATTTTCTAGAAAAACAGCCAGATTGGTATAGCTGCCAGTGGCAACCCCTTTTTCTTCATTTAATAAGCTTTTAGCTGTTGGATCAGGCCCAGCCTTACAAAACATTGGATTTTGCAATATATGTTTCTCAATTATTAAGTCTCCTGGATTGCCTACAGCTTGCCATGCTACTCTTTCAACAAATGTTGGAGTGGTTTAAATCACCCAGCACAATGAGAGCCTGAGATAGTGATTATCTCCTGGAGCTGGAGTAAGAAGGCTTCATTGATGGGCTCCACTAGATTGGGTGGCCTGTAGTAGACTCCAATCACAAGACTTCTTTTGTTGTTCTGATCCCTAATTCCTACCTGCAAGCTTCCGACCTGCTTATGGCTATTCTTTAGAGACATCTCTTCACACTCTGTCTACTTTACATAGAGGGCAAGAATTCTTCTAGATGAGTTGACAGTGGGAATGGCTGAGTATCATACTCCAAGATTTCTTCCTTTTCAAGCTTCACATTTGGTATTACATGCAGCTGCAGCCAGGTGGTAAATATTTATTTCTGTCAGTGCTTGTTTGGCTTAAATGACTTAATAACCATGTCAGCTAATTGAAAACAGCTTGGGTTCCCCAACACATTCTTAGTTACTTTAATTTAGACTGTAGAAATCTGTAACACTCTTCTGTCTTATATATAGGGCAATTGTAGAACAAGCCAAGGAGGATTAACAGATGGCTCAGAGATTGGTGCAGAGAAGAAGAGTCCCAGATCCTCACATCTTATAAGGTGAGCACAGCAATCCTCCTGGTGCAGGAATTTCACTGAGTACCTAGGAGGGTCTTCAATCTGACATGAATGACAAGAGCTGTGAGAGACACTTTTGCAACTCACAGTTTTAACACAAGAGATAAACTGGCTCTTCTGGCTCATGCAAGATACACACTGTTGTTTCCTTACAGGCTTCTGGTGTGTATTGGAAGATAAATTTTCATGCTGTTTGTATGAAAAGTGTTTTATACCTCTGGTTATATCTTGTTTTGAAATAGGGGACCAAACCTCACACTCACTGGCAATTGCACTGTGGATTTATGTCTTTGCATGTTCTTTTTTTTGTTGTTGTTTCTTTCCCTGTGATTTCTAAGATTATTTTCTTGCTGCTCCAGTGTTGAAGAAGTGAAACAAACTTTTTTGTAGCCTCTTCTCTGCCAATGTAAAAAGATATATCTAGTTTATAACCTGTTTGAGTGTTGACCAGGATGCCCAGACTAAAATGGTTTAGTAGCACAGGATTTTGAAGAGTTATAACAAGAATTTACTATTGATGTATTTCAGCTCATATTGCCACATCATCCAGAATAATTTACTATCGTATTTTATTTTTGGAATGACTGTTCTTTGATATCTCTGTTTTATTAAATTGCATGCTGCTGCTGACATTGCTACTGTTAACACGTAAATAATTGTAGTAATTTCCTGTTTGATAGTTGAATTATTTATATTCTTTATAAAATTCAAATAGCATTGGAGTTTTTCAATGGATGCACGTAGACCAGAAGCAGGCCATTTCAGTGTGTTTGTTTATACAGGAAGTTATTATATCACATTACTTGATTCCCATCACATTTTCTGCTGTTGTAGAATAGAAGTAGTTTGGACTGCTGCATTTATTAACAAGCTAATATTTTGAATGTGATATATAGTTTTCCTGTGGAGTTTGTCATTATGGAAGATTTTCAAGAGAAATATTGTGACTTTTTAAGGATTAGAAAATATTAGAAGCATTTAGGATTTAAACTTTTAATAAAAATAGGTAGTGACATTGATATCGACATGCTTCTGCTGCATGGGCTGAGTAGCACAGGAGAATTGAAGCCATGATCTGAGTTAAGAGTCAGATACTGCTAAATGTGGAAAAAGAAAAGTCTATGGTACTTCTGTATGTCCCTCTCTGATCACTAACAGAAATACATACATTGCTCTTGTGGTATGTTTGCCCTGCTCTGGATCTCAAACACCTTTCACCTTTAGCCAGAACTGCAGTTGAAGTAATTGTTTGTCTTGGAATAAAATGTTCTATAATTAGTTTTATAAGAACTTGGGACTGATGCATCCCCTCAGAAAGCTACAGGTATGTTAAATGATGAAATATAATTTAATATTTCCTGTTAGAAATCTAGATGAAACCATGTGTTTCTGTCAATGTCTCTTAGTTGTACCTTTTTTTTTTTTTCATTTTGCCTCTATTCTTTCTGATCTATCAGTGGTGCTTGTACCTTCTTCCCCAGAATCCTCTCAGTACACAGTGCATCTGTTTACATCAATATTAATGAGAGAGCTGCTTAATTTCACATCACATGAAAATCCAAGCAAACAGAATTACTGTTTTGATCTAAGTCGCACTTGCGCAACTACAGGACCAAAACAGATTGTGGCCTTTAGTCTCATCATGCTCATGATATGTATGTTGTGGTTTTTTTTCTGAAGATTAGATTTGAGAACTACCAGAGCTGCTACCTTAGGCAGAACCATTGCTGCACTCTTCAGTGTTAAGGCATTTGATTAACGAGCAAGAATATAGCTTATATTCCCTGGTGTTCTTCAAGTGAAGTTTACATTACTTAGAGCTTATGGCAATGGAAAGTACCTAAAAACAGGTATACACTGTTTGCCTGTATAAAGGGTATTTCCCTCCTTTGATTCTTGAAATTCTTTTTTGCTTTTAGTTTGCTGTTGTGCCTTTAACCCAAGAGATCAATATCCAGCATGTTCACTGCATTATCTAGCTGTATCCATCAGCTTCTGCAGTCTCAGAGGGAATGACCCCCACCAGGTCATTCAGCCTCTTTCTTAGCCATAGGTCTAAGGGAGAGATGTAGAATGCTCAAGGTCCCACCTAGCACTAAATTTGGATACAACAGTGTGCTTTGTCCAACAGGAAACACTTATGACTATTTTTTCCTGTCTTTCTCTATGGAAACCTAGAATCAAGAAAAAAAAACCCCTTCTAACCAGTATTTCTATCCTTTTTTTGATAGTTTCACTTTTACTACTGAGGATTACTGTTGTTTTTGAAATCTAGGGGGATTTTAAGGAGGAGATTACAAACTGTCTTTTCCTCAGAATACCTGCACCTTATAATTTATTGTATTTATTTTTAACAGGGCAGATTTCTCTATTTTTAGTTTTCACAAGACAGCAGAATTTCTGTTTGATGAAATGCTTTTATTTACATGTGCAAAAGTGCTTTGTTATCAAGAGAAACCCTGTAAAATGAACTGGCTGGTAGGTGTTGGTTTTTTTTTTTTTAAGAAACATGAAATTTGCAGAGGGACTTCTGGGAATCTCTCCTAAAAAGTTTAGGGTCTTACATGGTAATATCACTGTGAAAATATATTCAGCATTAGCAGTATCTGTTTCTTTTTCCTACTCCTTTTGTAAGTGTGCTCTTGATTTTTGGATGACCAAATCTTTTTCACTGGATCCCCTTCCCTCCACATGGCCCAAAAAAGGGAAAGGGAAAAAGCAACCCTTTGTGCTATTTGATGTTCTTATTACTTGCATTAATCTAAAAGTACATGTTATCTTAATCTTGTTTTAATGCTGCTAAGCACTTGATTTTTGTGTCATCTCCTGGTAGTTAATTCCTCAAGACAGTACTGGTTTTCAAAAATATGAATTATGTATCACCCTGATGTGTTTACACCTGTTGTATGCAGAAGGCCTGAAAGCAGGACAGGCCAAATATTGGTATTTGATTCACTTTCCTTCTCCCACTTGACATGTTATCAGCTATCAGACAGCCCAAGCCCAACATTACCTACTTTTTTATGCCAAATAACTAGAATGGTATGTCTGGATTGGTATCTCTAGAATGTGGTTTCATATACTAGAAAAATTAATTGTTCTGAAATTCTAAGTAGGAGTTCTAGGTTTTTGTTCTGAAATAGGGTTGGTACATTTCCAGATGGGTATTATGCATTGTATTATACAGCAAAATAAAACTATTTCCAGCTGATGAAGGTATGCTATGTGTTTGCTTTCCAGTTTTGAAATTTCTTGGTTTTTTGCAGGAGTATGAGTTCTCTTAGCACCATGCTGTGCAACATCTACTTTGCCAAAAAGTAATGAAGGCTTGTCCTTGTTTAAATAAATCATGCTAATATGATGTGAGAAGTTTTATTCCAATATTAGTAAATGGGCAAAGCCTTGAAAACACCAAGGAGAGATTCCTCAGAGACCAATACCATAACTTGTTGCTAGGAAACAATTTTTTTTTGTTTTCCTTCAAAACAAGTGAAAATGCCTGGCTTCAAAGGCAGCTGGGAAGATGGGAGCAGAAAAAAATGTGTTTTAAAAGTCTCACCTCTTCTCCCTGTCTCTTTCCAATGTGATGAGAGCAAGGGACTAATATGATCCAGTGGGATTTGAGGGAATATATGAATAAATTATCTAAGATTAGTAGGGTCTGTGTGTGGGTGTGTTGTATGAAGCAGGGATAGGGATTAGGGTGAGTACACATCTCTCTGTCTCCCATGGGGCTGCTTCTTGCAGCTCTTCCTGTACCACCTCCCTGCCACCTGCTCCTTCACTAGGGTACTCCAAGTATTTCTAGTGGCTCCTTTTCATCTGCATTTTAGGGCTCTCTGGATCTTTCTTTTTTTACTCTGGACTGCTGTTACTTTTGTCTTCTTGCAACTGTCATCTCCCTTCTCTGCTATTTGAGACTGGAGGGCCAGATTCATTTTTCCTTCAGAGATGCGAAAAATTTCAAAGGATTCAGATTAAAAGACTGAGGATTTATAGAGCTGTGTTGTCTAAATGAGCCCTATGCCTATAAACCAGAAAGTTAATTGCATCCTGTCATGTGAACAGTACATCTACTGTGTTGTCTTTTGTTTTCAGTTTCCCTGAAGGAGAAACAAATGGCAGGACAACTGCTTATCATGGCAGTTGGGAGTCTTTTAAAGCCAACAGCCTTCCTGGATACGTATGCAGTGATGATGGTGGCAGCTTTTGATTTCAAAATATCAAGGGATGAGTTTTGGCCAAGCTTTGTAGACTAATTGGGTCAAGCTAGAGGCAGCAGGAGAATATGGACTCTGGCTTCACTTAGGTTGATGTGTTTAAGATTTCACTGAGTCTGGTACAGAATGACAATAGCTACAGAAATAGGCACCAAGGAAGATTTAAAAAGCTCAATAGTGTTCTTATATTCTCGGGTTGCCAGCAGAATGTCTTATGTGCTTGTACGCAGCAGATTAATTATAATAGAACTGGTAGCAATCTGAGTCCATTTTTTGTTTCAGTTTTTTAGAGAAACTCCTTAATTGTTGAAGTTGCTGCTTTATATTTCCGAAGAAGCAGGAAAGAAGTGGTCTCTGGTGTGTAAAATCAATTCAGTAAGAAAGTTTTTTACCTTGAGATGTTTGATTATCCTGAAGATGCTAGGTGCCTCACAAACTAAGTGGAACATAAAAATTATTTTTATGAAAATTCCTTCCTAGAGGAGAGGGATTTTCAGCAGAAATATACTAGTCTGAATTAGTGTCAGGTACAGACTTTGGGAAAATAATTCCAAACTTAAATAGAAAAAAAAGGGTAAAAATGTGTTTAACTTCTAAAATAATATTTTTATATCTTTTCTGTTTTGAAATGGTTTTTCAGCTTAGATTTTTTTAAAAAATATTTTAGAGGGTAAAAATGCAATGGATATATTATCTAAAATACAGAAAATATTCAATTTCTGATAGATCACTGTTGAAATTTAAAAAAAGCATTCTAAGTTCTCTAGTCTGCTCTATGAAACTCATCTCAGACTTTTATTCATTCCTCATATATTTGACTTCCTTTTTCTTCCTAGTTATTTTCATTTTAGTGTGAAATAATCCTTCAGTTTCTGTTCCAACTCAAATCTGTCAAATTCTGGCAGAAAAAAATAACAGTCCTTTGCTTTCCTGTTGGTAGTAAAAAACCCAAATATTTACAACCACATATTTTGGAATAGATTGTCTGTTTAAAGCAATGCTCTGCAATGTTTTTAGGTAATTCTAAAATTATGTAATTTAGGTAAATCTGTGGTAAAAAGTGGAAGAATAACTCTGAAATTAAGTTGTAAACACACATTTCATAAATTAAATATTAAAGAAAACTATCAATTTTTTTTCAGATTTTTAATTCTCCAGGTCCACTAGAATTCAAAGTGGTACTGTGAAATGTTGAAGATCTAAAACAGTGCTTAATTCTATTTGTTCCACAGTTCACCAGATGCTAATTTAAACTCTTATTAACATAAAAAGAAGCAAATCAAACATTAATATTATTTCAGTGTATATGCTGTCTTTCTAGCCATTGGAGTTTTGAACCATATTTGGAGAAATGGGAAGATAATGATGAAATGCTTTTGAAAGGTACAGAATTAGATCAGTGCCCCAATACGTGCTGAGTTTCTGTAATAGTAAACATGACCGACTAGTTAGTTTAAAATGAGTACTGGAAAATGTGAAACTCATACAGCTCCTTTGATAGCATATATGCTAGGTACAAAATAGAATAAAAGCATCACTATGGCACTATGGTTTAATCTCTTTGGAGTTAGAAGAAATATGACAAAAACCAACCACGAAGCCCATATCATCTTTCTGGTTGAAAGGGTCCCTTCATCACTCCATTGGAGAGGTAATTTTACCTCAGGTGTGGCAGATCTTTTCACACAATTTGCATATACACTTATTAACAAACAGCATACACATTTTTGTTCCATGATTTAATATTTTACTAATGCTGACTTTCAAAATGCTTATTGCAACTGCAAACTGGTGAACTATATCCACATCTGTCTTTGTTACCCTAGAATGCATACAATTTAAGTATGTTCTGTTGCTGAATCCAGTGATACATAGTTCTGCAGTCACAAGTATAATTCCATTGCATGTTAGTGGTGGCTGCTATTCTTTGATGGCATTCTGTAATTTTTGTATCTGAAAACTTGGTTTTTATTACATAAACACAGTTGAAAACAAAGCACTTCTTGGGATGAATGCAGAAAGCAAAATTTTAACTGGAGAAAACATATACCAGAACTTAGCTGGAGGAAAATACGAAAAAGATAGACATTACCAGGAGAAAGTAAACTTTGAACTTTATAACCTTCTTTTAATTTGAAAAATAACTTAATTTTCCACCCTTTGTCTTGTTCCATTTTTATATGCAAATTAACCTTTTCTGCTTCAGGAAAATTCTGTGAGATGAGAGGACCTTTCACTGGTACAAAATCAGCTCAGTGGCCTACCTGTCTGCTCTCATTTATGGTCTAGAAAACAGGCTTTGATAAAAAACATCTATTTCCTAAGCATTAATCAAAGCATGCTTTTAAGGAGAAGCAGTATCTCAACAGATCTGGAGAAGGGTTATAGCATTTGAGAACTTGCCCACTTTTTCACCTGTACTCACTACCTAAGATGTATTGTCTTTTCTTACACATCCTGCATCTGTTTAATCTCCAGACCTCAACAGTAATGCTGGGAGTATACAAGACTGTCTTCAGAATGATAAATGTCCAGAAATTGAAACCTTTTCTTTCACTGAAATAACAGTGAGTATTCTAGTGCACTGAATGAAATACAGAACAGTTTGACTTTTATAATTTTGAGGTCAAAACACATTGTCAGGAAGTTAAATCCTCACTTGTGAAAAAGTTTGATCCAAGTCTCTCATCTTTGAAAATATTTTCCATTCCTCCTAACAATTCTCGCCCCATTTCTCTCTCCCATCCCAAAACAGGTGTTCTGTCTGCCTCTGTCATGGTTTAATCCCAACTGGCAACTAAGCCCCACACAACTGCCCATTCACTTCTCACCCTGCTGGGGTGAAGGAGAGAAATTGGGAAGGTAAAAGGAGAAAACTCATGGGTTGAGAGAAAAACAATTCAATAGGTAGACCAAAGCTGTGCACATAATGAAAGTGAAACAAGGAATTAATTCACTGCTGCCTTGGCAGACAGGTGTTCAGCCACTTCTGGGAAAGCCAGGCTCCATTATATGTAACATTTACTTGGGAAGACAAATGACCTCATTCCAAATATTCCCCTATCTTGCTTCTTCCCCCACCTTTATGTGCTGATCATATGGTATGCTCATATGGTATGGAATATTCCTTTGGTCAGTTGGGGTCAGATGTCCGAGCTGCATCCCCTCCCACCTTGTGCATCCCCAGCCTACTTGCTGGAGGGGTGTTGTGGGAAGCAAAAAAGGCTTTGGTTCTGTGAAAGCACTGCTCAGCAAGTATGAAAAAATCACTCTGTCATCAATGGTGTTCAGCACAAATCCAAAACTTAGTCCTGTACCTGCTACTATGAAGAAAATTAACTCTATCCCAGCCAAAGTCATCACATTATCCACCCCTTATTTCATACCATTTATATCATGCTCAGGTCCCACACTATCCAATACATCCTCATTAACCACCACTCTTCATCCTTTGACAAATACCATTCCCCTAGGCCATGAACCACTTCTGTAAAATGACAATGCATGTCCACAAATTGTACACTGAGTGCATTTAGTCTGTGACTGTGCCCCATCTGCTATGGCTGTCACTCAGGACAGGAGAGGTGGTGTGTTGTATGGATTCACTGGGCACCAAAGCATTCTCAGGTCTGGTCACTGCAGCACTTGCACTGCTTCCTGTAAGACTTGTCCTTTGTTGGTTCAGGTGGTTCCTGCTATAGTAATTCCTATTACATGCAATTTAAATGAAGGGTTATGATAATTTAAAGATACATCTATTACAATTTCTACCTTGGTCTCCTTGGATCAGGTTATAGGGTTTAGCATTGCAATTAACTCATCCCCTTCCCCCTACTCTGGCTGGAACCTATTCACAGACTGCAGTCCCTTAGGAGTGTGCTTGCTCCAAATGGAATCTAATCTATGAGTCACAGTCTCTTCAGAAGTTACTTATCTATTGGCCATGATGTCTTCAGAGGTATATCTGCTCTGGTTTGGCCTTATCCACAGCCACAGTCCATTCAGAAGTGAACCTCTAACAGGGCTCTGCCCATGGCTGCAATCCCCCCAGGGGTGCATCTGCCATGTCCCTCATCTTTCTTCCTCCTAACACTCCATCCTCAGTCCACAAAATAAGTGCCCTGTCAGCTTCTAAAGACACTCACCTTACAGCTCCTGGTGCTAGAGTAATGACGTTTTAACCTTCCTTCTTCTTTTCTTGTCCCTTCCTTTCTGATATGCATTTATGCTTTCCATGCTAATCTGCTGGAGGGAATATATTCTCTTTCTACATATTTCCCTGCAACAGTTTCCGATATTGGTGTGGTATTATGTATAGGGACTAGTTAACTGCCAGATGACAGGCGAGGGACAGAAGTTCCTTTTCCTCTCTTAATATGATGTCCAATTCCATTCCAATGTCAAAGGAAAATGCATTTCCTGGTTATTAACTCATCAGTGAATACAACGTGCTTATCAGCATAGCACTACTAAGAAAACTAAAGGTGTATGTTTTATATAAATCACTTAGGAACAGTATTTTACATCATTGGTTTTATTTTTTTGTTATTCAGGAAACAAATACCAGGTAAAAACATGCTTCTATACTCGTGATTTCCCCAGTGCTAACAGGGTAATGGATAATTTCCAGTCATTGTATATCAGTCACACAATATTCAATGAATGCATTTGTGATGGAAATCTTTAGCAGAGATTATTCTAATTCTACACAGTAGTATTAGCCTAACTAATAATAACACCTTAACTTCATAACAATACAAGCATTTGGAATAGAATTATGCTAAGACTTGAAAGAAAAACTTTCAAACAAGTGGAAAGAAAAAAGAATGAAATATTTCAGTTGTGGGGTAGAAGTGTGAGTGGCAATTTAGCCTTTGAACAACTTGAGCACCTCTCCTACTAAGACAGGCTGAGAGAGTTGAACTTGTTCAGCCTGGAGAAGAGAAGGCTCTAGGGAGACCTTATAGCTGCTTTCCAGTACCTGAAGGGGCTACAGGAAAGCTGGGGAAGGGCTTTTTGACAGAGAGGGCAAAGATAGAACAACGGGTAATGGTTTAAAGCTGGAAGGAGGTAGATTTAAGTTAGACAACAGGAAGAAATTCTCTAGTGTAAGGGTGGTGAGATACAGGGAGGCTGTGAATGCCCCCTCTCTGGAAATTTTCAAGGCCAGGTTGGATGTGGCTTTGAGCAACCTGCTCTAGTGGAAGGTGTCCCTGCCAATGCAGAGGGGTTGGAACTAGATGATCTTTAAGATCCCTTCCGAACCTAGCCATTCTATGATATGACACACACATTCATTTCTTCATTAATTGTCATATATGTATACGTGTGTGTGTATGTAAGCAGTTCTCAAACTGTCATAATAAGGAAGAAAATTTGTTTCTTTCCAATTGTATTTAATATGATTCAGAATAATGCTTTAAAGGGAAAACTTGAAAAAATAATTTTAAAAACCCATTACTTTTTTTCCTGGAAACTAGTATGAAATAACAGAATATTTCTCCAGTTGTTTCCTAATGCTCCTTTAGGTTTATTGGCAGACAAAGAACTACAGTGACCTCTTATCAGAACTTTTCAGCAGGTTTTCTTAACATTTTGCTGCTAAGTGTCATATCCGAGGACTGATGTTATGCTCTGCAGCTATGTGATGAATAATTTGTTGAATAAATGTACTGCCCCCTCACCATCTGGAAATTTTTTCTGAAGTAAAATAACCTTGAATTTATTCACTAATAAAAATTCATTGATTTCTCCAGCAAATAATTCTTTCACTGTAGATCAATTGTGTCAACTTACTAGGATTACCATTCACAAATATGACTTCACTGGTTAATTAAGCACATCACTTGATGTTTCTCTTCTTGTCTAATATTGGAATCTGTATAGAGAGGGTCAGACTCTGCACCTTTTCTGCCAGTAACTGTAACAGAATAGATTTAGACCTTTAGACTGTTGCTAAATTTGTAGAAGCAGGCTCATTCAAGATTTTGACACTGCCATTATAGACTGAGAGGAATGCTTCAAAGAATCTTACTTTCATGGCCTATTTCCTCCCCTGTATCTGTCCTGGAGTGAAGAGCGACAGAAAGAACCTGAAAGAGTCCAGATTTACTATTTTTCTTTAGAAGCTAATGCTGCTGCCAATGACCTACCTCTTAACCCTCATTCTTATGCCATTGTATAGATATGAATGTTCTTTGAATGTTCTTGGCAGGGTTTTTGTTTGTGCCCAAGTGATGTAGTGATTCATATTTTATATCAAATTACAGACTAACTGCAAGTCTCCCTGGGGAGTTGCCATACAACTGGAGAAAATGGCAAAGCATACTGTTAACATTAATTCCCTTCCATATTTTGGCTATACAGATTGATTTTTGGAACAGATGAATGAGTTTATTTAATTTCCCAAATTTCATGGAGAATGGCCTTCTTTTTTTAACCTGTTTGAACTGATAAATTTGCTTTTCTCTTTCATCAGTGCTGAATGCAATTAATATTTCTCTAGTGTGTAACACAACTGTGTATAAATCTGACTTTAAAATGAAATTACCTTGTTTCTACTTTATCTTGCTTTCCCCATGTCATTTGTAATAAAATGAGAGAAGTAGACAGGTGCTCATTAATGCAAAATTAGTCTCTAGTGGAGAGAAGATTTCACAGAAAATTAGAATGCTGAGCTACTGAAATTCATGATGGTCAAGGCCATCACTTCACAGTATGTTGCTTTTGAACCATCCTGTAGGATTTTGACAGAAGGCAGCCTGTAAAACAGTATCCCTCTAAAACACAGTGTATTGATTTATCCTTAGATAAACCAAGGTATAATATATAGGTACTGGTTTACTAACAAGCACAAATAAACTGACATTTTTTCATAAAATAAAGAAGGTAAACCAACTCTCAAATTGATACATGTTATTGTAATATAAAATATCACAGGGCTGATGCAAGTTCAATGAAAACAGTATAAACCATATTTATTGTCCTTGTGTTAAATCTATACATCCCTTTATGTTTGGGACATTCATCTTGCTCATCTTCCTTAAGCTCCCTATGCATCTTTTAAAAATTTCAGCTGGATTTGTGTCAGTTCCCTGCTTTATTACAGTCACGGCAGTGAGGATGAATATATCTCACAAATTATTTATGTGGGGAAAAAATAGCTTAAAAACACAAACTTTTTGCTTTGCAAGGAGCAAATTCTCAGAAGATTTTTAAAAGTTTCTTTGGAAATCACCTTTTAAATGGAAAAACCTTTAGAAACTACAGCAACTAGAGCTTGCATGCACTTGCAAGTCCCAAATGTTAATCTTATGGAAATAGCTAAATGACATGCACTAGGTCAAACTAATCTGAGTTTTTAAATAATCGTCTGTATGCAACTGTTGTAGCACTAGTATATTAAATCAAAATTAAAATAGGTTTATAGTTAGGCACAAATGAGTAATTTAATAAAGTAAACTATTAATATTTTTAGAGTTAGGATCTTTATTCATTGATAGAAACTAAACTTATTTTTAGTGGAATGTAACTGCATAAGGTATTTTAATGTGTTTTTGTTTACTTGGTTTTGGTTTTTTTATGAGCTGGATGCGAAAGAAGCTCCAAGAACATTGCAGGCCGAGTAGCCATACAGGTTCAGCACACCAAACCATAACAAAGCTTCCCACTCAAGATTATAAGCAAGAGCAACTTCCAGCTGGTTTTAGAAGAAATTATATCCATGTGAGTCTTCATTATAGTCTTTGAGGGTCTTCAATGGAAAGCAATATAAAAAGAACTTTATGCAGAATGTTAAATGAAGGGAAAACAGCATCAGACTGTTTTGGAACCAAAAGATACATGTGTAGTGCTTTTCCTGGCAAAAATGATCAGCAGTGTTCAGTTTGGCATGGCTTTGAGTGCTTGCTTTTCACGCAAACTTGAACTACAGCAAATATCATAAAAAAATAAAAATACATCAAAGTTGATCATAAGTAAATGCTGATAGTAGTATATGAGCTTCTAAAAGAAACTTTTGGTTTTTTTATATACTCCCATCATATATTTTGGCTTATGACATCAAGAATATGTGAAGTGTAGGAGAAAAGGTTATTTTAAATAAAACTGTCCTGAGAAGTGGTTGTGTCTGCCATGTAAATTCTAGCTGCAAAACTTGCCAGTCATATCAGTAATAATAACAAATGTTTTGGCTTGTGTTGAAGAGAACTCTACTGAAAATGCAAAGACCAGTAATTTCTGTTTTGTTTTGCTATTAATCAGTTTCGTTACCTTAATTTGAAAATGATAAATCTGTCATTCTCAAAAAAAGTCTTTATTATGAAAAGCTAAATGACTTTGTAAAGATGATAGCATTTTTTGCATTAGAACAAAGCAAGAGAAAAAGTGTCTTGCATTAACTAATCTAAGTTGTGACAAACCAAACAGTAGCCAAAGATTCTTTTGTTCTCAGATTTAAGTCTTAGGAGAAGTCTTAGGAGACCCAGGGAGATAACTGCTGTTTGATTTAGAAACAAAAATAATCCATTTTGTCAGGATGAATTTTTGGCAGGAGCATTCTCCTAAAATACATTTAATTAGACTAAATATTTGCATACCTTCTGGATGCTGCAGTTCTTAAACAAGCTTTTTTTTTTTTGCCCACACAACACTTGAGGAGTTCTGTAGTAACTTCGGCATATATGGTGGTTTTAAGAGTGACTTATTTTGTACATCTGAGTATCTGACCATGTTTCTCTGCCCTGAATCAGAGAGATGAGCTGAAGAGACCAAAAGGAAAGGATAGCCATGTACGTATAATTTGATTACTCAATAGTTAGTGCAGCAGAGTGCAAGAAATTCTGTCTTGTTTCTTCCCTCTGTCTAAGGATTACATAAATGCAGTTTACCTTTCCTTTAGTCTCAAAGCCATTGTGCTGTTTTGTTGGATTCGTAGGGGTTTTGGTGTCTTGGTCATTGATTGTTGCTGAACTGACCTCCCTCGTGTAAAAAAAAAAAAAAAAAAAAAGACAGAACCTCCTGGTCCCAATGAATGCTTTTCTAACATCAAACTGAATCTATTTTAAACTTCTTGCTCTTCAGCTTGCAACTCTGAGCATTGCAATATCTGAACAGACTAGCTGGTAAAGCATCTATGTGGTTGCATTAATGTAATACTCATTAATGCCCAAAAGCAAGGTTACTAGCCTAACTGAAATGCTATCTAAGTGCTACAACAGGGCTGCTGTGGGGAGTGTGGTACTAAAATGTTTACTTATGAGACCTGAACTACCTTGGGTATAATTTCAAGCCACTGTTTCATTCCCTGAAACACAACTTGAGCTTCAGTCCTCGAAATGAAGTAGGAAAGGGAAAAATTGTTAAGCTGATAGAGGTGAATAACTCCTCTATATTATGTATGGGATCTGAGTGTCGAGTAGAAATAGGATTTTATCTAAAAACTTGGCATGTATTTCAATCTTACGGGAATTTCACAAGTAGGAGTACATTTTTTATTATAAGCTTATTCATTATTTTTTATTATTTTATGCTTTTTTTGAAAGATGTTTCTTTCTTTCAAGATTAAAGGAAGTAATGCTTTTTAGTGTTGTGTTTTTTTTTTTTTTGCCAACTATGGAAATTGAAGACTGCAGTGAGTCTTCATGTTTTACAAGGTTGCTTTAGCTACTTTGTTGTGATTGTTATTGTAGTCACTGTTTGCAGTGTCAAGTATGATGTAGTAAGCAAGACTTTGGCTAAACAATTTATATTTTTAAACAAAAATAATTGTTCTTATCATAATGTATTGAAAGCAAAAAAAAATCTGTATTTCCGAGTTCTAATTTGTATATTATTGAAACTTAGCAAACAAGTCTAACTTTACTGCCTTAAAGTTTAGTGTCTCACTTCCCACACAGTGTAATTTACACATCCTCATTTTTGTGTATGTAGGACAGATTTTCCTACTTGTCTTTTTGTCATCCTTGCTATTCAGACTTGTGTGCTTGATAAAAATTTAGGTCTTCAGCAAAATATAAACATTCTGGTTAAAAGAAAGTGCTGAGAAAATTTCACTCTGTATAATAAAAAAAACTATGAAATCATCAATCTCTATCCAGTTTACTCTGAATTATTTCTCTTTTTCTTGAGTTGGAAAATAGGTCCATTTCTCACTGAATGCATGCAACCTCTTTGCTCAAAGTGCAGGCCCCATGGCCACGTCTCATTACATGTACTTCACTTTTGGATTAAAATGAGTCTTATCCTTTGGACAGTGCAGTAATCTGCATCATACAGTATGTAGATGAATTGACCTTTGAATAGTTCCAAAGGGCTATGGGTCTGCCTTTAGCTTAAGGATATTTTGAAAATTTTACAGTATATGGTAATGAAGAAAAATCCTAATTCACCAGTTGGACAACTCATTACTTTGATGCAACATTTGGTTCTTTAAACAATCATTTACCCTGACATGTGAGTAAAGAATGTGCTTATCAGAAGCTTAGAGACCATTGTTTCTCCTTCTTATAATGTTAACAGTAGCTCATAATTTTCTTTTTAATACAGCAAATGCCTTTTTTGCAAGGTCAGATTGTCATTCTAGTTTCCTTCTTTCTTTTCCTCTTATTACTTAGAAGAATTTTTGAATAAAACAGGTTTTGTTGGTTGGGATTTTTTGTTTGGGTTTTTTTTTTTAATTTCTACTGGAAGCTTGGTTGAGGTAATACTGCAGCATCATATTAAGCCAGATTTTTATCAGTAACTGATGAAGAAATTTTTCTATATACATTACAAATTGACTTAGCTTTGAACAGTAGCAAACCAAAGTTTGGAAACTATAAAGCAAGAAAGAAGCTATTAGATTGAGAGATTATGCAAATTAGGTTATATAGTACTGGTATGTAAATAACAAGGATTTGCAAATTAACAAAACAGAGGATTTTCAAACAAAAAGCTGACATTAACTGTATTTTTGGGTGCAAGAATGCTAGTAACTTGGGAATTGGGTGATTTGTTTGGATACAGTATTTTGTTGTGGCAGAAGCACCTCTTTCCCTCCCATCTCACCCCAGTAAGGGCCAGGGCTTTTGACACAGCAGCTGCTGACTTTCATGCACTCATTTTTATGCCTCTGGTAGGAAACCATGTACACACCCAGCTTGGGTGCCAACCAGAACATACTCTCCTCAGTGGCAGGAGTAAGAAGTGGGGGACCTCTTGGTCAGCAGATAGGGTCCCTAGCCAACTTGGCACCTCATCCCAGAGGAGCCTCTGAACCAAGGCCAATATACGACCACAGTTGAGAATTGACCAGGCTATAAAATGAGACCCCTGCTAGAGAGTTCTTTTGAGTGGTTCTTCTTGGAGCAGCAGGTCTGTAATCAGAAGTCCTCTCCTTGGGATTGCAATGCTACCCAAGGAAAGTTCCTGGGATTGAGGACCCTCACCCTTTGTTGGGTGAGTGGTTATTTCTTGGATACATCCTTGAGTGAGCCCTCATCCCTTTTGGGTAAGAAATTCTATCTTCTGGGTACCCTTGAGTTAGAGATTTCCTCTGAGTGAGCATGTGCACGCTTTGGATTCATCATTCTTGTGTGGTGATAATGTCCTCAACTGGTACAGCAAGTTTATAATCTGTTAAATGTCATTGAAGTGTTGTTTTAGTTACCCCCCTTGTCTTCTTGTTTTCAGCTATTTGCTTTGGTTACTAATTAGTTTGCTTAAGCTTTTTATCTGTGTGGAATAGTTTTGGTGTACTTGTGTCACAGTTGTTGATGACTGTTGCTCACAAACTTGAGCCATGTTAGCCTGGTTTTTGGTATTCATCACACACTTACAATCTTGAGGACTCATGTTGTGAGGGGGAGCAAAGATGCAAGAGGAAATAACTGTAAAGTCTGCTCTGTGACTAGAGGACATCACATCCAGAAAGAGAGGGAGTCCATTAGAATTGAGTGACGTAAAGGCTGTCGCTTTCTTTAGAAAAGCAAGGACATGGGATGGGAGATTAGAGGAGGAGGGAATATTCTTTATATCTTTCCAATTGCCGTAAATTTTTAGGCTGAGTGAGGTGTAGGTCCTCAATGGTTAAACTCCTATTTTCATTCCTCTCTACTCTCTTTGCTCCAAGATCTGATTAAACCTGCTTGCCTGATTCCTCTGTGCTATGCAGAAGAGTGAGAGAGGGCAGAAAGTGCTTATAGTGACGCATGGATGTCTTATTGCTAATGTATTTATTAAAAAAAAAAACAACAAGCCAGAATTTCACTTTTATTCACACAATCTACAAGTAAGCAAATTCAGACTGGACTGCTTATTTATGTGGAGTTTGCAGAGCAGAGTTATATGGTCACTGTTACAAATTCCAAAATATTTATTGTTCAGCATACATGTTGTTCAGAGAGCCCTTGTATCTTTTAAATAGTTTAAGTGTTATCTTTAATAAGGTTTAGAAGTTTTTATTAATAGTGAGCCTGGAGGCTACATGAAAAAACGCACAATTTTTTTCAGAATAATATAGAAGCTCTGTACAGATGTGTGCTGGGGGAAGGTGGGGTGAGAGGGGATTGTGTGGGAGGCATCTGTCAGGGAAAACAAAGGTTTCCCATGAGACCCAGATCAACTTAACTGTGACATAATGGCTTTGCATAGAGGAAACTACTAGATTAATACCACATCAATTAATCTTAAATTTATAAGTTATACAACCTAAATTGATGTTTGCCTGTTGAACCTAGATATAGCTCAAACAGCATACACTTCTGTGTGAGTCAATAATCTTATGTTGCCTATTATGAAGTTTTAAATGTAGAAAGGATTTTTTTGCTTTTACATTTTTTAAATAGAAGGAAGTCAGATATCAGTGCTAATGACACGGACTGCACTGAGATTTCAGCAATTATGTAGACACTATGGGGCTGTCCCTTGTTGGGTATGTGCATATTGCAGAGCATCTGTGGGCACATGTCCTAGTCTTTGCTCACATTTTGTTCTGCTGGTTACCATTCCTCCATGTTTCTTCCGTTTCCCACCTTTTCTGCCTTACATCCCCTCACCATATGATGGAAAAGACCTGATTTTCACCATCAGTTACTGTTCCATCAGTATTTGGATTATTCTAAATGTTTCAGACTCCTCAAAAAAAGTAATAGTACTTTACTATTCTTCGTAAATTGGAGGCTTTTTAAAAGTTTATATCAACAGCGCATGATTAGGAGTCATCTCTTTCTCCAGCCTGGTAGCAAAACACTTGGATTTAAAATAAATGTGGACATAAGTAAGACAGAATATAAGGTACAGGTAAAAAGAGAGCTTGCAAGTAAATTATTAACAGCCATCCTGAGAATATTTGCAGTGTCATTCCAATGGGTGGCAAGAAAACTGGTACTAGTGCTTGACATGCTTGACTCTTGGCATACCATAATGATAATGAGAAGAACATAGACACATATTTGTCTTGAGGCTAGTGTTGGAGCAGAGTGCAGGAGAGAGGGCATGTTGTCTGTCAGTGTCAAGGCACTGAGAGAAAGGAAAACAGCTTCACTGCTTATTCAAGATTATCTACTACTTGTGTTTGTCATTGAAAGGGTGATACAGCTTCTGGTTCTGGGTGTAGAAACAGTCTAGACTTTTAAGTGATAGCACAATCTAGAGCTCTTATGAAAAAGGTGATAAATGGAGGATTGGCCCTGTGCTTGCCCCAGCGTTTCTGAGGTTGGTTGTGCTCACCCTCAAAGTATTTTAGTGTTGGCTTCTATTATGCTGGTCATAGATGCGTGTTGGTGGTGGAAGGCAGCACCAGGCAGGAGTGAAATGCTTTGAAACTCTGAGATTAATTTTAGGGTGTTTTTTTCACGTTTGTCTACTGGGGTCACATCCAGGAAGCCTCTGAATGTGCTCTGGGATTACAAATTCAGTAGATAAAATATTTAATGTGTCTTAGACACATGTGGAGGTCATCTTACAGTGCAGTATTGGCAATAGTGTTTCTGTGCTTTGTGAGTAACACAGCTAATGCACGTAGTGATTAGGACTTCAGTCTTCTGTGGTGTCATAATAGCTGTGAGTTAATGCTCTGCATTAGTTTCCTAAGTGCTGATTATATTGTCATTCTGTTTATTTAATATCCTGGTTAATAGCAATAGCATTAAGGTGTTAAGATACCAGAAAAATGAAGAAAAAAACCCAAACCCAAAGCACTTGAGGCAAGCATATTTTCTGAAATCAGAGCAGTAAGCTTTATATTTAGTGGCTCTTACTTGCTTAAAGCAAAATTTTGTGCTCTAGTTTTTAATATTGTTGAGAATTTAACTTAAGGAGTTGAAGTTCATCTAGAGGTTTCAAGTGGTAGGAGTGAAACAAGGGATTGAATTTGTAAGTGAAGGAACTTTCCACTGTGTTTCTAATGTGTTTAAGCAAGTTTTTTTCAATGGTTTTTACTGTCTATGATGGGAAATCCTGGAAAAATCAGGGAAAAAACCCAAGGTTTTCAAACCATTATAATGGAAAGGTTCTACACTGGGATCTAAGAATTCAAGCAAAACAGGTAACATTCAGGGACTGCATTAATCTAAAATTCTTTACTCTGTTCTGTGTCTACTTCTACTTCAGCTTCCTGGTGAAATGAATAACATTCTTCCACTATTTTGTAGAAGAATATCTTCAGTAGAAAATTGTTTAAATTCAGACTTCCACTCACATAGCACTATTTTACAAAGATGTAGTACATAATGGATTGTTATGTTCTTTAAAAAGCAATGCGTAATTTGCAATTGCAAGAGAAGCAAAGGAGAAAATGCAACTAAAGGGAAGAATATTCAAATAGCTTTTGTGTTCTATTTTAAATTTGGAAGTAGGCAAAAAAGGTTAGAGTGTGGTAGTTTTCTGTAAAATCTATTTCCATTTTATTCCAGTCTATTTCTAATTTATGCATAATATTTAATGTTCCAAGTGCACAGAAAATCTTGTAAGACATAAACCATTTTAAAATTACAAACAATGTATTTCTGCTTGAAGGATTCCAGGGGCATTAAGGTTGCACAATTGATGGGGAAAATCAGAGAGGTAGATGCCTGTGGTAACTTTGTTAGTTGAACTTCTAAGTTGTTGATTGAACTTCCTGTAATACAAGTGACCAGCAGGTCAAGAGAGGTGATTCTCCCTCTCTGCTTCATTTTTGTGAGACCCCACCTGGAGTACTGCATCCGTCTTTGGAGCCTCCAGCACAAGGAGGACACGGAGCTGTTGGAGTGAGTCCAGAGAAGGACCACAAAGATGATCAGAGGGCTGGAGAACCTCTCCTCTAAAGACAGGCTAAGAGAGTGGGGCTGTTCAGCCTGGAGAAGAGAAGGCTCCAGGGAGACTGAAGGAGGCCTACAGGAAATCTGGGGAGGGACTTTTTATAAGGGCATGCAACAAAAGTACAAGAGGCTAATAGATTAGAACTGGGAGAGGGCAGATTCAGATTAGGTATTAGGAAGGAATTCCTCACTGTGAGGTTTGTGAGACACTGGAACAGGTTGCCCAGAGAAGTTGTGAGTACCCACTCCCTGGAAGTGTTCATGGCCAGGTTGGGTGGGGTTCTGAGCAACCTGGTCTAGTGAGAGGTTTCCCTGTGCACGGCAGGGAGTTGGAACTAGATAGTGTTTAAGGTCCTTTCCAACCCAAACCATTCTATAATTCTATAATATTGTCTTCAGAAAACTGTTGGTATTTCCATATTTTGTTATACATACAGCTTCCTGGATGTTCCTTCACTATTCTAGCACAAATAGACTGTACCTTGTACAGTGAGGGTGCTGGACAGTTGTTTAGCCTGTGGCCTCTTCTTGAGGCATTAGACTTAATGCTCATCTACCCAAAGCAACTCCCCCCCCAAATATTTTTGACATCCACATGTGTACTCCTTTTTACTTCATCTTATTTGAGACTTGTGGATGGTTGATAGCTTGACCAGGATACAATTTTAATGGACAGCAACCAGGCAGCTCAGGAGTAGTAAATAAGATATTTACTGAGGGGGTGTGGGGGGGAAGTTAGCTGTGCCTACCTATGTAATTCAGTATTCGGACTGCTACATATCTAGAAGTTTCAAAAATTGCTGTAGCAAGTGAGTAGTTACCGACAGTTATGTCTTTATTTTCCTAAAATCTATGTGCTGTTAGAAGGGTTGTCAAAGACACCTGGAAGTTGATAAATGGATTTGTATGCAAATTAAAAAAAAAGAAAAACATCCATAGAGGCCTTTATCTAGCTTATTCACAATATTGCCTAATCCTTGTCTGAGGGTAACAGTTAAAGAGCAATTAGAGTTCCTCATGCCACCTTGCTCAGCCTCTATCACTGTCAGTTTAAGAAACCTGCTCTTTTGCTTCATGGTGCCTTAATTTGCATTCATGTAAACACAGCTAGGAACAGGGTTAGGGCAAGGCAATTCAATGCAGCCATCACACCTTGACAATTATTTTGCTTGGAAATTGAGAGGAGTTCCTGTTACATTCTGGTTCCTGTTACATTCTCGGGAACGTGGTTGGAGTCTGCTTTGGGAAATCAAGGGCAAGAAGCAGCTTGCTGGTACGGTATGTGTTGTGGCTGGGTTGCATCTCCCCCAGATAAACTACATCATGTGTGGTGTTCTGGTTCTGTCATGTCAATTCCAATTTTGAGATTAATTCCACATTGAATTACAGACTTTCCTCAAAGCTACCATTTGAGTTTGAGCACTATCTCTTCTTAGATTACAACAGGATCTCTTTCTTAATTTTCATATTTCTTACCTTTTTTTCAAAATTTGAAGTACCCTTTTAACTAGTGCTGTTAATTTCTCTTTAGCTCTCAAAGAAATGGATTTATTAGAATGTTCCTAGCTTTCTGTACCTCACTCCTACCTCTCAGTAGCTTGTGAGAATATTGTTTATTATAACTAAGTTTAAGAAAATAAAACTTAATTCTCTGGTTCACCTCAAAAGCATCAACTAGGGAGTATCAAACATATAGTGGGCATTTGAAATATGGAAAAAAAATAATAAGTGCCATTATACAGAAGAGTTGAGATGAGCATATGAGTGTTGAATGACTTTCAACTTCTGTGTTCTTGAAAATTAAAACAGTGCCCGATACTGTGATTGTTCCCAATTACATCTGTGAGTAGGTGCTGCAGAACTAGCAGCTAACGTGTAAAATAAACTCTAAATTCTTTGGCAATTTATTACAGTTTCTAGAAGCTTGTAGCTTTAAAAAATACTGTTCTTCATCTGCAGGTCCCTGTGTATGACACTGCAGATCTCTGCTTCTACCTCTATACTGGCAGGGCCCCTGTGTAAAACCACTGTATCTGTTGAAGGAGTTCATTCTGCTTGCATAACCCTTTACCTCTTCAATTGCAAAAATAAGTCAGTAAAAAACAATTCCCCTTGCAGGATTTGTAAAAACCACATCACTAATTATTTTTACACCAGCAAAACTTGTGCTATGTTACTTATCTCTGTAAGCAGAGTAGACTGATGCTTCTGTGCTACCTAGAACATACTTTATTTTTGTTTGTAAATAGATGTGTAGAAGCATAATGAATCTCTTTTATATTTTCTCTCAATATGGTTTAAAGATAGGATACTACAGTTATTTTTTTTTTCTGTAAATTTTCTTCCCACTGAATTTAGAGCACAGGACTGCACTAGGTATTGCAGTATAGTTAGGATAGATTTATTTAGTGAGAAGTAAAAACAGTGTAAATAACAGTGTAAATAATCTCAAGGAGGTAGACTTAAAAAATCTGAAAGCCTGAGGCAATGCCTTAAGGTGGATGTCTCTGCAGGCCAGAAGCAAATCAAGTCTACTGCTACTTTGCTGAAATCTGTTGTTTCCCTGACTCCTTGAGTTTCTTGGCGTTCTCTTAAAAAAATTATAGTTATTCAATACAACAGTATTCATGCAAGTTCTCTGTCACCCAAAGAATACAGTTAATGGTTCTGAATTCCTATATTGAACTACTCCAGTACAACAGGTCTTGAAAACAGTACTTGTAGTACAGTGAGTAAAAATAGAAGAAAAAAGCCAGTCTTCAAGAGAGACTTGAGTTTATTAAAAAGAGAAGACAGACTCATACCTGAAAAACACAAATTGCATTCTGAAGCATATCCCTTCCTTACAAGCAATGTGTCTTCCTGCTTCATTGCTAAATACTAGGACAGTGGTTTATGTAATTTCCAGAATATACTAATTCTTCTTTGATGAATAATAAATTTGATGCAGCTAAGCATGCATCTGTATTTAGATAAAGCTGTAAAAAAATTAACACCCTCTTTCCTCTGAATTTAAGAGGCCATATATTTTCTAAGAATGCATGGAAATCAGTGTTATTCACAAAGGATTAGCAACCCAAACAATGTATAGTTGTCATATAACCCAGTAGTATTTTTATCTGCTGTGTGGGAATGTCCATGTTTGTAGCACGTACTTGGGCTTCCATTCTAAGCTCTGCAATGGCCTCAATTCTGTTTTCAGCTGTGTTGCAAGCTCTGCTTAATAAGGAGGTATGGTGACTTTGCACATCATCACAGCATGAGGGTATTTCCCTGTTTTTTATGTACTTTACCAAAATATTTTTTAGCACAAACCACACTGAACAAGTGTATTTCTTGTTTCAGAATTTGAGTCTTTCTTGTCAAGACAATCCTATCTTCTCTGATGCCTGAATCAGCTTCCTTCTTTTTAACTTTTCTGTTCAAGTGAATAAGTATTTTTTTGTTTGAAAAATAAATAATAAAAATAATAATAATAAGAACAACAATAATAAAATAGTTTTCCTTTTAGCCTCAGCAGAACAACTGGTTAACTAGGGTTGACCTAGTGAGGCTACGTTTAACTGATGTGATAGAATGTAGAAGAGAGAGGTTTTAATTTGCTTGGGCTGAGAAGATCTGGAATTTTGGAATAACACTCTTGATGCAGCACCCTAACTAGCTGAATAATCTAATTGTTAAAAAATGCCTCTTTCTGTTTCTAAGTATGTAAAGAATTCAATTTTTTTATATGCCCCCAAACTGTCCTTGGGAATAGTAGTCTATCTCTGCCTTACATGTTTGAAATTTACCTAAACTCAGTAAACACAAATTCAAGAATATTTATCATGATATTAAATGTCTGCCTGAAAATGGGAGGTGTCCAGAATGGTGATTCCCATCTATTATTAGACAGAAACCTGCGTGTCTCAGCATTCAGCAAGAAGTTACATCTGGCTTTTAGCATTAAGTGAAAGTGCAATCCACTTTTGGATTTTCTGTGTGTGCTTCTGAAACATCTGGTAGCAGACACAGGTGAAAACAAGATCAAAGATGTATCATACTGAGTTTCTGATTTGATCTTTATGTTTCATGGTCTTGCTGTGTGGCCTAATATTGATGCTTGAGGTTGGGTTTTAAGGGGCTGTGAATATCTGTCTTGAACATCTTTCATAAATCCTGAAGTAACTAGTGATAAACAACGTAGAAAGAGATTTCTACATCTAGATAAACCCAGGTGTCCCTGATCACTAAAATCTGCACAAAGTCACCTGAAGTGTTTTATACACAGCTTCCTTGCTTCCATGCTTCTGTGTAAGGCACAAGAAGTGGATCTGTATGTCTGAAGTAGTGAATTGCAGAAACCTTCAAATTCCATTTAGGGGTGAGAGATGGGGAAAAAGTAAGGGCTCCCACTTTACACAGTCTGTGTTCCACCTGAGAAGAGCAAAACTGACTGATACTACTAATTGGTATTTGTAAATATAATATTTTTATGAACACATATGTTATTTCATTCCCTGAAATTCTTCTTTTTCATAGAGAAACAGATAAATATGTAGAAATAAATGCCCATCCCCCCAAAAAAACCACTCCACCTTGATTTCTACCTAGTTATATAGTTAATTCTAAAATATAAGCAGCAGCATTGTATATGGATAAGATACATTACTGTGGAGAAACACAATCACATACCTCACTCCATATAAATTAACTTTAGAATATCAACACAGATCTACAGATCTGGGCAACACAAAGCTGAGTAACACAGATTGTGAAGAAAACGGCTCCATTCTGCCACTTTACTTTTGGAACTTCACTTGCTAGCTTTGACTTTGCATGTGAGCTCCAACAGGGTGTGGTAATGAGTATTGTGTTTTCTGGGGGTAGAAAGAACAAAGACTCTCATTAAAGATTCTAGACTATAAATTCTTCAGCTTAGTCAGCATTGACTCCAAGTGTCATTAGATCTCCAAAAATAAATCTTTCATATTATCTTGTGCTGAATGTGGAAGTGCTCTCCTTAATTAAACAATGACTGTAGAAATTCTCTGTGGTTGAGGCGTCACATGTAATTGGGCTGTTCATGCTTTCTAAAACACACTGGAATTAATCAAATCTGCTCTGCTAGCCTTGGGGACAGAGATGTCTGTTCAGTAATAGCCTATTTACATAAGGTCTTTAATCTGTGTTAACAACTAATGAGACTAAAAACCAACCAATTCACTGATTCCATTTCAAAATAAATCAGTTAGAATGAATGATGTAAAGAAAAATACATAATACATAAAGAGCCCTCCTGGTATCTAACTTTTGTAAACTAGTTTCTGTCAATGAATGCAGTTCAGGGAGAGGAGCACAGGTCAGCTGAGATACTAAGCTAGTTGAGAAATTGCTCCTGTGCTGATAATTCAGATGGAGTATATAGTACTGCCTGATCAGATAAATACAAAATCAAGAACTCCCTGGCTCCACTTTTGATTGGATAGTGACTAAGGATGTAGACCAAGACAAGACCAAAATCACTACATTAATATTTAGATTCAAAAGAAGCATATGTCAAAGAAAACCTTCAATACAATTCCCACACAATTGACTTATAAGGAAAATTGCTCAGATGTGATATCTGTCAGTGTAATAAACTGTGATATAGAAAATTTCTGGTTAAGAGAATATTAACATCATGCCAATCCCATTTAGGTGTATCTTGTTACAAAATACCATGACAAATTCACTCGTTACCTTCCCTGATCTAGTGAATTCTCTATTGATAAGAGTATTTACTGCACCAAGTTCTCCAAGGACTGTCTTCAAATGAGTAACTTGGCTTCATATTGTGTTATGTGGAATTAGTGAATTAGCAGAAAATTAATCTTAGTCTAGATCAGTTACAAAATTCTGGGTTTGATCACGACTGCAAGCAATGAGTACTGGTATTATATTCAAGAACAGAAAAATAGTTACGGAGCAATCATGACTGAATATTTTCAATGGTGAGGCAGGGAAGGGCAATGAATGGTGGTGGCTTAAATGACTGTTTTATTTATTTTTGTGTGTGTGATTATCTTGAAGCAAAATGTACTTAAGCAGCCTTAATTCTAAAATTGGCATGTCCTTTGTATAATTTACAGAATTAGTTGCACAGAATACGTAAAAGTTTTAGGTTTTTAACTTTTGAATAAAATTGAAAAACAAACCAAACTAATCTAATCAGAAACTTCCATTAGATTATTTAACCTCTTGGTTACTGTGCCCTTGTTATTTTAGTACTCAACCTTTTGATTTAAAATTTTGGAAATGCTTGTCTTTCTTAGGGTAATTCTTTTGCTGTTGTTGCAGTAAATGAAATATTTTGAAAGAGTCTGCTAAAATAATTGGCTGTTTCTCTTGAGCCTCTATTTATATTCATAATTACTTAAAGGTAGCTTACAAACAAAGTGGTAATGGCTAGACTAATTTAATCCTCAGTGTCATACCAAGTCTTTTACAGAGGTGTATTAAATAGAGATTTGTCATGCAGTATGTTTTTAAACAAATTACTGAAGCTTATATGTTATCTAGAATAAGAAAAAATAGGTTTTGGGTATGTATTTGTCTCCAGGTTCATGTTTCAATCTGAGTTTTAATTTCTAGGAGATAAACCAACAAAGTATGAAGACGCATACCCTATATTGCCTATTCAAATACTAATTATTTACTGTTCTAAGTCACTGACTTGGTTGTGAAGGATTTGGGCACTAGTTGCATCTTATCACCTGGGAAGATATGTCATGTTATCAATGTTTCTGGTGTTTTGCAAAACACAGAAGCAGCCATAAAATAACAAAGGGATTATTTAAAATTACATGCCTATCCAGATTCTGTTTATTATCCTGGTATTTTTTTTGCAGATAATAACAACACTATCTGGTGAAAAAATATTATTATTAGGAAAAATCTTGAAATAATTAACTTTAAAAAACACATCACTTTTTATCTTAGTAATCGGTTTATGGCAGTGCCATAACGGAGAAGCAGAAACAAGTATTTTAAAGATGAGAGGTTGGTAATATCTTGGATTAGCTTTGCCGTTATGTCTAATCACATTCTTGAGAATCAATTATCTTATATAATTGCTGCAAAATTCTTTGGAATAGTTCGATTCACTACATGTAGATATATAAATATACCTAATAGTTTAAGTTTAAGCTGTCTTGTTCAAGAAGGTTATCAATTTTGAGGTGGGATTGGAGAAAATCAAAATGGTACATACATAAACAAGAAAGATAACTGGAAATGTGATAGTGATAAAAATTAAGTTGTGAAAACTGATAAGAACTACTGAAAGTTTGTGAAGTGAACGTGGCACCCATTGGGGTGTTGAAGTACAGGCTCAACTTAAAATTATACATTTTCAAACTTTGGAATAGAAGTCAATGAAAGGCATGCAACAATTCTCTTTCAAATCTTCCTTTTGGATTAACTACTTCTTTGCAGCCTCCTCCTTGGCACAACAGATGCACTGTAGCCAAATAGACATGTTTCTCTAGGAGGCTAAGAAAACAGTTCACTGGGTTTTCCATAGCAGTGCAGGATTCTGATGGGCAGCAAAGAGGACAAGAGAGTGGTATGAGGCCTTTTTTCATGCAGACATCTGTAGACAATGTGGCTGAAAGGAGAGGGGAAAAGAAGTACCCCCATCCAGCGGCTTTACAAGATGCTTAACACTGTAGCACTCTGAAATTTTTTTGAAGATAATTTTGAACTCGAGGAGGATTAGTGTTTTTCCCTGGAAACAAGGAATTTCCTGTTAAACGTTTTGATCAGCCTTAGCTCTACTTATTGCATTTCAGAGGAACCTAAGAGATAACTTCCTAGTGAATACTTTTCATAAGGGAAAAAAGGTGTATCCTACAGAGCCAGTCTCCTAAACCTGAGGTATAAATTAGGCATTAATTTTAGCAGTGTGGAAAATTAGTCACTGGAGAAACAACAAAAAGAAATGAAGATTTTTCTGTCTTTTGTTAACAAGGGTAGATGACTGGCTTTTCAAAGATGCATAGCAGCCAAACAAAAGTTATTTGGATCAAGAATGAGGTAACTGATTGAAGGTCGATACCCTGAGTCATACCAAAAGTGAGGCTAGATTGAATGCACTGATAGGAATCAGTGCTATGAATCATGTATACGAGTATCAGGAAGTACTTGCTTATGGCTTGCATACATTTCCACTTTCACAATCGTCTTTCATTGTGCTACAGCAGAACTACCTTTGTTATTTTGAGTGATATTTCTCTTATTATCAGAAGTGCTAGAACTTATCTTTACTTTTCAGTCAGAGTAATTTTTCATTGGAAAAATGCTCTTTTTGTATTTGCAGCCTTTTTGAAGTTAAAAATTAAACTTCAGGAAGTAAAGACTTTGGGTTTTAATACTTTTCATTAAGTAAACCTGATTGTTTTTTATTTACATTTTTTCTTCTTTTTAGATGTTAAAAAGAAATTTTTTGTTTTGTGGAATCTGAATGCTGCGTCTTGTCATAACTGCTGCATTCTTTGAATGTACAAGTTTGTTATTGCTTAAATTCAAATCAATATTGTAATTTCATCATATATTGCAGTGAAATCCTAACTCGCAAAACTAAAAGAATATCTAAAATTGCAGCTTTCATTTCTTATGGGACATCTGACTACAAAGAAATACCTTAAAATACAAACAGAGCTGGTGGAGTCTGGGCATTTCCATTCTGTGCTGAATTTTGAAACATTAGATTTCTTCTGACCCTTTTCACAGGGATTTAGAGATATCTGAGTTTTTCCTCTGCCTTAATTTTTAGGATTTTCAACTCTCTCTGCTGAAGAGAGAAGAATTTAATGCTCTTAGTTGATAGCATGAATAAATCCTTATTTTATACAGGCCATGAGAGATCCAGCTAAGTCTCAGAGAATTAAAATTTTCAGTCTTCCTGCTGCAGAGATGAAGACCAAGCCCTGACTAGCAAGTGAACTTCTATGACTGCCTGGCAATCTGTATACAGGTCTCCTTTAGAAGGATAAGTATGAGAACTGTAATTAGTCTGTCAGGTACACTGACTAGAAAAAAAAGAGTAGCCTAATGAAAACTCACTGGAAGTAATATTTGTGAATAAGATGTGTCATATGGTACTGCAGGTAGATTGCCCTTCCAGGTTAACTGGACATGCATTTGAGTAGGTATGTATGAACTTGTAATTTCTGAGAACTGAGCAGTAAATATGATAAATAGTTTTCATTTTCATTATATATTGAAAAGGTTTACCAGCTTTACTTTTACAGCTTATACCTCGTAATTTTGTAGTCATGGAAGCACAGACTTGGTTTCTGTATGTATGTGTGACTTTACCTACTCCAAAATCTGCTTCTGATTAGCTTTTTGAGGTAACGATGACTTGATAGTACAGAAGACGGAGGAGTTAGGAGGCAACATAAGTATTATATGACAAGTCAGTTGAACTATCATTTGATCAAAGTGCAGCAAAAATATATAATGATATTAAGAGCTGCTGCTATCTGCTAATGGTATTTAGTTTGAATGGTTAAAATATCAGTGATCTGGAGAACTTCAGATCAGGTCACCTTAATCAAGTCTACTTTACCTGCAGAGACAGGGTATCTTATTTTTTTGGTAAATTATTTTTTGTAGATTTTTGTAAATTAGCCTATATGTTTCAACTTAGAATTAAGAGAACTTAGAGAAATTTCTGTCTGTGGTGTTCTGGAGAAACAAGGATAATTTAGGAACAAAGAAAATGCAGATAAAGGAATAGAGGGTTTCAGATTAACGTCTTTGATCTTCCCACACATAGTCCTGATTAAACCGCATTTAGACAGAAGAAACTACTACCCCAATGATGTATATTTAACCTTCTTTTTGAGTGTGTTGCAAATTCTTACTTTTTGGGATTCATATAATTTGTGTGTGCAGCTGTGCCAGTGGATGAATGTTTGCTATTTAATTAATTTTATCTATATCTTAGAGGTGCTTCTTTAGAAATTTATGTCTGATAGAATGAATGGTCATTAGAGCAGAAATGTCAAAACTGGTATTTTCCTTGCTATCCTATATCAACGGTAACTGTTCTTCTTTCCTCTTCACTAAGAATAGGAAACTATTTCTGAAGGTAAATGGAAGACATCATCAAAATTGCACATGCATTTTACACTGACAAAGGTTGACGGAAATCAGTGTTCAAAAGTCAAGCAATTTATCAATTTTATTATTTGCATAATTAGGATTAAAAATTGACATGGTTAATTGACTCAGATGTGTTAGTGTAGAACAGCTGTTTTAACTAAATCCCTCAGAATTAGTAATTTTCAACAAGTATTAGGGGATTGCTTTCAAATGCGTGCCAGAAATCTCTATCTAATGCAAAAAGGTTGCTTCAGAATGAGTGTCGAGGAGAATATTCCACAATAAAAACATTATTAAAAAAATACATTCAAATGCATTTAGCATGTGTGGTTTTGGTTTTTTTTTAATTTTTAACCACTGAAGCAGAAATTATTTTCCAACAGAGGAAACTTTGGCTTATTTATTTAAATTTACCTTTGATTTGAGAAGCACGTTGTGAAGTACTAAAATACTTAATACTAACAGATAATGTGTTTTCTTTCAGAAGCTAAATGATTCTGATTAAAGACCTCTTTATTTCTGAATATAATGTTTGTTTAAATTTTTATATTTCAGAAATATAATTCATTACTACACATATGAAAAGCATTTTTAAATTGTTTTAAGCTACATGAGAATTCGTAGTTTTCAGTTTTTATGTACTCCACTCTTCTGTGTAATCTTGAGTCAATCTTTATACAAGCTCACAGTTTAGATGCACTGTTAGCACTCCTCTTGCAACTGGAGAGACCAGTGAACTTCTCTTAGATGCAAAATAAAAACTAACTAAATAAAATGCAGTACATGCTTCCCCTAGAAGGCAGATTTAGTCTGTGTCTGTGATATTCCAAAGAACCTTAGGGAATCTATGAAATGTGTTGTTTCATAGTACTGGCAGGTCCTAATATAGCTCAAAGGAAAAAATTGAAGGCAAGGTTTGTTTTATCAGGTCCTGGTGCTTGTGAAGTAGGAGCACTGCTCTTATTCCATTTCTCATAGCAGTTTTTAAACATTCAGTGCTTATCATCACTGATGTCTTTCATCCAAGTTGTTAGGTTTTCCTCCTTCTTACTGAAACATTTTCTCCCTTTCCTACCTTCTTATATATCCTATATGTCATCTGTATTTTTCTGTATGTATTCTATGCTGTGTAAGAAAGGGAAAGAAAGCTCACTGAATTGATTTTACAGCTTTCTTTTCATTACAAATGTAAGACATTCAGACATGGAGAAGCTGTAATCTAGCTAACTTAATTGAATTAACAAAACAGAATTCTGCTACTGACTGAGGCCTATGGGGATTACCTGTAGAGAGATAGGTGGTCTCTACCTTTGAAATTCTGCAATTCTTTCCAAAATAAGTGGGGGAAAAAAAACCCACTATAACCCACTTAACTAAAGATACTGATCATAGCTCTGACTACCACATTTTCACACATATAACTCTTACTTTGTAGATCATGTATGAATTTTAAAAGTGTTTTCATCACATGATCAAGCATATGGTGCAGTATCTGTAATACTGCCATAATCTCTGCCATAATCATTTTACAAGTGAGGACTTTCACACCTGCACTAAAATCTTACTTTCTTTAAGGTGCTAAAGGCTGGATTTACTGCCAACCCCTTCCATTTACTACTGCATTTTATTATGGTTTGTTAAAACAAATATTGATAAATCTTAATTTTGGTGTGCTCTCTGGAAATATTGATGTTAATGCCAGGTACCATGGAGCTTTAGCAAGACTTGTATAAAGTTCATGGGTATGAAAAATCAAGCTACACCAATGTAATATTGTTATAAATCATGTTACTTGCCTCTTTAATTTCAGTTGCAATTCCACTGGGATGAAAAGATTTATTCATTTTTAATACATTATATATTACACACTTTAATCCATGAAATACTAAAGATGTGGAGATAACCATTTGAGATCTAGTGTTATTGCTCTGCTGATATGAGCCGTTGAGAGAAGGCAGACAAAAGTACTTCTGAATAAAAAGACAAACTACATGCTGAAGTCTTATGCTGGAACTTTAGTTAAATGGGAAAAAGCTTTACATTTTAGTAAGTGTTATTATTGACATTCTAGTATAAAATCATAATAGATTTTACAGAAAGGAAATACTGGTAATGGAATTTCATTAAAGTCCTAATAATGTGAACACTGAGTAAATTGCTTCAAATCCATAAAGCTTCATCATTTGCATTTAAACAAATGAAATTACTCAAACAAAAAATGTCCTACATCTTTTGAAAGTTCTGTTGTAGAGCTAGAGGGTCGGTTCTTTTTAGAAAAATGCAGTTGGCTTTTTTTATTATTGAAGTATCATTCAATTTAATTTAAAACAAATTTCTATATTATATAATATTCTATTAGAAACTGATTTTTTCCCAATACAAGAACATTCTACGTTACAAAATAATAGGAAAATCACCCAGTTGAGGAGTTTCTTTTCTGATCTGTAATACCGTGTTACTCAGGAATCTTTTCCTTCCTCTGTTGCCCCTTACAATCCTTGATATCATGGAGTCTTTATTGCCTCTTAAATTCTTGTTTATTGTAATAAAGCTGCCTCTTTATGATGTCTTTGTTAAGGTCATAAAAATCATGTCCAAGAGTGTGGTATTTTCAAGATATTGTGAGCCATTTCAGATATATTTGGATTAGGTTCACTTTGAGTAAAACAAATGAACATAGGTTTTTGTAGCACTCCTCTATTACAGCTTTATACATCTCATACTTTTTAGCTCTGTTTGGAGCACTTGTGGAACACTAAGTGGAATAAAACATACTCCTCATCGTATTAGTACTCAGGTTAGTCTCTTTTTTTTTTTCCTGCCCTTCCTCCCCTGCTTTAACGTAATGTAAAGTGAAGCAGATTTCATGTGACAAAGTGATACTTTTCCTGCCTTAAGGTGAGATGGACTAGAAGATTCACCTCACTGCATATTTCTTATGGCAGCCGAAGCCGCACAAGACTAACTTCCCATAATTCTACATATGGAAAATACGTTGGCTGTTTCAAGGACATCTCATTTAGTCACTGATATTCCAAAGAAAGAGTTCAGAGTTTGGAGTGTGGTATTATGCTTTGACACTCTAGTAGCAGAGTAGACTTGAGCACCGTAAATAATACTGACTGTCATGGAAACTCAAGAATTCTGATTATGGCAATAGCCTAAATGCATCTGATTTTACTTCTGTGCTGAAAGGGATATCTTACAATGGTATTTTCCTCAGTGAGTATTTTCTCCTCTGATCAATCATACTCTACAGATCCGGTTAAAAAAGACAACCCTAAAACACTTTTGTAACTGTTAATGCATACATTTCCACAGTTTTAAAACTTCTGTGATTGTGGGTTTTTTTAATTTTTATCAGATGAAGTTTAACAGTGTTATATCAAAGGGTAATATGGTTTGATTTCCTACAGAAGGGGAGGAGGTTGAAGGATGTATTCTTCAGGATGTGAAACTTCCATGCGGACAGGTTCATCCAAAAGTAAATTCTGAAGAAGGACAGAAATGCCAAATCTGAGCCCAGATACTCATGCACTGCACTAAAAAAAAATTAACTATAACTCCACTCTCTGTCTGGAGCTTATACATATGAAAACATACTCAGCCACCTGACTTACATAATTTACTAGAAAAGACGAAAAATACTGAATATTTTTTGATTTTTCCTGTTCCCTGCTGCACAGTGGAGTTTCCCTGGTTTACTATTTTTGCCAAAGTCATGCTGGCAGATTGACCTTAACTAACAAAGCTTTACAGTCATCTAAGTAATTTTCACCAACTCTTGGAAGAGCATAGTATAGAAGTATATTTTATTTCTAAGAAAACCTTGTTCAATGATAAGCTCTCTAATATATAGAAGAGACTAGGTTGAAATGACTACAGGAATAATTGTTTGTCTTTATTCAATAATAATAGAAAATATTTCTATTACATACTGCATTTTCAAAGTGCCTACAAACAGGAGTAAGCTGAGAATTTTAGCCAGAAAAATCTGTTTACAACATAAAATGCTGCTAAGATTTTCTGAAGGTATGTTGTTTTAAATCCTTGCAGTTGTGTTATTCTTCATTTATTACAGTGTGTAATCTTTTGCCAGGGAAAAGAGTATGATTAGGGTGTTTGATATCTCTGCTTTTACAGTCAGATTATGAAAGTGATGCATTTTGGGTATTTCAGTTAGCTACTTCTGACATATGCAACTTCCTGGCTCTTCACCAGAGGAAAACTGTTTCTAGTTGAAATGATCAACCATACTGAACCTAATGTACCTTGAGAGTTTCTTATGAAAGTCAGTGATTTAAAGGCCATCCAGCTGTAAGCTAATAATTTCTACAGTGGGATGGTAAAAGCATTGATACAGAAATCACTGAGAAGCAACAGAGGAAATATGTGCCTATAGGAAAATGTTGCTGGGCATCCATGATTTTTTACTTTTTTCTCCCTTTGCTCAGCTGATGTGTGTTTGTTTTGAGCTCAGCCGTCATGCGTAAGGACATGCCAGCAGATTCTGTACTTAAGCTAAAAGATGTTTTCAATAACTTTTCAAGGTTGTAAGATTAAAGATATATATAATTAGGTAGAAGAGGGAAAAAATACAGAAATACTTCTCTAAGAGGAGAAGACTGTCTCCTGCTAGCAGTAATCAGTCAGACTATAATTTTTTAGAGGGTCTAATTTTTTTCCTATTTTTTTCCCATTTTTTTTCCTCATTCATTTGTAGTGTGATCAAGAATGAAAAGCAGCCTACAGAGATGATAGATGCCACCTTTATACTTTCAAATAAAAGAAAACAGGGAGAAAACAGTATATTTTTAAAAATTGTTTTCAGAACAATTGTTTTGGAACTCTTCTTACCCAGTTTCATTAACACTGTCCTTTGAATTTAATTGTTGCTTAGAGATGCTTGATAGTAATGCAGAATATTTTTACATACTTGGACATTCAGGATGTGAATTTTCAGTAAAAAATTCCACTCTAATTAGAATGCTCTTCATTAGGCTTAATTAATTTTGATTTCTTGCTGGAAATCTACTGAAGCCTAACTGGACTTAAACAGTAACTGACATTTAAAAGGAGCTATAATTTGCTTTAATTCACTTGTGGTAGATAAATTAATGGCACTTAAATTCCTTTTTTGTGCATCAGTCTCTGAAAGCTCAATTACTCCATAGCTCTGATTACTTTAGAGATCTCCTTGCTTCAGTGCTATCTCTTCCTTTCTCCTCTCTTTCCACTATTTTAAAGGTTTAAGGACAAGTAAAGAAGTAATTGAGAACATTACAACCCATTTACATTATCATATTGATTATCAACATTATTTTCTTTGCTTTTCTATTTGAGATGTATCTTTTTATATTATCTTTTACCTTAACCTTATATCCCAATGAGAACATCTAATTTAATTGAATGAGAAACATTGTCATTATGTTCTAAACATTGTTTACCTAATCATTAATGTCATTGGATCTTCATGCTGTGAAGTAGAGTACAAGTCCTAATGGCATACTGAAATGAGTCTCACGAGGGTAGGAAGGCAGAATTATCATATGAAAAATAAAGGTTAGATGTCTAAGCTAAATGATAAATCAAGATCTTTGTGAACAGGGGAAATCCCCACCAAAATTGTATTTTGTGAATATGGCTAAACTGGAGGAACTGGGAGTGCAATCTGAGCACATCCTGACTGTGTGTTGGAATGGGATGTGGATCCTGGCCATTGTGCCCTGCTGTTCCTCATGCCTAGCTGCATGAGTAGAGACAAGTGGAGTAGTGGTGTGCTTCAGTAAACTCCTCAGTCTGAGTATCTGGGAACAAGGACAGAAGGTGGCATTCTTCTCTGAGTTTAGATACAACTAGGATGCATGTCCTAGCAAAGCAAAATGATAATTTCTAAATGATGTCTTGAAGAGTTATGTATATTTTCCATGGTTCCCCAAAGCAATCAAAACGTATGCATGTGTTTAAGCAGAAGCATCTAGGTGTAATATAGTGCCTCAGAGCAGGACTGAATGAGAATAAACGGCATAAGTATACCCAGCATATGTGATGGTTCGCAACAATGCAGGGCCTTTTTTTAGCTCACAGTACAGTATCTAACACCAGCATAATGCTATATTTTTGTCTATTGACCCTGTTCCCAAAAGTGAACATATTCTGAAATGTGACTCATTTTAACCTTTGATAATGGAGTTTATAATAAAATTTCATATCTATATCCTGGATCTTCACTTAGCATATCAGGATGGTATTAAGAAAATGAGATATGTTCTCCCCAAATCAAGAGTGGATTGAATATTGAAGGAACAGCCTCCTCTTTCTTCTTGAAGAAACTTTACATGTAATTTCACCAAGACACAGGTCATATCAAAACAAAGCTATTAAAAAATCTCCACTGTTTGTAAGTGGTTTACATTTCAGAAGATCCTGAAGAGAAGCCAAGGGTACTTAGAAATTTTCAAGGCTTTTTATTGTCTCAAGCAGATTTGTGGCACAGGGACTCCTGTGTCACCAGACCTCTCCATCTAAACAGCTGAAACCTTTATTCAATCTGAGTTTGAATTCCTAGTGTTGCACCAAATGTGCTGCAACTCTATTAAGCAAACTTATGAATAAATTTCTAAAATATAAGGGAAAGACTAAATATACAAAATTCTAAACAGGACACAAAACAGTGTAGCATTATCCTAGAGGGAAGGAAAGCTTTGAAACACAATTTCTTAATTCTGGTACTACATGTATCTCTTCTCCTTCTTTCAGAAATAAGGATCCTTTTAATAGGATATTAAATATTTACTCTCCTTCTGTACTTTATGTGTAATGCTCAGGAAATAAATTATGTCTTTTTACAGAACAATGTTGCATTTTCAAAAGCTCATTCATTGTATTTATTCTGTTGTATTCTATCATAAATGGAAATGGACAAATTTATGGTAGACTAAAACAAATAATCTCTTCAACCTTTAAAAAGTAGATTTTTTTTTTAAATAAAAAGATAAACTTTTACAAGTTTTCTTTACTTAACTGTTCTTAGGTTCTTAGCAATAAATATTAATATTGTTGGCAGTCTAATAAATACTGAACTGAATAAATAGCAAAAATGAGGTAGAAATTACCATGAAAAGAAAAACTCTGTACAAGGGGGAAGAGTAACCTTTTCCCCCTTCCATCCTACTGAATTAATTTAATATTGATATTTCACTGAAAAAGCTTTTACTTTCTTCTACTAGTCAGGAACCTTTTATTTAACCTAATAAACTAATAATGGTTGTCTGAAATAACCTCATAGCTAAATAGAATTAACATTTTCCATTCAAGCTCCTGTATCTGGATGCCAATTTTAATCTGAATGCAAAACCTTATATTACTTACTGCTATACAGTTTAATAGATGGTCTTCAGTTTTAAGTTATCCTTAATGGCTTCATAAAAGTGCTCTTTGAAATTTCTGCTAGCAGCTGTCTTCTGTTAATAAGGTCAGGAAAGATATAATCAAAGTTACTCTTTTCCCCTAGCAGAGTTCAAACAACAGGTAACACTGTGTAAGACACATAAAAGACTTTTATGGAAAAAGGAGTATATTCTGCTAAACAAATCACAGTGGCCATTTCAAGCAAATTTAACAAGTAGGTAGAATAAATATGATGCTATATAATACATATTTTATAAGACTGCAGGCCCTTACATAGTTTTTAATAAATTTTTAATTGTGTGCAATTTTCCACTCCAATAATTTAAAATGAAAAATGTTTTACCTTTAGAGAAAATTAGTTAAAGCACTGAAAACCATTGCATTAATAAAGAAACTTTGTTTAAGACAAAGAAGATAGATTTTAAAAAAAAAATAATAATTAAAACCCAATTACATCATTTTGCTAAATGCTTGAAGTAGAAAAGTACATAAGCAATTTAGGAGTGTAAATTGCCCTAGATCAGTTAAGACTTCTTGTAAATTGCTGCAATGTTTCAGAAGATGCTCCCAATTAGTTACAAAACGCATTTAAGTAGGAGTCCAGAAATTACTGCTGTAGATAAGCCCATCAAGACTTTCACTGATCAAATAAAATAGAATTCAGTTTTTCAGTGAAAACTGTCTGGATTGACTGGCTGTTGTCTTCAAATAATGTGAAGGCCTTTTATTAATTTCTAAATTCCAGTTCTCATCCTGGAAGCAGTTTATGAGGGGACTATGTATGAAAAAGTGTATACTGTCTGCTCAGAGTGAATGCTGTACTAACTAAGGAAAAAGTGGACTGATGGTAGTAATTTACTAATACAAGAAATCTTTATAATAAATCTATTCCTAACGACCTACAGATATTTCAGATGTATTATGGTGATCATAGAATGGTTTGGGTTGGAAGGGACCTTAAAGATCATCTGGTTCCAACCTCCCTGTCATGGGCAGGATCACCTCCTACTAGATGAGGTTGCTCAGGGCCCCATCCCAAAATGTACAGGATTTTTCAAAGTTTTCACTCCTGGTAGAAAACCAAAGCCAAACGTTTATCTTTTCTCTTGCAAGACTAACTTTATAGGTGCTGGCAACTGTAATATGTCCCTTCTGGAACAGAATGACAAATATTACTAGTTGTTTTGAAGCAAGTGTTAAAAGAGAACTGTGATGTTATCTTGGAGGGAAACTGTGATTCTATGTTTTTGCATTTATATACATAACTCACATAACTTCTCTCTAACAACATATTGTAGAATGCTGCCTTAGAAACTAATTCACTGAAGATGTATGAGATTTTTTCAAATGTTCCTATATGCATCAGATCTGTAACAGGTTGTGGTCTTCTCTCAGGTCTAACAAAATACTCTGGACTGCACTCAGTCACTAAACTGGGTTTTTCAGACATGGCCCATGTAGTGTGACAGGTCCCAAATCGCTTCCCACCTGCTTACTGTAGCTTATAATACAAAAACCTTGGAAACTTCTTCTTGAATGCAAATAAAGGGTAAAGCTAATTTGTCTTGTTGCTGAGATGAAAAGAGACCCTATGAGCAAAGTATTAGGAGCTACAAAAATTAGTCTGTAGTGGATTAATAAGGTAACACCTGAACCCATACAGTGGCGAATGCACAGAGATTATTGATATGGAGTTGTTTGGTTATATTAAAATATCTTTTTCTATTAAGGTTTGATTATAATAAGTTAGTAGGATAGAAAAAAATATTCAAGAGAATGTAAGCTTTGTTTCAAATAGTGGGCAACTTAAATCTGGGAGTAATTTTTTGTCTATTATTTATGTTACAGTGTTCTTGCTATTGACTATGGCCTTCTATGCCTAGCACTATGGAAGTAGAGGTGCAGAGAGTTTTTAGTCTAGGCATTTGTTAAGTGAATGTGAATGTGAAAATGCAGAGATCTTAGAGGACTAGGAAGAAATCAGTATTGGTTAGCTATGTAAACATTTCTGTCAGTAGAAAGCAGACTAGACCTACTGAGTTTTTGTACTTGTACAAGTATGACAAAAGCATCAGAGATGTTTTTTAGAAAATTTAAATTTATAACCCTCTCTAGAGGAATGTAGCCATATACACACTAAATTAGACATAAATTTGTGTCTCCTCTGGGTCTCATATTGTACCCATGAGATTATCATATGTTGTTACATTGCATGCTTTTGGGTGTGTGATATTAAGTGGATGCAAACTGAGAATATAAATCTTGCTGGAATTTTTTATTAAGTTTGATTAAGGAGGTCTGCATAGGCCATTTTCTACCAAAACTAACTTTCTCCCGAGCTCTCTTATTTATCATTGCAAACTAATAAATATGTCAGTTGATATAGAGCTGTCCTCCACCTGCACTCTGCTGTTGGACTCTATTACATATTATTTTTAGCCTGAGATTTGGACTTATTCTCTACATCATCTTGTCTGTATGATTGTCTGTATATATGGAAGAAGAAAGAAGGTGATATGGAAAGAAAGATAGCGGTATGCAACATGCATAATCTCAGGAAAACTGCTTATGATTCATCTTATGGATATCAGGGGCTATACTTAGCTCCCATTAATAAGTGTTCTATCTGGCTTTTTACATAGGGCATCAGCCTAAAAAAGTGAAGTTAAAAGGTATAATTCAGTATCTGCAACAGGTCACATTTCTTGGTTACATTAATTTCTTTATGTATTTGAAAATATATCAGAAAGGAAGAATACGCTCTTGCAAAAACCACTATTAATTTCAAATATCAGCTATAAGTTTTTTGAATCCTCTAAGACTTGGCTTTAAGGATCTCCATGTCACCTGTGTCCCATTCTTGATGCTTAGTTGCCTGTGTTTATTTTAAGGTATTTGCTGTTCTTAAAAGAACTTCTCAACTGGGTAACAGTATACCTGCCTTCACTAGTGGTATTTTTGGAAAACAGGAAAACGCTAAAATGATTTTCCCAGTCAGACTTGTTAGGTTTATAAATTTGCAAGTGAAACTTCTAGCAGTAATTGTTGTTTTTTAATTTAAAATAAATAAATAAATGAAACATCCTCATAACTATTCCATTATTCTCTCTGAGGTCCCAGGCATGGTGCACTATATTATAGAGTAATCCAAAGAAACTAAGGCTTTTTGGTTTTGTACATTTTTGAAAAGATAGTTCAGAATTGTCAGATCACAAGACCATAAAATTCCTTGTTTCTCGTGAATTAGAAATTAATTTTAACAGATAATTCCTTGGAGACACTTGACATTTCCATGTAGTAATTACTATTCCCTCAAAGGATATTGGTCATAACTAACTCCCAAGTGTCTGTTCTAGTAATGACAGTTTTTTTTTCCCCATGTGAAACAAAGGGTTTTGTTTAGCTCCTAAATAACATCAGACTTATTTAACCAAAAGGAGGGATCACACAGTTAAACACAGCAATAAATTTCCAAGGTGCATAGACCTTAGTGTTGATTGAATTCAGGAAATGTCATCTTCGGCATTTTACTTTAAATTTCTATTACTAAATTCAAATTTTGTCCTGGTTTTTGTGCTTCTGTATCAAGCTTTTTTACAACAACAGGAGTATACTTGCTAAATTTTATTATTTAAATAGCAAGCAAAAAAAAAAGTTGGAGAAATCTTTTTACTGAACTAAATAAAACAATGATAACATTGTCAAGTAATGTCTGATTTCTTATTTGTAGAACTTGTTTCTGACAAATTTTTGCAAGAAGAGGAAAAAAAGGACCATATACTAAATCTTGTTCTATGTAATTAATTGTTTATATCTTAAATCTTACTATATTTTAAATAATTACATTTTTAAAAGTGATTCAAAGTAATTTCTGAATATTTCCTGTATTTTCTAATGATAGAATTCTATAACAGGTTTTTTACTTCTAAACAAAATCTGAATTCTTTTCTGTAGCAGTCAAGTGACAAAACTTGTCCTAAGGTCAACTTGTCTTGAGTCAACTTGGATTTCTTGCAGCTCTCACATTAGCTCAAATAATTATTAGCAGCACTTCTGGATACTTGCCTAAAGATATACTTCGTTGATTTGGTCACCCCCTTAAAATTTTCTTTCATTCTTGAAGTTAAATCCTCACACTTCAACTGTAACCCGTCTCTTTGATGAGATATAGATATATATATATATCTCAAGTTATTTGGTTTAATGTGAATATGACCAAAACTGTTCTTAATCTTTAATTGCAAACTTTCTTCATATAAATTCTTCTACAGTTAGTATGAGCAGCACCCTATAATCCTGTTTGGAAATCAGAGCTATAACTTGAAAGCCGTCTACAATTCAGACCTCTTAACACAATGGTAGAGGTTGGAAAAAAAAAAAAAATTGTATGGGAAAGGAGGACTGGAATTTGTCTCTTGCTTGACTTTTTCCTTGCTTGCGTCTCCTTCCTCGTGCTGTCCATTTTACTATCTCTTCTCTCTTCTTTTGCCAACTTTGCGTTAGCAGCATGCGAAAGTAAAGTTTTTTAAACTGTCCAAATATCTCTGTTCCATATCTCTCGGTAGAGCCCGTAAGATGTTAAATACCTTAGAAATTTTCAAGAGACAGAACAGTAAGCATTAGAGATGTGCCACTAGAATGTCCTTTTTTTCTCAACTCTACGTCTAAAGAGACATCTGTAAGTTTTAGTATTTATTTTTTCTCATTGCCAAGTCTTAAGTTACTACCTGAAATAAAACAAAAAGTAAGAAAGCCATTTTTCTTTCCTCATTTGTCAACCTAAACTATCCGGTCTTACTGTATAAGAAAGAGGGTTTGATATTTTCTAACAGAAGACTAAAATCTTCCAGTTAGCTGTTCTACTTATATTCATAGTTTGTAATGGAATATTCTGATAGCAATAATTTAAAATTTTATGCAGAAATTTGAAAACAAATACAAATCTGTGCTGAACACCTGATGTTTCTCTTGCTTCCTTCTTCAGGAATACTCAATGTTGCTTTCAAACTTACAGGAAAATCTGAAGTTGTTTTTTGGTTCTAATCTATAAATTCTGAATTTAACATATGTTTAAAGATTTTGAAGCAGCCTCAAAATTGAAAACCTGATTCTTTCCTTAGTTTATGATCGAAATGCATTTGGAGACATTTTCACTCTTGGTTGATTTTTTTGGTACTTTGAAAAATGCTATAACATTTAGAGTCCTACTATAGGTAATCATGTTTGATTCACAATATCTACAAAGAAAGGTTTAGTAAGAGGGTACTATTTTTAGATAACCCTAGAATGCAGTAGTGATGATAAAATAAGTTGAGAGAGCATATTACAGTGTTTCAGATGGAAATACATATTTTTATGAAAAATATTAGCTTTGTTGTGCCAGTGGGCTTTAAAATATGTCATTGAATGTTAGCATGTAAAACATTAATGCTAAGTGGAATCTGGGCCTTTCCAGAAGGTATTTTAGTAAGCTCTAATTGTCATTGTTTGCCTTGCTCTAATTTGCACTGTTCACTTTAGGATTGTTTGTCTAAGGGTCGCTTATATAAGACTAAACCCTTTTTTGTCTTACTGTGAGTAGAAAATTGTCGAGCTTATTTTTTCATTTACAAAGAACACTGCCCTGTAGAGCATCTTGAATGTATTTGTTTAATGCAAGCAGAACAGGGAAACCTCAATAATTAATTATTAAAATGAGTAATTTGGCTAATTAGCTGATAGAAAGGTCCAGCAGTGCAGTCCTTGGCTTAGGAGAAGGAAATTGCATAGACAAAAACAAAAATTCAGTTGTTTATTAAATAATGGTATAATTTAATGGAAGATGAAACTTAAATGTGAAAATATGCAAACCCATAAGCTGCTTTTCTCAATATTTAGTTCCCTTGTTTGTGTGCACACACATTTAGTTTCTTTCTTACTTTGTGACGTGCTTGGATTTTTGTTTCTTTCGTGTTACAGTATTCTCACATTGAAGTAATTTGTCTGAACTGTGGATTCAGGGCGAACAGTGATTTGAGAAGTGAAATAATTTCCCTATGTAAAATATTACTGTTATTGTTGTCCACAGCTAGTAATCTAAGTATATACATGAGCATCTACCAAAATTTGATCTATGCAGCTACCTACTAGGGTCTCAAATCAATGTATTTTAATTGTAATTAATACACTGTACTGAATGGTGATAAACCCTATATATTTTAAAAGTTTTAGATAGGTATAAAGGATTTATTTATCTCCATTAAAGCAGTAGGACAAATGAGGAACAAACATTAATTTCTCTTAATATACATTATTTGATTATATTATTCTTGTGAGCATTAGTCACAAGAGCTTTAATTTTTTACCATTATATAAAAAAAACAATCTTACAAATCCTCTGTATATTTTCAGTTTATGTTTTAAACTTCTGAATATCATATGCTCTGATTGTCCAGTGTGATATATGACCAACTGTCAATGCTGGTTAAGAGTTTAATTTGCCAGTGCATGATTACACCAAGAAGAATCTATAGATTTCCTCATTCCACTATTTCTTTTGGCAGGAACAGAAGGAGTTTGGATTTTTATTTTACGTTTTCCATGAGAGTATCAGGATGTTGTTTGAGCTGTTATTATATTTCTGAAATACTGTAAAAAGGAATCAAGCAGGTTTTTAAAGTAAAAAAAAAAAAAAAGTAAATTAAGTACAATAAGCTATACTCCTATCTATTTACTTGTTCCTCATTACTTTGTCAACTAACAGCTTGAATTTGTGGATGTATTTCATGTGATCGATGTATCAGTAGGCACATTTTTGCAAGGGAATTGGTAAATTTATTTTGTACAAGAAGCTTATCTAATAGGGTTTCAAATGTGTAAACGATGGGAAAAAAAAAACACCACAAAACAAAGCATGAGAAAGCACTGATGTGTCATCACAGGCTCGTAAATAAGAGGGGGTAGGAAATATTGTCTACTAATCTTTTCCTTCTATACATTTGATCTGATCTCAATTCTGTGATGCTAGTTTTGTTTTGAGATTGGTGAACAAATGCACTATAGTCATCAAACCCAAATCAATTAAAGAAATTGGGTTAGTCAGCCTGAAGAAGAGAAGACTCTGTGGGTACCTTACAGTGACCTTCCAGTACCTGAAAAGAGTCTATAAGAAGGCTGGGGAAGACCTGTTCACACAGGTATGTAACAAGAGGACAAAGGATAATGGTTTCAAGCTAGAGAAGGGTAGATTTAGGTTGGACATTAAGAAAAAGTTCTTTACTATGAGGGTGGTGGATCACTGGAACAGGTTGCCTAGAGAGGTGGTGGAGGCCCCATCCCTGGAGACATTCAAGGTCAGACTTGATGGGGCTCTGAGCAATCTGTTTTAGTGTGAGATGTTCCTGCTTATTGTAGGGGAGTTGGACTAGATGACCTTTATAGGTCCCTTTCAACCCAAGACATTCTATGATTCTAAAAAAGAATCCACAACTTTAAGTTGCTTCCAAGCATTATTGCCTTACTACAGCACAGAAAAAAATATTTGTTAAGCATTTTGTCTATGGTGATTTAAAATACTATTGTGTTTTGTGATACCTGTATTTCTTAATCTGTTTAAGGTTGTTGTGTTGTGTTTTCTGTGATACCAAAGTTGGTGTTATTAGATCTCTCCAATTTATACTTTTATAAAAAAATACTTTTTACATTTTAGAGATCCATATAACTTCTGGCAATTGTTTTGAGTCTGAAAACAGAAGCACGGTGTATTCTGTGAAAGTACCAAAATACCCTTTCCAGTGTGCCAAAATATTTGATCTTTCATCCATGGCAACAAGAGGCATCAGAAACATGGTAACTTTATAGCCCTCGAAGGAAAGAAAAGGGAAAGATTTGAAGAAGGTTTATTTTAAATTTTGGAATTTGTTGACTTGAAGTATGAAGTAACCTTTGATCGTTAATTTAAAAACAAATTACATCTAAATGCTATTTTCTTTGATTACATAATAAACCAGATGATAAGCATGGTGATTTTTTTTTTTTTTTAACCAAAACTACTGATAAGCAGGTACAATGAACAGTCACCCTTGAAATGTGGTTCTGTTTATACAGCCCAAAATAACACAAACTTTACAAGCATTACAAGTCAGGTACCTTGCTGAGAAGTGCCAATGGTTACATATTTTTCACTGATGAAGTAAAAGTTCTACAGTCTGTAATAGAGAATAAGTAACACAGAAAACAGAAATCATGACAGTGGAGTTTCTGAATGCAGTTTGTGGAAAAAGAAAATGTGATACTGCAGAGATGAACACATTTTTTTGTACAAGGTCTTAGACTGGAGTTGCTTAAATCTGGTTCAGTGCCTTCTTTCTTGAAAACACAGCACTAAAGAAATGGATGGGAGAAGCTGACTACTGATGAATGTGTAATTGTTAGGAAATACTGTAACTTTTTTTGCTACTTACACTAAGGGAATACATCATTAAGCATAGAACGTCTCCATGCAACTCTGATTTTAAGTCTGCGTTTCATAAAGTCCAAGCTAAAAGGAATGCAGAAGTTATACCATCAGAATCTGCTAGATACCATTCAAATAGTTTACTTGGATCCCTTTCAATTACAGCAAAGCTCAAGTAACCCAGACAAAATCTATGCACAAATTTTGGAAAAAACCCATTATATCAGTTTTCAGTTAGAAACTACTTACTGATAGATGTACCCATGTGTCTTTCTTAAAATAGGTCAAGAAGCAGGGGGGTGGGAAAAAAAAAAGACGCTTACCCCAGGACTAGATTATGAAAACTGAAATGAGATAGGGGAAATTGATGCACAGAATGGTAGTTTGTCAGTATAGTTTTGGAATGAGTTTTGTGTATCTGGAAACAGGAAGAGAGATACCCTAAAACAGAATGCAAGAATAAGAGAAGAGAGAAGAGCTTGAAAGGCAAGTATAAGATAATACATATTGTCTTACTTTTGATTTTGTGCAGTAAATTATATAGTAGTTGTTGCTACAAAGTGAAATGATGGCTGATGCAGTTACCCTCACTTGTATTTCTATATTAAGACAACAAATTAATGCTTTGATACCTGTCTCATTCCATTAACAGTGTATATTTCTCCACGGTATCTGATCTAACAGGAAATTCACTTCAGCACCCTCTCACCATCTCCAAAGGCATCTTTTTTACAGTGATATTTCTTTGAAAAGTGCACATAGCTCTAGTAAATAATATTTGTGCCTGGTTAGAATCTCTAAGTGAATTTTCACAGTGTGACTGCCATGTATGTGCTTGTAAAAACCATGAAACCATATTGTCCTGTGCATTGCTAGACTTTTTTTTCCTTATCTCTAAATAGAATGCATCACATAAAGACACTTTGATTTATGTTATCTTATATAACACATTTCACTGCTTTCAGTTTTAGACTTTTAAATGAACCTTAGCATCAGATGTACTCTTTAGTGAGCAAGAAAAAAGATTAATTTTTGCCACTTGGAATTCCATTCTCGTATCTTCAGCACAGACTTTAAACAGTATCCCCATCTTTAATAACCTCATTATTGCTGGAAGCACCGAAGACTTACCTGAAATGTTACACTATATATATGCTGTTATAGATACACATTATATTATGCAGCTTGGTTGTACAACCCAAAGTTGTTTCTTTTTAGTTTGTTTTTTGTTGTTGTTGTTGTTGTTTGTTTGGTGTTTGTTTTTTTTAAGTAAGCAAAACCAATGAGATGTTATTTGCAAATAGATGCAAATCATATACACATCCACATTAATTATTGCTCTCATTTGCAAATTAGTAGTGTGGAATTAACATTCAAATTTTCCATCTACCACAGAATCACTGCATTTTATTAAATTACTCAGTTTGTTATCTATAGTCAATGGTATCTCTAAAGCAGCATTGCTCTTCAGTAAGCAGTTCTCATCACATGCAATGAGAGAGACTATTTTGTGGTTGTTTTGAAGCAGAGGGAATTAGATTTATCAGCGGAAATGCTTACATCTGGATATTAAAAATATAAATGTGGTGTTGCTTTTTGTGCAAGTACCAATGATAGCTTTCCTTTCTGATATTATATTTCTAGATAATACCCTATTCCTGTTAACTACCTGTATTGCTTAAAGACTGCTAAACATATCAATAATTAGAAATACTTTTTAAAAATTATACTTTGTATTTCTATTACGCATTTTCATATGAGTAATTAAATTCTTCATTGTTGGAATTAAACAACTGTCCATGATACATAACAATTTCCCTAATACATCAGGATTTCTTTGCTGGAAATCCAAAGAAAGGCCTGTCTGTCTCCTAACAGGCAACCACCTTCTTCAAATCGAAGATCAAAAAGGCATTGAACGTGTATGCACTGAAATTCCAATGTCTAAAACTTGGCATTTCTAGCTGGTGAGAGTCTTCTGAGATTTGTCTTACTGTGTGGCATCCCATGTTAATGCTTGCACTTACTAAAAGGTCTTGAATGTTACGCTGTTTCACTAAGATGTCCTTTTTCTCTCTTTTTCATTAGTCTCTATATTATTTGTCATGCTACTTGCTTTAAACACGGATGTTCTAGATAGTGCTTTTTTGAAAAGAAACTTATTTTGACTTTCACATTGCAGTTTTTATAATAAAGTTGTGGAGGTAAAAAGGAGGAAGGGAGGAACTTTGGGAGTTAAAGTCTCTTGTCTTCCCAAGGAACTGATATGTCTCATGGGGCTCTGCTTTCCTGGGGATGGCTAAACATTTACCTTCTGAGAGAAATTATTGAATGAATTAATGATTCTGCTTTGCTTGTGTGAAGAGTTTCTTGGGGGTTTTTTATGGGTTAAACTGTCTTTATCTCAACTCAAGAGTTTTCTCACTTTTATTTTTCTGATTTTTCTCCTCCATCCCAGTGTGGCAGGCAAGCCCAGCAGCTGGCTGGGGCTTAGCTGCCCTCTGGGGTTAACTTATGACATCCAGGCTGCACACTTTCACCAGCTACCTTTAACTGGCTCTTCAATTTGTTACAACTCTCCTCCAGTAGATTAAAATTGCTATTGCAACACAAAGTAGCCATACTTTGTTATCCTCCACCACCCCGTTATTTTCTTTGCAAGGATAATTTTCTACTTTCGTTATGATACCAACAAGTGTCACAGCTCCCACAAGTAATTAGGAAATGGTGAGGTGTCCTTCATGCTTATGCATATCTGGTGATAATGAGCTGTTGGATTTGCTCTTGATTACTTTAGGAAAGAAGGAAATGTAAGCAGCAAAGTTAGTGACAACTTTTTTTTTTTTTAATGTTCTTCACATACTTAATTTTATTGCTTGGTTTCAGTATCTCTCCATCTCTGAGAAGGGAGAAATGTTGCCATATATAGTAACTAGGATTGCACCTATTTGTGTGATTGCTTATGTGTTTTAATCTTAATATTTTAGTAACAGTGGTGTAATTAAAGTAATAATCACTGTAAGATAAGTTATAGTCTAACTATGGATTTATTTGAAAAGCTGTGAAAAACTCACATACTTTGTTGTCAATCTGAAGTTATATTTAGTGCTCCTTGTAATACAACAAAGGATTTCTTTCATTACCTGGAGTATGTATTTCTTGATTGTTCTAAGAGGAAGCTGTCTTTGGAAAACTATAAACTCCTAGTCACTGAATGTATTTCTGATCCTTATCTTCATTTTAATTTGATTTTTTTCCAGGGTCAGGCTGTATGCCCTGAAATTGATTTTTTTAAACTCAGATTCTCATAGCTAGCTTGGTCTAGAAGCTAGAAATAAAATAACTGGAATTTCTGGGACTCAGTGCAGAAACAAAGATGCAGTGTTTACAGAGTTGGAAAATTAAAAAAACTGATTTTTCTCAATCTTTCATAGGAGACTCCTAAAAGAAGAGGGTTAGCTATGTAGGACTGCCTGATCTGCAAATGGATCAGATCTTAGTCTTTTTCCCAAGCTGTTTTCTTTGTGTCTCCAGGAAGATGCTTCATATGTCAATCTTCCACCTGTGGCCTTTTTCTAGCAGTAAATGTTCTCTCTCATAAATAAATGAGCAGAACTCACCTTACTCAGTTCTTTGAGCACATTTAAAAAGAAGCTTCTGTGCAATATTTTATTATAAATTATTCTATAAAAAGACCCTTACTTGCAAGGGAGGCTGACTCATAACCACTGCTAGAAGAGGCTTTTGTGTAGACTGAAGAGGACAGAATTTCAGCCGCACTGCTACAGTGGCCCAGCTCTGATGGAGCAATGCCAAAGCAGAAGTGATATAGACAGACACTCTTCTTTTTAATTTGCCTGTATTGCAAGACCCAGTGTATATAGCAGTGGATCTATTGTGCATGTGCAGAATTATAGTGATACCTGTGAGATTTCTAGTCATTGGTAATTAATCAAATTATTGCTTATATGGAATTATTATTTGCTGCCTCCATAGTACTTAAATAACTCTAAAAGACAGGAGATAGCTTAGTACGGAAAAGTATGTAGAAAAGCTTGAACTGTTAACCAGCTGTGTGAAGATGAGTCTTTTAAATCTTTAAGAGATGCAAATAAGTTTTATTTGGTACTTTTTGCAGAGAGTTCCATTCCTCCTAATAGCTATAATATTCTGCTACTATAAATATATTTATACATTATGTACGTGAGAGCATGTATAGTAATCCCTTGCACTTTGTACAGGGATTATAAGAACAGTTTGGTGCTCTAAAACTACAGCATTTTGCAGTACAGGGAAGTAGGTGATGATTTAATTTCATTTTATCTTAAAGGTAAAGAAATCTAACATTTGTATGTGTTCCTCACACTATTAGAAAGATTTCTATCTGCTAGCTCTTAGCTATCGTCCTTCCTGTGTTTTGGGGGGTTTATTTTTTCTGTTCTGTTTTGCCTCTTGTCAATTGCAGGGATGTATGGTAATGATATTGTATTTTCTTCTCACAGATGTAACATCCAAGTGCACTACATCTGGCTGTGGTTGGGGTGGATTAACTGAACAGGCAGAGAAATTAAAATAATGGTGTAGATTGTAGTTGCTTTAGAATTTACATATTTTCATTTCCCTTGATTGCCTATAACTTTCAGCCTACTGAAGCTGATTGTTCAAAAAGCCTTTGCCTCTGAAATGCAGGTGAAAGCAGAAACATTATTTTGAAGTGGAATCTGTGAGTTATGGAATCCTAAATATTTCCTGTGGTACCACCCAAATTAAAGGCAACTCTACATTTGAGTTCTCTACTCCAGGGAAATGCTGTCTTAAAATAAATAAGCTCCTTGGCTTTTGGGTTGCTTTTATTATTTTTCTGAGTCCCTTTCTCCAACTGTGCATGCAAGGGCTGTGAAAATAGCAACCAACCGGGGAGGATATTAAAGAGAAATAGAATAAAATTTTATTCTTATTTCCTAAACATCAGCATGTAGAAACAAATACTAGGTTTCCTTATTTGAAAATGAGTATTAACTTTCTGTGATAGTTCCAGATTAAGTTGCTATAACCTTGCAACTGGCAGCCCAAAGGCTCTGTCAACAAGCAGTTTAGTCAGTTTTTCCTTCATCTTTGATTTTTTTGTCCACTTAGAGTTACTCTGGTGGTGTCCTGTTTCTTTCCTGAAGTGTTTAAAAGTCCTTCTAAAGATATAATCTAACTTTCAGAGAGAACAATATGAGGAGAAAGTGTCTGCTCTCTAAAGGTTTTAAAAAGGATGTCAACTAAATCTTAGCTGACATAGACATATGTCTACTGCATTTACTCTGACTTTCACAAGTGAATTGTAAAAGTTTTATAAGCACATTTCTTTACTTATACAGCAGTACATCTTGTCACTGTGCTTGCCAGAAAACAAAGTGAAACTTACTGTGCATAAAGTAATCAGCATTTTTATTCACTAAACTTACTGAACTATGTACAGGCCTTATGTTCTAGTGAAGAGGCTAGAATTGCTTACATGCCCTAGTCCCTTAGTTTAAGATCAAAGTAAAAAAGCAATGTGCTTTGTTTCTTTTCTCTTGAAACATTTGGGTTAAGTCACCTGGAAGGAGCTATCACACCTCCTTTGACTGCTGCCACTGGTGACATCCAGACAAGGGGAGAGTCTTTATACTGTGTTCAGACACGAACTGGCAAAACTCCCAGTGACTCCTCTTTATGCAGGAGCAGGAATGTTTATACAAACATATTAAATGAAAACCGTACTCAGAAAAGCAATATGTAATACAGTAATGCTATCAGATAAGAGCATGTTAGTTGAATGAATCTCCTTTGGCTGAGTTTTCATTGTTTCTAGGGTTGCCATTTTAACGCTTAACAGTCTTGTAGCTGGAAGAAGAGCAAAGTCAGTAAGAATTCACAAACATCAGATGTAGTCTACACTTTTCATACTATATATTTTCCATTTCTCTCGTGCTCTATATTTAATATCTCTACGTTTTTTTAATACATAGTATTGTCCTTCGTATGTGTTTTCCTGTTATGTTTGAATGTATTTATTTCTTTTCATAGCAGATTGAAATATGTAAGAATCAGCAATGCAGCTACCTGTGGATGTACAAGCCATTTGATGCAGGTTCTGAGTTTTTTTCTGATGTTTGAATGAAATTTCCTGGAATTAAAATCAGTGCTTATTGCCTCTTGTTCTGTTACTGAGGAACACTGAGAATAGAGTCTGGCTCCATCTTCTCTACTCCCCTGCACCAGATGTTTATACACATTGATAGGACTCCCCATTCCTCCTCTTCTGGACTATACTCTCCCACCCATTTGTTGCATTCAATTCTCTCTTCTGCCCAAGGAAGGCAGCGCATCTTATATGTAAGTTAAGAGCATTTTATTAGTCTATCTGAAATCCTAGCAGTCTAATATAAACATTACTATTAGTGTAGTTGCAGTGTTTCTAGGACTTAAGAGTTTTAAGGAAATACAGTAGAAATTAAAATACACAAACTTCTCTGTATCCACCACTTTCTGATGTGCCTGCCTTCCTTCCACTGCCTCCCAAGTCATGAGATTGATGGCTTTGGGCTAGCAGTGCACAATGGTGGGGCAAGTCAACAGCATCTCAGATTCTTTGCCAGAAGTATGATGGTGGTTTCTTCAATCACGTGTGAGAACCCACTTGAAGTTGTTTGTACACGTTGCTAGCATGCTCTACACCTTACTCTTTCTTCCTTGTTACACAGCTCCATGGTGCATCTACATTTGCTGTGTGTTTCATACCATTCTTTGCTCTCTTTGTTGTCCCCAAAGCTGTTCTTACTCATTGTCCAGGACTGCATTTCTTTGACAACCAGTAACTGATCATTGACAATTAACATCGGTGAGTTTATGGCCCTGATAGGATTCTGTGACTGTACATTCAAGTTTCCTGCTATAATCACATATAATCACGTATCTGTACTCATTGCGCTTTATCCTACAGTTAGGGGCAGTTCATTCCACACATAATTAGTTGCTGTTACTAGCCATCTCCTATAAACCCCCCATAGAACAGTCAGTGTTTTGCCACTCACCTTAAAGAAGCTGAAGAGCAGTTCAACCCATGCCAGCCTGTTAGCTGCTGCTGCAAGCCAAATTACAGCTGCAGGCAGGTCCAAAGTCTATCCTGAGGCCTGTGTTATTAGTTCAACAGCAAGCCTGAGGCCAGGTACAAGCAGTAAGTACTGAGCTACAGAAAACTTTCAAAAATCTATTTATTAAACCTTATTTAAACTTGAAAAATACAAAGGTGAACCCTTATTTCTTCAGCTATGCTGCACCATCCTTCATTTTTCTCTGTAGTGTCTGAATTTAAGTGGTAATTCCTTGTGTCTACCCATGCTGTCTTCTTACCTTTTCATTTGTTTTTCTGCAGTTTTGCATATTGTCTGCTTCTACAGCTACAGTAAGTGGTGAAAATGCTAAGTTAAACAATAAATAACTATATTATTTTTCTATTTCTAAAAGCTATTTATAAAGTTATTATATATTTTCCCTGTGGACTGTGTCTTCCATGTTCTAAACAAATAGGGAATTTGGGAATTAAAACTGGTTTACATAAGCAAGAAAACCCTCCTACAGCAAGGACTTCTCTAGTCCCTTAGGATTATTTTCAGGGCTAGTGAAATTTCTTTGGAACTCGAAGATGGGAGATCTTACTAGATGAGAGAAGCAAGTGAGCACTGACTTACAATATCAGGATTTGTCATGGTGTGCAGTTTCATTGGTACAATGAAGCTAACGTAACTAAACTACACCCACTGAAGTGTACAGTTAAAATACTACTCTGAAGAAAACTGATATATATTTAAATGTAAGTTACTATCACAGAAGCTGTGGCTAAAGCAATTGCTCTGGTTTGGGCTTTTTTTAACCATTGTATCAGCTATTTAACATAACCTTTGGACTTTTTTGGGGTTTTTGCACTTTCTTTTTTTCCCTACATATTTTAAATTTAAATCACAGGATGCCTATCGTAACCAGCATTTTAAAAGTTCAGAGGGATTTGCCTTTTGCTTCCTGTCACGGAACCCAGTTGTTAAAGTTGTCATAGGCTTTGGTTCAAATTACCTGTTTTTGTTCATTGCTTGTTTTAAAGAGAGAAATTTATCATTGAGCATAACTATAAATGGGGGCAATATAGTGTAAGTAGTATCTTTTAATCTCTGTTTTGTATCTCAAAGCTTGTTACTTGTCTTTGGTAGCCTAGATCACATTTGTTTTCATTTAGTTACCTCCTAGGTTGTATCTCTCTTACGTTTATGGTTGCTTAGAATTTTTATTTTTTATTTCTCTTTATGAAGAGGGGTTTTTTTTCAAACTTTTGATGCAAGAGGAAGATTTTTCTCCTTTTATCTACATCTTCATCCTGCTGAAAAAGCATGACTTTTTCTCTTGTATCAGGATGAAACTTAAATTGTCTTGCTTTCTGCTATTTTTGGGGAAAAATTTGTGTTTAATTCCATGGACTTGTAAGCAATATTTTGAGTAGGAAATATTTTAGGAAATGAAATTCTCTGGAAGAGTCCATATGGTTCTGTGAGAGAGCTCTATCTCTACATACTACATACTTCTGCAAACCATTTTTATTTCTAACAACATAAGCTGGTTTTGCCCCACCTATACCAAAATCATAATTTGAACAATTTCCACATCTGATATCTGAGGAACATTCTGTGAATTAACATTTTCTTCTCCGGGTCTCAGACACTGCCTGACCTTCTGTTTATACGGCAGCAACTAATCTGCACTGGAAGCATTGTAAAGATGTAGAGAATATAAATGTGAGAGTAACAGCTGTGTGAGAATTTGTTGCCTAGCAGTAGAAAGGAGAGCACAGTTACTAGTGGGAAATTGTAAGACATATCTTTTATATTTAAAGCCTTATAAAATATGGAAAAGCTTGATAAATATCTTCAAACTGTTTGTTATAGTGGCATTCATGTTGTGTTTACAGGTAGTAAACTAGTATTTCACATGTATGAAAGTACAAGCTTTCCTTCTTTCTTAAGACAGAAAGATTACAGGTAACAGAAAACAGAGTGGAACTTCTCCTGTCCTCCATTTTGCATTCAAATACAGGGAGACCAAAGAGAAAATTTTGCTGAGGCGGTAGATTTCTTGCCTGAATACATGCTATACTATGCACCATTTTTTTCTGGTATATGGAAATGATGATTTTAGAAGACATTGAGGTTAGACATTAATATATTTTAATTTGGGGGATAAAAGTGCATGAAATCTTACACCTTTAACAGCTTGGTAAAACTATATTAAAAGTATTATGTATAATCAGACACTTTGGTGTTTCTTTCCCATTCTTAAAGGGAAAAAACAGTAGTTCGCTGCTACCCCAGGTCTAAGGCTGTTTCTGTGCTTCTAAACCAGTTGTTGTGGCTGTGATTTCTCTCTCATAGGGTTGTGGTCACCCAGCTCTGCTGAACTGGCTCAAGCAAAAGGAGGTCTAGATATCAAGGGGAACGGTCATATGGGAATATTTGACTTTTACACTGTTCCGGTGGTTCAAGTAAGTCTACAATGCAGGTTCATGTTTCACTGGATCTTTCAGAGAAGCAGCATTTTAGTTTTGGCTCAAGATTAGAGTCTAGGGCAAGCACTCCTGTTTTGCCTTCACCCCAAAACATTTAATGACTACTTTTAGACTGCTGCTTTATTAACCCCATATCACTTTGAAAGCAAATATGCTTGCAACAGTTTCCTCGAACTTGACATATGATCATTCATCTTTAATATTGCAAGGAGGCATTTCTTGAGTTGCCTCATCTTTTAAATATTCAAATATTAAGAAATGTACATAACTTTTAATTGGGATATTCTTGGGATTATTGATATTTACATCACATAAAAATGTGTGGGGACTCAAAAAAAAAAAACAAACAACAAACTACAAACTTTCATATCCTATTTATATGCAAAAGATTTCCTAACAGAAATTAAAGATTAGAAAGACATGCTGGTTTCTGTAACTATCTGAATAAATTTATGTTGCTTAAGAATATTACAGTTATTAAACTTACATTTTAAGGAAAAAAGTATTTTTTTTTTTAATGTGGGAGATAATACAATTGTATCTCTACCTCCATTTTGGAGTATAATTTTGAGTATTTCTACTTTTGCTGGTTCTTAATGTATGTTTGTGAGATCTGCAACTTTTTCTTCACTTCATGAAGACTTACAGGGGGATTTTTTTCTACTATTAGGTTAAATATTACACAGAGGTTGGTGATGTCTTCTACTGTTCTGTTACTGGAATTATAGTGCATTTCTGGCTCAACTGTCATGAAGGTAATTTTTGTCTTTTAAATACTTTGTTTCCTAATTTTTTTTTTCAAATTATCTTGACATATGCTGCATTTTGATATTAGGGTTTGTGATTAAAGCCTGTTATTAACTGACTAAGGAGTTATTAAGGTCTCTAATGGTTGACTTCTCTGTCCTCAGGAGCAAAAAACAAGCACACCTTTCTTTCTTTAAGATTTGTATACTTTCTTACAATCCTTACATCTGCAGCTGAAACCATTCTGAATAACATTCTCCACAGCAAACTGAGCCAGTGCAGGCTGCTGCTGCTGGTTAGAGGAAGCAATCACACAAACATGGGCACAGAGCCCCCCCAAAAAATATGCTCCTGACTGACTAAGAGTTATCTGAAAAGATTTTTCTGTGAAGTAATGCTGGTGTGCTCTGAATCTCACCTGTTTTCAAGAGGATGTAGGGTTAGAAAGTAGCTTGACAGGGTGGCTGCTGGGGCCTTTTTTATGCTGGGGGGGGGGGCAGATTGATATTTTTTTTTTTTTTTTTTTTTTTAAAAAAAAAGCAATTTCAGGAGTTAGTTAACTCTTCCAAAAGAGACCTCATCAACAAAGTAATATGGGTATAGAATGATGCACTGAGAAGGATGGTGGAGAGAAAATGTGTTTAGGAGAGAAATAAATTATTATGAACATTGTTTGGGAGAGCTACCTCAGGGCAGGAAAGCTAGAGGGGTCTCTGGAGAGTGAGGAGGAAGAGGAAGACAGTGAGGTACGTGAACTTACATCTGAGCAGGAGCATTCAGAAAATCCAGAAAACTTTAAACCCTGACCATCAAGTTGATTTGTATTTATATAACAGTATGCATTGCAGACTTTAGCCTGTGGCTTTATAATGCACGTTCTATAGAAGTATTTTCATACAGAATCACACTGACTTTGGAACCGCTGAGAGAGACAGTGAATGTGTAGCATGAAGCAGAAATAAGTCAGAATTCAGTCAAGGCTCAGCCATTCATGATCCAAGAGGAAATTCAGAAGTCATCTCACTAAAGATTATCAATCTAAAGGAAGTCTGTATCCAATCCAGAGCAGGATGCCTCTGGGTCTGCCTAGTCATAATAAACAAAGTTTTTGCTTTCCATATAAACTCTGCCCTACCAATGCCTTTGCTGAGCTTCATTTGAGATGACAAGCATCAGTGTTACTTCAGGTCACTGTAGCTTAGATTTTGTGGATCTTTGAAAATTTGAGACTCAACGCAGGCAACAATGTTTGATGTATGTTCATCCCTAATGAAATCAAAACTGAGTTCACCTGATGTGGACTGACTCTAAATTAATCAGAAGCATAAACGTTTAGAGCAAGACATAATTATTGTCAAATATGGCTAAGAAATCCCAATTATAATCCTATTTGTATGCATTTTTATGGAGCTGAAACTTAAAGCAGGAAATATATTGATATGGACTTCTAAGTTAATTAATAGGTTAGTGTTTTTTTCCTGTTCTATAGATAATTCATAAAATACCTAAGATCAGCCTTTCACAACAACTGTAAATTGTTTAAAAATTAGTCCTGGCTTTTCAAAGACACAGGATACATGTTGGCATCAACTCCAAATAACCTGTTTATGAACATTAACACATATCTATTTTAAAAGTAAGAGTGTTATTAAATAGGTAAAATACTGATGTTTTCATTCTCCGTCAACTAATTTAAATATCTAATCCCTAAACACAAACAGTAGAGGCAAGAAGGGAAGTCATGTTTGTAACATGGGAGATGAGAGTAAGTCCATGTTTTCTGAATGAAAGATAAAAAGCCTTTTAGTTGGCAGATATTACAAAATCTATTGCATTTTTGCACTATTGTACTTAGTTTTTACATTGTGTGCTTTGGTACTAAATTTACTTTTTTTTACAATGATGGGAGGTTATTAATACATAAAAACATATGGAAAATACAATAAACTATTATTTCTTAAAGGCACAATAAAACCATCCCAGGTGCCATATTTTGTCTATCTTTTAATAACAAGGAAAATTTCACTGCAAAATGTTTAAAAGTTTAATTACCATTATTCATCTTGTATAAATAAATAAAAATGGCTTCTTTCTCACAAGGCAGCAGACCTGAAAAATCAGACTGATCTTCTCAAATACCTAACCTAACCAAAGATGAGTGGAAAATTTTAGATAACCAGCTCCAAAGGTGCTGACTTTTCTGTCTTGAATATTATCAGATTTTGACACCTCTAAGCTTTGTCATATAGGGTGGGTTCATATAGCTGTGAGGTCTTCTGCATTGAACTCCTTCAAATAGAAGATATTAATTAATAACATTAGTAATAACTGTATACGAAGCTATCATGTACAAAAGTAACCAGGGTATGCTAAGCCAGATACGTTATTGTGCTTTCAGTGAGAAATGATAGGAAAATTGTCTTCATGGGAATCATATTTGACTAGCTTTGTGATTGTGAACATTTTTCGAGTGGTTTTGAATTTTTTATAGCCAGTGGTTCTAGGGAGGTTATTGTCAGGTTAACTGAACAGCATACTTGATTGTGTGGCTTTATTATTTTATTTTTTTCCCTCCAGCCTGCTTAATGTTTACATAAACAGAAATGATGTGAAATCTGAATCATCACCTGTGTAGAGCTGAGCTGAGGTGTAGCCTTTAATTAATCCAAACTGACTTTTAAAATTATTTATGTTTGAGGTAGTGTTTGATTTCCTGAAGTCATCTCTTGGCAGAAGGGGGAGGGAAGTGGGGGGTTGACTGGGCTATGTCCAGATGTCTCTTCCAGAAGCAACTATACTGTGATACAGAAGTGTTTATATTTGTCATAAGGAATCTGAAAATTTGAGATTTTTTTAAACTTTTGACTTGGGAGTATCTTGTCCTGAATAGTTGCATTTATTTACTTTGATCTTCATGTTCATAAAGAAGCTCCTCAGGAAAAAGGAAGGGTGGTATGACTGTGTCCTTGATGCTTTTTAAGAGTTCTTATAACCAGGACAAACTGGATTGAAACATTTTCACAATACCAAAAATAACTTTCATGTTTCAAAATTGAACTTCCTTAAAAAATAAAAAACAACTGTTAAAAATTCTTTACTTTCCATTCAAGAGTATATCTCATCATTGTAGATCTTTATTATTTTTGTCAAGTTTAAAGATAATGCAGATCATTAAATATTTTAAGTACATGTATTTATTTTTTCATTCAACTTGAGAGACTTTTTGTGATGACTACTGAGGAATGTGGTAATTACAACAGGTTTGAGACAACTATAGCTTGTATGTTTGTTTGGGGAGTTTTGTTTGTTTGTAACTGGGTGAACGAAAACTGTACTAACACAAAGAAAAGCAATCACTAAAAAAAAACTTTAATTTGTGCCATTGCTGTAGGCAGAACTACTTTTAAGAGTTGAAGTGGATACTACTTTAGAAGTTCAAAGACAAGATAGGAAGACTTCAGTTTTTCAGATGATGTGTCAACCCATTTTACATATATATATATATACACACACTCACACTGTACAGATGTTTGGTTTCCAGAGTATTATTTCAACTTCCTTTTGCCAATCAGTGTGCTGATCAAGAAAATCAGCTGCTCTGTTTCACAAGTGAGTAATTTATTTTTTTTCTTAAAGACACTATTTGCAGCTTTTGGCTCCCAACAGTGAGTCACTTCTTTCTTGTTCTCAAAGGCTGTTTTCAACTTTCAGCTCTTTCAGCAACATTCTCTACCATATTTCAAAAGACCATTAAACTGAATATTCACTTTTTTTAAGTACTGTATTACTCCTGGAATCACAGTATATTAATAATTTTGTGTTATCAGATATATGAGACTATTTTTTCCTACTAACCTATTGCAATAGGTAAACTGGATGATGATAAAATCTATAGGTATTATCACTGACACTAAGAATAAGCCATAGGAGGCATTGTGATTTGTGAAAACAAAGAAATTAAAGATATGGACAGAGGAAAACACTTTGTGACATTATTATCAAAGGTGTAGGTTGAAAGAATGGTCTAATTCTTGTGATGTGAGAACTGAATAAGTTACTGAATTTCAGAATTTTCTGGGTATAAAATATATGTCAAAAATACTGTTTTGAAACTCATAAAAGTACAGTATGAACTACAAGGAACATGCAGCAGAGCTATTCAAAGGAATAATTTCTATTATGGTGGTAATTGTAGCCAGAATTTAATTTGTCTAAATGTTTTGAGTGCAACATTGCAGCATTGTGTGATACATTTTGGATGCACATAAATTCCTACTGGCCTACAACAACCTGTCAAATCATAGTAGCATCATTTGAATTAAAGGAAAGCCCAAACCCCTGTGCATAAAAAGCAAAATAATTTGCAGAACTATGGCTGCTGTGGAGGAAACAGTCTCTCTCTGATCTTAATGAGCTAAACAGCAGTTCTCTGTACTGTATCAGTATGGAATATTGGGAAATTAACAAATTTTTAGATGAACGCTTATATTCAATCCAGCTGTGAAACGTGAAATAAACCTCCAGTAAAGTCAGAATCTGTTTGAAGTTCAGGCTAAGAATGCTCCATAAAATTATAAAATGATAGCTTCAGCGTTCCCAACAATTTTTGCTGTAGTTTTATCTAATCAGATAATCAGATTGGTCTGATGATTTGGGGAATAACATAATAAGAAAGTGAACTACATTTAAACTTAACTGTAGTGTCCAATAGCTTCATTTTAAGGATTGTGTCATAATTAAACTATCAGTAGAAAATCTGTTTGAAGGCATTGCATGGAAGTATCTGTTTCTAAGCTCAAAGCCAGTCAACTTGAACTGTTCCAGCGATGCCATGAATTTTCTTCCTTTCCTACATAAAAGCCCTTCAGAGAAAAGACCTCATGTACATTTTCTACTCAAATTATTCTAAAAGTCCCTACAGGACTGAAGAAAATAAGTTTTAGCAGTATACACACCAGCCTGCAGAAAAGAAACTAAATTTAAGCATATAAAACATTTTAATGCATAATAAAACAAAGGAGAGCTGTATTTCTAAAGTACTCCTGAAGATAAGATACCAGAAGTGAAAAAAATGCATTCACGTTTTATGCAACATCTGGAAGAAAGGAAAAAGTTTTCCTAAAAAAAACCGGTGCAATCAAAGTCTGAATTCCTTTTTTCACCCTCTGAACAGATGGTAACCAGTTTATAGCTGGAAAAGCTCTTTAGAATCAACATCAGAATGCTGGTGGGTCAGAACAGACGGGCACCAGGACCTTCTGAAATCAAAACCAAGTAAAAATCACAACTGTACAATTTGGATAATAACGACTCATTTTGCTGAGACAAATTACACCTTTATTTGATTTTGTGTATTTTGAAAAATACTGACTGTATCTCCAAGAGTTCATCAGTCTCTGCAGATTACTGTTATTAAATAAGATTCCATTATTCATAATGGTAATTTTATGTTGCAATAGGACCTACAGTATTAATGTGTTTTCCAATCTGGCAAAAATACATGCTTCTTGTCCAGAAAACTTATTACATAACAAAATAAGCAGGCAGGACAGCGTGAAAATAACAAGGGGAAAAACAAGATTAAGTGCAAGAAATGCGGTGATAATTGCTTCTCTGTGCCCTCTAGGGCTTTGTCATATAGTATTCTATCTGTAAAGAAAAAAAAGAAAAAAGAAAAAAAAAAAGACAAAAAGTCAATCAGCTCTCTTTTCTTTCCAGAACTTAGCAGGAGTCACTGACACTGAATCATACTAAAGAATCATTGCTGACAGGAATTATATTTTTGTGGCAGATGAGTATTTTCAATATTATTGTTTCAATAAAAATGAGAATAAGAGGTGGGGATTTCATTTTCTGTGAAAAAGAAATTCTTAGTTACGCATATTGTGATAAAAGGCAGAATATATTGTCACAATATTTGATGGATGAAGAAATCCAAGAAAGCCCTTGTAGATCATTTTGCTGGCTGATAAACATTTATAAGGTGAGACCAAAAGAGTAAGTTGCATTTTAATTCCCTTTTTTTGTGTATGACAACACAGAGAAGTTTTGATATCTAACGTATGCCGCCTATTAATCTAAGTATGTAAGAACAATGATAAAGTGACTGAGTTCATCAGTAGACACTGCATTACATCCTTCTAGATGATGTTACAAAGGGGAATAAACTAATTTGCTTCTGTTAGACTGAGCTGTCACATCAGTTCTCTCTGCTCTCTTACCTGCAAGGAAGAGCTGTAAAATTCTCTGGTTTTCAAGCTGCACTTTCCCTCCTATCACCCCAAAGAGGAAAATCTGATTCACTGAAACAGAAACACTTCATAATCTAATTTTTCCAAGGGGTTATCCAATTAATTTTAAACAAACTTAGCAGCTTCAACCTTTTTTTTTTCTCCTTTTTTTTTTTTTTTTTTATTCCCACATGGATTTTTTTTTTGGAACTGCATGAAGTTTTTAAAATAGTAGCTTTAGTATTTCTGCCATTTCTTGGCTATAAAGACAGTCATGAGTAAATCCCAACAGATTGCTCAGATAAATATATTTAGATGTTGAATTTTCCTTAGATTAGCTTTTTCTGTAATGTTTAAATGTGTGCTTCTGCTTCTCAATGCCCTTCCCACCCTCCCCATCCCCAGTTTTTATTGCATGACAGCAGTCTAGTAAACCAAGCAGAGCAGAAAGGCCTTTAAATAAACCATCACAGAATAACTTGTAGCCCAAAAGCCCAAAGTGTTGGAGTGAGAAGCAGAAAAATCAGATTCTCAGGACCATTTTCCTTGTTTGAAACAGGACTAACAGGACTTTTTTTTCTTCACTCTCCTCTGTTTTCTTTGGAAGTAAGTTTCTTTGTACAAGTAATTAAACCATTGCTGATCCAAAACAGAATAAATCTGAAAGAAGAACATGGTGCTTTAGACATCTGAACACTGAAAAATAAAAGATTCTTTTCTCCAGATGAATTTTTTAGTTTAAAATGAATGTGTTAAACTTCATTATGATAAGTTTTCAAAGCAGATGAAACAATTGTTGCAAATCTTGTACTGTCTAGCACTGCTGGATCGACATATGTACTTGATCTCTTAGCAATCAAACATGATTGGAGGAATGTAGTTACACTGTAAAACCAACCATAGTACCGGTAAATCCAGCTCAAGAACTATGGTTAGTTAGTTCTTATGAGTACATCTACATACTGGTCTAATAGGAAATTTAAAGGTCAGTTTTGGTGGGGTTTTGTTGTTTGTGTTTTTTTTAATCAAGACTTAGTCATCTGTGAATGCAATTTCTCAGTATTTCTGGTGAATTACTGTTTTTTTTCATTGTTGTTGCAACATTAGTTTATGTAATACTATTTACTTGGGAGTATATGAAGGACCGTATAAGAGTTTTTCTGTAGCAAAACCATTATGAAAAATTCATTAAAGCTTTAATCTGTGCATATACCAGTTGTCAACCTATGATTGTTGTATTTAGCAATGAGTATATTTCTGGCTAAACAGAAATGTAAGTTTGTAGCACAATGCTCTGCTGACTACTTCAGACCCAGAGGGTGCCAGCATACATATTTAGTCAATCTGCAAAATGGTCTAATAGAATTATAGGTTTATTTAAACAAAATACTTGAAAATCATGCAAATAGTCCCCTTTAAATGATACATCAGATAGCCAATATGAAATCAGGTATTTATTTTTTTTAGTCTAGACTCTTGAACCTGCCTCTTTGCAAAGCTCTCTTGCTTTACTTTGTGCACAGCAAGCATATATATACATATATGCACTGAGAAGGCCAGAGAAAAATTGTATCTGAACTTAAAAGGTGAGAAGTGGAGAGAAATGGAATGGAAAGGATATCCCAGATACTTTCATTGTATTATCTAATTTAGTGTTGCAATACTGTATTGTTTTATAATCTCACAAGTGCATGTCATGTTTTAGCAGAAGGGAGGATAGCTAAACTGTGAATGGGGCTGCATAGGGAAACCCTGACTGAACACCAGAAAGCTGAACCAGTCTTTTGTGTATTCTACAGCAGAGTTTATCAGTTTTTATATGTAAATTAAGGTTACTGGGGAAGAACCATACTGCAGCCTTATAAGAAATAGAGGTGAAAGAACTCAAACTATTGAGAACTGGCACTAAAAGGACTTAGTGTTGCCACTTTGAAAGATGTGTATATGCATGAAGAGCAGAATAACCTAGGTAAAGCTAAACCATGGTTATGCAGAACAACTGTAAGAGAGGGGAAGAATTTATACTGATCTTTGGAGAAACACATGTAACACAAGTCTCCCTAGAGAGCAGTGCTATTTTATATTAGCAGCTGCCAGGGAGCAAGGTAGTGTGAGTAGCATAACATGCTCCTCCCCTTCCATATGTAGGAAGAAATGAATGGAAAAGAAACAGACTACAATATTTGGCTGTAGCTAGGAGATTATAGATTTTTTTTTATTATTATTATAGACTTCCCTAACCTGAGTGCTATGCAGTTAACGTTGTTAATTTTGAACGTTTGTTGTTGGATTTTTGGGGTTGCTGTTCCATTTCTGTTTTGTTGTTTTTTTAATGCTATAGCTAGGGCTAGATGATGTGCGAGATTACTAGTGAAGTTTTTCATAAGCAAATGATAGACCTTGATTCACTAATAAAAGGATTTATGCTTCTACTGAACGGATTAGAAAAATGACCTTTAAAAATAATTGTCTGTAAGAAAACAATTGTATACTAGGGTTTCTCCTCTCTTCCTTCTACCTTCTCTTCACCACTGACTCATTCATTACAATATACCTTTGCACCTGATGATTCAAGGTTATCTATACATTGATCCATAGGATTTGTATATTTCTTTAAATATATGCTTTAAATGCAGCAGAAAATATTTAGAAATTATTCTTTTGTAATTAAGGCAGCATAATTACAAAAAGCTCTAGAGAAAAGGATACTGTCCTGGCTTGTGACTCAGTTTAAAAAAGAATTCTTATATAGTCATTTAAACAAGAATTTCAGGTCAACACTTTTGTGCTAGGAACAGACAATGCAATGAACCATCTGGAAAACATCCAGAAAGTCCACTGCAGTTGCATTATACAAGTTTCCGAGCACATTTCGTCTAGTGCAGGAAGAAAAGGAATTTCAAAAGAAAAATAATACAGGCCACTTACCTCTAGAGAACAATTTATGCTAAAACACTACTTTTCTACATAAAACTGCTTTAAGGGAGTGGCACATCTCCCTTACAAAGGGAGGCTTGAGGGAGCTGAGTCACTTTAGCTTGGACGAGACCAAGGGGTGACCTCATCAACATTTATAAATACATAAAAGGCTGAGTGTCAGGAGGACAGAACCAGTTTCTTCTCAGTGATGTCCAGTGATAGGACAAGGGGCAACAGTTGCAAACCAGAGCATAGGAGGTTCCATGTAAACGTGAGGAAAACCTTTACTGTGAGAGTGACAGAGCACTGGAACAGGCTGCCCAGAGAGGCTGTGGAGTGTCCTTTGCTGGAAAAATTCAAAACCCGCCTGGACGCGTTCCTGTGTGATGTGCTCTAGGTGATCCTACTCTGGCAGGGGGGTTGGACTAGATGATCTTTTGCGGTCCCTTCCAACCCCTAAGATTCTGTGATTTCTGTGAAACAAAATGAAGGCTAGCCTGGCAGCCTGGCAACAAAGAAGCAAAAGAAACAGGGGTCATGAAGCCTTCTCAGATCTTCCTACTTGCATTCTGAGAAAAATAAAGAGTGTCCAAAAGGGAGTGGAATAACTTATTTTTAAGGTAAGTGAACCCTTTTTCTTAAGGCATTTTCAAACCTTAGATTTTTATTTTTTTTCATAGGCTTAGGAAAAAAAAAAGGACTAGAGAGTGTAATGACAGCTTGATGATGTTGGACTGAAGAAGACTGGAGAGAGCTAATTGTCAGAGGAAAAATGAGAGAAAAATAAACCAGCATTCAAGAGAAATGAGATAGTAAAGAGAAATTTGAAGGAAGGCAGTTCTACATTCAGATTTAGAAAGACTAAATCTTAGATGCCAGCAGGATTTGAGAGATGATATCTCAAATTCACAAGGACTAGAGAGCAAGCAATAGTTTGGGACTCCACACAGGGCTTTTTAGTTTAAATTCTAGAAATTCTGAAGGCTCAAAATAGAGAAAAAGGAAGATATGAAGAACCAAAGGAAGTTGCAGTGCTGGTATCTTACCAAACCAACTGACTATAGTGGGGGTAACACACAAATGTTTTTTGGTTGTTTTTTTTTCATTCTGGTGATTAAAGAAGCAAAAAGCCTTTGGAATTAATGTGGTAGCTCTTCAAAACTAGACTAATTTAAGCTCTTTTCATGTATAGTTCTTGTTTTTTACTTATGGAAAACCTCTTTTATGATAATTTTCTTTTTTTTTTTTCCATAAGGTTATAATCAAGGAAATAATAGACATATGGTAGGTAACATAAGCAGTCAAATTACAGTCTATCAAAGTTATATATAACTTCACACAAAATTAATTCTCAGCATAAAACTTCTGTGATATACTGAGAGCTAAATTATTAATATTCTATTCCATCTTGCTTTTGTTAATAGTATCAATACTCACTATGCCATATACATAGATAATTAGAATAATAACGTTGCATGAATATACATGAGTTGTCTTCATTTGTGTGAATCATAAATTATTTCTAAAGCTTAACAACAAGATCATGTAGGTCAAATTAGGTTTCGGTTATTCAAATTAATTGGTTGGACTTAATGGAGTTTCAAGGTATGACAAAGAATATACCTTGTCATGATACACACAGGAATTGCTTTGTTCACAAAGTGCAGCCATCCCTAGAGTGAACATCTGTTGGTTTTAATAGCATTTAATAGCAATTACACAAGATAGGAATCAAACTGTCGACTAACTATTAAATGACCAGGGTGTTTCCAGTACACACCCATCACATGATAATTCTCACAATTTAATGCATTCTTGGTAACTGGTTGGCATCAAAATGATACACAGCAGTGTTTGAAACACTACTGGTGTAAGTAGAGCTAAAGTATTGTGACAGCCCCTGAGCTTGCATTTAGGTAACCTATGTGATTCAGATTTCGGATTTTTAAGATCATAATGCTAGAGAGGCTAAAAATAATATTCCAGGAAAAATAGCAAAAGAGAGGAGCACTAGTAGAAAAAAAAGAAGTTCACTATGTGCAACTTGCCCGTACTTTAAAAGATGAGATGTGATGTACCATTCAGTTAGATTAAAAAATAAGGAACAATCCAAGTGCAAAAAATTAGTGAAATACTAAAGAAACAGTGCTGGCTTGTGTTTACTTGCACATTGGTGTTACAGATACTGAAGAGAAGATAATGCAGAGTCTGCCACAGTCTTCATCTCTGTGGCAGCACTCTTCATGAGGTCATTTCTTCAGGCAGTGGAATCCTCTCAGCATTGGTGGGCAAGCTTTGCTATGCCTGTAAATAATACAAAGTAAGAACATAATTATCTTTTTGGATTTAAGCTTGTGTTTGCAGCTGAAAAGCATGTAACACAAATCAACTCTCTCACAAACAGCACACAGCTTCTGAATTTTCCCACATCCAGAATCAATTTGCACTATTACTTTCTCTATTCCTTTTCTTCTTCAGAACATTAAATTTTAAGAGAATAATATGGACTTCTTTTTTTAAAACTGGCATGAATTAAATTTCTCTACATCTTAAAATTTATCATGTTCTTTCATGATTCTCAGCAGTTTAACCACTCTAGACTATGTAGAAAAAGACTTGATTATGGGCTCTAGGGGAAGCATACAGTGTTTCTGAAATCTATATAAATGGTATAATATTGTTTTGATTATAAGATTACTTTATATTTAATGCCTAATGAAAGGTAAAACTGCACCAATAGAGCTGATTTCCAAGAGGATGTCAAAACTTAATAGTAGGTCCTCAGCACCAGATTGGGTTTTTTTTTGTTTGGATTTTTTGTTGTGTTTCGTTTGTTTTTCTGCAAGGGAAGGTCTCAAATACAGTACTAAAGAACACTGGCAAAAAGATTAAGAAAAAAAAAAAAGGATTTTAAAATTACACCAAAATTCCTCACATGATAGTGGGAGAAAACTGAACAAAATGGGCTTGGCATTTACAGAGGAGACCGTGCAGCAAGCACTCTTCTGTAATAGCTTTGGGCATCCTCCAGCAGCATGTTAAGTATCTTTCATGTGACAAGTACCACTTCTGGTACAGATGGCTAGAGATGACTTTCTACAGCTTTCAACTGTTGAGCACCTCAGAAACTGGATAGTGGTTAACCATTGAACTGGAGTGTCATACAGGAAACTGACATATTGAACAGCTGTGCTCACAGAGAACCTGCAGCAAGTAGGACATGCTATTTGCAAGGACATATGGTATGTCCAATTCAGATTATCCTATTACCTCTTACATGGAAAAATTTAAAAGTTGAAGTTTAAAGAGCTTCAAGTTCTATAAGGCTTCTGAATGCTAGCTGCCAGAAATGGATGTACTACTGTTGATTAAAGAAAAAAAACAACAGTCTTCTCATAAAAAAGAAAATAAGACGTGACGGAAACAGTTGCTACACTCGGAGAGGTAGGAACAAATACATTTTTTTTTTGTTGTTTTAATTTTTCATATTTTTCTTTTGAGTATGGTAATTTGTTATTGATATACATGTATCTCAGGCCATGATCTCAGTGTAACCTTTACTATAGAAAGCAGTATCTGGTATTTCAGGGACCTAAAAATCATCTAATGCTAATTAGTGATTGTATTTCCTTTTCTCTGAGAACAGGACTTTAAGAAAATTGGTGCTTCTTTAACAATAATGATTTTGGATATTACTTTATCAAAGTTGTGTTTAACAGAAATTAATATAAAAATACACTTCTTACTCTTTATTGAAGTAACTACCATTTTACATTACAAAGCAAGTTGAAGACAGATTTTTCAACCCTGAATTTAATTTTTCTCACTCTTCTCTATGGCTGACTACCTTAAAATACACTAAAAATCTTAAGACATGATATTTTTTTCTTTCAGGAAAATATTTTTCTGAGTTAAGAATTTTTTATAAGGATGGGGTGGGGAGGGTGATGGGACTAGAGGTGGGAGGCGGAATGTTCTTGGTGTCTGCAAGTGCACAAAGTATCTTCAAGAATCCTCTAACACGAATGTTTGAATATTGAGGTTTTGCTTAAAAAGCAAATTGAGGCCAAGCAATATTACCCAAAGCAAAATCAAGAGTGGCTCCAAAGCATACACTAGCCAAACAAGGGCAGAGAATATGGAAATTCTTGAGTAATGTTTTTTTGTTTCTAAAATAAATAAAAAATTCTAAGAGAGTTGAATAAACCTTCAGTCCTAGAAGATATGTGACCAAGCATGGAAGCTTGAACTCAACCTAGCAGTTTTCTTTGCAAAAACAAGCAGAATCCCCACCATCCTTCAGATACTCAAGGAAGGTGACCAGTGAAGAAATAGCTGGACTCTTAAGAGACTGAACATGCACCAAAGTTCTGTTGAGGAGTTAAATGGGAATTACAGAGTGTACAAAGAAAGGCATTTACCTGTGGCATAATACCCAGGGTGAGCTCAGGGAGGCTGATGCAGTATTTCAACTCCTGTTTCCATCCAGCCTGCTAAATTTTTCATTTCAGGATAAGCTTAGAATAGGTGAACAGAAGTAAAATGGGAATGTTTTCCCTTAGTTACAGGAGGAATTTTTGGGGAAACGTGTCTGATCCCAAGTACTTTTTTACACTGAATGGGTTAGCATGTAGTTAGGCAGTACATTTGGGAAATACTGGTTGCCTAAGCTACTGTAAGAGCTGTGCTTAACATCTGCACAAACACAGCTGATCTTATGCTGAAAAAAAGAGTATCAAATTATGTATGAACATTTTCATTCTAATAAAAACATTGTAAGCTGAAGCAAGAAGCAGCACTAACATTAAATGAAATAATAAAAAGTAATAAACCAGTGGAAACTACCTGAGAGAGTCATTAAAAACATGCAGATCATAATGTGGTTCCAGTTGTCATCATCATAAGTATATGTCTCCTACAATGGTCCAGAAAAGGATAGAAATACTGTTGGAGAAATTAAAAAACAAAACAAAGCAAACCAAAATCCAATCAAACAATACTACTAACCTTATCTTTAACAAATTCTTTTTCCAAAGTAATTTGAGTGCCAATAATGGGAGTTAACCAAAGGCAGAGAATGCAAACCTTAGAAGAAGCTGTAAGAAACTGAACAAGTTCTGAGCCTCCTGCTCCCCGCAGGCTCTGAGGCATTGCACAGTAAGCAGTAATAATTAAATTACTCACAGAAACTTCTAAGGAGAGAGCTGTCAAGTGTTCTTGTAGCAGCACAGTTAAAAACCTGTTTCTTTTCTGCTATGGGCATAAATGAAGACTGAGCACCTGAACACTCAAAACCAACTTTCACCACGAGGGTTAAACCATGCTGAGCAAACCCCTTCATAGCTTAAAAGTCTTAGCCACTACCAATTAAGAAGAATGAAGATTGTAACAAACAATGTAAAAGTCCTGTCCCTGCCCACCTTCATCTCCTTGCCCATCATCTCTCCACAAAATTCTGCGGTTTGAGTAGTTACCTTGTTCCATATTAATCTGTTCATTACCAGCATTCAGGAGCTCTGGAAAGCAAATCAGCTTGGCACTGAATAGGCTTTTTGAAATAAAGGTCATTGTGTTTGATCCTTTTCTAAGCAATTAAGGGGGGGATGGGGCTTGCATGGATTTTTTTTTTTTTTTTTTTTTAGCTTAGTTAGGTGTTGAAATCACATTCAACTAATTTCCTCCAATTTGCTTTTGTTCTAAAAAAAGCACCAAACAAAAAAACCCAAAAGGTATTTTTACCCAATGGTATTTATACCCCAAACACAAAACCTACTTTGCAGATAACATAACCATTTATCCTTATTTCTAATTGCCTGGGAACATCAGACTGGTGTGACATGGGTAAAGGTTTTTTAACAGCCACTAGCCCATCTGTTTCTCTAGCTGCATTTACTCTATAGAAATGGCAAGAATCCCCAAAATAACTTTTTACTGTCTTGCAGCTAAAAACACTGTCACAAAAGTTTCACATCTTAGAAGCATTTACGTGCATAACTGTAACTCTTTGTTTTGCAGCTCTGATGTCGAAAGAAACAGAGAAGCTTGTATTTATTTTATGAAAAGGAAGCAACTTCAAGATCTGATCCTGCTTGAGTACCCTGTTATGCAGAAGAGCAGTGGATGCCTATTTCCCGTCTAATCTGCTACTGAAGAGAAATTGAGACAAAACAGTCAATGGGGTAATGGCCTTCAAAGCCAAGAATGTAATGTAATCCCCCAGAGAAGCTTTGAAATACTTAACTGGATAGTAAACATGAAAAATCTGTATTTCTAAATTAGAACTCTGTATCTGATGCCACAATACATATTAGAAATATATGTTAATAGAAATATAAGGGGGGTTTTATCCTACCAATGGTCTACCCTTTCATCTGGTTTGGCTTCTAACTCTGCAGTAATATGCTTACACTCTCCTAAATGAGAATTTTGGATGAGACTGTGCACCATTCTGGGCAGCTGTTCACCATCTTTGCTTCCTCTTTTACTGGTACTATTCCTCCTTGTCACTTTTACCTGTTACAGTGCTCTCCTAAGTAATTTAGTTTCTACTCTTTGCCTTGTATCTCAACTTTGTGCATCACAGCTGTAACTACCTCACTCTCCACAGGATCAATAACTTATTACAGTACCTGTTGACCAGGAACTGCCCTACCTGTATACACTGCCTGCTCATTTTATCCTGAAAACCTCGTGTTTCACAGCTCCTGGTAGCCGTTGTCCTCTGCTTTTGGTTGACCTAGGTTGCTAGATCCTAACATAGACTATCTTTAGTGGCTGAACCCTCTTCCTTTCAGCATCTCTTCTCCTTTGCATGGAATAAGAAGGTACTTTTGCCATTAATTGGTCCAGAATTTTCAGGTGGTCAGCACCTCAACCAGACCAACAGCCACAAAAAAAGTGGGTGGCTCAATGTTTTCAACTCTCTCCTGCACATCACTTTCACAGTACATTGTGAAAGTGCCACACTTATGCCTGAGATTCACCACGAATGGTCACAAAGTCATAGTGCGCCCAATGCTCACCTCTGAGGCCAGTAACAGGTACCTATGGGAGGTACAAGAAAAGGAAAAGTTTGTGTTTCCTGATTTTCTTTCTTCTACTTTGGTTAATCACATTTGAAACCTAGTAACCTATGGATTTCTGTGAAATGTGGCAACTATAATGGAATATCAATGTCAACAGATAATTAACTCAGTTACCACTAAGCACAGCAAGTCATGTTTTCTCCTCCACTCTATCAGTTGTGAATGCAGTTCACTTGTGAGTTACCTGAGGCTATGGCTGCCACATTCTATCTTTGCTAATGTGTTCAATAGCTTGGGAAGTACTAAGCTAAAAGATAAAGTGTTTTGAAGCAAGTGGTTTGGGAAATAAACATCCCACAACACAGTTATATAACTGAAAAGGTGTGTTGCGGGGAAATCCTGGAAATGTAGTTTTGTTAAATTGTCCACTGGTGTGTTGAACTCTCTAGAAAATAAATATGTTTAACACCATGTAATAAGGAAATAAGTGTAAAGAGGTGCATGCTTTAGTTAAAAACTAAGTTACATCAGCTTCTAAAGTTTAAACAGTATGGGACCAGAGCAAGCTGAAAAAGATCCACTTAATAACAATTTTTCAGAAGAATACGTAAAGCAGAGCTGATTAGAAGAGCCTTTGCTTTGTTCTTGCAATACCTACCTTGTGGAAGATTAAACTTTGTACTAATGCAGTCACATCACATTGCATACTTCTCAGCTTCAGGGAGTAAGAGTTCTCGCTCTGTAGTAATTTTTGCTTAGCTTAAATTAATGGCTTGCTTCCTTGGAAAACAAAGCATAGAATTACATGATTCACAGTGAAAATTTACAAATGCCACAGGCCAAAAACTTGTGGTGATCTGATCCTGAGTACTTCAGCAAAGCTGAACACTGGCTACAATTGCTCGCGTCATGGGGTTTTGTCCTTAATGCATTTTCTTGTCCAGAACCAATCTAAACTCATATAAACTCTTGATATCTGAAGCATCCTGTATGAAGGCCCAAAAGGCCTTGTATTGGTGTTAGACCTGCCATCTTCCACCTTGACTTGATCCTCTTTAGTTTTTATGATGGAAGATACAATGTCTATTGAAAATGTACACACTCTCTGCATTTCAGCCATGATTTCATAGACCACTTTCATATCCTCTGCTAGTTCTTCAGAAAAACTCCAGCTGGCATTCTTTGCATGGAAGCTATTCCATAACTTTGAACATTCTTTTTGCTCTTGTCTAAGTTTTTTCCTATTTTACCACTTAATTTTTTATTTAGGTGGACTACACCTACATACAGCATTTAATATTTTAATACTAAGAATAAATCATGGACATGCATACTAGTAAAATCCTGGGGGATTTTTTTTGTTTCTTTTCCTCTTATAATGATTCCCTTTCTAATTATTATTTTTTTTTAAACACAGTAAATGTCTTTCTTCCCTTCCCCCCTCACATGAAGGTTTTTTTGCTATTGAAAGCTCTGGGATAGCTGCTTGTTTGTCTTACATTAATGTATCATGAGCATGTCCCAAATGACATACCAACAAATGTGATATAAAAGCATCAGCCAAAAATACTGAAGAATCACTTAATGTGGAGTAGCCTGTTTAGAGTCTAGATTGTGGGATTAAAAAAAATGGCCAAAATTGTTTTTGATATATACTGGACCCTATGCAAACACAAGCATGCACATAAAAACACATAGACATAGTTGCAGAGCTCACGCTACTCCCATTCTGTACCAAAACCTCCATTACTGTCAGTTTGATTCTTCACATATCTAACCTCTGGCAAAAGATAATATTTTAAATAAGTGTATGCATCTGTTTATCTGCCTTGTCTGATAAATGCTGGGGGTAAACTATCACCAGGTACAATTCCATTACTCTAATCATTCTCTGCTGTGCTTACAATGTGACCTCATACACATTACAAATATTTAAGTGCATTATTTTTGCAAGGTTATGAACATTTTTAATATTCTGAAAAACTCAGAGAAAAACAAAGGCAAAGAGCAAGACAGGCAAGAGAGTGAGGGAACATCCAATTAAGAATGTCAAAAGGATTTAAATGCTCTGCTTTCAACTGCTAGAACTACTTATGTATTTGGAATAGCTGGCTGAAAACCTGTCTACCCTCCTTTAAAACCCATCGTTAAATGTCACTGCTCTCTTTGACTTCACTCAGAACACGCCGTGTTTTAATTTCTGCTTAATCGGAAGATATTTAAAGCTACTTTTTAAACACATCTTCCAGAAAGTATCTTAACATAAGAAGCATAACTTGGCAATTAAAAATGACTGTATCTTTTTTTTTCCGCAGACAGTTACATTCCAGCTTTTTAAAGTTTAAAATTTAAAATTATGAACCTATTTATAAAATTCATCTGACACTGTTGCATTTTGAATCATGCAAGACAGATACATTTTAAACTGATTCATAAAAGACTTTGTTTGATTAGCTGTTACATGAACTCAGTGTGTTCCAATGCATATGATGTGTTGAAATATTTAAATTCTTTGGACTCACGAAACAAAACCGAATCAGTCATATCAGCCCAACAACCTATAGGCCATATAGAGAATAAAACAGTGTATATACTAGTAGTTAATTCAGATAGTATTGGATTTTTGTGATATTATATTTCTTGCTTCCCAGTGCACCAGAAGATACATTTATAACTTGTTGCAAGGTTTAAATCTTCAAAAGAAAATCTGTAGATACAGTTTAGCATCTAGGTAATGGCATATTTTAATACGGATATTGCTTATGGAAGAATATTTCCTGCTTATTAAAAACATTTCCTACAAAAGGTGAGGGGGTTTGTTTGTTTGTTTTTATAAGGTGGCTACTACATGAACCAGTCCTGTTATCTTCTGCTGTGACAGCACATTCTAGAAAAAAAAATTGGACTAGGTCCTTGACATATGAATATATATAAAACCTCTTATTGGACTTTAGACCTTTTGCAGTTTGCAAAAGGTGATGAAAATCATGTAGCACATCTTTCATCACCTGATCATCCTAATAAGTCTTAAATATAAATACCTATTTTCTGTAAAAGAGCACCTAGAGTAATTACATGTATCTCCTTGCGTATCTCTGTGATTACTAGCACTGGATCCTAACTTGGGCTAGCCTGAAAATGCTAGTCATTTCATCAACTCTAAAAAAGCAATTGGAATTATTCATTGGATGATTATAATTTGCTTGCATCTTACATCTCTGCAACCACATTTTAAATTAACATCTGCTCACTCTAATGTCGTTTGCCACATTGTGACTTTTGTTTTCTGAATTTTGCCAGCTCTGCATTTTAGTTTCATTTACTTACGACACTGTTTCACATCTCCCATGAATACTTTAGGACTTGAACAACTCACTGATCTATCAGTAAGCTGAATCTCACTCAAGCAAAAGAGTTTGGCTTCACAGATGGTCATCAGACTTTAGAAGTGTATCTTCTCTTCTGGCATTCCTTTTTGGATGATCTCCTGATGCTTGCCTTGTACCTTGCTCCCTCTTATAAGGTGTGGATTCTTTCCTAGGGTGTGAAGTGCTTTGAGATCTGCATATGAAATTAAAAACCAGTTATCTCACTTTCAGATAATTCTCATGTACAAAATAAATAACTTTGCTCTTTTATCTGTAAAGGAATTTAGGATTCAAAGGTCAATGGCAGTGAAATATTTTAACTTTTCTCAGAATACAGAATTCCTCCAAGCAATTATCAACAAATAAGCAAAGGCTCAGGCAAGCAGAATTTAATAACCAGCCTGGAATTTTGCCAGGACAGAGTCTGACAGTCTATGCCTAAGTTCCTTTTTTTTTTTTTTTTTTTTTTTCTAGTAGCAAGTGAGCTGGATCTTTATGCTGGATGTCTTAGCAAAAGACAGCAAATCTGGCTGCAGAGCAGTGACAATGATTCAGAACTAAATGAGTAAGTGTTTATTTGCTGTTACTAGATCACCCTAGTGATCTAGTGTGAGACAGCAGATCCTTCATCCTGTTTTATTAATTTAGACAGAAAAGTTTAAAATCCAAAGATAAAAATTAGACACCAAAGTAAGACTCTGCAAGCTGTAGAGGTGCTACATGCATCAGAAGTCTAGCAGACTTGATCGTGACTGACAAGTAGGGCATATGCTGTTTGTACATTTGGGCTTGGTTAATTATTATTCAAGGAAAGATCTTGTGCTGAATAGTTTTAGAAGCTTTGTATAATTTGATATGATGGAAAGAGAGAGACAGTGAGATTTTTTAGAAGGTAGGGTCAAGCTTTAACATTTTAACATCTTAACATTTTAACCTTTGATTTAACATAATCAAAATACAGTAAAAGTTACTGGGAATATTAATTTGTATGTAAGGTAATTGCTCACCCAAAAAACCCTACACCAACCTATACTGTAGAAAAAGCTTCAAGCAACCTAAGCATCACTATGCAATTTTCAGTAAAACATTATGTTCAGACTCAGTTATGCAATTTACATGATTGACGTGATAATATTATTTTCACAATAACAAATTTATTTCTCAACTTCTTTTAAAATAAAAGTCTGACAGCTTCTATGCTTTCACTGTCACAAGATTACTGATGCCAGTTTTTTTAACTCATTTTATTTGCTTCCTAACCAACTGTGGTATGCACTAATGATGCAGAATGGAAAATGCTTCATTGCTATTTCCAGAGATAGCAGAGCAGCACATTCATGAGAGGTTGCAGGTATTTGTAGCACCAGTTTTTTTTAACTGTAGAGTATTTTCCTCAGAGTAATGAGGGGAAAACTCAGAGTAATAAGAATACTCAGAGTACTAAGGGGAAAATAATGTTTGTATGCTATATTGGACACTCATCTGTCAGGTACTCCAGAAATTCAGTGTTTTGGTTTGTTTTCCTAAATAAAGCATGCGAGACTTTGGGTTGTCTTGATATACTTCCAGGACAATGAATTTTTCTGAGTAGATACAACTCTAATTCTTAAACTGCTACATCAAGAGATTCAGATGCTGTTCTGTTATATACCTTCTTGTTGGTTCTTCATAGTAAAGCCACAGCATAGTAAAGACTACAGATATTAATTCAACACAGTTATTGTGCAACAGAATGCTAGGATTGTCAGACATAAAAAATATCCACCTTCTTGCTCCTATTTTGTGTTACATTTGGTAGCACTACCCATGCTATGATAGCTTTATTTTTGAGCACTCCTTGCATATTATTTCACCAGCACCGTATACCCTTTTGCCTTTACTGTAATCCTTCATGTATTCAACAGAACCTATTCTTGTCTTCTACTCTACTACAAAACTGTAGCTTAGAATAAAATAGTTCCTGTTCCACCTATTTACATAATTAAGAGCTCCTGCCAAGACATTTTTCATACCCAGGTGAGTGATATACAGGAGGGGAACCATACTGATTTTCTTGTAGAGTTATAATCTGCAGCACCATAAAAGCTGTATGGAAAGACAGCAAGTATGTGCAAATCCCATTAAGGAAGACTTCTTGAGTTACAAAAATGTATTCAAGTATCTACTGTCATTGCTCTCATTTTTGAATGGAGGTTTCAAACTTAGAAAATGTACTTACTTTCAGCTAAAAGACAGGGGAAAAAGTCCCAAAACTACATTTGAGGAGAAACTTTCAAAATTCAGTAATTTTAAGATAGTTTTGTGTGTATACTTGAATTACATTTTCTGTCTTATCCTTTATCCTCAGACTTGGCTTACTTGCAGTTGTGGTTTATGTGGTTTTAACTCCTTTGGTGATCTAGGTCTGAATAAGAGAATTCATTGCACTTTTTTTTTTTTTATATATATATTACACAGGTTAACCACCAAGTTCATAGCAATTTTGACTGGAAATAGCAGTATGTTTTCAATCTAATCTCAAAGTCTGTAAGATTTTCAAATGATCAGGACTTAATGAGTTACAATTAAAAACTAACTAACTAAAGGAAAGACAGCTAACATGTTAAAACTTTTGAGCATGTGGCTATACCAAAATTTCCTTATCCAGAACCGTATCTGATCTAAGGAGGACTAGAATTGCTACTAAGATGTATTTCAGTTACATCAATATGAAGAGGGTGAAATACAGAGTAGTCACATAATTTATCCTCCTGTGAGAGTGTTTGAGAGTGTTCATTACAGTTATGGACACTCAGAATTGAAGGAATAAATTCTGGAAACCAGGTGAGGAAGCTGCATTTTATGTTTCCTTCTTCCCCAAAAAATATATACAAAGATGCTGAAAGACTAAGAGGAGGACTGGACTAGCTATGGGGTACTGTAAGAGGGCAGGGCTATTTCCAGCATTACTGCATGGAGAGGTGCAGGGCCAATTTCACTCTATCTTTGTGACCTAATTCTCGAACAGGCAAAGCAGAAGGGCAGAATGTCTGCAAAGTGCAGGAGACATATGTCTGCCCTCTCCCATATAATGAGTTCTCTGCATACTCATGATGACTAGAGTTCTTTTTGAAACCTTGCTAGACGTCTTGCAAGTGGAAACTCCCAGGTCAGCAAACAGCAAGTTCTAGCTGCCTCTGAGGCTCTACTGGTACAATTCAAATGATAACATAGAAAGACTAAAACCACGAATCACAAAGTTCTTTCAACACACTTTTATGATTAAATTGAAAACAGACTGGCAGTACTCTCCGCATTCTACACTTTAGAAAATATTTTTCTGTTCCTCTCACCACAGTATTTTTCACCTCTCTTCTTCGAAGTTCAAGCTAGCTCTTTGACCTTCCTGTAACAACACACTTGAACCTGTCTTGCCAGCTGAAGCTGCTGCTGCACAACCTAAAGCAACTTCCTGAGCCTGGGATACACCGAACTTCAGCTCTCACCAGCCCTTCGTGTGTTAGAACACCCTCACCAACCAGAAGACTGATCTGAACTTACCTAGATGTTGCTGTTTTCAACAAAGACGAGAGACGAGTTCTGAGAGGGGAAGATGACGTGGGGGTCATGGTAGCAGTGGTGAGTTGTCAGGTCTCTCTCTTCTGGCATTATTCTTTAGTTTTCCATATCGTGCATAGTTAGATAGCAAGCATTTTCTTTTATACTTTCAATTCATTGCTGAAGTTCATCACATCCTTAAAAAAATACTTTTCTGAAGTCCTGCAGCCAAGAGTTAGTTTTCCATTAAAAAAAAAGAACTTGATTAGTTGCCTAATTAAGGTACATTAGTGCCAGAAAATTAATATTATTAGTCTCTGTTTCTTTTCCTCAACAGTTTCTACTGGCTCCATCCTTTAAAAGTACTTTTTCAAAAACTTTCAATGTCTTGTATTTTTAAATAGGAATAATTTCCCTAAGGAACACAAACTATCAGTCTTTCATAAGTACCACTTCCTTTCAGCATTTCCTACTCCCAGTACAGGGAATTACCCTAGCAGAATAACTTAGGGTTTTGAAATTAAATATTAGGCACAAAGTAAAAAATAAAAATAAAGATTATTATAACAAAGACAGACCAGCCATAAATAGAGAAACAAGTGCTTCCTCTAACTGGCAAAAAATATAATTCTAATTAAAACTATTATGGATTTTATTTATTACAGGGTGCCTATAAATAAACCCTGAGTGCCATCCCATTTTCCAAAATACAAGACATAATAGTAAGAAAATTTAAAAAAATATATATTTTTGCTATAAAACAAACGAAAATCTTCAACAACTGTTGTTCTGGCTTTCAAAGAACTCTCAGGAAAAAAAAAAAGGTCTGCAACGGAAGTACACAGACAAATATCAGAATATATTAGAATTATTAGACATTTTAGCCCATGTAAATCAGTTTACTCAAAACCTTTCTATAGAAGTTAATTTAACAATAGTTTAAAATAATTCCAATTACATTAATAATAGCATATATTAATATGTATATTAATGCTTTCTATTAGGTCTAGGTGTGACACTTGAGGACTTAATACTGTTAGGCATGGGGGTAAATGTTGAACATCTTATCATTTCACACTGAAGAGCACTAGGTCCCATGTCCATTCCTCAATGCATGGAAGTATAGATGCTTTCTATTTCAATGATCTAAGTATAGGAAAATACCCTCAGTTTTCAAGGTAGAGTACACTCAGTTTTCTGCAGTTTCTCTATAATCTCCCCAAAATAAATCTTAAGTCACTGGATGTTTTAATAATCTTAAATATTTAATATTTCTTAATATAAAAATGTGCTGTGATGATGAAGCATCTCCCTGGTGGGCCATGCCTCCTCCAGCTGTGAGAGGATTAAAATGATGTTTTAAACTTCTTTATGCATGCTACATGTCTCCTCAACAGAAGTCTTCCCTTCTCTCCTGCTTTCAGGGAAAACAAAACGGTAAACTTCAGTTATTTTCACATTATCATCTTTTATTATCCCCATTCATATGCAAAAAAAAAAAAAAAAAAAGCCAAATAAGTGACTGCAACAGGAGGTCAAATACTAGCAAGCTAGTTTCTCTATTCTGTTCCAAGCTGATCTTTTTTTTTATGCTGTGGCTAAAATTCATTTATAATAATTTCCTTTTGAAATGATAAATCAAGTAACTCACTGCTCAAGCACATGAATAAATCAAGTGATGTCAGATCTTATGCTACAACACTTGCTCCTACCTCCATCACCCTAACCCCAAGAGGGTTGTATGATAACTCCAGAAGATTTTTAATGCAAATTGCTGTAGCACGTAGTCAGTTTTCATGTTGGTTTTAATGTTACCTTCCAGTAATAACTACAATTCCCATGAAATGTTCTGTACAAAAGCACTTGCTGGACTAAAAACCATTCTGTACTACAGCATGTAACTATCAGATCTGGCACTTGTAACACAGTCTCTGTCTGTTCCCAGCCACTCTCCAGCTGTGTTCAGACAGCGCAAAACCCAGCATAGTGGCTGGCACAAAGCAACACCAAAAAAACTAAGCTATGTTTTATATGCATATGATTTCTAAACATATTTATTAAACTGTTTAATTTCATCCCATGCCTATTCTGAAACACAGACATTGTATGAATACATAGGCAATATTTTAATCTCATTAGTACATTTAGTCCAAGAAAAGGGACAGCACTTTACTTATTTTTTTTCATTCATCTTTTGAAATTGGGTATCAAGAATTGTTTTTTTCAGTGGACCTGGATTCATCCCACTTTACTAATTCAGATGTCTAATTGCAACAATTATTTATCTGAGGTCCCTTTTATAGTGAATGGAGGATGTGCACTGACATGTTTCATCTACATGTTAACAGTGCTCCCTGGTTTGGATCTCCCAAAGGTCAGACATAGAAGTCAAGCATGTGTCTGGGACTCTTACCAGGATGCTATGACCTGTATGTCAGATCTAAAGTATAGTTCATCAGATCAGAGACAGTCATATGTTCTAGCATCTGGATTCTCTTTACTCCTTGAGAGAAACAGTGCATGACTGATGAAATCTAAAGCCCATACCTAAAAGAGGGGAGATAAACTGTGCTCTGAAACCGGGTGTTTCTCTCACTGTGGAAAAAGGTTGATTGACATAAATACAGATATTTACAACATAGGAATAAAAAAAAATATAAAAGCTGAATCCCACAACACCCACAGCACGATTTCTGTGCAGTCCTTCTAAACATCAAGAGCAGTACTATGGTGGCAAATTTTTAGTATTACTATTGCCATGTAAGAGCACATCTAAGGTGTGAAGTTTTCACACAGATTTACTGCCACTCTTCTAAAATGCACCAAGATAATGAGACTGGCAAAACCCTGTGGCTTATGGGTATTACAAGTGTAAACAAAAAAAAAATCAGGAAAGTTTTCAATCTTATTTCTGTATCAGCTTTTATTGTTGCAGGAAGAAGGAAAGAATAAGGCTGACACAGACACAACCTGAAACTGATCTTTATCATTTCCCCAGGTTGTTTATTGCTGATATTGCAGCAGATTATATCAGGTTTCAAAGTACAAGACCAGTGTTGGCTATTTCCATTTTTAGAATGGAAATAAAAGCTTGTTTTTAAGGAGAAATTTAGAAGTAAATAGCAGAAGCAAAGTTGCAGAGAAAAGCAGAGGTCAGCTTTCTTCATCTGGAGCATCTCAGCAGCATGTGCAGCTCAATGAAGGGTGAAGGCAGCAGAGCCCGGCAGGAGGTAGCTGAGCTCTCCACTGCCTGCAGCTCACCAGCTCAAGTTGGTTCTCTCTCTCAGACTAAAGCAAGTGAAGGCAAGAAAAAAGAGTTTTTTTTCATTCCAAAGGAAGCAAAAGAAGTAGGAATTATTGAGGAGTACCGGGAGAAAGTGTATTAGAGGTTGGGGGACTCGGCACTAGAGTAAAGAGCTTATGTATTAAACACAAGGAAATTTGTTCATGATACCCTTACTGAGCAGTTAGTATAATCCCTATTTAGTGTCTCCCAACAGCACAGAGACTGCATAATAGAGTTACATCAAAAAAGACATTATTAATTTAGGACTCACCTGCTAAAATTTTCCCCACTATATGACTTACATTTCAGCCTCTCAACCAATTCATACTTGCTAGAGTTACTGCATGCTTTTTATCTGACAGAAAAAAAGCTATTTGTTTTCAGAGATGGAAGTTTTAACAATTTTAAAAATCTCTATTAATGTTCTTAAACCCCTAACCTAGTATTTATAATATTTAATTTATAAAACTGTTTATATCTTTATTACTATATTAAAATTGTTGTGTTATTGTCATTTGTATCTTAGAAGTGTTTTTATCTTTAAAACACTGAAGAGCTTTTACTCATTCCTTTTGACCAGCATCAGGGGTTAGAATGGCTCATGGAATTGTTAATTATGCAGATAGAAGCTGATTTACTCTCTTACCTTACTTAAATTTGAGTATATTGAGACTGGAGCTCTGATGCCCAGTAAAAGGAGAAGGTGCTCCTCATTTTTCAGCTGTTTAGCTCTCATATAAAGGTCACACCTGCAACTGTAAGAGGATGAGAAGTATTTTATAGAGGTTGACATTAAAAGCAATATTTCCTGGAAGATGGCCTGGTTTGAGTGAATAATCCTTAGATAGTTGAGATGCACTGCTAAAGAGGCAGTGTGGTTAAATCCTTTTCTTACTGTCAAATTGATCTACAGACAAGCAATCTTTTGGGAACTAAAATGATTATTTTAACAAAATAACAATCTGGCTGTAGTACAGAAGAGTAAAATTTATTTTTCTCCTGAAATCAAAAAGATTGGTTTGCAAAAGAAAACTCTTGTACGAATACAGGCAAACTTTTCCTCATTTTTAATTCCTCCATCTTCTTTATTCTAAATGGTAAAGTTTCACTAATTTCTGAACTAATTTTGCTTCACTTGTGAAATGTGGTATAGAACTGATTAAGAAAGCTTTCTGACCTTCAGGCCAGAAGAAATCTGTCTGGCTTAAGAAATTTGCTTTCCTTGTTAATTTTTTCCCCCCCAAGCACGCTTGCTAGTAAGACCTCAGATTTTACATTTAACCATCAAAACCTAACAGCAATTCTTATTACCTGCTAATTGCAATGATTCTCTTGCATTTGCCTCTTACAGTTAGCATCTATTCTGAGAGAACCTAAAGTTGCCTACTCAGACTGAGAATCTCCCCCTGGGTAGCTGAGGTGCCTTTGGGTTTGCTGGACATGGAGCAATGAGCTGGAGTAACAAGGGCATGCCCTCCTCCTCCCCCACCCTAAAGTCTCTGCAAAGTCACTCTCCCTGGCCGCAGATTAGTAAAACTCTGAAAAAAAGTCAGAGGAGAAAATTACCAGCAGCAAATGGTGCTAAATGCTTGACTAGTATCAATTATATCGGGAGTCAGATTAAATTATATTAGGACTGAGTTTGAGAAGAAGATGGAAAGATCTATGAATTGTAGAGGAGCTCATGGAAAAAAAAAATTTGCAAGGAGCCTACAAAAACAAGAGAAAAACACTACACTAGTTTGTCTATGTTCGTGTGATCTTCAAAAAAAAGTATAGCTTTAAAAAAAAATTAAAAGTACACCTTCAAAACCAGTTCAAAATAAAATTAATAAAAGCAATATACAATGAGGTGACACAAGAAAATTCTGTAAAAACAGCATTTCTGTTCAGAATTGGAGAAGCACAACGCCTTACAAGCTGAAAATACTTACAAATTTACTTATATTTGAAACACTTTAAAATACTCTACTCTTACTCCTCTAAAAATATAAGGCTTTGAAAACCAGTAAAGATCACAACTGAAATTATTTTCACTCTGTAAGAAGAAGAACAGATCTAAAAAATAGTATTTGCTCCCCCTTCTTAGTAACAGCTCTAAGTATGTTATATAACAACCTACTGATATGGATCCTCCAAGTTATTTTTGCGTGTCAAATATGAATTGCTTTCTGCTGTCAGTGGCTTTTGGTTTTTGAGAGAGACAGAAGGACAGGAGAGGGAAGGTTATTCTTGGATTCTTTTATTAGTTCTTTCTGGAGAATTAAATTTCTTTAAATGCTTTCATTGACATAACACATTATGAAGCATTGTGCTGTGAAGTGCAACATCAGCTTGTATCAGTCACACTGCATTACTTTACATGCCTAGCCTAATGTGTCACTGCACAGTAACAGCAGAAACATCTGACATAACTGAAAGCAGCAATAGCTTGCAGATGAAAATATTGTAAAATAATTTTTCTACCCAGATATGCTGCTTGTATAAACATGCTCTGAATTCTGAAAGGTAGCACCACTTCCATGAAATTTCCCTAGGACAGCAGGAGGTTGTCTGCAATACAAATGCCATCAGAAAATAGATCCTCGGTAACATTCTAGCAAAAGGAAGCATCTCCTGTGCCTATTTTGGAAATATTTACATATTGAAAAGCAGCTTTTTACTATTCCTACAATCCTCTGACACTCAGACATTTTTGAAACACTGCTGCTGTTCTGGATACTTCTGTCTGTAATTTGCTTTGAAAACCTTTTTTTAATGTAAAAGTGTGCCTTTTCTATAAATTTGTAGATACAAAGAGACTTTTTGGACTGACTGACCCTCTCTTCTGTTTCTCCTGTCCTCTGTTCTCCCAACCTGAAACCGAGTGTATTTTTAGTTACATTTTTAGATCCTCATTGTACAGCAAAAGATTTAATTTAACCCTCTCGTATTTACTTGTTTCCAGATGGGGAGTATTTACAGTCTAGTCAGTAGTCTAGCTTCAGTATTTTGTCCAGGTATCATTATACAGATAGCCAAGTAGACAATACTCTACTTTTGAGTGAGTAAGCAAGAGTTAGCAAAATAATGTTTTAAAGCAAATTACTGTATTTTCACATGCTCTGATTTGAATTTGGGTTATGTTTGATGGTAAACCATGACGTAAAAGATTAAAAGCTCTCTTGAAATTCAAGTTAAAAATACCAGACATTTAGATAAGGGATGATTTTTCAAAGTATCAATTACATTCTTTAATCCAAAAACTATTTATCAGTTTTCAAGACATATTTTATATTTTTTTTAATAGATGTGGTTTGCAGTAGTCTGTTTTAAGCATGAAAGCTTATAAAGCTCTGATTTATCTCCCTTTTCTGTTCAAGTTATTTCTTTTATATTTGTATCAAATAGTACAATGGTTCTTACTTACACCTTCTATTAATTTAAAACTCTAATGAGGATTAAAAAATGTCCTTAAGCCCATTGAATGTTCCTGTCACTTGCAATAAACTGAAAAATCTGGTCCCATCTGCTCAGCTGAGTGAGAGCTGAGCTGGTTTCTCAGCTGACTACTACAGAAAATCCTGAATATGCCCACTGTCATGCACAATTAAATTGCCCCTGGTCTCTGAGTGCTGTCAGTCCTCACCCATCCCACACCACGCTTCAGTAAGGCTTTCATGTTGGGTGATTGTGCATTCTTCCCTCATTTTCTTATAACTCTTATTTTGGCGTAAAAGGCAGCATTGTCTGTACCTAACCCAGAAGGAACTGATTCTTTCCCCTTTTTTCTCCTGAGGCCCTGTATGAAAACATGCACACAGCTCACCACCAAGTTGGCTTGACCCCCCCTCTGTAAAGGTGAAGTGATAGTATTGGAGTTGCAAAGTGAGCACCATCTTCAAATCGTACACCACTCCAGAAGATTTAACTCCCCCTGGCACTGGTAAAACAAATTTTGTATGCAACTCCTAAATCTGCCACTGCACTCAGTAAGTTCAACCTAGCTGACACATGCAATTTGTCTTATACGATTTCACCTCAACAAATATACATTCTTGCCTCCAAGGATCAGAGCACTAAGTAATCAGTGTCAAGCATGTAGAAAAAAACTTTTTCTAAGCCCAGCTTACAGAAGCAGCAAGGTTAAGCTAGACTAACATGTACTTTTGGAAAAAAACCCACACGTCTTCTGTGGCCTTCTCTATGGATGCATCAGAGCTGATTTTCCCTACCACATGACAACAACACAGTTTTCTATCCATTTTAACTGAATTGTCAAATATTTTTCCTGCCAGAGGTATAACAATCAGCCAATGTAAAAACTGCATCATCAGGCAAGTTGAAAGCATGGTTAAACAAATTAAAAGGGCTGGTAACACTGTAGTTAGCCAAATACTGCCTCTATATATTTACCTTTATATTTTATATTTTAAAGGGCACACTGTAATAACGCATGACATATAAATAGATAAAAACATCTGGCATTGCTGAGAAGCAAATTCATCTATACTAAATTAATGGAGATAATTAAGTAGTGAAAAATACTGAACAAAAAGCACATCATGAAATTGAAAACAGCATTGAAAACAGCAATTTTATATATAGGTTAATTTGCAAATAAGTGCAACTGTTGCTATTATAGCTATATGGTTTTATTTCACTGAAACAGAAAAAACCTTGAAGTGAACATCCTAAATGTTAAATGCATTTTGAGGGGATACAAATGGCATTTTTCAGAACTAATTCTGTAGAAATTTGTGCCTTAATGGTAAACTTTGGTAATCTTAACAGGAGCCTTAGGATTTAGCTCTATCCAAGTAACTTAGTACCACTTATGTATATAAACATGTATGATCATGACCATGTTTGTGACAGAAACACTGAAATATTTTCTAATCTGATTTACTGTTATATTTGAAAGGTGGTGGGTGTTTGTTTTTCTTTTCTCTTGTTTGTGTGGGGTACCACATTTAGGCAGATACCACAATTTGCCTGAATGATAGCCTGGATAAGCATTATCACTCAGGCACGCTTGCATCCATTTATTTCAGCTGAGTGGGGACTGCTCACATGCGTGTGCAGAACCACACTGATCTGCAGGTATGATCCTGTGAAAAGGATATTCAGAAACTGACATTTAAAATCCTTTTTGTCACACTCCTGAGCAAGTCAGGTCTGTAAGAGGAGCGAGTAACAAACATTTTTTGTCATTACTTTCACACTGTTCCCTCACTGCAAGGGGCGCACAGCACTGCATTGAGAAGCAAAGTGGGCTAAAGAAACCAGGGAACTGAGACATACCATTGGAATTTAGTATTTCAGCTTTTCATTAACACAAAAGACAGAATAATTTTGCTGGTTTAGATAGGAGCATCCCATAAGACTATAAGGTCTTGTATTGTAGACTGGCTCTGAAAGCAGGGATGATGCTTTTCCTAAATATGTAGTCATTTATAATTCCATTTTCGTTGAGATAAACTTACGGCTGCAGCAGCTGGAAAATTTAACTGGTGAATTCCATGATTAAAAAGAGAACTGAGGTTGTGGTTGGCTTGGAAATAGTTTTAAGCTTCTAACAGCACTTCAGCTGTCTGTATTCAAGTCACTACTGCTCCTGTGCAATTCTATATGCACTAATTAGCAAAAGAGCCCACTGCTGTTGCCAGCCCGAGCACGCAGTGTAGCAGACACGCCCAGTGAGTGGAAGAAATGTTAGGCTGCTTGTTAGTTCATCAGGGCAGCCACGGCATTGCTGTTACATGCTCCAGTGTTTGATTATATCCAAAAGAAAGCATGCCTATTTACACAAGTCAACAATGTCTCATTCATCAGCATACACTTACTTTTAAACCTCCATTAAAAAAAAAAAATAATCTACAAATATATTTCTTTCCATTCCATTTGTACATAATTATATGTAAGTAATAACCACTAGTGGCAGGCAGAAAAATAACTCCTAATGTTTTACTTCGTCAGTTATTCCAGAGTTTCTTTGAGATTAGTTCCTCCATGGAACTAATGAACACCACATATGAACAATTTTATTTAAATTTTATTTGACCTCTTTGCTAATTAGTGCATACAAAAATGCCAGTTTACCCAGGGGCAGCAGTAACCCAACTAACAGTTGCTGAATTAACAGAAAATATTACCACTGTTTGCTTTTGGTATTTTATTTGCAGAAATTTGTGTTTCAGTATTTTTTTACTGCATTTTTATTCTTCCTTCATTTATCAATAACAACATTATTGCCATACTTGTTCCATCTATAGTTCATTAAGAAAGTTTTCCAAACAACATGGCAATTACTGTGATCACAAGGGATCCTGGGTTGTCACTAAGAACAGAACACTTCTATCCCCTGAAAATATGTGCTGGAGAAGTTTGACTGTAATTTCACAGATAGTGAAGCAATTTTTCCCATAGGAAATTACATAACAGAGACATTATTTATGCAGGGACTTAAAAATATATCCAAATTAAATTCCTAGAAAAAAATGTACTGTACTATGATCTTTCTCATTTGTATCACAATAATATAGCTCAATAATTAGGAATAATAATAATTAGGAACACTACATGATTAACTCTTGAAATTTTAATACAGATAACAGCTAAATGTCTTATATGGAATATACAGATGGACTGTTTGAGATACCTTAAATGGGTAACAGCCCTGCCACAGTGGATTTTAGTACACCTTCCACATATTAACTTCTTACTTGGAGTAAGACTGTTACAGATACTGTCGAGAAATGGCAATACTATATTAACTCTTCCTCTGATGTAGCCTCACATCATCCTGACTGAAATTATACACATTTATTGTTTTACACAGAGCTCTGAAATTAAAGTGTGTTCAATGAAGAGTAATTTTACATCACACTTTACCTCAGACTGCCAGTACATTTGAAAACAAGATAGGAACAATCTATGGCATCTGTTCTGATTCCCTGTGTAACAAGGATTCACATAGTAGTTCTTATAACAAATGTGAATTCATAAAGTATAGTAAATCTTTTAAAACTTGTCTGTGACTGAAAGAGTAGTAAAATATCAAGTGATGGAGAATCCATCATTTTGACACAGTTATTTACAAATGAATAATTAGTGTCACCAAAAATAACGTGTATTTGTAACATCTATTTGGTTTTAATTTATTTTTTCCAGTCATTGGAATCACAGAATCACCAAGGCTGGAAAAGACCTTTAAGATCACCAAGTCCAGCCTATGACCTAACACCACATCAGTGAGACCATGGCTCTAAGTGCCACATCCAGCCTTTCCTGGAACACATCCAGGGACAGTGCCTCCAGCACTTCCCTGGGAAGTCCATTCCAATGTCTAATCACCGTCTCCATGAGGAAGTACATCCTAATACCCAACCTAAACCTCCCCTGGAGCAGCTTGAGGCCATGCCCTCATCTTGTTGCTAGTTGCCTGGAAAAAGAGCCCAGCCTCCCACCTGACTGCAACCTCCCTTCAGATAGTTGATAAGGTACCCCCTGAATCTCCTCTTCTCCAGACTAAACAACCCCAGCTCCCTCAACCTATCCCTATAAGACTTTCACCAGCTTCGTTGCTCTCCTCTGGACCTGGTCCAGCACCTCAATATCCTTCTTGAAGTGATGGGCCCAGAACTGGACACAGTACTCGAGGTGATGCCTCACCAGAGCTGTGTACAGGGGGAGAACTACATCCCTACTCCTGCTGGCCACACTATTCCTGATACAAGCCAGGATGCCATTGGCCTTCTGGGCACACTGCTGGCTCATGTTCAAGCAGTTATCAATCAGTACTTCCAGGTCCCTCTCTGCCAAGCCACTCTCCAGCAGCTCTTCCTCCAAAGGAAGCTGAGTGAGACAAACAGCGTAGCAAAAGAAGAAACCCTCTATACCCTTAGAAAGAACAAACAAGGAATGTTCTGTTTAAAAAAAAATAAAAATGCTTCCAAAACATTTGAGGCAAGGCAATGTACAGCAAGGCTGTGTGGCTGCTGTCTCAGTAGAGTGTTTCACTGCAGCAACCAGAGAAAAACAAGAATCACTAAATTGAAGTACAAAGGCAGACTATACTACTCTGAATTCATCTTTCATACTGCATATGGAGATACTTTATCTGGTATATAAGAAGAGCATTTACTTTCCTGTGCTACCATAACAGAAGCAAGGATGGGAGCTGAAAAAAACCTTGCTGACCCTGTATCATGTGTGGGATGCAAGGAGGAAGAATGAGTCCTTATCCATCTTCTTCAAAACCTTACCAGCTTTATAATAAAGGTGTGATTGAATATCCTAGAAAATGGTGAACATATGCATTCACAAAGCAATTTATTTTTTTCTCATACAACAAACTGAGAGAAGGTGCTATTCCTTTTCTTCCTTACAACGTCACAGCTTCACGTTAATAAGGTAATAGTAATGTTTCTACAGTTTTTTCTTCCTTGCAGAGAAGGTGTTTGATAAAAGCCATAGAATTACTCAGTGTAATAATAAACAACCTGAGTAGAAGATACTCTAAATTTTTCATTCAAGAGTAAATTTACTGAGATTTTTTTTAAACATGACTATTTAAACTTTAAATTTCATGTAACATTCCTTTTTTTGGCTCTTTTACAATCTGATTTTCATGAGGTAACATGAATACACCTAATTATTTCAAATTCTTGTTCATTTTACATGTTTCTGTTAACACTTTTTCAAAGATTTAAAAGATCATTAATGACTTCATGGATGTGATCAAGTGTACTAAGATCTCAATAAAAACTTTTATGTAGTATAAAATTATATTGGTAAAGGAGTAGATGGAAGGGACTCTAAGACAAGAGAGGCAGCCCAAAGATTACAGTTTCTACATTTCAAAGTAAAGGCCTGAGGGCTGAAATATCTAAACATATTAAAATGGAGAAATACGGGGGGGGGAAAAAAAAACAACAGGTCAGCCTTGGTGCAAGTCTGAATGCTTAAAGAAAAAGAGGGGAAGGAGTGTTACATGGGCAGTGAAATCCGGTACAAAATTTCAGAAATAGAATCACCCGTTGTGGTATTTTTCTCTGGGAAGTTGTATACACACACAGCTAGTAAAAAGGAGTATTCAGTTTAGTGCTTGTCAGCCCCATATTCTCATCTTAACTGACCATCTGTTCATATCACTAGTTTAGTGAGATATATAGTTTTTAAACTGTTGTTATACAAAACAAAGAAAATATTAAGAAGTTATTACCAATGTGTGGCTGGTTGTTGTTTGTTTTTTAAATTACAAAATACATCATTTCACAGCCTAGATGAGGAGCCTCAAAACAGTAGTATCACCTCTATGGATGGGCTATACACTATAGAGATTACATTTATTATTGAATTTTGACTTTATGAATTTTCTAAGAATTATTTTGTTTTGTAATCATGAGACATAATCCAGAAAAATTAAATAACCATGTACATTTAAGTTCTAGGGTAGTTCTGTCAGATTAAATTACTACATTAAGAGACAAAAAGATGGAAGTATTAAGAGAGGGAGCTCTGCAAAGCTCTTCAAGTACCATCTGCCTCACAGAATGCCTTAGGAGGCATTATTTCTCCTGGCCCAATGAATTATACATCTGCATCAGCCAAGGTAAAAATACCAGTCTATAGTATTTGACAGCCTGGAATTAAATTGTGATATTTTTCAGATGTTAAATGCCTTAGTGAAATCTCTGAGAGCAAAAGAAATTTTTAATTTTTTTTACCTGTGCTTCTCACAATCCAAGTGAAGATTTTTCCAGGATATTCTGTAATAAAAAGATGGGTTATTTGTTTTAGAGATGATTTAGAGATGAAAACTCAATGTGAAGTGAGAAATCATCTTCCATTCTAAAACAGATGCTTCTGCATCTTTTTCATCAGCAAAACTTTTGGCTAAACAAGATACAATTTTTCACTCCATTCATTCCATTTCTGTTTGTTGAATTCTTGATTGATTTTTTTTTCAGTGCACTGTTAAGAAATTGCCTTCCATTTATAGGCACTTGCTTTTTCTTTAGAGGTTGGACAAGAAACATGGGCAATTCACCAGGGTGAAGGAAAAGACAGCTAAAGGGTGAAGGAAAAGTCAGCTAAGGGGAAGTGGCCAGTGCCCATTGCTGCAGCCTGAGCACACAGTGCCTGCTTCTGGAAGAAAGAGTCGTGCCACGGCCATCCCACTGCAGCATCCATCCCGACAGGCAGTGCCACAGGGTTTGAGCTTACCCACATTGTGAATTTAGATCAGGTTTCCAGGGCTGATAGTTTATAATAATAGTTTTCCCATTGCCTCTCATGGAGTCAGTTCAGAAACTAAGTTCACGTACATACTCAATTGTATTTGAAAAGTTCATTTTGCAGGCTTCAGCCAACCAAGACATGAAGTCAGTGGGAAAACTATTTTCAAGAGAATACTTGAACAGATAAAGATCCCCAGTAAAAAAAAAAGTAATCAACAGAAGTTATTTAGACATTATAAAAAGAAAGAGGAAATATTTGCAAACCTAATATCCTAATTATATTTACTTTAGCATACCTGTCCCTCAAGATATAAATACAATAGCGTGAAATTGATGAAGACAAAAATATTAGAATATCGTAGCTCTTTTCTGACTAGTTGTATATATTACTGTTCTAAATTTTGCAAGGCACGAGATAAAGACGTACTCTATAATGTCATATGGGAAAAATCCAGGTAGCAAGAGTAAAACTAGCCAGTTGCAGGATTTTTAACTTTTGCTTTAAGTCAGTCCAGAAGTTGAACTTGAAAGTTGAGTACTGCTTTTCATTAACTTTATTGAGAATTTCACACAGTCATTTATGACTGGGTTTTAACTGATTCCAAAGTTGTGTCTAAAAACAAAGTAGTGCAATATGCAATTCTCTCAGTGTATAAGGCATATACATAGAGAAATCAACAATGTAGTTCTGCAGATTCTTCTGAAGGTACTGCAGCTTTTCTGTTTTACACTAGACATTGCCCTTCAAAGGAAGACAAAAACATCTGCCCTCAAATAAAATTAGTCTTTTCTGACAATTGTTTTTCAAAATATATTAGTGATTAAATTACCATAAATTACATAATTGTACCAGGTGAAGATCTATGCTTAAGAAAATATTATTTCCACCTATTTTCTAAACACACAAACAAGGCTGCTACATGTTAATTAAACAATGGTCATACTTACTTCAAAATCCTGCAGACCTCATGGATCCTAAAACCATATGCCACTGAATAAAATTCGTAAGACTGGTCAACACAGAACATGTTTTCATTAGAAGGTGCTCAACTGCAGTCTTGCTCATTTGTAGTATCACCGAAATATTCATTTGTTGTTGTACCAAAATAGTTGTTAGCATGTTTAAATGAATTACATCAACAGACTACAACTGATTTAAATTTCTAAGACCCTCTCAGAAGTTTTTGTTTCTTTATAATACTGGTAAACAGATAGTCTGTGCTTATTTATATTCAGTGGGAAGAAAAGAAGAATAATAAAATCTGTGTATTTATTAATGCTGCAGCTTCTCCTTTTTCTTCAAAAGAAAAAACTGTCATCGTATAGTGAAAGCTCTTTACTCACCATTGAACAAAAATGCAATTAAAAAAATGTAACAGTAGAAAATGGTAAGTTTTATATAATTTCATCATGCTAGTCATTCTGGATAATTGTGTCCTAAGAGTTTGCTACACTTCTCTTGTTAATTGTTCATAGATTTGTTCTAGAAAATGTCTACAGCCTTTCCTGTATTGTCATACTGACATTATAAATTTACCTCACTAAACTTTTGCAACTTCTCACAATGCAACAATAATTTACAAAACAATTTATTGGATATCCCTGTGGAGTGGTTATTGCTTTTTTTGTATCTCAACACATGACTCCTCCATACAAATTATCAGTCGGTGAAAGAAAACCAGGCCTGTCGTTCTTAATTTTTAACTTCCCTGTCTCTTTCACAACAGAGTAAGCACAAATCACCTGAGGCTGGGGAGTTACAGATTGCCTTTTTGCACAAAAAGAAGCATTGTCTGGACAGAGGTACCAGTAGCTACTATTTCTAAGTTTTAAATCTACAATAAATCACAATCATATTTCCAGCTGTTTTTCACAGAGCAACATTTCACAAAACTTTATAAGAATGTTTAGGAGGGGCTGCAGTGTGTTAGGCAGTGGCAGTGAGGTATCCTTCAACTATTGTAATTAACAGAATGAAAACCAGACTGACCACAGAACTGCAACAGCCACATCTGTCTGTACTTAACCACTGGTTCAAATTCCACACTTGCAAGGTAGTAGAGCCTATGCACACACCTGTAGTCTGTGATCCTTTCCCTACCTTGGACAAACTGATCCTTACCATGTCTGGTGATCTCTGCTTATTATTAAGACTCTCTACTTTCTTGACCTTATCCCTCATTAAACTTCATTTCCTTTTAGGTGTTTATATGGAAGATTATCTCAATGTTTTCTCATATCACTTAATTGTTTTGAAACAAGCTTGTAAAGCAGAAAGCTGCATGACAATTGCTTAACTATATCTAAAAATATGCCTTTGTTATGAGGAACTAGGAACCCACAAAATTGGATATATACACTGGTTCTATTACCACAAACAGTGAGAAAAATTGCCATCTTCCACTACTTTCACCTAGCCACCTGACCTTTGAATTGAAGGAAATTCAAGCACTCCACAAACTTAAATTTTAAAAGCACATGAATAAAAGTACACTTTTTTGCAAACCTAAATCTCCAAATACCTTGAAAACTTATGTTAACTTCTGAAAAAAATATTAAAATATTTTAAAAAAGCTTTTAATACCAGATTCTGAACTTTTGAGGTGCTTATCAAAATTCAAGCTTTTAATTGTCTTCCAGCCAGTACTTCAGTCACCAAGCTACTGTGTATACATACAGGATAAGAAGCAGAACAAAAATTTGAAGCCGCTGTAGATAACAATTGGCAAACAGAACCACTAACAGACAGAGCAGTGAAATAAAGTAATAGTTTTCTAAGTTTTAATTGTTATAATTTCACAATACAGTACAGTAGGAGACACTGTGTGTGAAAAAGACGTTTCACAGCACACATGAGCTGCCTGAAGTGTATTACATTATGTCATAAGATGCTGTCAAGAACATTAAGCAAAAACAAAACAACTTTGCTACTTTAGTGAGGAGGAGCTGAGCTGACCCCATCCTGGCTCCTGCATCTTCTATGAAAGCTCCCTCACCAGGATCACCAGTTCCATGTACTGTGGTGTTTCCTACACAATGGAAGCAGAGAGCTTGGCTTTCTGGTTTAAAGCATCTGGTAAACGTGCATCTGACATGTTGCTATTATTGCTCCTGGCAGGCTGCTACCCTCAACAACTTTTTCACCTTTGCCAATGACATTGACGCACATCATACATTTTAAATATATTTTTGCCTTCTGGATAAAGGGATAAATATTAATTAGCTTCTCAATAACAATGTATAACTCAACTGTTAATGAGCTTTGGTTTGTGTTAATTAGATAATTGTAACTGAACTAACCACAATATATTTTATTACATTTTAATCATCTTTTCAGATTTTTAATTAGACTAACAATATTATTTGACTTCTTGTATAAGTACTCCCTGTAATACTCTGTTAAGTTCAAAGATAAAAAAAATAATGTTTTAAAAATATGGTCAGTAAATAATTTTGTTCTTAAAAAAAGCCATCATACTGGTTATCAAAACAGAGGAAGCTTTTGTTTTGCCATCCAGAGACATGGCCATGATACCAAAAATAGAACTATTTTTTCATGTGTAGTTACTTTCATTGAAAATCCAAGTTTAACTTACTATTTAGTCATAATTTGTATTTCGAATCAGTTAGTTGTACCGTATGCTTATAAAAGACTTACAACTTATAAATTGCCATTTTATGTAGCTAAGATCTAAAAGTAATTTTGTCTTCATCATACATGGTGGGCAAGGCAGAACCAGCGATTAAACTTAGAATTGCCTATTTTCTGGTCCATTGTCCTAACTGCAAGATCATCCTTCAATGTTCAATTTTGGATAATAAAGAAATTATATAATATGGATTTTTCAAGCTCCATTTCCAATGACTTGTCTGTAAACAGGGTATGAGTTTGTCTCTTAGGCAACACTCTTTATCTCAATTTGTTTTGAAGTTAATAGATAAATTTAAAAAAATCCAACTGGTATAGCTTATTCAGAATTTCATGAGCAAAGAATGGACCTATTTAACTGTTCAGAGTGTATTTACTTTTTTTGACTGGGTAAGTGATCACAACCAAAACATTTCCAACATGCATACCCTGCCTTAACAGAATCAAAATTAACTTTGCATGATGAACAATAGCTTTAGGTCCAAAATAAAATTTGACAAATATTTTTTGCCAATGAACTAGTTATATAGAATACTGGTAGGAAGTGGAATGCAATTTTTGTAATACTTCAAGGTATTTACACTTGCATACACATAATCATTAAGGTTTATGGATATAATGTTCTCCTAGATCTTTACTTTCAGAAAGCAGCTGTGCGTAGTAGTTAAAAAAAATAAATAAATCAATATGTAGTAAGACAAATATTTGCCAAAAGCCAATGATGTAAGAACTACCTATAGTATTCCAACCCCCAAAGCCATGAAAATATAAAGCTCAGGGTCAGCAGCAATCCCTATCAGGTACCAGGAGAAGCAGTGTAATCATTGACAGCAAGTGTTACACTTAAAACTTCTCAGAGTGATTATGTCAGCATTAGAAATTTCTCTTCCGATCATGAATTAGAAAGATTTCACATGCTACAGATGCAAAATAAAAAATGAAACCTACTGTTCTATCTTATCAGTTCTGGAGATCTAATACGATGTAACAGGCAAAATCTTCAGATTATGAGACACATAAATCAGGTAAACAAAGTGAAAACTAAGGCCCATTCACAAATCTATAGGCACCACTTGTTTGTGCAAGTCTGAACATTACTTTTCTATTATAGCATTCTTTGTGGAATATATTAATTACTGTAAACTGAAGTACTGCAAATGGTTACTGTATAAAAAATAAGTAAAATACCTACATCGAGAACTTATTAAATAACAATTATAATTACATAAATTCATCGATATTGTCCTTTTGAACTGCTCTGAGCAATAATGACTGAGACTACAATGAACACCTTTTTGTATGGTTTTAATCATGTTTGTATATTCAGTAGTAAGAAACTGGTGTCCCTTCAAGAAAATAAATTTTCATTGAAGTGTTTTTATTGCTACAGGGGAGCTATTTATAATATTGGTCACGATTTTCCATTGTTGTCATTTTTGAATGACAGCATATCTAGAAGTAAAGGTAGAACATCAGCCACCACAGTAAGTAGCATAGACAGAGGCAAAATAGTACTTCTCTCCAGAATCAGAGATAGCACTAATATAAACACATGAACTTGATGCATTTTTAACCAATATCTGGAAATAACATTTTAATTTGTAGACTTAAAATTAAAAGAAAAGAAATACAGCTGAATGTGTAACCTTGCTTAGACTGTCACAGAATCACCTTGGTTGGAAAAGACCTTAAGGATCATGGAGTCCAGCTGTCAACCTAACACTGACAAGTCCTTAACTAAACCATAGCCCTACCTATCCCTACTATGCCCATACCTCCAGGGATGGTGACTCCACGACTGCCCTGGGCAGCCTGTTCCAACACCTGATTACATTTTCAGTGAATAAATTCTGCCTAACATCCAATTTAAACCTCCCTTGGTACAATTTGAGGCCATTACCTCTTGTCCTATCACTTGTAACTTCATTGAACAGCCCAATCTCCACCTCTTTACAACCTCCTTAAGACAGCTGTAGACAGCAGTAAGGTCTCCCCTCAGCCTCTTCTCTAGGCTAAACAATCCCAGCTGTCTCAGCTGTCCTGACACACTGAAGTCTTAAAGTACAGTAAACCATAGATACATTTTTTTTCCAACTGTAATATCGAAGAATTACAAAAAATTAAATATAATCAATTGATCACTTGTACGTGTATCCAACACACTACAATGACAGAAGATTTGATCAAGAATCACAGAATCAGATAATGTTAGGGGTTGGAAGGAACCTCTGAAGATTGATTCCAATCCTCCTGCTAGAGCAGGACAAATGCATCGTTTTCTCTGTAATTTATATTCAGAAGTTTATTAACATAAGTATTGTTGATTAGCGATCACTGATGGATCCAATGAGATGGTCTAATGTCCTGTGCTCAGAGTTCCTAATTGTATAGGGATTCAGCCTCTACTGAACTTGATTAACTCAACGTAGTAGATGTACCCATCAAAAGCTTTCATCATAATTTAAGAAAATCTTAACTACTTTTGATAAGGATTTAATCACAAAAGACAAAATTTATTTTAAACACTTGAAGTACTCTGCCACTTACCTCAAAATAGTTGCCTTCTCCAAAGTCAGGGCTATGCATAAAAAGCAAATAATAAAAGAGAAATAAGAACAATTGCTTTGTCTGACAGATCATTAGTAGTCCATCCATTCTTCCTAAATGTTCTGTGAAAAATGTATATGAATCTATTGGCATAAACTGTTTCTGTAAAACTGTGTTTCTTTTTTCCCCCAGTTAGAAGTTATTTACTGATAGCTAAAGAGCAATAATAACAAAATAACTCACTTGATCTTTGAAAATGTAGCAAGGAAATTAATATTAATTTCTTAGATTGTCATTAACAAGGGCCAATTTGAAGAAGTCTGCAAACACTTAAGAAGCAATCTAATTTGTTTTGAGTAATTCATTATTTGAAGTTACATGCAAGTTAATACCTTCTTTATAATACATGTAATTTATGTTTTATTTCTCCATCTTGTACCAAGATTATTTTGTCTGTGCTTTTAATATAAAGACTTGTATCAATGCTTATTTTTAGGCTTGAATTGCTTTGTTTACAGTTTAAGGTATGCTATTAAATCTTCTCAGAATGACTATCAGTTTTTAATACATATTTTCAATTAACATTTCTATTATAAATTACAATTTCTAGTTGGCTTAGAAATACTTTGGTTCAGTAATGATGTGAGCTATATCAATTAAACAAAGATAATTAAGACTGTTTATCAATGATAAAACAGGCAAGCTTTTTCAGGTATTAAATATGATCTAAAGGTAATAGGCAAGCTTCATTTTCTACTTTATCCTACATTTTGAACCCTCACATATTTTCATTTTTCTAAAGGAAAGGAACCAAAAAGCCCATCTAAACTTGTTGAACCCATCTTTGTTTACTGCTGCCATTCTGAGCTTAAGCTGACCATAGAAAAATCCCACCATGAGACCTTGTCTGAAAAGCAAGTCAGGCATTCAGGCAAAATTTGTACAATCAGCCAAGGGTTCTGTCATTGTGAAAAATGTCTTCAGTACCAAATCCACGGTGGTTTTCCTTTCCTTCTGTATGGCTTAAATGAATACTTGATACTTAACATTCGTCTCTGGTTGAGGTATAGAAGATGAGAATTACACTCTTGTGCAAGCTGAGACCTCATGCCGGTATCAGTGCAGGGACAGTTTCTTAATTACACCTTTCCTGAATTAGCTTCAGATTAAAAAAACACTTACTGATCTAAACAAATTTGAGAGCAGAGCTCAGTATAATCAAGTTTTTTTCAAGTTCAATAATTTTGCAACAGATAGTTTGAGACTGTCTGAATGCTTTGCAGGAAGTTTGAAAGGCATGTAATAAATTCAATTTTTTCGTTCCTGTCAAGTTCCCTAAAACAAGACAATCTTTCATTACTTTTCCTGATAAGCAAGGAAAGCAAACCTCATACTGACAATTCAGATTTCCTATTTATTCTTTGAAATGTTACTATGTGACTCACTAAGGAAATAATTATTTTGGTTTGGCTTAGTTTTCCCAGAGGTGACAAAGACAGAACTCTGTTTTGTGTGATGTTATGCTTTTTTATGTGTTCCTGGTTTCACATACAAGCTTTCTTCATAAAAATCTCCCAAGAGTTGACAAATGCACATTCATGTGGAACCTGTTGTATTGCAACTGTAGTAACTTTATGTCAAAATGAAATGGAATGCAAGGAATTATAAGAAATAAAAATTATCTCAGTAAATTAAGTTTCATTAAAAGAAGGAATAGTGGGAAGAAAAAGAAAACTCTGCACCTGCATAAATGAGACAGATAGAAGAACCCACAGAGTTGAAAATGACCAAAAACATTATCCTTTTGAGAACTGACAACTGCATTCAGAAGAAGATAGGTAGTGCCTTTTTTAGTCATGGAATTGATTTACGCTAGTGCAGTCTCAATAAGGAGCTACTTTCTCAAAGTCCAACCCAGGGATTCCCTGCATCCCCTTGTGCACCACAAGTATCACATGGAGCAGTATCACATGGATACTCACCTAAAGCAGCCTCAAAGAGTTCCCTACTGGTTTCTGGTATTTTGAAATAATATATTCTGTCTATATCTATAGATGCAATTTTCAAGTATTTCCTGCATGAAGAAATTTTGGTTTAAGGTATGTATCACAGTTGAACTGAGAGCAATTGTTTTGATTAGTAGAACCATGATACTATTTGGCTTCCTCTGGCCTGACATCGGAAGATTAACATTCCTCCTTGTAGAAGTTATAAATTCAGTTCTATCTATAGTTTAACATTATAGACCTTGCCACCATTTTAATTATTATTTTTTTTTCTCAGACTTGTTCGTAGCTCAAAAATTGAAAACACAATATCTTAAAAAAATAAGAATTAATTACTCCTATATGGTGAAGGTTTAACTGAGGGAGAAGCTTTATCTGAAATTGAGACATTAAATGTTCATTCCACCTTATGCTTTGCAAGCAGTGAGCACATTATATATACACATATACGTATTTCCCAGTAATATATTTCTGTATCTATGAACATGTACAATATTCTCCAAAAATCATGGAATCACAGAATGGTTTGGTTTACAAATTACCTTAAATTATCATCTAATTCCAGTCCCCCTGCATTGGCAGGGACACCTCAGGTTTAGAGCCCCATCCAACCTGCCCTGGAACACTTCCTCGGAGGGGGCACTCACAGCTTGCCTGGGCAACCTGTGCCATTGCCTCAACACCCTCACAGGAAAGAATTTCTTCCTAATATCTAATCTAAATCTAATCTACCCACTTCCAGCTTAAAAACATTACCCCTTGTTCTATCATTACATGTCCTTGTAAAAAGCCCCTCCCCAGCTTTCCCGTAGGCCCCTTCAGGCACTGGAAAGCTGCTCTAGGTCTCCCTAGAGCCTTCCGTTCTCCAGGCTGAACAACCCTAACTCTCTCAGGCTGTCTTTGTAGAAGAGGTGCTCCAGCCCTCTGATCATCTTCATGGCCCTCCTCTGGACTCATTCCAACAGGTCCACGCCCAGTCCAAAATCCACATATATTTGTCTACCATCAATTAAAAAAAATATTTTCCCAAAAACTGAGAGAAAGGAATAAGCTTCATTGCAGCCAAAGCTTTCTGATGAGCAAACAGCCCAATCCCTAATTCACTCTTCCAATAAACAGAACAGCCTTCCTTCTCACCATCCCAAACTGAAGGAATTTGCCTACTGTGTTTCTAACCAAAGGTAGCACAGAAATAAAACTCATGTTCCATATCACTGAAATAAGGCTTTTTTTCTAGCCCATCTCTTCATCAGTTTCTGATAACAGCCTTGCTATTCTGCTGTGAGTTAAAGGTGTTTTGGAATGTGAGATTATTTCAGAGAAAAAAAAATATCTTAGAAATCAGAAATGGACAAATCCTGCTAGACCTCTTTGGTAACAACTTTATAATAAAACTTACGTTACCTGCTGCATTTATTTTTACTCATGTCAACTTTCCTTCCTACCTTCTTTTATTAAAACTGCTTCAATAGAATAACTTTATAAATTATAGTTCCTTTTTCACTTATGTTTGTCACTTTTCCTACTGGAAATTCAGAGCTAAAATGTCAAACATTTCAGAAGGAGCTTTCCAGCATTCTCACACCGAATTTGCTGAAAATATTTGAAGTGGAACCTTTGGAAGAAAAATTAATTGTTTTACTCATATCAGCGTGCACATTGGCACAAAGGGGTGAAGCCTCAGAATAGTGCTGGAGTCTTGCCAAATGTTACTGGTATCAGTGAAAACAGTAAAAGCTACTTCACAGTAGAAGGTTTAAGTTTCATCTCTGCCTCTACTCATTTCACTGTAATTTATGGGAACTGTTACATTATTATGTAAATGGTATGCTTAAAATTTTAATACTTCTTAAAACAAATCATTACCTAAAGAAAAATTGGAAGTATTCTCACTACAATAGGAATTGGGTTTTTAAAGTTATTGCTGTGACACTTTTTACTTTCCTGACATATGCCACATTTTCTTTAATCAATCACAAAATAATCCATAGTACACTTACCTATGAAGCAGAAATAAGTGATCATTTGCTTGGGAGTAGGAAGTGGTACAGCTTCTCCTGAGGATGAGCAGGCATGCGTGTATTGTATCAAAGACTGATAGCTTCTGCTGTCATCAACATCTATGAAACAGAAGTAATTTAGAATACTTTTACAAGAAGCATTAATAAAAAAATCCCTAGCTCAAGTAGTTCTGTAAGAGCAAGTTAGAAGTGTCATACAATTTCTTTAAGTGACAAATCTAAATGCTACAGAAATGTTGAGTGTGAAAAAAAGCTGAAATGCCAGTTTATACACCCAGGTGTTTCACCTCGTTTATATTCTTCTTCTGCGCAGCACAGATTAAGTACATCTGGCAGTTGACATTTTGTGCATGAAATCCTTGCTGAGCCTCATCACAACCAAGTGTGTCCAATTTTCTCTCACTATATGAAACATGTAATAACTTTGTGTGTCAAAACTTACCACAGTTTTTTCAGCTCATGAACATTTATCCTCTTTCAACCACTGCCGCATTTGAAATGCAAATGCATTAAACAGCACAGGTAGACAGGCATTTCAAAGTTATTACCAATGCTAGAAGGAAACGCTCTTTCCTTTTTAAGCTACAAAATAAAATCTTAAGATTTTCTTCCTGTGTAACCACAGGAAACATATGAAACAGGTAAATACCTCCTACTGACATCCTTAACTGTGTTTCCATGGAACATGGGAATGCCACCATACCTGTCCCATTCCAGACCACCTGAGAGTGCCTTCCAGCCTTTCAACCCATCTGGAAGGTGAATCCCATCAGGAATTCCCTGAGACAGAACAAACATTTTGAGTTGAGAAAACTCTTTCAGTACTGACACCAGCAGGAACTACAACTCCAAGAGCAAGCCTCTTCCACATCAAATTCCGTACATGCTTGTAGAGCTCCTTGGACAATGTTATCATGCTGATCTTTTATTCAAGATGTTAGGAGTGTTTCTATTATTCACTAGCACTGTTTTTCCCCTTTCCTTTCCCTGTTCTTTCCCTGGATTATTACTACCACTGCATATATAAATGCACATGCACAGAAATGGAAAAAGCAAAACAACAAAGCTTTTTAGAGTACCTTCAATCTCACTCAACCCTTCTGACCTTATTTAAAATTCGTATTTCACTTTTTCATACTATACTTCTAACAGAAAACAAATGCTTTTATTTTCTACATCAAAAAAAGGAATCAAAATTGAAACAAAACACTTTCATTATTATAAAAGGTCTGACCACATATCTAGCTGAAATGAAAAAATGTATATGCCTGAGACTTCACACAGTACAGCAACCTGTGATGTTGTCAGTGCAGAGGAGAACAGACGATATTCCTTCTTGTCAGAAAGTAAACTGCTGAAAACAAACACTCAGTACAAAATCCGATTACACAGCTTCAGATTCCAACCTTGGCATTCACTGCAGCTTTTTCTAAAGGTTAAAATCAGACATTCCCCATTTTGCCTTGGATCGCTTTGTGGCTTTTCCATCTGCCATTATCTTTGCTTTCCCTTCTCCTGAACAGTAATGATACTTCATCTAAACATCCCATGGATCTTTCCTAATTTTATGCCTCCATGTTTTAAAGTTTATTTTCTTTCTAAGATTGAGTTGACACTTTAAAGAGGAATGCAGTATGGAAGGTTGAATTAGTCAAAGTGTTTTGGAATGTAATGAGAAATTTTTTATGCCAAACAAAGTTTGAAGTGCGAAGTGATTTCCAGGAAAGCAGGGACCTATTACGCATTCTTTGTAAATAAAAATATTATTAAGTTATATAATGTGATTCTACCCAAAGGGATACCTCAAAAAGAACAGGGAAAAATATAGAAGCAGATACAATTCTATAAAAGATATAGGAAATAAACCAGCAGAGATTCATGTTTTACTTTGTACAGTCTCACTTAAAAGTATAAGATATTAATTATTATATTTGCAATAAACACCAGAAGGGAATGTTTTTTATGTCAAAGTTGCTTAGATACATAGCCCTACTTAAATCAATATGAATTAAGCATCTAAAAACATTATTTGTAGATCTGGGCCTATGGTGCTTGTACATCAGAATAATCAGGAGAGATTTAGTATGCATGGTTTGTTTCCCTTAAGGTTGAGCAAGAGTTGCGGTCAGCTGGCATTAGAAATTACTCATGATGAACAGATAAATAAGTTTCACAGATTTGAGTTTCTGTTGTGGACTGAGGCATTTGCACATAAGGGCAACCCTTCTGTACTTATCAGCAATCCTCACTTATTCCAATTGCAACAAGTTTCCTGTGGAATTTATTGTGTTATTGCATTACCATCTGTGCTGGTGTCATGCTGTGGAAAGGTCTGAAAGCACAGATAGGAATTATAACGATTCTAATTTTTACAGGAAATATTGCCTGGGTAACAGAATTTGGCTATGCTCTCATTCTTCCACAGCTCCAACTGCTCTAAAAAAATCAAGGAATACCCATCACACTGACATTAAATGACTGCATGGTACTGTCACTGACACCGAGTTCTCTCCAGGGTACTCAAGCTCTGTCAATTAAAGAAAAAAAGGTTTTTCTTAATTGTGATGGGCTTTTTCCACAGTTGTTTTGTTAACTATTGATTGACTAGTCCATTGTGGGGGGAAGAGGAGAAATAAGATACAGCAATTTTGAAATGTTATAGAGGTTAATAGAATGTACAAATTCAGAATCATTTTGCACACTACAACAGTTTAACTGTAGTCTTCACTCTTTACTAACAGCTTATCATCAACCAATCACCCCAAATTCCAGGAACATCACAATAAAAGGAGTTAAATGGCTCTTGTTTAGCTGTACTGTTTAGTGTACTGTCAGCATATGTTTTCACCTTAAATTTATTTCAATTATTATGGTATTTTCAAAGAAACACAGCACTTCATTGTGTAGCATAAAGTAAAACTACTTAAGAAAGTCAGAACTTGAAAGAAGATTCCTGGGCAAATGAGAGAAAGGCAAAAGGATGTCAGAAAGTCTAAAAAGCAATATAGATCTAAAAAAATGTATATAAAAATAAAGTTATAAATAAACCCAAGAAAAAGTCAAGAATGGAATGAAAATGTAATAGTGAAAACACAACCAAAGAAAACCACTGTCTAGGTAGCACTATAGAATCACCAGACAGTTCTCAACAGCAGGAATGTATAATGATTTCCTGGTACTGTAAATATTACATCTTCCCTTTAGTGCTTTTTTTTTTTTTTTAATATCTGGTCCATACCCAACTTTTACCTTTCTATCTAAGAATCTGAAGATGATGAAGCAGGAGGAAAGCTCGGTAAAGCAGAGGTGTTCCAGGTTTCCTAACTACTCCAAGTGACTTTGAAATCAGAACCAGAGCTGTGCTGAAGGCAAAGGAATAAAGTTTTTTTTGTTTCCACAAGGCCATCTGCCATACCCCAGTCTGCAGGACCATTCCAGGTGGTGCACAACCTGGTTAATCCAGGCTCTGTCCAGTTGGATGCAGAAATGAGACTTATGCTACAAGGGATTTTCAAGCTTCTTTGCAGATAGCTGCTCAGCTGGCATGCTCTGCTTGCCTGCTGCTGGAGTAGAGATGAAGGCCACTAAGGCAAAGCCTTTGTCTTCCTAAATATTGCTGCTCAGGGTTGTATTCAAGGGTGCCTTAACAAGGATTCAACTTCTGTCTGCAAGATGAACCTACATTTTATAACTAAGAGAGACCCAAATTAGTGTACTCATCTTCCCTCAAGAGTTAGAGAAGCTGTAAAGGGACTATTCTACTGGTTAGAAAGTACCTAGAGTGCTCAAAAATTAAAATAAAAAAGCCCCAAATCCGTTGCTGGTTGAAACATTAAGTGAGACAGAGGTAGGGAAAAGTGAAATCTTCCAAAGAAAAGAAGTTGAAACATGGGATGTGACTTAATCTTAGATGTCCTTGCTCAGTCACTTTGACCTTCAGTGGAAAAAGAAGCCCTCTAACATGGTGTGATTTCTGGTAGCTTTGTAAGAGAGTTTGCTATGTCAGAAGGTCTAGTATGATGAATATATAATGAGGATAAAACATGGAGTATTCTAAATTTTTGGTGTTCTAGTATACTGACAGAAAAGCTGAGCTATTACGAAAACAATAAATGCAGAATGGCAAGCAACATCTAAAAATCAACAAAAGACATGAAAAAAATGGGAAAGAGAAGCTCAAAGAATTCAGAAAGGGGTGGGAATTATTTTTTTCTCCAAGCAATGAGACCCTGATTAGATATTGCAAAACAATATTTAGATCAGTAACAGTGCATGAAAGTAAAATTAATTTGGAGTTTTAGTACTTAGAAACACAGAATGAAAATTAATAGCATGTTCTTGAATAACAGTAGGCCCTTAAAATTCATGTTAATAATTCAGTAACAGTCTGATTATTTTGCAAAAAGCCACCAAACTGATTAAAGACTTTGGATTTTATTCTTTACTTTGACTAACAAGCATTAGATTGACTTTAAGAGGCAGAACTGTTTATGCCAGATGTCAACTAATTTTTTCAGAAATAAGTAGCTGGTTTGGCACCCGATTCTAGCTCCTTCACCTTCACTAAAGCAACAGATACTTTAAGGATAGAAACTTCTGGCTCACTTCTTGGATCAGTAAGTACTGGTAACACCCTTATGTGTACTATGAAACCAACCCATAGTTAATTTTAGACTTTCAGAGTTACTAGGTTGAATACAAAATTTATAATTATTGTTCTCTTTCAAGTGTTTTAGAAGACTTCTGAAGGCAGAATCTGATGACAGTGTTAGATTACTCTCCCTTTCTGATATCTAAAGGCTATATTGATTGGGATAACTAACTGTAAATCCACCCTAATAAAAACTTCAGAAAATGTCACATACAATAAGTGTTGAGATCTTTCAAGGCCACATCTTCAAATGACAGTTTGCCTGCAAGGCCATCAGATTTTACTGTCACTTTTGTACTCCAGTTGTATTTCCAGTTCCTGTTTTCCATCTTTTATTTTTTGAGACTTCACATATTACAAACCTTAAGATACCTATTAGCGTGAAGCAAGTAAAGGCAACAGCAACCTCTATAATTTTTCATTGTATTAATTTTTGCAAATATGAATAGTAACTTCTAAACACAAGGTTCCAAATAAATAACAGCAAACACAGTCTGAAACCCTAATATGAGCTGTTTCCATGTATGGAAGGAAAAGTGGCTTCATTCTGACTCAAACCAGGACAGAAACTAAACATGTTATTGACCAAATGGTGACTTCCATTGCTACTGTAGCATTACTAAATGCCAAAAAAAAAAAATCTAAAGAAACTACTATGCAATAAACACTAGCCAAAAAATTCTTCCAGTCAGATAGCAGACTGAACTTAAAATTTAAGAGTTAAATTCTGATAATGTTTGTTTTTACTAAAATCATGCTTTTCCTTTTCTGAATTGAATCACAAGATCAGTGACTTCTTGTTTTTCATTAATTCTAAAATGCATGAGACATAACTCTCAAACACTACCAGCTGTATCAGACAGACTGCAATTTAACATGCTTAGGTAGGCAGAAATTAAGTGTCTAAATTAGCCAGTGCCTAAGTTTACCACTGTCTAAATTATCCTTCTTTTTTTCCCCCTTCTTCATTTGCACATACAAACAAGCAGGGTCAGGCAATACATAACAAATTTGCCCTATATCCTGAATAAAAATTAAAACAAACACTGTAACCACCATAGTAGGATACTTTTATCTCCCCTGCAATTTTCAGACTCTGAAGTCATAAAGTAAAACTTTACATATTCATGAGAAAGATCTCCTAAGCCAGTAACATTGCAATAAGGCATATTTTTAGTTTCCTTAATGATACTTTTCACCAATTACTTTTTTGCTTTTCCTTCTTGCAATTACAGCTGCCACCTTTCCCATGTCAAACATAACTATTTAGATATCCAGGTGAATGTCTACACAACTATTGCCAAACATAACTATTTAGATATCCAGACATTCCCCTGGATTTCTGCTTAAGTTATTCTTCCAAATTTAACCTACTCTAGAGTTCTGAGCTGTAGCACTATGACCTCCGGGGGGATGGCAGAGACACGGTGAGAGCACGTGCATGGACCACTGCCATTTATGTATACCAGTAATTTGGGAAGGACAGGCTAGGAGAGTGAGGGCAGAGGGAAATCCAGGACCTCTGCCCAGATGATGAGGCAGCCTTGGCTGGAAAAAAAACAAAACAAAAACAAACAAGAACAACAAAAAACCACCACATTTGGACATTCTTGTAGACAGTAAGTTTAACATGAGCCAGCAATTTGCTCCTGTGGCAAAGAAAGCCAGCAGAATCCTGGGATGCATTAAGGTGAAGGGACATGATCCTTGTCCACTTCTTAGCCCTGGTGAGATGCATTCACCATGCTAGTTCCAGTTCTGGGCTCCCCAGTGCAACGAAGACATACCCGAGCATGAGCTGCAAAGAGTCAGGAGTCTGATTAAGCAACTGAAGTATTTTTTCATATGAGAAGAGGCTAAGAGGGCTGAGGCTGTTGAGCCTGCAAAAGAGAAAGCTCAGGGGGAATCACATCAATGAGTATGAGTACCCACTAGGGGGTGGTAACGGAGACAGTGTCAGAACCTTTTCAGTTATTCCTATAGGTAGGAAAAGAGGCAATAGGCACAAACTGGAATTAATGAAATTCCAAACATTGGAGGGGGGGGGGGAGTAAACGCACACAAAAAAACCAAAAAAGCCAAACAAAAAAACCCAACACAAACCAAAATTTGATTTCTGTTAAAGTGATTAAACACTGGCGCAGGTTGCCCAGTGTTTGTTGTGTCTCCCACCCCGGAGATATTAAAAAGCCAACTGGGCACACACCCCTGGGCAAATCGGTCAAGGTGTCCTTGCTTGTGAAAAAGAGATGGGACTACACAGTCTCAAGAGATCACTTCATACATCAAGTATTCTGAGATTCTGTAATATTTATTTCAGACAAGTAAGCACAGAACAAAACTAGAATGCTACTATTGCAAACAATCCAAGACCTAGGTAAATATCAAATCCACCTGTTTCCATGTTTACTGCATTACCTGTACCCATATGAGCACATGTTAAATGGGAAGACATGACAGTACTCTTTAAACAATGTATGCAAGCAGCCCAGTCCTACATATTATGTCAAGGACTTTTTATAAAATGAAAGAATATACTGCTAATGTGCTTTTTAAGATCAAGAATGGCTACAGCTCAGGAAAGGGCATGGAATTTAATGCCAGCTGCCTCCTTCTCAGTAAACTTTCATGAATTTTTTTTTTTTCATCTACTGTTAGGTAAAAGGATTTAAAAATTTAAATTAACATGCTTTTAAGGTCAACTGTATCTGACATTTTATTTTTTTCTTTGCTTCAGTCCCTGGAGTGAGTGAAGCTCTTGTAGTTACAGACAAAACCAAAAGAGCTTAGGAAGTTTCTAGATTCAGGTGCAATTGTACCTTGACACGAATAAACACTGCTAAGTCAGTGTTCTGCATCTTTGGCTATTTTCCTTCCCTTTCCTGCTGTGTTTTCTTTTCTACTAGACTCATACAGACCTTTATTTTTAACAACATCTTGCTAAAGAATGCAATTCAACAGCTATACTCAGCTATCTGAGAGAAATCACAGAATTCTTCAGGTTGGAAAGGATGCTTAAAATCATAAAGTCCAATGATAAAACTGACACTGCCAAGTCCACCAATCACTGCAGTACTGAGATTTTATTCTATACATTACATTTAATATTTATGGAATTAGTACATCTACTCAGGTATTGCTGAAAACTGAGGTATCTTCAATAGAAGCACATTCTGTAATAGCTTAGTCAAGAACATCAGGTATGGAAAGATATATAAACATACAACTGTAACATTTCTGACTAGAGGACAGTTCTATCTAGAAATGGTAGTTACCCACATGTTTATTTTAAAATCCTATAAAACATCAGAAATCAGAAACAATATACAACATCTAATAAAAAAGACAGGATTAGTCTCAGGACTTTGCTGGCTCAGAATCCCTAAAGAAAATAATTGCAAGGAGCCTGATGCAGTAAGGAGCAGAACAGAAATCTAATAGGTGCAGAAGACAAATTCACCCATGAACATAGCTAAAGAGGCATATAAAGGTAGAAGAAGTTGGATTTTACTTAAAATGCTTCCTCATTTCTTTTTCTTCAGTTTTCCAAGAATATTTATTCCAGTCACTCATTCATTCACCTTTAAGGCTGCAAAAGTTTAAAATGTAAGTAGTAGAGAATTCCCTCTTTGGAGTCCCACTGCTACTTTGTACTTGGAACTCAGATGCTTTTTTTTAGATTTTATTTTAGTAATCTACAGTGTTTTTAGCATTCTACAGAATTTAGTACTGAAATATTTGCATGTAATTAAAACCAGTCATTAATATTATACCAATTACTGTAGTTTAACTCTCCAATACATGAGCTCTTCTTTCTGAACACAAATTTGCTTCCACTGTTTGTTCATGTTTGTCTTTAAAGTACCTCTCACAAAGTCTGCAGCATGGTTCTGTACACTTTTACTGGCTAATACAGAAAATGGGAGTGTGGAGTCATACTAAGTCTATGGATTAACAGAAGTTGACAAAATAGAGCCAGCTTATCATGGCATCTTCATAGAATAATTTTGGTTGGAGAAGACCTTTAGGATCATTAAGTTCGACTGTTAAGATCATCAAGTCCTACTGTTCACAAAGCACTGCCAAGTCCACCACTAAACCATGTCCCTAAGTACCATATTTACATATTTTTTAAATATCTCCAAAGATATTGGTGACTCAAACACTTCCCTGGGCAGCCTAATGCCCAACAAATAGAAAATATGATAAAAGTTATTCCACAGAACTTTCAGACAGAGTGAGCTGTTTCTACTTATTTTGTGCTCACATTTTATGAATTTGTGGTTAAGTACCAGGTATGGCAGAGATGGAAATCCATAATCAGCCAAAATACTCTCTGTTCTGCTCATGGAAGATAACTCACCTTTAAAAGTTTGTTTCCTTATCTCATAGAATCTAAGGCCAAAAAAATTAAACCAGGTGGACAATTTATGCATGTTTTATACAAACTGTTTTTTAAAAATCCAGTAGTCACATCAATTACATACTGTGAAAATAAACTACTTGGCAGTCTTTCCTTCCTCCTTGAATTATTCTAAATAAGGTTATTTCTTAAACAGAATGTATCTGTCTGCTTCTTAATGCATAGTGCTCTATTTTCTGTAGTGAATAGAAGTAAACTGCATTAGTGAGAATTAAAAGAGCATACTGGTGTAGTTAAAGTATGTGTGATTCTTCCAGATATTAAATTATTTTTCTGTAGCCATGGAACTTCAGGATATCATGAGAACAATTTTTTAAATTAATATATATTTTTATATTTTTTATATATATATATAATTAGTTCTCAACTTTTCAATGTGAATTGGTTTGTTTTGCAGGGAATAAAAAAATATTTTCTAAATTTATCTTGGTAAACTAAATAAATAAGAAAAAATGTCTAAATATTTGTCAGCCCTACACAGGCATATTCGTTTATTCTAGTCTCTGTGCAGTTGGAACAGTTAAATAGATTACATATATCACCATAACAAAGATCAGATATGGTAACCTGAAAATAATATCAGGTTGCATTAATCAGTCTCAAGAGGGATGTTGTCACATGTCTGAGCTCCCTGTGAAGCCATTAAGCTCTGCTAAAAAAAATAAATCCATTAATGGAAACTGAATTTAAAATAAAGTGTAAAAAAAACCCAACAACAAACCAAATAAAAACACCAACTAACAGATGAAAAAGTTCATCAATGATCAATGAAGATTTTAAAAATCTTGACATTCAGTAAAAAGGTATCAATCAAGGCACTGCATAATACAAAGGTGTATTATTACATCCTTTTGTGAGTATTTTCCATAAATAGTGTACATGTTTACATTTGAACTTTTTGCATAAAGTAAAATTATTTTTCTGAAATAGGCAAACATTTCTTATGAAACCTATGCAGTAAAATACAATATTTCTGAACTATGTCAAAATTAAAACAAGGTGTTCTATCATGATTTATTATTAAACGACTGTGTCAAACCAAGAATTTTAATATACCTTAAGTATTTTTTTTCATGGCACAGTAGATGTTTGCTATAAGAGTTTTTAGATTTATCGTAGAGGCTTTTAACTCATGAAAACCAAATTATACTGATAGAGAAAAAAAGAAAGCTGCATTCTTTTTCACTAGAAAAAAAAGAGCATACTAAGAATCTTCTAGAGCAAACAAAAAGATTTTTAAAGCATGACCATAAAAGTTAGTATACTTACATGCGCAAAATCTTAATGATGAGTAAAAGTATCAAGCCAAAGAATTGGAATAATTTCAAGGTTTTGGCAATTCTTTCAGAAGTTTACCTTGTCTATTAACTTTTTTTTCCACGTTTCTTAGTGCTCACCTGAATCTTAGAGCCAAGCCAGCACAAGGATGATTTCTGGAACACTGCAAGAAGCCTTTTGACATTCAGTTTCAAGTAGGCTGCCAGGAATGAATTGACACAGTAAGTCTAAGCCTTGAGTACCAAACATAGGGAATAATGCTTATGAAATATTTAAGATCATCACACATCAAACAATTGCATGACTATATTATCTCTCCCAAAGGATGCAAGTCACGCAAGCTATTCTATGAAAAATATGACCAAAAGAACCCTTTGATTTTTAAAAATTAGAAAAAAAACCTCTTTCCCTGTTACTCGAAAGGTAAGAGAGGTATAAAATTATGAAAACAATATAAACTGACCCATATATATCTGGGATCATGTTAGAGTATGCTGTATGTCCAAAGTTATTTCACGACTTCAAATATAACATGAACTCAAGTAATGAATCCTTTTTCAGGGGCCTTTTCTTAATATATTTCTAAACCAGCAAAATTTATGTCTCCAGGTTAAAACAGCAAGTAGTTATTTGCCTGAAAATAGTAGCTAGTTAACAAATAGCACAGCCCACCACCTTCAAATTTCCTCCAGAGAGCAGTCCCCTCAGAAGTTCAGGTTCATACTTTGCTAAAAGATTTGAAAGAAACCATTCCAAGATAAAATCAAAATTCCCTAGAATGAAATCAAGTGAAAAAGCCACAGAGATTCCTTCAGTTTCAGTCAAACCATTCAAGAAAACCTTTCATTTTTCAACTTGCCTGTGTGACTTCCTACTGAAATATGCTAGAGTTAATATAATTATTTAAATGTGGAAAGCACAAATCTCACACAATTTTCCACTTCCAACAAGTTTGTACACATGTATGCACACAAAATACCTTCTTAGTAATGAAAATACAAACATTTTTACATTGTCTGTTTAAGGGCATGATCATAGAAAAAATCCCCAAACAGGCTCAAACCATGGTCTCTTGAGGCTGTAGGTCAATGACCCAGTACGGTCACATGTGGTGCCTGTATGGACAGGCCAAACAGGTGTGTTGGATCTACTGTAAGGTGTTGCACTTTGTTCTCTGCATGTTTGGGGCCTTGCAGGCCCATGCAGGGAGTGTCCATTCCTGGCATGCAGCGAGGTGTGAACTATCTTTTCTTTATAGTACATTAAGATAGCACCTTCACTAAAATGTCATCCAAGTTCTAAGTAAGAATTTCTTTATTCTGCACCGTAACCTAAGCAAAGCTCTTTTCAATGTTCAAGAGCTCAGCTTCTCATCAGACTGCATCTTCAAGTTGTGATGAAACAGATAATTAAACACATTTACTTTCAAAAAAAAGAAATTAAATGGTCATGACAAAAAAAAAAAAAAGGAAAATTATATTAATAAAGATCTCCTGTTTTCACATAATTGATTAAGAACACCAAATGAAGTTCACTTATCAAAATTCCATTTAGAGCTGCTTGAAACAATTTATCTGGTAGGCAGAAGAAAGATAAAGTGACTTAGAATCCCACAGTAAATCCAGCAAAGTACATTCATCAAAAATAAGCTAGCTAACAGGCACCGCTGTAGGAAAATGTGGGTGAAACTAGTCATCCTTCTTTTCCAGCTTCTCTAGCTAGGAAAATTAGACTAATACAGTACACGCAAGAACCTTCTGATTAAGTGAAGGGAAATATCCTACACCTCATCATCCCTATCTACTCCCTCCACTTCCATTTCTTTGGATCCTGCTGACTACACCAATTGTCGTAGACAGTTTGTGTTCTTATATCTATTAAAAGTTATACCAATTGTTGTGAAGAACCAACTTAATTCAGAATGTATTCTGCTTTAGCAATGGGTTTAGTTTCATATTCAGAGGAATCTGAGGGAAACAAGTAATTGTCTTCTGGTTTGCTACCATCAAGGTTACCCCATATGTTTCCACCCCATTCTTCAGAGGATGCAATCAATTTCTTAATTTGTACAATGTCTGGGTGGGAAGTCTGCAGAAGCATCATCCTAGCAATAACATCCCTCAGTCTAATTTCCTCAGACCCTCTTTTCTTCATCCAGTGCTCAAATATCCACTAGTTTTCCCAACCCAGTCATTTGGGTTTGGGTTTTCTTGATTTTTCGTTGTTTTCCTTTTTTTGTTTGTTTGGTTTTCATTCAACTGTATTTGAGTGACTAAGAAAGGGAAACTTTGAAAAATAATTTCTTTTAAAAAATAACTCCCACAAAACCATAATGAAAATAATAATGCAGTGTTTGCAATAACATGAACTTTTTTTTTTCCCAAATATTTTACATTATTTTCATTCATTGGTTTGATGTTAAATAATTTCCAGGATATATTCTTTCAATATTATGGAAATGCAACTGTTTCAAATATTTAAAAAGGAAAAAAAAAAAAAAAAGTTGAAATTGTACTCTCTATTTCTGAGAACAAATCTAGGCTTTGAAGAGTTCCTGACAGTAAATTTGTTCTGACCTATTTTAACTAGAATGTGTGTTTAATAATAGAGAGGTTTGCTGCACGAGAATAGTTACAGAAAAGAGGGTCAACACAGGTCAACAAGTATTGAAAATTATCTTGGTGACTGAAATACTTTCTGCATAGATGTGGTTTCTGTTAGTTGGTGAGGAGATCTGGCATGTAAAGGGAACCAAATTATTTCCCAGAACTTCTTAATATGATGAATATGATAACTTAGATACTCAAAAAACACTTGGTTTGTTTTGGTTTCTAGGGGCTTTTTTTTCATCAAAACAAAACTTTAAGAATCTGGACACTTAGATAAAAAATAATTAAAAGATCCAAGTATTTTAGAAAGCTTTCTGTCTTCCTGAAACTGGGTATGAAAAGAACCTCTTAGCTTTATTTTAATTAAAGTTGTGCATCTCCAGATTTTACTAATTTTCATTTTAATTTGTTTCATTCCCTTTTTTTGTAATGCATACTATCAAGTATTTATAACTTCATGTGTATTCTCCAAAATTGAGTTCTTATCTAATTTATATCATTTCACAACTTTAAAATGCCAGATAATACTAAATAAACTAAAAATGTTGAAACCATTGTCATGGTTTAACCCGAGTAGGTGTAAAGCCCCACATATACACTTGCCCACACCCCCCAGTGGGATGGGAAACAGAATTAAGGATAGAAATGAGAAAATTCATGGGTTGGTATAAAACCAGTTTAATAGGCAAAGCAAAAGCCATGTGCAAGCAAGGCCAAACAAGGAATTCCTTCACTACTTCCCATCAGCAGGCAGGTGTTCAGCCACTTCCAGGAAAGCCAGGCTATTCCACATGTAATGGTTACTTGGGAAGACAAAAACATCTCTCACTTACTGCTTCTTCCTCCAGGTTAATATTGAGCATAATATCACATGGTATGGAATAACCCCTTGATCAGCTGGGGTCAGCTGTCCGAGCTGTGTCCCCTCCCAGCTTCTTATGTACCCCCAGCCTACTTGCTAGTGGGGTGGTGTAAGAAGCAGAAAAGACCTTGACTCCGTGTAAGCACTGCTCAGTAGTAACACAGACACCTCTGTATTATTGCCACTGTTTTCAGCACAAATCCAAAACATAACCCCCATGCCAGCTACTATGAAGAAAATTAGCTTTAGCTGAAGCAAACACAGCAGCTTATATATGATGTAAGACAGCTAAAGAAGTCACAGAACACTTAGTAACATTTGACTTGTTTTTATTGTAAATGTTGTCATAAAAAAGACCTTGTCTAAAACATCTGTGTCTTATCAGCACTGTTGTGGTCCCAAATCCAAAACCTAGCACAGTCCAAGCTACTATGAATAAAATTAAATCTATCCCAGAGAAAACCAGTCCAGACCTTCTATCCCTTTTACTTTTCTTCTTACATGAGGGTGTATAACTAACTATTATAGCTCATATTTGCATGCAAGAATTTATTTATGCCAGAAGTTTGAAAGGCTTGTGGTCATCTAGTTACTGGTTGAACATTGACATAACTCGAGATGTGTTTTGCGTAAAATGTCCATAGAAAAAATTCCAAAGCTACATGTCTCCTTGTAGCAAGATGTCTAAGAAACAGAGTTTTAACTATGCTTTTGGTCTTCTTAGCTCGGTTCTGTTGATGAGATGGGATTTTTGACTGTTCATTCAGACATGAATGAGCACATGATGTTCTTTAGCACATCGAATACTCCACAGTCTCACTTGAAATGTGTTCCTTGGTTAGCAGATTTGCCACTGTGAGTTCACATCTTGCCCACAGAATTGTGAAGGGACTTGCAGTATTTTGCAGCCCATGGGAGCATACTCAATTGTCAAATGAATGACTTATTTTTGTGCATCAAAATAGAAATAATTCTCCTTAGCCATGGGATTTAACTCTTTTTGTGCTGTTTCTGGCTCCCATCACGAGCTCTTAACTTGTCACAAGTTGGTGATGCATACTCAGTTTATTACTATGCCACTCACATAAACCCAGGCAATTAATCCAAAAAGTGTTTTTGTAGCAGTATTAAAATACCGTGAGATGCTTATCTAAGGAAGAAGAATAAAAGGTAAAAACTTGGATGGATGTATCTGCTGTATCTTAGTAGAAACAGAGAAGTAGCTTAATTTTTATAATTTATATGCTAAATGGTATTTGGCTGATATTCTTTCAGCTCGCTCTAATAAAAGGCAAGAAAATAAATAAGTAGCAAATATGAGAAAAGATCAAGAGTTGTAAAAACTTAGGAAATGCAGGGACTGTGCATTAAACCAGCACTGATTCAAAAGCAAACAACAAAAAACATCTTGGGAAATGTGTCTACTCATGGGTACACAAGACTATTACCACTCAAGGGAAAGTTCTCAGGATGAGAAAAATTTAGAGAAGAAAATAAGGATGACAATACTTTTTTAATTTTGACCTCTATAAAGTTTCCACCCTCATCTCAAAATGGATGTAGAGAAATGGAAAAAGCTTCAGAGAAGAACAAGGATGAAAAAAAGGCCTTGGAACAAGCTCTTTACAAAGAACAACTTTCAGACTTCAGTCCGAAGAATGAAATGAGGGAAAATAAAATAAAGGTCAAAAGAAATACAAAATGATGCTGGAGAGGAAGGACTGGAAATGCTATTCATCTTCTCTTCTATACAAACAAAAACCTTGAGGAATCAATTTAAGGTAATAGGAAACAGATGCAAAAGAAGTAATGAAGCAATTTTTCATGTACCAGATCACATAGCTGTGATACTTCTTGTCAAAGTTTATTGTGCATTGAAAGTCTGCATGAGCTTCAAGAAGAGGCTGAATAATTGCTGAGAAAATGCATTCACAATGAGGGGGCTAGACACATACAAATTGTGTTTGTTTAGAAATAGATGAAGGCTGAGAGAGTACTCAAAGTACCATTATCCTACCCTTCAGCTAAAGCATCCATGTTTTGAAGGCTGTCAGAGGAAAGCTACCAAGCTAACTGGACTTCTAGTAAAAAATATGGAAACTTCAGTTGTTAGTCTTTTATTCTAAAGTATGTGGGTAAAAACAACTCAATTTTGTTTTGGAGTTTGGGGATTTGGTTGGGTTTTTGCTTGGTTTTGTTTTGTTTTACAAAGGAGAAAAATAAGCTTTAGTGTGTTAAGGATTATATCATCATAATAAAAAAAATGATGGGCTAGGAGAAGATAATGTCATATTATACAAGATGTTAGCATGACACCTTATATAAACAAGATTAATCTAGCTTCTGTTATTGCCAGTATTAAATGTCACAAAACATTATAATGATTGCACACACTTTCAAAGTTCTAGTGACTCAAATATTTCAGCATTTTTGAGAATCATTATGATGTAAACATGAATGGGAATATCAATAGGAAGCATCAACCCTCAAAAAGCTTCAGCTCTGAGCAAGCTCCCTGGCTACTCTCCAGAGATCATCTACACCACAAGCAGTAGTAAATTAATGCTGACATTGTTAGTTAGCCTAGGAAAACACATCAAACTCAAATTGCCATTACGTTTTCCCTCTAACAGTCCTTGCCAAAAAGACATTCAGAGCAAGAATGAGACAGTGAGAGAGAAGCTGGTGTACTGACATAGATTAAGTTTAGGTTCCCATGTCTCAGTTAATTCCTCTTGTTTTTTAATCATCTATTCTGCCTTGAGAAAAGTACACACTGTTCCTTTCCATCAAGGTAAATTGTAGTTTTACATGTAGTTCTCGCACTCTGGAGGTCATTACTTAATTAAGGTACAAAATAAAAGTGCTGTGATGGTGTTTGTTAATCAAAGGGATAAGAGTAGGTCAGTGTTTAAACTAACACAGCAATAACAATGGATTTTGTACTCATGTCAGTATTGCATATTTGAACCTCAGGGAAGAACTGTCATTGTCCACTTGTCCAACTGCAAAAGCTGGTCTCCTCAAGCTATGTTTTGGATAACTGTCACAGAACAGCGAGAACTTCTTGTGCAGAGCCTCAGGGTCCCAGACTGGTTTAGTCTATCATAATGGTAAAGACTGAGGAGGTATTTTAAGTGGAACATACTTTTAAAGTTATGCATACATGATTTTGCATAAATATAATTCAAATTTTATCTTTGTGTCAGCAATACCCATTGCTGAATCACACATTTAAAATAAACCAAAAAAACAAAACCACAACTTTAGCTATTCACTAAGGTATGACCTACAAAAAACCAATCAATTTTTATGTTTTATGTTAAAAATTAATTACATACATAATTTAAGATACTAAACATGATTTAAATATAATTTACCAATTTTAAAACACTCCTTTCATATAAAGTTGTCTCAAAGATTTATCATCTCCAGTAAGGGAAAAAGATGCTGAAAAGAAGATTCCATTAGCTAAAAGGTTTTGAGTCAAATACTCCTTTCAAGGCCAATGTTTTGGTCCAGACGGTAAATTAAAAAGAGTACATATTTCATGACAAAGAGTGAAATTCACTATTCTACACACAAAACCCAAGAAATTGAATTATTTCTAGGAATGGAGTAAGATCTTTGACAACATGTCCCAGAAGCAAGCTCTGAAGTTGTAGCTTCACCTCTCAGTGGGTTATCTTGCAACTAGCATCATAATTGCCTTCTAATACATGAAGCCAGCAGCTCCTCCTTCTGTCTAACCCATGTTTCTGTTCTTTAGACAACACTCAGGCAGAGAAGGAAGGCCAACTGAAAAGGTTCAGATTAAATACTTGGTGTTCATTCTAGGGCATAACCCAAATTTTGTGACTTCAGAAAGCTGAGAATTAATCTAAAAAAATGACAGCTACTAAATACAGAACATATATACTGTAAATCAATCCCTTTCTTCTTCTTGAAGAGCATTTGAGTCCTCTTTCCCTTGTGTTCTAATGATGGTCAGGTGGTGATACCCTCAAACACCTCCACATTGTTTTTAAGTGGTGAGTTTACCTTAGTGTAAAACTTAGCTGTTCTGGAAAATAGACACAGAATGTTGACTTCTTACTCCATTCACTATTTCTCATCTATATCAAAACATGGATGAGAAATCTATGTGACAAGATGCACATACATCAATTTTCTATGCTGATTACAATGTCTCTCTGGTCAGGGCTGTAGAACATTATTGCCTTTTTTTAAAACTTATGAATTTAAATGAGATATGCAGAAAAGAGGAAGCACTGTACCCACTTTTACCACTATGGCCATATCCAGAAGAAACCAGAACAAAGATTCATTTTTTTCACATATTGCATTGCCATAGAAATATCTGAAGTGTTTTCGTGTTGAAAACATTAATTGCTCCCACCTGCAATATTTCTGCTCCTGCTTGAAACAGTGTTCTGCAAAACAAATTTATTTTTCTGTCCCAAAATATCACATCAGTTCAATACAACTCATAATTATTCTTAAAAGTGTCATCTCAAGCTTATAACCTGGATATTTTAAAAGAAATCTATTTAACTTTGTCATGGGAACCCACATTTAGCAAGGATATCTATATATAATTTTGAAACAGGTTTTTCAAATTAACATCTCAGTTATTTCCAATAGCAAAACACTTAAACCACTTTTTTTTTACGAAAAAAAAAAAAAAAGACTCATTTAAAGAACAGATGAAGCTATTGTCAGGTTAGTTGTTTTTCTCTGTTGTGCATGATTAACAAGGACCAACTTACCTCCTGAAGTAAAAACATTTTCTATTTTTAACTGGCTATTTTCTGCTCCTCTAATTGCAGGCTTGTCAAAATAGTAAAACATAGATTAGATTGAGATTATTTAATCTGATAGTGGCCCCACTGCATCCACAGGTTTTAGTTTCTCTGTTCTTTTGTGTTACTGTTTTCAACAGCATCTACCAACATACTACCTATAAATACCGTAGAATCAGGGAACCATTAAGATTGGAAAAGACTTTCAAGATCATCAAGTCAAACCGTCAGCCCTACACTACTGTGACCACTAAACCATCTCCCAAAACACCGTATTTATCCATTTTTTAAGACCTCGAGGGACAATGACTCTGCCAATTCCCTGAGTAGACTATTCCAATGCCTCACCACTCTTTGAATGAGGACATTTTTCCAAATATCCAGTCTGAATATATGTTCATTCCTGGAACCACTCAGCAACATGCTTTCGTATCTAAGCGCAGAGATGCATGTAACCAGCTAGCTTTTATTATTAAAAAAAACCCCACAACACAAAACAACAAAACCAAAACAACCACCTAAGCTATTTCACTTAGAACATTTGATTACTACAAATAAGATGCACACAGAGTCACACCTATAATTCATGTTCAAGTTGACAAGTGATGACTGACACCACATTCTGATAGCCGTTGACTGATAACAGATAATCAGAAATGCTCAGTTACAAATACAAATTCTCTAGATATATACATTATCCAGAATATAAACATCCTTCACCAGCAAGTTATAACAAACTCTTTCCAAACCAACTTTCTCCTCCTATCACTGCCTCAGCACGTACAGTCCCACTTTACCTAAACCAAGCAGTACAAGAAGCTATTATTATACTCAATATGTAGAACGAAATCTCTTAGTCCACACTATTTTCTGGTTTCCCAAAGGCCAATTGCCTGCCACTGACAAATGGGCTTGAAGGCACATCTTACTCGGACATAGGACCAACAGTCTAAGGTGATAATGTCCTGGCAAAATACTAGGTTTCATTGTTCAAAAATACAACTAGATTTGTGCTTTACTCTCAAAAGTCTGTTCAGTTACACACTGAAATGCCCAGAAGCTGGCTAATCATGTTACGAATTCCAGTCCCATCACTGTATTTATAAACACACATTTGTTTCAAGGCAACAATGCTACATCATGTGGAAGCCACTGCCATCACCTACAGTGCATGATTACGACTAAAACCAGATTTCTTGGAAGCTGTAAACAGCCACAGCTGGAAGCAACTGTGAGCAAATACTCACAGTGAAAACTTGCCTTCCTTCCCACTCTTTCTTCAAGGATAGTTATATAAAACAAAACAAGGTAGGAGGAAAACAAGCACTTTTCCTTCTGGCACCACGCTGCCTGCATTGATCATTATCACAAATCTCACTGGAAAAACAATAATATTTCGAGCAAAACTTCCGACACAGAATTAAACAAGCAAAATTACCAAGCATGAAACTTCCAGTGCTTTGGTTTCTCTAGTCAGTTATTGAGATCTTTCCCCCCTTCCTCCCCTGCCTCTCCAAAAAGTTACCTTTATTGGGAAACAGCTAATCTTTTTCCCTCCCTCTGTTGTCATTATTTTCTATGTGAACAGCTATGAACACCTATCAGCATCTTTTCCTAGCCTGATGAGGTTAAATACATACATTTTAACATAATCTTCATCCGCTTTGTTCATGTCTCAGAAGAGAATGCTACATTTTATTCATTTTATTATTTGAAACTGATTTAGGTGATATAATGTAAATGGTCAGTTTCGTGCAAGGCAATACCCTTAAAAAAACAAAACAAAACAGGTGTATGGTCTACAGACAGTGAATAGCCATTTACCAGAGTGAGATACCAACCGAAAAGGATTTCACATTTGTTACAAAAATGCATTTTTTCATTATGACGTTTGCAGCTATAAAGGCAAAAGTAAAAACACTTTAGCAACCAATAAAGTCAGATTATTGACAAATGGAGAGCAGCAGGGTTAGACGGAATTTATTTTGCTTTAATAGACTTCTAAGTAAGTTTCACAGTGTTTCACAAGGTTACAACATTCACTGAGACTCAAGGAAAGCAAATTAAATTATTTCTATATAGCTAAAATAAATATTACTCAGTACAAAGACAGGCAAAGAGTGGAAGAGTTATTAGGAATTCAGTTTCTTACCAACATTTACTAACAACAAGTACACAAAGAAAAATCAATATAAAAAGTAATTACTGAAGAAATGCAATTGTATCCTGCTGAGCTATTCAAAATTGATACGTCAAGCCATCTGTTCAGACAACAAAACTTGTGAAACAGCAAAAACCCACCAAAACACAATACAAAATTAACATCAGATACAATGTGTTGCTCTAAAGTCCTCTGGTCCGGAAGAATAATTGACAAAAAAAAATTTCAACAGTCAAAGCATTAAAATACAGATGTCTACATTTAAGGCCCAACAGAGGTCTGTTTACTCCAAGAATCGCTTGACTTCAGACAGGTCACGAACTTCTAAACACTTTTTACTCCAGAAAGAAGATAACTTAATTGAATTTCTTACAATTATTTATGTTCTTATTACCAAAATGAAACAACCAAAAAATCTACAACCAAAGAATAGAAACTATTTTTCTCTGGAATCATTAATAGTTAGGTCCATTCAAATTCAACTTAACCACACCCTACAAAACTTTGCTCCCTGTTTATTATATTATTATAATAGTCCAATAAATGTACGTTCTTCAGATTGCATATCATGTTTAAACACAATGTAAATTTAAGCAAAGCCAAGATATTTGAATCAGTAGGTAGCTTGATAAATGAGTTAGAGCAGTAATGAGCAGTGAGACTATTTCCACATCTCTATTCTAGAAACTGATTTTTTATTCTTTTCCTCCTAAAACTGCCTTCAGCAACCAAAAAGTCTCTGATTTACCTCATCTTGAAGACATGATGGAAGGATGCAAATAATAAATACTTCAGAAAAATAATTTATTGCAAGAATCTATTAGCTCTATTTGATACAAGGAAAAATATCTCAGTATGTATTGCTTTATTGCTTAAGTGCTAAGATATTAATTACCCAAGATTCGTTCTCCAGTAAAATACTCCTGCAGCTTTTCAAGGGTGGGAAACAGGCAAAGTTCTGTATATGAACATTATTCAAACTTAGTTTAGTGCAGAAGTGTTCTTTGAAAATTTTGTTAATCCTGAAAATTAGTGATCATTGGAGGATGTGAAATATCACAGTATTCAGTAATTTCAGTAATGCTGAAGAAAGAGATGCATCTCAAGATCAATATTATGATGTATGTGCAAATTTTCTTAAAAGTAAAGTCCAGATAACTTACAGCTGGGAAAAACAGGAATTATTTTAATTGGCATAATCTCAAGGTTGCTTTTTTAATCTGATATCTAACTCAAGGAAAATTTCATTTCAGTAGAGTTATGTCAATAATTTGAAACAAAGACCTACAAAGGACAATGGAGACTACAGAAAAAAGCAAACAAACAACAAAAAAACCACCAACATGAGGATATATCTCTAGCATAGGTTATTCGCATAGTACTTTTCTAATTGACATTGACTGTCAGAACGTAAAATTGTATAAAAATGTCTTCTTTTCACCAAGTTCAGAATGTAAACATTATTTATTTGATTTAGCCACTACTTTGCAATCTTCTAAAGCAGAAATATGACAAAACCTATGTGGATACCTACCTCCAGAATAATTTAGGTATGCAACGTAAGTCAAAACAGGATCTGGAGGTGTGCACAATAAAGCGGAAGTGGTGTCAGGAGTGACACTTCACCAGTGGGGTGGTAATGGTCTGGGTTACACCCCCACAAAGGTTCAAGGTCGGTTTTGTTCTCACATGTGTAGGTCTGGGATCTTAAGTGCCTTGTAGTATCACCTGATTTAGAAAGTTCATATTACTTACATTACAAGTTGCACCACAAACAACACAAACAGATAAACTAGTGATGAGTGTGGAACTGTTCACTTGCCAAGCATACCAGATGAATAATACTTTTGCCATTGCACAGAACTCAGAACCACCAGGATTTAGCACCATGGATGTACTTAGTAAATAATAGTTTCATGTTCCCAAGTAATGTCGTTAGAGGATTTAAATTGTACTACGACAAAAATATTTGCTGACGTTAAGTTGCTTAAGTCAGAAGTATCAACTAAAGGACCCCACAGTGAATACCTGTAATTTTTACTACTCTGAATAGCAGAGGCCACGTGGTGGTCCCTTTGGACATACTTGCAGCCAAAACCAGGTTATTGCCAAAAAAAGGAAAAAAGTAACACAAAAGGTCGTATTAAATAAAGACACGTTTCTGTCATACAGCATAAAAAAAGATAGCCTAGACCCAGGAAATGTCAAGTCAAATCAAATCACAGTATGTCTTCTTTGCAAGGTCCTATATGCAGTTGTACTTCACATCAGATGTTTCAGAAGATTCTGAAGAAGCTGTCAACAAAGACTTGTTTAATATAATGTACTCTCTGCAAGGGACACAAAACTATCTTGTCATCTTTAGCTACTTTACATGGCCTATGCTCAACATCAGTCTTCCAAGCTGATGGTAAAATCAACAGCTAATAATAGCTCAGCTTCAAGTTTTTTTTAATCTGATGACCAAAAATCTCTGTTCTTCTAAATCTTCCCCTGTTCCTGAATTTCTTTCAACTATGCTCTTCTGTGCTGGTAGACACCTATTTCAATTGAATCCCCTTAACTGAGCAGAAAATCACATTAAGTGTCTGCAGTTGCTGACTTTTATATACTGGATCCATCTCATCTAAATTTAATTATTTTTAAAAAGAGCACCCACTGTAAGTTAGTCAGATAGCGGAAAAAGACTGGAACTCCACAGTTCCTTGGTTTTTCACAGCTGAATGTTGTTTTTTATGGTAAATTAACCTTATGAAGGTGCATCTACCTTCCAGCACTATAGATTTTTGTAAAGCAGAAAAAAATCTAATGTGATGAAAAATCTCTTAAATTGGTTTATTTACCTGTTTAGATCTGTTGTTTGCCAACAGAATACAATTGTTTATTGAAGAATATAATATTTTTACTAAGCTTACTTCCAGTGTTGAATACTGGGTGTAGACCTCATACATCTCTTGCATAAAACCTTGTTTTAAAAGGTGATTATAGGAAACTGGCCCTGAGGTAGACTATTTACACAGATAAGAACACCACAGACACACCTGGCCAGCCTATACTTATTGTTGAGGGCATGCTGATCTCTGTCTCAGGGCAGTGCCAGGTAGTTTTGTGATGGGTTATCATCATGTTACTGAATAAGTAAAGGCATAAAACTGGAGGAATGTAGTGGTGACTTAAGCCTAAAGATTTTAGGGACACCTATCCATTTTTTTTCTAACAATAATCTGGCTCTTTTTGTTATATTGTCCCTTCATCTGAGGTGAAAGAGATACTTTCTAAATAAGTAAAAGCTATTGCCTATGCAGTGAAAGAAAGACTGTACATTTCTGGCATGGCATATTACAAAAGTTTGGGGAAAAAAAGAGTCACTCCTAGAAACATACTTCAAGTTTACTGCAGCTTGTCTTGGTGTTCTGCTACCCATGAAAAGTTGTAGTTAGTCTTTCCACAGGAGATGTATAAGGTTTTGTCATTAATACTCGACTTGCTACACATAGAATACTTCAGAGTCTTTGCTTGTTGGATGGATGGACCAGGATCATGCGCATAGCTGCTAATAAATCTGTGTGGTATGAGGTTGTGGTCTTTACGAGGATTACAGCTCAGCAGCTCCACAACCTACAGCTGATTTCAAATGCCAGGAGATGCTTTCAAAGTGATCTGAGCAACTGATTTGAAAGCAGACCTACACGCATTTTTTTTCTACTGTAAAACATTTCAAAAATGTTCATCACTGTACCTACCAGAACTAAATTAGATATTTTTTTTTTTTTAATGGCTAGGCTGAGGGGTTGGTTTTGATTCTTTTTGTTGTTTGGTCTGTGGGTTGTTTGGTTTTTTTTGAGAATCTTCACTATGTTGTGTCATGTGGGTATTTTAAGGTCCCACTTAAGGGCACAATTACACCTGTCCTCAAAGGTAAAAATGCAAGTTGGTGCATTTTTAGGGACATGACAGGGTAAAGGGCAAACAAGTCACTGAGTGGCATAAATTAAACTTACCTCACAGAAAGTACAAAACAAGCCTTTTTACATCATCAGCCTTCCATAGCCATGATATTCCCCAGATCCTATCTGCCAAATATAGTACCACATGTCCTCGAAGCAAGCCAGTCCTCAGCTGTGTCCACAGATTTGTGCTATTCCTGGCCATATTACTCATGTGTCCTAACAGAGAGGAAAGGCAACTGTTGAACTCCACATGACTCACAGTAAACCAAGAAGGACTTTTAGCATGATAAATAATCCCTGGCAGAAGGAAACTAGGCAAAGATTTTGAGTGCAAAAGAAAATCTAGAGAGTCTGGATAGGTTTAACTCTCTGAGTTTTTATGAGGGCAGGAAGGCTATACTAACAAAATTATCGAGAACAGCAGCAAAGACAAGAATAAGACACAGCAAGATAAATGGATGAACATTTTTCTGTATCTGAGAGGGTATATAATTTTTTTTCAGAGGTTTTGAAACAATGTCATTCATGTGGTAGGTAAAAGAACACAATACCAGATTGCAAAATAAGAAACGATTTTAACTAGCAAACTATTACTGTTGAACAGGCAAAGCATGTTACAGTAAGCAAATGTTTGAGCTGTATTAAAACAGAGATATGGATTACAAAGCAGTGATTCCCATAGTAAGTGAAGTGAAAGCTATTTGTCCTATGTCTGTAGCCGAAAAGAAATATATAACAACATGTGGAATTTAACTATACAGATTTTATTTGATTTTTAAATGACCCAGATACTGTTTGGGTTTGCTTCTTAGGTGATTTTTTTTTTTTTTTCTTCAGTGAGCTTTCTTTTAACAGAATGTTGTTAGTTAAAAGAAAGCTCACTGAAGGAAAAAAAAAAAAAAAATCAGTAAAAAGGAAAATTGGCTTCATCCTGGCTCAAACCAGGACATTAGTTTCTATGAAAATGCTGAAGTTTTCTTACCCTTCTGTATTTTCATAAAATAAGATTTAGGTAAGAGTTATGTCCTATTAATTTTAATAACCTTTATTCTGCAAAAAGATATATTGTCAATATATCTTTGTCCATATTTTGGAGGAGGTCTGTTTTCTTTGGTTTTTGCTCTTTATACAAGTGTCCATACCAAAATTCCTAAAATAAGAAGACAAACACAGCTAAAAAAGAGCAGGGAAACTTTTCCACTTATATTTTCTTCAGCTTGTCATCACTGACTATGGCTTCAGATGAAAGAAAGACTGATGTTCACACTTTGGAAAACTGTAGTGATGCTAAGCCACCATGTGTTCCGCATGTCCCACCAGATGATTTAGGATAGCTATGATGTCTTCATTTCATGCAAGTGCCTACAAGGTGATACAAGAAGCTGTAATTACTAGTCCACAAAACCTGTTGGCAAAACATGCTAAGTCCATGAAGCTGCCTGCTTGCAGAAGTGAGCAAGGCGTTCAGTCTCCTTACTGACACTGGTGTGTTGCCACATATGGCTGCCAATAGTAGCCTGAATCTTTTTCTCAAATAAAACAAAACAACAGGTGTTCTTAGAAGTTCTTCAAATGATTGCTTTTAAACTTCATCTAAGGATTTTCTAAGACTTTGTTTTCAAAGCCTTTGGAGACAGAGGTCCTTTATAAGCTCAAACCCACAAAAAAAGATAAAAAGAAAAATGTTAGCAAGGCATCAAATTTGAAAACTTTCTGCAACTAAAATAAATGTTTTTGGACAACATTATATGACCCCTACATCAAAAAAGTCACTAGAATGATAGCACTGGCCTGGCACAGGGAGACTAGATTTAGGATTCCAGCCTAGCATAAGCTTTTGATGAATTTGATGAATTTCAAAGACAACAATAATTTGTTATTAAAGCATGTTTGGGACCATGTTTTGGTTTCTAATTACATGAAATCACTGCTAATTTGAATATCAAGATATTTTAGATATTATTGGTCATTTTGAAATTGCTGTGGAATCACTTTTGAACTGAAGACCTTTATGTGTCCAGTCATCACATCCCTTTTTATTTGCCCACTTCATCAGTTTTCTTTCTCCTGTCTAGTCATTCTTCTAAGCCTTGCACAGTCACATTCCCTTTCACATCTGCCTTGGAAGGGTATGACTCTCTTGATCTTTGCTTCAAACCTTTTTTCCTGATGTCCTGGTTTGAGCCAGGATGAAGCCAATTTTCTTTTTACTGTTTTTTGTTTGTTTGTTTGTTTTTTCTTCTTCATAGAATCATCGGATCATAGAATGGTTTGGGTTGGAAGGGACCTTAAAGATCATTAGTTCCAACCCCCCTGCAGGGGCAGAAACACCTTCCACTAGACCAGGTTGCTCAAAGCCCCATCCAACCTGGCCTTGGACACTTCCAGGGACGAGGCATCAACAACCACCCAGGGCAACCTGTTCCAGTGCCGCCTCACCACCCTCATAGTAAACAATTTTTTCCTAATATCTGACCTAAATCTACCCTTTTCCAGCTTAAAAATATTACCCCTTGTCCCATCACTACACGCCCTTATAAAAAGTCCCTCCCCAGCTTTCCTGTAAGCCTCCTTCAGGTACTGGAAGGCTGCTGTAAAGTCACCCTGGACCCTTCTGTTCTCCAGGCTGAATGGTAAATGTTGGAAGGGATCTTAAAGATCATTATTCTATGATTAGTACCTAATTAAACCTGTCCAGTTTAGTTTTCTATCCAGAAAGCCTCTCTCCTTATTCTCTCTCTCTCCTTTCCCTACGTGGGTGGGAGGGAATTGAAAGCATTATTGTTACTGATTTAATTGCTGATCCTGAGTCAAACCATGATTCTTGATTACACTAAAATCTTTTAATTCACTCAGTTTTCTTCACAGCTAAAGGTGAATGCCTCATATACAAATCTGCCAGCTTAAATAAACTTGCCTTTAAGCTTTCTTTGATCCTTCATTTATGAGTTTCTTGATTCAGACAGTCCCTGCAGTGGGAGTTCAGAGAGCAGTTAGTCTATACTGAAGGTAACTAGTTTGATTATGTATGTTTTGGTAAAAGAATTACTATAATTCCTACTAATTTTTATCTTTTCATGGCCTCCATTTCCTGCCAGCTCAGATGTAAAGAATAAACTAAGCCAAACATTCACCTATTCAAAAGAATTCTGCTTAAAAATATAAAATAACCTCTACTAGTATGGAAGTCTCTATTCAGTAGAGCAGAACAATCCCGCTCCTCTTCCTAACTTCAGATCAGTTTTCGTTTAGTGTAATCACTTTGGAATAATTACACATTTTGTGCTGTACCCTATAATAATTTTTTATTGAAGTGTCTTAATTTAAGAAGTCAACACTTCTTAAACAATAGAAAATTGGTATATATTTAACATTTGTTATCAGTTTTTCTAATAAATCCACAAGACAGATTAATTTTTGATATGCTGGTATTACACTGATGCTTTCTTGACAATAACTGTGAAACAACTAATACTCTTCGTCACATTTCTTCAGCCATAATCTTCAACATAAATCTTAGCTATATTATAAAAATACTACAAAAATATATATCTTAGCTATATTGTAGCTACAATACTAAACATTGCAAAATATTTTAAAATAGTTCTAGTAGGGACTTATTACTAAGTCACATTATTACAGCATTGATTTTGACTGAACTTACACTTTGTCACTAGAATAACTGATTACAATAACTGAAGGTGGTAAGGGCAGCTTTGATCATTCACTTCTTTAGAATTAATAAAATCACATTAATTATGTCCTCTCAATAAACTTGTCAAATTAGGATTTCATTTGAAAAGCAGCTGATATCACCCCCATTTTTCTAAAGCCTACTTTATAGATAATAATCATTACCTGATTACATGTAGAACTGAGTTTACAGTTCTGGTTAGTTTAAGATTCAACTATGGTTAGTTAAAACGATGATGTTTCAAAGAAGTGAAATGCACAAACACCGTAACAGAACATGAGTTAGTGTCAGCTTTTCAAAACAGGTGGCCTTGGAAACTAGGTATAGGTTTTTAGAAGCAAGAGTCTGAAATATAGTACATCCAGTTTCAGAACTTCTGAAGATAATTATTAAAGCTATCTCAAGCTGTGTGTTACTATAGTTTTGGGTACTGGAAAGTAAACTGCACACTCCTTGATAACTCTTGGCACGAGTGTAGAAATGACACACAGGCATACCATCCTACAGACACTTCTGTGATTGGAAAACAAGACAAAACAGACACTGGAGAGTCGAGCAGAACAGACACTAAGTGAACTGGAAATCAGTAGCACTATCTATCTAACACTGTACTTTCTTACAATTTCTCCAAATAAACTTCTGATTTTGAACATAAAAGACAGTTGTATTTTAATTGAAATATTAACATATCTAAGGGTTATCATGCCACCCAAAACTACATGGATTCTCTTTTACAAAGTACCAGGTATATACTAGTCTTAATTACTTGAAAAATGTGAAGTGAAACATAGTTTAACACCCTGTGAAAAGCTTTACATCTTACATTTATGAGATTGCCTCTCCAAATTCCAACAATATAAATAAATAAATAGAAGCAAGTCACAAAAAGGAAAAAGCACAGGGCTGGTTATCAAAAGTGTGAGGCTTAACCCCACCTCATTCAATCTGAGAGCAAGCCTTCAGCATTCATGTACCAGCACAGACAACAGGTCCATTCACAGTCCCAAAATTTTAATTTTGAAATGCAGACAGCTCTCCCTAACACATTTAGTTATTGGTTCTATTCAGAAGTACCTGGTACCGACTTTTCAGGGGAATTTCCTTTGTGAAGGGGAAACAAACAAAAATAACAGAGAAACCCTCCAAAAATCCCCCCCAAGCCCCAGCTCAACATCTGCGCTTTGAAGCATTAAAGAACACCCACAGCCAAACAGTAGATGCATACTCAACCAGCAGAAGCTCTGAAGCACAAGACTAATTGAATCTATATGCTTAGAGTAAACATGCAGCGATCAAGAATAATTTCACTCCCATAATGGGAATACCAGGAAGCTTGTGTGCTCCATGCTCTAATTTATAGCTCTAGTATTACCCTTAAAACATTATATAGTCTCTTTCCAGAATTTATCAACCTTGAAATGTCACGCTCTCATTTAAAGATTATTAAAAATATGTACTCCCTCCAAGGTCAGGCACCTTCTATTAAAGATCTTGGTGATTAATTATTTAATCTATGTCACAGTATGGGAATAAATAGAGATATAATACGTAATTTTGGAAGTAATTATTTTCAAACAACAAGAAAGAGGAAAAGATATTTGCAGGTGGGTAAAAAAAGGAACCACACTACTTAAACTGAATAATTTGAGCAAAACAAACTTTTAACATTTCTTCGTACCTGAAATATCTTTTTAAGAATCTGGAGCTGATGCTACTTTTTCTGTACCAGCTAATTAGCTACTACAAGTGTTTAGAAAATTTCAGAAGGGGAGAATAGAGAGCTCACACTATTTTGTATATATATATATTTTATTTTTTTTTAAGACAGAACACAATCTTCTTTATTTCTCTCCAGCTTTCATTCTTTGTCAGTTGTAAATGTTAGCATTGTTTGGTATCATCTATAGCTGTGAAGAAATAAAGGAAAAGACAAGATCTCCACATAATTCAGAATTTTTCTGAACAGTGGCTTTTAAGCTGACAGGATACTTGCTCTTGCTTCTAATCTCTTTGATATTCTGACAGATGGTAATAGGGTATTCTGTTTACAGTAAACTAATACAGAAAGAAACACCAGGAAAATTAATACATCTCTTAGCCACACTTTAGTTTCTGATATCAACAATACAAACTTTTTTTAAAAGTACTTAAAAAATTAACTTTAACTTATTAAAGTTTACTTTCTGAAAGCAATGTTATGGTTTTTAAAATAGATTTCATATATAAATACACACACCGTTTTGTTTAAAAAAACATTATCTTTGACAAACAAGAAGACTTTCTTCTTCAAATGACACCTCCAGAAGCTTTTTAGGAAATTCAGATTTTTCATGGCAGTCAGACTTATAAGCACTAGGCTTGTGAGGTTGATATCATTTTAAAGCATAGAAAGGAAGTTTTCTTCTCCTAGTGTTGAAGTCACTAGGTCTAGAAGTAACCATCAGGTTGTGTTTCCTAAACAGACTTTGTTTCAGAAACTTCAGCACTAGGAGTGATGAAAAAGAGTGAGAGTGAACAAACTGAAAAGCGTTTGTGAATTGGGAGAAACACAGTTTTAATTAAAAATTGGCTTGAAAGATCAAAGATGTCTACATTTTCACAACTGCACTTTTTCAAGAGAAAACTGCTAGTTTAAAGTTGTGTTAATGCTGCAGTGAAGATCTGGTTTTCTTACGTTTATGCTTGGTTCCCAAGTTTATAGTCACGCTACTTAGCTATAAACATGGGTTATTCTTGCAATCTAGTCAGGAAAAGAATGCCATGGACTCCTATACTAATTTCAGATTATTAAATACAGTAAGATCAAGATCTTTGAGGGTAAATGGAGGGTTATTTTAATTTGGTAACAATACATAGGGCATTAAATTGTCCTCAAGCAGAACTACATACCATTATTAGTATTATCATCTTATAGAGCTATATTTTCAACCCTTTAGCCCCTTAGGGTCATTATAACTTTGAGCTACAATCTCCAATCAGCTATAATTAGCTGATATAAACATCTTTACAGATAAGTAAATCTGATTTCTGTACTTTAAGCAGCATGTAATTTTACAGAATTTGTTGCAGCTGGAAAAGCAGGTGCCAGATGTATTTAAGTTCCTTACTGATGCAATTAAGTTCCAGAAAACTTCAGGGATTCAACTCCATCTTTAGAAGTTACTCCAGGAAGACAGTTTGTCCTGAAAACCTGCTTGCAGTTCAGCAACAGGTTGAAAAGCGTCTCCCAAAGTTGATGTGGCTTTGCGTTTATCCATACAATAGGAAAAAGCCCCTTACACTGTATCATGAAATACAATTCTGGTGCTTCTACTTTGTGTTGACAAACGCTTAGAAGTTGTTTTTCCAGTGAAACAGAAATAAAATATAAAAATTAAGAAACTCTGAGTGAAGTCAGACACATGGTTTCTGAAAGCAAACTCAAGAAAGATATTATCAACATCTACAAAGGGAACTGTTGAAGCTATTCAGCTATATGACAGTTGTATACATTCAGATAATTTTTACAATGACAGTTTTCTATTAAGATTCCACAGCTTTGAAAATAGAATCATCTGTAGACAGAACAAACTGACTACAGATCAATCAGAACTCACAAGAAGTTAAGACATCATTCTAAACAGTGACAGAATGATACGTATTTCCTCTTTATGTTGTTGTTTTATTCTTAGATTATTCCTCATAAAGCCTTATCAGTAAGACGATCCAAAGTAGCAGGGTGCTACAATAGGGTAAAGAAAAGCAAAGTTCCTTTGATAAGACTAAAAAACAATTACCAAGGAAAAATAAACAATACTGGATTTCCTTTAATTTAGCATCAATTGGCTCCTTTTGAACTGCTGAGTGCAAAGTTAAAAAAAAAAAAAAAAAGACTTTCTAGTGATGGTAGAGCTTCTGCAAATAACACTTTATAAAAGTAATTTATTTATCTGAGCCACATAACAGAAGGAGGAGAAAAACTGGGGGGGGGGGAACAAACCACCAATCTTTAACAGCAATTATTTTGTATGTTTTTAAGAAATTGATTACTGTTGTTATTTACAGCTACTTGCTTAACTTTGGTTAGGTATTAAGTATGTTCACAGTAGACACATTTTCACCTTAAAAAAAAAGCCCCACCCCAAAACCCAAACCCACAACTTTTATCATAGTAGATATTCTCCTCCCCTACTGGTAGCATGAATTAACCTTCATACTACCACAACTCTGCCTGACTATAACACGGCTAAACCATACCTTTAGGCTTAGTCCAAATATGCGTACTGCTTTGCAGCTGGTCAAGAAATGGCCAAAATCTAATCTACCCACATAAGAGTTGGCTGAAAACTGACCAGAGGACACCAGTACCACCAGATAAAAATCTGAGTTACTTTGTAAAATGCAACCTTATCAATTTTCACTATTAGACTGCAGCTGTCCTGCTCATATCTATGATCTGTCATTAGCACAGCCATTTAACTCCTTGCCAGTGGTCCTAATCACAAAGCATGAAAGCTCTTTTCTTTCATTTCATTTTCAGAAAAGAAAAAAAACAAAGCCAAATTGATTTCCCTCTAACTGCTATTATGAAAGAGCTCCCTTTGTTAATGGCTAAAAATCTTGGGTTTTTACTGTGACAGACAGTAAAAATTGGCAGTTCTTAGCTTCTAAAGGCTAACCTAGATGAGACAGAGCTATTTTAATCTTTTGAATATAAGTGAGAGATCTCATTATCAGACCTCAGGTTAGGACTATGAATCTCAGTGTCACCTTACCTTGGCCAAGAGCTTTGTGGGATTGTCAGAGTAATATTCTGATGGTGCTTGACGAATTTATATAATCAAAAGACATAGTGGCACGTATGCTAGGTAACAGTATACTCCCTTAATAGTTGCTCTCATGTGATAGAAACTGTCCTTTTATCACATCAGCCTGTTTTAAGGTATTGTTTTCTCTTGAAATAATTGTAAAGTTACAAATGGCTAGGGTTGGAAGAGACCTTAAAGAGCAGCTAGTTCCAATGCACCTGCCACAGGCAGTGACACCTCCCACTACACAAGGCTGCTCAAAGCCCCATCCAACCTGGCCTTGAATACTTCAGGGATGGGGCATCCACAGCTCTGGGCAGCCTATGCCAGTGTCTCACCACACTCAAAAGTAAGAATTCCTATCTAATCTAAATCTACCCTCTTTCAGCTAAAAACCATTTCCTCTCATCTTATCACTACATGTCCTTGTAAAAAGCCCCTCTCAAGCTTTCCTGTAAGTCACTGTCAGCTACTGGAAGGCCACGATGAGATTTCCTTTGAGCCTTCTCTTCTCAAGACTGAGCAACCCCAACTCTCTCAGCCTGTGTTCATAGCAGAGGTGCTCCAGTCCGTTGATCACCTTTGTGGGTCTATTATGAAATGATATTGAGAAACACTATACTTGCCTAAGGTAATATGAACGTACTATCTTGTGGCAGTATGAAGGTAAATATATGGCACCTTCTAGGGCAGTACTTCTTTACAACCAGACCATGTAAGCAAGAACTGCTAGGTGTTTGGTTTGGAAAGCTCAGTCTAGGAGAAACAGTGCATGGAAAGTCAAAGTAAAGTGCTATACAGTTTGGATTGAGTGTGGAAGAAATGAGGGGGCAGGGGGAAAAAAAGTGTACAATTAGTAAGTTCTTTAAGAGAGTAATGCTTAGCAAAACCTGAATAAAGACTAAAGTCTTAATGAATAAAAACTTCATGGAAAATCTTACATGTAAGACCACTACCAAAGGGAGGAGCATAAGGAGAAATTGTTTCTGTCAGAAGCTACAGTACAAAAAAAGTAAAAGACTGGGAGTGGTCAAACTCAGAATATCTGATAGCCTGATAATTAGGTAAGTTCTTTGTGTCAGTGGACAAAGTTGACATTCAAAGCAAGGATTTAAAACTCTAGGCTGTTTCAACTTAGACTCAAGAGACAAGTATTTGAAACACATCTTGAATGTCTAACAGCTACAGTTGAGTTTAATAAAGAAAACTAGCCAGCATTTATGTGGCTTCTTTTTGATTTTCATATCAAAGTTCTGAGGAAATAAATAGTTGTTTGGTTTCCTAAAAAAAATCATGCAAAAACTTTTTCCAGATGGCTAGAATTTTTGTTTGTTTTAGGTTCAACACGTAAAGAATCAATTGTACAGCCTGTCACTCTAAGCTTCCTGAATGAGTTGTGTTGACCGTGATTTTAGTTGAGATATTTGTCATGGAAAAGGAATATCTAATCTACTACTCTTATTCTTCTCCAAAAAGGTAAAAAATTCAGTGAAAGACTGTAAAACAGGGGCATTTCTAAAAACAAAAAATCAAAATCAAAACCTAGGAAGCAGACATTTTCTATTTACATCAGTGTCTCACCTTCCAGCACTGCAGAAATATATTCTCAGTGGAAATAAGGCAAGAATAGTAGTATTGATTCACAGGTCCAAACAGGAACTCAAACATGTACTTGGATAATTTTGTCCTGTTGTAAAACCTTTTCAATTCTAGACTTTTTAATCTGCAGTCAACTCTGAAATGTTGCTTTCAGCATAAAGTGAGTAAATTAAAATAAAATACTTCTAATGACAGAATGATGATATTACTCTTAATTTAAATACCAGACATTTTTACTGCAAACCAACAATGTGAGTATCATTGCAACATATCACCATACAAAGCACACAAACTTTCCAAGTATTTTTCTCCATTTTTACCTTTTGCAACTTCATAAATTAGTGCTAACAGACAGATAAGGAAAACTAATGTCTCTTGAGTAATTCAAATAAATTAAATACCTTGGGGAAAAAAATGATAAGTTTTTTTATTACTAAATTTTCACTTTTTACAGTATTTTTTTGGTTCTGTTTTGTGGTTTTGTTGCGGTTTTTTAAGATTATTCACGGAGAAGGTGATAAGACATTGGAAAATGGTGGAGACACCATCCATGGATGGGTTCAAGGAAGCACTGGATGTGGCACTTAGTGTCATGTTCTAGCCAATGTGTTGGTGTTGGTCATAAGCCGAACTTGATGATTATAAAGGTCTTTTCCAGCCTTGGTAATTCTGTGATTCTCCACAAAATATTCTGCTTTTAATCTGGTTTACAGATCGGATCAGTTTGGTTCTCTTGCAGAACAAGACTTCCAGAAACTCAGCTATCAGTGTTTGAGCATGGTCTCTTAATTTGTAACTGCAGTTAAATTACAAGTCTGCAATAAAAGAAAAAAAAGAATTCTTAGGTCATGTCCAATGGTGTTTTGCCATTTATATAAACTGAAATTTCATTATGGCAGTATCCAAGAATTCCAAGATTAGAGTAAAAGTCAATTGGAAAGTTCTCACCCTAGAAGTCACAAAAACACTGGCTCATCGATATAGGAAAAATCAATTTTAACAAACTTTTGGTTAAACAGACAGATTTTCATTCCAAGCAGCCTAATGGCTTCCTCTTCAAGAACCCAGGAAAGCCACAGCAAATTCAAGCAACAGAAGTTCACCACTGCCCACTGGTGGAAAGCAGGGAACCTATTCCAGCTCATGTACTTAATTTCAAAATAAGCAGGTAATACAGATGGGGACACACAAGTGTAGGACTTCTGCAGAGAACATATGCTGTTCCATTTTCAAAAGCAGGACTGAAAAATTATGTTAAGAAATACTATATGATTCACACCAAAATCTGAAACGTGTTAGTTTAGCACTTCAGATTCTCACCTAAACTCTAATGAAAGGGAGCAATTTTTTTCTTGGACACAAATATCAAAATGTGGGAAAATGGAGCCTGGGGTAACAGCTATCCTACTGAAGTCATATTTCCTTGTAAATACCATGGATCCTGTCTAAGATTACATTTGAACTCAGGTTAGACAAAACTTATAGGACTTCGAGGTACAACTAAGCAGATTATCAGAGACCACAGTGAAGTATTTAAATTGACCTAGCCATATAAATTAATTTCTAAATTGCTTATGAAAAAAAAAACAACACAATTGAAGTGTAATACTAACCACATTTAAAAAAAAAAAAAAAAAAGCCACAGGAAAAAAGTGCCTGGTTAACTGCAAATTTTTCTTTTATCGTAGATGGCAAACATCCACAATCTTTTTTTTCAAGGGATCTTGGTAAGTTTTTTGTTCTTCCACTTAAGCGTTACAAAGAATCTATAAAAACAAAAGAATATTTCTGGACTCACATAAAAAGAGAAACCTCCACAAAAATAAAATATTAGGTGTTGATTTTGACATCTTAAGAAACTTCCAACCAGTGTCTTTTTGATGTTTTAAGAAATATTTTCTTACAATTATATTAAGCTATTTTCTAAATGTATTTAGATGTTAGACCAGAATGTGTTGCATACCAAGCTTTTCATTTTTCTCATGCTTTTCTATATTAAAATCATCCTTGAGATCAAAATCTAGTTAAATAACCTTTTATGTTGCTAACGATTTTTACATTGTCTTATTCAAGATATTTAGATTCCCTTTGAACAAAAAAGCAATTACCTAATAATTTTACTTCTATACCTTTTTTATTAGCTAGCCTCATGTTACAGAAAGATTTTAAAAGTCCAAAATTTATTCCCCGTTTTCTACCAATTTCTAGAGGCGCTAATGGAAACCATTCAGTGAAAGTGTCAGATATATTAGATTAGTCCATCTATGAAGCATTATTCTGTAGTCACAGAACTTAATTTAGGAAGTTTAATGCTTGCCTATTAATATAAATAGTACATCTAACAATGTGTAAGTTATCTGTAGCAATACAGGCAACAGCTTGCTGAGATTAACATCTCTCTAAATGAGCCTGTGTTTTTGACAGTGTATTCAGAATGATACACAGCTGAAGCACAACTTTTGAGAACACTTACTGTGGTGGCTGTTTGTCTGAAAAAAAAAAAAAAACAACCAACAAACAACATAGGGACTGCTTGGAGCAGGCTAGCAAAGTAAACATCTGAATAGCTGTATGGCAGGGAATTGGGCACAAAATAAATAATTGCCTGTGTGCAGTATTAATTTTGTTTGCAATTCTTTCACTTGGTCAGAGGCACAAATGACTTGGCTCCTCGGGTTCTTCAGCACCTACTTCATTCCTACTAAAGTTCTGTCTAGGTTACTCTCCCTCTCATAGCCTCTAAGTCATTCAGGTGTTCTTTTCTGATGTCTTACTTATTTCTTAGGTTCATAGTAACCTGATGCCTACAGCTGCTCCTCAGTAATGTTCCCCAAATCCTCCTTCCCTTTCTGTTTCATACACTACCAACCCTATCCCTTTCAGAAAGTGGAAAAAGCAGCTATATTCTTCATTGTACGAGCAGCACTTTTGAGAGATCCAGAGAAAGGTGAGATTTCACCTCCCAAACCCCTGAATTGGTCATCAAAATCTACAGAAAGACACTGAAAGCAAACTTGCTAGTAACTTATGGATCCAGCTTACCCAAACAGAAGTTTTTCTCTGTGCTACTCTGTCTCACAGTACATCTTATGTGTAGAATAAAAGATACCACCAAATCTGCTGAATTACTTGATTTTACTGATATTTTTTTAAATTTATTGTCTTCCCATACCAATAAAGAGTTGATTACTTCATATTAATAAGCTCAAAGAATAAAAATCATACAAAACAGCAAATGTCAGAACTTAATGAAGTTGCAAACTAACTTGAAGGTTTATATGAAAACTCTGCACTTCTCTTACACAAAAATATCTATGCACTTCTGCACAAGTTTTCAACAGCAGGTAGAGTCCAGAAGTAAACCTGAAAAGGAATTTTCTTGGACATGATAATAAAAAAACAACAAGATATTTTAATCCAACAGTAGTTAATCTCTAATAAAAAAGAGCAGCAACTTCTGACTTCCGTAGTGTATCATACCCTTTTTTGTTTAACTTTCAAATTATGAGTCACAAAACCCTTAAAACATTCAGTTAGGCATAGCAAATGCCTGAGAAGAGATTTTCCCCAGAGATCTCCTATACTTACCTCAATTACAGAGTATTTTTCCAAAAACTGCCTCAATAAACAACATATTCCATAGTTAATGCTATGCTAACTTGATGAACCCACAGCTGTACTTTGTGTTGTGCCCAAGAACATAAGTGAAATCTCTGTTCACTTCTTTGCTACTGGAAATTATATGCAGCCAATTTTACATTTTGAACACTGCGCTGAAACTGTAAGGCTCCCCTAGCTATTTGTGAAATAGCACAAGAAGGATTTTTAAGTTCTATTATAAAATTTCTATTACCTGGACCTGCTCAACTGGTTTATAGGTACTAGTGATTAATTTTGCAACAAGAGGCTTACAATAGTTTTCCTCAACTCCAGAAAGATTCTTTCCCTCCTAACATATAGTAATGGGGTCTATACACTTTCCAGAGTGTCTGAAAATAACAGCCCTCACTGTAGATTACCAATACCTCTTATTCCTAATGATAACTGGAAGCTTCATCATTAAGAGAAAAAGGTATACTCAATTTAGCTTCCAGGTTTCAGCTCACTTAAATCCCTGTAGAGGAACAGAGACATGTTTTTCAATTTTCTCAGCTTCAGATGTTATTCAGATATTCAAGCATCACCTACTGAATATTGGATCAGAGACTAGCACAATACCGCACAGAAAGTTAAATCTACATTAAGCTCGTAGAATAGATTCTAACTTCAAAAGAGATCATGAAAGAAAATTTTAAAAACCTAAGGAGGATTACTCTCTGTACTACAGATCAGAGGTTATACTAAGGATTTTAAGAATCGCAATCAAGAGGTGTTATTTAGAGGGCTGATTCTTTTGCATGCACTCTGTGTACTTTGTGCTGACAGCTGATTTCACAAGTGTCCAGTAGCTAACTAGAAGACATGAATACACAGACTCAAACTACATCTTCCCAAAAGTGCTGAGACAAGCATACCCAGAGACCATCTCTAAATATGAAGTCAGTCATATTTACCAGAAACTGAGAAAGAAGGCAGTAAAGAATAAGTTAGGTACATGATGAAGTACCATTTAGTTTTTAATGCATGTTCTGTATTTGAACTCTCAACATGCCAGATTAACATTCACTCTCCAGTCAGTAAAATAAAAAGTTTCCTCTGCTTACTGCATAGACATGATTTTTTTTTTTTCTCTCCTTTTTCCTTCTGGAAAAAAGCAATAAAAAAGTATCACATTATGCAATCAAGGAGATGGAACGTAAGATTAAATTTTTGCTTTAGTAACCCTTCACATATGCTATACACCAAATTACTACAGTTCCGTCAGCTCTGTACAATTCTATCTCCCTTCCTTCCTAGTATACCTTTGATGTTAGTATATCAGAATATTTTAGTCCATAAGTTAGCAAGGGAATTATTTATCCCCTCAGATGTTACCTACATCATATTACAGAATTTTTAGCTACTAGATCACCATACAGTTACAGTAATATAATAATCATAACTTAATGTTTTTAGCTGGGTTTTGTGCTTATTCCACCAGGAAATTGTCCAGAACTAGAGATAATTGATTTTCATTGAACTTGTATGCATATTATTCCAACACAAATGATATTTTGATTTCTGAACTATGCTCACCACTCCTTGATTTTCTTTTGTCAAAAAAAAAAAGAAAAAAAAAAAAGAAAAAAAAATGACAGCTATTCAAGTTTGAATTTTGAGATCTAGCTGCCTGTGGCCAGACCATCTTAGATGTAAAGTAGTTCTTGTTCCCTTGAGAAAATAATTTATCAAGACAATACTGTGAACTAGCAATGAAGTGTGGCACTTCTGGTAAAGAAATTTTAATAAAGAGAGCAAAACGAGTCTCATATTTCGCTATGACAATATTTGCCTTTGCAAACTTCAATTTCATGGTGTTAAAAATCATGTTTGAATACCACAGGACCTTAGAATAATTACACATTTACTTTGCTCAGTGTAAGATTGCACTAGGCAATGAAGTTCATTAAGTATTTACCTTGTTACTGACAATCAAAGAGAAACATCTTAGGCAAAGTCAACTTTCTCATCCAGATTTGTGTTTAACTAGATGGTGACACTGATAAAAAAAAATTACTACATAAACAAAAATAACTAATAGGAAAAGGAAGAAATCTGTTTGCATGTGTCTTGTGTGTTGTAACTAAATGAAAGTAGGATTTTACTCTGGCAAAAGGAGCATATTGGACTGAGTTTGGATCTATTACTTATTACGTTGGGACTCATGTTTCAGAATAGAGAAGCCAATGGTTTAGCTTTAGGAGACAGATGTATTGATGAGGGTACATGCCCTTTCCTATTCAGTATTTCTGAGCACACTTTACATTTATATTGGTGTGTAAGTGCGTTATTATCAAAGTGTTGGAGAACATAAAAAGGTATTGTTTAATTTCACATCTTTGTAAACAGTCATACCAACGTTTTTCCTACCAGAGCATAGCCTGATAACATTCTCATCCATTTTCTAGAATAAATATTTTACATTTGAAATCTCTAAAAGTATACTGGAAAGCTATTTACAAATACATAATAGGATCTGAGGACACACTACCAAAACAATATAGTATAATACAGCACACCAATAATACCTGTGCCAACAAAATTCAGCAGAGTTTTTGTTTCCAAGTACTTCCTGGGGACAAGAAGAAAAAGATTTTGGTTTTTTGTTTTGCACTGCAAAACCCAGTCTCCCAGCCTAGACTAGCTACCAGCAATGAAAGGAAGAATTTGTGCTGGGCCATACTTGTTTCAGACACATTTCAGATTGTCCAAGCAACTCTACCTCTTTCCCTAGGTCTACTACTCCTTCCCGTTCAAAATCTCAAAGATAAATCAAACTAGGAAAGGAGACACAGAAATCCTTACCCTTAAATAATGCCTTTAATTTTCATTTAAGATATGCATAGTCACAATTTATGCAACAAAAGATCAGTTTAGAAGTGAAATATCCAAAAAGCATTAAAGAGTATTAATTATGTACTTTTTATTATGGAGTATTAATCTTCCCTTTGTCATATATACAAGGGAATTCCTAACAGCTTTTAGATTGTTTTTACGGATACTTTCTATTATGTTCTACTGAGAGGGATTATGACAACTGAAATTTGAAGTAAGTGAAAAGGAGAAGGAAAAAAAAAAGAAAACAAAAAACAATTAAATAAAAAAATGAGCAGGCTGAAAGCTCACTACGGAGCAGGAAATAGACTCTTCTCTCCTGAACCATCAAATAACATGTGTGGATGCAAAGTTTATGTCTAAACTCCTTCTAAGTCCATCCAGTTGTCTGTTCTGTTCTGGTATCACATCCAGCAGTGATGTGTAAATGTAAAAAACCAAACAAACAAAAAAACAAACCAAAACAAACAAAACACCAAAAAATCCTCAAACAAGCAAAAAAAGCCCACAACACCCCACACACCAGGAATCAGGGCTGTTAATCTCAGCAAGAGATTAAACACTTCAGTGTATTTGCGTAAGACCACTGGATAATTTTTGGAGATAGAAGTAGATTCCAATAGAACTAGGTGAGTACTGCAGGCCAGAAGCTTGATCTGAAGAGGAACATGAGACCCTAAAGTCTTTCTGCATCTGACTTATTATACTCCCAACCAGACATCTACCCACAGACTTCACCTCCTCCAGGTTATTGGAGTGTTTTAGAAAAAGCTCTCTAATTATGCTTATTCTATTTGGTAAAAGCCAGCAAAAGGCTTATTAAAACAGTTCCAGCGTTGTCATTTACAAACACAACAATGACTTCACAAACAGAGTATTCATTTTAATTTCATCCAAGATATCACTCAGGACAAGAGTGAATAAATCTGAATCATTCTGAATTATTGTAGTATGAGTGGCAATAAAACAAGATAAATTCTACAACTGCATTGTAAAATGCTGCTATATTTTATATAATACTCCACATAAAAGCTCTGAAGTTATTATGTTGAATTTATGTATGCTTGAAAAAAATTAAGATTCTTATCTCTCATTACACAGTTTGGATATATCTTTGCTGTATAAAAAACAGTTTGTGACTTTTAGTAACAAAACAAAATTTACCAGTGATTTATCAGTGCTTGGAGCACTAGATGACATCAATTGAAAACCAGTACATGCTTGAAAAGAATTTGTTTTTTTCTAAGAACACAGAGTATCAAGTTTGAATTAAAATAATTCAAACCACACATCTGGTCCTAATAATTTTTTTAAGAGCATACCTGCACCCTGAAAATATTCTTGCAAAATACTTGCAGGAAGTTCATCTCGTCCCTTTCTCACCAGTTCCCCAGGGTTTAGAGTCAGAATCTTGTGTAAGGGAATGAAGAGATGTCATTTCTCCCCTTCCTTAAGTGACACATCTGTGAACCAGATAAGGCAAAGTATCCAATACATTACTGTCCCAGACATTCTAGCCTTCAACTACCATTGGCATCTAGAAAGCCAGGTATTCATCCATTATCAATTTTATCACTTATTCCTACAGCTGTAATCAGTACTAAGCAGCAGCTCAAGTAATTTTTCTTCAACAACTTGGGGAAAAAAGTTTTCCATTGTTTGTGTACAGCTTTAACTTGAGCTATTTGTAATGAGACAGTTGCCAGATAATACCATTGGTAGAAATATTAGCCTGGAGACTATTTCCTCCCAGCTTGTAAAGTCTATATACAGAAATCATTTTTCCTTGTCTAATAAGATCACTCATGAGTGATAATGCCTCAAAAAGCTCTCACTTCCAGCTGATAGCTTCCCAAATGTTTCACTAGTCACTGAACACGCAGAAGCTTGAGAAAGAACTGATTGTGTTAATACAAAAACATATTAAACTTCAGTTTAGTACAGATGATGGATAATTTTTTCACAATAAAGTTTTAGAACAGGGGGAACTACAAGTCAACAGATTTAACACCAGCTATTAAGATGTGATTAAGCCATGTCTCATTGCAAAAACAAATGCATCTCACCTATGGTGAGATTTCTTATTAAGCCTGCCTTTTGGATAGCAGACTAAAATTGAAAGCAATCATTTATTTCCCATATTTTGTATATTTGTGTACTCCACTGCAACATCTAGGACACGGGGTCAAAATCTGGCCAACATAAATTTCATCTAATCCAACATTTATTCAGAAATGTATCACATGATACTTGAAATGCAGAAAAAAGCAAATCTAAGCCAAACTATTGGCCAGTTTGCAATCTTCCTTATATATAAAACACTTCCTCCACAAATTTGTAAATTTTTTTGGGAAAAAAAAAGGTTTAAGAACCTAAGTACTTGCAGAACACTGCTGCTCAGCACAGAACTTCGCAGTGCTGTCAGACTGTCTACGTGAAGTTAAGATTCAGGGCTGAAAAACAAAGATACCTAGATGCAATTATGTCTTTGTCTTAAAATTATGTTGTACTGATACTGTGTCATGAGCAAGATCACGCTCGGGAAGAACTACCTGCACACTGTAGTACTGAGGTTACATAAGGTTTCCCAAAGTATCACAGAGTAAGAAAAAACCAAAAACTGTCTATCTTATGGAAAACATGAGTGATTTAATAGATTCTGCATGTGGCCAAGAGTTAGCTATGTGACATTCTATGAAGACAGACAGTCATCTATCTTTATTCTGTTGGACCATATACCAGAGAATGACTGCAATGGGTTACATATGAAGTTTGTGACAGCCCTGAAAAACTGGTCCAGATTTTGATTAATAGCAAGGGGTATATTTCAACAGCTAGTTGTCTACCACTAAAAATTGAAGTAATTTCTCTTTTATAAATATAGATCTACAGCAACTAGTTGAAGACAGACCTAATGGCAAGTATTTCCATTTTTAATCTACCCTGGAGCAAGCTATAAAACTCCCTGTTCTCCCCTAGTAAGAGATTTGACCTAGCCTTGTAGCAAATCAGGTCAGAGGCAGCACAGAGAGAATATGACATTGTCAGGCTGACATACAAGCTGCGTTTAATAACTCCTACCACAGAGAAATTCACTGGGCTGTTGCTAGCCACTTCAGGATTTTTTTGACAAATCTGGATAAAAATAAATACAAATAAATTCATAGCTCTCCTCTTTAGTTATGAAATAAACAAGTTATACCTTATAGTAGTTTCATGACCAGTAATGAACAATAGGCTATGTGAATTCTAGCCAGAAAGTTGTTACTGCAATATACCCTGGAACTATGTAACAGTGGGAAAAAAACCCTGCCAGTTGTTTTTACAGTATTTGCATTTCTTAAAGAGCATACCCGTGGGCTCTTTCAGAATAGACCTTTACTAAAATCCATTTTTTCTGTTCTATTACTATTTAACAAAGAAAAATTGTTTACCATAATAGGTGGTTAACTGTATTTCTGGATTTTATTTTTTTTTTTTCCCCTAATGAAGTACAATACTTACTATCGCAATAAACACCATTGACTTGGTAGGAAAAAAAAGTGCTGTCAAAAGGTCAGGTTGTAGTTGGCAAGAAAACAGTTCTCTCAACCTTATTAACATTGAACATGATAGCCACAAGGGTCAGTGTTATATGAGCACTGCTGCAAGCAATGACAGCATGAAGTGCTTCAGCATGAATAAAGTTGTCTGTACATACCCACTGGCAAAGCAAACATTGCTTTCAGGATCAAGTATCCCTCAACTTGCTTATTAATTTTTTTTAGAAATAAATACATTCTGTGTAATTCAAAGTAGTAGATCTAACACTCAGAAAATAAAATAGATATTATTTTCTTTTCAACTCTTTTCAGTTTCCTTCTTTCCATTAAGACATCAAGAATGCTTAGATGTTCCACAGATTTTCTATCTGCAAGATAATTTAATGATTTGCTTCTCACCTACTGCTCAATATCTTGTGCTTAGGCTCATCTGGAGATGTGGGGGAAGAAGAACAACCATTTCCTACAGCTCTCTTTGGGTCATCTCACTAATACTGCTGTAATGTCATCATTCTCTAGATCTACATCCCATGGGGGAAGTACACAAATAGTCACCTCACAAAAAAACAATAAATCACAAATAAAAACTCTAAAAATTAATGTTATTCAAAAGAAACAAGAAGCATTAAAATTATCATTACAAATAATTTTTTTAAAATAAGATATGTTCTATTCTGAGTGTAAGATAATTACTGGTACCTTGGCAACAAGCATTTCATTGTAGAGCTGGCAGAACTTTGTAGCAAGTTAGTGGTATAAACAAACATTTCATCTGAACTAAGGTATTGAAATCACATACTTCATTCTGATTTTTTTTATTTAGAAGGATTGCATGCTGTCGCAGAAAGCTCCATCTCTCAATATGCCTGCCTCAGTTTCTCTCTATGATTCAGCTGTTTTTTGTCTCTCAATTTTGCAGGCCCAGGCCTGGAGTGGAAAGATTCCCATGAGAACGGGAAAAGCCTAGCAAACTCTGAGCTGGTAACAACCTTGAAATGTGCAAAGGCCAAGCTGACATACATAACACCAGCTACTCTTCAGTGCTGAAGAAAACGGAGCCCAACCCAGCCACAACTAGGCCCAAAACAGAGATAAAGTAAGAACAAACAGATAAACAACAGAGTTTGCCTGGTGAGAAGAGGGCCTTCATGGGTTTTTTCTACTATTTTCCTTTCGTTCTTCAATGAGAGATGTTGGAGGTACAGCTAACGGTTAAATGACAGCAGTCAATCCACTTTATTCTATAGAAGCCTGGTCCCATCTTAGGTCAGGGGACTGCCCATACACTTTCCCAGGAGGTTGCTGGACCTTCTCCTCTCCAGTGGGGACGCCAGCCAGAGAGACTGATTCTCAAGAATTATGATGCACCAAAGGACACCCAGATGTGGCCAGGCAAGGATGAGAGGTATTAACTCTTTCATTGTCTTTATTAACAAACTTAACATTAAATAATTTTCATCATTAAGTTTAAAGATTACAGAATCCTTTAAAATTTATAATTAATGTTCTAGGCCTAGTATAAAACTTGATATTAAGTTGCTAGCATTTAAATGGTAAACCTTTATTGTTTAATCTCACTACAAGTAGTAAATTTAATTGTTAAGATACCTCTCGCATTCTAACTTCAACTTCTGTTCCAATCTCCCAGTTTCCCTGTAATGACTGTGCTTGTGCCTTCTGCTTTAAGGAGTTAAGACCCCAGCCTTATGTGCAATAAATCTTGATCTGTGCATATACATCTCATCTGCCATCCTGTTCACAACACATGCACATGTGCACGCTTCCTTTTGTGTTGACACAAATCCCAGCAGCATCCCAGATACTTGATCACAATAACCAGTCCTCCGTTGGCTGACAAAAATAACTGTTTCCTGAAACATGTATTCTCATTAGCATCTCATCAGCAAGTGCAAATATTTCTATTGCATTCAATAATACTGATACAGTTATTGCATAATGTCTGGATTAATCTTTGGAAACTTGTCTTGGTAAAGCACTGTCTTGCAAAACTACATCTAACCAGGATTGTTGGTGGTGGAAAAAAATACCACATACAAAAGTACTCAATATATTAAGTTTACTTATCCACCATCACACTAATATGAAAGTGCAAATAGAGTAGAATATATATGAAAGGCTGGAAGGAGGAGCAATTTAATTAAAGCTGTACACAAAACTTCCTCTTATTTTATTTAAAGAAATATTTAAAATCTTTATCTTCTAGCAAGACAACACAGGGCCATAAACAGACAGTGAAAATGAAGTTGCCTTTCCTCTATCAGCTTAAAGGTGAAGAAAAAATAAATAAAGTTTCTCCCCTTGTCATTGTACATATTCTTATTATTTCTATCACTTCATATTGACACAAGGATTTCCATCTTTCCATCTTTCCATCTATAAGAACAACCTGTAGAATTGTATTCAGTATTACACAGCCACTTAGCTACTCGCAAAGCCAGCAAAGACACTTAAACTTCCAGGCTGTTAGAAATAATGTATTTGTAGAAAGAACAGTCTGGGAGATTCTAAATATCGGTGTTTCAGAGTCCAAGAGAATTACACAGCATGTAATTTGCACATACACATGCTCCTTTAAATCTGCCAGGTACCAGCATGACATATTAGTATATAAAAACATCAATAAGCTTATAGGATTTTAAGGTAACCTGAAATTTATCTCTGTCTATACCTACCTCCAGAGCACAAAAATTGATTTTTTATTCCAAAATTACAACTGTCTACTTTTTTGTACTTCCTGTAGCCAAGTTACCTATTAAAATCCTCAGTTGGAATAATTTGGGTTTTTTTCAGGTTTAAAACCTCACTTCTGTAGTCTTACCTACCAAAATCAAAGGTTCAAGTGTGACTGTTAGCTCAATTCTGGATAGGCTGTCTGAATCAAATGTATCTGGTTGTAGAGTTGCCCAAAACATTGACAGATCAGGTTATCAAAACTCACCTATGCCCTTGCAACTTAACATGCAGTTCAAGAATTACTCCAGCATAAACTACTCAGAATTAGATGAAAATTCAATGAGGGCCACAGTCCATGTAAAAGGACTTTCTAGAGCTCCCTTACATTGAAAATGTAATACAAAAGGACAGTTGCATAAAAACTTAACTATTCAGAGTAGGATCTTACTGTACTTGGAATTGGGCAAATTATTTATCACTGTGCCCTTAATGGTCTTCAAGAGCCTGAAACAGTTTAACAGCAGTAATACAAGGGATTTCTCCTAGTTAGAAATAACTGCTGCAAAGCCAAACCACTACTGATGCAACATATTTGACAGGTGCCACCCCAGAGGGAGCTCAGTTTTCAAACAAGGTACAGAGCTTGCACAGTAATTAAGCTCCATTAGACTGAGCACTGAAACTGCTGAATTCTTACAACTGTAAAGAATTTCATGTGTTCCGGAATCATGTTCCTTTTGTGACTAACAAAGCCATCTGGCACAACAGAGGTATGTTTTGCATCAGTACGAAAATTTTCTGAAGTGTATTCCCAGCTCTCTTGCCCCCTTTCCTCCTGTCTTTTCATTGTGCAAAGTAGACTTCTGGTCCTTAAGCCAGACCTTGTAACTGTTTTTAGGACTCACTCACAGATATACTACTTCAGAGCCTTTTAGTACATTATGTTCACATTTAACTAGGAAATAAAATTAATCCCTGAAAAAGTGAGTTTCCGGACTATTTTCTCCAGCTAAAGCAACACAAATTCTGCTGATATATTGAGAAGGCAGCAAATCAGAAGTCTAGAATATCAGTTCAGACAAATACCAGCCTTCTGTATTTAATGTTTCTGCAAGGGGAAAGGTTTGAGGTTTTTTGCATCTTTCCCTTCATATGCATATATAAACATAGTCATAACAACCTTATTTGTATTTTTGACAAATGGATAAATTCAAGTGCCCATTTCCCTTTAGGGGGTCCAAAACCTGAACAAGGCTTCTTAGAATATAATTTGTATGTTCATCTGTATGTTACCTTCTGCATTAAATGACAAATAGACTAGAAAATATCTGTAGAAACTCAAGTGGCATCGGTGTCCTTATACTAAGCACCCCTCAGTTATCTAGTACTCTGTTCTAACCTTTTTTAACTTGTCCTCCTTCAGCAGCTCAAGAGTAAACACATTGTATGGTTGCATAATTGTCTATACTTACTACTATGGCTTAATACATGCCTGGTTATTTTAGCTTGAGCTTCAGTAACACCTCAAAAAATATTTCTGAAAAACTACTATTAATGTATGTTTGCTAACAATTAACATGTACAAAGGCCAGGTCCAGCAAGGAAGATAAAATAGTTCTGGTCCAGCACCATTTAAAACATTCACATATTAAGCAACAGGGTGGGATATATTTTAATTTATATTTTTATTTTAATTGGTGTTTGTACCTGTTTAAATGAGGATAAAAATCTGTGTTGTTCACATAGTTCTGTGTGTGGCCAAGAGGGAGTGCTGGTCATTACAATTCAAGTCTAAATATCATGACAAGCTCTAGACTGCATACTAGTAGACAGTATAATATATGAAACAGCCTGTGGCTGAAAAATTATGTTGAGTTGCCTCTCTTCAGCACCAGACAACCTTAGGATAAGGTCACTTGCAAAGCTCTGTAAAGAGCTTCCTATGTGAAGATCACCAGTGGGTTTAAAAAAATAAAAATAAAAAAATGGAACAACAAAATAACAGAAAAAAAACCCAAACCATACAAACAAGTATCGTAAGTTATGTGTAGCAAGTTTACTAAAGACAGGTATTTTCCCTTTATCAAATGCAACAGGATAAAGCCTGGTTTCAGGTGGGACTGGTTGAATTTCTTCCTTCCAAAAATGGCAGTAGTTGCAGGATGGTGCATAGTGAACTGAACACGGAACAAGTTCTGTTGAAAAAAAGTAACAAAAGAACCCACCTCTCTACACTTCTTTTCTATTTGCTATGGGCTCTAAAATTTCCTCCTCTTTCTTCTGTGCTGCCTTCTTGTTTGATCTGTGACTGTGAACCAATCTTAAGATTATTCAAATGTATGGAAATCAAATGACATTGTTACAAAACCCCAAACAAGAAAATCCATGTATCTTTCAGTAAGATTTGAAATGCTCTTACAGTAGTCTCATTAATATCTTTTCAATTAAAACACTCTTTTCATTTGTCAGAGTATAATCTCCCATGGAAAAAAGCTTTAAGGAAGCATGAAAACAAAAACATGATCACAAGAAGCATTTCCACTGGCTGTGAAAGATGCTCCAAAATTATCTGTCTGGTCATGAAATGATTTCTCTTTGAAATTCATTAAGTCAGACACCATCAGCCCAGTCCTACAATTCTGACTCAGACAAAACTGCCATTGACGTCAGTGAAAGCTTTGCCCTTATGGAAAAGTGAGAACTGATTTCAGGACTGGAACCTAGATGTGTTTCATTTCATTATCATCTTATTTTGCAATCAAAACACCCATTAAAATCAGAACGATATTATAGTCTAAATGAAATAAATGCACATCCACAGAACATGGTATGGATTGTAATGGAATTCTATTGTAGTCTATTGTAGTATTTTAACTTTCCATTAGATGTCAGAACAGTGCAGAAATCAACATATATTTTCTTTATGAGTGTTGGTTTCTCTCAAATTTATTTATGAAAATGGATCTGCTACTAGAAGTGCTGTTGGGTAGACAAAAGGTTGTAGAGAAGACACTGACACACTAAACATACTAAAGAAAAGCAGGCAAAACAAAGCATAAAACAAAGCAACATAGGAATATTCAAGTATCTTGCAAACACAGGAAAAGCCATCCCATGTACACTTAGGGAAAGAAAAAAAAAGTAGACTAGGGACTGTATCAAAAGACTTGTTCCAGAACTCAGCTAATATTTGGGTTTAGACCAAACATTTTAAAATTAGCAGTACTACAGAGATGCAATAGTGCACACTATGATGCTTGGAAAACCCTTTTCATAAAAGATTTTGAAAAACTGATTTGTCAAAGAGAGGAATCAATATCTTCCTTGGCAAAATCTGAGTGCAAGTTTTGAAATATATATCTTGAAGAAACTGCTGGAAAAGAACCTTTAAGATCATCTAGTTCCAACCCGCCTACATGGGCAGCGACACCTCTCACTAGATCAGGTTTCTCAGGGCTCCATGCAACCTAGTCTTGAGCACTTCCAGGGATGAGGCTTCCACAAGTTCCCCGGGTAACCTGTTCCAGTGTCTCACCACCCTCACACTAAAGAATTTCTTCCTAATGTCTAACCTAAATCTTCCCTCTTTCAGTTTTGATCCATTACCTCTTGTCCTCTCACTACCAGTCCTTGTAAAAAGTCCCTCCTCAGCTTTCCTGTAGACCCCCTTCAGGCACTAGAAGGCTGCTAGAAGGTCTTCTCAGAGCCTTCTCTTCTCCAGACTGAACAGCCCCAACTCTCTCAGCCTGTTCTTGTAGAAGAGGTGCTCCAGCTCTCGGATCATCTTCTTGTCCCTTCTCTGGACTTTCTCTGTGAGCTCCATGTCCTTCTTATGCTGGGGCTTCCAGAATTTTACTACATGCCCCGCTATAACTTATCTACCCTTAAAACAACAGCTGCCTGTGAAGGAATTACAGACACAGGTCCTTAGGACTTGAATTCAATCATATCATTATTACACCAGATCGGGAGTCCATCCACTTCCACAGGATGCCATTTGCAGTTGAAGATTTGACTTTATAGCCCAGAGTTACACATTTTTGTAACATGTAGATATGTCTATGAGCTTATGATTTCTGCTCTAAAATTTAAGTTACCATGCTCAGATCTTTAAGGTCTGGACAAGTATTAGAGAGACAATATTGATAGCAGATGAACACAGGAAAAAAATTGTCTTGCTCACTCTATTAAGGTACAAGTTTATGAAAGAAGACTGAATGCTGTTTGCAAATTATGATAGCCATTGCAGCTCACGATTATAGAGAATATCTCTGTATCACAAGTTTAAGATTCAAGACACTGTATACAAATCTGTTAGTTTTCTGAATGTGCAAGAAAGATTAAAACATGAATGCAACAAAATATGAGGTGCAACTTAAATAAGAAATAAAGGAAATCTTTTTATGTGCCCATTAGATACTCTGTATCTACAGTCAGTTTTCTAATGAGATTCCATAAAATAAAAAAGTCTAAGTGCATAGAATCAAGTTTGGAGGTTACCAAGTAACTATTTGCTAGAGAGATTTGCTTGGAAAACTGCTTGTTGCAACTTAAAAATTAATGAGATTAAATAATATATTCACTTGTTAGCTTAATATATATACACATTTGAATTATCTCTTGGAAGCAGTTCTCTTCTTTAGACAGACTTCTAAGTAAATATTTCAGTACTTAGTATTTTAATTAGGTTTTTTTATATATTTCTTAGATGTATCTGTTTTCACCATGTATTTTTCAGGATCTGCTGGAGGAGGGAAAGGAATAGGGCTCAAGAAGAACTTGATATCTTCAGCAGCTATTTGATCATGCATAAGTAGATTAACATTTAATACATGAACACATCAAATAGTGATTAAAAATAGTAAATATCTTACAAGCTGATTCAGTCTTTGTGCATCAAAAAGTAAATTGAGGCAGTTTAAATCTCAAGAGACAGCTTTCTCTCTTTGCTTCATTGCTTCATCACATAAAGATATTGCAGGCAAACGTACAATATACTGCAGAGCAAGGTTAAGGAAACAGCGTGGAAGTAAACAAAAAATCCTCTTTGAATTGGTACAAGGCAGAAGATGTTACTAAACAGGTAGGATCTTTTAAAAAAATGCTTTTCTATGCAACTCATAGAAGTCATCTCCACAACTGTGTGCATTTCAACACCTGATCTGCCAAGGAATGCCTAACAGGCATTTGTTCAGACAATCTACTCTACTTGACCCTGCTTGAGCTGGAGGGGTGGACAGGACAACTTCCAGAGGTCCTTTCTGGGATTCTAAGATTCAATGGTGAGTTTAAAATATGATAAAATATTATGCCAGTATCTGGGTTTTGGATTATTTTCCCTATTGAATAAGGTACCAGGAATCTACTTATTAGTATTTCTAACCTGGTTCGTACAGTTTTCTTATAATTTGTTTATATTTATCTCTACACAATGACCCACAGTCTTATGCCTTTAAAGCACAGATATCAAAACATTAGCAAATAAATCTGTCATGTGTAGTCAATGAAACCAGTATTAGAATAAAAGATCTTTTTCCAAGTGTTTTGATTTGTTTTCCTAAATAAAAAAGAACCTTTCTGCTCTCAAAAAAAATAAAAATAAATCCACACCTCATTTATATCTACTTCTGATATAACAGGTACTCCTTAAAACAATCACTCTACTACTCCTCAAAGCATACATATGTGTGGTATACACAGGTTTATTTCTATTCTTCTTTTTCACTTTTTCACACTATCCAGATAGACTTGGGGTTTCGATCCCTCCACCCCTCCCCATGTATGGTTATTCAGGTTTTGTCCTGTAGAGGATCCATTCAATCCACTCTAAGACATAATGCCACTGTGTCTGTGTGATTAATGTATGACTATTAACTCCTGAAGCAGCAGTCAGGCAGCTTCCATTTTGTGTGTTTAGCCCAGTAAAAGCTTGCCTTTGTATGTTATGTTAACAAGTGCAAAGATATTTCTTCTCATGGAAAGCACAAACACAGGAAATCAAATGACATTGTTACAAAGCAGCCTAATACTTTCTGCACAGTTATTAAACTGCTACAAGTAGATACACTTCCAATAGTGCTATATCCCTCTGATTTATTTTCATTCTACTTCCCAGCCCCAAGAATTAAATTTCTGCTTAAGAATTGTCTTAATTTCTGTTACAGACTTAGAACTGGGAAAAGCTGTAACAGCTGCAGCAGATGAAGATCTGCCAGTCTTGGTAATTTTCCAAGTTTGAAACCGTTTACCTGCTGGTGGGAATCTGCAGCTTCATTAACACTTACCTCTACAAAGCTCCTGCTTCTATTCAGACAGCACAGATGCAGTTTAGCCAACACCCATGACCAGGCATCCTGTTGAACATACTGGAGAAATCTCTTCTGATAACACCCTATCCTTTAAAAGGGATTTTTACAATTTTCTAGCACATTAACAGCTTTCCCTGTAACATACTTCTCAGAAATTGGCAGTCAGGCACATGGTATCAGTGATCTCAAGTGCAACACCATATGTCAGAACTCTGTTAGAATTAACACTAACAACAGATAAACACAATCTGCAACATGCATAAGACTCTGAGTGAACAGGAAGTCATCACAGATTACTTTTTACCAGCTTTGAAGTAGTCTTTTCAAAGCCTTGGTGAAATATTGATATTATAAAACATGTACATCATCAAGGAGGGAGGGGGACAGAAGTTACAGTGAAGGCATTTAGGGTTTTGCTTGCATTTTCCTCCCTTTGCCCTTAGCTGAAAACACAGTGTAATTATGCTGAAAATGCTCATCACAGACCTCATAAGTCATTAAAAACTGCAGCTCTGCAAGGATTTTCTTACATAGTTACAAGTCTTATTTAGGAAAGGAGAGGATAATATCAGTCAATAATAAAATCAGTCAATCGGATAATAGATGGACTAGATTAGATGAATAATGCACATTCAATAACTTTCAGTTTCTATTTAACCTTTCCATTAAACCTTTAACCTTTCCATTAAAATTTTCCAATCATAGAATCATAGAATCATAGAATCATAGAATCATAGAATCATAGAATCATAGAATCATAGAATCATAGAATCATAGAATCATAGAATCATAGAATCATAGAATCATAGAATCATAGAATCATAGAATCATAGAATCATAGAATCATAGAATCATAGAATCATAGAATCATAGAATCATAGAATCATAGAATCATAGAATCATAGAATCATAGAATCATAGAATCATAGAATCATAGAATCATAGAATCATAGAATCATAGAATCATAGAATCATAGGGGTTGGAAGGGACCTTGAAAGATCATCTAGTCCAACCCCCCTGCTAGACCAGGGTCACCTAGAGCACATCACACAAGAACGCATCCAGGTGGGTTTTGAATGTCTCCAGAGAAGGAGACTCCACAACCTCCCTGGGCAGCCTGTTCCAGTGCTCTGTCACTCTCACAGTAAAAAAATTTTTTCTGATATTCACCTTGAACCTCCTATGCTCCAATTTCCACCCATTACCCCTTGTCCTATCACTGGTCATCACTGAGAAAAGCCTAACTCCATCTCCCTGACACTCACCCCTTACGTATTTGTAAACATTAATGAGGTCACCCCTCAGTCTCCTTTTCTCCAAGCTAAAGAGACCCAGCTCCCTCAGCCTCTCCTCATAAGGGAGATGTTCTACTCCCTTAATCATCTTTGTAGCTCTGCGCTGGACTCTCTCAAGCAGATCCCTGTCCTTCTTGAACTGAGGGGCCCAGAACTGGACACAATACTCCAGATGCGGCCTCACCAATGCAGAATAAAGAGGTAGGAGAACCTCTCTTGACCTACTAACCACAACCTTTCTAATGCACCCCAGGATGCCATTGGCCTTCTTGGCCACAAGGGCACATTGCTGGCTCATGGTCATCCTCCTGTCTACCAGGATTCCCAGGTCCCTTTCTCCTACACTGCTCTCCAGCAGGTCAGCCCCCAACCTGTACTGGTGCATGGTGTTTTTCTTCCCCAAATGCAGAACTCTACACTTGCCCTTGTTGAACTTCATCATGTTTCTCCCCGCCCAACTCTCCAGCCTGTCTAAGTCCCTCTGAATGGCAGCACAGCCTTCTGGTGTGTCAGCCACTCCTCCCAGCTTAGTGTCATCATCACCTACGGGGAGCTAGGTAGAGCTAAGTAGGGGACAAGCATATATTAATGCAAACTTGATTCCTGTCTCATTCTTCTGAAGTTTTAAGTAGAACCATGTAAAAATAATTTAAGTTTCCTTAACAGGCTTTCTTAATGTTTTAAAAATAAATAAAAAATATACACATTCACCAGAACAGAAAGTTGAAAAGGATAGTAACTGCTTCTTCAGCTCTGTTTATCACTGGAGAAAAAGTAGCACCTTTGGTGAGAAAAAACTGCAGAACAGCAAGTTATTTTCCAGGTCTGTTCACTTTGTCAAATGCAGGGATGCCCACTTCATGCCTATTTAGTCTCTTCAGTAGTTTGGTGCAAGAAAACACTGCATAAATTGGTTCTCAGAAATTAAGTGCAAAAGTATCCAGAAAATCACCTGGCACTGAATACTAAACTATGAGTACTACAGACTCCCTCATTGTTGACTATTTCTTCATTTCACAGGCTGCTTTGGGAGGCTGCTATCAGGCCTTGTCTAGACTCAACTCATTTCAAGTAAAGTTTTTTGGGTCTCAGTTATTTTGAGGAACTGGCAAGGAGGTTTAGTCTACATTGCCCTGGCAGAATGGCCTTGTCTTAGAGTCAGCTAAAGGAAATAGTATGAGCTTTTGCATAAATAAATAGAGCTGACAAACAGGTAGTTTATAGCTTCTTTCACTGTCTGGAAAGCAAGAGTTCTCATGTAAGGTGTTTCAGTTGCTACTGGTTGTAAACTAGGATGGACCTTGACAAGTTGCCGAAGAAAAGTCATATTTCAAAACTATTATCTTAAGACAAAGAAAAACCTCAATTTCTGCTTTGTTATTAATTCTAGTAACCCAAAATGTTTCAATTTTACATTTATTTCACCTATTTTGTTTATTTAAAGAAAGCTCCAACAGGTGTCTAAGCATGCATGATAATTAGAACACATTTTTCTGAATGAATAAACCAAAATTTACTACCTTTATGAAAGAGCACTGTGAATCAAGATTTATGCTGGTTATGTCAAATAGAATGTTTATTCAAAGCACACTGCTTGATTTCACCATTCAACAATTTTAAATACAATAATTTAAATAAAACATACCAGTAAAAGCATAACTGCCAGGATAAGTCTAAATACATTTCTAAAACCTTCCTGTTCTGTCTGCACCCACTTCAGAATTATAATAAAAAAACTTCGCCTAGTGTTTTAATATTGAAATAAAAATAATCATCATAGGTCAAACCTGGTTTCTTGATGGATGTTGCTCAGATATTTGGAAGAAAGAAAATGTCTGCATCTTATTTTTAAGCATTATTTTTTGTGATAGTCTGCTAATCTTTGTGAAATACTGAAAGAGACTGTAAAACAAGTAAACAACTTACTAATGCCTGAGGAGGTAAAGAACTGAGATGCTTTCAAAAATCCAGTTTAAATTTGCTGTATACATTATTTGTATCACTTCTTTATGAAAGCAATGCATAGCTGCATGTTTAAATTATTATTATTTGTGCAAGCAGAGCTCCTGAACTTTTTTGTTGTTGTTGTTACTATTGCTGCTGAATGCTGTTTAAACTAAGTGGAGGTAGCAGGTAATCTTTTTCCTAAATGTGTTTTGTTCCCTTACCTGCTGAAAATGAGGTCTTAAAAGCCTCCACAGCTCCACCATTCTTAAAAGCTTTTGTTGAATGACATTTCTGCTGGAAGTATCTTGACATCAATGAAAAATGAATAATATTTCCAGCAGGTCACGTCTACAACAAGCTGACTGGATATCACATCTATATTCAGTTGTTTAGATATGCCAACAAGAAGATAAAGAAAAAAATTTACTCACATATATAGTTTGGAAAGAAAACTAAAATAGCAGTGCTATACAAGACATTTTGGAAATATCTATGCATGTTCTTCAGATTAGAGTGTATTACTGTCTCCAAAGGATTTGGAAATACTTGGGTTCTTCCAAGAAACAGTAATAAAAAAATACTCATTTTCTGACTTTCATATTTCATTCTATTTCCCTAAAAGTGGTATGAAACTTTGCCACAGAGACAAGACTAGAATTGCTGACAGCATAAGTTTCAATCACTGTTCCCGAAGACTCTATTCTAACCTTACTGAGGCCCAGGAAGTGCACAGTAGCTTAATTTACTGTTGGCTGTTATTGCTTTCCTCTTCCCCTGGTAACAGCCCTCATACAGCTAGACATCCTAATTAGTGACTTGATGTGCTACCCTTTTAATGCAAGACTATTTACATTTGTATTGCAGAGTTTAATCCAACTTTTTTCATTGCAGGGAACAGGTTACAAAAATTCACTGTAGGATTACTCACCAGGCAGTGACTATTTGGGTTCTGCATATTTACACCCCCAGACTGAGAGTATGAATCTCTCTTGAACATAATTTCTGCATGTAAACCACAGCTTCCTATTACCAATTATTAATAGTTTTGACCTGATCCATCAGGGTATCACCTTACACCCAAGGTCTTACACTCAGTAGAACTATGGGCATATTTCTCATTTGTCTCTCTCCTCTCTTAGGCTGACATTCAAGACAATTTCTTTAAAAAAAAATGTTTTGATGACATTTTCAGCCAGTAGCACCCTTACTGAGAATGAGGAATGGAAATACCACCTATATATAATTGAAACAGTGATGAAAAATTGATCTCTAGAATTGTGAAGGGTTGAAACTGAAAGCGTTTTAAAAGGCATACAAAGAGTAGACCCTGATTCCCACACACTTTGTATAATTTCAGTGGGATCTGAAACTTTATGTCTGTATCTGTGAATGAAATAGACTTGCCACATGTTCCGCCTCTTCTCAGAAAAAATACCCAAGGTGCAAAAACAGATCAGGAACATACTTCAGAACAAAGAAACTTGATATTCCAGATGAGATTTCTGTTGGTATATTAGCAAAACCAAGACACTGCCCAATGGAGCAAGCTGCTTTAGTATGCAAAAAATGCCACAACTCACTCTTAAACACATATAGTAGCTATTCTATTTTGACAGTCTCCTATTTTTGCTGCTGTTTACATAAACTATAAATTCCTTTTAGTCTCTGCCTCCCAGTCAATACAGCCAGGATGAGAAGAAAAATCTTCAATGCGTCATCTCTTCTGAAAAGGCAAGAATAAATTTCAACATATGGAGATATTAGCTGCAAATGAGCTGCCAAATCTCATCTCTGTTTTCCTTTTCCCATTTTCCACTCCTGTAAGTTATCATTCCCAGCAATGCACCCCGGTCACCTGAAACTATGAGTTATTCCAGGCTCCCATCACACAGGTGAACCATAAACTGACCAGCACAGACTGTTGAACAGTGCTGCACACAGCAGTGAGTAGTGCACAGACTCAACTATCCTGGAGAAATACCATCACAAATGAAGTGTTTAAATACACACACTTTAAATTTTTGTCTGAGATCAAGTCAGACACATAGATAAACAAAATCTTCTCTAGTTTGTAAAAGGAATAAATTACTCTAGTTTCACAAGCAAACAGCACAAATGATTTTTTAAAAAATAGTAAATAAATCTGATTAAGAAAAGTGGTCAAGCATTAAGAATTCCTCTCTGAGAATTACCCTGGGGATATATAGATAGCCTTCTCACAGACAGAGATGAAGCAGTCAAATGTTAAAATGCACTTTTTCTTTTTCCTTCAGAAGATTTGAACATTCCAGATGGGATCAAGTAAATACAGTTTAATGAGAGCCAGCAGTTGTGTATTCTTAAGTACTAACTCCCTTGGCTCCAAGATTATTTGCAGTGCATGAGCATGCACAATATATTGGGGGGGCAGAAGTGGGAGAGGCAGAATATTTAGAATATACATATTCTTCTATAAGTCAACCAAATAATGTTTTGCACACAAAAATGCAGAAGTAATAGGCGTTTGCCAGCTAGAAATTGGACAAACTCATTTGAGTGTAATTTATTTCAGTTTTAGTTGGCTGTAGTGGGTTTTTCTGGGAGAAATATTTGGGTTTGGCTGTCAGTGTCGTTTGTTTGGGGTTTGGTTTTGTGGGGTTGTTTGCTTGTTGAGGGGTGTGTTGTTTGTTTTTTTAAAACTTCATAAAAAAACTCCACTTGAGTCAAATTCCTTTTCCCAACATCTTACTTTAATAGAAGAAATAACTATTTCTCCCTCTTCTGTAAGAGGGGCTGGCAATTACAAAGAAAGATTTCTGTGCTTTCAGAATACATCTCTGAAGGCCACTTAAAAGTATGTGTAAGATATACAAACAGATCATGATTTACCATTCCTCAGACATCTCAGTCAAAGCTTGCGTCTATCATTTCCAAACTCCAGCAAGGCTAAAACCATAAGAGATATGGGAATTGGCCATCCTGCCAACAGGCATGGAGCTCCCCATCACACGTTCTGATTTATAGATGCAGAAAGAAGTTTTTTTTCACCCTGAAGTAATGAGGCATCTTGATGTTACAAGAACTCCAACATGAGCATGGGAAGCCACAGACTTCCACCCACTCCCTAACTTCATATTTCACAGCATCTTCAAGGGTGCTTAAGGAACTTTGAGAAATTGTTACCTTCCTATTTATTAGGAATTAATGTTATGTTGCACTAAAGATGTAAATTTCAACATGCGAAAAGTATACTTTACTAAAAGAGACCGTTTTTATGGTTCACTGTCATTTTCTACTTCTGAAGGGACTTTGAATTGATACAAGATATCATATAACAGAGACAATAGAAAATAAATATTTTAAACCAAGTCATAAGTGTGCTTCATCATTCACTCAGGATGAGGGTTTTTTAAAAAACCCTGTTGTAAGTAGAATTTTATGCTATGTCATATTCAACCATTTGTTATGTATGTACTTACACATGTGCATTCAAATCACAAAAGACATATATCTGATTCAGGCCATGTCACTGTTAATAAAATAGAAAAGAAACAAAACAATATCTACAACTAAGTAGTACAATCACTCTAAGCTCCTTCTGTTGAAGGGTCTAGGACCATGAAGTTCATATTTTCAGTAACTGGGCCATCCAGTGACAAAAAAATTTCTATGCTGGATCAGAGAAGAGGTAGTGAAGATAAGCCAAAATGAAAGCAATTTTTTATTCACTTAAATAATCCTAAGACTCAATTCAATGAGAATAGAATCAGTTATTTCTAGATGCTTTAAAGGTGAAATGTATCACTTGCATGATCAGCACACACATGTAGGAAATACCAACTGCTGAACAGGGACTGTAAAAAAAAAACAACAAAACACAACAACAAGAAACAAACAAAAACATACTATATCTAGTTAAAGAATAAAATTATCTATTTCATCTAACAACGAATAATAGTCTGAAAATGAGATCAGGACCTCTGAGGCAAAAGCCTTTGGTTGCAGTGCATTTGGAGAGGAAGAAGTTTATATACTTTATATTTAAGCGTGTACAAGTTAAAGAAGCAGCAGTTGAAATTTACATCTGCTTTTTAAGAAGTAACAAAAAAAAAAAAACACCACAACACCCAAACACACAGCATGTAATTATCTTGTTTGTTATCTAATGTGCAACCCTTAAAACTTCTGCCAGAAAGAATACTTTTAGTCATATCTTAAAGAATGAAACAATATATTTCATAAGAGCTACTTTGTAGTCAATCTGACAGTCATTACTGATAAACATCTTGACTGTGACAGTAATATAGTCTGTCTTAAAAAAAAACAGCTTCACAAACATGTAACTGTTCACTGCAAGACACAACAGTAAAGTACCAAATGTGCAGGTGCAAGAGCTTTCCTCTGCCTTTCTTCTTAAACAACTACAATGAAGTGTATATTTGACTGAGAAAAACATTATTGAATATGGATACTTGGACACAACATTGCATGGATATTAGAATCACAGATCAGATCAGAACAATAATCTTCACAACTCTATGAAGACAGCTATTGACTTTGAATTATATCCAGTTTACAGTTTCTTGTCAGTAGATACAAGGACTTTTAATTCAACGAGTGCATATAAATGCTCACTTAGGCACTGAATTGAACTTCAAAACCATGTTTTGTATAAATTGTTTTAAAAATGCGCTCAACTGACTTACAACATTAGATATTTCATAGTATCATTTAGGTTGGAAAAGACCCTTAAGATCAAAAAGTCCAACCACTAATCTAACGCTGCCAAGACCACCACTAAACTATGTCCCTAAGCACCACTTCTACACATCTTTTAAATACCTTTATGAAGACAGGCTAAGAGAGTTGGAGCTGTTCAGCCTAGAAAAGAGAAGGCTCTGGGGAGACCTTATAGAGGCCTTCCAGTGCTTGAAATGGCCCTGCAAGAAAGCTGGGGAGGTGTTTTTCATCTGAGAAGATAGCAATAGGATGAGGGGTAATGGTTTTAAACTGAGAGAGGGGAGATTTAGGTTAGATATTAGGAAGAAATTCTTCGCTATAAGGGTGGTGAGGAACTGGAATACGTTGCACAGGGAGGTTGTTGATGCCCCGTCCCTGAAGGTTTTTAAGGTCAGGCTGGAAGATGTTTTGTGCAACCTGGTCTAGTGGTAGGGTTCCCTGCTCATGGCATGGGGGTTGGAACTTGATGATCTTTAAGGTCCCTTCCAACCTTAATGATTCTATGACCTTACCTTTAGGGATTCCCTGGGCAGCCCGTTCCAGTGCTCAACAACCCTTTTGGTGAAGAAATTTTTCGTAATATCTAATATAAACCTCCCCTGTCCCAACCTGAGACATTGCCTCTTGTTCTATTGCTTGCTATTTGGGAGAAGAGACCAACATCCACCTCACTGGAGCCTCCTTTCAGGTAGTTATAGAGAGTGACAAGGTCTCCCCTCAACCTCCTTTTCCCCAGACTAGAGAATCCCAGTTCCTTCAGCTGCTCTTCATAAGACTTGTATTCAAGACCCTCCATCAGCTTTGCTGGCCTTCTTTGGACATGCTCCAGTACCTCCATGTCCTTCTGGTAGTGAGGGGCCAAGAGCTAAACACAGTATTTGAGGTGTGGCCTCATTAGTGCTGAGTAAAGGGCAATGATCACTTTCCTAGTCCTGCTGGCCATACTGTCTAGTGTAATCTAGCATTTAATATTCTCAAAATTATGTCCTATATTCATTTCTATTTAATGCACACATGCTGAAGAACTGCTCCACAGGCTGCACATGCCGGTCCTAGAGGAGCGAGCCTCAGAAGGTGGACCAACCTGCTCTATAACACAAGTGAAAAAAGCCCTGTGAAGAAGCAGGTGAATTGCATTTGTTCCCATTTTCTAATTTTAAAGAGCTCTGTGCAAAAAGTCCCTTATACAGCTTAACATTTCTGGAAGATTAAGTTCTCAAGACTTGAATGATGTTTTTAAATTATATTCCTTAAAGATATAACTGCATGATTCACTCACCCCTTCCCCCTTTCCAGAAAGCTAGAGAAAAATCTCATTAGAAGAACTGCTAGGTAGTTGCATTAAGTGAATCAACAAAGCAGGAGAGCTCCATCTCTCAAAACTTTCTTAGGCTCCTCCCCATATAAAGCCATTTGTGACACAACTAGAAGTTGGACAGTAGCCCAGCTTCTAAGAACACCTAGTGGTCAATTATCAAAACAATATTTTCACAATATTAAGTTACTGTTAGGCAGAAACATACGTGTGCATACATATACACAGTCCACTGTTTTAGTTGCACAGCTGAATTTCCAACCAAATTATGTCTGATCATAGGAAAGTTCTTGTAAGTTCTTGTTCTGGTACAACTTTCCTGCTTGTTCACATCACTTCACTGAGTAGTGTTCCTTGAACCTATGCTTACTTCCACTTCCCTATTCTTTGCCCTCAGGTTGGAAGTGTAGTCATCTAAACAGCCTCCATTTAGGGCAGAACCATAGAGAAAGGCAATACCAAGCAACTCCTAGAAATAATTTCAAACTATAAGTGCAAAACCAACACTGATTTAAGAAATACTGTACTACCACCAACTAACAGTTGTGTTACAAACACTTTTACATACAAACTTCCTCTCACCACTTCTGTATTTCAGTGATGGGCAGCACTAGCTGAAAATGCTTGATTAGAGAGCACTACATAAAAGAAAAATCAAAGGCTATCAGTTTGCTTAAAAAAAAAAAAAGTCAGAGGGTTACACATGATGCTTTTCAGGCATGTGAATTACAGATACTACAAAAGTGAAATAAAGAATAAGAGAATAAAAGCTTGAGCTAGGAGACAGATTGATTTGAGAATTAATACAATGAAGTAAGCAAGCAGGGAAATATTATCAGTGTGGGAACTCTAATAATCACCTGTGTCTTTTTCACACTAGTAGTCAGCTAAATCTTGTCAGCACAGCCTCATCTCCTCTTAATACTGCCTCTTTGCCTCTGCACACTACTCTGACAAGCTCCAAAACAAAAACTGGAATAGAAAAAAAAGATGACAAGAAAGAAGAAACTTTCTCCAAACTTTTTATACTCAAGATACACACAGCTGCAGCTAAAAAACAGCTGAACCACTCTCCTCACGTTCAAGACCAGAACAGGATTCTTCAAGTTTAAAAGACATCCCTAGAATTTCTCATGGCTGCCCATTACAAACAAACAGCAAGACACCAATCATATTCAGCTACCTTACTTTAAAAATCATTACTACATGTAGTGGGTCCCTGTACTTAAAAAAAACTCATAGGCCAAATAAAACCCATCTGTTAATTACCTTTCTAGGTAGCTGTAACTCATCAGCAGGTTAGAGCATCAGAAGAACATCTCTGATCTGTTCTTCCTAATGTAAAGAAAAGAAAGAACAGTCCCTGGGTCCAGGTTTTCTAGTTACCTCGTGAAAGTCTTAATTCAGTTCACCTGTTGAACATCTGATTCTACATGTAGTTGCACTAACCTCCCTCTGGAGGGCGAATTAGAGTAGAGTGGTGGCAGCTGTAGCTAGGAAGAAATAATTTGGAGACCCTTTCAGCCCTGCAAGAAGTGGGGTTTTTTTACAATATTTTATTATCATAAGTATTTATCAAAACTTTTATAGAAAAAAATATATTTTTTTACTTTAGAATATTTATCAATTTTAAACATGATTTGTATAAACATCTTAGATTTTGGTTTTATTTGACATAATATTTATTACAGTTTTAAAAAGTTGTATCTATTAACAATATATTGTCCTTGTGTATTATGCCTGTATGAACATCACCTCAGCATTCAAAACAGAAGAATAATGTACATAAACTCACATATTTTTGTACTACACATTTCTGAGTAATAAATATGCATTAGTACTGACAAAAATAATTAAATTCAGTCGGGCATATCAAGTTGTTTAATACTTCTAGTTTGAAACTAGGCATAAATCAATGCTGTTGAAGCTGACATGAGAGGAATAAGCCAACAGAGGACATATTCTCTGAGTTGCCACCACTAGTGTATTTTTTTTTAATCCTCAAAGCATGTATATGGGTGAGCTGTATACAGTGTTGCTGAATCTTCACAGCTTGGCATTTTGTAGGATAAAGGTAGGTGTAAAACACTACCATGTGAGAACAGAAGGTTTTCATACCCACTTTTCTATGGACTCTCACAGAGACTTTTCATTTTCCTAGAAACTGAAAGGTTTCCAAGAAAAAGTACATCAAGATGTCAGGGAGCTGGAAGGGCTGGCCAACCCTGGCGGCAGCCAAGAGCACACCGAGTGCAAGCCATGCCCTCTCTGATGGGGATCAGGCCCACAGCACCCAAACAGGGTGGGCACAGTCACATATGTATAACAGGTTCCACCAGCAGTGCCAGAACCAGGTCCAGGGTGGAGATCCAGCAAGGAGCAGTGGATGTGCCAGAGAGAGAATGGAAGGAAAATCTACAACACAGGTCCAGACAGGAGCAGCAAGAGACATGACTAGAGACTGGCAAACCTACAGCGTGCCTCAGACCGGGATGTAAAAGACTTGCTGTGAAAGACTGTACATTAGAGTGTGGTATACCTATACATTCTGCTGATAAACTACCAAGTTATATATTACATCATTTTCTCCAAATTATTATAACTTATATTCTGCCCAAATGGAAATTACTAATAGGTCAGTTGCTGAAAGAACAATAAGGAATGATGTCACTTCAATCTGTTGTTTAGTTTCAGGGATAATGTTAATTTGCTATGTCTTGAAAGAGCTTCCAAGAGCAGGATTCTTGAGCAGGCTGGTGAAGATGGAAGGTCACAAAAAGGAATAATTACACTTCAATGTAAATGATCCAGTTGTCCAAGCCCTTATAAAAAAGTCAAAATGTGTTGTCAAGCACTCCTTCCATTTAAAAAGTAATATATTCATAAACAATTTTATGTAATTATCACCAAAAAAAACCCCAGACTTTCCAGCTAATTAATTAACTGAAATAGGTCAATAGATGTCAAAATGTTTAAGAAAAGATACTCTGGCAAAAGTGGACAAATATAATTTGGTTTTTAATAACAACTCTGAAAACTAGTTTTGAGTAACAGTGTTTCTATAGTTACTTTATAAAGCTACCAAACTAAGCTACCCAGGTCTTACATTTTGGAATCGCTTCCCAGATTGTTATAAAAGATCCCCTGCAAGTTATTGAAGTCATACAGGACGTCAAAGAATTATTGACAGTTTGTATAGCTCATAATCTTCTTATTAGATTTATGTCCTTTCTCTGTCCTTGTGCTAGATGTAGCATGTGCAGTCAGTACAGACATCGGAGCTCTCAGAGACCATAGGCAGACAGAGAGAATGGCTAGTGGGAGATTTCTCACTCTGGTCTACATCTACACTCTCTCCTTTAAATTCTTATCTGTGTTTGTTAGCTTTCAGAACATGCTGCAAAATCTGTAGATTCCTCCAGATGAATGAGAAAGCCTGATATAAAATATGGCTGGGTGAGAAAACCTGGGCTCAGAGGTTTGATTCCTTCCAGTTTTCATACACCTGCTGTCACTATGACTTTGCTACATCTGTTCATGGGCACTGAGAAGTGCTTATTTGACAAGTTGCTTTTTTGGGGCGTGTTTTTTTGTTTTGTTTTATTTTGTTTTGTTTAAAAAAAAATATTGTAAAATACTCCAATAGAAACAAAGGTAGTCCAACATCAGCAGATTTTGAAAATGTCATATCTAAACCCCTGCCTTTAAGCACAAACATAAATACAGCCTAAAATAGAAAACACTGAGGCAACCCCATAATAATTCCATTCACTACAAGACTCACACATTTTCAGCTGTATCATTAAAATGGTCTTAACCCACATTATGTTTTACACATGCAAGCAATCACATTTCTAGCATCAAAATCCATGGAGCTTAATTAATACAGGGACAATTTTCATCTCAGAGTTATTTTTTTGTGTGCAAAACTATCCCATCAGCAAAGAAAAAATATGGAACAAACTGAAAGTTTCACACTGGGAAAATGACAGCCTACTCATGCACTGTTCTGCTATGATTACAAGGACTAATTAAATAAAAAAAGAGGAGTGCTCACTAACTATCAGGAACTGCTTCCTTTGAGGCTTGAGCCAGCAAAACATTCACAGGACCACTGACTCCTGCAGAACAGCTCACTTGCTTTGAGCTTGGCAGTTGATCAATAAATGGAGCTAAAAACAAAGTATGAAACTAGTTTGAAAATCTGCTTTTGATTCGACTTTGCACACAACGTTTCATAGGCACATCTGCCCCTTTTTTGAACCACAGTTTGTTCTGTTCTTTTTTTGTAAAGCATGGAGAAAATACTAATTTCCCATTGGCTCTCATTATTTAACAGAAATTTGTTTACAAGCAGATAAAGTAAAGAAGAGGTTTTGCTCCAAGGTAGTCAAGACACTATAGTGAATGTAAGTATATCAGCTACACTTCAGCACTTCTTTTCAGTGATGATTGTTTGTGGAGTACAAATTTACACTGTATTTGTATCCTTGCTTAGTTGTCTTCATATTGTGTGAGAACATATGCACAGGTTTTATAAACATAATGACTAACATTTAATTATAGTGTTATATTTAGGGATTAGAAAATTTCAGGGTGGTATTTTTATTTATATACCTGTTATTTACAAGACTGCAGGGTTTCTGATTGAAGTTTCCAATCTGTTCTCCCTATATCAATATATATTTCAAATTCTGCTGTATATACACTTGATATGTACATATGTTACTACTCTGAAATATACCACTCTTACTGACATTGGATGAGCTCAGGCTCTGAGAGTAACATACAGACCATCAACCTGCATTTTTTTATTTCTACTTCTACTATAACCCACCCCATCAAGATTAGCTTCTCATGTAATTTAGCACAAATCTAAAGACCATGATGGATACTAGAACATTAGTTGCCACTGAATCTGGAGAACTCCATCTGAGTTAAGAGAATTAAGGCTTAAGATAGAAGCTTGTTGGGAAATTATCTGAAGAAAAATGCATGCAATTTGTTGGTCGTATCTCAGTTTGTTAAAAGATTGAATTTAATTAACTGTGAAGCAGAAACAATTTCTTTATATGCATCCAGAAGTTAAATGCAACAGCCAACAGTTAAGCAAACCAGACTAAAACACCTCTTTATTTTACTTACCTCAAGACTTGCTTGCAAGGTAATACATTTTGTACCATTCTCATACATTCTTGTGGTGAGCACCTATATTTCTAATGGAGAAAACTGGCAAATGCTCTTATACAGACTCCTCATTTTATTTTCAGAGACTGAAATACGTTGCTAAGCCTTTTGTTGCTTACTGAGATACACCGAACAATTAGATTTTTTTAATTATTTTTTTGTGTGACTTTACTCCTGTGGTTTAAAGTTGGCCTTTCTATTTTAGGATTGTGTTTATAGAAAGACATTTATTCTATTTGTAATGTTGTGTTTAGTAATAGGTCAGAGCCTCTGGGGTTTCACACTTGAATGAATTCTATCCTGGGGAATCCTGTGTACTGAGAAAGCCAAATTAATTAACATAATTCAGCATGTCTCAGTAAAACCAGGATCTAAAAGTACAGTGATGTCATACCCCATCACAACACCCTCTTAAAATCTTGGGATGTTCAAACTGGCAATACAAGTATGGTAAAGACTACACACATGAGACCTTTATTCCTTATCATTATACTATATGTGGTTTTCAACTCTGTCAGCTTGGAAGCCAATTTAGTATTTGCAAGGTCAATTTACTGCTTTTCTCAGAATGTAGATAACTTTAACTTGCATTCAGTTGTATAAAGTTGGTGTTATTAAAGTGAGCTATTCTATAAATTTGGCCTACACTTGTCCCTTGCCAAGTGCAAATACACAAAGTTTTTCAAATGTAACCATTTTTTGAACAAAAACCCCACATTAATCTGCAGTTATGTAGTATTAGATCATCTCCTTCCAGTAACCTTAAAACATTTTTGACTCCCGGACTGTTCCTGATTAACATCTCTCAAGCTTATAGATACAAGTGGTTCACTTTCAAATATACCTGAATAGTGATTGGACCAGAGAAAGAGTAGCTGTACAGTCTGCAGGTTATTAGCAGAATCAGAGACTAACATCACAAATTTCATGAAAAAAATTCATTTCAGCATACTAGTCCATTTTCAAAGAATATGCCTCAATTATCCTCCAATACAACTGAAAGTAAATTACACAACTCAGCTTTGTACATACATGGTATACACATACTAACTAGTAACTTTTGCACAATGAGCAACATTTTATCATGTTGTTATACAGGTATATGAGGTGTATATAAATGAACAACTTTAGTATTTGAGACAGATTCATGTTCATGGTTACACTCTGAATTTTGTTTTTAAAATGGATGTTGAAACAAGTGATTCCTTTTGATTTGCTGTATCTACTGGAAGTAACAAGAGATAGCACAAAGACCTTCTAAAAATTGGACACAGCCATGAGTTCAGCTTTGTATAATAGCAGATAAAGGCTACCAGCAGTGATACGGGGGGGAAAAAAAAAAAAAAAAAATTGTAATTAAAACAATAGTGAATTCAAACCCTTCAAAAAATTAGGGAATCTTTTATCCAAGCTTGTGATTAAAAACTGAGTATACTTCTACACTTCTAATCTTATTGAAGTCAACAGTACGTGCCTGAGTGCTTTGTTGAACTGGGACTTTTCATAAATGATGGTGAGTTGTTTAAATACACTCAGAAGAAAGTATTTTAATATTCAACACTACACATATGAAAATTTTCAAATCTTGAAAACTACATTCATTTTTAACAGAATAAAATGACTCAACAGCAAGTTGCTACTTAAAGTACAAGCAAGTGTATGTTTTTCCCACAGGGATTTTGAGAAGTTTGAACTCTACATATCAAAAGTATAGCCTATATTTATAATTAATAGAACAGTTCCTATTGAAGAACTGCAGAGCTCGTGCTGGTAGTTTTAATAGCATCATATGAAAAATGCAAATAAATGAATTGTTAGACCAATTCACTGGTGAAGTACATAAAACAAACAGCTTCAACAGAAGCAGCCTCACTAAATACTTATTTTAAGGGAATAGATAAGAATCAACTCTTCTGAATATACAAAAGAAGTGCTCTAGGCTGATTATATAGAACACTTCAATTGACAGACTTTCCTTGAGCAAAGAGAGGGTTTCTTTAGTTTGTTTGCTATTATGCTTTCAGTTAAAGGTTTAAACAGCTCCTTTTCATTACCATTGTTGCCACCCAGGGTAACCAGAAGAACAAGAGCAAAAGGATGAAGTTTTTGCAAAGTTTACACCTGGAAACTTAGAGTACTGAATCCAAACACTCTTTAAATTTGTGTAACCACTACTAATAAAAAAAGTTCAGGGAACAGAGGAAATAAGTTAGTTATATTCTAGTACATTTTTCAGTCATACATTTGATAGGTATCAAAAAAGAAATTCAAACTGGATCTAAAATGTGTGCTAGGCCTTATTATTTAGTGATATCTGCAGGAACAACCTTGAAGAGCTGAAAACAGATCAAGGGTATGGCAAAAATGGAAAACAATAGTTAAGAACTGAGGTGAAATATATACACGGGATATTTTTTTTTTTAATGAAAAGACAACATATGGAATATGTGATTCATTAGGTTTCTAATGAAATACTTTATTTTTAACACACACACTATCCTTGGATATAAGGAATGCATAAAATCTCTGTTTCTTAATTCTTTCTTTCATCTGCTCTACTCAGTGATTTTTTAAATCTTTTTTTCTCTTCTGTGTAAAAACCTGTTCTATATTTCCCTAATTTCCCATCCTCCTTTTTCTGTAATGAGTTTATTATACTTCCCTCAAATTTCAGTTTGTTTTACTTTGCTTCATGTGCCTAATCTTGCTGAACCTTTGCCTTTTTCCATGTCCACTTCCTTCTTTAGCGCTTGAGCTTTCTATAGCTTTTTATAGTTTAAATAAGACTCTGGCCTGAGGTAATCATGTGGGTTGTGCAACTAGTGGAGATGCACAAATAGCGGGGCTGCTGCCTAAAATTACTTGCTATAGGAAAAAGCTTACACTGAGGTGAATACCAAGAGTGGAAATGCCCAGGTGATACGTTTTACATATACAGAGATTTGCCTGTAAATACTGTCACATTTCTCTTTCCACTGGCTCTCCCAGATATGATGTAGGAGTTCAAAGGCCACTGCCTTTTAAGCTCACAGAGAGTGTTCCTACTCTAAAATCTCAGAAATATTCTCCTGTTTTGTTCCTCTCCAGGTATAGCCGTGCCTCATGTATCTTTCATTTTACTTCATGCACAAACCGTACAGATTCCTACAAGAATTTCTCAAGCTATATTTCTCAATTTCAACTTGTAAATCCCTACCCCTTTCTAATGCAAGCAGCTCTTGTCCTGCATGAAATGTTTGGGTTCTCTAAAAATCTCTGTAATCTCACTTTTCCTGCTGTCACTTGTACTTGTAAACTCATTGTCTGTTCCTCCCTCATGAATAAATTTTCTGTTTTCCTCTGGCAACGTTCTTTCCCTTGTTCCTTCCCATAATCCCTTCCACTCTCTTCACTAGCCACAGTTTCAAACTCTCTGGGTTTCTCTATTAGTCTGCCTCATAGCATCAGATCATCTCTCTCTTCTAAAACGTGGAATAGAACAGGATACAGTTTTCCTGTGCCTATCAGCACTATACTTTCAAAGCAAAAGAGACTGAAATACAGAGATGTTTACCTTCACAACCCTGATATCGTAAGAAAAGCATACCACCGGTCCTACAGGCAATGCAGAATAACCCACACTCCTTTTTCCCCAGACTTTTCTGAAACCCAAGTCGCAGAGGCTGTCACCCCAGCTATGGAACGATAGCTGCCCTGGGAAGGCATCAGCCCCACCGCCCCTCTCCCCGCAGGAGGGACCGCGCTCAGCCGGGGGCTGTTCTGAGCGCGAACATCAGCCACGGGCCGCAGCCGAGCCCTCCAGCTGCCCATCTCCCCTTCCAGGGGCAGCCCCTCCAGGGCGCCCCCTCGCCGCTGCCGTCCCCAGTCCCGCCCCGCCGGCCTCCGCGGCGGCAGCCGGGATGGGGGACGGCCGGAGCCGGCCCCCGCCCCTGCCTCTCCGCCCGCCCCGCCGCCACCGGGGCAGCGGCGCCCCCCGCGCCCGGGATGCAGCCGCCGGCGGGGTGCCGGCTGTTGCCAGGAGCCGGGGGCAGGCGGGCGGGGAGGTGGGCTCCCGCCGCCGAGGCTGGGGTTCGGCTGCCGCTCTGCTCGGCGGCTATGCGGCGCGGCGCGGCGGGGCCCGGCGGGAGGGCGCGGGGCGCTGCCGGGCACTAGGCGGGCGGCGGGCGCGGAGCCGGCGGAGCTCTCCGGGGTGCTGAGGCACCGCCCGCCCGCGCCGAGCCGCGCCGAGCCGCGGAGCCCCGACAATGCTTCGGACACCAGCGCCCCAGGGCTCCGCGGCTCTTGCGAGCAGCATGGCCCGGATCAGGTACCTCCGCGCAGCTGTTTCGGGATTTTATCTGTGGGAAGCCGCGGTACTGCTCAGGTGAGTTGCTTTCTTTGGGGAAGCAAAGGTTCCCCCCTCGCCGGTTTTCTGGGGCGGCTGAAAAGCCTGGGACCGGCGCAGAGAGTGACCGCAGTCACTGCCTGCCTCACCACTGACGCCCTGCTACCTTCCTCACCCGGGCTGGGGGCACGGAAACGAAATGCGTGGGGTCCGTGCTTCACAAACGACTTTGTAACGTTGCATTGCCTGGAATGTGCTTTTGCATCCTGCACGCTGGAAGCTGTGCATTCCCCTCACCTGTTCACCGGTAGGGTATCCCTGTCTGGTCCGTGAATTCTATTACTGTTTTTGGCAGGAAATGTAACATTAATGATCTTGAAACTCCTTCAGGTGCACACTGTCTACACATAAAAGTTACAGAAGATAATCTAAGTTGGAAATACATATAATTATTACTACCAGATCTTTCCAGTAGAAGGGAAATCAGCAATTGTGTTAGGTCAGAGAAGTCTTGTACAGAAACAGGAAAACAGGTAGCTGAGTGAACAGACGATACAGTCTAAAGAATTTGCCTCAAGAGGGAAAGCATTTGCTGTACCACTGGCAGTCTAGGGTTTGACAGCAACGTATCTATAAATTATGACCTGACTAGAAGACTGTGGTTCATATGGCTTTTTCTACTTTCTGTCCAACACACTTTTTCTAGCTAGTGTTGTGATATCAATGCAAGCATTCTTTTGATACATCGCTCTGGAAGCGTGGCCATAGCAGGCTAAAATAAACTTGAATCCTCTGTGAGGAGAAAACTTAAAAAGAAAAAATCAGAGAGGTAAAGAAGCAGACTTCAGAGTCATCATGTATTCATAGCTGATGCTTAGCCGTGTTAGCCATGCTTGTTATCAACAAACATTCTAGCTCTGCATCACAATAAACAGACTAGGGCATATAACATGACAATGCCAGACTATTTTAAGAATCACATTGTTGCTTGACAAACATAAAAAAGGAAACTTAAATTTGAAGAGTGGTTCTGTAGAGAGAGTTTGAGTATTATAGATGTAAGGGATTCATAGCCACCAAGTTAACACAGTAAAGTGTAGTGCCCCACAATGATGACACACATCAAATCTTTCCTTTTTGAACTTAATGACCTGTTTTATATCAACATATGTAATGTCAATACTTTATAACGTGATTTTTATTGTAATTGTGCCAAAGGAAGAGATTTTAAGAAACTGGGTCACGTAATATGGGATTAATTGACGTTGAAAGTAAATGCACATATATTGCAGTTTAATTTTTCCTTTTGCATTAAGGATTTCATATTCAGAGCAAATGACCAAACCCCTGTGTAGTGTAGGCAATTCAAGCACTACTGTGCTATTGTTGTTCTAATTCAATATACTTACAGAGCTTATTTTTGCTCTACATATTATTTAAATGCCATCCTACTGGTGAACAATTCATCCCTTATTTTAATGATATAAAACCACATGTATACAGGCATCTTGATTTGCATAAATTCAGATTATTCTCTTCAATGTCCAAGTAAGTTTTGTATTGCTATAGCCTTCTGCTCTTACGTGGTTACTGTGCACAAAGTCTGTATAGTCTGTGCAAGACTTCAGAAAGCTGCTCAAATCTATGTATATCACAGTATAGAGACTACTCATGACTTTAGGTCTAGCAGTAATCCCTGAGAAAACTGAGTCAGTTCACCAAGACACACAGGAGTCTCCTCCATGCTTTCAAATGGAAAAAGTGTGGGTTTGTGGTTTTTGTTTTGTTTTGGTTTGTTGGTTTGTTGTTTTTTGGTTTTGGGTTTTTTTTTTTTGTGTGGGGGGGGTTTTTTCTTTGTTTGTTTTGTTTTGTTTTTAAAAAAAGTTAAAATATTAAAACCTGTAAAATTCCCAGGCTTCCTGGGCCATTCATTGTAGTTCTTTTCCATCATAAGCTTTCTGAAATTATTTGCATTACAGTGAAGGAAACAGGGAATAGCAGAATGCTGTTTCAGCTTTTCAAGACATGCAGACTTCATCCTTAACACCTGTATAACACCTTCAGTGAGAAGACAGATGTGTTATGAATACCTACGACCAACCAAACCTTAAGTGTTTCACTTGCTCAGATATTACAGAAAAAACAACATAGCTTCTCTTAAATGGTGCAACATTAAAACTTTTCTGCTCTTCATTAACAAGCACTCAAAGCTGTGTGAGAAAGCTGAAGGAACCAAACAGGAAAAACTTCCAATTCTTGTCCAAGAGCCCTGAGGCTTTTTGAAGTGACTGTTTAAATTATATGCCTGTGAAGAGAAATGTTTTCGTTTATTTTCAATACAGGTCAAATGAAAGCATGAAGGATTTTTTCCAGTATGTAATACAGGCTTACTGCTTTAAGGAGCAAAGTCTCTGGATTGGCATGCGTCCCAAGAGGAAACGATACCTGATATTTTTTCTTGAATAAGAATTTTTCATCCCACATCTAAAGGATCTTGAAATTGAAAAGACTGAAACAAAATGCACATTGGTGGTAATAGGATCTAACTATTAACTTGATTTCTTAAAGACATTGTAGAGACAATAAAATATTGTTAATTTTTTTAATATGTTGTGCATATTTGTTTTGCTAGGTCTTAGATTAATAAAGTACTTATTGATAATATAGTAATAGACTTTAGACATGAAAAACAAGGTTTTAAGCACATAGCACTCTATTATGTTTTCAGCGGTACATTTAGGGACTGGGAGAAAATCTGTAATAAGACACAAAATAAAAAAATATTCTTTATTAATGACTTCCAGAACAAGTCCAAGTGTGTATTAGGAAGAGGGGAGAGATGTAAAAATTAGGATAGATGCTAGGCTTTACTGGAGGCTAAAAATAACATATGTAAAGATTTCTAACATATGGATTGACAATATAATAATATCTGAGTATTCCACTGAACTTTCATTAAAGTAATAGTGTTAACAAAAATTCTTCTGGAGTTGCCTGGATTCCCAGACATCAAGCTGAAAGCAAGATCACATTTGTCCAGTGAAGATGAAGAACCTATTTTTTAATCAAGCAGTTTTATGATTGCTCTCAAACATGCAAGGACACCAGCACAGCTCCCTTAGAACTACACTGTCAGGGACTTGACAGGGACACTGCTTTCTCCTTGAAGCATAGACATTTTATATGTAGACCTGTGTAAGGAGAAGGCACAGGATAAAGTACAGGTAGGTGGCATTGTGGAAATGCAAAACAGATTCTCCCTATGTGATATTTAGTTATCCATATTCACATAGACCAAGAATCATGCTACTATTATGTTATTGCTTCTTTCCTTGTTCTATTCACTGCCCCTTTGGTCTTACATTGAAGGAAACAGCATCACAGAGACAGATATTTGCTCTTAGAGACCAGATTCTTGGGGAAAAAAACTCATTCAACCTAACTCTGGGGCATGTCTGAGCTCACAGCTAAGTGATGTTGAAATTATCCCTTCATTGCATTGCAATGATGAATAGCTTTAAGAAGCAGAAGTCAATATCCTTTAAGACAGCATTAGTTCCTTCAAATAATGAAAGGGAAAAAAACAACAGCTAAAAAGACTAAATCTGACATATCATCAAAAAAACCTTTGCAAATAAAGATTTTCAGATGTTCTGATGAGAACTTATTAATATCTTAAAAATTATACCACCCTTTCTGTGGGAAAAATCCATTGACAAACTCCAGATCCCAATGAAAAAGATTTTACATGTGTCAGCAAGCAGCAAGGGAAGGGAAGGGGAGCTGGGAGTTCAGACTCATGACAAAGCAGGAAGGAGCAGGATCCTATAGATTAAGTTTGGAGTTCAACAACACCTCTACAGGAGCAGGGCAGAATCAGCCCGAACAATTTAGCTTGCCAGACTGAGATGGTAGTGATGAGGGAGGCCCAAGCCCAAGCCAAAAAGTCAGGTCAGCAGATCAGGCTCAGGATCAGAATTTGGAAGGCACAAAGCTGGGCGAGGGTGTACTCACAAAGTAACTCACACAGAGACCAAGAGCATCTCCCCAGCATTCCTGAGAGAGAAAAAAAGAGAAAAAAAGTAAAGAAAAAAAAAGCAAACAAAGAAAAGAATAAAAACACAGCTTCTGAGAGAAGAAGGGTGAACCCTTGCTGAGGGTTCCACAGCTTTATCAAACAGCTCTACTTGAAAGCTGGGCTGCTCCGTTATCAGAGCTGGCAGCCAAGTGGCTATCCAACCCTTGGGCTGAAGGAAATGTCAAGAGGAGAGCACCGGGTTCCCTTGCAGGATATTCCCATCGGCAGGCATTGTACTTTCCAAAACTCAGACAAAAAGGAAGTGGGGTTTCTTGTGACCAAGAATATGTAATTCAAATTCTCTCATATTTTAACCATACCAGTGAAAACACTGAAATCCCTTTGAACCAAATCTGAATGTTATCATGGGTATGAATTTGACAAGAACTTTTACTATCCATTCTTCCTTTCCATAAAAACAATTATTTTGGTAAATTACTACCATGTTTATAATTATGGGAAATATGTGTAGATTTTTAAGCTTAGAAGGTTATAAACTGTAAGAAAATTTAATAACAAAAAAATTTAAATTAAAACCATCTATCTTTCTATCCTTACTGTGCTTGTGACATTTTCTTACTTTTCAGTCTCTCCTAATTCACTCCTAAACAATTGCTACTAACAACTGAAAGCAGTATTGTGGGATAAGTGCTGTGCTTCTGTATGATGAAAAATGCAATAGCTCCTCTGTCAGATTTGTTGTCTCCAGATATCCTAGGAATCATGACAATTAGAAAAATGAAAATTTCTATATGGTTAGAGGTTCTTATTTTAACAGATTTAGAATACACACTCCAAATGACCTTACTGAGTATTATATAAGAATACCTATAGGGAATGATTCCCACAAATCAGTTTTTCTCAAGTAATGAACAATGAAGAGCCTTTCTGTGTGCTGTTGCATCTTCTCCTTTTTATTGTTTTTCCTACTGAACTTCATGATATTTAGTGGAAGAATCAGTGAAAGGAGATAAGAGTAGGAGGTTTTTTTTCACTGATACACAAGCATTCTGAACAGATTGAGTAAAAGGCACTGTTTTGAGGATGAGTAGCAGCTACCAGCAAAAAGAGAATGCCTCAGAGGGCAGCAAAATGCACAGGTAGAAGCTATGTGTAGCAAGAATGCAGGACCAAAGCAGGAGAACGAGAAGACCATTAGGAAGCAGAACAGTCTGCCCAGTCAAGAGAAAAGAAGGCAAGAACCTTTGAGACTGTACTTTTTTCTAGCACAGACTGTAATCCATTATTTTTTATGGCTTCTGAACTAGTATGATCCTTCCTGACTGATGACTTTAGGTGTGTCAATATAAATGCTAAGTAGTATGAGTAAAAAGAATGAAGAAGAAAAAAAAGTACAAAAATAGATAGCATATGGTTATAAAAGTATAAGGGAATGCATTTTGTTATTACTCTTCCAGTCAGTGGTCTAATTAATTGCTCCAACAAGATTCAACAGCAAACAGGATGATAATAATAATAGGTGTACATTTTGTGGACCTTCTACTTAATGAACACTTCCTCTAGAGTTTTCTAATACCACATACTGTTCTTTTGGCTGTGCCACAGATGTACAAAATGAGCCAGGACAGGAGGAGAGTTAGGGCTATTTCCAGATAGAAGCTTCCCTAAGGAAGGTCAGTCCTCTTCATTGTTATTATTACCGAAGTTAGTATTTGATTACATGAAATATTAGCAAGCTGCAGTTTCCAAGGGAAACAGTTTGAGACCACAGCAAACGTAGAAAAGCTGAAGCAGGTGCTGGACTGAGATAATCACGTGGTCACCGGTGGGGCTGTTGAAAGAGTCAGACTGCAAAAGTAGTGGGGCTGCTGTGTAATACAAATCAATGGCTAAAGGAAAAAGCAAGCCAGAAGACTATCCTGAGACTTTTCCAAGTGAAACAATAAAGTGAGTGGAAGGCAAGCATAAGAGTACTAAATTATCTCAAACAGTGACATTGAGTTAATTGCTATTAACCTGTATGTGATTCTTACAGCTGAAACTAATTTAGGAAGGGTATCATAAGCAAAAGCAGTACAGCTATGACATTTAAAAAAGAAAACTAAGGTTTTTTCCCTCTTCCTGATTAAAATTCAAGGTGCAGTTACATAACCTAATGTCTTAAGATTTTGCCTTTTGTTGCATTAATCTTTGTTATAAAATATATATTAAAATATCTTTGATAATATCAGAATATGGTACCCATCTCACCATTACTCAAGGCTTCACACACTATGTACGGTTTCCATAAGACTCCACTACATCTAGAACTTATCTCCAGTTTCTTATAAAAGAAGTTTTTCTCCCTTTCAGAATGTTGAAAAGTAAAATAAGAGCCTAATGTAATCCTAAACAACATCTCTGAGGGATCAACAGGTACAAGAATATATTGTTTCTGAGATGGCTCTCTAAAACATTGGCTGTTTGCATATTTGTATATTTTTTTACCAACATTTAACTTTAATTAACTTTAATTTCACAACTAACCGCTCAGCAGAAAATCCTAGTAAGTACAGTTACACCAGCACAGTTCTTATGAGGGTTGGATTTTTTAAAAAAATTACTATTATTTTACATTTAGTGGTGACTGCACAGCTTAGGGACTTTTTCTGTTAAAAGCTGATTTATCATGTTCTGGGATATGGTGAGACGTGATTAAAGATCATGAGTTTTTTGTCCTGCTAAGGCTTTTATTTTCATGACTTTCTCAAAACTGTACTGTTAGCTGTTAGATTCAGTAATGCACAGGAGCCTCCACGCTCTGGGCATGTGGAGGCTAAGACAAGTTTATCTGCAGGGACCAACTAAACTTCCAGTTTTGTGAGCAACATATCTGCTGGCTAAGGGTGCCCTACTAGATAAAGAAAGTAAATGTCACAAACCAGAAATCTGCTGGCAAAAGTAGGATAAAACTTTTCATTTTTGCAAAATAAAGATTTTTAAATCAATCGCGATTAAAGCATTGGCTTCATGCAGCTAATTTATGATTAAGTACAGTATTTTAAAGTGTATGTTAATTCTGTGCCTAAGCATCTATGTAACACTTCCTTGAAGGGATGCACATCTGAGCGATGTTTTTCCTGATGCTATCTGGTCAGATCCATTACCTCTGACTCAACAGTATTAGAACTAAAATCAAAGCAGGCGGATTTTGGCATCATATCTCGACTACACCCCATAAAAGACTTTTTCTTTTTTTAAATTGTAGAGGGTTTTTTCATTATTTTACCCATCAGAAAGAAGCTTTGATTTGTTTTGTGGTTTTTTTCTGCAAAAAAATAAAGCAAGCAGAGCTTCCAGAGTTCGCAAGATCAGTTTGCTTTAACTCTTAATTTGCAAGAGTTAAAGTAAACTGTCTTCCATTTTTGTTCAGTTCTTGCACACAAAGATGGAAAAGTTGCTTGTTTTGAATATCATGCTGCAGCTTTTTACTGTACAAGGTGAATATTAAATGCACCCACTCCAGACAGTAATACATTATTACAAAAAGTACAATACAGTAGAGTATTGTATTGGAATTAAAAGAATCATAGAATGCCAGGGTGGAAAGGACCTCAAGGACCATCTGGTCCAACCTTTTTAGGTACTACTATAGTTTACATGAGATGCCTCAGGACCCTGACAAGCTGAGACTTAAAACTGTCCAATATAGGGAAATCTCCCACTTCCCTTGGGAGACAATTCCAAGGTTTGACTGTCTTCATGGTGAAAAAATTTACCTCTTGTCTCCAATTGCAATCTCCCCAGGAGCAACTTGTGCCCATGACCCCTTGTAAATAGGAAGTCTCCATCTTCTTGGTAGCCACCCTTAAAGCACTGGAACATGGTAATAAGGTCTCCCCAAAGCCTTCTTTTGTCAAGGCTAAACAAACCCATTTTTCTCAGCCTCTCCAACAGCAGGTTCTCCAGTCCTCTGATCATCCTTGTGGCCCTTCTCCACTAAAATTTTACCTCCAAAACACTTCCCAAAATTCTAACACTGTTCAAATGAACTCTAAGAACATATCTATGTATTTAGCTATTTCAGTTGTTCCTGTACACAGATATTTGGATGTAAGAGTACTCCAATTTTTATCTGTAATAAAAATGTGAGCACAAATACACTTGCTCAGAATTTCAGAGTAATGGTTAACAGAATGGCTTTTTCCCTCCTTTTTAACAGTGATGACTCCTTCAGAAGATGAAGTGTCTTGCACGTAATAAAGACTGGAACATATTAGATCATGGTTTTCCCCCCCCCGAGTTTATTTCCATGTGTTTATACAAAGCTTGGAAGACTCAGATGATAATTAAGGGAATGCTGGATATGCAAGACTAGTATAGCAAAGACAAAACATGTATCTGAGGGCAAATTTAAACACCACATTTTGCATGTGAAAAAGAATCTGTATATGTGTAGTGGACTGGAATAATTTTGGTGGTAACACGAAAGGCTAGAAGCACTGTTTTTTAACCTTCACGTTATTTTCTCTGACTTATTCAGTAAGGACCATGCTTCAGTGCATGCATTAGAAAAACTGGGTTCTGTCATTATGTGGCATGAATCCTGTCACTCTCATCATCACCCTGAAGCTCAACCCTGTTGTTCCATAAAGAAAGTCTTATACTGGATTACTACAGAGTTGATTCTGGATCAAATTAATAAAAAGGAAAAAAAAAATGCTTCATCTGTGTATCTCATGTGAATTAGCACATCTGGTTGAACATCATCATTGCAGAATCACAGAAAATTCTAAAGCTCTGAAAAAGATTTCATTGCTTTTTCAATGCATAAAAGGAAGTTTAAGCTGCAGAAAGCAGCAAAAAGATCTCTGTCAATTCTGTGGGGCAGATGTTCACAGAAGAGTTTGACAATTAGAACCCGAGACCTCAGCTTCAGTCTTTATCAATATTAGAAAACTGATTGTGATTGGTAGAATAGAAAGGAAACTGGAAAATATTCCACCCAAGCCTGCCAAGTATTTAATTAGAACAATGTTGAAACAGATCTGTTTCTGAAAAACTCTATTTCAAGAAATCACTATTTATCCAACTAGAAATATTTTGTCTTAATGGAAAATTCTTAATAGTAATAACACAGTATCTACACTATAATTATCTGACTAACCAAAATAAGCAACTTGATGAGAAGTGTTTTGGGAAAGACCTTTATCTAAACTGAGTTCTATTTACTGATAAGTTTTTACTTGTCCTGAGCTGTAGTCCTGCTTGTTGAAATACTTTATTTTAAGGTGAGTGACTCTTCAGGCTATGTTCAGCTTTTGTCTAACTGAACTTATATCTGATCAAATTTATTTTGGAGCAAAAGTCTCATCTCAACAGCCATCTGACAGGCTCACTGAAGATAAAGAACAACACTGCTGTACTGACACAAGCAGAGCTTCCCTAAGGCAAATAGAATAGTGTTTAATTGAATTGTGCTTCAGTCTTCACAAACCCTGGGGTTTTAAATCAAAATCAAATTTTTATCTAGTTTTGATATCCCCCAATTCTTTCATTCTGTAAGATTTTCTGTGAGGATTTTTAAGAAGAGTTAAAAAATTGTTTAAGAACAGAGAAACTCAGTTTTCAGTTTCAATTCATGAAAATGTATTTTTAAAGCAAAACAAACCAAAGGAGGAACAGGAGATCCATGATATTCTAAATAGTCAATAATTATGAATACAATAAATATATTTTTTTCTACAGCTTCTCACTTCAGTGGACACAGGTCTTTTTTATATTAAGTGAGAGTACAGCAACTTACTGGATACAAAGTAAGCTGATGGGTCAATGCCGCAATTATAGTAAATAAATAAATAAATAAATAAATATTTAGTGAATTAGAACTAGAAAACACAATAAAATGCAGCTTTAAATATTTGAGATGCATTCAAAAAACAGAATTAACCAAGAAGATGTAACCTGTAGAATTCTATTTTTTTCAGTATTCACAGACTGCTCCTAGGTTTGGGAAGTGTTAGCTTTGGGAAACAATAGTTTGCAGTTTTTAGTCAGACATTCTTGTTTTAATTAATTCTCCTTTCACTGCATTGTTACCTCATTGACATCAGTTGAATTACTATCCATTATGGAGGCAAAAGACACCAGTCAGTTCCTGCATTAATTGAATTAGTTAGAGAAATTATTCATTAATCACAAAAATAAATGTGATTTTTCAGCTCTGACCTGCTTTTATAGAAGAATATCTGGTGTTTTAAAAGATAGTAATTTGCAATCTATCCACTACTCAAATAACCTTTCTCCATTATTTAGCTAGTATGCAAATTAGTTTTTGCTTGGGCTGTAGGAATTTTTAACAGTATTAATAAAAGGGGAAAAATATAATACCATAACTGTATCAGGAACATAATAAAAAATTGTTTGTAAACATTGCCTAATGTACAAAGAGCACTAAAATGTAGTGTTATTTCAGTCACTGAAACAGAAAAATGAATTTTTTTCAAATCTGAAAAAACAGTTTTAATAGCTTCACTGAAACGCTATCCCATATATTTTTTCACATAGTTTTCATTTGTAATCACCAAAATGATAAATATTGGATAATTAATGATTCATAAAATGGAAATATATTGTTTGTTGCACAGAAAAAAATGTTACTTTGGCTGAAATGTGTCCTGATATAACTCTATCTCTGGAACTTTATATAAAAATCTAATCTGACCATTTGAACTTATTCAAAATAAGAGGATATAAAAGCAACTATAAAAGTCTAAAACTGAAAAAGCACTAGAAAATCTAACCTGCCCCAGAAAGTATGTTAAATTCTCCTGAGGATTTTTATTTTTTTTTTAAATACCTGTTTAAAATCCTGGTGATACAATGCTGCTGCTTTGGTTAGTTGAAGTGACAGTCTTTTCTCTGGTAAATGTGAGTTAAGAGTTCTGCGTTCATCTCTGATCTGATAGAATTTTTGTTAGATAAAACATTGCAGGAGATGCAAATCTGCATTTTCATTGTATTATAAACTTAAAATTTTATGACCTCCACTAAATAGAATACATTTCATCTTTGATTAGCAAGCAACACATTACTGTCAGCTTTAACAGAAATAATAGGAAAAGCGCTTGGAATCTCTGGGTTTTTTTGAGACAATGCAAGCTTAATTTTTTCTCCTACATATGCTAGCTTGGTGTTAAGTACGTCACCCTCTTCCAACTCTTTCACCACTGGAAACTTTTTCCACACCCCTCATATCCAATTAATTTATTGACCAATAAAGCTCAATTAGGATTATTTTCATGCTAGAACACAAAAGATTCGGAAGGAAACATTCTCCTTGCTTTAACCTTGAGCCATAGAAGAAGGTAATGTTACCTAATTCAGGCATCTAAATTAGGAGTTCAGTTACTGGATTCCCAATGTAGATAAAGAGATAGCGAAGGAGCTGAATTTTGAGTCTTACTTTGCTGCTCTGAAGAAACTCTTTTCTGTGAGCTAGAATGGGACAGCAGTGACAGCTGATTCCGTATGTCACTTTCAGGACTGGATCCATGCAGCTGTGACCCTCTGACATAGCTCCCAGTTTTCCAGAGTGGCCCTGGCTTTTTGTGAATCAATATTATTGATGAATGCCCTCCAGCTGGAGAAATCTTTTATCCTCTGTTTTCTGTGAAAGTTTTAACATTTCAGTAGTAAAAAAGATTGCCTTAAAATTGTATTACAATTTTTTAAAAAAATATTTGGTTTAAACATGTCTCCTCTTCTGAACTCCCAGTCCAAAATATTTGCTGTGTCTACAAGGTTTTCCAAAATTAAAATTGTTTACTGAGATAAAAAACAGATAATTCGATTTCTCTTCTGACACAGCTAACTTAGATAGCCAGTTTAAATGCATCACACCTCAGAAGAATATCTGTGTCATTTGAGTTAACTAAGTAAATACATTTTCATTACAAACTGAAAAAATTCTGGGGGGAGGGTGGGGAAGGGAACAACTTCATCCACAAAAATAAAACTAATTCATATTATTTATGCTGTACATGGTTGAGGTTTTTTTCTAAAATTGAAAACAATGTTGATCTTTCTTAAAGAACAAGATTTCTTATTTTTGTTCAAACATGGAAAACACTCATTTGAATGGGCTTAAGGCCTTTAGTTGTCATTCTTATTAAAAATTGTTGGGTTTTGTTTTAGGCTGTCACATTCTGGAATGCTCTGTGAAAAAGGTATTTTTGTCAGGTTTGTGTTCTTTCTTGGAATAACGTCTGCAAATTTTACATACTAGAAACTCTGATCTATTTAGTTATTCTCCTACTTTAATTAATAGATCAGATAGAGATAGTCCCTTTACAAAAAAAGTCCTATGCTCCTGACTTCTTCAATCACAATCTTAATTTTTCCCATTAATCATACTAAATATATTTTATTAAAGATCTATATTACAGTGAAAAGTGTTTAAATACTCTCTCCATACCACAAAATCTTACTACTGCAGTTTTCAAAATGCAATTATCAGACACCACCTACTTGAGGATCATTTCATCTTAGCAGACCTTGTTAATTACATTATAATAGGGAAAAATTTTTGTTTTAAAATTGATGAATTCTGTCACCATTACATACAGTTACAAGATCAAAGGATGTAATTATGAAATTAATTCACTTAACCATTATTGGTGAACCAGAGAATAAGTACCCATTCAGATTAATTTACTGAGATGCTTTTGTGTATTGATGTTTGTGAGATGCAACTGTGTCCATATTGGCTGGTTGCAGTTTAGCTTTCCTTATGAGTGTGTCATTTATTTCCTTGAGATTCTCTGCAAAGCTTTCAAATGTGAAGTGCATTAATAACATTCAAACTTCAGCTGGAGAGAATGAACTGCAAACAAAAGTTCCAATTGCTCCAGGGGTTTGGCCACACTTACAGTCTTAGAAAATAAACTAAGTAATGAAATGAAAGAGCTATTGGACCATCACAGTGCTTGCCAAGCATCTAAAAGCTCTGTGGTAGGCACTGTAAGATGAAATACAAAATTGCTACCTCTCTGAATGGCTAAAATGGATTGTGCTTAAAACAAAAGAAATAATTCATGATCAGGTGAGAAAAAATAGCAAGCCAAATGCAACAGTAGCTTGGTGTTAATATAAGATTTTTAAGATAAATACACAGTTTAACTGTGGAAGGAAGAAAATGAACACACCATCTCATTCAAAGGTAGTTTGTATCAATTGTATTCAAGAGTAAGTTAGTGAAACTCTGGAGACTATGCTCAGAGTAACTTAGATAAAATTAGGGGACTGCTCTAACCTGGACTTTGAGACTTCTTTCTGGGAAGTTTCCAATGTAAGGTACAATTAAGGTATACCATACTCTTTCTTTGTCTCTGTTATCCAGCTGTAGCAGCAACAAACTGGGAAGAGTCAGTAAATGGTGTAAAATGTGATTTCTTCTTTCACTTTATGTCGGTACCATTCTTACTAAGCAATTCTGGTGGGCTACAAGCTTGCTTATACAAAAGTTCACAGTAGCCCATTACTTCTTTTCTTCAATATTTTCAAATAAATAGGCATTCTTTTAAGGCTGAGAAAATACACTGAAAGCACTCTTTAAGAACACACCTTAAAGATGAAAAATTTGAATGAGAGAGGAGAAATCAGTGAAAAACTATACTGTCCTTAGCACACAAATTATACAAAAAGTCTCAATGGCGATATGATTGAAATTATCTTAGAAATAAACCTTTTAAAATACAGCATTTATAGAGCACTTTCTTTTGCAAATGTTGTTTCCTCTATTTGTGCTTTGGTAAAAATGTTCAGAATTTCAGGGAGATAGAAAAGAGACAGCTTATGAGTAGGAAAATAGTGGTTCTTCAAAAAAATATGGCAAAACTTTAGCTTTGTAGCTTTAAAAGTTTTAGAGAAAACATCTGTTCAGATAGTTAAATTTAGAGTTTTTCTCAATCCTTTTCTTTTGGAGGAAGGGAAGAGAGTGGGATTTTCTCTGACAAACATGTCCACTTTAAAAGACATTTCAGGAGCAGAGAGATCTCCCATTCAAATTCTGTAGATGTTGGTGCTCTGGCTGCATAGCTGTATTAACTACATCTTTTTTTCTGAGTCCTGCAGTGGTAATTATTTTAAACATTAAAAATAATTCATAATGATATAAACATATCAGCAGAGGGGTTAGAAAAGAACTGAGTCCCATGACCTGTAGTGACAGTTATATGTCACAACATCCTAATATCATTGCCGATCTCCATGTTGAAACACACAGGGCTCTTCTACCTCTACTCAAATTACTAAGCTGTTGCTGAACGGAAGTATTTCAGTGGTTGAAAGCCTTTTAATTAATAATCTAAATTTATCCCTGGCCTCACCATGTCCATTTGCTTTCATGACAATGCTATCATTAGGTTAAAATTCTTTCCTCTTTGCCAAGTGCATGTCAGAGAAAGAACATTAGCTGATTTTTTCCTAGTAGTGGCCAATCTCCTATTTTTAAGCTGCCTGTAGTTTATGGGCAGCTCAAGTGCAGTTTCTATTCCGGAGCTTAATTCCATACTGTGCATGGAGCTGATGCTCATACAACAGCTACCCTCCAGCAGTGAAAAGAACTGAGCAAAATGGGCCAACATCAGTACACATAACCTGCAACCCAGATTACAGGTTACAGAATAGACACCTGCAAGCCTGCAATGCAGCCCCAGTGTAGAATCACCCTGAAAATGCACCATTGCTGGCTTCAAACTTTGCCCATTGCTTCCCTTGCTTAACCACTTCAGGTCCATAAAGTGCATTTTGACAATCCGAAGATTTCTGCATGAGATTTGTCATGCCTACTCTGATTTTATCCTGCTTTTCTATACATCGTAGGTAACTTATTTTCACCAAGCTACCCATATATGACACAAAATATCTTATACTTTGCTAAATGTTTTCTTCCAAAAAGCTGTGCTGTCTTGGATGGTACAGTTTGATCTTTTGATAAGTTACCTTTATTATTAATACTGTGTGCCTACATTCTCATCTGAATTTGTCTGCCTTTCATTGACTTTTATTCTGCTGTTCTTTACATAAATGTCTCATTTTTTCAGCCCCTTTGATGTATTTATGCACCTCAATCATGTTATTTTTCAATCTCCTTTTTGATAAGCTAATCAGATTGAGCTCTTAAAATCTCCTACTGTAAAAAAAAATCCCTAAATGTCATGGTTTAGTGGCTTTGTTCAGTACCTTTCTTAATGCTTTAATTTTCTTTTAAAACTTGGATGTGGAATTTGATGCAATGTCACATAATTGGTCTCATTAATACTATATAAAGTAATAATTTATCTTAGTGGTCTTACTCAATTTTTCATTCTTTCCACACTAATGAATAAGGCAGTAGTTCAGTGAGAATATCCAAGACACTCTGAGACTTTTAATTGATAATGAAAGCAAATATTAATGATGCTATCATACAAAAAGGTAAATGCCACCTTGAGAAAATCCACAGTCACAGCAATTGCTGTTTTTCTTCTGTTCAGCATTAGTCAATGTAATTTCAAAATACTTTATTTCATGGCAGCCTTTAAAAGTCATCACTACAAGTAAAACAAAGAAAAACTTTGAAAAAAATCAGGTAAATGAAAAATATAAGATACCTATATTCTGTAGTGTAGGAATTCTATGTATACCCTATAGAACAGAAATGTAACTTTCTTATAGAAGAGTATAAGAAAGAAATGTATGTGTTTTATATATATACATATGTATATACACAGTAACTTGATTCTCTTGCCTTGCAAATACATAAAATCCAGTAAAATGTAATTGGACTCTCATGTTTAATTTGCTTTATAACCACATATGATATTTTATAGAAATATAAATGATTACAAGTTGCAATAATGTGATGAATCAAATAAATTACGAATTATTGCTAATTAAAATGGTGTCAAGAGCCAACAGGATAATTTAAAATTTAAATAGAAAAATATTATATGAAGTACTTAATTTCTCAGAAAGTACAATATCTTCTCTAGCTATGGGAAGAAATAAAGAACTAGGTTAGCTACTGAAGAAGTCTAAATAAACATTTTTACTGAAAGATAATACTGAAAGAGGTACCAAAGTATTCAGAACAATTTATAAATACACAACAACTTAAAAATGTATTAACAGTCTAGAAATATGCAAACCAACTTACAAAGAAAGTGGAAAAAACACTAGACAAAGTTATAAACAGGATTAATTTTTAACACTCTGATTTCAGTTAGTATTACAATTAAAATTCTTAACTGTTGTTTTCAATTAAAATGTGAGTAAACCACAGCATTCCAGATGTTTTTATGTACATATTCTGCATGTGTCCGAATTTGTAACACTCAGAATTTGACAAGAAATACTTTTTTTTTATTGAAGATATTAAATCCAAACTTATAATTTAAAGACAGAATTTTTAGTAGACTGTAACTTTTCATGTCCCAAGTAACACGGTCTTGGGAGGAAAAAAAAAAAATACATTCCCAGTCTGCACTTAACATGGCATCTGCATACAAAAATGCCTGTATGAATATTTTCCATTTTGGAACTCTATCCATTTTTAAGAAGCAAAGTTCAGCATAGTGGGGTTTTTTGTCAGTTATAAAATTCCTAAGGGTTTTAGAGTATCACATGTGTTTGCTTCTAAAGAAAGGCACTTCTGAAAACAGGAGACAATGAAGTGGGGTAAGACGGTCACATGTTTCTGCAATAAATATTTTAGTAGAAGTCAGCACAAACTGGAAAAACTTTAGAGTATTTTTAGAGACTCCAAAAGCCACAAATGGCTTTAACTGCACCGTGTATAAAAATGTTATTAATAATTGTATTTATATGTGTCGCAAGCCGGTACCGGCTTGCGACAATATGTATATTTACTGACTGTTGTTTTGTCAGTGTGTTGGTCAGCAGTCAAGTAAGAGTTCCAGAACAATCAAGACCTTTTCTTCAGGCCCACATAGTGAATGGCTGTGCTGATACTCCTCTCTTGGCATGTGCAGAGCACAATTTAGAATGCCAGTGGGAGTTCTCCTAGAGAAGAGGCTGTAGGAGATGACATTTGCCATGTGGCCTGGAGATTAAAATTTTGCCCTAAAATAATGCCTTGTGTAAGTTTGGGGTTTTTTTACCATCACCGCAGCAACTTTTTTTGGCTTGTTTTTTAAGAAATTAAACCTCTGAGATAATGTTGAAGAACACTGTTTGTGAAGAGACAGCTTGTTATGTTGTATTGTGTTTAAATATCAACATAAAATATTGGCTGAACAAAACCTGATGGCAGTAGAACTATTCTGTGAAAGATCCTCACTCCTTTTCCTTTCTGATCTAGGCTTCTATTACACAGCACTGACTAAATCAGACCAGTCTTAGAGTAGAATCTAAATGATGTCATTCCACATGCACAGCTATTTCTGTAGATGACATTATTTCACTCTATGATAATGGATTGATTGCAGTCGACTAGAGGTGTTATTAATCTCCAGAAGTCCTGAGGAAGAGGTAACAGCAACCTATAATTGTGCAGCTTCACAAAATAAAAATTGCGTATAAAATAACAGATATAAAAAGAATTTACTGTTTCAATCTCTTTGCTACTATTATTCTTGGAGTATAAACTATCTTGAAAGGCAATCTTAGCTTTCTTATTTTCCTGCTCATACAAGTGTGAACTAAGTGCTTCACTGTGCAAAATTAGTTCCTGTAACAATATCTAATAAAATGTTTTCTGTTTTCTGTTTGTTTCTCCTTACTGTCAGCTTGGTAGCCACAAAGGAAACAGACAGTGCAAGATCTCGTAGCATGCCAATGTCGCCATCTGATTTCCTGGATAAGCTAATGGGTAGGATGTCAGGCTACGATGCAAGGATCAGACCAAATTTCAAAGGTAATTTCAAACCTAAATTTTCAGTATTTATTCTCACATAAATGCAGTTTCTGGAAGAAAAATGAAAATGAAAAAATACACTCACAAAAAAAAAAAAAAAAAAAAAGTGCCTTCTTTTGTATGACAGCTCATTTTGGTAGCAATATAATCTATTCCTGTCAGTTTCGCAGCTGCCCAAGCACAGAACTTTTGAAAATTCAGCTTACCCCTAGGGTTTGTGTTGTTGTGTTTGGTTTTTTCTTTCTTTTCTAGAATGCTTGTTAATAGATTTGAATTCCCATCTTGGACTACCACAGCCTAAAGCACTCCATAAAGTGAGTTTAGTGAAACAGAGGCTAAATCCTCATTACTGCTTGATCCTAACTAAAAGTAAGTGTGTGTTAGCGATACGACCATTAGAATAACTCCCACGAGAGCTTATCTTAGTTACCAAATCTATCACTTAATTCAGTTCCTCTCTCCTGTGCCCCAGTTATGCTTTGAAATCATAAAAGGGACCACCTTTCCTCTTGTTCTTTTCCCTGTTCACTGTTCTCCAGTGAAATAGCAGGTCCTCAATACCTGGAATTATCTCTTGGTATGGACCTTTTATCCACTTATCACAAAGGAGATTCAAACAAGACAAATGAGATTCAAAGAAGACTGGAAGTCTGAAGTTTGCAAATGCAAGGATTACATCTTCCAAGAGTCTTAGCACAAACCACTTTATCCACACTCAGGCATGCTAAAGTAGAGTATTTAATGAAGGATTATACAAACGATTTTATTATACAAATATACAAACTATTATACAGACAAATACCACCCCTTCTAACTTTTGGAGTCTGGGAAGTAAAGGTAAATTTGACTGTTGTTTTTCTAGAATGAATAAAGTTCCAGAAATATAGTGAAACAATATTAAACTCTATTTCTGAATCATAATATCAACCTATCAGCATTTAAACCCTCCAGAATATTAATATTTTTGAATAATATTGTCATTAAAAGTTATGTTGTTCTTTCTTTGCCTTGTGCCTCCTCCTATGCCTATCTTCTTGAGTCCAAGAAATCCTTTTAGCTCTAACATTTCACTATAAGGCAGGTTTTATTCCATGTTTACAGGAAAAATTTTCCTTCAAGCAGACAGGCCTTCCTCCTCTAAGTCATCTGTCACTGCCATTCCATCTTAATTCCTATTCAGAACAAAAGTTTATAATTTTTTGACATCTTTAAGTCTCAGAAACTTAAATGGTTATGACTCTAAAGCTATTTCCATTTGTTGGTTTTGACAGAATTTGCCCAGACTGATTCATAAGGACCAAGTAGTTTGTCAAATTTTGTCCTCACCAGTAAGACAAAAACAGTTGGTGCTGCTATGTATGTAAACTTATTACTCAGGGTTTCCTGCAGCAGGAAATGCTTTACTTCTAATAAGTTAGCAGTGCTGATATTTCCCAGAAAATTATAAACGTGCAGTGGAAATTCAAACACATCACTGAAAGATTTACAGCAGTGATCAATATCCCTAATGACCATACACTGTAAGTCCCTTGGCCTTTTCTTACCAGAACTACTTTGAAGAATGTTCTAGTGTCTGACTTCCTGGAGGGTTAATGTGTCAAACATTTCCAAAGTAATGAAAAACACTGTACTTCTAAAATTATTTTCTTATTTGAATGGTAGCTCAAGTTATTTTTGATCCCTATTAATCTTAACTCTGCTTATTGCCACATTATACTCTAGCTTGCAAATGGCAGGTTCAACTGCAGGTAAAGCTGTGTTGGGCAAAAGAAGACCTCAAGCAAAGTCTAAGTACTGAAGGTTTTCTTCAGTTGATTTGGGGATTGCATTTTAGAGTTTGTCATGGACACCATGCAATTTCAACCTTCTGATGGGGCTACAGGAAAGAACAGGCAGATGGCTTAGAGGTTAGCAAATTCAAGACAGTATTTCTTGAAAGCATAATTCAAAAGACTTAGGGACTTGTTTTGTAACTATTGAAATTTAAAGAGACAAAATCTAATTTGACATTGTTCTTTTTCAAAAAGTGCATTCTAAATCTTCTAGACAGCTATGTAATTTGAACAAACATGCAGAGAATGATTCAGATCTATCAGTAAGAATAAATATCTCCTTTAAGTGACTTTGCCACGTTCTGGTTAGTTTTTAGTCCTAGAACAAGTACTGCAGCTTAATGCCTTTTTGAGTTTTTAATCTGGCAACAGTCTTAAAAAATCAAAATGAGTACTCCCAAGAGAACTCAGATAACTATTTAAAATAATTTGTTCTTCCAATAAAATTCCTATGTAGACAAAATTTGTAGTCATAATTAATCTTGGTCAAAAACGCATTATATATTTTGTCTGAGTGTCTGGTGTTTGGACAAGGCATCCTGCATATCTGTTCATGATAGAAATAACAGAGAAGACTGTTGGCATTTTTTTTTTCGTTATAGAATAAAAAAGAAAACTAAAGACTCTTGTAAAATCATTGTTCCAGTTGTAAAATATTCTTATTTCCAGTATGTCAAACCTATAGCAAGGGGCTATTCTTATTCAGCTCTTATACATCCCAGACTATAACTGTTCCTGCAAATAGGGGAATTTCTTCACTGCCTTTCAAATTTGGACACAATTAAGTAATCCATGTGTAAAAATTGTCATGGCTTCAAGATGCTCTGAATTAACTTAATACAGAAAATATGTTATATTTTTTAATCTATACAGCCCAGATTGCATCATTGAAAACAATTTATTAAGGTGGAAATTTTGGGATTGATGTAGAAAAACGTAAAGTGTTCCTTTCTCTCAAATTGCCAAACAGTATTCAGCAGTCATAAATGTAGGAACTCCTTAACCTAGGACTTAATTGAACTTCTTAAACCAGGATTTAATATAATTAAATGTTCTTCTGGTCATTTCTGGGAGTTCTTTATACTATTGACCTTCCCAATGTTTTATGACAATAAAATTTCATGTTTTGGAGTAGTGAAAAGAACCAATTTTTGTTGCTTTGAATTTGAAGACTATTTTGCTGATCTCTCTCTCTTAATCAGAACACTTCTCAGCATTTCTACCACTCTGGGTGGTAGAGTGGTAAGGTTTACAATGATAAAGTTCACTGTCAGTATCATCCACCATTATACCCGAAGTATGTTTTTTAATTAAAGTTATACTTGCTAGCCATGGTACACATTTCCATTGATGAAAAAACTGGCATAGCTGACTCACAGTAATTCATATTTCTACAGTTTTGCAAAGATTTTTATAAAGTCTGGCTTGATATCACCTTAGCCTGTCATTTTGATTCTGTTCACTTAGTTTGAAATGTCTTCTACATATACATAACCCTCATACAAATCTTCCATCAGAATGGCTCCAGTTTGAAACACCTAGCAACTGGAAACAAATGATGCTAAAAAGGCTTCATTTGTTTTCTTCTGCTCTGACCTTCTTCACTTTCATGGATACTTTTATATCTTAATCATCTTCTCTTGACTTCACCTTCCAGATCTTGGCAGGATTCTATTTTTAACACCTTGCAGATAGCCATCATTGTTAGCTTTTCTATCTCTAGTGAGTTTCAGCTCTATTTTTTTTCTGTCTGTCTTTAATCAGTGTTCAGCTTGGCTGAGTTCCTGTGTTTGAATTATTTCCAAATTTAACAACTTCATTTACGCTTCATTTTCACCACATTTTTGAAAGTTCATTTTTACTCTCAGCACAGTATCTTTAAGTAAACTTTAAACCATTTGAAAACTGCTTTTAGCTTCTCCTTTTATGTTGGTTTTTTTTTTTTTAACTAGCTGTTAACTATTTTTTGTAATATTGCTTTTGAAATTAAGCATCAGAGTTGCAGTGATTTAGGGTTTTTTCTTTATAAAAGCAACTATGTTGATACAGCAAAGTTGTGCTTTAAAACATAGCACTATTTTAAACAATATAGTATCTTACCATATTTTAAATTATGACAAGTACTAAAATTTGAAAGTGTTTGAAAGGATAGCTGCCTGCAAATTGTCTAGCAAAGCCAGGAAGTACAATTTTCTCCCTGACAGTTTTTAGTTGCTCTGCTTTTGTTGTTTCCCCATGCTTTTCCTTTTTCCCTTGCTCCTTTTCAGGAGTTGTGAATGTTAAGCTTTTACTGAATTATAAGAAGTATTGGATATACTCAACTACTCTAAGCAATTAACCAAGTATCAAAGTTAAAATAGTGTCAAAGTGACTACAGAGTGATATCTCCTTACCTGAGAATTCTGCTCCATAGCTCAGTCCTGTGTATTATAATTATTCAATTATAATTATTGAAGTACATGTAGTGACTTTTCGTTGCAATTGACATACAGTACTTCAAAACAATTATTGCCACAGGGAAAAAAAAAAAAAAAGCTGGATGTTCTGATCCTTCTAGTATTTTGTATCAAGTTCATTGGTCACATATAGATTTTGCTAGTGGCAAACCACCAGCAGTGACAGAGCAGCTCCTAACTTCAGTGACCCTAAATAAGAAATACTATGCAAGGGTTTGTAAGATCAGTCCTCAAATTCTAGATAAAGATTTTTCATTATTACTGACTGCTTACACCTGTAAAAATAAGCCAGATTCTCCAATTCAGAACTGGATTATTGATACAAGAATATCAAGGTAGCAGGAGAGTGACATAAAAACCTTGAAATGGAAAAGCCTGTTTTCTGCTGTACACAGACTGAAATTAGTAAGAAATAATGGAGAAATTAGTATGCTGCACCATAATGCAATTTTTAAAGAGACTGTCAGATAAATAAATTAAACCTTTTCCAGTAAGAGACAATTCATTGTTCAGTTATCATGACTACTCTGCCACTACTGATGCTTCACAAATGCAAGATAAGGCAGAGGAAAAGTTGACTGAAGACCCATGGTAACAGAAAACTAATTTAAAATGGATTCTTAACCATTTTGTGGATTTAAGAGAAATGAGCATAGAATCTAAGTAATTCTTTCTTATCCACGTTTGTTTCTGTAAGCAGTAGAGATAACAGCAGCAATAATGTATTTCTGTTTCCAGTGGTGACAAATCACATTAAAGATAACAGCTGCCTTGAGTGAAAGGGGTCACTTTTTCCCCTAATTGTTCTAAGAAGTGACATACATTGCTCCCTGAAATACACATAAAAAAAATAAATTACTATATATTTCAAATAAGATGTTGATTTTTTTGCATATAATAATCTGTGCAAGTTTATAATTAACTTCCTCTCTTTTTTTTAATTGCCAGAACTGGCCATTCAAGTAGTGAGCCTTTGAGAAAATCAAAGCAAAATTATTAGAAAATATTAAATTTAATTTTGCATTGCATGAGTTGTTAATGTAGTATTATTTCCTTCTAAGTCAATAAATATTGTTTCATTGTGGTTTACCTATTAGAGCCACTCAATAAGCAATGATTCTGAAATAAGGATTGGTCGCTTTTTTGTTTCGCAGGCCCTCCAGTTAATGTCACATGCAACATATTTATAAACAGCTTTGGATCCATTGCAGAGACAACCATGGTAAGATATTTTACTTTAAATAATGTTTAAAGTTCAAGTTAAATATGCTCAATATGCTCAAAAACTAGCTAGGGCTTTTATTCACCTGAAGCTAAATACACCTCTGAGAACAGAAAGTAAGAACATTTAATTTGGCAACTGATTTTTCTAACAGATAATCCATCATTATACCATCAAACACACAAGTAAAACAAAGCCAGGGGTTGTTTGTTTGTTTTTTTAATTTATCCCCTAAGTTTTATTTGACAGTTGTAATTAACTCATTATTTGCAATTAGATTCTGCATGATTTTAGTTTCTACAGTATTCCACCTTTCTAACCTCAAAAATGTCAATTAATTAAGTTGCTTTATTAAGAATATTTTATAATTTCATACAGTGCCTATTGAGACATATTTTATTTAATAATTCTTTCTTCCATAGAGCTGTTGTAGATAGATAGTACATTATAGAATAACTAAAACAGTGATCTGGTGTATGAAAATTCACTATGAATTTTAAGAGTGGGGTAAATATAACTGGATTGTACACTTTTTCTACATATAATTTGTCTATTAAGGAAAGGCAGCAGATAGAGTACAAAAAGACTGGGGATTTTAAGGAAATTAGGAGAGAGTTCAAAATGTAAATAGATTAAATCTAGATATTTAACTGTGAACTGGCAAAAATTACTTGGAAAATCTTATTTCACAGGGAAAACATGCTAATAACTAGGAGCACAGATTTACTTATGAATATTTGGTGAGAGAGAAGATATAGGCATTCCTTGTCTGTACAAGCTTCTCATATTTTGAAGAAAGGCAAATAAATACGATTGAAAACAGTTACATATCAAATATCTATGCCCCCTGTTTCCAAAGTGATTTTCACAACTGTCTGATCTTTACTCACCTTGGAACATAGCGGTTATTTTTACTAACAGAGGAAGATTTATTTTTCTTTCAGGTAGAAAATTAATTTGGTTTTGGGTGCTTTGCCAGATTGCAAATCCCAAACAGATTAACATAGCATCCAAGGTGATTTATTCAGGTTCAATCAAAAGATTAAACAATGTCCATATGATTAGAATAGTGTTCCACAGCTACTTTTTAATGGCTGTGTGGCTGAATCTGCTGGAAAGCAGGAGACAGACCACAGGGCCAGTGGCAAATATCCAGCAAATAGATCACTATAAATAGTATATTTGGAAAACTGAACTTGTTGCTGTTTAAAAAATTGTCATGAATGTGGGAAGAAAATGTCTGAGTTCACATTTCAAATGTATTTTCTCTCAAATAAAAATGATAATTATAAACATTTCAGTACAAATCAGTTAGTTTAATATTTCTATTTTTTAATGAAATTATAAGATAAACACTATTCTGTGTTTAAAACAGTTGAAATAGACTACAATCTGATCTGTAACAAATAGTTCTAGGTAGTATGTTGTAGAAAACACCAAACCTGATCAGAACCACAGGGTTTTTCATTCTATCAATTATATGAATTCAAGGACAACCTTAAACTCAGGACAAATGCTGCCTTCATGATGCTCTATTCTGTTTCTGGTATATTCACTGATATAGTTCAAACCAGACTTTGGCTTATCATGAACAATCTGGGTGAGGGGGCAGAGTGTATCCTCAGCAAGTTTGCTGATGATACAAAACTGGGAGGATTGGCTGATTCACAGGAAAGCTCTGTGATCATTCAGCAAGGTTTGGACAGACTGGAGAGCTGGGCAAAGAGGAACCTAATAAGGTTCAACAAGAACAAGTGTCGAGTCCTACACCTGGGAAGGAACAACAACATGCATCCTAACCTGTACTGGTTAGGAGCTAGAAAGCAGCTCTGTGGAGAATGACCTTGGAGTCCTCATGAACAACAAGTTATCCATGGGGCAGCAATGTGCCCTTGTGGCCAAGAAGGCCAGTGGTATCCTGGGGTGCATTAAGAAGAGTGTGTCTAGCAGGTGGAGGAAGGCTCTCCTCCTCCTCTACTCTGCCCTAGTGAAACCACATCTGGAGTACTGTGTTCAGTTTTTGGCTCCTCAGTTCAAGAGAGCAGGGACTTACTTGAGAGAGTCCAACAGAGAGCTGTGAGGATGATTAGGGGACTGGAACGCCTGCCTTATGAGGAAAAGCTGAGAGACCTGGGGTTGTTTAGTCTAGAGAAGACTGAGAGGGGATCTTATTGATGTATAGAAATATCTGAAGAGTGAGTGTCAAGAAGGAAGGGCCAGTCATGCCCTGTGGTAGGATGAGGGGCAATGGATGCAAGCTAGAGCATAACAAGTTCCACCTCAACATGAGGAAGAACTCCTTTACCGTAAGGGTGACGAAGCACTAGAACAGGCTGCCCAGGGAGGTTGTCGGGTCTCCTTCTCTGGAGACTTTCAAGACCCATCTGGACGCATTTCTGTGTGATCTTCCCTGGATACTGTGGTGGTCCTGCTCTGGCAGGAGGGTTGGACTCTACGATCTCCAGAGGTCACTTCTAACACCTAATGTTCTGTGATTCTGTGAATAACATCTTCTGAAGAAATATTAAAGTAATTCTATCATAAAAGTACAATAAAAACCATCTTGCATTATTTTACAAAATTAATTTTTGTGTTGCTGACCAACAGTCAACTCACTGCTGTTCAGTATTTTACTAGTTTCCACTATTTTGCCAAAGTTATTTTCTGTAGTGCTTAAAATTTAGGTACCTGTGTTTTAATATTTTTTCTAAATATTTATGCACAGAATGACCCATTAGAACATTTCATTAGGCTCAAAAAAGGACTTTTATATTATTGATAAATACTTTTTTTCAGAATAGTAAAGAGCTGAAGTAAGCAACAAGTGCAAAAAAAAACCTGACCACTAAGCGGTACCTTGAAATCCCATTGGTATTTAGAACGACCGTTTTAACAATGGGATAAGCATATAATCTATTAACTTTAAAGAAGTCCCAGTACATCAAGCTACGTCCCTCACGGTCCTTGTAATTGCTCTTGGCGCAGTCTCCCTCCCCGTCTCTCTGTGGTGCTCTACTTCTCTCAACTGATGACCAAAATCTTAGAGCTCCCTCTGCTGCTTCAGTTATGTATAATACAGTAACGACTTACAGACAAACAATGGGGTAAAAAAACTCAGGATAAGCCGCAAAATATCCTGGTGCCAACTCTCTACTTCCGAAATTTGTAGTTCTCAGAAAGGAGGCACAATGGAAACTTACGGTGTGCAGCAGGAAACAGCTTTCGGGCAAGCAGATTCTCTTTAACTCAACCACACCTGATAACTGTAAATTGCTTCTTTTTTTTTCTTTTTTTAAACATTTATTTCAATTTCTTTGGAGTATGGGTTACGATATTTCATATTCCCTTTCTTTGTTTCAAAAGACAAATAAGATGGTTCATAGTGGGGAAAAGGCATGCCACCTATTGCTAGGAAGCTCTGATTCTAGTTGAACCTACATAATACTAAGTGATCATATGAGGAGCTTAGTTTATCTCATGTTTGCTCTGAGAAGGCAGAAAAAAGTAAATAACATAGTTTTTAAAAAGTGCTTAAACAAACTTTCATCATCAGCATCACTTAGGGTCCAGCCTTGCCAATCTGTATTATTGAGCCTAATGATAGTACCGGGTCTGTATATGTGACAGCAATATTCACAAAGCGAGGATTTCACACTCATTCTCTAGCCAAGTAAAACACTTACTGCTGAAAACCTAGGCCTAGTCTTTCATTATTCACATATTGCCACTACTGTTTTTTCTCATAAGGATTTAGAAATCTTCACAGAATCACAGAATCTTCCTGGTTGGAAAAGACCTTGAATATCATCAAGTTCAACCATAACCTAAATTCACCAACCATAACCTAACCTACCCATTCAGGGCTTAAATCATGTCTCTAAGCACCACATCTATATTTCTTTTAAACACTTCCAGGGGTGGTGACTCCACCATCTCCCTGGGCAGCCTGTTCCAGTATCCAGCCACTCTTTCAGTAAAGAAATTCTTTCTCATACCCAGTCTAAACCTCTCCTGGCACAGCTTCAGGCCATTTCCTGTCATCCTGTCATTATTCACTTGAGAGAAGAGGCCACCTCCCTCAACCTCCTTTCAGGTAATTGTAGAGAGCAATGAGGTCTCCCCTCAGCCTCCTCTTCTTCAAACTAAACAATCCCAGTCCCCTCAGCCTCTCCTCATAGGACTTATTCACCAAACCTTTCACCAGCTTGGTAGCACTTCTCTGGACACGCTCCAGTAACTCAACATCCTTCTTGTAGTGTGGGGCCCAGAACTGGACATAGTACCCGAGGTGTGGCCCCACCAGTGTCGAGCACAGGGGCACATTCACTTCTCTGGCTGGCCATATCTTAAAGAATAGCAGGAGATTATAAAAATGTGGAAGGCCTGAATAAAATGAATATGTAATTATATGAAATTAACATAATATAAACTATATAAACATCTGAAGTATTTTTATGTAAGATAAATAGCAACATACCTAAGCACACTTAACCTTAAAAATCTCATTAAAGAAATTTATTGCTTGCTCATGTAACGTTAAATGTATATTGTCAATATGGGAACCATATCCTACAGGAAACCAAATAATTTTCTTATTGATACACTGGAAGTTAAATTTGAGGTTTTATCACAACATTCTCAAAAGTTCCTTACAGAGTTTCTCTTTGTAGCTTAATCTATTCTCAGCTTGCATTTGCACTGCGACTCCTAATGCTAAGAGATTTCCTGATTGTTATGGGCAGTGCCACACAAATTGTTGGCAGTTACCAACAAAAAAAGAGATAATTCAGTTTTTACAGGGTGAGAATAACACTGATGCCAACATTTTCAGAAACAAATGTTCAGAGACAAAACGCTGAGAAAGTGAAGCAAAGTCTAAAGAAGAGTTACGCTATGGGGCAGATAGTAGGCCATACCAAAAAGCCACCTTTTATTCTATTAAGTATGCCTAAGCAAATTCCTTAAGATTTTCTGGATTTTAAAGGTGAATAGCAACACTTAATGCAGATGATCTTAATTAATGATTAAAATTAAAACCAAAATAATTAATGATCTTAATGCAGACTTACAGTAATATTTACTAAGTATTTATTAATATGTTTTGCATAACGCATGTGCTAAAACTGCATTGAAAATGACACTCACTGAGAGATGTAATGGCAAATGACAACAGTGCAGACAATCAACACATTGGAAAGCATCTGTCTTTGTTCCTGCCATATTTTTGCTGATGGTTATTTCTTGACTCAGTCTGAAAATAACTGTGTTATCCTGAATGTTGTCAGGAAGCAGGTGATAGATCTTCCTGTGCTTCAGGCACTAATGAGATTATATTACTTTTACAAATGAAATGTGCTTTTAACCGACATTTACCCATTTTTAAGCCATCATAATTACTCTCTCTCATTCATTTCTGTTTATCTTCTATTCTACCTATTCCAGGTTGTCTTAGAGTACTTGAAAGAAGTGTTCACTTGTATACATTGCAAAACTTAAAGCTGAAGAGTTTCACCAAATATTTTTCCTAAATTAATAATTTAATCCTGTCAAATACAAGGAAACATAATCCTTCCTTTGATGAAAATACACTGAAAGAATCCAATGTAATTGATATAGCAAAGTGTTAATACAGAAGTGACAGGCAGAAATACCTAAATTTCACAATTTTTATCTCAGATGATTGACCATGCAATAAAGACCTCTTTGCAGTTTCAAAATTACAAAATAACCTCCATTTTTCCCCCCTATTTCACAACTGACTCCCTTCTGTCAAGGCACAGAGGAGTAAACAGAGTGTTTTCTATACGAGTTTGGAAGATGGGTTAACTTCACTGTGAAGTTATAATCTAGAATAAGTGGTACTGTAATGATGAAAAGCTGCTTGAAATAGTTTGGGATATTTTTTATCTTTTAGATGAAAGTACTCTCATGGAGGATCCAACTCAGTTGTTAGTGTTCGTTTACAGTATTAATGGGAACTTTGAAGTGATACAAGAACTGAAAAGGACTATATTCTGTGCATGAACAAGTCGTAGAAAAGTTAGAGAGAGAGAGAGATAACAGAAAATCACCAGTCCTGGATCTAGGTTGGGTCAGCCAAGGGGGAAGAGTTGGTGTCAGGGAGGCTCCCCTGTTTTATAGGCCTAGCATGATTGAGCCATGAGCAACTGGAGTGGACCTCCCTGTCTTTGCCCTTGATCATTGTTATTATCTCAGTTGTTTTATATGCAGACCATCAAAGTTGTCTCCATCCTCTCAGAGAGGCCTTTTGGGATGCAAATGAAGATCTATAATGGGGTTTAGACACTGCTTCCCCCATGTGTGTGTAGGCCCTGAGAGCTGACCCATCACACAGGCGAAGACTGACAACAGGTTTTCTCGTTTCAAAGCAGACTGTTCTCAGCTGACTCTATTTTTGTTGTCCCTGAAGATGGGGTTCCATACCTACAAATGTAATTAATTGAAGAGACCTGTGTACAGATTGTTGAAAAGCAAACTCTTTGCCATTGCTTAAATCCACAAATGTGTTTATTAATAAACAACAGCAACAACAAAATGTCAAATGTCAAATAAAATCTGCAAGATTCTTTATGAAGAACAACACACTGTTTATAATCTCAGCTGTCACAAAAAACATGGAAAATACTCCACTACCTCAGGCCCAGTGCTGAAAGCTGAGTGGCTTTACCCACTCATTGGAGCTGGACATCTACAAAATCTTTCTTAAGCTACCACCAGATGCCTGCATTGTCTTCTACTTTGACATGTAGTCCTGGGAGAAATGTCAAATCAGGTATACAACTATCTATACCAATATCAGGTCCCAATTCTGTAAATCTTTTAGAGCAGGTCAGTCAGAGATTGTTTCATAAGCCTAGGGGACAGGCAGCAGTGGTAGTTTTACATTTATATGCTGGGCAATGTTTTCTTAAGTTCTTACTTAAAATAAGAGAAACCTACCACCTTGCCTTAGGCAGATGTTTTCTCACTTGACTCCACCCAGGAGGGGGAACTGGGAAAAAGAAAAGAGACCTGTGGTTTGCAGTGAAAACAGATGTAATATAATAATAATAATTAACTAATATTAACCCAAAAAATAATATAAGAGACAAAGTTATACTTAGCTCCAGATGATAGTTGTGAGATGTGCTTTCCTAGCAGTGAATGCTGAATACCCACACTTCCAGTATGTGAAAACACAATGGTTACAGCAAGTGGAGATGAAGGCCTCAGCTGTGGGACAACAAACAAGACCCTTTTGGGATGACAGCCATGGTAAAAGCCCCCAAATATCTCCACAAACTTCCCTATTTATAGTGAGGCTGAAGTTCATGGTATTAATTGAGTTGACAAGCTTGGGCCAGCTGTCCCTGTCCTGGGTTTCACTCTTTGCATCCCACTGCAACTGCATGATTCAAAACTACCCTCCATCTTGGTCACTACAGAAACCCACATACCAGAGCAGCCTCTCAAAACTACAGATTCTCTGAAGAGAAGAATTGTTTTACAGTTCTGTCCCAGTAAATTCAAGAGACCTAGCTTCAGAAATTTTTACCTCATTTGAAGAAAAGACTGAATCCAGGCCTACACTTGCCTTAGTTCTCTAAACCTAGAAGTGATTTTTCCATTTTGTCTAAAATAGAGAGTTATCAGGTTAGATGCTACAATCAGCTCTGCCAGACATATTGTTGTTGTCCCAAAAGCAGGGTCCATTACCTGGTGTGGAAGAAGCCAATCTACAGACATAGACGAGATATTTGCTTTAATATCCAGTCCTGTACAGAAAAGGGAGCAGGGTGGTATTCCACAAAGCAAGCTCAGTTTCAGGAAACACAAGTGCTACTTTTATACCCCAAAAAAGTACTAACTTTATCTCTAACATTATTCTATCACCCACGCACACAGTAAGTCAACTGATTGAAAGTTAACAACATATGAAAGTTAATTTATTAGCATAACAGGATTACTTAAAGAAGATTTCTAGTCTGCTTTCCATCTACAAATATGTCATGCTACAATATGTGGGATCTCTCACAATCTTCTTTTTAGTTGCTCTATCTTCTTTTATAGTTTCAAATTGAATGAGGGGTTAGCTAGTTGACTCCTAGTAGGATTGAAGAGATAGAATACTGAACATTTAATGCTTCTAGTCAGTCTTTATTAGTTCCCTGTTGCACAATACATTTTTCCTTATTTTTGTGAACATTATGAAACTGGCTACTCTACAGTTTCAGGAAACTGAATACATAAAATGCATAATTTGTGTGCCTTGATATAACATATATTAAATATAATATATAGTACATAAATATGCATACATATAATACATAATATATAATACATAAATATAATATATAAACACTTTCCACAGTATATGTTAACACTTTACACTGGTTAACTGTTTCATTAATTTTAAATATTTTAACTGAAATTTTGATATATTTATACTAGACCTTACAGTGTAACAAGACTGTTGCCCAGTTTAGCAAAATGTAGGGGAAAATGTTTGTGATTTGTGCCTGTTCTGGTATAACTGTAGTATTACAAACCACAGCATATAAAATCTGTCAAAATAAGGTTAGGATTGGAATTTGAGTGAATACCTGTAATTTCATCCCCTTCATCCCATCTTAAGTGGAAGCCCATGAACCTGACCTTTCTTCTTTATTCCTTCCTACTTGTATAGACCTACATGCACTGGTTCACAGAGTTAATTTCTTCTTGAAAGCAGCAGGTTATCAAACGGATACTGAATGGAGTTTGTGCATTTCAACTCTTTTTTAGCTGCCCAAGTGCTTCTAGTGATTTTGGAGATGGCCGTAATAATCCCTAAGAGTCCCTGGGTTATCTAGGCTGCTAGATGTGGGATTGCAGGAGACAAGCATCTTTTTGAACCAGTAGCCAAAAGGCAGAATATCTTAAAGCTTTTAAAATGACACTGGATTTCTTTGTATAGACAATTTTTTCCCTTTCTCCTCAGTTCAAATCCACATTAAATTTTATCTGTTGCCATGGCATCAGTGTAGACCCTCTAAACAACATGATTTCCCTGACAGACTTCTTGGTGTGCTTCATGCCTGTCAATAACTTTTAAGATAACTCATATCTAGTTGTTTAAAGTTAGAGATATGTCCCTTCACACAGGCCATTATAGCAGGTGTTTAAGCTACTGGAGTTAGTAGATTCTGCTTCTCTACTTGAGCTAGTTCAGCTTTACCTTTTATTTTACCCTGTTTACCCTATCTAGACAACGTCATATTTACCTACCAACACAGGGAAGACTTGCATGTAATTCCCAAATTCCTATTTGATCTACTTGGGTTATATTTCCCTGCAAAGATGAAACAGAACAGGATTCCAAATATATATTTTCAATAAAGTTTTCTACTATTAGCCCACTCAGTCACTCATTGAAACCAATCATATTCTAAGTGCTAATAAGTAAAATGTGTTAATAACAACATGGAATATATAGCACAAAAATTCACCTGAAAAAATGAACAATCTCAGAAAAAGTAACTTTTCACTTAGCAAGAAATACCTTCTGCTGTTAGAACAAAAGCATCTTTGGGGACACATAATTTTTCTGCAGAAAAAAAAGCAAAACATACCAGAATCTTTTGTCAGCTGAGAACATGGCATAGATCAACTAAGACAAAGGCTTAGTGCATTATGATAATTCATGTAATTGTCACATCCAGTTTCATCTAATCCCTTATGCTACTGATTGAAAGAACAAATATTTTAAAAGCCCCTGAGCTAAAGCTTAAAAAAACAATTACACTGAACAGGTTACAACATGTCTTGTAATGTATTAGGAGTTGGGAATGCACAACTTCCATTAAGAATGGAATTAGTGTCTTCAGTTTGCAATTAATGAATATTCTAGGACATGCAGGAAAAGCTGTGACAAACATTACTATACAGTATGTCAGTACTGTGCTTAATTGCTTTTGAAGAGTAAATATCCTAGCTATTAACTAGCTTTGATTTTTTATATGACAACAGAAATGGATATTCAGTCATTGCTACTGATAATGAACCAGGAAAAAAATCTAACACTATAACTGATTAACCTGTCAATTTTTCAATGTTTGCATCCTAAACCCTATGAAACCCTAACTTTGTAACATATTGTTGAATTCAACAGATTTTGAATGTTTTGTAATAAAGACAAGGGAGTCAGAAGCTAAAAATCAAGGAGTCCTCACAGAAACTACTGCCTATATTCTTCTTTTAGCTGTGGAATGTTAACAGAGCCCATACTACTCCAGAATCCATGGTTATGAAAGCCAGTGACAACCTAGGAAATGTACTTGGTTCATGAGTAATGTATATATATTTGCTGAGTTCTCAGTTTTGATTTTGTAAGGGAACCTTAGATGTCTGATGTTAGAGATAGCAATCTTGAAGTGCTAGTTTCAGCTAGTTCTTTGCCAAGTAATTATAGTTCTATTGACTTAAATATGAATATTATTGAGCAGTTACTGGGACCCAGCTGGAGCCTATCTGGACCTTTAGTAGTTCAGAAGTGCAAGAAAAGAAACAAAACCAAACAAAACCACACAAAAATCCCAAAAATATTAAAAATATTAATGAGCACCTTAAAATCTGCTTTTATACATCCATGGACAAAGAATGAGAGAGTTCTTCATCCAAAAAATCCATCAACAATCTTTTCTGAATAGCTCAAATAATTTCCTAAACCTTCCTGAGATCAGAGGCAAGTTAGCCCTCACCCAAATCCTCAAACCATCTGGTCTGTCCTACTTAATAGAGGGGGTAAGAGCGCTCACCATTTTCAAAGTAATCTAGGATTAGAGCTTTTCTCTAGGAACCCACAGGCCTCACTGCTCGTCCTCAGCCTGAAAGGACTCAAATCTGGAGATTCTAATCACTAACAAAATGTTTAGCCACATAACTAAAGACAGGACAAGACAGGAAAGTATTCTTTGTATATGGAACTCCATACTAGTCCTGATACAGCAAAATTTTCACAGGAATAGAAATAAAAATTGCAAGAGGAAGGCTTCCTCCTAAGGCCACGTTAATGAAGCCATTAATTTCTGAGGGAGGAATCCTCTGGTTCTGGAAAACTGACAAAGTTGCTCTTATTGAGGGAGTGGCATAGCACTGTAGTTGCTCGCAGCAACCCTATGGGTTCTGTAATTCAGAATGAGAATAATAAGGTCAACCTTTATTTTACCCTCTGCCAAAATCAGTTCTGGAAAATCAGCTTCCACCTATGGAATTATTCAGGTACAGATCATCAGGAAGGATTCTATGAGTCAGACAAACTCTTTATCATAATCAATGGCATATCAATATTGTTTCTTCTAATGAATGCCCTACAGCTATTCAGTACAGAAAGCCATGTTCTTAGGGATGTTTGCCATTAGTCAGATCTTATTACTCTGACACAGATTTGACGTATCAAGTAAAGTTAAATACTCAGCAGTCAGTTTAAATCACAGTTAATTTCTCTTTAGCTGCAATGGTTAATCTCTGACAGATTGAGGAATTGCAGATAATGGTGAAACATAGTTTGTCACAAGCTTTTTTCACTCATTGAGCTGCTATACAGCATAGATACATGTACTAGCTGTGCTGCAATTCAGACCTGTAGTAACGTGAAGATGTAAAATAAAAAATATAAGAGTTCCCTTTTTGTGATAATTAATTATGCCAGTGGAAAGATCACCAAAGTTTATTAGCAGAAGCAAAGGGACAAGCCGTTTCAGTCCAGCCTAAGTTTACTGGTAATTAAGGATACTTTTGTCCTTAGATGGCGACCAAGTCCTCAGTCTAGTCATAATGCAAGACCTCTGTATGACTGATTCAAAGGAATCAGACTTTTCAAAGAACTGGATATCCTGTCTCGTTCAATACCATCCTTTTATGCACCTCCCTCTATACATTCTTTTCTGATCATGCATGACTACACATGAGGTTTCATAATAAATAATCTCAGTAGTCGTTGAACTCCAACTATTAAGCATGAGGAAATACATGGGAATTCTTCAGATTACAAAAACTATACTTACATTTCTCAAATGTCAGTGTGAATTTCAAGGGTCTTCTCCTCCTTTGATTTTGCAATGACATTGGTAGTCTGCATGCAAAATAAACTACCAGTTTGAGGCACTTACTTAAATTTAAATACTTGAGTATCTATGCTTGGGAAATTCATCAAAGGTATATCGAAATCATTATCTGAGTAGCTTTTATTGCAATCTGAAATTTTCAGATATGTAAAGGAAAATTAAGGAAACTCCATTAATTCACCCGAAGTAATTAGATTACCTAAAGAGCAGCCACAGTGCTTGGGGCCAGTGAACAAATTTAAAATGAAAATATGTTACTAGCACAAAGTACTAATATGCCACATCCTGTCTAATTATACTAATGAAAAGGGCAGTAAAAAGCATGTCAGGCTGCATGTTTTTCAGAGACTGAGATAGCAACATTTGAAAATCTCACCAGCAAGAAATAAAACTATTAACATATTCTATAACATAGTAGATTTTCATGAACAGCCATGAGAAGCAGAAAGTAAACTTGAGAGAGGAGACAACTGTGACAATCCACCGAGCATCCATATTGTGCTACCTTTGTATTAGTGTAACAAAACTCAAAATCATCCTTCACTTTTTGTGAAATTTTCTCTGATAGTTTTCTAAAGTAAAAAGAATTAATTGTTCTATCTATGGTAAACCAGGAAAATATATGTTACAAGGCAAAAACTCATCTTAGAAACTGGAAAATAAACAGGTTAGTATTAGTTTTTACTGCTGTCCCGTAACAGTAACAAGTTTATACTATTCTGGTTTGTGCAGCACACACATGAAAATTCAATAATTTGGTTCAAATGACAGCATTCAAAACATAAAAGAGCAGGTGATATGCAATGCTCAAATGAAGGGCTTATTTTGGAACTTTGCTTTTATATATCCCTCTCTCAGATCTAGAAGGATTCCACATACAGTGCATATTAAAAACGCATTACAGAAATAATTGAGAGGCAATTAATATCTTGAGGATTTATGCAAAAGTTTCGATAAAGCAGTCTAGCTATATTCCGTATGCTATGGGAATATAGCTTCATCTGTTTCAGTACAATGAAGAAGAAAACAATATATTCTGTCAGTAATTTAGGTTTCACTGTGTGCTGGAAATTGCTAATCAAAATGTTAGTACTAACTACTGTTAGTAGCGGCCTCAGCCTCAGCATGGACAGAAAAGCACATATACCTGATATCACAGTTTTTATTGTGTTGAGCCCCATGAAGCAGATGAACAGTATCCCAACCCTCTAAAAAAGTTCAGCCTATGGCTAAGGGTTTCCAACGACCAAATAACAAAGAAAATCTTATTATTAGCAAGAGAAGTGTAGTCCCTGTGTCCTTATGCTCAGTGTCTTCTCAGTTCTTGGTATAATGTAACGAGATGTTAATATTAATTTTTATTTTAAAAAACAAGTTCTGTTTTTCAGAGTGACAAGTTTTTAAGAAAGTGTGCAACCGTAAATACAACATTGTCTCTGACAGATAGTATATGTGATTCCAAAAGGACTTCCAGAAATTTGAAGCACTTCAATTGTCGTTTCTATAAAAGCACCCTTGTTGAAGACATGACTGTAGGAATTGAAGTGACTCCACTTGCACCTAATCTAGTTTATCATAAGGACTCACGTAATCTCCACCGTATAAGAACAAAGAAGCCCTCCTCAGACAGCTGTATGGCAAGTTACTGGTCACACAATTTTCAGTAGGGAACCGGGGACAGAAAGCCTATGTGATAGGTCTAAAATGTGTAAGGATTGGAGAGAGAAAAAAAGAAATTAATTGAAGTGGGACAGATTCTCACTGCCTAGGAGAGGGAAGTGGGAATGCCCCTGCCAGGAGTTAGGCAGAAAAAGGTAATTCCATAAAATTTTGTTTATGCTCTTTTTCTTTTTATTTCAATAAAAAGCTACTGTAGGAGTAGAGTTATATGGAGTGATATGAGCTGCACACCGAGGTTGGATTTCCTTAGCTTGCTATTTTTTCAATTACCCTGAAATGCATCTTTATTCTAATCCATTATGTCCCCACTAATACAAATAGGTATCATGCTGGCATTCAGCTAAGTAATTCTTTTGTCATCCACAGATGGACAGAGGATTACATGGTTAAGAAATGAAATAAAAGCTAAATCCCTATGCTTGATAAAGCTTTGCTTGTTTCCTCTTTCATTTAGGATTACCGAGTGAACATCTTTCTCCGTCAGAATTGGAATGATCCACGCCTTGCATACAGCGAATATCCAGATGACTCTTTAGACTTAGATCCATCCATGCTGGATTCAATTTGGAAACCTGATTTGTTCTTTGCTAATGAAAAAGGTGCCAACTTTCATGAAGTTACAACAGATAATAAGCTGTTGCGAATTTTCAAAAATGGAAATGTACTTTATTCCATCAGGTGAGTCTCTAAACATATTATTTTTTCAGATAGAAGCTCTAAAGTGTACCTAAGAATTGCTAACAGGTATCTTCAGTCAGGCAGAACTATCACTGAAGTAGCTGTAAGTTCTGAATACAGAACTTTATCATCATTACTGTTCATTGTTGATACTAAAATAGAAAATGACCCCTCATTAGGCACGCACATAGTAAAAATAATAAGAAAAGTATCTTTCTCATTTTAAAGTACAGATACTGAGACTAGAGGAGCTAGGACACTTGCACAGAGCAAATAATCCTGGAGTATTATGATCTGAGCTGGTCTATGTAGTAGTTTCACCTGCTGTAACCTCCAATGTCATGACAATCAAATGTTATTTCTTTTTCACCTTTTTGGATATTGCAGTTGCACTTCAACATGGAAACATGACCTGTCTGAGGAAGTATGACATTTAAAGAATAGTTCTCTTACTGCTGGAGATGGAGAGAAAAGTGGAAAGTAAACTTTTGAAAGTTTTAAGAAGCTGTAAGCAGCAATCATAAGTATTAACAAAATCTAGTTATCCTACTTCTTTTTTCTTCTCACCATTTTCCCTTTATTAATACAGACATTAGTAGGCATTTTGCCACTGTCTTTCAAAAACCTGATGAGAGAAATGCTGGATATAAGTATAGTAATGCCCCATTAGACATGGTATAGATTTGGTATTAATACAGTGACCTACTTGTGCAAGATGTTACACTTCTAAAAATAAATACACCTTTTGCCCACTCAGTGTTTTGCTTTGCACGTTTTTACAACACTGCATTAATGTGTAGTTGGACTTTTGGAAGAGACTCTGGAAACAGATTGTATACAAAGAGAAAAAAAAAACCCACAACAAAACAAACAAACAAACAATCAAAACATTTGGACTTGCCTGGTTGTATCAGTGGCAAGTGAGTCTCCCTCCTTGGTCCATCCAGTGCAAGTGGGCAGTGTCTTGTCAAGCTTACACAGGGAGAAATGTTTGGGTTAAAATTCCTATGAAGACTTCATATATAAAAGGAGGTTATTCTGCCAGACTGGGGATATAATCTTTCTTCCAAGTTATAACATGGATTCTGTCACTAGAAATATATGGAAAACAAGTAGAAAGAATTCCTTCTCCAGACGCAATTAGAAAGTAGCGTGAAATCAATGTCTGACTCACCCTGAGCGGCGCTGGCAATTGCTCCATTCTAATCAAATAACTCCTCCTTGCCCTACTCCCTCCAGATACATGCAACACAGGGTACAGACCCCACCACTCAACTGAAGCAAGTTTGAATTGCAACTTCAACAGAATTCAGACCAAATTCATGGTCACACAAAATGGGGGGAAAATCAAACATGATAAACACTGTAATTTTAAATTATAAAAGCAAAAATTGGCTGCGAGAAAAGCAGATGCCAGATAGCTCATGTCTTTCTTATGTAGCCAGAAATTTTATGTTGCTGTGACTTAGTTAAGAACTATTACAATTTCTGAAACAGATTTAAAATCATACAACTGGCATCTAGTTGAGTTTTTGTGTGAGTTTTGTGTCAGCTAAGCTTTTGATGAGAGGAGACAAGCTAATTGCTAATATGTTGGTATTTAAAGGAAAAAAAAAAGTTTTCTAAACTGGCTTTTTCCTTTCATTCCGCAATGTCTCCTTCTCCCATAATTTCATTGGAACAATTCAGACAAGAAAGTAATGAGAAGATTGCGGTTCCTGATCCAATGAATACTTAATACAAAACACTAAAATATTTATTGAAGCAAAAACTATAGTCCAGGTGCCTCTTCTTTGATGTTATTTGACATGTTACTAGCCTACAGTCAGATTTTGCATTTAGAATCTTTTTTCTTAGCATAGGAATAGGGCCAGGATCTGATTTCCCTCCTCAGACTCTTCCCCTTCAGCTCTGTCACTGGCAGGCTAAACAGAAGTTACAGCAACAAAGAATCAAGAAGCTTTGGAGAGGGAAAAAGTAGGGTAAAAGAAATACACAGTCATGTTTGCCACCTACTGCCCACTTCCCTTCAGACCCAATGCCAAAACCAGGGGAATGGGATTAAGAGAGAGGGGTTAGAGCACTACCATTCTAGAAAAGCCTCATGTGTAAGGAATTGAACTCAAGTTCCTCAGGTTTTGGGGAGCATTCTATCAGCCGAACTGATACAAGAATATGGGGCAAAGTTTTCTTGCAAGATTTTTTCTATCAAGAAGAGTGCAGTTGTGATCTCGAACGATTAATAGATACCTACACATTGCTAGTGAGGGAGAAAAGAGAATCATAGAATTATTTAGGTTGGAAAAGACCTTTAAGATCATCAGGTCCAACTGTTGGCCTAGCACTGCCCAGTCCACCACTAAATCATGTCCCTGAGCATCACAACTACACATCCTTCAAATACTTCCAGGGATGGTGACTCAACCATTTCCCTAGGCAGCCTGTTTCAAAACTTTTGGTGAAGAAATTTTTCCTAATATCTAATCTAAACTTCCCCTGGCACAACTTGAGACTATTTCCTCTTGTTCTGTCACTTGTCATTTGAGAGAAGAGAGCAACACCCACCTCGCTACACCCTCCTTACAGGTAGTTGTAGAGAGCAATAAGGTCTCCCCTCAGTCTTCTTTTCTCCAGACTAAACCCCAGTTCCCTCAACCATGTTTCATAATACTTGCTCTCTTGATCCTTCATCAGCTTCGTTGCTCTTTGGGCATGGTCCAGCAATTAAAAGAAATGCCCCATACTGAACACAGTATTTAAGATGTGGCCTCACCAGTGCCAAATACAGGGAGACAATCACCTCCCTGGTCCTGCTGACCACACTGTTCCTTTGCCGTCATTTCTTATATGCTTCTTTCTCATTCCTCTGAGAATTATCACTCTAAAAATAATTTATTGTACTGATAAAAAATGTAGAAATACCTCCTTTGCCTGTAGGTTGAATAGTATTTAACAGGACTAACATGAAAGACAGCAGCAGTTTAAATTTACAGGCACATTTCAGTCTACCATCAATATCATAAAATTATAAATCTTTGTACTGACACGCACTTTATTTTAGGACAATAATACATAAATTACAATGTCACCATGATTTGCAGTTGACATCTCATAAAATTCTTGCAAGTCCGAGTAAAATTTATGTCAAGGATTTGAAACACTGTAACAGTACAATCATCTTCCTGTGGCACAAAAAAAGCTCAAACCAGGACACATACCATTTTTGCATTCCTTTGAACTTCCCGTAAAGTTAGGCAAACCTACTGAAAAATGTGTTTTTCTGAAAGCCTGTAATAATTTTTTTCCACATTATCATACTAGACTGAGTGAATGAAATGTGTTCAGCTAATATATATCCATTTTGAGAGCTTTCTAATGAAAAAAATTATTTTCCTTTTTTTCTAACTACTTCTAGTGTTTTCATACATTCTTCCTGTGCAGTTCTATGGCATTTTTTGTGGTATATTTTTAAATATTTTTTGTATTCTTTCAGATTGACTTTAATACTGTCCTGTCCGATGGATCTCAAAAATTTTCCAATGGATGTGCAAACATGTATAATGCAGCTGGAAAGCTGTAAGTTTGGGTAATATATTATCCTATAAATACTTTTGTAGGGATTACAACAGCTAAGCAGGATGTAGAAAGACCCCTTGTAGTGGTACAAGAAAAAAAATTTTTAAATCCTCTATTTTACCAAAAGGACCTGTGAAACATACATTTTCAAAGGAAGTGATTATTTGATCCTTACTTGTACTGCAAATCAACAGTTTGGTGTAAATCTAAAGGTACTGCTAAATGTTTAGCATTCAGTGACTGTTTATGCAAAATTTATGCATATGGAGATTCACTATTAAGTCTTCCCTGTGTTCACATATTTAGGGGGCAATATTACGGGATAAAATAAAGGAAACATGAGAATAACTTTAGGAAGTGTTTTATATGATCCTGACTATCCTGAATTTGATAATAACTCAGTGTCCTTAAAAGATGGAAACAAGATGATGTATACCAAGTCCCTGATCTCCTGCCCTAGCTCTTCAGCTGCATATCTGTAGTTTTTACCTAATCATCCTAGAAGGGATTAGGGAAAGGGTGTACTACAAGGGAGATCTGCAGAAGATTGCAGAGCATGAATATACATATATGCCCATTTATCTACATATAGTATACCACTTACACAGCCCTCAAACCCTCAGATAGGGCAGTGCCTTGGATCCATAGAACAACTCCTAGAAAATCTTAGGAAGGGCAGTAGAAATTTTCTTACATAAAATTCAGATATAGTTATTTGCTGCAAATGTCAAGGAATGTGGAGCGATACTATATATTCAGCATTTAAACAAAACTACTTAGTCAACCCAAGTGGATTATCCTACTACATCATATGTTGCCTTTATAATTCATGTTACTAAATAAAAAGTTTGTATGAGTTGTATCAGAGTACGTACAGATAGCAGGTATTATACTTCAAACAGAAAGTATCATAGTGTTTGACTAAATAAGGAAAGGATGTATTAATTTTTTTAATTTTAAAATGTAAATTAATGTTTTAAAAAGATGTGTTTCAAAAGTTTTGAAATGGTTGTTTTAAAAACTTGATAAAACTTAGCTGTATTTTTCCTCTCTTCCAGCTCTTGTGAGGACAGGTCAAAGAAAAACTGAACATTCTAGAACAAGCAGGCATCTGTTTTGCTTTACAGAAGCTTTGCAGGAGCTCACAGTTCCCACATACTGCTCCACAGGGAACAAATGCTTATTAGTTGAATAGCACTGTTGATGTTCTACTGTATTTTCCAGCAGAACATTTTTCACTGAAGTCTTGTTTTCAATCATTCCTTTTAGTGGGAGCAAATTCCCTGCTGCACATTCATGTAGTAGAGAGATTTAATATTCACAAAAGAAGTGCTGAACAAAGTACAAGCACTTCAAAATCTTCTAGTTACAGATAAGTATATACAGATAATAATAACACAGATAATAATAATACAGATAAGTTTGATTACATAAGGAAGTTACAAGTAATAAAGCTTTCCCCATATCACCTTGTCTAACGTTATTTTACCTGTAACTCCAGACATTGAAAGATAGAGACTATGGGAAAAGCAGTTGTCCTGAGGCAGAAAATTTGCAGCATGTGGGATCCTTGGCTACACCTACGTGCCTGATGGTAGAATAACCAGTTAAGTTTGAAATAAAAAGACAGCAGTTCCCTGAAACCTAAAGTACTTTGGCACAGACCCAAAGAAGACAGGCACAGTAACATAATTTCCAAGCTCATAGACCTTCAAGAGCAGCCCTGCCCAAATCCAGTTTTAATATACAGGAAACGAACTGACATCTTGGAGGAGTTACAAATAATGTATATATCTACATGCTGTACAGGAGAGTAACCAGGAAAAAAAAAAAAGAAGTTTTATAAGAGTCTGAACTCTGACCAGTTTCCAAAACTTAGAAAAAGGTGAGCAGAAATATTCAAATTCCAGAGTCTTTGGTTAAGAATGGGCCCATAGCTCTCTTTAAAACTACAGAAGGAAAAAGGAGGTTTGGTGCATTTAGCTTTTTCCTAGGCTTAGTATCAAATCTCCTAACACAACCTTGAGAGCCTGGATGTATCCAAGCATCTCTAATTTCTAGGCCACAGTGTCAGTCTCTTGTGGGTGTCTGGCTTACATTTTTTGGTGCACAGTGAGACATTTTAACAGGAGGATCGAAGTATTAACCCTAATGATTCATCTGCTGTCTGAGGAACTGGAAGACATGGAGTTTCAAAACTGAGAATGCAGTCCTCTCATGTCCTGAGTAAATGATCTGAGCAAATTAAACAGTTTCTAACAAATCACTTAGCTTTTTCTTACTCATCTTACCACCAGGTTGCAAAGAAAGGCTGAAAGTTGCTTATAAAGGACAGATTGTAGGTTTTACCTCTAGTATAAAATAATAATCTTGTTTACTACTAGATTCTTTCCTTCAATATTGATACTGTTGCTCCAGCATAGAAAGTTCTAAGAGGAAAATTCATGTATAGCTTTTCTTCCCAAATTGTATTTTTCTTTTCAGACAAGGTCTAAGCAGCTGGATTTGCCCCTGGTTAAAGTTCTTAATTTATATCATGAAATGCATGAAAAATATTGAAGTGGAAATATCTTCTATTTTTAAAGGATTTATTTTATGAAATTATTTTTCAGCAAGTAGAATAAGCTCCTTTTGAGTCTTGGAAAGGAAGCAAATGAAAACACACATGTTAAATAATTCCTTCTACATTTCCATGCCTTACATGAGGACAACCTATAGACAAGTGAGATAATTTTAGTTTTATTCTCCTTGAAAAAGTTACAAAGAAATATCAGCTAGATATATATTTACTTCTGTATTCTGTCTCCCAGGAAAAAGAATATTTTTTCTTTCATGTATTAGAGCTTGTTTCTTTTAAGATTCACTTTTATCTCATGCATTCATATGTTACAATTATAACTTCACATAATATTCAATATTCCTAAATTTTCAAAGAATAGTGAAAAGACTAACTCAGTTACAAAAGAAGAAATGCAATATAAAAAGCAACATGGGTAAGGGAGAAATAAATTACCTCATAATTTTATTGTTATTCTTATTGTCTCTCTTAAACAATGACATTTTTCCCCTCTTTATTTATGGAGGCTGTTTAGTCTCTAAGCAATCATCCTCCTGACTTTTTGATTTATAGACAAGATTCAAACCATACTACATGATGATACTCTTACCTGAGTAGTATAATTTCTTTCCTTCAAGTCCCTAATTTGGAGATTGTGCAAATGGAAAGCTCTGTAAGCAGGCTACAGCAGTACAGGCTGCATTACATAAAATGAAATGAGCATTGTTCCTTTCCCACAACAGCACGAAGACACCATAAGAAAAATAATAGAACTGCAGTGTATTTCTTATCTGCCAGGGATCCTCAGCTGTCTACCTGAGTGACAATAATTATGAACACAGTAGGTAAATGCCTGCCTGTGCATGAATGTTTGGAAACCATACCTCTTCTTTTCATTTTAGTAAGGCAAAAGTTGCTCAAGAGCTCATCCTACAGTTTCTGCTCTGCAGACGGGTGACTCAGCCGACTGTGTGTATCTGAAGTGAAAACTGACACACAGCTAACAAAGAGAGAAAGATTTGTAGTTTTCAGCTCCCAACCAATGCAGGATGAAAAGGTGGTAGTAACTGTACAACTGCTGCTAAACTCACAGAAATTAATCTAGAAGTGACAACTGAAAAGCCATAAGCTTCAGCAAGGAATATTAGGTTTGAGAGATGAGGTAAAAGGCTGGAGATGAAATGTTATTCTCTGAAATACAGGCTAAGAAGGATAAATCTGTAACTCCCAAGGGAAAGACTTAAGAGGGCAGTGCAAGGAGCAGACACTTTGCAAAGCAGCTCAGAAGTACACAGGATAAAAATCTGCTTTCTTGGAGCTGCAGCATAAATTCAGCCTTGAAATGCAGCACAGTGGATTTCTGAAGCTATTTTCAGTATGCAATGTATAATAGAAGAATTTATTCTAACCTCTAGCCAAAACCAGATTTGATAGCTTTGTCAGATCTTTCCCCTGCTCTGTTGCTTGGAGTTTAGGGCACAATTCAAACCTTTGCCATGTTCTTCTGAAGAATAATGTGCAGGCAGCCTGTCCTGGAGGCACACTCTTGTGATGCTTAAAAGAAGAGTAATGAAGTAACTCTAGTCAACACGACTGTAGTCCTTGCCTCAGCTGGAGACCTAAAAAAATGGTTGGTTGGCTGAATAAATCCCATGTTACTCTTGGACCTGTACCTCACTAAATGTTAGAGAAATGAGAATGGAGTTTAGATAAATTACAGGGATTAAAAGAACTATAAAACACACTCTGTAGTCCTACCAAACTCTGTTGTACAAAAATGCTAGATATTCAGCTCAGCTGTTTCATGCCATTCATATGGTTTTTTATTGAACAAGAGGAAAAGAGTTAGTTTTTAATGTTCCTCTAGGTACTGTAAAATGACACAATGGAAGCATGGCCTTCCTGGACTAAACAGAATTAGTAGAAAATTTACAAGATATATTGATATTCAGCTGGATCATAAGTTTGATCAAAAATTTTTTTCTTCATGGGTTGGAATAGTACCCTAATGGTGGTTGAAAGGGAAGAACTTAGCAAATATGACAGCAGAAGTACAAAAAGGAGTATTTTGGAGTTGGCAAGACAATTGTGGTTCAGAGGTGTGGAGTGTCTCAAATGTACAGCTTGCCCTGAAAAACAAACCTTGTTTTTCTGTAATGGTGTAGTCCTTGGACAGAGCGGATAAGAGATACTAATACTTCCAAGACACCTCAAGAAGTCTTCAAGACAAATTTGTTGGATGTCCACAGTCTTACCTATGAGATTATGGGCTTTTAATGCCTACAGCTGACACTGATTTAGTTAAAATACAATATTCTCTTAGTATGTATGTGTACAACAAATATAAATAGCTTGGTTCCAATAAGTACTATAAAGTCATGTGGACTGATGTGGATTGAAACAAACCCTTTGTATAGATTAGATCAGTTAAACAGACTATCACGGTAGTTTCATTTTATGTTCAGATATTCAAAACCCTGCATCAAGTATTCCAGGCACAAGTCCTGACAGCAACTCCTCATCCAATGCATTATCTTTTCCTCCTGCTCTCTCCGTGTGACCACACAGAGTTTTACTTTCATTTTTTCATACTTATTGCCAGCTTTGTGACAGACCATTTTCTAAAGAGAAATTTCCACAGACCAAATCCAGCTTTCACAATTGTTCCTGGCCCTTGGCAATGCCAGATGATTCTAAATTCAACTTAGTTTGCCAGTTCTTCATTTCATCTCAGGAGGAGGTCTGTTAGCCAGTACATGTTTCACCCGCTAATTACCTGGAATTACTTTAGGCTCCTAAAAATGAGTTGTGTCTTTAAAGAGAGCAGCTTGTTGAAAGGCTACAGTGCCACATGTACACAAAGTTCTTGAGTTTTCCTGCGAAATACTCCCTTTGGTCACCTTCTCTTCCTGGGATGATAGCCTTGTTGTACCAACAATTTATTATGGTCTGTTTTTACATTGCAGATGTGCAAGACCTCAGACTTTGGGTTAACAGAGACAGTATTAATGTAATCTAACCAGTCTTGTAACTTCTGAACACTATTGTTCAACATAAAAATTTGTTTTTTCTGTCCTTTCTTTCCAGTTCTTCAATGACACCACTTGAATTTTCTGTGATTAGTAATATCTTTCTAGAATTAACTAAGAACAAACACTGGTCGCTAGACATACAGTAACAAATACATTGCAAACTGCACTCTACTTCAGCCAAAGCAGCTGTTTTGCATCCAATAACACAAAATATGGCATTTCTACTGCCTTTCTCAATCTTCATGTGTTTACAACCTGCAAACATAGCACACTGCATTTCACTGAAAAAAGTCCCTACTAATCCACCTGATCTAGATTAGATTGGCCTGGTCCTGCAGACCACTATACTATGTGATAGACTCTGTTGTTTTCAGCTATTTCTGTTGTATAAAAAGGTTCACTTTTTCCACCACCCATAAAAAAGTGAGCTCGTATATTAATGAGGCCAGTGACTGACTGTCATTAAAATGTAGCCACTAGAATTTCCTTCCAGAGCATTGTATTTCCAAGTCACCAGTTATAAAAATGTCTGGTAGCAGTTATAATAGTCACTAGAACCACCTCATAGTGAAAAAAAAAAAAAAATCCATTTTAGCAAGAGGCCGAATATCATGTCAGGCTGCAGCAAATGTAAGTAAAAAAAAAATATTTATGTTCTACTCACAAAGCAGTAGCAAGAGAGATCATATAGTGAGAGCGAACAGCAAGAATTTTCAAAGAATAGGAATAAGCACAGTTAATAAACATTTAAAGTGATGTATATATGATAAAATTTCTGATTTGGCTTTAGGTCATCTCTTTATGTAATCTGAGTTGAGTGCAAGACCACTGAAATTATTTCCCTAGACAAAATACAGTGTCCTCTGATAGAAATACTCTGATAGAAATGTTAGAGGCATATGAAGTGTGATGAAGTATTGCCTTTGCTATTAAAAAACCCAAAACAAACAAACAAACAAACAAACCCCACACAAAACAAAACACAAAACGTAAGCTGCAAAACTTGTCACAACATTAACACTTGGCATGGGCTTCTGTGGTGCAGTAAATGTAAGGAGGCAAATAAGAAACAGGTATCATTAGGGAGAGAGGGCTTCTGTAGGTGTGAATCTGAACATGAAAAACTGCAAGGGATATGATTCCACATTCTATGACATTATTGTGAGTTGATTCATTTATTTCCTCAAATTCAGGGTCCTATATTGTGCCAACTCTTCTGCCAGATAGTTTCTGTAGATTAAGTATTTATGGACCTGACAGCACAGTAAAGACACCGTTATGTTCCTTATCCTTTAGAATCCCTAAAGAGAAATGTCTTGGGTTTTATAATTACTATGTATTTCAGTGAAGTTGTTACAAGACACAGAACACGTTTAACAATACAACACATATAGTGCAAGTTTGTACAGGTAAACACTCTTCTGCTCAGAATGAAGTCTTCATGATTTCAAGCCCGCAGTTTGCTAAGAAGATGGTCTGATTATAAATCCATTCCTTCCTGTTCTATTCCCACAGTGATAACCACGTAATGGAATACAGCTTCTCAGATATTTTACCACATAGGCCATTTGGAAAATATACACAGTGTATCTGCAATCTTTGATAGCAGACCAGTAACATGAAGAGAGCTTTAGACTCTTAATTAGAAGTTATATTACTGAATTATTTTCTTTAAATTGCTTTGAAGACAATACACATTTATTAATCAGGTAACACAGGCAGCCCAACAGGAGCCAGAAGCTCAGGTGGACTTCAGGTTTAGCATTTCCAGAATTTAGTTTTTGCCTTATTTTTGCTATCAAGCCTTCTATTTCATTAAAAAGCAATGAACTGGATTGACAATGTAATATATTTAACAATCATTGGCAGAATAATCCACTCCTAAGATACTCTGCTTGAACTGTTTCTGCATATACCTACCCAACAAATTAGCCTTTTCTGCTAGTGGTGCCATTATTCAAGAGTATCAAAGAAAAATTTGAGACACCACATGAAGAGTATCTGTCTTATTGAATTTTACTATTTGGGTACTACTGCATTCAGATCAATTATTTTTAATAGTATTTATGTCTCAGGAGCACTCAGCTTTAATCATGAGCTTGGTCATGAGCAGGATTGACTGGTCCTAATCATTTCCATTTTGCAAATTTAGGCCTCAGAACTGCAAATACATATGCATGAATGATGTATATAGTCCCACTGAATTCAGACAGTGGAATCAGGATTTTAAAGTTATCTGCATTATTCTTATACTGTAAACCTTTATGATTGGCGGTTCTAGGATTCTAATTCTAAAAAGTAACACTCTGCCCTTGAGGCTTCACAATGTTTATTGTGCTCTTTACACTTCTGTTAGTTGCTGGGCACTTGGACACCCCCTCCCCCCCATTGACAGCTCTAAGCAATTTGGTACCTTATCCATATCAGGATCATTAATCTCTACCTTGTTGCTGGGACTTCAGATAATTTAAAAATCTGCCATGTTATCTTCTCTTGATGGTGGGAGCCCAACCATTTCACAAAGGAACACTAATTACATTAATCAGAAGAGTTCCCAAAATTAAGGTGATAGAGAACTGATTTTTAGGTGAATTGCATATGTAATACCGTACACCTAAACTGTAATCATATATATACTACAGTATGGTAACCACTAACTGTTTTAAAGGGCCATCCCTATAGGAATGCCTTTTTTCCCTTATACACAGGGCACGCAATGCTGCAAGCATTCTGAGTGTTAAGCACTGTGCTATTCATCAGGTCTTCTTCATAAAATTAATTAAGAACCAAAAGTATTGGTCTTTTTTGAGATATTAAGGAAGCTCAGTTAGCTCTACTGGTATGCTGTTCCTCTTGAAAAAAATTCTAACCAAGAACAATGTGTGTTTTAACCTTTTTGTGCGTAGACTATTCTGGGATGGGCCTAGGACATGAGCTGCCATTTGTTCTTGCAGATTCTCTGATTCTGCTTTATTTCTGCAAGCGACTAGATACTTTCCACTATAGTCTTTCTTCTTTTTCTCTTTGCCAAGAATAATGGATGACTCAGTAGTAAGAAAAAATAAAGAAATCAGCAGAATCTTTGGAACTGTACCAAATAACAACATATTTTCAGTTGCAATATAGATAATACCTTTTCTTAACATCTCTCAATAAAGAAAATGTAAAGACAAGTTAGTGTTCTCAAATAGTTCAACAGGCTTAAATTATGTATGTTTTCTCACTTCCCCAATTACAGGACTATTAGAAGATTTTAGATTTCCCTGACTCAATAGGCACATTAGATTGGGCCAAGTATTTCACATTTAATAAAACACCATAAATTTAAGAGACTAAGCTGATTTGATTTGATTTAATTTAACTTACCTAGTTAAAATTTGATATACATTATCCTATTTTAAATGTATTTGGTATAGCATGAACTCATGTCTCCATTAAGTTTCTCTACATTTTAAGACACATTTACTTTATAAATATGATCTTACAAAACTGAAGTTACAGTACTGAATGCTAAAAATATATTTGGGAATTTAAAATGTGAACATAATAAAAATTAATTACTACATCAGCATTTTGCACACACTGCTATTATTTTTAATAGATTGCACTATAGCAGAATTAGTGACCTAGGTAGATAATCAAAATTAAAAGCACACATTAGAGATTAATGAATCTGAATTACTGAAATACATTTTGACACAGCAGTTGTTTCATGTCAGTTCAATGAGTTTTACTCAGGGGATACAACTTCTGGCCATAATCTACATGCTTCAAATGATAATCTGCTTTACACACAACTGCTTTTTGTCTGAATTCATTCAAAATCTAATAAGAGCTATACTTCTAGTCTTTCATCATTTATGGCATTTAATAGTGATTCTTAAAACTGTTCATAGGATGTCGTGCATTCAAGAAGACAGAAAAATTAGTGTTTCCTTGCACAGATAATATATGCCTCTCATGACCTGAGTAATGTCTGATCTCAATTAAATACCTATTTAAAATGATATGGTGTCATTTTTAGCATATTTTTCCAGACACACACACAAAAAAATACCAGAAGAAACCAACAGTCAGCCTAAGTGCCTGAGTGTAAAGGTACCTAAAGAATCTAGAAGCAAGGAGAGGTGTTGAAAAGTTTTGAATTTATAATCACCAATTATTTGCTTATAGGTGATTCAACACAGACAGAGCCAAAAGGATGAAGTGTGTCTCAGATTTGAGGTCAGCGTGTGAGGGCATTAGGACTGAACAGCCTTTATATGTGTATTCAAAGAGTAATTAAGTCACTAACACAGGAAAGATTTATGCTCACATATAAAAGATATGTTATTTCCTTCACTAGGAACTCAAGCTTTCAGTATTTGCAGAAAGATAGTTACTCTTAGAAAGTTCCAAGCACTATACTTTGAACAGTAACTGGTTACCGAAAAGTTAAATGATATTTCCAGTTATCAGTAGGTTATTCTTAACTGCTCATTAGCCCTGGGCTAAAGAAGAAAAGACATATTACAAAGAAACAAAATAGATGAATGAAAGATATATAATCTAAATGTAAAAGTTACTCCCTTTTCCTCCTGGTTCAAGCTATTAAATGTGGCTCAAGTGTACCCTGATTCAAGCAATTACAACACTAGAAGCCACCTAGATTTAAATTTAAATCTTAAAATCTCACTTTCTCAAAATCTGTTACATTCTAAGAAAGTCTTATTGGAACCTGAATGAGAATAGGAGGTTGGGGTTTTTTGGGGTTTTTTTTCCATTATAACCAGGTAAAAAATATTCAGAAAAAATGTGGAATAAAATGCTGGAGAAAGTTAATATACCACATATTCAGAGGAAGTAGAACTATTTTTACCAATTATATCCCATGTAAATATTCAACTGAGAGGGGAAGAACAGGAGAAACTACTTGTCCTTGACAAAATCTGGTGCCTTGATTAGTATTTCTGCTACAGCTTTTGCTGTTTTATATAATCTTATACACACATGCATGAGGTACAGTTAAGTGCAGGAATCTGAATATTAAAAATTAATGCCTTTTGATATCATAATACGTCACAGTCAGCCAATATGAGAAGATTACATTCAATTCCTTTCCCTTATTTTTTGTACCAGTTTCAGAGAACAGTGTATTTTCAATTCAACGAATACCGCCTTCCCACAGAAATTTACATTCGTTGTTCTCTTTGAAGAATTTGCGCCTAACAATTCAAATTGATATAAACCAGAAACACAGCTTTGACAATCCACCATTTCACCTCAAATAAAAGGAGAAAGATATAAGAGAGTGAAGGGCCTTCATGGGCTGAGGAGGCTGAGAGGATTTTTCCAAGCACCAAAGACAAATGGATGTTTAGCTCACTTTGACGCTTTTGATAATTCCATTCATAGACTACCGAGTCATTAAGATTTCACAAAGGGTGCATAAGACTGGCTTTTTCTTCTTTTTCTAGTTCAATATATGGCAGATAACAATTTTTGCTTAAAAGCTACAAGCAGACCCCCTGTATTTTGTCCTTTCTATGACATTTACTTAAGTACTTAAGTCATCACTATTCGGTATGTCCCTGCTCTTCAAAGTTTGCAGTTGAATTAGAGTACATTTGTGCTTTTTTTTTTTTTTTTAGTTGGATACACAATGAATGATCTCATTTTTGAATGGCAAGAAAAGGGAGCAGTTCAAGTAGCAGAAGGCCTCACTTTGCCACAGTTTCTGTTGAAAGAAGAAAAAGATTTATGTTACTGCACCAAGCATTACAATACAGGTAGGAAAGCATATTAGTGATTAAAACTGAAAAGGCATCTAGCATTTATTGTTATTTTGGAGAGTTGTTGGGTTTTTTGAAAATATTTTCAGTGAACTCACAAGAAGATTAAAACATACAGGTACATTGTGCAGGATAATGCAAACTTAAAGAATTGGCATAATGAAACAAAACTACGTTCAGGCTGATCAAATTTCAGTAAGCTTAAGAATATACATACCTGAAAAAATTCTGAAGCAATCAGTCAGGAGGTTTATTTTTGCAGCAGGTGCCATGTCCACATCAAATCTGTGGGTTCTGAAGCACTGCTGAAATCCAAAGGTCCGTATGCTGTGCACTAGGTATGGCTGGGTTCAGTCAGGAAAAAGGGACATGGGGTTGCCATACCAGCTGTCCCTGCCCTGGTTCATACAGCAAGGGGACAATGCAAACAAGCTGAAAGCATCCTTAGTGTACAGTGGCCAGGTTTTCAAACAAGATGTGGCCTTTCTGAGATGAATTCTGAATTTCTAAAACATCACTTCAATAACTGGACAATCACAAGCCTAATAATCCTAAGAAAACCATGTACCAAAGGCTAAGAATGCACAGCTTCCGTTTCCTTATGGGAAAAAAAAAAAAACTAGAACTCTTTCATTCTAATCTATCTCTCTTAATTTCCCAATATGATTCCAGTACTATTTTAATAGATCAAGCATATCTTGAAATTTAAGTTTGGAACTCATTTATTTGGATTCTGCTGAAATGGCAGAAGTGATAAAATTCAATAGATGGTGTTCATAAGGAATGTACTGTTGAAACTGAGTAAGAGTGCACTTCAACACTGAGTTTTATCACAGCTGCCATGGTGCCCTAAGAAAGAGAAAAGTTCTTCAATAATTTCCATTTAGAGTGGTGAGGTATTTCTAGAGACATTTTGAAGTGTTCTCTGAAATACATTGTAAATACATAACATGCACTTTCACTGCACAAATACTGATATCTAGGTAATCCTTTAAAAACTTCCAGAAAGGGAGATACATATCCTATAGCAGGGTAATTTTTATCATTCAATTCTCCCTTTGTTAATCATAATAATGAAAGTAATACTATTTTATTTTTTTTTTTACCATAAACCTTATGACAAACAAGAAAACTTGAATTATATAAGCAACCTCTTCTTTCTTTTTAGGATTCTTCTCCTTTTGTGCTAGTTCAACATGAATCTGTAACTGTACTTCTATAACCTCTATAGTGATATTAGCAAATGATAAGTAGTGATAGAAGGCATGGTCCTAATTTTTTTTAAAGTCACATGACACACCAAAAATCTCTTACAGAGGAATTAAAACATAACTGTCATACTTAATCTGATATTGAACAGAAACCTGTCAGAATTCCTGATGATTTCCAAATATCTCTCCAAATATCTCATCCAAAGTTGAATTATAGTCTTACTCATTTGTCTGAGAACATTAATTACAATCACTGTAGTTTAAACCTTTTGTTGTTGACTGAAACTTCAACTTTTCCAGATTTTTGAGCCTCTACTTTTTTTCTTCACAACCTATGTTTCAAGCCTATTTACATTGATAATCATTTCTTCCAAGTAGGAACAGGAAAACATTCTAGGCCTAGATGTAACACACTAGGTTGCATGGTATCAACTTATGTTCACAGCCTTTTTCACTGTGGCCCTAAACTGAGCTGAGAAGTCAGAGGAACAGGTGTTATTACCTGCATGTGAGGTCTCATGAGTCTCAAAATATATGTGAAAACGTGCTTTTATCATTGTCAACTGCTGTCACATTTAGGTGGGAAAAGGGGTTTAATGTCATAACTCTGGAGGACAGCATGGCCAGTCATCATTCTGTTGCACTTCTGTATTGCTTTGGAATTTCCATGGCCAAATGGGAGCTCTAAAATGTGAGTGCAGCCCACTACCCTGAAAAAATGGCTGAAGTTTATGCCTCTATTTAAAAAATAATTGGGCCATTTAATTTGCTGTAAAAAGTCAAGCCATATACTAATACACAAAACCCAGAAGCCTGGATGCAAGCCCCCAGCATATGCTTCAGGGTGGAGACTATAAAAACCTCAACAAATGAGAAGACGTGCACAGCTGTGGGACCTGCCTATGATGGGCAGGGGTGTGGAAATGCAACGCTGAGTGGCACTAGCTTCAGGCAGAAGGGTATGTCCTCACCAGAGGAAGCAGCAGAATGGCCTGCTCCGAGTTATAACACCAAAGTCACAGTTACAGATCTGGAAGAACTTGGCAAACCAGAAAGGATAGACTTACTCATGCAGGACTGTTGTGATACTCTCCTCTCCAAGATGACAGTATTTTCTCCAGTGTATTTATTTTTTCATTCAAGTCTTCAGTATGATGTTAATTTAATCAAATTAGAGGGTTTTTTGTTTCTGGGAAGGTGGGAGTACCTTTCATTTCTTTGTTTCAAGCATTATTATTAAGTACCATATGTAGGCTATAGAAAACCCCAAACGTTGTATTAAAAGACAACAACAACTAAGAATTTCTTTTCCTCTCTTATGTCACTTGGATTTGTGACCACTAATGTGCTTTCTTAAGGCTCCTACAATGAGATACTGTAGACAGGTACTCCTTTAGGATACTCCACAACAAACAAAAAGTAAATAATTATTCAAAACTAGTAATAAAGCCTATTTCTCTAAGAGAGAAGATAAAATTATTTCTTAAAAGAATGCTAAGCATCTGCAGCTGGTATGCAGTAAATGACCAAATAAGAGTTTTCAATTTATATGTAGTTACAACACAGGATGGAAAGCCCTTCTGAGAAATACCACAAAATGGAAAAAACAAACAAAAAAAACCCAAACCAACAAAAAAAAATACCTACACAAGAACAACAACAACAAAATAGTCTCCCTGTGAAACAAATTAACATGAAGCTTCAGGACAGTATGTGGTGTCCTGGTTTGAGCCAGGATGAAGCCAGTTTTCCTTTTTACTGATTTTTTTTCCTTAAGTGAGCTTTCTTTTAACTAGCAACACTCTGCTCTAGCTAGACCTGATAAGACAGTGGAATGTTTTTCTAACTGCTGGGTCTTCAAGGTTGCACCTTCACTCTGCTGGCTCAGACACTACAGGGAGATCTATGACCCCCCCATAGGAGGCTGAATTAGACAGACAGCAAAACTGGCCAGAGATATTCCATTCCATATATCTACATAAGCTCAGAGGAAGGTCAGAGATCACAGAAGACAACTTCCTTCCTTCTTCCTCTTTCCTTCTCTCCCATCCATGGCCGGCATCTGGGGAGGACTCTGTCCATCCGTCACCATTGACCCTTAGGCTTAAGCTCTCCTGACCCTCATCGCTCTGTGCTTTCTCCAGCAGCAGCTCCAGAATTTCTCAGGACTGTTCCAGCTCAGGGGAGTGCTGTGGGAGTTGCTGGGGGTGGGGGGAGGTGAGAGGCTTTTGCTCATATCTGAACATATTTGTATATAATTGTATATATTTTCTTATATCATTCATTAGTGTTTAGTTAAAGCTGTGTAGTTCAGTTTTTAATCCAGCCAAGTATCTCTCTTTTTCTCTCTTCTCCTTCCCTACCTGGGTGGGAGGGGGAGGGGATCGAGAGCATTGTTGTCAGACCTGAGCCAGACGGTGACAACAATTTATTGGTGCCCAACTTGGGGCTTGAATCCACGACCCTGAGATTAAGAGTCTCATGCTCTACCGACTGAGCTAGCCAGGCAAAAGTTTCTCATCTTCCCCCACCCCCAGCAACTCCCACAGCACTCCCCTGAGCTGGAACAGTCCTGAGAAATTCTGGAGCTGCTGCTGGAGAAGCACAGAGCGATGAGGGTCAGGAGAGCTCAAGCCTAAGGGTCGACAGTGCTGGATGGACGGAGTCCTCCCTGGACGCCAGCCATGGATGGGAGAGAAGGGAAGAAGAAAAAGGAAGGAAGTTGTCTTCTGTGATCTCTGACCTTCCTCTGAGCTTACGTAGATATATGGAATGGAATATCTCTGGCCAATTTTGCTGTCTGTCTAATTCAGCCTCCTATTGGGGAGGTCATAGATCTCCCCATAGTGTCTGAGCCAGCAGAGTGAAGGTGCGGCCTTGAAGACCCAGCAGTTAGAAAAACATTCCACTGTCTTATCAGGTCTAGCTAGAGGAGAGTGTTGCTAGTTAAAAGAAAGCTCACTAAAGGAAAAAAAAATCAGTAAAAAGGAAAATTGGCTTCATCCTGGCTCAAACCAGGACAATGTGGAAACTCAGCAGTGCCTGTATCATCAGTGTTTCATGCACAAATGAAAATGAACCACTGTAACCACAGCTTGAACAACAAACTGTAGTGACTAGTTGGAAAAGGAAGTTATCATCCTTGCACTCTAGGAACTTCCTGGATTGTTTGCATTTAGCAGAGCTGTTCTTCCAACAGATGTCAGGGTGGTTGAAGCCTCCCATGAGGACCATGGCTTGTGAATGTGAAGCTTCTCCAATCTTTCTATATAGTACCTTGTCTATATTATGCTCCTCCTCAGGCGACCTGTAGCAAACCCCCATGGTGATGTCGCCTTTGCCTTTCTTCCCCTTAATCTTAACCAATAAACCCTCTGTTGGCTCCTCATCCATCCCCAGGGAGAGCTCCATGCACTCCAGCTGGTCTTTGACATACAGGACAACACCCCAATCACTTTTAAACACATCCAGGGATGGTGACTCAGCCACCTCTCTGGGAAACATGTTGCAATGTCTGACAACCTTTTCAGTGAAAAAGTTCTTCCTAATGTCTAATCTAAACCTCCCCTAGCACAGCTTGAGGCTATTTCCCCTTACTCTATCAGCAGTTACTGGTGAAAAGAAAGCAGCCCATACTTCTTATCAGTGTCCTTTCAGGTACTTGTAGAGGGTGATAAGGCCTCCCCTCAGCCTCCTGTTCTTCAGACTAAACAGCTCCAGTTCCCTCAGCCACTCATAAGACTTGTTCTCAAGTCCCTTCACCAGCTTCGTCAGTCCTCTTTGAACACATTCCAGCCCCTCGGTATCTTTCTTGTATTGAGGGGCCCAAAACTGGACACAGTAGTCGAGGGGGGGCTTCACCAATGCCGACTACAGAGAGACAATCTCCTCCGTGGTCCTGCTTGCCACACTGTTTCTAATACAGGCCACAATGCCATTGGCCTTCTTGGCCACCTGGGCACATATATGAGACTACACCAGTCACATATATGAGACATCTCATATATAACTCATCTAGCTCTACACTGCCAAACACTCGAAAATCATAATTTCCAGTCAGGCTGCATGATCATAGATACAGCTTGAACGTCTGATGATGAGGGAAAGTCAAGTGTCTTTATAAGCAGTTTCAATCAGCAAAATATACTCAAATTGCATTTCATATTTCAGTGCAAACTGCAAATAGTGTCTGGAGACTGCACTAACAAAGTGTTTTTTTATTACCCTATCTCCTTCTTAGAGATGTTTGAAAATAATTTTAGCTAACTTATATGTAATCAAATTTATCAATGCATTCTCTTGAAATACCCGGCTTTGTACACACACACATTTTATGGAGTGTCTTGTTCACAGAATTGCAGAATGACAGAATCAAAGAATGGTAGGGGTTTGGAAGGGACCTCTGTTTATTTAAGACATTTTATCATGGGAAGACAAAAGGACAGAAAGTATTTAAATGTATTTCAGTAACAAACAGGATGCCTTTCTAATGATGATGTAACATTCTAGGAGGAATAAAAAGGAAGTCTTTTACTGAACAAAGTAGACTCAACTAGACTGTTTGCCTAGTGATGATTCTGATAATGACTCAAACAAGAGAAAGTAAAAGGAGCTGTTCTCACTCATGGAAAAAATAGTTTATATGCTTCATTCTTTTTCTTACTTCCTGTGAAAAATATCTGCGGTGTGATACATAACACACTGTATTTTGTCACCGAGAGGTTAGTTGTGGTTTTATTTTAGCAGATGCAGAGCAAAAAAAAAACACATAACAAAAGGCAGAAAGTGCCAATAGTCTACGTCATCCTTCTCCTGACAAACGGTTTAATTTCATTCTGAGTCTGTGTCTTGTTTTCAGCCAAACAGTTTTTTCAGTTAGAACATTAAGTTGCCCTCAGAAAATTTCTGTCAGTGTAAATAACTTTAAAAATAACTTTAATGAATTATTTCTTATTTATTTTATTATTTTTATTTATTTAATAAATAACTTTTTTAAAGCTTTGTATTTGAGGTTTGGGGTTTTTTTGTTCTTTGGGTTGTTTGGTTATGGTTTGTTTTTTTTGTTAATCCAGTTTGTCAGAGGACACTTGGAGCCGATACCCTCACTCTCATGAAAGACAAGAGCAACATTTGCCAGACTGATTCCAACATATGTTCTAGATAACCTAAAACATGAAGGCTCACACTTGCAGGGGACTTAATGAAAGTCTTGCTTAATTATAAGACAAATCAAAATATCATGTCTCTGGGTTCCAAACACACACATACACAAAGGACTAACTTTCTACTACCTAACCCACTGAAGTGTCCCAACTAGGGGTGAGATGAGTGCCAGAATATGTCTTAAGGAAGGGATGGAAAAATACAGCAAAGGGAATGAATAAGATGGCCTGCAGTTAGATCATATTAGGTTGCAGCTGAACTGCAATCTAAAAGCCTCTCACAAATTAATGTCAGTGTATGTTGTCTTATGATAGATATTTGAGTTAATATTGGTCATTTTTTCCTCCATACAAAGGTACAGAGAGTAGATAATATTCAAAGCATTGCAACAGTAACTATTTAGTGAGAAGCTAGGCATCCAAGGTATTAACCACTAGAAAACAGTGGAAGTGATAAAGTACAGTTGCATTAATCCATACAAACTCTGATTATTCAGTCAAACAACACACTGAGAATTGCAATTACTCAGGTACCATTTGTTCTGATCCTCCTTCTAGGACCACCATGACAGTATATTAGAAATACAATTTGTTTTGAGCTCTTTCTCCTTTGAAGCTAGTAGAGTCCTAGTTAGATTTTGCAAGGTGTGTAGGTTTTTTAACCCAGGATTTCTACTTTTTTTTTTTTTTTTTTAAATAAACTTTGTCTAGACATTCTACTTTATCCAGGCAAAGTGCTTACAGGTTTTCCATTTATAAAACCACTCTGTACAGCAACTTATGTGCAGACTATGGTTCCAAAACCTGTATATTCAGAACCTCATACTAGCATCAGGTAACTGGGATTTTATCTAGCTAATCTAGTTAAACCTCAATTTTATCCAGCTATCTCAAAAAAAAATTGCTTTTTATCTATCTACTTTAATTAATGTCTTCAGTGACACTTATGAGACAGCAAAAATTTATCCAGTAATTGGGCAAATATTCATCACCATCATCTGTACTGTATTTTCTGTTAATTTCTCCTGTTCCTTTCTCCTGTCTCCCTGTTTCTTGAGTCTACCTGTTGTTCTGTCTTAGAAGAGTCTTTAACTTTTGTTTTTAGAATAGAGGACTGTCTTTATTTTTCTCTCTATAGAGAAGTTTGTCAGTTGGCTTTTGCAGTATGTTATCTTTTCCCCATAAGAGAAGCAATTGTGACTTTTACAAGTCTTAAAAATGCTAAACACTGCAGAGGTTCAGAATAGCACCTAAAAATAAATGCTCTGTCCAACACAGTTTTTAAACTCAGATTGAGATTCAATGCTTAGGATCTTTACGGGAAGGACAGGAATTAAGCTGCTTGGGAAAGGGATTTCCAGGAAACAGACAAATGGGAGAAGCTCTATATTGTATTAAGGGATCTAAATCTAACCACTTTGGCTGAGCATATCCCAGCCACTGAAGAAGTCTGACTCTCCCTTTCTCCTTTCCTGCTGTCTCTCAATACTTAATCTCATGTTAAACCTGTGTCTCTAGCTGTCTCTCAAGGAGGAAAATGCAGTGCTGCAGGAGAGGACCAGCATGGCCCTTCAATTGCCCCAGAACTTTGTTAGCAAATCTCCTTAGCGAGTAATATTCTGACCTCTGGGCTGGCTGTTTGCTGGTCAACAGTCACTAGTAAAAACAGGATGGTGTAGTGTACATCCGTTTTGATAGATGTATAGGGATTTAATACAAAATATCTGCTTCCCAGATCTAAGACTCATACTCTGCAAGGCTGCATAAAGATTTATTCACATTTACTTAACTTCAATTTTACTAAACTTTGAAACATTCTCCATTCAGTGAGTAAAAAATTCTTACTGTAAGTAAAGAATTTAATGTAGTTTCATTAAACAATATAGTCTCTAGGCCACTGCCCTCTCCACATCCATAAAACATTTCACAGTAGATCAAATATTAACACTATCAATGACTTTTGAAAAAGAAAGTCAGAGTACAACTTACTTGTATCTCAAGCAGTATCAACAACTAGCACCTTTAGCAGATATCTCTCTCCATTTTGCACAGATCAACAGCTAAACTTCTGCACATTTAGTTCTTTAAAATAAAAATAAATTATTCATTTTATGGCTTGTTACAAAATTTTATTTCAGTTATTTAATAATTATTATTACTCCTATCTTTATTAATTATTTATCAGGTACACTGCTTTCTTGGCTCAGTTTCCTAAGGTGATTCTCCTTTATGAAAACGTTCAATGTAGCTTCAGAAACAGCTATTCAGACTTCCTGAGAAAGGCAAACATGACCATGACATTGTAAGGGTACAGTAAGAAGAGCTTCCCTCAAGGGATACATTAAGAGTTGCTAAAAGGGGAAAAATACATTTAAGTTCTACCAGCTAATGCCACTGGAGTACTTTGAGGCAAGATAAAACTTAAAAGAAGGACCCCTTATGGCCTGAAAACTACTACTTATGCTTGATTTCTCTTGTACATTCCACAGCACTGGCAGTGCCTTTTAATCATGTAGGCACACTGCTGCTGGCATAATTCACTGCTTAAACCACACCTGCCATGGTCAGAGGACGTTCTGCAGTGTGAAGGTGCGCTGAGGTAGAAAATGTTCTTTTTGGGTTACTCACAGTTGGCAACAACCAAAAAAAGAATATGTGACCTAGACACTGACTCCCAAGAAAACTTATACTTTCTGAGGAAAAAAAAATCATGTAGATTGACTGGAATACACATTATACCACTATAATATTGATTTCAGTGTGGACTGGACATCGCATCGCTGAATGCCAGCCCAGAAGATCTGACATTGTTACCAAAGAGCATGTGTAAAAGAGAGAAATGCACCATCTCAAGCATATATACCAGTACATTCACTTCATATGCATTGACATAGCGCCCGGCAAGGTAGCACTTTCAGTGCCCTTATCACGCTTGAATTCCTGGTTAGGTTAGACTTACAAACACAAGGAGCATTACCTCTGTTTCAGGAAAAAAAAAGTTTGTCTTTTAGGAAACCCTCAATAGCTCTTCTTTCGTTTGCATTACAAAAATCTGTATATTGTATGGATTGTGTGCACATCTGTACTTAGCTCTGGTCTGAAACCAGCATCAGGCCTTAATCTGTTATTCAGCCTCAGCAAAACTCCAATATCACAAATGTTTCATATACTCCTCCTAGGCATTCTCCATGGCATTTACAGTGCATATCAAAATGAACAAGACCTTAACTATTATGTACTGCAAATTAATTACTAGAGCAACACTCTTAGCTACTTGTCTATCTCCTTCCCAGCTGGGATGACTTTGAGGGTATGTATCTTCTCATCCATTCAAGAATCCAGTCATAGAATCATAGAATCATAGAATCCTAGGGGTTGGAAGGGACCTTGAAAGATCATCTAGTCCAACCCCCCTGCCAGAGCAGTCAAAGAGATTAAATGACAACTAATCTGGCTTTAAATTTGAAATGGAATGCAGGAAGAGAAAAGGAGCCAACAGCTGGATTCAGCTGGGAAACAGCAGTACAACCTCTGCTGGCTGCCCTCTAGCTGATGATCACATCTGCTAGTGCAAATGTGTTTTTTTTCCTTTCAGCTTCATTAGCCAAGTTTATGCAGGTGGTTCTGACCTTAGCCAGGAAGGGCAAAAACTAACATCAACAATTCCACACTTAGACCAGCAACTGCTTCAACTGAAGTGCTGAGACTACCTTCCAGCTGCTGCCTTTCTCCTCTGCTGTCTTCCACTGGTAAGAAGGCCAATAGTCAGCAGTGGAGTAACAAAGAAAAGTGTCTGCCTGGCTAGCCACCAGTCTCCCTGGGGAGTTGCCACATATTTTGTTTTTCAATGCTACACTGGAACAGAGCAGATGAGGAACACAGTGGTCTTGGTTGGGAAGCAGTAGACACATGACTTGGCATAGCCAAGACTTCACTGGGCCTAAGAAAAAGGCAGGAGTCTAAGTCACACATTTTGTGGAGTTAAAGAGATATTTTCCCACTTTGAGACACACTTCGCTTTCCGGTTTTAATTTGTTTTCTTCTGTTTGTTCTGGTTTTTTACCTTGATGTTTACAACAGTACAAAACCAAAAATCATTCCGTATAATTTCTCTGACACATCACTCGCTCCTAGTTCTGGCCTCATAATCCCATCTCTTTTCTCCCCTTTTCTGTGGTTACAATATATTCCATTTGCAGTCTTTTCATTCAGAATCTTATTTTGTTAGCATTCTGTTGTCCACAGCTATTCCTCTCTTTCTTCTTTGTTCAGACATACCTGGCAAACTTGCAACTACATGAAAATAATCCACATCAGAGCTAACTTATCATTTCTTGCTCCTTTTTTAGGACCACGGGGTTTTTTGTGCTGATATATCTGTAGTAATTCAAGCACACTTGAGTGCTCAGGAAAGAAGCTCAGGTCTCTTATCCCACCTTTCTCTGAGAATAAAAGAATGTGCAAGCAATACCCTATGTTTATTGACATTCCAGTTACGCATACATTACTCATTCTGACGTTCCTTAGTTTTTCTTCCTAATTTGTTTTGAAAGAATAATATAGGACCCTATAAGAAGAAAATGTTGCACATTGAACTGTAGTTCTCACTCATGTGATGCCAGATAAAACAGCTTTTCAAGAGATCTAGATTTAGTTGATGCATTTCTTTCATTACCACCACGTTTACTGTGATGTATGAGGGATCGCTGCTGTCCAAGCATGCAGATTTAACAGAATAAACATCACAAAAAAGAAATCTTCGCAGAAAGGACCAGCTTGAAGTAAGAATGTGATTCTTACTTCTTGAAGTAAGAATGTGACAAAGTCCAGTCAGTACATAATTTCTAGTTACATTGGGTATACTGAAATGCTAAGTTAAAAAATGTTTAATGTAGGTATATTTTTTAAATTCCTGGAAGAGAAACATAGGGAAAAATCCTTGGCTTTTCTGAAGTAAACACCAAAATTCACACTAACTTTCTTAAACCAGGACTTCATCCCTTGATTGAAGCAGAAATCAGTTTTGAAGCTGGGGCAGCAGATGGTTGAGCCAGGATTTAGGACACAGATTTCAGGAGTGTAGATAGGATTCAGGAAACACGAGCAATTAGGAAGGAAACTAATAATTGAACCAGCAGATATAAACTCATGAGAAATATCATGTCTTTTTAAAATTTAACATCATAACTACTGTCTTTCTAAATAGTTTTAGTGCCTCAGCAGAATAAAAACTTCATTTACAATGGCACCATAGAATGAACCAACGGCCTGTTAAGAAAACTATTATTAAAATAATGACATTCAGAAGATCTTCCCAAGCACTTAATATGCCTAGAATAAAAATAGTTCTGTTTGTCTTTGTCTGAAGCACATTTACAAATGACTTACACTATTGTCACAGCATAATCCACAATCCACTAAATTAGTATAGGATAAACTCATAAATAAGTCCATAAAGTTGTATATTCTCAAATCCTTAATTTCTGGTGAATCTCAGTCATTGTGCTTTTGAGTGTGAACAGTTTGAATGGGTATAGAGGAAGACATTTAGCAGAATCTCCTACTGACAACCCACACCGATCTTACTATAATTTTCCCATATTCATTGGATTAAAAAAAAAAAAAAATAATTAAAATTGAACCAAAGGATAAAGCAGATTTTATACAATGGGAAAGCAAGCCTTTTCTCCTTATGCAGCAGCATTTCCAAACAATAAGTGTGATCACACAGAGGAACTTTCCTGTGTTATAAAGAATTGTGGTTTGTTTTTTATAAGGAAAGAAGAGTTCCAAGGGTTACTGAATTCTTGAATTTTCTTTTATTTCTGTCCCTTTTCTTTCCAGTAGATACTCCTGTTATAATGGGGACCATGCATATTAAAGACCATTGAAGAGAAATCAAAACATTTCTCTTTCATTAGAGCACAAATGTATTTGACAGAGTGTAAATTCTTTAAGTGTGCAAAATATGTTGACAGTAAAGAACATTCTATTTCTATTTAGTATTTCTTCTTTGTTAAAAAAAGGAAAGTTTACATGTATCGAAGTCCGATTTCACCTTGAGAGGCAGATGGGTTACTATCTCATCCAGATGTACATACCAAGTCTCTTGATCGTCATTCTCTCCTGGGTGTCATTTTGGATCAATATGGATGCAGCTCCAGCCAGAGTGGCTTTAGGCATAACAACAGTACTGACCATGACAACACAAAGTTCCGGTTCACGAGCATCGCTTCCAAAGGTAGGCAGAATTTCCCTCTTTTGTACCACATTAGTACCAAATCATTACACTATGTTACAAGTAAACACCTTCAGTCAACCTCGTAATATGTGTTTTATTTATTAGCATTTAAGCATCTTCTAAAGGGGAAACTTTGGAATATTTATGGGTATTTTGAGTCACCAATCAAATATATTATATTTCTCCCCTTTCTCAACTGTTTAACCAACCACATACCTACCGAATTTCATAAACCTCAGGAAGCGCTTAGCATTTGACTAGACCGTCCTTTTCTAGATCCCAGTGTCTGATGACAGAACAAATACGACTGAATTTCTACAGGTCATGGATTCCAACCTGTTCTCAATGAAGTTCCTTTCCTAAAACCTGCCTACATTGTAAATTAATCCACTAGTTATAAAACATCAAAATGTAGAAAAATGTTAAGCTAAAGAAATTAGAACAATTGTATAAAGAATGGTTCACTACACAATCTAAATAGCTTAACGTATATTTCTGTAACTAGGTTTTCTGACTTGTCACTGCCGAAAAGATGTTCTTTTTATTTTACAGGTTGTTCCTTGACCATTCTCATGTGCATTTGCAGTTACCAGAAATAAAATATATACAATACAAACATACAAAGTCCATTTATATATTAGTTTTAACATGGTATTTGTAGGTTGGTTAATTTTGTTTTTTTCTAAGTAAACCAGACACCCTTAGCAGACGTCAGTGGGCTTTGTGCTTCAAATATATGGATCCAAAAGCATCCGAAAGTGCCATAAACAGAGAAGATGGAATACCATAAAAACTCAGAAAAGCAAGAACATAAGAGGTTATCAAAGAGAGCTACAGATGTCTTTTGTCACATTTTTGAGGCCTGAAGCTAGCTACATTTGCTAACGTGAAAAAGCTCTTGTAAATCTGAACACAGAGAAGGAACAGGCCTTGCTTTCCTAGTTCAGATTGTCCTGCAGCTGAGCTTGGCAATGAAGCATTGTAGTCACTTCATCTACTCTGTAATTGATTTTCACTGTGTCAAAATAACAGGTTTCATTTGAACCTATATCTTTGTTTTACCGTACCTATATTAGCAGAGAATGAACATATCAGAGCCCTCCATCTATCTCCCTTCTTCCTAATTTCTATTCCAGAAACTTAAAATCAAATTCATTATAACACAGGAATTCCCACTAGTCCCACTATAAGTTATCCTGTGGTTAATGACAAAAATATTAAACACATTTTGTGAAAGACTGCATTTTTTAAAAAGATGTTTAATTATTATAGATTGTTGTCCCTCTTACTATTTAATATTCATGTTAATTTTTGTTTTATAAAAGTTGTTTTGAGATGTGGAGATATTAATGCACTTCCTCCTGATGTGAAATACTAAGCTTCACATCTGGTGTTGAATATATTTAGTCTTCTACTCTATTCTCTACATAGGTGTCATATGTCAAAGCAATTGACATCTGGATGGCTGTGTGTCTGCTCTTTGTATTTTCTGCACTTTTGGAGTATGCAGCTGTAAACTTTGTGTCAAGGCAACATAAAGAACTTCTGAGATTTCGCCGCAAGAGGAAGAAGAACAAGGTAAAAGTAACAGGATTCACAACTTTGAAAGGGAGTCTGAGATTGATTTATGCCAGGATATAGGGTTAATTTGGTAAACATACTGCAGCTTAAAGTGGTAATATAAATAAAATGGCAGCACAGAATGAAATTCACTATAGGCAGAGGGTCACTACAAGGACTAGTCACTGCATAAATCCAACTTGAATTCTCAAATGAGGGATTAAGAGGGATTTAAGTGAGGCATGGGCCATGTGGGAGCCATCTGCACAAGCATGAATTTCACTCTGTTAGAAGAGTCAAATTATACTCCAGTGGATGAATGTTACTGGTACTTGCAGCAGTTTATACTGCATTGAGATTCAACAACCAATATTTCTAGTTTCATTCTACTATTGAGTTCAAAACCTTAAAAGCTGTGTTTCATGTAAATATTTTTTAAATAAAAAAATAGTTTTTCAGTTACTATTATTGGTGAAAGAACATTTTATTTTAAAAGCCTGAGAAGGCACTGGATTTTTCCTTGACATTAATTTAGTGTAAATTATTCATACAACTAGTAAGAAGCTTTAATACAGTAACAGTTATATTTATTTTATAGCTAACACTATCTAGACTACAGTAAAATAAATTACTAACAATGTGAAAAGTCAAACAGCCAAGGCTACCACAACAATATGTCACTCCTACTTCTGTTTTTTCAGAGTAAAGATTTCCCCAACTTACTAAATGAGCATTGGTGTCATGCAAAGCCTTTCCACTGGCTTTCAGTCAATATCTAGAATATTACTGTGAATGAAATTCGGACCATAGCAACATGACTCAGTTCAGCTATATTTTATTCCTGAAGACTGACCTAAATTTTCTGCTTACATCACAAGGAGAAGACCTTTCAAAAGTTGTTTGTCTTTTACTTAGAAGATATTGAAAAGCTGTAGTGCTGCAAAGCCTACTTAAGCAGTCTCTGCTAGCAAGACTCCATGTTAAAAGGCAGGCAGGACAGTCAAATGACAATGACATTTTCATGCATTTCCCTGTTCCTATGTGTTGAGCCTTAGACTTCTTTGGATGTGGAGAGACTCACATACTGCAGCCTAGCAGATGATTCACGCTGTATTTACCTGTTTTCAACATTTGTCCCTGTGAAAAATATCCTTTTTTCTTTTCATTGACAACAGCAGAAAAAACACTCTTTCTGAGACACAGAGGAGGAAAGCAGCACTTTTGTGACAGGGTGTTTGTTTTTGAAATATGGAGCTCTCTGAAAGCTGGTTAAAGGTTTGGAATGGGGGCAATGTGAAGGGCAGAGACAGTTTACTGGACAGGGGGCAACCGAGCCACAACAAATGTGGTGAGTGATATATTATGTGATTATACTTTTAGCCCAATCACTTTTTTTACCATGTACTGCATTTTCATCTGGATTTCAGACAAATTTACCATATTCAACTTCAATGATATATTTTCACTTCCTTAAATATACATCAATTATTATAACAGGGTTAGAAACTTTCAGGTAATATTACCTTCCTTCCTCAGAATCAAACCAAATCTCTTTCCATCCCCCTCTTAGAATGACTTCAAGCTCACTAAAGACTCTTCTTCAGCTATCACAATCAAATTTCAGATTAGAGATATGTAAAGAAGGATCTACAATATGGAAAGCAATTCTAAGAGAAGACCACTAAAAAAAAAAAAAAAAGTATACACATGGATAGTGTCATTGACTTAAGTGTTTTGCTGGATCAGTGCTTGACATCATGGTATTTTTACATTCACATTTTTTGTTCTAGCTTCAGGTAAGTTGCTTGCTAGGTTCTCTCAAAATTAGAGGATTAGTCTTAGAAACTGCAGGGTCTATAGTAAAATATTAAATACACCTCTTAGATTCTGAAGGATGAAGACATGTCTTTCAATGCTTTTCTTCATAAGACACCCAGGTGAGGGTACTAACTGTATCCAGGCTTTCCCTTCTTCCCTGTATTTGCATGTTGCATCATAAGACAGGTTTCTCAGCCTAAATTTACAAAAAAATGCTTTGTTCCCATGCAAAGTTATGATTTTGACAAATAGACATTTTTCTGAAAGTATTAATTTGACTGCACATTTCTCAAATAGATCTAACTCTATGTAGAGCTATATCTCCTGGTCAGAGTTCATCTTTGAGAACACGTCTCTTTTTGTCAATATATTATTGAACCATTCCTTGCCCAACAAGTATACAAGAATTTGAAATGTTACAGCATGGAGATTTTATCTCTTTAAAAAAACTGGATCACATCCTAAACACTCTAGTATACAAATAATAAATGATATCTTACGGATTAAAGAAAAGCAGTTAATAACTAACTTTCCTTACCACAAATGTTGTTATTTATTCACCACCATTTCTAACATGAAATGTTCAACCTAGAATCATAAGTCAAATTAACTTGTGCTTCCTTCCTCTTTTGTCTTTTTCAAAATCAGTTACTATAGCTCATGATTATAAAGTTTTTATGTGTTTGTTATCCATTTGGACTAGGTGAAACAGCCACTGGCTCTCAGAAATTAGATTCTATTGGGTTTTAAAACTACTATGTATAAAGAAATGTTCATTTGACCACGAAGTCAAAAGACATGAAAAGAAGTTAGGCTAAAATGCTGCTTTAAAAATTAACTTCAGGGGCTTCCTTGAACATTAAATCCTCTTTCTCTTTAAAGTGAAAACTGTTATTCTTTTCAGGATTTATGTCCAAATGAATTAGAGTAATAGAGAAGTTGGGATAAATTTTTAGACTTTTTCATCCTCTATGCTTACCATCTTGAGACATTTAAATAGGACTAGTTTTTTTTACCAGGTGAATTCCAATCAGTTTATACCTTTGCTATACCTTTGAGGGTGCAGAAAAATTATTAGTGACTCAGCTGTGTTGCACAAGTCCAAATATAAATCCTTTTGGAAATGTTTCATTTCAGGTACATGTTGACAGAAGAGAACATGTATGAATAATATCTAATTGCAATAGGGCAGCTGAAGAATGTCCAAAGTCTATTTCTTTATAATTAAAAAGACACTCTTGCAGCGAGATACTTATTTTTATCGGATAACCCTAGCAACAGACACTCAGTTGAATTTTGCTGCTGGAATGCCATTGCGAGGTCAGTGAATCTGTTTTCCTGACCTGAGCCAGGATCACTTATACCGAGGTCATCCCTGTCCTAAATATTCCAAAGCTTCTCAACAATCTGTTTCAATGGTTTAGAAAGTTTTTTACTCAAGCCTGTTTTGGCCTCTCATGGCTTGTCTACAAGGGGCACAGAGGTCCTTTATGTAGCCATATGCACATTACCATTCAGTCTTCTTTTCTTTAAATATTCCATGTTGTTTTGGTTTTTTTTTCTCATTTACATACTCCTTCCCTAAAAATTATCTTAATAAATCCATATAATTCCTCAAAACTATGTTTGCAACATGAAACCTAGTCAGTAACAATTGAGAGCAGTCAAAGGATCACATCAGACTAGTTATATGCTTGTTTATCCCAATCAGTTTGTCATTTGCCTTTCTAACAACAGCGTGGTATTCACCCATACCAAGAGTATGACCTTCCATAACTCCCAGGTCTTTTTCCAGAACTGCTGCAGAGCCATTAGCTTTCCATCTTATGTTTATGAAGGTGATTATTTCTAGCTAAATATAGTATCTTTTTTTTGCACCTCTCATGTACTTTTCGGACACTGACCAAATAATTTAGTCAATTTAAAGTCTAAACATATCCTCAAACAAATTTTCATTTTTTCCTGGTTTGGAGTGTTTGGTAAATATAATCAAAATATGGTTATTCCTTCTCAATGCTGATTAAAAACAGGATAACTGAAATCTCACTGTTAAAAAAGCATATGTTCAAACTCAGAAAAATCCCTGCTGTAAACATGCATAGCAAACAAAATAAGAACTGCTGAGATTTATTGGAAATTATAATTATAGAAAATATAATTATGTACAGTGCTGTGCCAAGACATTCTGGCATCCAAAGCTCATGAATCCTTGCCATTTTCGGTATACATTGTCTACCTACAGTCACCATCTCTTTTTTACAACACCTAGTATATTTGTAGCCTCCCCTCATAGACAAGAGTAACTGCAGCATTAAAGGCGATTCTTAGGTGTAACTGCACCCCCTGGCTACCATTTTTGTGGTTGTAACTATGGACTTCAGTGATTCCAAATAAATGAAAGGCAAATTTATTTTCAGAGGCCCAATCTTATTTGTACAGAGTTAATAAATGTTTTAAGCGTCTGGGATTGTGTTATAAATACATTTATAGATAAAAACTGCTATTGCAGCATAACATGCAATCTACTCATTGCTGTTTTCCAATAGGCATCATAATATGTATAAGTAATTTTTCAAAAAGGGTCTAATTCTTTGTTGTTACAGAAATGGCATAATGAATCCTGAGAGCAGAGGAAATTTTGTTCCAAATTTGAGACTTCATTTGGTAGTCAGTATATGTCCCCCAGTGCTTTGTCTCTGCCAGAAAATATCTGGTGAATGAACACAACTATTTTCCAACTATCATACTACTAATGTGATGAAAACGTGTCTTCTGAATGAACGAATAGTAATTATTCATTTACAGTTACAGTCCTTTTGGTCTTGAAAGACAAAAGGAAAAAAAAAAATAGAATTAGAAGTCATACAGGGTTACTGAAACATACCTATAAATCAGTGCTTTTTCTTAGTGGTATTCACACTGTATGGGGAAAAACATTAACTGTGTACATATACGGAATGACACTTATTTTAAATTAGCTTTTAATATTTACTTTTCAGGATTATTTTAATTCTATTTTCAGAAATCTAAAGATCACTGTATCTTTAGTAAGGAAAATAGACACGCAAACTAGGTTGTCTTTAATGGTAATCACACCTCTTTTCTTTTGTTTTCTTTTTGGTCAACCCATCCGTTTTGATGAAAGTATTTTGAGGGAGTTCTTGATGGAAATGAAATCAGTGAATCATTGCAGCATAGCAATGGCTTGAGATGTACAGGACCTATAGACGGGAGTTTGCCTCAAATCTACAGTACAAATTTAAGGGTAAACAATAAAGAAGATGTCCCATTTGTCATAATGTGATATCCAATCATTAACAGAGGCCCTGTCCTTTTGTCTGAAATAATGTCTTCCCATGTGAGTTCCATATACCTTCATTGCTACCTGTATGTGATGACGTGAAGTGTTAATAAAGATACCTCCTTGTTAATTTCATAATCCATTTTGATCTGTTCAAATCTGAATTAAAACATAGTTCCAAAATTTTACTTCCTACAACTTCAAAGGAACAGTGACATCAATTCAAGAGAAACCAGTTGCTACCAAATCAGCATTTAAAACCAAGCTGTTTGTAGTGTGAAACAAAAATAATTCAATAACATTGAAAAGTAAAAAATATAGTGTTCAAATAACCAAAGCCAAGGTTTCAAATAAGTCTTCAAGCTATTACCACAACCTACAGTCAGAAGGCTATAGAGATATTTTCAGCCCTTATGCATATTACTCCTCAAGAAAAATGAGTTACTAAATACCTGGACAGGAAACAATGTAGTCACAAGGCCACTGAAACTGACAGTTTTCTAATACTTTACATCTAAGCATTTTGAAGAGCAAGTTTGATATGAAAACAAAATATTTTATATTCTTTCCTGCAGGCCTCAAGAGTATTCTAACTTTCTAAATAAAAACTATCTAAATTTATTTCCATTCTTTAATTATGGCTATTTTTATAAAGATGATATAACATTCATATAACTGTATGCAGCATAACTTTCAAATATTTAATTCCAAAGCTATAGGTGTGAATCACATTGCATATGCATATCAAACTCTTAAAGTTCATTCATAATAAGTTTGTAAAAGCTTTATCAAAAATCAGCAAGTAACCATTAATTTTCTTTTCTTTAGTGACGATACACTGAAAAAAAACCACAAAAGAAAAAAAAAAAAAAACAACACAAAAAGATCTTCCTTATTACATTAAAAAAAAAAATATCAGCCAAAATGCAGGACTATTTCAAAACAATTCAGTCTATATTCTCAACAAGGGATTTCCATGAAATTATTTTAACAGCTACAGATTCAGGCACATGCATTGTGAGAAATATTTCTAGCCAAAAAACAGGCACTATAGCCCTGTCAACTGATAAAAACAAATGGGGCATCACTGACTTTTTTTTAAAATGCCTTTGAAAAAGCACTCAAAACTTAGTATCAATAATAACAGTAACTGCATCTTTCGTGCCATGCACAAGCACACTCAGATATGAACATGAACATTAATAATTTTTCTGCATTATGCACCTGCTGGAAAACTTGCAGAATCACATTTTGGATATTACAGCTGGTACCTCAGAAAAAAAAATTACGGCCGCATCTGGCATGTTACAATGCTCTAGAGGGTGCCTATTCCTGCATATTCATTAGCCCTAGCACTTTGGTCTGACTTGGCAGACTCCAAACATCCTGCCTGCCTTCATGGACGCATCATTCAAAGATGCTGGACAGAAGTGCTAGATTCCTAGATGGACCTTCACGTCACTTCCTCAACAACAGAAAACATTTCCAAAGTAGCTTGGTTGCAGACTTAATTCAGGATATCTACAAGCAAAAAAATAAGCAGAAACCTGGCTTTTGAAGCCATTCTAGGGTATCACTCAATTCAGGTAAACATAGAACAGGGACAGTAAAGTCTTAGTATATAGTGCCTCATCCTGAAAACACACTCAACTGAAAACTGCTATCAGAAGAATTATTTTATTATCTTTTTGAGCCTGTACAATTCCAAGAATTATTTTCTGCAGAAGCATGAAAAGATTTAAACCATGGATTGTACATATGAAGGTGTTTAAATGGCAAGGTTAGTATAAAAACATAGAGAATTTGTAACTTCTGTTAACTAGAGCACAACGCTACAACTTCTCTGTTATACAACAGCTATAAAGATGTTATTTTCCATTCTTTTCTGACAGGAAAGAGACATTATTGTAGTTATTAGATCTTTGGTTTATCACGTCATCAAATAATGACCCTATCATTTTGTATTTCTGTTATTCATTTCCATATTGAAGTCAGTCAGTGATTTTTCCTCCATGTTTTCTTTTATGTGAAATTTTCTTTATTTTTTGTTTTTGTAGGAGAACTCTAATACTAATTTGACATATAGTAGTTGCAGTGAACTATATTAGTCTTTAAGTTTATTCAATTTACATATATGAAAAAGTATTGCAATTGGGTGATAATGACAGCAGTTGGGTGAAAACTACAGCTCTAATGGAGGCTCTTCCTGATTGCCAACTAGTTCACTTCAAACTTAAAAAATTATCTGTGTTCTTTTGTAGAGAAATAATTCAACTAATATTGATAATAAACATAATTGGATTTTTTAAAAACAAAGTAATTGACAATGGTTCTCCGAGCAAGTAATACTTAATCAAAACTTTAAATTTGTTTAGAATTAATTCTGTATTCCAAAACATATTCAAATTTTCCAAATGTCACAGGCATTTTCAAAATGAAAAATTTACAAGTTTGGATTTAAATTGTGTTCCTTGAGAATAAGAGGTTGAAATATAACAAAAATGCTTCAGAATTATCACACTGAAACAGTGACTATTTTACTTGCTTCAGGAAATAAATTATTTTACCCTTTTAAGATAGGAAGAACTTCAACATTTCAAAAATTCTCTTACCAAAGGGAAATTGAGCGCTACTCAATTCTTTCTTTAATACCTAGTGAATTTATTTTCTGAAATACTTATTTAAGAAATAACAAATATATAATATTTTGTAATACTGCATAGAAGTCTAGAATCTTAAAGGCTCTGGCTTCATAGTCTAGGTATCATTTATTTGCCTACATTTGTACCTCCTTTATTACTTGAAAATACCTATAACAAGGTGAAGAGAAGTCCAAAGCGTGTCTCCAGACAGAAGTCACATTCTTGAAACACATGCTATGAAAATATGTATATCTTCAGACCAGCTATTTTTGTTTCTGTGTCACATGATTAAAAAACACTTTCTGTTATTGCTCCTTTAATTCAGAATATTTTTTGCTAGTTTTCCCCTGAATTGACAGAAGAATGAGTCAGAATAAAAATCTGGCCTTGAGCGTTCATTCACTTTATATTAAACTAAGACACTTTACATACTGTTTTATTTGTCTAATACATTCACAGGGAATGGCAGGAATAAGGCATATGGATAAGACTGACAATACAAGACCAAATAGGCAGAATTCTCGATGTAACTGAAACAAACATCATTAGTGTTTGTATGATGAGTATCTCTAGAGGCCAGGATCTGATTTTCTTAAGCAATGTGCACAGTTAACAGCTGTTGTCTAAAAGACCAGTGTGAAGTTTGCCAAATTGAAGACTGCAGATATTTACTGTAAATGGGGAATATTAAGCTGAAACAGAAGTCATGTGCCTGATTACTAGTTTGCTAAGTATTCTATTTTATCTAAATTGATTACAGAATCTATACGCAAATAGCAAAATTGTGTGTTTGTTAAAGCTGCTGCAATATTTTTTACAGATACTGGTAGGGATGAAATTTCCACCAGTTAAGTAAGATAAACTGTGGATTCAAGAAGTTACTGAGGTAATGGTTCAATGCTTTCTATTTAACAGCTGGTAAGATTTCTGTAAATAAAAAAACCCTTGTTTTTTTCTTCCTATGTTTTGTTCCAACAGGATGATGACGTAAGGGAAAGTCAGTTTAGTTTTACAGCATATGGAATGGGCCCATGTCTGCAAGGAAAAGATGGAGTGACACAAAAGGGGCCAAATAATCCTGTACAAGCTGCACCAAAAAGCCCTGATGACATGAGAAAGGTATTCATTGACCGGGCCAAAAAGATAGACACGATATCCAGAGCTTGTTTCCCATTAGCCTTTCTGATTTTCAATATTTTTTATTGGGTAATTTACAAAATCATCAGGCATGAGGACATTCACCAATAACGAAATTAAGGCTTGTAGGACATACAGATCTGGCTGCCATGTTCAACAGGAGGCTTTCTGTTAGAAATGCACATCTGAGCAGGGATTGGGAGAGTTAAAGGCATTGAGAAGGGAAAAAAAAAAAGATCCTGCCATGCCCAGTCACAGTGGAATGGAAGAATGACACCCAGAGAACATACATATGCTATTGCAAATTTTGTGTAAAACTAAATATTAACTTTTGTATTGTAGATCACTCTCTACTGAAGCTCTTCTGCCATTTAGTTATACATACTGTTACATAGTGGTATAATTGTACAATATTCTTTGATTTTCCTTACATTTTTTAAAAATTCTGGTGTATTTCTAATTAAAAAAAAAAAGGATCCAGAATACCCTAGGTAAATCCCACAGTTTTGCAGAATAATTAGTATTTGTAACATTTATTTCAATTTTACAAGATAATGACAAATTACTGATTTCAGGTTACAGTCATAGGGACTTTTTCTTGTCTTAAAGACAGTATTTACCATTTTGCAATGAGTACATTTGGCACATTCAGATTATATAATTTATTCAATGTACCTCTTACTACTCTTCCCCTGGAAGGTGTATGTTGAAACAATCTCAGCACAAGCTATCTACAGCCTAACAGTCTGTATATCACACAGGAAATACATTTTAAAAAAATGTCAAGTATTGATTCCTGAAAAGAATTATTTTCTTTTCATTATCTATGCTTTAACAATTGACACTTTAAAACTTTTTATGTTTTTAAGGTGTTGGTTTTTTTTCTAAATGGGTGAAATTCATACAGCTTTGGAGATTGCAATGTTTCATGTTTCATTTTGATTCAAAGCAAATAGTCAACTGTTTCACTGAAACATTTGGAGGATGAGTACAAATGTGCTGATGCACATTTATTTCCTACAAGTTACATAAAACCAGGAGGTTTAATATATGAATAATCAAGTTTTCTGACTCATTCTTTGACATATGTTGGCATAACTTAGGTACTGGTTAAAACGTACTTCACAACTTAGGAAACATATGCAGCTCTTCCAAAACATGAACAAGGATCAGGATGGTCTTTTACATTTATTGCACTTCACATTATTGAATAGGAGAACTACTATGAAAACTCTTAGATGAATTTTTCCCTGTTTCGGATTAAATAAGTCACATTAGTTGTTTCTTTGAATTATAACACAATAGATCACATTTATAGCATAAGCTCATAGGCAAGAGTGTTTACATTTGTGAATCTTGCCCATGGAAAAACAAAATACACTAAGATATGGAAATCTGACATTTAGAGCTACTAGATATTTTAAGTTCAGTAGCTGAGGCGGTGTCTCATTGCAAAATAGTTTTATTTTGCATATGTTTTAAATTTTTTGTTTTTCTCAGAATGTGAATACAAAAGCAAAATGCAGCTGGGGGCAAACATCTGCGGCACTGCCAAAGGGATGGTGCACAAGCAGTAACAGAAGCAATGTAACTCTGCACTCAGAATTATAACGTAGCAGCCTTAGGTTTGGTTGGGCTTGTTGTTTTCTTCCAAGAATTAGAGAGATTCTAAAATAGTAGCTCTCAGATTTCGTTCAGCTGCATCAGAAAGAAGTGGTATCATTCTCCTTTGTTTTGAAACAGTAATGTTTTAAAAGTTTTTCTTCATTTATGATCTGAAATTAATTCAATTCACTTGAAACAACTATTGTGTGCTGAGATTCTGCCTTATTTTTGTTGATTTCTTTATGTTCATGCTTCAAAAAAATTGAGTTCATTTATGAACGTGCTCATCTGTGTGAGAGGGTATAATGAACTAATGGCCGATGTTTCAGTTGGGTTATTTATCCCTCTCAAAGTTATCATTCAATGCGTATCATATGAAAAGGAATGTTAACTTGCTTCTGCTATCAGTGAAGTCAACAATATTTTGTTTCAGGTCTGTTTGAAGTACTGGATCTATAATCAAGAAGCAATCATAAACAATTACAATATCTTTCAGGCTGATCTATTTTCTTTCCTTCTACAATAGCTGACTTGCGTTCAATAAAGAATTCTTAATTAAAGAAGTAATAGCATAAAAAATGCTGGCCAGATCTGAATAACTCTGAACTATTCTAGTTATAACACTTGAGTACCTGGTTATATTGCCTCTTTCCCAACTATCCAATAGTCTGTTGCTCTCACATATGTACTACAACTTTGTTTTGAAAATATTAACAAGCTAGAGTAATGCAGGGCTAAACAAATTTAGCCCTAATTTCTTTCTTCACTCCTTAAGGCATAAAAGGTCTATGCTCTCAAATAGAGAAATCAGACAGGAAAGAGAGATTGGATTACAACACTGGCAAAACATAACAGGGAGTCAGAAGGAATGCAAAATATTAAACAAGACAGACAAGATTCTTCATTAATATATGAACCTATTACCTTTGTGAGAGGGAATAACCCTTGTGCCACATTTCACTTTGACTAAAGTATGACAATCTAAGGAAAAAAATTTTCATATACCATATATGAAGAAAAAGTATAAATCTACATTATAATTCTTTTCTGACCTCTCTCATGGATTGTTACCTATATGTTCTATTTAAAATAAGTGAGAGCTGTAGATTTATTGACTGGACCTAGTGCCTAGTGTTGGCTCTTGGGACGCAACTCTTCAGTAATGCACTATGGTGAGAGAGAAGAGGGTCTCAGCTGTGACCAATAGAAAGTATATCCCTTCCTCTATGTAGTTATAATTCTCTTTAATGGACCTTACATCAGGAAGTTGAGCATACTCTACTTCTATATTGAAGTATGTAGATATATATACACATACTTATATATACATATTTATACACTGCTATAGGTATATATATGTACACACACACACTATATATATAATATATATAATGTTTGCCTTCTAATAGGGTACATTGAAAATAAAGATAATTAATTATACTTGCAACATCATTATGAAATCCTGCAGTGTTGCTGGAATATTTTTGTTTAGCAATCCATCAATAATAAAAGTATTTCAATCAGAAGGGAAAAGTAGAAAATGCCTCCATTATGGTGTTTTCAGATGCACATAACATTTTGCATGTCATTCTGTTGCCCTCAGGTAAGTAAAGATTTCCTATTTTGATGTAATGGAACCAGGATCTCTCCTGAACCAATAGATTTCTGGGTTTTTTTTGCTGGAATAATAACATTTGCTAAGGTAACAAAAGCCTTTGCAGTCCATTAAATAACGTGTTTTTCAAAAGTAATCAGAACTTAAAATCTAAACTTCATTTAGTTTATGCCTAAATGACTTACTGTAAAGTCACATGGTAAAGAAGGAGAGAAATGTCATTTGAGATTATAAGAAACAAATGCCTACCATTAACCACCGACTAGAGGGAAAAGTCAAATACCAGCAGGCAACACCAGCCCTCTGCACAAAGCTAGAATCAACAGCTACTGTCATCAGCTAAGATTAGTGTGTGAGCTTATTCTTTTGTAACTGTTTAACAAAGGAAATAACATTGAGAAGATGCAAGAATTGGAAGGCACTCTGCAGTATTTATCAGACTGCTGTATTAATGCCGCAGTCCTGTGAAAGAAGCAGTAGAGAAGCAGAAAAGAAATCATAAGGCAACAATGCTTGAGGCAGATGCTACCTAGCAGAGCTTCTCCTAAGTCTAAAAAAGACCCCATTCATTAGGCTAAAGTAGATACTACCACTGAACCCGGGCTCTAGAGTACAGTTCCTTAACCAAGCCTCACAAGAAAGCTTGTAAGCACAACCCCTATGTGACAAGCTAATGCAGCTTTGCCCCAGGTAATTGTTCACCACAGGTGCAGTCTCTGTGCTGCTTTTGTGGTCTCTGTAGACCAGTCATATACTTAAAAAATAAAATTCTGGCTCTAGAAGATCATTTTAATACAATGGAAATAGAAGGAGAAATGGCAGGATCTAGATAAACACTCCAGTAACACAGCTACCAAAGATCTGACACAGTCACAATAAAGGGGAAAGAAGGAGAAGCATGAGGCATCCTTACTACTTTTCCCTATCCTCCAATATCCTCTCAATAGGTACACTTGTTCAGGTAGAAGCAGTAGCTGCAGGGGGAAACAATTTACATCAACTCTTGTAAAGTGTAAAAGGTCTTGGGACAGTAGTTTCTACCTGTGCAGAAAGAGAATTCCAGATCATCCTCATTTGTAATGGAAAGAGAAGCGGAGCAGGAAGGTACAGAAAGAAAAGCATAGGCTGTACATACCATAACAGAGGCCACAGGGAGATGGAAAGCTCAAAGCAGTGCCTGCAAACTGTCTTTCCTTCCTGCACTAAAGAGAGAGACATGATCAAGTCCATGTCACTCCTTGTAAAGCAAAAAACTTCAGATAAGAGAGGTCCCTTAGAGGTGCAGTAAACACACTCAGCTACCACAGTACCAAAATTAAATGCCTAAATTCTGATTAGCAAAATGCATTTTATTTTTAAAGCTGTAATCAAGTATCAAAAAAATAGGCTTGCATGGTTAAAGGGCTGTCTTTTTTCCCTATAATGCTGATAGAGGAGGCTTGAAGGAGAAAGGGAAGAAGGGATACTAGTGTTTTGCTATTTAGAATTTAGATATTTTAACACCAAAATAAAGCACATTCTACTTTCAAAGAGTTTTGACAGCAAGCAGTATTATGTAAGCAGATTAGTGGAATTCAGGGAGAACATGCAACTTAATTATTTTTTCAGTTCAATCATATATTGGTTTCCTCTGGATTGTTTTCATTAGACTCTGTTCCAAAAACTTTTTATAGGCTTCTTTTTAAGAAACATCCTTTGTGATGTGTGAGAGATTATTCTGTTTACTCACTAGAAAGACTTAGATTTAGGTGATTTAGATGTGCACTTTAAATTTAAGGAGTAAGGTATTGCTTCTGCTTTCTACTATCATCTATTACAGAGCTGTAGGTGATAATTTAGATAAAAATAGAATGTGATAAACTGTAAAAAACCTTATATTTTTAACAGTAGGGAAAGATAAAAAGTCTTCCTTAACCTTAAAAAAGCATTATTTTTAGCAATAATTTTATATTAGATGGAAATTAATTTATTTATACAGTTCCCAGCCCAAGCTGAGATGGTTGCAAAAGATAGATATATTTTATGTGCAACTTCTGCTCTTATATGACATATCATAGAAATTAATCTAATTAAACATGGGAAAATTTGGCCTTAAACTGTGAAACTGATAAATGAGCTACTGATTCTTACAGTACCCCCATAAGGCAGTAAAATAACTTTATCCACATCTTACTGAACAATCATATGGTTACTTAGATAAGAACAATATCAGATCATCATGACTTTCTTCCTTTTTGAGACAACTAAGAAGAAAAATATAAATTACCAAGAAAGCTACTCATAAAATGGGTATTCTGTTTTGGAGTGGTTATGGAAAAGGTGCCTTCAGGCAACACACAACACCTACAGTAGTTACTGAAATGCTGTCAGTTTGGAAGGCTTGTGGAAGCAAGTTGGATTGCTAGAAGCAGCGGGTTAAATGCCAGAAAGATGTTGGCTCATCTTGTATTCTTGCCATTCTTGAATATTACTGCACTTACTCACTTTCATCTTTGTGAAATATGCAAGAAATATTTCTTATGTTTGTATTTTAATGTATGACAGATTGATGTTAACAGATGAAATGGACTTAAGTAGCTACTGATGTTCCATGAATGTGTGATTGTGAGCTGTATAAAAAGAAATTGTGCCATAAGCTTTTGACCTAAAGGTTTAACATAATATACAGTACTTTGTGTGTTAGTGATCCCAGCTTTTTAAAGGCTACAGCAAGGAAAAAAAAAAATAATCAATTGTCTGTGACTTTTCAAAGTATTCTCCTGTGAATTCTGTCTGATGGCAATTTAATCTCTAAGTACATTATTTTTTGTAAAACTCTACAAATGTGTTGTGCATGGACTTGATTAAATACCTTTTTGTTGTATTACAGTGTCATATTGCACTTAAGCTGATATTCTCTGCAGACAGATGTGTTAAAATGTGCAAGATTTATGGTGTCATCCATGTCATTGTAGATATTTTGTTTAAAAATAATAAACAACTTTTTTTCAGAAATGATGCAATTATTTTTACAATATTTTAGACAATGGGTTTAAAGTGGCAGGAGAGACTATCAATACCATTGAAAAAAAGGATTAAACCTTCAGCAGTAGCTAAGATGTATTGTTTCTAAATATTTCAGGAGTGAAGACTTAAGAGAGAAGGAATAGAGTGCCTTCAATTGTTTTATTATTCAGATTAATCTTTAAAATATTTTCACTGCATTGATGAAATACATAAAGAGGGGTTTACAGGGAGCAGAATGAAGGGTAGAAGGCACTGACCTAGAAGTTTGATCTTCCAAGGCTTTCTTTACAGTGAGTGAACAGAAAGAGGTCTCTTCAGAGGACAGAGGACACCAGTTCTGTAAAGAAAACATTCTGAAAACTCCAGAAAAGTTACCTTGATACATGCCTATCGAAATAAATACAGCCACCCCAAAACAGTCCATAGCCTTATGGAAATTTAAGAGATCTGTGGGTCCTCCTAATACTGCTTAATAGAAAAAAATATTTTAAGAAAATTGAAGTTGAGGATAATTCTGAGTTCTGCTAATCTGATTACAGAAGTGTTAATATGCTTATGAAGAACGCATGAAGGTCAGAATGGTCATCTCAATAATGGCCATATGTCAATGGGATGCCATTTAGGACAGAACTCTTTAGCAGCCTCAATGCAGATGCCATATGACAAAAAGCAACATCAGTTCACTCCTGTCAACCTTCTTTTCAAGTCGATGGGATACAAATCCAGGAACTTTGCCATACTCACAAATGAAGTATTTCCATTATCTGCTGCCACAGTTCAGTTCAGGGATATACGCTCGGAACTTTATTAAATGGAAATTTCTCAAAAGAACAGCCAAATGTTTCAAGAGAAGCAGTGGACTCTGAACATAAATCCTGAGTATGCCCTCCTAGAGCCCACAGAACTGCATGATCAGAGCCCTGCTATTTATGACAGCTGCTGCTGCTCTCCTACCTCTGTACCTATTTCTGGAGCTAACCTTGTCCAAACCACCTGCTCAAACAGAGATACATACAACCAGTTGCCCAGGACCGTATTCCTTCAAATATCATAGAATCATAGAATGTCTTGGGTTGGAAGAGGCTTCTAAAGGTCATCTAGTCCAATCCCCCTACAATAAGCAGGAACATCTCACACTAGAACAGATTGCTCAGAGCCCCATCAAGCCTGACCTTGAATGTCTTCAGGGATGGAGCCTCCACCACCTCTCTAGGCAACCTGTTCCAATGATCCACAACCTTAAAGAACTTTTTCCTAATATCCAACCCAAATCTACCCTTTTCTAGCTTGAAATCATTACCCTTTGTCCTGTTGTTACATGCCCTTGTGAACAGGTCTTCCCCAGCCTTCCTAGAGGCCCCTTTCAGGTATCGGAAGGTCACTACAAGGTTTCCCCAGAGTCTCCTCTTCTTCGGGCTGAACAACCCCAACTCCCTCAGCCTGTCTTCATAAGAGAGGTGCTCCAGCCTTCTGATCATTTTTGTGGCCCTCCTCTGGACACTCTCCAACAGGTCCACATCCTTCTTGTGTTGGAGGCTCCAAGCCTCTGTGGGCAACCTGCACCAGTGCTCAGCCATTCTCAGAGTAAAAAAACATTTCCTAATATTCAGAGGGAAACTACTGTGTATTGGTTTGTGCCCACTGCCTCTTGTCCTGCCACTGGTCACCACTAAAAAGAGACTAACTCCATCTTCTTTACACCCTCCATCCAATTTTTTTACAAAAAAAAATAAGAGGTTCCCCCAGAACCAGACACAGTACTCCAGGTGCTACCCTACCAGGGCTGAATAGAGGAGCAAGATAACCTCACTTGCCCTGCTTGCAACAATCTTAATACATCCAATTATACCATTAGTCAACTTTGTTGCAAGGCCATACGGTCAGCCTAGTGGCCACAGGACCCTCAGGTCCTTTTCTGCACATCTAATTTCCAGTTGATCATCCCCCAGCATATACTGGTGCATGGGGTTATTGCTCCCCAGGTGCAAGAATTTGCACTTTCCCTCACAATACTGAAAAAAAGTTTAATATAATTTTAGCTTCTATTTAAGTAATCTACATTTAAAACCTCTACTGAGGTAATCAGCTCAGCCTGAAACCCACTTATGTCATGCTTTAATTTCTCTCTTAAGAAGCCAGATAGCTCACCTGACCTACATTGAAAACCAGAGCATTACTTTGGATATATTTAGTTATTCTTATTAGGCATGCTCAGTAGTAGGTACAGAAGACATTCAAACAGCTATTTTAAAAGCACAGAATACTGCAGCTTGTTAGCCATTGCATGAATTAAAAATAAATCTCATATAGGTATATTAGATTGGAATAAGCCCACACATTATTAGAAGTTGGCTGGATGTGGGAAATTCTTACAAATTTCAATTATACTTGGTTGTATTCTATGTGAAACAGGTTTCCCTCCCCATCCATTTTCATTGCAGCAGTACCAGTCATTTCTCAGGCAAGTATAAATTACACCACAAGATGGCTCCCTCTCATATGAATTGAGGGATGTAGTGGTCATTTGCACTTGGTTCAAGGAGATAAACTTGAGCAAAAGGCATCCTTCATGTAGAAACTCCACACACTGAAATTCATTATTAAGAAGGAAATTTCTAAAGCATAAGTGCTATCCATTCGAAAAATCACACTTCATTTTGAAAGTAGTGCAGACGTTTGGAGGTGATGCTGGTTTAGAAAAAATAATAGCTGAGATGTTTTTTTATTAAGGACAAAACCCAAGTGTAGTTGTTGAAATTAACTTATGAAAGCATAAATACTTGTGTACCTGAATATTTTGTTAAATAAAAATGGTACTTTTTAAAAGAAACCAATAGTTTACTTTTTTAAGCATCTGTTGATTATCAAATATTCATTGCTACAGATATTATTTTGTCCAACAGAAAATGAATGACTAGCCAATTTTTAAAGCAACCTTTAAAAAATTTAAGAGGAACTCGATAATTTACACTCTGCTCCCAAATCTAGTAATGTTAGAATGTCTTTGGAGTAGACTATTAATGTTAAGGATGCCTTCAGAAAACAGTTACAAGTACAAATAGAGAATATCTCAGTTATTAGCTACACCAATTATTCCACTTGTTAACAACATACTTGCAGTTATGATGTTATAGATGCAAAGAAGGAAGCATATATAGCTGTCAGTGAGGAATATGTAGCTGTCAGTGAGGAATATGTAACTCCTTATTATCTCGTATCTAAGATGAGGTGAGCACATACACTTCAGCAATGTAAATTTGTAACTCGGTCTGCCTTTTAATAGCTTGCTGTCACCACCCTCTCACTCTCCTAGCAAACTTCACTCCATTACACATTCACTGAACAAATATGGAGCAGTAAGAGCACCCTGAACTTTGATCCAAAATTATATTAAGGATATTATTATAGATGGGTGCTACAGAATAGTTGCTGACTAGAACAAATACTACAGTATACCACTAACATCCATGATCCTTAATTTCTCAAGAGAGTACAAAAAGATAATATATTCTGTCATGATTTAGATGCTAATTAAATGGGACCATGATGAAGACTATTAATTTTTAATCTAACACTAGTTATTAAATTGTCTGCAAAAAGTTAAAGAATTACATGTCTAAGGTTCACAGTAGTATTTACCACTTAAAACTCAATTAGTATTGTGTTTGTTGTACTCTTTTTTTTTTTTTTCCCCAAGGCTTTGCAGGCTCTCCTGAATGATGATTCAACTGATTTATTTTGACATAACAACCAACTACTTTATATTTAACTGCATTGCCAATAAGAGAAGCTCAGTAAAAAAATAGAACTAGAAGAGCATTCCTCAGTTCAACAGGAAAGTTTTCATATTTATATAAATGTGGTCAGAGGTAATGCAGACACAATTTTATATCAACAAGGTTTTGAGAAAATAAATTTAAAAGCACTTTTAAAAGTGTCCTATCCCCTTTTCAGTAGCCTCAGATTTACTTAAGGTTACTAAATACCAAATAAACCTTTGGATTTTTTTATTACAAATATATTAGACCAAGTAACCTGGTGAAGAGCTCTGAAGCAGTACCAAACTAGCTTCTAAGTGATGAAACAGGGAAAAGATAATAGGTTCCTCCTATACCCTCTTTCTCTGTCTTTTCTTCCCAATATCTTTCAGTCTCACAGGAAATCTGATCCATCTGGGAGACTAGGACATTCTTGGAGGACTTTGCTCAATAGTTGCAGTGCAAGATAGCATTGGTTCAGGTCCCACCAGTGCTACTGGTTATGGCAGACCCATCTTAACATGAAAATCTGCCCTCTTCCCTAAGACCCCAGGAAATAATTTGGGCTAAGAAAATTCAGGTACTTGGATTCCTTTCTCACATCCTTCTTTCTTTTACTACCTAATCATGTGTGGTGTGTTTAATCTGACTGGACACTAGGTGCCCACCAAAGCTGCTCTGTCACTCCCCTCCTCTGCTGAACCAGGATGAGAAAATGTAACAAAAGGCTCATGTGTTGAGATAAGGGCAGGGAAAGATCATTCCACAATTAAAATCACAGGCAAAACAGACTCAGCTTGGGGAAGAAATCAATTTAATTTATTACCAATCAAATCAGAGTAGGATAATGAGAAATAAAACTAAACCTTAAAATACCTTCCTCCCACCCCTCTCTTCTTCCCAGCCTCAATTTTAATAACTATTTTGTCTACCTCCTCCCCTGCAGCGGTGCAGGCAGGTGGGTTGTGGTCAGTTCATCACAAGTTATGAGATGGCTATAGGGTAATTCTTAGGCACAGCCAGTGTCTGCTGTTCTGTGAACTTTACAAGGTTATTTAAACTTTTTAAGATTAAAGAAGAATATTTTACTTGTAGCAACCAATGTAATACATCCTGCATGCTTCTTTTGGCACGTGCAAAACTCTCCAAAACCAAAAATATGTCTTCCAGTGTGATCAGAAGTGTTCATGTTTTCCATCATTTGTTCCATGTCTAACAGGTTTCTAATTCAGGGCGTAATTGAAGCCCTAGGTAGAACACAAATCCAACTTACTGTATGTTTGTTTGTCCATGCCAGGCTCTACATACATCAGTCACAATTTACATATGCATTACAATTATGCAGCTCAAAATAGAGCAAAGCTATTTATGGTCACAAAAAAATTGCGTGTACAAATTCAAAAACTATGTTTATATACTCAACTTGAGCAAAAGAGGATAAAAAGTTACTGTCATTGGTTTTTAGGCAAAGCTCTCTTACCACAGCATGATCTAACTTGCAGAAGTGATTAAACAGATTTTACCTGTATTTTACCTGCTGAAAAAATCGCTATTGGATGCTATTGCACTTTTCAGGGGAAGAAAAAAGGCAAAATCTTGAACACCTCCTTTTTGATCAGCTCTTCTATAGCCTATTTCTGCTTTATGTGTATGAAAACTGTAGACATTTAACTGCATTACTACATTATCCCTAAAATTGTCTAGACTGGAAAAAAATGTATCGCTCCATAGATGGATGTAGAAATAAGGCATATTCTTGCTGTGCTTCTCTTGGGAAATCAGTTGATTCAGAAGGGGGAAAGGGTAGAACAATCTGTAGTTGCATTTCTAGTCATTTTGTCCATACAAATAAATCAATGGAGAGTAATTATTTCTATGCTTTTAATTTTAAATCTAACCCAACTAGCCAGGGTTCATGGTTATATCTACATAGCTCTGTAGGCAGCAGAATCAAAATAAACATTAGATTTAGTCAACAGAAACACACAATTAACTCCATTCTGAAATCATGTAACAAAAGTCATATCTCACTTGCAGAGAAGAATGATTTAAATTGTAAAAAATATTATTTACAGACTGATTAAAAAGCTATTAACTAAGTCTCTTCATATGGCACCCACGACAAGAACTCTATGGAATATCAGTGTGTTTTACCAAAAAAAAAAAAAAAATCAGTTAGCCACAAAAAAAAGGAAGAAACATCCTGCTTCTCCAGGATTACTCCCATGTAATAACTGGAATTGTAGAAGAGTAAGAGAGGATATCTTGGGCCAATTCCAATCTTAGAAATAACCTTATTGATATGAGTTAGACTCAGGGCCACATCCACAGTGTAGAGATTAAACAAACATAACTTATAAGTGTCTTCAAGTCTTGGTCCCCATTTCTTTCTCTCCATGGCCTCCTGACTCTTGCATATTGGCTTCATATTGATGATAGTAGGTACAGACTCAATATTCACAGGACTCATATTGCCCAAAGTATCACAGTATCAGATCACAGAATCATGGAATGGTTTTGTTTGGAAGTGACCTTTATAGGCAATCTAATCCACCTGCCTACAATGCACAGGGACATCTTCAACTAGATTAGGTTGCTCAGAAACCCCATCCAACCTGACCTTGAATGCTTCCAGGGATGGAGCTTCTAGCACCTTTCTGGGCAACTGCTTCCTCATAAAAAAATTCACCATCCGGATTGTAAAAAATTTCTTCCTTATATCTAGTCTAAATCTAATCTCTTTAAGTTTAAAACCATTACCTGTTGTCCTATCACAATGGGTTGTTACTATATCAAGAGCTGTTTCAAAGGAAAAAATGACAGTTATTTTGGTAAGATGAAAGCAGGAATCTTTCTTTCTCAGAGTAACTACCCATTCCCTGACCTCTCGATCACAGCAGCATGCCTCTTGATTCATGTTCAGCGTGTGAGCAATATTAATCCATAGATTCTCTTTTCTGCACAAAAACTAGTTAGCCTCTTGTTTTTCTTACTTGAGCAAAATATTTTGCTCACATCTAGTGTGAATGACAAAAACAATGTAATTTGAATCTTTTCCAAGGAACAACAATTTTATAATTCCTTCATCAGCTTCACAAGACCTTTTAAAATGCTTGAAGAATGTCTTTGTTGGTAGAGCTGTACCCATGACTCAATAATAGTAAAGTATCCCTGTCACAGCCAAGCTACATATTATTTAAATGGTGTAATACCAGTGCTTTTAGGGAAGAAAGCATCAAGATTTCAAGTAAGTATCATTTGATGCCATTTCTTGCAGAAAATTAAAAAAAAAACCACACATTTTCCATCCTTGCTTTTTCACACGCGTACACAGGCAAAAAACTAGTATTTCATAGAGAATAAAGGATTCTGCTAGAAAACAGTTAGAATCCTTTCAGCATATAGCTGGTGCCAAGAAAAGAGGACTTTCTGTTGTTGAATGGGAAGTTTCTGTGATAAAAATGGAGGGACATTTTAGGTGTAATTCCCCAAAGAATTTCAGCTGCATGTTAACATTATTTTAGACAGAAAAAAGATCTACAATTGCTGATTAAAGCACTGACACATCTACCTCCTAGTTTTAAAACAAGAAACTCATGCAAAGAAAATCTATTTTAAGTAAGACACAGAGGGTAAAGAGGGTCACCAAACTTCAGAAGCAGAGTCTAATGAAACAAATACATAACTACAATTATTTTGAAAATAATTAAATTATATGAGACTTTCAAATACATACAAGTTACAGGTTGGTAACTGTGATAGTTTAGTTTTTAGAATCAGTAACTTTTGGGGATTATATGAGAAATACTGAGTAAGCAGATAAGTGAAAAACTTATTAAGGAAAATAATGTCTTCTGTGAAATAGTTGTGGAGTTTCTATGCTCTGTTACTGCCAAATTAGTTACCTAATTTCTCAGGAATGATAACTCAAGGTCAAGGAAAAACCAAAACACTAGACTAGTGGAAGCAATACCGCTGCAACAGACATTATAAAAAAACTGAGAGTAACTTTGTGTTACTCAAAGCATATTCACCTTCCCTTGAAAATGTCCTTTGACTTTTTGCTGGTTCAACAGCCAGACTTACAGATTTTCTTCCCTGGTTATTAATGCTATAACTAATAAGGTAATTAAAGTAGTTCCTGAAAAATGCCTTCCAAACATCACATCATAGACAAATTATTTATTCATTAGATTTTCCTCTATTAGCATAAATATTTTAAAACCTTTTAATAGCAAATTGAAAATTCTCAGTTTAAGATTTTTCACCTATTAATAAGTTAGGACAACTTCAGTTGGAGACAGCTCCCTTGTAAAAGCTAAGCTACCATTAGGATCTGAGGGATTTCTCAGAATATGGAGTTTTTTAAGTTATTTTAAGTATTTCTGAGGCCATAGTTAGCAAACTCAGTGAAATTTGTACTCTTACAGAGGCTAGTTGGTCGGCATTCGTTTAGCAAATTAAGAGCTACCTTACAAATACAAGAAGAGATAATTTACTACCATAATAAAAGATATCAGTGACAATCTATAAAAATGATAACAAAAAGGTATTATTTGTGCGTAGTAATTATGAGAGAGATTCACATAAATAAATTAAACTATAGGCTTTTAGAACACTAGGGAACTTGCCATTATTGGATGAAGCTTACATTGGCACCATCCCGTCTCATAAGGGAAAGGACAGAAAACACCCATTTCCGATAAGCAACTGAGATTATCTAGCCCATTTTCATGTGAGTATCTAGACAGAGCCTCCAGAAAAACCCACTGCAAATGAAGTTAATTCTCTCAAGTGGCAATGCAAATGAAGGTATTCTGAATTTTTGGGATAGCTTTCATTCCTTTGGAGGTGTTGATTATCTGAATATAAACACTTCTTGCAGCCTATTTTGCAGCATCTATCTCTCCACCGTTTTGTTGATCAAAGTGGTTTCTACCCCACTGAAGCTTTACCTGGGAAGAGTGGAGAATAAAGCAAGCATGGCTTTTTCAAATATCATATACTCATCTGCGTAGCATGGGTTTATTCCAAAGACATTTTATGTTTCCATATTGCAGAACTTTTACATATCATCTAAGTGAGTTTCAGCCACTAGCTAGTAAGGAAAGAAAACAGAATAACTTTCTAGCATTCTTTGACCAGTTAAATTGGTGCTATCCTCAAAAGGCACTGCCATTTCTGGAAAGACAACTAAATCTGGTGAGAAGAAAAGCCTGTGTGGAAGGTGGATTCATTAAATCTGCTATGGATAGCTGGGTTTAAAGTTATTTTTCACTGCTCTTAAAGAAGATGTAGTTGAATTTTATTTTACTTTATGGATAATTGCAGTAATCTAAAATGTAGTGAAATCTAGCACAACAACTTAATATCCTTACAGATAAGTTTACAATACTACTAAGAGCACATTCGCACTTCTCTTCCCTCCTTCATTTTGCTAGGGGTACACTTGTGAGAATCAATACTTATTTTTAAAGGACATTTTTCTCTGACCAAACAACTGTGAATGTGTTGCACTGAGGAAGCCTCTCTGAGGATGGAAAACAAAATATTTACTTGGAAAATACTTGTAAATTCAGTTTCACAGCTTCAAGATAGTGATAAAAATTAACTCAGAAACCCACTGACAGAAAAAGAGGTTGTCTTATTCCTTCCACTCTCCTCCCTGATGTCTAGATACACAGCCCTGCCTTCTCCCCCACACCAGCCCTGTGGCTACCCCTCAGAAATATAATTCAGGTCGCTAAGCCCACCATATATTGCAATAAAAACAGGGAAGGAACAGTCAGGACCATGGGAGACAATGCCACATCTTTTAGTATAGAATGTTCTTTTGTTAGTTCAGTCATCCCTTCAAAAGGGATGGTAAAATGCTATTTCTCAAGAGAAATAACACCATTTTCTCAAATCTCTTTTAGGCAATCATTCTCCTTTCGGCACCTCAGCATTTTGGCAGAAATAATTTATTCAGGTTTATACTCAAAAAAACGCACTTATTTTAATTTAGCATGTTTCTAATAAACTATTTATATTTAGATCTAAATTTCTTCTGGATAGGTAAAAGTGTGCATATATTTTTCAGTGTGTTGTATTCATACAAGTAAAGAAGGACTGAGTTACCCATTCCATATTAGAAAACCCATTATTAACACTTGTAGTCAAAAATATCTGTGGCATTGGTGAATTTCTATTCTGGATAAAAAGGGGGAGGAGAAAGAGTACACACAAACTTCTTTCTTAACCTTGACAGGCATTAGATTTGTCACGTACTGACAGAAAATTCTCAGGAGATAAGTTAATATGTTGATCAGGGCTAAATCTCACATTGGTAAGAATCTTATTGGTGGAAATCAGCCAATCAACATGATAAATAACCAACAATATTACATTGTTTAGCTACACTGAAACAGTCATTTATCTAGTTATGTCTGTCTGTGTACAGGAACACAATAAAATATTCATTCCACAGTCATTGTTGACCAACATGAGTCATTGCAAATCTCTAAATGAAGCTAAGCATTTTCAGCATTTTCACAGAATTACAGAATCTTCCTGGTTGGAAAAGGCTTTGAAGATTAAGTCCAACCATAACCTAAACCCACCAACCATAACCTAATCTACCCATTGAGTGGTTATATCATGTCCCTAAACACCACACCTATATTTCTTTTAAACACTTCCCGGGACAGTGACTCCACCACCTCCCTGGGCAGCCTCTTCCAGTGTCCAACCACTCTTTTAGTACAGAAATTCTTTCTAATATCTAGTCTAAACATACCCTGACACAAATTTAGGCCACTTCCTCTCATCCTGTCACTATTCACTTGAGAGAAGAGGCCAGTTCCCACCTCTCTAGAACCTCCATTCAGGTAGTTGTAGAGATCATTTCCTACATAAAAGTTGTATTCAGCTTTAAGATTATTATTAGAAATATGTTCATTCTGTTTATTAAAACTTTCTGTACTAGACAGAAAAGAGAAGAGAAAGTATCTCTGTTCATTTACTGAGCACTTTTTGATTGGGTGGCTAAAGAGAGATTCCCACATCACTTCTAAAATATCAAAATAGAAATAACCCAATGGCTGCTGAACACTTAATTCCCATTAGTGACAAGACTCATTTACCTTATTGTTACTGGCACCATGTCTACAATACTAATTTGTTTCCATTTTTCATTTAATGCCGTGGTACATCCCTCTTTAGCAGCAACAACATTTTTTATTGTTTGCATTATGTAGCAAAATATATTAAAAATAGGCATGTTTTTTTCTGGAACAACCCCATAAATAGCAGGTACATCTTACAGGCTCTGTTATAGACAATGGCTGTACAAGAGCTGTCCTTTCAGACTTAATGTTAGGAGCAATGAAAACAGAAGACAATCAAGCTAGCTAGAGCTACTGGCTGAGAACTGTGAACAAGGAAGATGATTCCAAATTTTTGTTTAATGGACTCCATAAACAGGCTGGAATCAATGTATACCATATTAATCCCAAGAATTGCCCCTCTGAACACAAAATAACAACCAAGCTAAATATTAAGAGAAGTATTTGCTTCATAGTACTGCAGGGTTTCTTGGATATTTCTAAAGGAACAAAAGAAATTATGGTATTTCTTGATCAGCTGACAAAGTCCCTACTTGAAGCCTTTCTCAGGCGAGAGATCCATTAGCTCAGCTTCTCAAATCCCTAAGCAGCTAGCTTCAAAATATGCTCCGTTAGTGTAAACAACTGGAATTCAATTGGTTCATTTTGACTGAAATAATCCCAGAAACAAATACATAAATAGTTCAGCTAGCAGACCTGATGGGACAGCTACCTCTGGCAGGACTTGACAGATCCATCCACGATTAGGCTGTTCTCTTCGATAGAGAGTGCACATATAAACATCCATTTCAGTTTGTATAATGCCTTCATGAGTATCAAAAAATTTCTTTATTGCCAGTTTTGTATAGATACCTATATGTGACAACTGATTTTTTATTACAAAAATATTAACCTCTTGAAGGGCTCCATGTATTCCACACTTGTAGTATTTCTTCTTAGATCAGAGTTAAGAGCCCTCTTTATCCTCCGAGAGTGATAGGGAGTCAAAATACTGCTCCAAGATACTTTAGTAGTGAAGTAAATTAAATACACTTCTGCACATATAGAATTTAACCTTGAAGAAACAATGTAAGTTATGTCTTGTTTTCACTAATTATTGGTCTGAAAATCTACAACATCTGAACATCTACATCAAAACCAGGAATGATCCCTCTGCTTGGGAAATGTTGTCTATTATGCAAAAGGTTATAGTGATAATTAAAATGAAATGTTAAGCATAATTAGATAACTGGTAAGACTGACCTGCTGCTATGGAACCACTGATTCAAAACACACGGTCTGCAAGAAAAGAGAAGGAAAAAATAAATCAGTTTATGTAACAATAAGACTATAAGATGCTGGTTATAATAAATATTAATTAAGAGTAGCTGTTAATTTCACTTAGTAGAAAAACTCTTGACCTGTTACTCTTATAAATTTATTTTTAATATTGATTTGTTGACTTGTTGATACTCATAAGACAAGATGCAAAATTAAATGGCTAAATAACTCCTAAGTAACCAATTGTATTGGTTACATAAATCTGTGTACATGTATGTTTGTGTGTGTGCTTATACATACATACATACAAGTTACCACATATATTAGCTACTTAAAATACTTTTTTTCCTATAAGCCTGCAGAACACAGTAATTACTTAGCAAGAAGTCAAGAATTTCACTCAATGATTTATTAGGAGAACAGAAATATATGTGGTGTTACAGGCAAGTTACCACTTTATGACTGGCAGAAAAAGTGCAACTAAATTGACAATTTCTGTCAAGACTCTCTGCCTTACATTTAAAGGTCCCTTTTCTACATCTTCAATCCATTCCTATATGTTTTCCTACAGTTTGTGTTCTCAGTCTTTCATAACGAAACAAAACAAAAAAGTAATGCACTATATTAAATGGCTATTGCAAAACAAATAATTATCTGTCATACATTAGAAAAAAAAAAAATATATTACTTGTTCTAGCTACAACATTTGGAAACTTGCCTTTTGGTAAACTTGTTTTCAATTAACTTTCTTGAGAACAAGTAAAAACCCATTAGTTTTGTTTAGATACTCGTTCCTATCAGTTTTCTTGACAATCTGAGCTGTCCTGTTTACCTACCCAGTAGCATCACCAATATTTGTTCTTTAGGTTCTACAAACATTCTACTATACAATATGAACATATTCTTAAGAAAACAAACAAACAAACCACACTAAACCAAACAAAAATAACCAACCTCTTGATAAAAAGAGAAATATTAACTATGTAAATTAAACAAAATCCTACTGCACACAGCACTCGACGCAAAAAACTTTAAAGGCCTGTATAACACCACCTTCATAAAGGTGAGAGAGCAGCCTCTCTCAAACAGATGAGGGAAGGAGAAGGGCATTAACTTCCAAAATGTAGGGTGTGAGCCACAAAGCATTTAGCAGCTGCTTAATTTGAATCAGGCAAGTAATCCAAATGACTGCAAGCTATGTGTGCCTGAGTCTGCCCACTTATTTGCCTGCCTGCAGCTAGCAAAACCTTTTCCAAGCATGGAAGCCATTCTCACAGGGCATGTGTCTTCACTAGGAAACTAGATGTGTCTTCAGCTCTGGTAACAAATGCCTAATAATTTCCTAATGAAGACTGGCAATTTACAGCTTTCACACACTAGAAATTTGCTATAGCAGAGTGTGCTGCAGTAAAGGTCCAGTTTGATCTCAAAATTAATGCTGAAATTATGAACTGATTTATCTTCCTTAGGACTTTACCTCATACAGATAATCTTCATAATCATATGCTGCCTAAATTGAATAATGAACACCTTGACTTTCTGGAGAAAACATATGTATGAGATAGCTCATCTTGTTTACCTGAGGTATAAATTAGGACTCATCCAAAACCAAAGAAGTGTACTAATGATTACATTGTGAATAGTCTGGTGATCATTATCATTTTAGTGTTACAATAGAAGGAAGTTTCTCAAACTGTTAGGATGCAAATAACTCGACCTCTGGGGGCAGGGGTGGACTCTGTGTGTGGGGACAGATACTGGTCTTTTGTCAAGGACCATTCTTGGCAAAATTTGCAAATTAGACTGAATCTTATAGGGTTTTTAAAACAAAATATTTCTTTTTTTTCCTGGCAAGCAACCTGCTGTTTTTCAGCCTTTTAAGAATCTAAGCCATGGTTCTGGTGATTTGCCTGATTTCCCAGATGAAACATAGTCATGTAATGTTCCTAGAATTCTATCTGGTTTTCTCCATTTTTTAATGAAAATAATTTCCTGCTTTTTCACTTTAGAGGATGGTAATTTGAGGGAGATTGTTTTTATTTTTGTGTTTGCTTTGCTTTATTTTTACCTCCAGATTTACAGACCTATGCTGAAGTAAAATCTTAGTAGAGGCAAGATTTTTCAGTTTTGCCTTTAGGTAAAACAGATAAGGTCAACAGTTTGCCTCCAGGTCTCTCATTTCTTTTTATATATGTATGTATATATATATTCATATTTACCTGGTAGAAAAACTGAAGTTCCTTGTTACTGCATGCATTTTGCTTGTAGTAATTACCCTGAGGTAAAAGCTTACTTAATAATGAAAGCCAGTAGAAGGTTTTTATAATTATGTTTTTTGGAGTGGTGATTGCATGGATTTGGTAAGAGTATGAAGTCTGATGCCTGCTCTGGTAGTAGTTTAAAATGATGACTGTTTAGTAAATACTAACAAGTTCATTTTTTCCTTCTAAGAGAATCTGTCATGGAACCAAGTTTACTTCTGCATTGTTTTCAGATAAAATTTTTCTCAGATCATGTCTCTGGGTACATCCCAACTAAAAGTTTAAAGCAACGCCGTACTTTACTGTACAGTACCACACCTTAACCATGACTCCTGAACAGAGCAAGCAAAGTCAGTATAAACCAAGAAGAAAAAACTGGACATAAAAACTCCTATGCAATAATTATTAAATTAACTTTTTGCATTTAAATTTAATTAACTTAGTTTAACAACAAAATTAATCCAGTATTTTCCAGTATATAAGTACATTGGTTTTATTTGTACTTCTCATTAATCACATGAATGGCTTTCTCTGACACCTTTCTTCTTTGAAGCAGGCTCATCAGAAATGTTGGCAGACTGTTTGTATGTAACAGAGAACCAAATTTGGACAAAGTTGTAAGGAATGCCACTGTAAATTAATCCGCACTGGTAAAGTGACTACTGAAATGTACTAATGAAGAAACTAATTTTACTTGCAAAAATAAATATAAATAAGTAAAAACTAGAAAATATAAATAAATAATTAACCAGAACGGAAGTACAGAAAACTGTAGGACTGTGGGTTCACAGCAATGTTAGTATCCCACTATCCTGATTCAAAAAGACAAAGGAAGAAGCTAGGGAAAAACAAGTACAGAGCAAGCACAGGTTGTATTTTCTCTTATACTTTCCTGGCCTCAACTAGCTTCAGTTTACGGAATTTATTGAACCTGATGTAGTTAATCTATTTAATTATCTCTCCCAAGTACTTGCATCACATTTCTAAATATCTTTACAGTTGCTTGCTTGAGCTCATGTTAATTTTTTGAATATAAAACATCCTTTGGCAAAAAGTTTTAAAAATCTACAACCACACTGCATGCTCAACCACTTCCTTTTGTTTTAAACTGGATTCACATGAGCTTTATTCATCAGCCCCTAGTTCGTATTTTGTAAGAAACAGTCAAGAGGTCTTTCCAGTATCTCCACAACTTTCTCCAGATAGTTACAATTTTGTAGAGCTTTACCATACGCCTATCCAGTCATCCAATTTCCAGTCAAAAATCATTCTGCTTAATCATTACTTCTGCTGAAGCTATTTTGTAACTTTGATCATCTTTATTATTCTTCAAATCTTTACAATTTCTGCTGCAGGCCTATATTTTGCTGTAGTGAGATGAGAACAAAATCACAGTATTCTGAGAGAAGACGGAGCATACGTTTACAAAGTGGCATAAACATGTATTTAACATTTGTTCTTTCTTCCCATTGTAATAATTCTTAACATTACTTTTGTCCACTGCTGAATGTTAAGCTGATGTTTTGACAGAACTATTTATCATAGCACCCAGTTCACTTGTGAGCGGTAACAACAAAGCTGCAGACTCCCACTTCACAGACAAAGTGAGGACTATTTTTCCTCATGTGCATCAGGTTGTATATATTTACAATGAACATCAACTGCCCCTTCATTACAGTCACTTAGACTTCTAAGATACTTTAGCTGTCTTCAAATGTTCTAGCAAATAAAATTATTTGAAAACTGTCTCACCCACTGATAATACCATTTTCTGAATCATTTATAAATATGTGGGATAAGCACAGCTGCAACTGAACTGCAGTGGTAACTTCTCTCTCTTGTAAGAAAAAACATATATATATATTTAAAATTATCTTTTAACAAGTGATTTATCAGTGGGACCTTCCCTCTTATTCCATGACTATTTAGTTACTTTAAAAGCTTTTGGACAAATACAGGTAAACTATCAGCCAGATCACCTTTAGTTACATTTGCTGATTCCTCTGAAGATCTTCAAGAGGTTTTTAATGCAGGACTTCCCTTTAGTGAAGCTATACTGAACCTTCCCAAAGGATTGTATTTATCCAGGTTTCTACCCTCAGTTAATTTAATACATGCTAAAATTCTGATCCCATAGGTACTTAAATTTTTAAGTTGCATGAGGATGCATTAAGAAGAGTGTGTTCGGCAGGTCAAGGGAGGTTCTCCTCCCTCTCTACTGTACCCTTGTGAGACCACATCTGGAGTATTGTGTCCAGTTCTGGGCTCCCCAGTACAAGAGGGACAGGGACTTGAGAGAGTCCAATGGAGGGCTGCGAGGATGATTAAGGGACTAGAACAGCTGCCTTACAAGGAAAGGCTAAGAGACCTGGGGCTGTTTAGTCTAGAGAAGACTGACAGGGGAACTTATTAATGTATAGAAATATCTGAAGGCTGGGTGTCAAGAAGGATGGGCCAATCTCTTTTCAGTTATGCCCTGTGACAGGAAGAGGGGCAATGGGTGCAAATTAGAGCACAGGAAGTTCCACCTAATTTGGGTGTGGTGTTGGTGGATATGGTTTAGGAGAGAACTTTGTAGAGTAGGGATGATGGTTGGACTCGGTGATCCAAGGGTCTTTCTGACCTGAATGGTTCTAAATAGAAATCTTGTTGCATCCTTATAGTTCTTGCCATCTCAAAGCATCCTAGAGAGTATTACATATGAGAGTCAGAGGTTACCTCTAAAGTGACACTCTATTTCAGACCAAAAGTGCTTTTATGAAAGAAGTCTCCCAGTTGCCTCCAACTACAACTTTCTGGTTTGCATTTCAGAGCCATCTCTGAGTGCATTTTCTTTTTTTAATTTTCATTTTTGTAAGACTGAGATGCAGTGCAGAACTCTGCCTAATGCACTTCTACCTAATACATTTCAGCTGGTCACAGACATAAAATTCATGCAAGCTTAGAGGTAACCTGGAGTAAATTCTGCCCCCTGCAAAAACCCAGTGTATGGGTGTCCTCAGCAGCTTCCTAGTAGCTAAGGTAGTCCTACCCAGAATAAGAGACACCAATAGCTCACACAGAGGAACAGTACATGTGTAGTATAGGGTACAAATACTGTATTTTTTTCAGCCCTCAGAGTAACATGTTGCAAAATTATAAAATTTAATAATTACACTTCCACATGCAGCATTGAACTAAGTTTACCTCTATGATAATATTCAAAATGCATGGATGCAATTGAATCTGATTAAACCTGCACTCAAAACTGAATAATGCTGAGCTGGAAAAGTAGTTCAGTATGTGCACCAAATATCAGCTTTACACATTTTAATAATCTAGGCATGCACTGCACCTGAAGTTAAGTTTTTTCTCAGTTAAATTTTTAGTCAGATGCCAGGGTTCCATCTACTTCAGTGTTACAATTGATGGCAGTTCCAAGCTAATCTCTCGAATACCATTTAAGGTCAAGTCTTTAGCTCTTTGCCTCTCTTCTTAGACTGAGAAATCACAATACCTTAATACAATTGTTGAGTATTAACACAGCCAACATACACAAAAAAATCTGATTGCATGATTCAAGAAGCCCCTGCAGGCCTGTAAATATGCCAGCAGAGTACATTTATCAGTCAGTCACTTTTATCAAGCTTGCTCAGAAAAATAGCCTCTTTGGAGGAGACAGACTCAAAATTGTACCAAATCAACTCGTAAATGAAGGTCAAGACTAAAATGAACATATCCACAAAGTTTTATAATTGAGTCACAGCTAAAAAAACCCCAAACTGTAATTCTGTAATTTATCTTAATCTCAGACAGCTTTACAGGTCTGTTCTAAGCATTATTGCATTCCTTCACAAACAGATGTTCAGCCTAGACTACTTGGTGAAAACACATTTACTCTTTAAGAAAAAGAAAAAAAGGAATTATTTTGGCAAGTATGTTTAAACAAAAAATCATCTAGACTATGGAGCTCCTGTGGCAGCTACAAGATAGATAACATCTAGCTTTTGGAATAAAGGCAATGAGGAAATTGTTTCAACAAAGCAACAGAAAAACATGCAGAGTTGTTAGAAATATCCACATAATAGCTGGGGACATGGTAATTACAGTGTCAATCAAGGTGGAACATGATCAGAAACGGAAGAAAGGGAAGGCAAAGGTCCAAGTAGAAAATATTAATTTAATTCAAGTGAAGGCTGAAAGATTGTAAATACAAAAGGAACCTAGAGAGATGACAGCAAAGATGAAGACTTCAGCAGTAACAAAAATGAAAATTTTATAGTACAAGAAGCTCTACAAAAGATCCTGCAGATAATTAGGTAAACCACAGAGGGCACCCAAGGGAAGACAGCTCTGCAGAAACAAGATAGCTTGGCAGTAGCCAGAGAAACATGATGGAACTTTGCAGCAACTAGAGATAGCTCCCTGTTATGTGTGATTGCAGTGCTTGCTGTCCAATACATGGACATAAATTAATATCTTTAACTCTCCTATCGTCTGACTTTCCAATAATCACATTGCTTTTCATTCACTCTATACTTTTCTAGACTAATCTTCCTGGCCTGGTCATCATCCAGTAGGACATGTCAAGACAGCTTTGGAACTTCTTTACTACAAGTAAAGCAAGTTCTTACTGAAACAGAAATAAATTTTATGGAAGCCTAGAAGGAAAACCTGGCTGCCATGTTTGCCTATAGGAGCTATAACACACAAAGCTTCAATAGCAGAAAACGAGATAGATGTAAAAGAGAGATGCTTTACTGTTACATTACCATGAAAGACATCTAATGGACTACTGTACAGGATGCTAAAAACAGAGGTTTTTGTTATGAACTTCAGCTCTCACAATGAGTACAAATTAGGTGAGTATGCACAAGGACGCACATATAAAAATCATGTAATGCAGAACTTAGAGAAAACTGAGGCCAGTTTGTAAAGCATATTACCAGCACAGCCCAGATTGCCTGGGCCTGTGGAAAATACTATTTTATTACAACAAAGACTGTAGATAGCAAATGACTGTGAGCTTCACCAATTCCATAGTTACAGCAGGGTTTCCAAAGCACGAGATCTTGTACTGGGCAGATGATGTATTGGTTAGGCAGCTATAACTCAACAAGGAAATAAATGTATTGCTATATCCAAAGTAGAGTACAATTAATCAAAAATATGCTCTGTTACGATGAAATCTCTAATTAACAACTATATAAAGCTGTATATTTTCCCAACATAAGCAACTCCTGTGATTATCTTTTGCGGAAACACTTGGAAAGCTGTTCTACATTGCAGTAAGTCCATTTTCTGTTGACCAAGCAAATATATTTCATCATTGTTGAAAATAATATTTAAAAGAAAAGAGACTCCTATGAATTACAAAATACCTGTAACTCAGCTTTAAATTGATACATTTTTGAAGTTGGAGGGAATTAAATACATTTATTCCACATCTGGATAATGATAATTTTTTAAAAACTACTTAGATGCCAAAGGCAATGCTCCTTGAGATGGATAGACAACATAAATATTTTTTAAGAAGAGGACTGCATCACTGACAAGTATTTACTGCTTTCCTGAAAATCTGTTCACAGTTAGGACATGAAGAATGACTTTTTCTATGTGACACACACTGATGATTCACATCGTCTCAGTAAATTTACATTAGTAGAATACTCCAAGGTATAAAGAGGGTACCACGCCAAAAGAAGTAGCCAAATGTTTTATACCCTGCAATATAAAGACCTGCATTATAGTCTTAGGCAGGTATTCACAACCAGGCTGAGCTGGTGATAAAGACTGAGCTCAGATGAGTTAAGTGTTAACAATCTCTAACCTATACAGGTATAATCAGCAGGTTGTCAGAAGCATGCCTCAGGCCTAATGATGAGGACATTATTTGTCTAAGATATTTTAATGGGAAATGGTAAATGTAGTGTATTGTGATACTATCTTTGAAAATTAGTCATGTATAATCATCAGAAAACTTCCATTTGGGAGAGGGTTTCATAGGTGAGGCAGAAGCTGGCTCAGAGTCTTCAAGACTGGCATATCTGTACAAGCCACTGTGAACCAAAATATCGTTAGAAGAGCTCTGTCTGGAATGCTACACTCTTGGTCTCACTGCATGTCTGGTGGTACAACAGTTAAGAAGAGTAATTAAAAAGTATGGAAATCAATGGATCACATCCTGTTGCCCATGAAGGCGAATGACAAAACATACTGAATGGACTAAGGAGCAAGCCATGATAGCTGGAATTGGAGCAGATATAAATCAAAAGCGATCCACAGCAATACTGATCCAAAGCCAGAATCTAAAGTGGCATTATAATTAAGAGCTGTTCCTATGCATGACTGCCACTTAGCACCAGAAAACTCTGACAAATTTGTTGTGCTTTCCCTTCACAATTATTTTTGACAATTAAAGCATAGTGGTGTACATAAAATAAACATTATGGTCCTATTTTGGTCTCTTTGCTGTGTTTGGCACTGCTTGTGTATATTCTAGTTTGCAATGGTTTTGTTTTTATTTTGTGAGAATAGGTTTTCTATTTAATAGAATACGGATTTCACATAGCTGCATTGCACTTGGCCTCATAATAGCGAGAAAGAAAATAGTTATACTTTAATCTTTTTCTGCTTTTTCTTTTATATGAAAAGGGGAGAAAGAGAGAAAGGAAGAGGCATAAGCGCTGTTTCACATCTCAGGAAACAATCTAATTCCTTCCTTTCCTGAGATGTGGAAATTTTCCCGGCCAGTAGAATACTCTTCTTTCTAGCACTGAAAGAGTATAATTTCTGTGCCTAATGCAATAGCTTATTTTAACTGAGTCTACCTCTCTGAACTAGGCTTAATTTTGCCATCTCAGATAAAGTTCATAGCATTGTAGAATCTCAGATTTTAAAAGAGCTGGGATATGCTTCCTTTCCTACCATACAAATTCATTATTTCCTGTCTGTAAGCTGAAGAGACAAAGTGGAGTGTTAATACTTATGCTGTGTTTTCATTTTCTTCATGTTGTCAAAACTGTCTTAGACTAAACAAAACTGTTTTATTTTAAAGTAAGAGGCTTTGTATATTCATTTTAAAGAATTAACAGAGCTTTTAGAATATTTGCTTCAAAGGAATCTAGTGGAGATACAAATATTAAATAAATATAATCAAATATAAATCTATCATCTAAATCAAAAATTAGAAGAATAGTTTGACTGTATATTTATTTAAACACTCATACATAGCAAAGATCTTAACTATTTAAAATAATAAATGCCCCCTTATTTTATTGTCCAACATATTGGTTTATTTCATTTCCATTTCCACATATTATTCATAAGAAATAAGGGTGTACTATTTATGTATCTCTATTTCCTCTGCAGTGACACAAGTTTAATAAATCATAGCATGAAAGAGAAATACATGTTTAACCACTGAAGTGAACTGAAGCTCTATGCCTTGAAGTACCAATGTCAAACTCCATATTGGCTTTAGTGAGGGTCCAAAAAATGAGTTCAGGAAACCTAGTGAAATGTGTTGGTTGGTTTTGTATTTCATTGGTGTCAGTTCTACAGTCTGTATTAACAGGATATTTTAAACAGGCTTCAACATGTCCCTTCCTCAATGGTGTTTTGTCACCTTTCTTGGAGGACCTTGATAATTCAAATAGCTAGTAAACTGTACTCTCATGTATCGAGAGTACATAACATGGTAAGTTTATTACCACATATCTTACATCTAATTCTATCCATTTATGGCATAGAATACTGACACATACAGCAATACCCAGGAAAATCAACCTTATCTAACACTGAATTACTGCAAACACTAGGAAGAATTTACTTTGTACCAATTAGCCTAGGCAATTCTTTTACTGTTCATAGCTTCTGTCTCTCCCTTTCACATATTTTCTATCTTCATATCATGTATGAAAACATTTCCCTACAGGTTCATCTCCCTCTTTTAACTTCATACTAGTTTATGTCTTATTGTTTATTCCATAGACCATATAGACCATACTCCTGTATTTTCTTTGTCATCATCATTACTATTATGCATAAAGCTAGATGAGTTACAGATCAACATACACATAATTTATACCATTATGAAAATGGTATCAATTCAGAGACTAGGACTACAGTAATGGTATTTAATATACACATAAATATGCATATTGTCAAAGAACTTCAATGTATAAGTAAACATTATCTAAGAGTAGTTCTGCTGGATAGAATGGAAACTGCTTACCTACTTAAGTACATGCCTAAATGTTTGGAAGGTCTGACTTTTAGAAGTTTTCTTTAGAAGAGGAATAGCTTTGTATACTAACTGTGTATCAAGAAGACCCCTCAGTTTTTTTCCTGAGACAAAAAAGGTTGTGAGCTGTTATGCTTCCTTGACAAACCAGTCACATTTTTCCAGTTTAAAAGTAAGATTGATTTCAAAGTTATTTCAGATTTGAAGATAAAAGAAGCATGAAGTCCTCCATTCCTCTGTTCTTCTCTCAGAACTTTGGGCATGTATAGTGTGTGTTTTATGAGAGTTTTATGTAAGAACAAAAGCTTTGTTTCAGAATTTATTGTACCACATGAATTTTAAATGTTACTACCCTGTCAAAAATTTTTCAACCATAAGAACTTAAGCCAAATTCTGCCTAAAGAAGTGTAAATCTGGAATCTCTTTATTGAAGTCAATGGATATGTTCCAGATTTAAATAACTGCAAACAAGAATAGAGTTTTGCTTCACATCTTCAGCCACTATCAGACATTTTAAGAAGTATAGGATATTCTGCAGACTATTTTTATATATTTTCCCTATGTAAGGATATATTTATGGGTTTTATGCTGTCAGCTAGAAAAAGAATGGTTATTTATTCTTACTCTTGCAAAATTAGGCCTATAGGTTTGCTGCATAGGATGAACACAGAACTGAGTCATGGCTATAGTATGCTGGGTGTGGCTACAAAAGAAATATTCTTTACCTTGACAATATTTGTTGTTACTTTCGGGGGAGGGGGAAGCAAATATGGGTGATTTTATCAGTAAATGGGTGTGTTTCCAGCAAATTAGGTGGGTATGCCAGCTAAGTAGAGCTCTTTACAAACACTTGGTACCAGAGTAGTAGTAGCAAAGACAAACAATAGTTGAATAAGGAATCACAGGAAATCTTGAAGTCATAGGAAGCATACACCGAGTTTGAAAGACCCTAAAACATTCCAGGGAGAGATGAGCTTTTCACAACAGCAAACATTTTTCGAGGTTCCTGACATCCAAGCTATTGGGTGCAAGGACAAGCAGTTCACATATTTATCATATTTATCCATCTATAACTTCCAGATTAGCTACTAAAATCCAGTACAGTTCAGCAGCTATGTGGATTACACATGTTTCTATAGCATATGTGCTGTGTTACCTCTGATCTGCAACAGCCTGCTGCTTTCCCTTCCTGGAATCTGCTGGCCCCTGTTTTCACACAGCCTGCCCCTCCCACCTCAGCCTCCCTGCTCCCTGATTTCCACAGTTCACAGAATCACAGAATTGCCAAGGCTGGAAAAGACCTTTGAGATCATCAAGTCCAGCGTATGACCTAACACCAACACATCAGCTAGATCATTTACCTTTGATGCTTAACCATGGACCCATAACAGTAGACTGTTACCCTAGACCCCCAACCCAAGTTGTGACCATAGACATGCTTCTGTCAGTACCTAGCCACTCCTTACAGAAGTTACTGGAACATGGAGGTGGTCTGAGGACTACTTCTTAAAGATCAGACTTTAAAAAAAAGTTATTAACACATGAAAATAACAACCTATGCTTGTGCGCATGAAGAACTGTGACCCTTACCAGCTTCAAACTCAATTTCTGTGTGTCAGGCAAGAGCCACAGGGGTTCCCCCAGTGTCCATCAGGGCAGGGCCTGTCCCACCACCCCAGCTGGGCAGGCTGAGGGCAGCCATGGGCAGCCCCAGCCCCAGGCATCAGGCAGCGCCTGGAAGGAAGCCTGTGGGTCAGGACCAAGTCCCAGGCCCACAGGTGGGCCCGTTTTGGCAGTGGCAGTCGCTCAGGCTGGGCCCCGTGGCAGGCATCGGCCCAAAGCGACTCCTGAGGCCCTGTCATGGCCTCCCCACAGGTCTCTGAGGGCACCTCTCTCCATGTCCTCTGGTGGGACAGGACCACGCTCAGTGCTCTGAGGGATGCACTGACATTGAAACATACTGGAGACACAGGAAGGGGTGAGGCACTCCCGAAGAGGGCGTAGTGGTGAGCTGGAGAGCCATTCTTATTTAGCCCAAGCACCACAGGGACTTGAAAGGGGTTGAAGCTCTCCCCTGAGTCCCTTCATGGGAAAGCAGCGTTGGATAGTCTAGAGGCATACAGAAGCAACAAGACATTATGGAAAGTGGCTCCTACCTTGAAAACAAATAATATTTGTTTTTTAAGTAGTATCTCTGTTAGGCCCATTAATTACTCTTCCCACAACATCAGCAGCTGGGGTGTGCTGGCACTGTGGGACCTGCTTTGTACAGTCTCAGAGAAGTCGTAGCAGCAAGTAATTCATTTGATGGTGACTACTTAGGCTTCTGGGGTTTTTTTGGCCTAAATATCACTACTAATGTGTCTAACCTACCCTAAACTGAAAAATTAGCAATACTAAGATACTACTAATAATAATTTATTAAGAAATGTTTGACATGTCTTGGCCATGTGTCTGAACAGTACATTCTGTATCAACATGCCTTTTAAAAATCTGTTTTAAATAGGAAACTGCTAAGCAGCCCTCTAAACAGTGTTGCAGGCATGAGAACAGCTTTTTCTCTGTGTCAGGGCTTAACAGATAGCATGTTTGCTAAGATGATACACAGAGGACAAAGCAGGTGCCAGAGTTACAGCTTGTTTTTCCAGATCTCAGGGAAGAACAGGAAGCTCTCAAAACTTAGTCTCTGACCTTTCCCTTATTAGCACACTTGTCCCATAATTGTTTTGTATTCACCTCTTCCAGTAAACACCTTTCAGCATTATCTTAGCAATAAATTACCTTGTGAACTGGGATACTTGGGATGAATTTTAAAGTGGAGGCCACCTTTTACCATCTTAACAAAAGATAATTTTTAGTCCCAGATAAATGTCTGCATGCCAGAATTCAGACCTAATGTTTTTCAGCCTAAGTTCTACAGTTTAGTTCTTCTGTGAAGCTTCTCACTTCTCATGTGAGGAAGCATAAGGGCACACATGAGGGGAAACTCAGGCTAATATGACTTGAAACCCCTCTTATTTCCTTTAGTCTCCAAAAAACACTGCCAAGTCACATGAAACCTCTCAGACCTCATCACAGACTCTGGCCACACATTGCAACAGATTTTGCAGATTCTCAGTTCTCTTCTTACTCATTCTTACTTATTAATTCTCTTTAATTAGAAACATACACACACATTAAAAAAAAAAAAAAAGTCAGCTTTGATGTAACGAAAAATTTCTTCTGGAGGCCAAAAATTATTTCCTGGAATCCAGTTTACACTGTTCTTTCACGTCACGTTCAGGAGTACAAGCAATCACCACGTTATGTGCTGGGTATTTCACCTACTGTCAGTGAAGGGAACAGGAGCTATTCTGGAGAAGGTCCTTTTTCTCCTTCAGACTGTTTCCCTCAAGTTCCACTTAATTTCCTTTCTGCCCTGAATATTGCTCCTTGTCCCATTTTAAGAGGTTGTAATTTCATCATTAAAGTAATACATTTTCTAAAAGATCATCTCCATTAAGGAGATGGCCCAGAAGAAAATCCAGTCCATGCAGTTTTTCAGACTTCGAGAAAAGATGCAGACTCTGGTCTCATATTATTAAACACTAGCAAATCTGCATAGGAGAGACATACAATCATAGAAGCATTGAATGGTTTGGTTTGGAAGGGACCTTAAAGACCAACTTGTTCCAACCCCCCTGCCATGGGCAGGGACACCTCCCACTAGATCAGGTTGCTCAACACTTCATCCAACCTGGTCTTGAGCACTTCCAGGGAGGGAGCACCCACAGCTGCTCTGGGCAACCAGTTCCAGTGTCTCACAACCCTTACACTGAAGAATTTCTTCCTAATATCTAGCCTAAATCTACCCTCTTTCAGCTTGAAATTATTCCCCCTCACTTCATGCCCTTGTAAGAAGTCCCTCACCAGCTTTCCAGCTTTCTTGTAGGCTCCCTTCAAGTACTGGAAGGCTACTATAAGGCCTCCCTGGAGCCTTCTCCAGACTGAACAGCCTCAATTCTCTCAGCCTGTCTCCACAGGAGAGGTGCTCCAGCCCTCTGATCACCTTTGTGGCCTTCCTCTGGACTTGCTGTAACAGCTCTATGTCCTTCCTGTTTTGAGGACTCCATAACTGAACACAGTACACCAGGTGGGTTCTCATGGGAGTGGAATAGAGGGGGACAATTACCCACCTCAACCTGCTGGTCACACTTATAAATATGCCTGTGATAGGAAAAGTTGCTCTCATTTTAAGAAACCAAAATAAATCACATGACGCACACATTCCTAGAGAATTCTAGTGAATTCTAGAGAATTTCTAGTCCTTGTGATTATTGAGCCATCTGTACCAAGAAGCTGCAGTAGTGAGGAAGGAAAGGAAAAATATCTACCTCTTTTCTGTGAAAACAGGCTTTTTAAAAAAGGTTACTCCTTGCTGGACAAATCAAGCATTATACTTATTGTCACTCTAAAAAAATATGTTGATCCTTGTAAGAATGTACATTTATTTTGCTTCTTTAGCAGTTGGTTTATGCCCATTCTAATGTTTGCTGGATCAATTCACTGGATTGTCAGTCATCTCAGGCAAGAACACACTTTAAATTTTAGAAAGTGCTATTCAACTCTGATTTACTAAAAAATTGCTAAGATGTCAGTCATATATTAATTCAGGAAAAGCTGGTAACTAAAAGGCTTTAACCTTTATTTTCTTCCATGAAACTGTTTTATTTGCTTTTATCTAATGCTACTGTTCTCACTAGACCTTATCTGAGATTTTGTATGCCAGGTGTTTGCTTCTATATCCCTGTTCCCTACAGAAGTGAAGATACAGTGGAAAATGTCTTCAACAGCTGGACTTACTTTTCCTCATTGTAATGCTGTCAGCAGAGCAGAGGCTTTACCTGCAAGAAAACATTACAGCATAAGACAGTACATCTCACATTAGTCTACTACATAAAAAACAGGTGCTTGTAAGTTCACAACCCCTAATGTTCTTCTTCAGTGTAACTTGGGCCGAGCTATAAAACTTTCATTAGTGACAGCCAAAAGTAAATAATCTATCCTAAGTGATGTGATTTTCAAAGCCTCTTTACTTTCTGTTTGCAAATGTCATAACAAAGTTATGATAGCACCTTTATAGCTGACACCTCACAAAACCCCTATTGGAAAAAATATTTTGCTGTTTTATTAAAAAAAAAAATGAACTTATTATCTAAAAATACCAATGAAATCCTGGATTCCAGTGAATTTATGGTCAGGTCCCTCACAGATTAATGGGCTTTAAAACTAAAAGGAACTATTAAGATAATTTGTTATGATCTAATACACAAGGCAGATAGGTAGAAGATCAGTAAGTAAATGCTGCATCAAGTTAGCAACTTACTCTTGAACTGGAATATATTACAGTATGAAAGAATTCAATTTCTGTCAGTTAAACTATAGGAACTTAATGGTAGCATATGCTGGGAATATATGCTGGGTAGAGAGCTTGGAAGAGTGTCTTTACACCTGGACCCTTGCTAATAAAAGCAACACAACATAAGACTCATTCCATAAACCACATTTAAAGGGAAAAAAGTAGGTTCTAGAGAAGTATACCTACAGGGCTAGGCTTTCTGCTCCATTTGGGCTCTCCATCCTCACTCAGAGATGCAAATCCTTTTACTTCAGGTGCAGGTCACCCCTGCAGAATGGCTGTGACTACTTGCAGAACACTTTATGAATAGTTAGCAATATTGCTTTAACATCTAGTCCAGGATTTTTCAGGGTCAGCCTATATCTATTTGTTCTTTTGCCAACATTGTTCTTTAACTTAAACAGATCTGTTCTCTCATGGTGTTTATCCTTGAAAACAGCAATCTCATCCCCTCTCATCCTTCCTTTTGCAAAGTGAAACCAGTCACACCCTTCCACCTCCTCTCATTAGTCAGGTTCTCCATTCCCCCTTTCACCCTAGTATCTTTCTCTGCAAATGAAAAAGTTTAAGTTCCTTTGTTTCACTTGACTGGAGTTTTGACTGCACACCAAGGCCTAGCAACATCAACTTGCTTCTTGGCTCTCCTCCTGTAATTGTCCTGGTGGGGAATTTTTCAGAGGTGCACTTGCCTTTTCACATGGTTCCAACCCATTAGCAATTTACAGCCATGCTGTGATCAGCAATAACACCTTGTTTCCCTTCTCCTTAACTATTTCCATTAAGGTGCAAATCTTTTGTTATCAACCCCCAAATCATATGCTTATTCATAACCCTTGATGAAATTCCATATAGATGACTTTCTGGATAATATTTCTTCTCGTCAGAACAAACAGTAGCAAGAAACATGCATGCATGGGTAAGAACAGTTAAAGATTAAAGTGTGGAATGAAATTGCTAAATCTTCTCATTTAACCACAATAGGATTAAGCCTAATGGTTGCTCAAAGAATAATAAGCGTTTAGAGAGAGAGAAAGAAAAAAAGACTTAGCAGCAGAGAAATATTAAGAAATATTGTAAATTAATCCACAGTGGCTAGATTTTTTTATTATTTTTTTTTCTAGTAAAGTATTTTAGCTTTGGTAAGCTTTTTGTGAAATATCAATATATTGAATACAGTGAACTTACTAAAAATTCTAGACTTTCATACCTTAGAAATAAGAAAAGTGTGAAAAGAATCTCAATTTCTACTTTCCAAAATCTGAACATATAAGTAGCAAGCACCAGCCTGTGTAGAGAAGGCAGTTTGAGATTAAAGTTTTGAAAAATTATTTCACAACTTGATGGCTATTTGTGTCTGCCACCTTGTAAGTGAACATCCTTAGCAGTGGAAGGTGTGTTCAACCTATCCTTGTAAACAATAGTAATTAAAACACTGCTGTGAAATGGGAATCAAGGTGCCTCATGTCCCAATGATTAAACAGAGTCACTCTACTCAGGGTTGTTTTGAGGTTTTTTATCTCACATTTTTCTTTCTACAGTTTCCATAAGATGGATTCTAAAAGCCGTTCAGCACCCAGGTAGTCAGGATGCATTTTCTGGAGGTGAAGCACATATTTTCAAAATCTTTCAGACAGAACAGAACACCAGACCCCTGATTCTATGTTTGAATACCCTAGCCAAATGGCAAAAGGAAACAAGTGCTTTCACAGGTTTTGAGAATACACGGCTTCCTTTCTTTTGCTTTTCTGACAAAACCTGGAAAGCCTTAGTAAGAATCAAACTCATTTCAGTACAGCAAACAGCAAAACATATTTTGATTCAATGGAAAACAATTTTGTCTTTGAATTTTATGGTTCAGCAGCCAAAACATAGAACTTATTTTTTGTTTCCTTTTCCATATATTAGTCACCACAACTTCTTGCAGCTGCATGTTTTGACACTTTGACAGAAACTTCAAGGTCTGCCCAATGGCCAAAGAATGACTCCCTCACTTGGAAGTACTCTCTGAAACATGGGGATTTCTTTTTAAAGGGGAAATCCAAGCTTGAGCCTTAGCTGAGTTTTCCCTTACTGTTTAGATCCTTATGTGTATAACAGGGAAAGAACCTGCAGTGCCTTGTTTCTTATAAAAATGTTCATTACTACCACTGAGGAATACTGGCCTTTTGATATGATTCTATATGTAATGTTGTTCTTATTCTATTACTTCTTACGGAGTTATGCCTCAGACACTGCCTGCAGCTCATTCAAGAACTGCAGCTGATCAGCTAGAACGTTCCCAAAAACAACTTAAAAACAAGACTACCTTTCCTCATGCATTCATGAAAATTTAAGAACAAAATTCTACCACATAAGGATTAATTATTTTGACAGTTTATATTAGATGAAGTTTACACCTTAGTTTCCCAGATCAAATTCTGAATATTTTCTTCACATTACTGAAGAAACATTCTGCGTTTACATCTCCCACACCTCCTGTGTTCCCCATGGCTTTTTGTTTAAAGCCTTTTTGTTCAGAACTATCGCATCAATATATCTGGCTTCTTCAATATGCAACACTTCATTCTCTTCGGTTGTGGCCTGGGAAACCTTCTATCCAAAACATATGTTCTGGCATCAGACATCCCCCAAAGAAACACACTCCTGACCTTCTCAGAGGGTCACTTCTTTCTTTTTTAAATGTTCATTATTATCATTTTCTTAAGCAGCAAGAACTGTGTTTCCAATATTAGACAGTTTAGTTCCTGTTATTTTCTGTGCAGCTCTGCAAGGTCTTGGAGGTTATCTGTCCTTTGTCCTAGCTCAGAGAATGTGCTTTTGTAAGTGAGTGGATTTGGCTAGAGATGTGAAACTGAGGTTAGTTCAACGTGGTTTTAGGAACATGGGGTACATATGATTTTTACATTCTTATTAATGAATTAATTGCATAGTAAATCTGAATTCTCAACAGTGTAATGCCAGCCTGTCAAAGTAGTGATTAAATTTGTGTTCACAGAAAAATTAAATTCCATAGACAGTATTTCACAAGATTAATTTTTTTCACACCAAATAATTCCTTTGATTTGTGTAAGAACAGTGTAAGTACGAAGAAGAGTTTTCAAATACACCATTCAGTAGTGATTTTGTGGATATTTTTAAAAATAATTTGGTTTATAAAGGATTTATATTTCCTGAAACAATTTTATAACTGTAGTTGTTATTTTCATTCTACAATCAGAGGGTGGTGCACAAATTTACTTTGACTTGACAGCATAAAATTATGTGATGCAGTGAATATGACTGGCAGCATCAAAACCAGAAAAAGAGCAGCTAGGATAAATGAGTGAGAGGAACCCGTCTTTTTAGGCCCTTTTTGGGGTTCTATCCACAGGATTAAAAAGCAGAAGCATATGTCACTCAAGCTGCAACTCAAAAAAAGTTCAGTATGGGTTTTGTAGCAAAATTTAAATACACTGTCTGATGTGGATACTGTCTTGAGCACATATAGATTTAATTGATATCTGTCAGGTTTATTTGGACTTTGCTTTCCCCTTGCTTTGCTGCTACCTGATGAAGAAAAAAAAAAAAAAAAAAAGGAAGTAGCAACTGGTACATTGGTGTTTTGGCTCTTGAATTCTCAGAAATACCAGTTTGCTAGAGGACTATATAATAAGAGTCACTTTGGGTTTTGAAGCAACATCATCAACCTGGAAAACAGGTCTAAGTACATTTTAGGACACTTTTCATTTTTCATGCTAAAAGTTATAATTTTGCACAACCTGTGAAGTTTTACTGTCACTTTCCAAAACCTCAGCAGAAGCTTCTCAGACCCACTCATATATGACATTCTCCTTTTCCATAGACACTATAGGGAGCTTGTTCTTCATGTGTTACAATCATCCCACTCAGTAAACTGTTCTTTTAGGACCTGTTCTCCTTACCATATGTTTTTATTTATTTTATCTGAGAGGCAGTACCATCCTACATACAGTTGTTGGCGTGGTAAGTGATCAGCCGTGCTCTGCCAACATCATCTCTGTACATTAGCTCTCTGCTCCAGGGACTACAGAGCCTGAAGTCTGCCCTTTTTAACAAGAGACTACAGGGAACCTGTTACTGGAGGCAGTAGCAGCAACAAAGCATCTATTATCTCTGCTATTCGTAAGAAGAAAGCATAATTGTGGCCAGCATCCACAGACATTATATGGCCAAATTCATGGCTCCAGGGTGTTTTCAATGATATTTTTGCTGCCTCTGAAAAGACTTGCTAAAGTCTGTTGAGCCATGCTGCTGGAATGAGCTGATGAAACCATAAGAAGCAACAGTAAATGTTACATTCAGGTTGCTAGCAGACACAGTGCTTGCTCCTTTCCTCCTTCTGAGAGAAACCCTCTAGGGTGTATTTATTCTGTGATTGTTTTTAATTTGTTTTATTATGCATACGTGATTTTCCCACCCTTTTTGGATCACAGTCAAAACATCTGCGCAGCCAGCAAATGGCCATTGTGCCATTCACTTGTGTTGGGTTCAAAAGCTGACAGAATTTAACTATTACAAGTGGAGATGGTCTCTGCCAAGTAATATGTCACTTGATCTCCTAGAAGGGAATTCTTCTGGCTAGGTGCTGTGGAATTTTTTTAATTATTATTTAAATAATAATAAAAAAATTCTTGCCAAAATTGAAAGTTGACCACTGTTACAGAATGACTTGGTAATCTCTGGGAAAGGGCTGACAATTGTTGGAACTCTGGAGAAGTTACCTTAGGTGATCCTAGACTCATTATAGCTGCTCTTCTTCCACATTTTTAACATTCTCAAACTGACTGGCTGTGCCTCAAGGTCAGAGTTTGGCTTAGGCTAATTCATATTCACTGATTCTTGGGATTCATGTTGCAAAACTTCCAAATTAGCTGTTCCACTTAGCAAGCTTCCAAAAGTAGAAGATTCTCTGTTTCTCCTGATTCTTCTGTTTCTGAAGTACTGCTCAGAGGAATGCTGCCTGTGAACAGCTTGTACTTCTGTTCCTAGAACCGTAAACACAGCTTGTGGCTTTGGGAACTGTGAGGCTGGCAGATCAAGCAGCAATATTGCATTATTAGAGATAGTTCTCTCTCTTCTTTGAGCTTAGGAAAATTAATAACTCCCAATTCTCCTTTTCATCATTCAGAAAGTATACTTATGTATACAATCAGCCTTATCAGACTGCTGTTTTTTCAGTGGCTGCTCCTTCTACTTCTGTTCTGGACAGTCCCTTCCCTGCATGACTGTAAACAGGCACAGTTTCAAAAAAAACAACTTACAATTTCAGTAAGGGGAGACTTAAAGTGTTATCTCAATTAGCTACAGAGAACTATATGTATCATCAGTGTGAACTCAAAAAGTCAACAGACACATGCAATAACATGTAACACAAGTAGAACTTCCTGAATTCAAACCAAAATTAAATAGTAAAGCTACAGTGGTACCAAAGAAGCAATACATTTTTCAATTAGCTCAAGCATGCTCCTGGAAATCTTTCTGAAGCCAATACAAATTTTGTGGCTTCAGTTTACCAGTATTCTCTTTGGAAAAATGCCATTCACGAAAAATTTGGACCAACTTTAGTGAAAACTTTTTGCAAAGTGCAGAATAGATTCATAAAAACTCAGATACCTGCTCTTCCGAGTATTCTCTGACTGCCTTAAAAATCTATCCTCTATTCAGGGGTGATACAATGGTGTTAGCATTTAGAAGCAAACTGAGGATCTAAAATCCTGCTAAAGACACATGAGTACATAGTCACTTGATTGTACTTGTGCAGTAGCAAATCTCTATAACACCCACTGGCATATAGTCACCACAGCTAAACTAAATGCTAGTAATGAACCCATTAAGTAAAATGAAATGAACAACAGATTCTCATGTACCAGAGGCAACATCTTTAAAAAAACCTTCCGTCTTCCAAGTACAAATACAATATCTTCTTGGAGGTAATAATTCATTTCATATTCTGTAGCTGTAAACATCCTGCCATGACAGACAAAATATTTAAATAATTTTTGATTTATCACCTTATATAATTCCACAGTTAGGATGCCTTTTGCATTAGTTGCTCTGAGGTGAGAGAGCACTAGGGATAATCTAAAATTGCTTCACAATGGACCGAGAATTAATCATTTTTGTGATCTCAAATGTTTTGCACTACCATGAACTCGTTAACTCCTTGTCTCCACCTATGCATCTGTATGACACATATAGACTTGCACATATATGCTCTGTCACCTCAGCATAATTCTTGGACCTCAGGACTGTTAAATCACCAGGATACGATGATCTTTATGCCACAGAGAAACTAATCTACTTACAGAAAATCTCCATTTGTTGCATTAGGGCAGGCTTGTGTCTCAGGGTTACATTCTTGGTCACATTTTCACTGCTGCTCCAGAAAATCTGGATTTCTTGAATGCCTTATATTATATTATATCTGTCATTGAGTATCTAGGATTCTTTAAAGTATCTAAAATTATGTGGATGCCTATGTTTAAGCAGCAGAATCCTTCCCATTATTGTCTCTAAATTGAAATAAAGGATTGTGTTGGGTTTGTGTGGCAAAGTTTTGGTAGAAGGGGGGCTACAGGAGTGGCCTTTGTGAGAAGATGCTAAAAGCTTTCCCCATGTCCAACACAGCTGATGCCAGACAGCTCCAAGATGGACTCACTGCTGGCCAAGGCTGAGCCCATCAGCAATGCTGGTAGAGAGGCTTTATGGGACACCTGGCATCCAGCCAAGATCAACCCACCTCAAGAGCATATTACAAAGTAGAATGCAGGTCAAAGATTTTGTTAAGTACTTAATGTTTGAGCTCTAACTATTTTGATGTTTTCTGTCAAGAATTCTTAGGGAACAGAAGATCATATCAGATCAAAAGTCAGGATATTTGCGTTCTTTATTAGTACATGTAGAAAAAACCCGTTACATACTTTCAGTTGCCTCTGAATTTAAGGAAAAAACAGTAGTTTCTGACATGTAAGGAAATTCTAGTTTCTTAAACATCTGCGCATGTGACATCAGTTCATTTTTCTTCAGAAATTTGGAAGAAACAGGTTTACTTTCAACTTCCCTATCACAGGATACTCTATTTCACCTTTATGATTTACTAAACTGTGGTTACCACATACTATGTGTTTATTTCCTTTCCTCATTTTCTCTCTAGTTCTGTTTTTCTTACTCTACATTAATTCTGACTCCATATGCCTTTCACAATTACAGCGTTGAAAATTCAGCTGGATTCTGTGACCAAAAAATGCTATCTGATTCCAGAAAAACAAACAGAGAGAACAGTTGTCTCAAAGCAGGCTGATACTCAACTGTATTTATTTAACTCATTTTTCCCAAAGAAAACCCTTTTAAAACATTAGTCACAACTAGTTAATGTCATGATAACTGACAACTCCTGCTGATACAGCTTGCAGTTTAATTTAACAAACTCAAATAAGAGTTCAAGAGACTCACAGGTCTTTCTACTTTATTTCTGTATCTACTCATCTATTTCATTCTGTGCTCTTTCTGAAGACTATTTTAGCTATACCTAGGTGCAATAATTGATCACCAGTTGCAACAAGATGGACGTTCTAATGGGGGTTGATAATTTCAGGATTTGTTTTATTCCCCACAGAGTGAGAAAGCAGCCTTGGCAGAGAACTGTGTAGTTTAGAGTTTAAATTAATCATGTTGGTATATATTTTAACTTAAAAGCTCAACAACAAATAAACAAGAAAAGTATCTCACATAAGCCTGGCCATTCTTGCAGTTACAAGAAATGATAATTCAGTTTAAAATAAACATGCATACTTCAGGAAGTACTACTTAAAATGCCCTAGTTTCAAAAGAGGGGCAGTCCTCCAAACTAATACAGTATCACCATGCAGCCTCACAGCCTTGTGGTTAGGACGCTTTCCAGGGAGATGTGGATTTAATTTTGTGGAAAGTCTTGAACCCCTTGGCCCCATAATGTATGGCAATGCTCTAATCATTCAGGCTTAGAGGACAAACCAGAAGAGAGCTCACGTCTCCTATCTACCCTGTGAATTTAAAGAAAGTGGCCAAAACCAACCATCTTTTGTCTGAAGTTAATATGAAGCAGGACTTGTTCAGATAAATGCTAGCAATTAGATGTACATTTCAAATTATTACCAGTCTTAATCCTAATAAGATGGCAGTCACTGAAAGGAAGAGTGGAATCTTCTGTATTAGAGGAGTTTTACTGCCAAAAATATAGTCCCTAACACTGTTCAGAGGGGCTTCTGAGAATCAGTATTGGATTTAGATGCTTAAACCATCTACAGATCCACTTTCGGTGTTTTAACATTTCTGTGGTTCTCAGCCTGAAACTCCCTGAACCTTCATTTAAACTAGAGTAATTCTAGGACTACAGGAAACTGTAGAGGTCTACTATGGGAGAGTTACTGCTGATTATGACTTCCACGCTATCTGCAGTCAGGCATGACAAGAGTTACTGGTGTTATTAATATTGTATCAGCTACCATGACGACTGCTTCCTAGTTAATAATAACGGTTGAAAGATGAAGGGCAAAAGGCTAGTATAGACACATATGTGACTGCTTAGGCTGATTATCTCTTCTCAGAGCAATAGAAGGAAGCTATGCAATGAATTTGTGCAATAAATTAAATAGTGTTAAACAAAAGTGTTTTCCCAATTACAGATATTTTCTCCAATATAGCTGATTTTTCCATCTCTCTCTCTTTTGAGTTTGCTACTGTGTTAGCTCTTCCTGATTAGTCATAAACCTAAGTGAATCAGCATGAAATAATTAATGTGTTTCTTAGGTTCATTGGATTACATTTAGACATGCAATATTTTCTTTGTCTTGATTCCTAGATTCTTAGTGCATGATTTTGAATTTGCACATAGTTACTCTCTAAATTTTTGGACATCTGGCTATTGAGACATCCTGCCTTGAACTTTCTCTGCTCCAGATGCCAGATGTGGTTAGTAACTTTGAGCAAGAGCCCAGAAACTAAAAAAAGGCCAAAACAGATATGGAAAAAGAACCTACAGTGGTGCCGAGATCCACCCTCACTTTTCATGCGTATGAGGTACACTGAAATCTTAGAGCAAATAAACACTCCATCCACAGGCCCAAAGCTGCAAAAACCTGACCTCAGAAAAACTGCCAGAAAGGAACCTGGAGGCTCCAGCCTAGCAGTATTATTTGCACTTACTAGCCATCTCTGATTCAACACATACAGATACAATGTTTGGGCCTTATACCTGGGAAGTCCCTACATAACTAATTCCAAGAGAATGTATTTCTACCCTACAGAAGACAGACATGAATTAAGTAAAAAGGAGTAATGAGGTTTACTTGCTAAAGCAAAAAAAAGCCAAAGATAAAATAAATGCATATATTCAGGAACAGACCATCCAAAGATAATAAGAGACACTGTACTGTTCTCTTTTGTGAAGAATACTCATAAATATTTATGTTAAAAGCATATCATAAACTCTGTGATTATACTTTTAGTGTATGGAGTCATCGTCATATGAGCATCTCAGTCCTTGGAAGCATAAGAGCCACTAAATACCTACAGCTTGCCTAAAATTAATTTAGAATCACACAGAAAGTGGGTTTATAAGCTTGACCTTAATCTCACAAAATCCTGGAGGATTTTTTCACTTGTGCCCTGTGACAAGATGAGGGGCAATGGATTCAAATTCGGGCACAGGAAGTTCCACCTCAACATGAGGAAGAACTACTTTACTGCGAGGGTGATGGAGCACTGGAACAAGCTGCCCAGAGAGGCTGTGGAGTCTCCTTCTTGGAGACTTTCAAGACTTGTCTGGATGCCTTCCTGAGTGATCACCCCTAGTTTTGGGGGTTTTTCTGTTGTTGTGGGTTTTTTTCGGCCCTGTTCTGGCAGGGGGATTGGACTCAATGATCTTTGGAGGTCCCTTCCAACCCCTAACATTCTGTGATTCTGTGAAAGAACAAAAACTCCTACTGTAAAAGTGTTAAAAATATCACATATCAACATTTCTTTCTTCTCATTTAAACAAGAAATTTTTTTTGAGGTATTAGATCAGATAAATTCATTAAAAGGCACTTTAAGATACATATATATGCTTTTCTTGGCAATGAAGCTCAATCAGCCCCACCTAATGTCACCTAAGCCAGGAAGGTAAACATAAACTCATTCTGTAAATATTATTGCCCTTTTGCCAGGTTGTACCAGTTTGGGGAGTTCGTAATGGGATAATTTATCTTCCAAACAGATATTAGTGACATGGAGAACTGGACTGTTTCCTAGGTATAGAAAGGTATGCAGGCTATGTATGTATGTACACTCAAAAAAATCTATTTTGGTTATTAAATGCATATTAATATAGAGAGAAGACAGAATGGACTATATCTAAATCATTTTTTAAACTTGATTTAGATTTGAAAAAATTCAAACATGCTTAAAAAATCTTTTTTTTTTAATTGAAAATTATTCTGAAAAATGAGTGGAATAGATTTAGTTAACTTAGGAGACGTTATAGTACTGTCATAATACTGGTAACATGACTGTACTTGTTCTGAACAAAGATCCACATATTGTAAAATCCTGTCTTTGACAGTAACCAGAACAGAACATATATAAATTGTAATTCTTCCATATTCTGCTATTTCACCTTCAGTGACAGCAATTTGGTGTTAATTAACCTAAATTTGGTTGATCATGAACCCACATAATGTTATCATGACATCCTATGGGAATGAGTTCCACTGTATAACCACATTGTATATGTTGTAATGATTCCACCCCCATTAACATCTGTCTTTTAAACAGCTAATATTCCTGCCTAATTAGACACTGATATTAAGAAGGGGAGCCAAATGAACAGACACCCAAAGCACAGGGCTCAGACCTATGCAATGCTTAGCATTCTTTCGTGTAAATTCTAAGCAGCTCAGCAGAAAAGCTTTCCCCTTAGATCACTTACCCATTCTCTCCATGAACTGTATAGAAAGGTTATGTACAGAATGCCTCCCTCCAGCAATCTGAATCCACCAGCTGGGACTCGGTGCCTCATATCTTGGCATTGCATCACTTATTGGAGGTGGCTGAATAACCATTCTGCATTTTGGTCATTAACGGTAGATTTATAAGTGTGATATATATTTATGCATAACACTGCCAACTGGCATCACGAGCCTGAGAAAGAGTTCTGTTGATGTGGACTTCTTTAATTTCAGTGCTGGATTACGAATATCTTCAGATCACCAGAACACTTTTAATTAAACTCTGTTGAAGACCTGCTGCAATACTGTGAATTGTCTTATCGATTTCACTGTCTCAGCTGCTTAGAAATGGATTACGTAGTCCTTTACACCTCGGCTGTGATTCACAAGCCAACACAAAATTGCCCTTCAAAACTGGGAGAATGATGTTTTTTGCCATATCCTCATATATCTGAAAAAAGTTTATACAACACACGCTTCGGTATCTTGTGGGAGCTTTGTGATTTAAAGCAAAAGAAAAGGCAATACTTGGAAGACATTAAAAATTATGGGAGGTTTCACTTACGGGAATGCAGTCTAGTAATATGATATTTATTTGTTTATTTGCAGACAATCCATCTGAATGCATTTATGTAATAATGCTTAAAAAACCCTAACTAGAATGGCTTAGAATTTGAAGTTTTATTTTATAGGAAAATCTCACATTTCAGAACTACTTTTGTCACTATAAAGGAATTCATAATCAGGAAATTCCACAAATACTCATAGAATAGGAAGCTGGAAATTCTGGGGGAAAAAGCTGTTAGGAAATTGAAACATATAAAGAAATATTATATGTAACAGAAACTACTATGCCATCACACAAGTAATAGACCATAAAGCCTGAAAAACAAATATTAAAACAAGTTCAGAATAAAAAATATTCACTTTACTAAATGAAATCTTAGCATTACTGATAAAATAACCGTCTTGTTCTAATGATTTTTTTCTTTGAAACTTTTCAAAATAAATGTGGGCTTTCCTGATACTGAAACACTGAACATCCCTACTCAAAGAGAAGAGTTACTTGAAACATGATGCAGTACAGGGAGCTAGAAAGATGGAATGATCCAGTCTGATCACATCACATTTACAAAAATACTCAGGTCCTCACCAGGATTCACTTTGGTCTTACATGCTTCACAGATTTCCCCTGTATTCATTCTCATGTTCTTATTTTGGATTTTTACCTTCTCAGTTTTCAGAATTTTTTTTTACTTTTTTTTTGAAAAGACTAAGAATTAGACTGTCACATCCCAAACATTATGCTGGTATTCAGTAATGTTACAGAGCATGACATAATTAAAATAGAAGCAATATTTTTAGAAAATTTTATTTAGTACTATAATGCTAAGGTATTGACAACCACCATTCCAAGAAATGAAATTCAGTCTCATAAGGATGGAGGTCTAGATCCTCAAAAAGATGTCTGTGTATCAGTAGTTACATATCATTTTCATTTACATAGGCCTGTTAACTCCATCAACAGTGGTGCATGATAAAATATGGGAGGGGATTGAGATATGTCAGTGAACAGTCTGCCTACCTTGATACAAGATTGTTCAGCTCATTTACTGTACGCATTTATAACTATGTTCAAAGGCAGTAGGTAGGAAAAAAATAAGAGGAAGGTATTTGCTGTGTCCCTGACTTTATGTTTCCCTTTGTGACTGGCTTAATGAAATTCGGTTGTTGCCCTGGATCACAAGAATGCTAGAAGCACTTAAGCCCTAAATCAGCTTAAATTGAGGTGGGTAATTGACACCTCTCAAAAGACAGGGAATAGGATTTGAACCTTCCCCTCTCCCTGATAGGAAAAAGAAAAAAGTCACAGGCTACGCAAATATTTTGCCATGGAATTATTTTGAAAAGTAGAAGTTGCACAACAACATAATCTAACAAGGGAGATGTTGCCATGTACAAAGCCAAAAGCACTGTCTGTGCCCACTGCTCACATCACAGCATATAGGACCTGTCAGGAGACTGGAAGATTTTACGGAAACGGGCTTATGCATGTACTAGTCAAAGATTAACATACAGTTTACACTTTACACGTTAACACTGTCAATGAGAGAGTTTTCCTGGTAAAAACAAAAGCATTCAAAGGGTGCAGCAGCTGAGTACGTTTGAAAATTACTGAAGCCCTTTTGCAGATGTAGCTCCATGTGACATGGCCAAAGTACACAAGCAGCATGCAGCTGAGGGAGAAATACAGTATGTAACTGTGTTTAAATCTATGAAAGGTCACAGGAATTAGGCATTCTTTTTTATCATCTGTCCTATGCTGCACTAACAGTTTGACTATCATAGAATTATAGAATCATAGAATCCTAGGGGTTGGAATGGACCAAATGACTAGATGATCAAAAGATCATCTAGTCCAACCCCCCTGCCAGAGCAGGGTCATCTAGAGCACATCACACAGGAACGCATCCAGGTGGGTTTTGAATGTCTCCAGAGAAGGAGACTCCACAGCCTCTCTGGGCAGCCTGTTCCAATGGCTATACCAGATAACATATTTATCTATACCAGATAACATATTTAATTCATACAAACATGACTAGCAATACCCTTACCTGTTATGTGTGTTTACCTTCTCCAAGACAACAGCTGCTCCATAATCTCAGGACTATTATATTCCTTACTTAATCCCAGCATCAAAACAATGGTTTGATTTAAATGGAATATCCCTGTGTTAAACTAATTTCCATTCAAATGCCTTTATGTACATTAGTTCCATGTTCACCTTATCTATGTTTTTTTTTTTTAAATTTTAATTCTTAGCCTTCTAACACAATCCTATATATGCAGTTTTAGCATTAAACATCATTTTCAAAATGCTAAATTAAAGGAAAGGTTTAGGAAATGGAATACTATTACATCATGCATTTTATCCTCAAAAGAAAGTTTCCTGATTGATTTGTTCAGACTCATCCAGATTTCTCAATGCTGCAGTGAAATAATAACCAAAACAAAGCAGAACTGGAAACTAAAAGATAACTATCAGAGCTGCATTAGAAAATTAAACATTTTTATCAGATTTAAGAAATATGAAAAAATTTTGAGTTAGCTGTCATAAAATACACATTGCTATCACAAATAAAATATTATTTGTAAGATGTTCTTTATAGTCACTGTAGAGCCTTCTCACATCGCTGCTTCAGCGCAGCAGGACAAAGGGGCTCAGAGGGAGGAATGAGCAGGCAAGTTGAACTTCTACTTTGCAGAAAAAGGTGATGATGCATTAATTATTCATAAATGATGGAACAATGTGGACAACCAAACTGCCAAGGCATCTCTTCCTGTGGGAACTCCGTGGCAGACCAGAAGCAACCCAGGTTCCTGACTACTATTCAATGGACTTCACCAAACAAATCTTACTAGTCTCAGTTTTTACTTGTCTTTACCTGCAGTTTTCCAATCTGAAGAACACATCTGATACGAATAAATCTTACTTTTGACTTGGTAGAATTATGAAGACTTTTCAGTGAACTAACCTTATGAGAAATGTGAGACAGTTTCTGAGATTTTGCTACAAACTCTGTTTCTACTTAACTACGGAATGATTTGTAAGCAAATGGTTTATGTTCTTTTTCATGAAGATTTACAACGTAAAAGTTAAAAATCAATCTATTGGTGATAATCTGCCTAATGTAGCCCAGGAAGCTGTTTGCTTCCTTTGCTGTGCTGAAATATATTCAGCTTTTTGTTCACCATTATTAAAATTGAGAAAAACCCTTTACAGTCAACTGCAAAGGTACTTTATGTTAGTTTGAATCTGTTCTTAGATCTTAAAAAAACTGTTTGATTTACTTCAGACTACAGTCTTAATGGTGTGTTATGCATCTCCCTTTCCATATGACATTCTGAAATTCCAGGTCCTCATTTGTTTTGCAATAATTATTCATTAGGTTTTCTGTGTTGTCATTTAAAATATCGTACTGATGACCTTATTGAATATCTAGGTATATTGCCATACTTGATGTGGCTATGGATTCTGGTTTTCTGTGATTTCTGAAGAGTCTTGGAAGACTTATTTATATGGTTTCACATAAAAATTTTTGTAATTCATTATAGGTTTACCATCCCAGGAAAACTATGTCAGGAGGTTTCGAGTTTCATAACCTACTCAAAAATACAACTTTTCCCATAGCAAGAAAGGCTTTCAGATGTCTTTTATTCCAGAAATGAATGCTTATTTCTGCATGTTTGAATAGCAGAAATGTAAAATGGAAGGGGGTATCAAGTTATTTATATTGTCTTAGACTAATGTAATTATTAGTAAGATTTCCAGATATCCAAGAATATAATGGTCAATTTGAACTTAATTCAATAGTTACATTGAGGATTCCAATTTCTTCCTGTTGGACATAAGAAGCAAAGACTGTTTCACAAACAGGAATTAATTTCTAGGTCTCAGCAAATGAATTCAGCATGTGCACGCAGTGCCTGATGTCCACATAGATTTGTACTGAATATTTCAGTTACAGTTTTTAATTTGGACAGAGGGATGTAGGGCAGCATTCATTAAAAAATAAATGTGTTATATACCAGCATATATGAACTCCTTGAAAACCTGTATGTTCCTTTGTAAATCAAGCTTTGTCTGAGCATCTCAGCTAGAAAGGCTGAAATACATTATTCTCAGTTGACTAGCATCTGCAGCTTATTTTATGGTTGTAAACATTTTAAATCATCAGAAATAATATCCAGCAATAGATATCCAGTAATTCTTATAGTTATTTTACTTCACAGACAAGCTCCTGTCTTAAATTTTAGGTAGTAACTATGGTCTTCCCTTGAATATAGATCTACTTTATTACAAATTTATATAGATTTTTAAATATATATACTGGTATTTTTAATATCTACAATTAAGGTTATCTCAGCCATGCCTGATATAAAGACTTATTGGCTGTTTTTGTATTTTCACCAATGAATATCAGAAATTAAGAACTCGATTCTGGTAGTTTTATACAATATTTTTTGTTGTTGTTGTTACTTTCTGTTTCAATATCATGTATTTCATAAACACTTTAATTCACTTCTGAATGTCACTGCATCATTATTCTGACCAGATGATAACCTATACTACATTACAAGGATTCTGTAGCACTTGCAGGTTTTTGCACACAAGACAGTTGTGGAAGTCCCCTGACTTCCCTAAAACATACATACAACAAACACTCTGCAGCACAAAATATTTTGACCCACCTCAAAAAAGCTCTGTTGTTTTGGTTTTTTTTCCTAAAACTCTACACATGGAAACTGTTGTAGCTAGAGAGTGATTATGTGTAGAGAGAAAAAAAGGAGCAAGCCAAGACATTAGCTTGAAAGACAAATATCACCATCAGACTCTACAGAAATCTGGAGAGGAGGAATCACTGGATTCATGGCTTCCTGCTAATTAATTATTTTTCAAAGTTGGAATGGGGGTTTTGTGGGATTTTTCAGGTTCTTACTTTTTAAAAGAAGAAATATAGTAAGAAATATAATCAAAAGTTCATTCCTTATCTCTACAACTGGATATTAGTCAAGGAAAGCAAAGAAAGGAAAGAAAGTAAAGGAAGTAGTAATATCAGAGATAATTCATAAGACTCTAGTATTTTAACAAATATCAAAAAGCATGAGTTTTATCTAAGTGGTTATAATCCTTTAAGGAAGTAAAAAACAATTCAGTTGCACAGAATTATGCAATACTAAGAAACACGTGTTACTTTGCTGGGCCAGATTTTAATTGATCACACTGGCTCTTTAAGAAACTTTTTATAGTTTGAGTGTAAGCCTACAACAATTTCTCTACCAATGTATAGATATTTGCATTGCTTGATGAGTTGATAATTAAACGAATAGGGTAGACAGTCCTTCATATAGCTTGTTGCCAAAGTTGCAAGAGGCATGGGAGGGGTTCACATATTTTTGTTTTGTTTTTACTGCCAGCTGCCATATTGCTGCGGTGTTTAAAGACAGTGCCAAATATGGGGTTTTAAAGGTTCTCCTATAATTATATCAGATAGAGAAAGGGCAAGGCATACTTTCACACTGAATCCTTCCTTATTCATTTAGAGCCTTGCTCAAACCTTGAGAAGTTTAACACCTTGCAGGACTGCCTGTCTAGCAAGGCCTGCACTGCTGTGGCCATACACACTTGTGCTCATGTTATCATTCTTCCAGTAGACTCTATTTAGGAAAAAAAAAAAAAAAAAAAAAAAAAAGAAGTCATTTTTTTCTCAGGCATGGCATTAACCCCATGATTCCTAGGTTATCTAGTGACTTAAAAAAAGTTATTTAAATAATAATACTCATATCCTCACTGAGCACTGAGTTACCTTAATTGTTTTGACTTGTTCACTACATTTGTCTTGTTTCCTTAAAAATATTAAGTATCCTAGCTGAAATACTAGAAGCTTATTGTTCCCCATTTATTTGACATATATGCAAGACAACAGATTAAAAAAATTACCACTGTGATGCCTAAGATACAGGCTGTGGTAATCTTGAGCATGACAGTAGGATTTTAACCAAGGAATTGCATGCTGGAGAGAAAGAAAGCCTCTCTGAATAGGTATACGAGACTGGATTCCTAAATCTTTTTTTTGTCCTTAGCTTCATAGGCAGCTATTTGCTACCCCCTCTCTGGTAGATACTTTCCACTAAAAATTCTCTACTCCAAAACCTTCCTTTCAGTCATAGTGGGTGTTTCCACCAACTTCACATCACTTCAGCAAAGTGACAGGAATCTCTGAGTCTAGGCGTTCATTTTTCTTTAATGTCAATTAAAGGCAATTCAAAAACCAGTCATCACCTCTCTTACGTCTCAGTTACTGTAACATACTCACATGTGCTCTGACAAATCTTTTCACAAAAACTTCACACTTTCTAGGCATTCTTACAAATCAGAAAATTGCACTTTACAAGTGTCTCATTATCTTTTTGAATGTCTTCAGTGACTTCCCTTTTCCCCTTTATAAAGCAAAGTCTTCTAGTCTTCACTTTATGATTCTCCATACACTACTAAACCAAGCCTTCTTATTCTTATAAACTGTATTAAGTTCCATTTCTTTTCTGTCAATATTACTTAATTTAATTGCTACTTCTTATATTTACAAAAAAACACCACACTGTACTTTTACCTCTCCTGCTTGCTGCTTTTCAATAGGCAGACAGCAACAGGATTCTTTGCTTTAGCATCATCCTCCAAGTTTCACCATGGATGTTTTGACATCTTGAACAACTCCTATAGTATAAGCTCTAATGATATATTTGACATTATTATCTTTTTATACTTTGTTCTGATGTATCCTGTGTTCTCTGATTTTCCCCAAATACACGACATTTTTGTGCATGTACTGCTGTTATCCTGGATGAGCAAGGTAATCTAGCAACTGACCTAGCATGGGCTGATATGATGTTGTGCTGTAAAAATGCATTTTGGCAAATCTCTGAGCCTGCTGTTCATTCAGTTTTTTGCCCTCTAAATTAGTTTGACATTTCTGGCAGCCAGTCTATCTGTCTGGAACTATTTTGTATACACAGCAAGGTATAATATCTGACATAAAGCATAGCTGTATAACCTCATCTTCTTAGGCAGTAATTGCTGCCTTTCTAATTTAGGGTATACAGAGAGATCACAGAGAAATCCCATTATGAAAAAAAAAAAAAAAAAAAAAAAAAAGTAAAGCCAAAAAATTATCTTGGACATGGAAAACTGTTTTATACTTAACACAGTTAAGTTTGTTGTTAAGGAAGGTTTGGTCACACCACAGTATGTGACCTGAAATCTGTCTTTTAGTTAACCCATGCAAAGGTAGGTATTTGGGGCATTTTTCTAGCTCAATGAGTTTTCTACTCATTGTTCTTAGTAGAAGCTGGGGAAATGCATTAAGCTACATATCAAAGTACGTGTGCTGCATAAATGTGTTTGAACCCTCCTAAATGCATTCCCTGATAACTCATTCACAGGTGTGAGATCATTTATCTAGTTTATGTAGCAATTTGAATAGCGCCTTGTAGAGAATTAAGAGATGGTAAGAAAACTGAGGCATTGGCTGCATTTTGAAAAAATATTTTTGAATCAACAGGGTGATGTATGTCTGAGACCAATCATATTCCTGCATCCTTTTAAAAAATTTATTAAAAGTACCTGGGAGTCAATTTTTGCTTTGATTCCGCTGTGCTCAGTGCAGAACAGCAGAACATAAACTGGGTTGTAGAAAAAAGAAATGTAAGTAAACAGAGGGAAATGGAAGAGGAAAGGCCACAGCAGTAAAAAGAAAGCAAAAAAAGACATTGAATTGCTAGCCAAAAGGTCTACTAGAAAATACTAAATGAAATCTCATTCTGCACACAAATAACATGCAAATGTTAATGTGCATTTGGCACTGCACTGCTAGCAGGGGGTCTGTGTGAAAGGCTTAATCTGAACAGCTTCAGCATCTGAGACATTATTTAGTATTATTGCTGTTTCTTAAATTTGAAGAGAAAGAGCAGATTACTTGTTCAGAATTACTTGTCTCTCAAAGCACCCAGATCAAACATTTATGGAGCCATTTTGTATGTTTCCTTGCCTGTGATTTCAGATAAAAGCTGTTTGCACAATTTTTGAGTCTAGCTAACATAATGGATAACAAATCACTAAGGCAAGCGTTAGCACACCTTTCAGTGAAAAAATCATAAATGAAACGTTTTAGTTTGACACTACCATTGAATAATGCAACATCTTTTGTAGCTATCTCACATTTTCTTAAATGAGAATATCAGCTTCTCTCACACACAGAAGAAGATACCCAAAGTATATATTCTATGTAAGCTGGCCACTTAGGGAGATGGAGCCCTTATAGTATGCTACTGCTGATTGTGCTAGATCTTCCAATTTTTAATGTGAAGTCAGGTACTGTTTTTTCTTAGATTATCTGCAAATGTGGAACACTAAAATGTTAAAAAGTTAAAGCCCTCATACTTCTATGAAAGCTTTCATGAAAATTGAAGGCAAGCCTCAAAAACAGTCAATTTATGAGAGAAAAAATGTTTTATAACTACCCCTCCCCCATGTCTCAAGTTTCAGCAAGAAGATCAAGATCTTAACTCTGGATTTCTAACAAGGTAAATGTCTACAAAGAGCTTTTTTCCTTTGGGCAACATTTTATTTTTTTATGCATTTGGTCATATTACAAACGTGGGGTGGTAAAGGAATATGTTGTAACAAAGTTCTTAAGAGCTATAGTGAGCTGGTAGCAAATCCAGTGCTGTTAGAAGGAGCAGAGCACACACATCCCTTACAGCCAGGCGATCCTTGCTGGCTCCAGGGCTAAATCACAGAGCCATCCTTCTATTACTTCCTCCTGGATTTGGAGGATTGGCACATCCTGTTCTAGCTAGGAACACTGTCTCTAATTTCACATATATTTTGCCAAGGTTATGGGTATCGATGTGGAACCTTTTTTGCCATCCTGCAAGATATGTAATCTAGATTCTTGAATGAAATAATGAAAAGAGTTTGTTTAGCTAACAAAAGCACAGTTCAAAACCTTGAGCTAGTTTATCACAGTACTTTTAAACAATTTCAACCTATGATACCCAGGATTATATTCAGCCAAGCTGATCTTTGGGACACAGACTCGTAAGATTTGTTTTATGGAAACAGTCTTTGCACTTAAATCTTAAAGCATTCCAGTGTCTCTGAAGAGTCCAGATTGTTCTTAACATTCATGCCAAGTTATCAACAATTTAGAAAACAGTTGCCAAGGTCATTCCAACTACAGCTGTTTGAAAACATAGAGGGGTTTATTGATCTTTTCCTTTGCATAGCACTTTAAAAAAATATTAACATGTCATGGAAGTAAAGACCATGACAGATGTTGATCATCACTTGTCCAAAGGTTATGGGGTGGGTTGGAGGGAAGTGTTGGGGGAGATAGAAGGGGAGTTTATCAGAATTGGGTTGAGGGTGAAAGACTCCACTGTAATGCAATCGTTAGGTCCCTATGTGGTAATACTGTTCTCATTGTGTGCCTTTGACCTGACACTGTACTTGTCTCTCAACAAATTAGGGAAGCAGCCTCACCTGGTTGGGAAAGAGCTCATTAGGCATGGCAGTTTAGGTGGCACAAATTTCACAGCTCCAAAGCAATCGGGAGTTCTCCCAGAAATACAGGTATCATATTCAAACAAATCGCTAATCCCAGAGGCCAGCTTTGACTGCTTTTATGAAGTACTATGAATCATGATCTTTAGGAAAACTAGATGGCTGCTATCCAATTTAGCAGCTGGATTATATTAGTTCACATTTTTGAGGACAAAGGTTACAATAACAAGATCTTGCCTTACTCAACTTATTCAATTAGGTAACATAGTTACCTTAATGGTTCTGTAACAGATTGCTGGTATTAGGAATGATATAATTTGTTTCTTCTAGGTAACACTGAAGAAAAAGAGTATTCCATACATGAGGGTAGCCTAGCAGAGAGCAGGCGGCTGGGATAAGAGACCTGGCAAGGAAAAATGACAACAGACATTAAAGATAGAGATGGGAGTCTGAGTCAAAGTACTTCAGAGCCTTGAAAGCACAAGCAAAAAACTTAAACCTGATATACCAGGGGAAAGAAAACAGAGAACCCAAAAAATGAGTGTGTGTCTTAATACACGTGAACACGTACATGATGTATATATGTTTATAGAGCTTAGGACTGGAACAATGGATTTTTCCCATCTATCCAACACTCCACAACATTGTCTTTTTCATGGGATAACGCTTGTGAATCTCCTAAAAGGTTAACGATTGTTCTTATTTCTATTGTACAGTGATACACAAAATCACAGAATACCTTGGGTTTGAAAGGACCTCTAAAGTTCACCTAGTTCAACCCTCCTAATATATCTAATATCTTAGTACTGATAATTTTTGGTTACATATAATTCACACCATGTAGCAGAATTTGGTTTATAAGCTGTGAAACCTGTCAAACGTTTTTTTTTTTAAGGTACAAGCTATCTTATCTACAGACCTGAATATTTCTAGAAAGCAGTTATCTTGACATGTCTAATATCTATAATGTTCAACAGCTGCTCTTTCTTGCAAAGAGATTCTACTTACTGGCAGAACGGGAGGGAGAAGGCTGGTGGGGCGTTTTGAAGTGTGAAAAAAGGCTGCATGTTTGTTTGTTTTTGAGACTGAACTTTTTCAGTTCCTCACCCTGCTGCTCATACAACTTGGGCCAACCAAAACGCACACAACCTGAGGACCTGCCAAGAGCCCTTATCAAAGCTCGTAGACCTTTCTCACGCGATTTATGGAGGCGCTAAGGCTCCTCCCCTCTCTCCTGAGGGGAGCGGCAGCTGCCCCGGGACCCCTTCCCCAGGGAACGCCGGAAGGGAGCTCATCCTCGCCGGAAAGCTCAGGGGCTGAAGCGGGGATGAAGTTGGTCTGCTCTTTGGCCCGTGATCTGTGGGGTTCATCCAGGCACTGCGGAGAGTGATTCAATGACCTACTCCACCCCCCGCCCCCCCGCCCCGGCAGCTCCGGGCGGCTCTCGGTCACACGAGAGGGGAGAGAGGGGGAACGAGCCGCGGCGGCGGCAGGGGGGGGAGGAGGAGGAGGGAAGGAGGGAGGGCAGGAGGGAGGGAGCGAAGGAGGGAGGAAACCGGGCAGGTGACACCGCGCTAGGTTGCTCGGGCTCGGCGGGCGCGGGGCCGGCGGCTACAGCGCGGCGACCATGCACGTCAATGGCAAAGTGGCCCTGGTCACTGGCGGGGCGCAGGGCATCGGCAGGGCTTTCGTCCAGGCGCTGCTGGGCAAGGGCGCCAAGGTGAGCCCGATAAGCCCCCCTGCCCCTCAGCCTCTGCCGATCCCCTCCTTCCGGTACCTGCGGGCGAGGGGCGGTGGAAGCCCCCGGGTTTGGCTCGGCTCGGGAGCCGTCCGTCTGTCCGTCCCTCCGCCGCTCAGCCTTTCCCTCCCTTCCCGGCCAGGTAGCCCTGCTGGACCGCAACTCCGAGGCCGGGCAGGAGAGCAAGGCAGCCCTGGACGAGCAGTTCGAAGCGCAGAGAACGGTGTTCATCCAGTGCGACGTTACAGATCAGGAGCAGCTGAAAGGTAAGGAGGAAACTGTCAGTGCTGCTGCTGCTCTTCGGCGGCTTTAACGTGCAGCAACCTGAGCGAGCCTGGGCTGCTGCAGCAAGAAGTGGGCGATTCAGGTTTCTGGAGGACAGCCTGCACCCAATCGCTTCTGACAGGGACTCAGAAAGGATTTGTTTCTGAACCTGCAGATGGGAAATATCACCACCACCACGAATGTATTTCACCGTGTTACTTGGCACGTCATAAAGAAAATCCAAAGAAATAATTTCCATTGAGTGCTGTGTGTGATATTCTTGTATGAAAGCCTCTGCAGAAGACACTTGTTATTTCATGAGTAATATATATAAACTTTAAATCACGGACTTGCTTTTTACGAGTACAGACTCCACGCTGCATTCTCTCGTCACAGGAGTAATAAATTCTGGTCTGGGTTGCAGTGCTCTTTCCATACAGCACACTCACTTTCAACGTGTGCTGCTGTAGCTGAAGGCAGAAGTGGCAAGAGCTGAAGCACTTCTTCATTGCAGGGTTAAACACGGATTGATAACATTTCACATACATTTTGCAGATGCAGGGAATGGCAAGGAGCTTCCCTCATGCATGATTCTATTACTTACTGAGATCTTAAGAGTGTCATCTAACGTTGATGTACCCTTCACAATATTTCATAACAAGAACATCACTTCATCAAAGTTTCATTATTAAAGGGATACATTTCTAAGGTAGTGACTCAGATTTTGACATCTGTTTTGTCAGTGCCCTCTCCCTAAGTTCATTTATGTCAGGCTAGATGTGAACGTTTTTAGTTCTGCTTTTATTCACTACACTTCACTGGCTGCTTTCTCAACAGTGGTGATTAAGCATATCCATTCCTCTTTCACAAAACATTGCAGCTAGACCAGAATTCAGCAATATTGTTCACTGCTCCAAGCTAGAGTGATTATGCCTAATTCAAAAATTTTATCTTGGCTGTCTGCTAGAGAGCTGCTGAACTTTAAATCCAAGGTCTGGTCTAATCAGCAAACAAAGTTTTTATCACCTAGATTGAGTATTGACTTTTTCTTCAAGTGGGAGGGTTACCTAGGAGCAAGAACAAGCATCCTAGGGGTAGGAATAGTATGTGCTGCAGTGTAGGCTACTCCAGTGTGTTTTCTCTCCCAACATTCCTCCTCCCTTTAGTGCCAGGCTAGTGCGGGACCAACAGGGTGTGCGCTGGGAGTGGGAGTGAGTAGGATGGGCCAGAGAGGGAGGTTCTGGAATTAAGTTTGTAGGAAAAGAGCAAACAGAGTAGGATTGGCATGGACTCTTGCAAGGACTGAGAGCAAGAATGGGCGGCTGCTGCTTCTCTGACAGAACACTCTTCCTTCTGCAGGTTTCTCAGCATAAATTTGCAATCATATCTTACACTCTTTTGGGGCTTCTGTGCTATATTTTAGTGGTTTTGTTTGTTAGGGTCTTTTTTACTGCTTCCTTTTCCTTTTCCTTTCCTTACTCTTGTAAACCACCACTTAATAAACTTAGATTAATTTCACTCCTAGTGTTTAAAGTTCTTACGGGATGCATCAAGTCCTGTACTTGTTTTTTTATGTTAAAGGTCGTGTGAGTGAATGAAGTTCCTCTTATTTTAAGTTTAGCCCTTTCAGTATGAAACCAGTCACAGTACTAGAACTAGTATCTGTAGGTACATAAGTCTTATGGGTAGGAAATCAGCTGCTCCATCTACTTTCAAGTCTTGCCTGTGCTTTTTTTTTTTTTTTCCAATGGCTCTTTCACATAATACCCCACAAAAATCTTCTATCTTGTTCCACTTTTGTCCCACCATACAATTACTTTTGCTTTCCAGGAATATTTAGGCAGTTCACATAAAACTGGTGTTTGTACTTTTCACTGTTTTTATTAGCTCTCCTTGAAAATGGATCCTCCCTTTCATTTTTCTTCATTCAGTATTTATGCTAGTTATTAAAACTAATTTAAATGATCAGTTCTCCTAATGAAGCCAAAGCTTTTAATTTGCTCATGCTGATGCAGGACTGGAAAGATGAGAAATGACTGAAGTGTTGAAAAAACAGAGAATTGATTTCTAACAAACATAACGAACGCCAGAAAGGCAGACAGCCAAAAATAGAGGCTTTAGTAATACTAAAATATTTTTGTAAAGAACAGGAAAATAAAAAAAAATCTGTACAATAAAGGCAGTTGAACAAATAAAACCTTTTCCATGAGCTGCCCAGCTCTTGTTCTGATGGCAGGATGATGACTGTGATGGACTTGCAGCATTCAGGCAAAGAAAAGGCTGTAAAAGCACAGACCATCTCATGCAAGAAAAAAACAACTTTGTAAGTCCCTGCAACAGCTGCAAAAAAAGGTAGATGTCTCAAAGCTGCTGCTATGCTCCTAACTGACCCTAACACCAAAGATTAAAGATCAGAGAATTAAGATGGTCCTGTGATTGCCTTTTAATAGGTGGTTTTATTAAGGCCTGTCAAGCATAATTTCAGTATACATGAAATACTCTAGATTTTTCGTCTGTCACCAAACAATGTTTTCTAAAGCAATATTGGAGAGGTATTGTTCTGTTTTATATAATAATGAGTGATAAGGAACAGTATATGGAGGGAAAAACAAACAAGCTATATATACATGTCAGATAATGTCTGTAGTCATGGAAAATCAGTCTGGAATTAATATCTGGAATTCACCTCATCCAACTATACTGTCAAAGCAGAGCCAGTCTAGATGAGTTTGCTGATCACTATGACATCATCATCTTTCTCTATACATGTATTTTATCCTAGTTCAAACACTGTCACCTGGAAGAATACAGTGTCAGTGTGGAAGTTTCTTGGTTCTTTATTTTGAGATTCTTTGGAAGACAGGTCACTGTTTTCATCTACAGAAGGAAGAAGAATTGAATTTGATAAACACATTATGAAAGTTACCTGACAAGTAGCATATATAACAATTTATTAATAGATGGGTAAATTTAAACAAAAAATATTATTAACTATTTGTAGTTGAAAGCTTTATATTAGTTATATCACTGAGTAAGAATTGTGTTCTTAGGTTAAATTCAGGCCAACCAAGAAAATTGCTCTGAAAATACAAAGTTTTTTCATTTATTTAAAAGAGATGGTGCCAAATCTTGAATTCACTATGTCAAACAAATAAAGCTATAAATGTTTAATTTATATAATTAGGGTACCAAACTTGGTGTCTAATACAAAATGTGTGGTTGCTAAGAACTTTCATTAGCATCTGTTATTAAGCATTATAAAACTGAATGAAAAGGTGACTATGGTATCTTAATCCTTCAGTTTTCCTGAATATGTTTAATATTGGTGAATGGTTATAAAAAAATCTTTAATTGCCTGTTGCTCATTAGTGCTTAATAAAACATTGACATTTTTGTAGACTCATAAAACATTAATTTGTATGCATGCATTGCATTTTTATATCTTACTTTCCATAAGCTAAAAAAATTCACCCTTGGATCTTACTGTAGGGGCTTTCAAAAAAGTAATTGAACATTTTGGAAGGCTGGATATCGTGGTTAATAATGCTGGAGTGAACAATGAGAAGGACTGGGAAAGCACTATACAAATTAACTTGGTAAGCATTATCTCCTTTCACATATTCATACTTTATTTACTGCTAGAATACATTTAAGAGCCCTTGGCTTGTACAGATTGTGCCATATGACTGACTATGAATTATAGGATTAGTAACCAGAGCTATTGAAACAATAACTATGTAATTGATATGCACTAACCAATAAATATGTGGGTGGTGGGTCCTTTAAGTTTTCTATCCAAGACACAGAGCACTATGTAGAAGCACTCGGGCTAACATCAGACAAAATTCTCTTTCTGTAAAACCCAATGAAATCCCAGGTAGATATAACAATTTGGCGCACAAAGCAGAAGAGCTGCATCTACAGGAGGGCTTCTGTTTAAGTGTATGTTTTAGAACATTTTAATTACTTGTGAGGCTCAGCTGGCCTGCACAGGAGAGTAAGTTGCCATTTATTGATATTATAAGGAATAACCAAGATCTCCGTGTTTTCTTCACCAACAAAGCAAGTAAACAGTCTGAGCTTTTCATATTGGCCATTTCACCATCATGGAGAGAATCACACCACTAGAGCACTAAGAATCATAGAATGTCTAGGGTTGGAAGATACCTCTAAGATCATCTAGTTCCAACTGACCTGCATGGGCAGGGACACCTCCCACTAGACCAGGTTGCTCAAAGCCCCATCCAACCTGCCCTTGAACACTTCCAAGGAGGGGGCATCCACAACCTCCCTAGGCAGTCTGTGTCAGTATCTCACCACTCTTACAGTAAAGAATTTCTTCCTAATGTCTAACATAAATCTCCTTCCTTCCACTACACACCCTGGTAAAAAGTCCCTCCCCATCTTTCCTGTAGGCTCCTTCAAGTCCTGGAAGGCCATGATAAGATCTCCTCAGAGCCTTCTCTTCTCCAGGCTGAACAATCCCAACTCTCTCAGCCTGTGTTCACAGGAGAGGTTCTCCAGCCCTCTGATCATCTTCATGGCCCTCCTCTGGACACAGTCTGAAAGCTCTGTGTCCTTCCTGTTTTGAGGGCTCCAGAATGGACACAGTACTCCAGGTGGGGTCTCACAAGTGTGGAGTAGAGAGGAAGAACTACCTCCCTTGACCTGCTGGCCATGCTTCTTTTGATACAGCCAAGGACACAGTTGGCCTTCTGGGCTGCCAGAGTACATTGCCAGCTCATGTTGAGCTTTTCATTGACCAACACCCTCGGGTCCTTCTCCTCAAGGCTGTTCTCAATCCATTCTCTGCTCAGCCTGTATTTGTGCTTGGGGTTGCCCAACAAAATTTGCCCGCTTTCAGCAAGCCTGTAAAATTTACTTTCTACCAGTTACTGTCAGTTCTTTGATACTATCTAGTATCTCATCAGGTGAGACCACAATAGCTGTTCCTCAGTTAAAATTTTTTAATTTAGAATACATTGCTAGGAAATCTAAGCTCCAAAGGAAGGAACAACTTTCTAGGTTAATAACAATCTGACCAGCATGTATTCTGACCTATGATGTTTTAATTCAATGGTGATTCAGCAAGTCATATGACCTTATGACCACACTTATAAAGTATTGTAATCTGGATCTGCAAAGAAAGTAGCAAAAGGAAACTTGGAAGACTGCAATATGGAGTTTTTTCCAACCAGTCATTTGGAATTTGTCAACACGACAAGAAAGGTCACAATAAGAAAATTAAAAGTTTGGTTTTGGTCAAAGGTTTTAAGGACAAAGGTATCCAAGTTTTTGAATTCTAATACCTCCATGAAAACCAACTAACAAAAGGAACGAGAGGACAAGAAACATGAGCTGTAGTGGAGACAAGTTACGGTAAAATAAGGGGAAATTATGTATTTGAAAAAAAAAAGTTAGATGTAATAATACTTCTTATTGACCTTTCACATCTATCCAAGGTCAAATCTGCTTATTCTTGGAAGGGATTTAACTGAGGCCACAGTTTAAAATTTCCATAATAAGAGAAATATTTTTTTTTTCAATTTCCTTTAGCTTTTCTTTGCATTTTCTTAAAGATTTAAATACACATATTTCTTCATCCATCTTTCATTTCTAAAATACTCTGATACTAAACATTAGGAAACTTCATATTGTGAAGTTCCAGGAGTGCAACATCCTTGGTGCTATATAACTTCAATATCTATTAATACAGATCCCTTGAATTTAAAAGACTTTACCTGTGTTCTAGATGACTAACTTAACTTTATTTTCTGCCTGTCTTAAGGATACAAGTTACTATAGGCAGCCATACACCTGTCAAATTTGCAAGCACAGACAGTTAGTCATTATGTGAAAAACTGAACTCCATGTGAGAAACGTGTTTGTCTGGGATTCACCTTTGAATTTAGCTCAAAAATTACGGCATTTCTTATCAGCAAATCTTAAAGGTACTTAACGTCCAGGTAAATATCCTAACTTAGAGTGATATCCAAACAATTTTTCAATGCCAACAGCTTCAAACAGAAGACATCAAGAACCTCCTTCTACTGTTCTTTTTTTCATACCAGTGATTGGGCTGAAACAGACCCTAGATAGGCAGGTTTGAACCATCTCAAGTACTGGAAAAACTGGAATCAAGTCTTACAAATTTATATTGTTAACTATCAAGCTACTGCCTCTAAAAATTAAAATAAATGAATAAATAAACTTCATATGGTTTATACATTAGTGGATAGGTAAGTTCACCACAAATGTCTTAATGACATAATTCCTAGCTGAAAACTAACAAATTTCATCAATACTTGCAGATTACTGGAAAAAGAACATCTAGAGTGGTCACACAGAATAGAAGTACAGCCACTGGGTTGAATCAAGGACACTAACAACCAAATATCCTAATTTATATTTTAATTTTAATATACCTTCCATGTCTAACCCTGAGTCAACTAACTAGCTTATTTCCATAGGGCATTTCTATCTAGTTACTGTAATTCCCATAAAGCAAGATTTCTGTACTTTTTGCTTTTTAACTATAGCAATGGAAGAATAACAATTGCTGCATGTAATATATTATGCTGGTTGGTTTCATAAAATATTTTTTTGCTTCTTGTAGAGAAAGGAGTAAAATATGCATGAAACACATTATTTCAAAACGTCTCTATTTTGCCAACATCAGACATTTTAAGTATCCTTTGTATTATCCCTAAGAACAACTTCTATGGCCACACATTTTGATACACATTATGTGCATATTTACCTCTTAAACAAAGGGAAAAAACCCTCTACATGTCAGTTTTTCTCGTAGCAATATAATTTATATATTGATACAACAAATATTCCCTGCCCCAATTTAAAGAACAAAGTACAAAAGTAGAGCAATTCACAGCAAGATAAATCAGAACAAATACATATGGGGTGTGTTCTTTATGGCTAAAAGAGTTCACAGAACTGGTTGTTCTTCAGGAAGGTTTTAATAGGGGCATAAGCAAGTTCCCTGACACTATTGCTTGAGAAAGCATGAAGAACAGAAATGAAGAAGCAGGTTCGAAAAGGCTCTTGATTTAGAAGGAAAAAAAAGGAGTGGAACACAATTCTTACTTTTATCCTTACAGTTTCCTGAGAGTGAGAAAAGGCAGCTTGATAAAGATGTGGAGAAAAAGAGTATCAGCTTCTAAAAACATATTTCTGTTGCAGTGCTTTCCACCATTTGGCTGTATTTTGTGATAACAAACATCCACCTTTTCTCTACTTTATTAATATTCCTATAACTTTTTCAGCAAAGTATTCCAGAAATGCTATTCATTTCTCACCTCAAAACTCCAAAGCTTGTCATATTGACTTGATTGGCATCAACTGACCAATGGCAGCTCCAACTGCTCGTATCCATACAAATATAGACTCTTGTTATTATGGCATATAAAAATATCTTGGCAACCACACAGAGATTCCACTCTAAAGGGATATTACCAGTGCAGTTTCAACAGTTCATCATACACAATATCCACATACAGAATACACACACACACCAAGTATCTTTTGTCTTTACAAATGCACTTAGCATGTTGCACACTAAGACAATCCCAACATTTATTTGAACTAAGAACTACTTAAGCGCAGTTGCGTAAAATGCAAATACTATTCCTATGTCCTTGTCATGGTTTAACCCTAGTAGGCAGCAAAGCCCCACTCAGCCACTTGCTCACTCCCCTCCCATTGGGATGGGGGAAGAGAATCAAGAGGATAAAAGCGGGAAAACTCGGGTTGAGACAAAGACAGTTTAACAGGTAAAGCAAAAGCCACATACACAAGCAAAGCGAAACAAGGAATTCCTTCACCACTTCCCATTGGCAGGCAGGCGTTCAGCCTTCTCCAGGAAAGCTGGGCCACATCACACGTAATGGTTACTAGGGAAGACAAAAGCCATAATTCCGAACATCCTCCCCTTCCTTCTTCTTCCTCCAGTTTTATACACTGAGCCTAAAATTTTATGGTATGGAATATCCCTTTGGTCATTTGGGGTCAGCTGTCCCAGCTGTGTCCTGTCCCAGTTTATTGTGCACCCCCAGCCTACTCACAGGTAGGGTGGTGGTATGAGAAGCAGAAAAGGCCTTGACTCTGGGTAAGCACTGCTAAGCAAGAAGGGAAACATCTCTGTATAATCTACATTGCTTCCAGTACAAATTCAAAACACAGCCACCTACGGGCTACTAGGTAGAAAACTAACTCTGTCTCAGCCAAAACCAGCATAGTCCTTCAGGAATGGGGGTAGGGGGGGAGTGGTGTATGTGTGTGAGAAGAAAACCACAGTGAAAAACTAAAACACAGTATTTCACTCCCATGTTATGCGAAAGCTACAGATTTCCAGCAGATTATCCAATCCTACTGCACATTCCTTTCACCTTTCTACCTCTCCCTCCTTAAGCTTCTCGTTTTCCACACTTTGAGCTGGAAATTCAAACTCGAGCACCTGCAACTTAATTTCATATAGCAAGTAAACTAGGAATGCCAGGAAATTTGCATGCTTGCTACAACTGGTCTGCTTCCTAGGAAATCTACATTAAAGATGAAATCAGTCCTATCTCCCTGTCTAACAGAAAAATGCTAAAATTTTCCATGGATATCACTAGCAGCACTTAGTTTCCCACTTGAAGTTTGTCTTACGCAGTTCATGAGGTACTTTGAAATGTTTCCTCATAGATAGCCATCAATTTACAACATCACAGTATGAGAGTCAAATGATCTTGGGTCAAATTCCAGCTCTGTGCTAACCTGCTTTATGAAACCACAAGTCAATGGCTCTTCCATTTGTTTTTTTTTGTTCAGTATCCCTAGCACTGAACTAATTAGCTCAGAAACCTACATTTAATGTCAGGACTGATTACTAGTTACCATTTTGTTCTCTCAAAGAGATTCATATTACCTTATCATCTTGATAACAAGAGTACTTGTCTTCAGCACTGAAGGAATGCAGATATAGTTTCTCAGCATAAAATATTAGCATGTATAAGGAGACAGCAGAAGTAACAGACAAGAGGTGGCAAGGGAAATCGTACAGTTGGAACACCTGCTTTGAAACAAGAAAAAAAGCAGTGCCCTAAATTATTTGCAAAGTAGTTGTCACCTACAAATGATGACAATTAACTATGTTCTGGGCACCACCACAATAGGACACTTAAGAAAAATTATTTATTTTTTAAAATCACACTAAAATGAAACACAGAGTATGAAAATTGACTCACAGGTGTAATGTTGGAATACAATAACCTTGTTCAACACTGGCTAACACTGGTTCCTAATGCCAGAAAAAAATGAGTCTTGGAGTCTTATTAGAGTCACAGTTTCAATATATAATTTCTTTTAGCATAGTAAAATTAAAACTATACAGCCATAGCATGTGTAGAAATTTCAAGAATCTCAGCTTTTGTAAGTTTTCTTTCTGCTTTTGATGCTGATACCTAAATTGCCATTTAACAATTTGTTACATAAGTTACTAATTACTGATACTGCCAAAAGCAACTGCAAATGTTTTGAGTATTTGCACAATTATTTTGCAGAGTTAACCATGATGTCAAATACTAGGTTCTGGGTTTATTGTATGGTGCTTCAGAATGGCTGACTTCCTCTAATTTATATCTGTTATTTACAGAAGCTAATACTTTGAGATATTCCCCCACTCACCACTATAACTTCATTGGAAAGAATCCTAAATTTTCTACTGGCAATTGAAGAGTAAAATTGCCTCCCTTGGAAACACACTCAGACCTTCAGCGCACCATGATGGTCCATCTTTATTATGTGTTATAGTAAAACACTGTATTATATATTAAGAAGGGTGTTGATGTGCTGGAGCAGATCCAGAGGAGAGCAATGAGGATGGTGAAGAGACTAGAGGGAAAGTCTTACAGGGATAGGCTGAGGGAGCTGGGGTTGTTTAGCCTGGACACTCGGGGACTCGGGGGGACCTCATCACTCTCTTCAGCTACCTGAAGGGAAGTTGTAGCCAGGTGGGGGCTGGGCTCTTTTTCCAGGCAGCCAGCAACAAGACAAGAGGGCATGGCCTCAAGCTGCTCCAGGAGAGGTTTAGGTTGGATATTAGGAAGTACTTCCTCATGGGGAGGGTGACTAGACATTGGAATGGACTTCCCAGGGAAGTGGTGGAGTCACTGTCCCTGGATGTGTTCCAGGAAAGGCTGGATGTGGCACTTAGTGCCATGGTATAGCCGATGTGGTGGTGTTAGGTCATAGGCTGGACTTGCTGATCTTAAGAGTCTTTTCTAGCCTTGGTGATTTTGTGATTCTGATTCTGTGATTTTGATAAGAAAACAAACAGTAGCATCACTAAGATAAGCTTAGTTTTCAACAGCTAGGAGAACAATTATTTAGATTATTTTGTGATTTTAATGACACTAGTTTTCGGTAGCCAGGAGCAAAAAAACTAGGTGAGAGTCAGCTGTCCCAGCTTTTGCTTACCTGCATCTAACTGCAAATCTGAAAACATTCCTGCTCTTTATGGGCAATATCCATGTTGCTAAATGCAGTTGTAAACAAAGGAATCGTAAGAAGTTCAACTCTAAAATTCAACACACTTTGTTGTACAAAATCTTGCAACATATTCTTGTCTTGAAACAAGTCAGACAATTTAAGTTTCAATTAGGTAATTTTAAATGTTAACTTTCCCAGAATTTCTATTTGCAATAGACAAACTATGAATTATTGTTGACTAAGAGCATGAGATTAAATATTATTCTTAAAATTATGCATGGAGAACTGCACAATCTGAAGACACTTTTAGTTTTTTCAGTTTATTGAAAGGCAAATTGCAGACAGTTTTCATCATATCTCAAAACCAGGAAACAGGGCTGCACAAAATGCATCATTTTTTGCCAATTTTACTTTCTATTGTGTATTTCATGACATGGTGAAATAACAGCTGATAAGCTTTCTTCTAGAATTCAGATGAAGTATTCTGCTGTCAACAAATAGGAACTGAAAGCTGCATTTCATATGAGAAGAGCCCTGAGGCTGCAATTTGTGCACTTGCAAAGATGGATTTCACAACAACCAAAAAACAATGCTTTTGTTCTTTGGAAAACCTCTTTCCCATTTGAGTGTTTGGCACGCAGATATGAGAGCCAGCTTCACTTCACCAACTCAGCTGGATCGACAGGCTAGACTGGAAAGTGGCACTAAGACTTCTAGGCACACATTGTATGACTTTCCTAACTACAGTAAGTTCTTCCATAGAGAACCATGGAGAGGACTTTCTCTCCTAGAGAGAGGGGGATTCTGGCAAGGGTTGGAGATCTATCACACAATGTCTTTAATCTGAAGTGCCATCTGCTGGGTGTGCAGGCAGCTAGGTTCTTCTCATCCCATACCTTTGGTTCAGAGTTTATCTCCAGAATAATTCCTCATGTTCCCAGCCCAAACATCAGAAACAACCATGTGACTCAAGATCAGCCATGCCCAATGAGAAGTATTTTGCAAGAATAACAGCAGGTGTAAGGGCAGTATCCGAATGACAGGATGTGTTAATTTTGAAGACAATCTCTCACAGTACCTGCATAAAAGAGAAGGCTTGTCCATCCATTTGAAGAAATGCTGCTATGCTAGTGGAGTCTAAAGAGAAAAGAAGAGCAGTACAGTGGTTTTGATAGGAGAATCAAACTACCCACTTTTTCATTGTCTTATAATTGTGGTTTGGCCAAAGACTCATGTAGGTCTATTATCTCTTTGAATGAGAAGGCTGGAGGGATAGAAAAATCCTCAAGGGGCCCCCAGCTACTTCCATCTCCAACTGATTTATTGCCTCTAGTCATCCTAGAGTGGAGTTCTCTTTTTCAGTTCAGCAGACACTGCTCCAGGGCATGATATGACCTACACCTGCTCTCCAAAGACACCGTTAACCCCTTCCTTTCCAAAATGTTTCTGTACAGCCTATCATACATATATGTTTAAAAAAAAACAACAAACACACACTCTTAAGTCCATTTTAATTTCAGTTGAGCTGCCAATGAGTTTATGTTCTGAACATATATACCTTACAGCAACAGTAATGGGCATTAACAATCTCTTTCAATAATATTTCGAAATTTACAAGCAACAAAAAAGATTAAACAGCACTTGACTACATTTATAATGGCTCTGAAATCTTCCAGGACATGCAAGAGAAATCAGATTTACCTTGCTATTTTACAGGCCACTGTAGACAGTTCTGTGAAAAGTTTCTGCTAAAACATTTAATCATTAACATTATTTTTATATTAATCAGAGCTCTTTTAAAAGTATGTTACTTAACACAAACTTTCCAGGAGAAAATGTAAAAGTACCTTTTTATGGCCATTTTTTGTTTAAGAAAAGTTTAAATTGTTATTTTGAATTCTGAACTATTCCTATTTTGTGATTTTTTTTAATATTTTTTTTTTCCATTATTCCAGGTAAGTTGTGTACTGAAAATATATTTATGTTGAAAATACTACATAAAATGCTGCAGTTTTAGAAAATAAAAAAGCTGATTCTTTACCAAAAGTCTGAAGTGAAGTTGGTAATGAGGTCTCAAGTTATTTTTTCTCTGTCAATGGGCAGTTTAAGTTCATGTTGCTTAAGCAATGAATAAGCAATATTAATAAAGCAGGACATGCAGTCTTCCAAATCTGATTCCTGTTAGAAACAGTAAGCATGAAGGGCAACTGAACTTAAATCAGGACTTTTACTTCATGTGTGTTATAACACATATGTGTAAAATTATTGGCTGACAAAACTGAAATGTAATACGTCTCTAAATTCTGGTTTTGCTTGGGGAATTTAGGTAATAGAGAAAAATACTTAATGTTCTGATTCTCAAAGCTTTTCTTTCCAGTACATCTAGCCTCTATCCATTAGGTTTTAGTCATATACAGCTTATTTTTAATGTGGGTTTTGTTTTTTGTTTTTTAATTTGGGACATTTTCTTCTCCATGATTCACTGTTCTGCAGACCTTCCCTGGGCAAAACTCTCAGTGAAATAATTGTGCACAGATGTGAACATACTTGTAGGGCCACTTCATCTTTCGAACATCTTAATTTATTTGTGTCAAATAAATAGCACTAAGCAGTAATGAAATATAAATTGAGATCTCTTTTAAAAACGGAAATAATATTTCCATAAAAATACTAGTAGCTCAATACCTTTGTTCATCATAAGTAGAAATCGTAAACTAAATGTGAACTGATTATGGTGGGAGCTAACAAAATCAGTAAATAATTACAAAACTTATCAGTAATGCAGTAAGATTGCAACATTTCACTAAAGTTACTCTCTGGGAAAAACTCGACCAGTTAATTCATTCAGGAGGCAGATAACGCTTATTAAACCCAGCAGACATTCTGACTGCAGTAGGGTTCAAAAGCAGATCTTAAGGAATCAAGATTATACAGGTCTCAGTAATATTTTCTTCCTCAACAATCTTTCTTAAGAAAAAAAAAAATCACATGCTGCAGCTAATATGGTAACACCATGCTCCACACCTCTTCAAATTCTTTTTTACCTTATCTGTTCTTGTTTGTTTGGGTTAAACTTCTTTTGAGAGGAATGGTAAAATACTAGTAACTTCAGTCAGAAAAGACTACAGATGTTTAACATCCTGGGACCAGAAATATAACATACAACTTAACCCTAAAAAGGGATCTCATGCCTTGAGCTAAATGGAGTTATAAGTGTCAGTGTTACCCTCTGATTCAGTCATACTTTTTTTTTTTTTAGAGCTGTTAGGCTCAATAAAAAAGCCGGGAATTCATCCACCACTTATATCCTCAGATAAAGTGTGTTTTTAATCTGTAAATTATTTACTTATTTTGTACTTCATTTCCTTCACAGCATTTATTTCACATTGTAACCTTTTACTTTGATTATCGATATCTTAATGAGAAAAATAATTAATCTTTTATTGTGTCTATGCACTGCAATTGTGCCTCTGAAGTTACTGACTTGCATTGCTGTCAAATGTCAACTGTGTTTAGAATCTTTCAAGTATACATAAGATCACTGGTAAAGCAATACAGGTTCAAGGCACCATGATTAAAGCAATATTCAGTTTTTAGAAGCACAAAATAAACAGATTTTCAACATAATCATCCCTTCTCCCTCCCCATATCAGACATCTGTAATTAGAGGAACATACCTCGGCCTAGAATACATGAGAAAAGGAAATGGAGGTGACGGAGGAGTAATCATTAATATCTCATCTTTGGCAGGTAAGAATATTTTCTCTATAAACACCTTCTACTCATTGGTTTGTTCCTAAAATAAATGAATCGTACTGATCAGTAACATTTTTTCTTCTTTCTTATGGTTCTTCCCTGCTTATTCCAATTTTTACCTCATTTTCATCATAACAAACCAAGTAATATCAAGTGACCACAACCTTCTTTTGCTGTTCAATGAAAAATTCAGTTATTTTTCCTAACCTACCAGCCTCATATTTATAATCTTGAGTGTGATGTTAATAATTTTTTTCAGGTATTACTACTGTCATACATTGAGCAAAGCCTAACTAGCCTCAATTCATTATGCTTATTCAAGACTATTCAATAACACTGCTGAATTGAAACATGTACAGCATGCTGTGTGTAAGAAACAATATATATATATAGACCTAATTTTAATTCAGAGTTACTGATTATTATTTATATTTATCAGTCATCCAATATGGAAAATCAGATAATCTTTTTTTCACAGAAAGTGAGCAAGCAGTAGCAGGTCTTCCATTCAAAACCACAGGAGCACAGCTACAGGAATGTTTAAGATTAGACTGTATCTACTTTATTCGAGACTGTCACACACCAGTTCTGTCCATGCTCCAACTCCTCTCAGATGTGATCTACCTCTGCTTGAGAAAACATACAATTAATACTCACATTTCATTGAGCTTAAGATAGTGCATTCTTTGCTCACTACTTGCCTATGCTATAACTGTATTTCCATGTATTGGCTTAAGGATATAATTATATGGCTTCTAAGCCAGTCAGGGCTATTACTGCTCAATTGTGAGGCAGAATCCTTCCCCCTTTCTTGTAGATGCACATGTTGCAGTGGCTGGGGTCATAGCAAAAAAGCACAGCTGAGGGGAAATGGTAAATAGCAAATACCAGCTGGCTCTCTCCCTTCAAAAATTTGTGGGGAAATACTTGCATTCTCTCTTGTCTGTTTGAAGAGTTCGCAAGATCTTGCTACTGTCATGCTGTCAGGAAAAAACAATATACACCCTGGCTTACACTTGGATTGCATCCTTTGGCATCTGTGCAGAATAACAAATGGTAGTAACTTTATTCTGTGGCATTCCTATATGTTTTAACAATGAAAAGGCAGTATGACAGCTGCAGCCATAGCTCCTGCGTGTGAAAGGGGATTAGTGCCCGATAGGTGTGAGTGTTCTGAGTACTATTAAACTCTCTTGTAAATCTTGGCTTTTGTGATGAGAAGTTCAGTTCTCTCTATTGATATAATACAAGTGGATCTTGAAAATCTGAATTAATATATTCACATGACTCATATCAATGAGAGGTCCTTTATTGAAAGTCTCCATGTACTTTAAGTCAGCACTTGTGTAACATGTTACCTACTCACGCCAGAAAGTTCAACTGCGTTGGCTCAAAGGGACATTTTATAAAGACCAAATTAACCTGAAGGAAACTGCTATTGCAGTACAAGAGTTCATCAACACAAGTAAAAGATTAAACTTTATCACAGAAGCGCTGATGCCCATGCAGTGCTTAAGAAAGGCCAGAGGCAGCAAGTAGTTTGATTCAGTTTCTAACTAATCTCAAACGAACACAAATAACAGTTTGGCTTTTCTAGGTTTGGTAAGAGCTTATAAGAGCCATTTTGATTATTTGATTAAAATGTTCATTTATTTACTTACTTTTTTAACATTAATATTATCCCATAATGATCCTGGGAACCTGTCAAAACCAAAATGTTCTTTATTTTGCTTGCTTTTACATAGCTTGTATCTAGCAATTGTGTCCAAGGTCTCAAGAAAAACACATTAGAAAAGCTGCCTAACACTGTTTTTTTTTTTATTTCTTTACTATTATTTGTGCTTTATGACTTTCCTTTCCAGCCTGTACATCTAAGTCTTGCAGTTCATTCCATATATAAAAAGCAAACTGCCATTAGCTTGTTTAACATTCTCTTTTAGTGTTTTCTTTTCTCTGAGCTACCTTCTCTTGATCATTAAACTTTTGAGTGGTTTTGATCCCCCCGTCCAAGTTTTAAGATTTTATCAGAGATGCTCTGGAGACAGCAAATGTTCTTGTGTCTTGCTGAGTAGCAAGAAGAGCTATATTTAGTGCTTATGTAACATTGAATACTTGCTTTATGCACTAATGAGTTTCCAGTTCTTCACCACGGGAATTTTGCCAATGATTTGAACTAGGGACAGAATCAAGTCTTTCAGTTTTATATTTCCAAACGCCCACAGAACTACTTCAATGCTTCCTATGAAGTGGATGCTTGAAGTGTTTTCATTCAGCTGGATGAAAAGCCAGAGCGTCCCTCCCTCTTTCCAGCATTGAATCTTCTTTTCTTCAGTGTCTCCACAAGACAGGACTAAATACAAAAGGGAGAGAAATACATAAGGACATACAGCAAACGCCCAACTCCTAAGCCAGTGCATCTCAAAGCTATGAAACTTTCTTAATTGTATGGGATTTTTGCATTTATATCAAGAGGAAGTAATACCACTAAACAACTGAGAAATGGGAAATGTTGTACTGCCAACTTGCCCCCATAAAAGATAAAGCCAATGGCTGCAAGATTTTGCATTGTAATAAACTTCATTTCAAATTTAAAGAGTAAAATGCTGTAAAATGTCTTCTCTAGGAAGCCACTTACATTAATTTTATTTTTGTTATGTGCAACAGAAAAAGCATACAAAACTCAATTTAACTCCTGAAATTGAGCATTGCCTCTTAACTTTTGGTAGCTGGTACCTATTAAGTAAAGAGGAAAAGGAATTCATTTATGTGCATGCACTTCTGTATTTATAGCCTTCATTAGCCTTCACTTTGAAGAAGGTATTCTGTAAAACTGAATTTGTATCAGTCTGGATTCTAGCAGATTAAATAATTTTTAAAAATTTAGTATTCACAGGGGACTTAAAATTGTAAAATATGTAGCATTAGACTGTGCTATTTTTTTATTAGTGGTTGTTCTATATGCAATGTATCTGGATGCATATTTGTTGTACAGCCATATCAGTGCTTTAATTAAACTCAACTTCAAGCACTCAGGCTCCACAAGGAGCCAGCTTGTCCTCCTCCTGTAGAAAGTTTCAACGAAAAGAAAAATTTAAAGTACCCCTCACAGCAAACAGGCTTCTTTAGGACTTGTTCCCATAGATATTACAAGAACAAAGCTAAGCATATGGTTAACATCTCTGAGTGAAGGCAAGACTTTAACAGTGTTGGAGTGGAGCAAAGGTGTAAAGGGCTGTACAACTGGGACCTTCTGTTCAGCATCATGAAAGAGCTTCTATTGCCTCCCCTTTGTAAAAAGGAAGATGCTAAGCAGGATCCACAGGAATGAAGTTAGAAAATTTAGAAACTATTCACTAAAGACTCCACTGTTAAAAAAAAAAAAAAATCCTAAAAATGAAACCGCTTAGAATTTCTCCTAGGATTTCTGCCTCCTTTATTTTGACACAGACCACAGCAGTATGACTGACATAATGAATGTGATCTTGGACCCCCTCCATATTCTTAAGAATGAGAGAATCAACTCTCTCAACACTCTGTAGGACCACCATGCCCCTAGCTCATTTCTCTAGTCACATGTCCACTTCTTCAAAAGAGGCTTTGGCATTCAAATAACAATGTAAGCATATTCCATAGTGTTTATCCAGACTTTTGCCTAAGGGTGACAAAGGAGATTTCTGTAATGTGGTTTGGAAAGACATTTAATTTAAATAAATATGGCTAAATCTTGTGATGTTATTTATTTGCAAGTATCCTGTCTGTTGCAAGAGGCTTTGACAAGTACATCTTATAAAACAAACCTAATATAGAAAGGAAAACAAATTCCTTTGCTAATATTTCCCAAGATATAGAGAAGCACTTTTGTTTTGCTTTTAAAGTTTCCATTGGTTTGCCAAAACTTAGGCTCCAGCCTTTTCACGTATCTTTTTCATAAACAATGAAAATTTAGAGTATTAGGATACCACATTAGTGACATGTGATAGGATTATCAAATTAGTGAGAAAGAATGTAAATATTTAATGGCATACTTACATCTTTTAATAGTGACTATATTTCACTAAAGTATAACTGAGAATACAGCTTAATCATTTATATCACACGTAACCGTAGTGTAGAAGCCGTCCTTTCTGATCAGCCCAAGGCTTCTGTGAGATCAACAGCCAAGTTAGAAAACAGACTTTGGTTCTTGCATTCTCTGTGCCACACTTAACCAAACATGAAGTACACTATGCCAACAATTAATGAAATTTAAATATAGTATCAAACAGAAATTACATTTGTCTCAAGCTGCCTAACAGTGCACCAGTGGAGCAAATAGGGGGCAGAAATGTCATCTAAAAGCTAATAAATCTTACTCAATAGCGAGTAAAATCTCCAAGGGCAAGACGTGTTCAGTGGGAAGGCACACCTGGGGAAAAAATGCTTAATTCTGAATTTATCAAAGCTCTTCACTGGACTGAAAGGAAATACTGGTTTCAACAAAGCTTACTGATACAATTCAATCTTATTGATATAGTCCTCCACCTCTGATATTAATTTCTCAAGATGCAGATATTAAGACTATTGACCATGACAAATAAGCAGTTGCAGAGAGAGGCCTGACACCACGTCTCAATTGGTAATGAGTGGTCTTGACACTGTTACAACACACGGACTAGAGTACAACAAAGGGCAAGAGCTGTCTCTGTCAGCCCATCAAGAACTGAGAAAAATAAAAACACAGTTAATATTGGTGCACAAGATTACTGATGGTCTGCTTGAATCGGTGTTGGTAAACAAGAGTACTTTCAGTCACCATGAAATTATATGCAATTCAACACATAGTTCATGATGAAGAACATTTTAGAGGAGAAGAAAGCTCCTTGTTCTTTTTCATGTAGCAGTTCAGTGATGCAGCAACATTCAGAGAATGGAAAAATCTGTGCACAGTTGCCTCCCCTTGCTGAGAGAGACTAAAAACCACATACATCACCTTCCAGTAGTACACTGCACCATCATCACCCATTTGAATACCCTCCCCCCCCCTCCCTTATTTTGTGCATAATATTCTGCAGTCTGTTTCACTGCTGTTTGACTTTGCATAAGATAATTAAATATGATAGGAGCAGCAAATAGAATCCAGATTTTCTAAAAAATTACTTCCTTAGCTGATCTGCTATTAACTCATCTTTGCTCTCTGGTTGAATAAATACTCAGGAAGAGCAGGATCAATGTCACACAATGTTTCATCCCAAAATACTTGCTAGCAGAGTCCCTAGGACACACTGCTAGGTAGAGGCTCAGCACTCCCCGGGGCAGGGGAGTGGCTCAGAACTGCAAATCCCACACTGTGGTTCTGGGTACCAGACTTGGGAACAAAAGTGAGACAGGATTTTCATAGTTTTTCATGAGGGATGCTAGGACTAGTCTTCATTATCACTGCTTTGGCTGAAAGTGAATCAATTTATTTCTTCTTAGTTCTCCACGATACCAAAAAAACCTAATTTCGATTAGAAAAATAATTTGGTTTAATATTTTGATTCAATAAAAGAGAATCATAGGATGCCAGGTTGGAAGGGACCTCAAGGATCATCTGGTCCAACCTTTCTAGATACTACTATAGTTTGTTTGAGATGGCTCAGCACCCTGTCAAGCTGAGACTTAAAACTGTCCAATGTGGGGGAATTTACCACTTCCCTTGGGAGACTATTCCAATGTTTGACTGTCCTCATGGTGAAAAGAGAGTTATTTGTTCTTCCCTTCCTGACCAGTTATTTCTGGTGTTTTTACATTCAAGTAAGTCTTTGAACCTTATTCCACTTCATTATTGTGAGCTGTGCCCTTCCTTTGTTTATGTCTTGATTTTGTTTCTTTTCTCTGTCAAGAAACTAGTAATTTGTCTTACTATGTTTAAAAAATAAAATTGAATTCCTCCTCTGTGTCTCCCAGTAGATTTTATCTTTTGTATGTCTGTTAGCTGCAGCCTCACTTGAATTGTTGGGGTTTTTTTGTTTAAAATATGTAAAACTACTCAGGAGTCAAAAAAAAAAAAAAGTATCATAATATTTCTAACATGCTAATATTACAATGTTTCCAATTATTTGAAGAGTGGTGATGATCATCAAAAATCACCACATAGAGGTGTGGTGTAAGCCTGTGTTGAGATCACAGCCCAGAGGAAACAACACAAAAACCAGTTTTCATAAACCAAGTTTTCAATCAGAAGTTATAACACATTAACCCAAGCTAAGCAGATAATACAAGTTTAAGAGAACAACCGGCTACTAGGTTAAGTTCTTCACTTCCCACCACCAAACAGTATGAATAACAGTGTTGCTTTTACTGGATCACCAAGGTAGCATTTAAAACAAGACAAAACCTTGAAGCTGATAGGGTTGTAATTAGAGCTTTGTGCCATCTTGGAAAGTTTTTCCTTCAGACAAAATGGATTCCAGAGCAAAAAGCACATGCAAGCCTCTGGCATGCATAATTTGCGTAGTGTATTCTTCACCTCCACTGAGATAAGTCACACTCTTTCTTGATTATATCACTTAAAGAGATGAAATAAAAGAATGAAAAAAATTATCTGAGATATTAATTTAAATGTTTCCATTAGAATCAAATATTAATGTGTCACAATCAGCATCCAGTTTTACAATAGCACATCCAGGAACACAGACAAATTTTACCCTTTAACTCTAGGACAGGCTGTAGTTTGCTACTTACATGATGACCCTAGCTTGCAGGTGGAACTACAACATCCATGTGGACCAGTTCAGCTGTCATGTATGGTGGAAATTGCTGGCTAAAAGGCAGAAAGGTTTATGCATTCATAGTCTCTCATTTCTTCTTGACCAGCTTTTTGCCACCAAACTCAGCCAATTAAGTTTTTTATTTTCCTCCAAAACCTCTGTTCTCTCTTCTTTCTCTACTATAATGATTTTATGCTCTACCACTCCCACTATAAAGGTTCACAATGTTAGCAAATTTTTTTCATTTTGCTTCTCCTTTTCCTTACGGAAGATAACAATTTTACCCAGGATTGTTACGTCTCTTTTCTGTTTCCTTTTAAAACTCTTCATCTTGGTTTTCCATTCCAGAACAGGGCCCACTGTAGGAGGTAACATACCATTAAATCCTTTCCAACCAATCTAATTCAATATAGAAAATGCTTCTAAAATCTTTCCTACCCACATCTCTGCTTTGACTTCTTTCTGCTTTCTGAAGTCTTCATCTTATCATGCCATTCACAGTATTTACTCACGTATGTCTCTACTCTCTCTGCACTGAGGTTCTGCATTCACTTAGTGCTTTTTTCCTTTTGTTTATTGCAAAATGGCTTCCCCATTTCATTTGAATCTCTTAAAAAAAACCCAACTATCACCTATGAAATCTTACCAAAGTATTGTAAGTAAAATAAACTTTACAGTGCTTCAGATGGTGTTATCAGGTCTAAATTACTTTATTTATAATGGCTCCTTTGAGCAAAAACCACTATACAAAAGAGTATGTATTTGTTCTGGTACTAACCACGTTGTCAAATAAATACGTGGTAATAATATTGTCCAGGCAGATGTATTGGCTGACTGTGCTTCGGGCAGCTGTGCAGCACATTCAGTCTTATCTCTTGTGTTAGGACTAAGGGAAAGGTTTTATCTCAGGTTGAGTTTTGTTAATATTCCACAGAAGCAACATAAGCAAAGGATTAAAGTCAGATATCATGTTTCGATACATTGCAAAGATCATATTGAATCAGTTACAACAGTGAAAATGGATTTTGCCCTACCTTTTCCCACACCTCCTCCCTGAAATCTCTGTAAGTGATAGCACGTGTCCAGTGTACATCTCAGCAGCTAGGGTGTCTGCAATCAAAGTTCATCTAAAATACTTTACATACTTTATATACTTCAACTACTTTACAAATTCACAGATGGCAGCTCAAAAATCTCATCCTTGAGTGTTTTCTTCCAGATCCTGTCCTCCATTTAAAGTCATACTTCATAGATACAACTTTTCCTCTTAGAAGTTATCCTTTTTCCTTACTCTTCTTTTGCCTCCTTGCGATTTTATCCATCTCATTTTTTTTCCAGCCTATAAAATATAATTTGCAAATTTTTACTAATCTATTTTGTTGCATCTCTATAAACCCGTAATTTATTTTTTACATTATAGACATACATGTGTGTTTAAGGTAATCTTACATAGGAGTACCCAACATCCTTATTCAGCTACCTTTTTATTTTAAAGGACTCATGCCTGCTGCATTCCAACCTGTGTACTGTGCTACAAAGCATGGTGTGATTGGATTCACACGGTCAATAGCAGTAAGTATGTTTTTGAAAACAGTATCAGCAGCTCCTTGGGAACATGCTAAGTTTCTCATGTTCCCTCTCTATTGTCACACAACTGGAAATCATTTACTTAAAGAAAACAGAGTATTTGAAGCAGTGGAGGTTTCCTCCTTACACAAAGGGAATCCAAAGATGGAATAAGTAAGATATGTGTGTGTTTATGATTGATTTGAGGTTTGGAGAACATGGAAGAAAAATGTTGCAAAGTAGTTTAAGGGCAGTGGATGGAGCCCAAAAGACAAATTCTTATCCAAGCTTTAAAAATATTTTTCAGAACTCCATCCCAGTTATTTAACATTTTGGTTTCCTTATTTGTAAGACAGGTTAATGACCCTTTTTTTGTGATAAATAGGCACTAAAGTGTGCAGAAAGTGTCTTGAACACAAAAATGTTTACCATTATTTATTCTTACCAGACCTTAATACTCTGAAAATGCAAAATGACACATTCAGGATGTTAGATGCTATATGACCATATAGTAAGTCTTAACCTCTGACTCCAAAATTTCCTCGTTAAACTGAACAAGCAGTAAGATAAAATAACTTGGAGGGAGAAAATATGATTACGCTTTCATAGGCTAAGCTTAAAGTCTACTCATATAGAGTTCAAATCAAATTTGCAGAATAAAGTATCTGAAATAATAATTTGAATACTTTACCTGTGTTTTATGCCACCCCCCCAAATAACTTCTTTTTAGATTAACCTAAACAGTTTTGTTTGGATAAGTGTTGCATACAACATATCAGCCACAGCATGAACCTGACACCTAGTTTTCCATTTCTGTGTTTTCATGATAATACAATCATCACCACTTAAGTTAAAAAAAAAAAGGATCTGTCAGAAAATCAGAGGAAATGCTGTCTCTACGGAATACGAAAATGCCAAAGAGAAAAAAAAATAACAAGCACAGCAAATCACTCTTTAACTTTAGAAAAGGCAGTACCTTTGGCCTAATATTGGGCAGATATGATACAAAACATGTAGGACTTCAGTTTCTTTTATCATAGAATCAAAGAATGGTTTGGGTTGGAAGGAACCTCAAAGATCATCTAGTTCCAACCCCCCTGCAAGGGCAGGGACACCTCCCACTAGACCAGGTTGCTCAAAGCCCCATCCAACCTGCCCTTGAACACTTACACTAAAGAATTTCTTCCTAATGTGCAACATAAATCTCCCCTCTTCCAGTTTCAAGCCATCACCCCAGGTCCTCTCGCTACACGCCCTTGTAAAAAGTCCCTCCTCAGCCTTTCTATAGGCCCCTTCAGTTACTGGAAGGCCACTATGAGGTCTCCGCAGAGCCTTCTCCTGTTCAGGCAGAACAACCCCAGCTCTCTCAGCCTGTCTTCATAGGAGAGGTCCTCCAGCCCTCTAATTGTCTTTGTGGCCCTCCTGTGGACTCTGAGAGCTCCACATTATGGTAGGGGCTCTAGAACTGGACACAGTACCCCAGGCAGGGTCTCACAAGAGCAGACAAGACCAAAAGGGGCAGACTACCGTATCATGAAAAGGAAATTTGATTTACATAATCCAAACAGATTCCTGTTAAATGTTAAAAGAAATATAACTCCGTGTTGAACAATCATGATTATTCTTGGCTGTATCATGTATCATTCATTAAGTACAGTGCCATCACTAAGAAAGTCTATCCAGCATTCAACATACACTTGGATACTGATCAGACTTTTTTGCTACACACACGCATTGGTAGCAGCAGAAATGAAGAGTCCTACCACTTCCAGAACAATTTGTGCTGCTTGCTTTCATCATGTTCTTGAACTGCTTCCTGAAAAAAATCCTGCTTCTTTCCAGAAGTTCACAGGGACTTTCTCAACAGAGCAGGTGGAAAAGTTTAGCATTACAGTTCTGGGGGTAGAGACCAAATCCTATTTCTGTTCATGTGAGCGAGTTAAATACAATCTTAGAGTTAAAACTTTATTTGATTTGAGACAGTTTCCTTTAAATAACAAAGTTCTGTAAGATGGAAAGCATACATTTGAGAGATGTTTTTTACTTGGTTTTGCTTATGAGAGCTCTATCATCACCCTAAAATACTGTCAATGACATGCCAAGAACACTACTAACAAAAATATCAGAAAAAAAAAACAAACAGCTGCATGGAAAGAAGACTGTTGATTTCTTGTAGAACTGTTCTCCTAGCAAAACATGTTTTTTGCTAGCAATCTAGTATGAATACTAACAAAAATGTGCTTCAAACTCAGATGTTGAAACAACAATCAGTAGTAATAAAATTTGCTTACTAGGCAAGGCTGAGAAGTACTTAGTGGTAAATCTCATTCTTTGAATAATTACTTACACAATACTGTTTTAAAATGTTGATGACAGATGCCTAACTTGTTCTCTTTTCTAGTTAGCTGCTAATATGGAAAACTACGGTGTGAGACTCAACACAATTTGTCCAGGATTTGTCAACACACCGATTCTTCAATCAATAGATAAAGAAGAGAATATGGGACAATATTATTCATATAAGGATGAAATAAAAAATATGATGCAGTTCTATGGCGTGATGGAGTAAGTCAAGTCAGATACAATGGGTTTCTACCCTTTTTTGATGAAGAACAAGCACACACAGTAGCACTTTCAGCAAAAACATATTAAAAGGGAAATGCTGCCTCAGATAAAAGTCTATCAAATGTGTTATCCTATACACAAGGAACAAATGGCAGATCTGAGGTTATTTTAATTATCACCTACATAGTAGTATTTCCCTTTATGCATTCCCCCTTCCCCACAAAGTGCAAATCAAATTCCAAAGATGGTGTATTAGTTTTTAATAGTCCTTGGTGTTCTTCCATAAATCTGTTTAATCAAACTTGTTGTGAGATACATCATATATAATTTGTATTGAATTTCCAAAAAATTGGGAAGTGAACCAAGATAAAAATCAGACCAAGAACTGACAAAACCAGAGTACGTTCATAAGAGCCCAGAAGCAATGATGGTGGACCAGATCAAAGAGCTTCCTAGCCCATTACAGAATTGCCAACACAGGCCAAAAGCAGCTGGGAAAGAGTATGAGAACAAGACAAGCATAAAGTGACATTTTTTTAACACTTTCTCAGTCTCTATCAATTAGCTGCTCAGATACTTCTGAGAAAAGGAAATTGTAAGTCTGTGTTGTTTCTCCCACCCTTTTTCATATGTAAAATATACTGCACCTATAAAATATATTTTCACCTGTAAAATATACTGAACACAGCAAATGGCACATGACAAAATTCTCCTTATGCTAATTTGTGTGTCAGTCCTGCTACAGGATAAATCAACAGCAAAGAGCTGGAAAGGGTTGTGTAAGGATTAGTTCTGTCCATTGCTCTAACAAAGAAAACTTTGATAGGAAGCTCAGTAGCAGCAGGATGTTCACAGGGATTTCGCAGTAGTTAGAGTGAGCAAATTATGATTTTTAAAGTTGCCCCTTTGGGTTGTATGTCCTGATGGAGGAGACTGATTTTCTCTTCTGAAAAACTCATGCTGCCTCTGCTTTTATTGAAAATAAATTCGTTCAAATACCAGACTGTTTCATTTTCAGGGTATATAGATTTACACTAAGTTTCTTCACTTGTCCTTTTCATGTGTTCTATTACATCATTATTCTAAAATAACTTTTTTTTTTTCAGCCCATCAATAATTGCTGAGGGACTGATAACAATTATTGAAGATGATACCCTAAATGGAGAAGTTATGAAGATTACAGCATCCCAAGGGATTCATTTTCAACAATACAGCCAAACACCTTTTACATCATTGAAGAGATAAATAATGGTTTAATGCTAATTATTTTGGCTTTATTTAAATATAAAATATTTTTAAAGAGTAATTTTTGGAAAAAAACAAAGGTTAGTGTTGTATCTAGACCAGTAACAGTGTTTAAACACTCCCATCAAATAACAAAGAGATGGACAAGAAAATCTGGTGTGGGAAGATGTTACTATCCTATTTTGATTATATTAGCACCAACAATAATATTTCTTCAGTAGAATAAACACACTGCTTTGAAGATTTTTGATTATGTAGTAATAGAAGCCAGTTTTTTCCTCCTTCTGGTAGTTCTCATATACATACTTCACTGTATTTTGGAGGACACTGACTTACTTAATATAATTATTTTCATTGTCATATGTGTCTACTTATTCACATATCAAATTCTTGAGACCAGGAATTCAGTTCAGAAATCTAGAACACAAAGGTGCCTATAAGGAGTTAAGAATTTACTTTTTTTTTTAGGAAATAGCAAACAGGACAAGAGGCAAAATATCCTTTCCTCATTTATATATTCAACTGAATATGTTGCATATCACAAAAGAAAACACACGTTTTTATCTTCTTGGATTTTAGCTATTTATAAAATAGTTCAGAAATATTTTTGTTTTCTTTCATGAAGATATATATATATGAATTTTCTCTCTCTGTATATAGAAGGATGAATACTTTAGCATTGATTGAAATATCTGCTTACTCAGTAAATCTCATTTTCTAAACCTTTAAATCTAATTTCTTGCCTTGATTGATTAAAACCTCAATTAAATCCTGAACAATCTGGATTTTTTGTGTTTTATACATGTCCATTTGATATTACCATACATTTTCTTACCTGTCACATAGTGGAAATGAAAATATAAAATTAGCTTCCTTCCCTCCTGGGCACCATTGGACCTCCTGAATTCAGATCAATCCCCAGCTACATTTATGAAGTAAACCTCAGTACTCCATGGGTTATGTGCCTGACAAAAATAAATTTGTACAAGGTAATTTGTTTAGGTTCATAGCATAGCAAGATTTAATAACTCCTGGGAAAACTGGGAAAAGTTAATATTTATCCTGCTTGGGAGCATTGTCTTCAGCATTGTAACTAAAAGAGCAGAAACACTAATATTTACCTTCTGTGGAGCTCAGGGAGTAATAAGAATGTGAGAAAAAGAAAAGCAGCAGACACACACACCACCTTCAATTACTCATCATTCTCCTCCCACCTCATTTTTGGGTATATTAGCACTATTTTTGCAGCCTATTTTGAATACAATGATGTTAGCCACAACAACAGCATCCCTGAAAGCATCTGCATATCCCTCTGGACTAACAGCTACACTCTGATTTGATCAAAGGATTTCCTAATACATGAGAGAGTACTGCAAAATATGTGGTGTAAACTTAAAGTCAGTATGCGTCTTTATCTAGGTCCTAATGCTGATAACCACCTACCTCTGCTGCTCTCTTTGTTAAGCAGTATTTCAATGCAGTTTCTAAACAAGGGAAGCTTTAATGATAATAATAGTATATGCACGCTGTGTAACTAGCAATCACCACACTAAGACAGTAACTCAACATCTTCTCTTAATAACATACTTCAAATAAGGATGGGAATACCACAAATGTCAGTATGTATATTGATGATATTGTTGCCTTGACTGCTCTTGTTAATCTCTACTCCTTGCAGCCCACCAAACATACCTGTTAAGCAGGGAGAGTTGAGTTTTCCAAGAAAAATGAAATTAAATAATACGTAATTTAATAATGTTAGTGATGAAAGGCCAGAATTCCAATGTCTGGCCCCTGAAGAAAGAAAAATAGAAAGAAATTTAAAGGCAATTGGACCTAATCACTTTAGACATTGCACAATTAACTTGTGGTATTGCACTGGTACAAAAGGCTAATTCTGGGAATTGGCAGTATTCTAAGAATGAATTAATAGAATGATAGACCAGCTTGGATTGGAGCGACCTTCAAGATCACCTGGTTCCAACCTCCCTGCCATGGGCAGGGACACCTCCTTCTAGACCAGATTGCTCAAAGCCCCATCCAAACGGGCATTGAACACTTCCAGGGAGGGGAATTCCATTTTTGTGGTATATCAATAGTCACAGAAGCCAAAATCAGATTAAAATATACAATTAGACTCCAGGACACCAGGAAAATCTGAGCCCGTAACTGGAAAAGAATTAAAGCCGTAACTTTTTTCTATGTATAGGTCTTTTTGCTGGATTATTTTTGTAACTCAAAGATATTTTCAAATCAAAACCACAAAGAAAACTTCTTGAAAGGCAGAGACTGCATTCACTTCCACCTCATAATCTAATGAGCAAGTCTCTGAATGCAATACATGCTAATTTGATCAAATAAACATTTGTACTAAGATAAATCTCAAATTATTAGGACATCTGGAACCCCCTTGAAAGAAACAAGGAAGTAACAATGAAGTAAAACTCTTGATGCAAATAATTCTAATAGGAAAAATAGCCATCAAATTTCTACTTTTTAATTAAAAAAGAAGTGCCCCAAACCAAATACTAGTTTTCCAGTTTCAGTTAGTCTGTATTAAAGCACATCTGAGAGTTTTATCTGCACAGGAAGAACAAGTCCTAAATATGTTTTGGAAAGGTTTCCTGTAAGACTTCCCCCCAACCTTTGGAAGTTTTCCAGAAAGCAAGAAAAAGAGCATATGTTTGATTTACAGACAAATAACCAGAGAAAGAGTGGGTAGAAAGATGAGTTAAAGGGAGAAAGTGAGCTTCATTTCTGCACAAAGACTGTTTTGAAACTTCATCTTAATTTTAAAGTCTTGACATAATTCCAAGACTTAATTTATTTTGCCTGGGAGATCATAGTTTTTAAGATGAGTGTTCTAGTTTTCTAGGGAAACTCAGCCAAAAGGAAAAATAAATATTTTAAATGAGTGATAGTAATTGCATAGAACATAAAACGACAAGTAATAATCTAGACTCATATAATAATGATTATTTGTAATGAGCAATCAATTCCATGTGACGTGTTTACTTTTCAGTGGGTCTTTACAGTTTCAAATAGGAATCTTTTAAGGGTAAAGCATAAGTATTACTAGTGAACTCCCATTTTTTCAGTGTTTATGGTCCTATATGAAAGGCCAAATTGTAAGGCATTTCAACCGCAATGTGACATGACAATGTTGATTTATTTGTATTATTTAATGCTTTGATTCAAGCAAATATTTTTTAAAAAGTTTGGAACCACAGTCATCAACATGATTATGTGAATAACACATTATATTCTATACAGTTCAGAAGGACCTGGAATTGACTTGTACTATGTGCATTATAAACTCATATGCGTATCAGTTTTACTATTGAGGGGTGATCCATGCCATAGTAACTCCTCTTTATAGATTCCTTAAATTAAGGAAGTCCTGATACGAGAGACTAGACCTCTTCCTCTTGTTTGGAACATAAGTTTTGCAAACAACAAACCCAAAATAAACTTCAGTAAAACCAAAATCTGATTTCCACTGAAATCTTGAATACGGGCCTAATCTAAAGGAACTGTACTAGGTATCTAACGCTATGGCTTTGGGCAGGATGGGGCTCTTCTGACAGATAATTATTTCCTTCCTCCAGTGTTGAACTGCTCTAAACTTTCTACAGGATGATTCTCCAGCTTGAACTTCCCTTTTAGCTAAGTCTATTTGCTTTGCATCAAGGGATGTTGACAGTTTTCTGCTCTGGCTCCAGGAGCCCAGATGGTTCAATGAAAGTGAAGGATAATATCATATGACTTAGATTTTCATTTTTTTTTTCCTCCAGTACAAGAAAGAAGAGTTTAATGTCAGGTCAAATTTGTAATTCATACTGAGAGGGACAGTAAACAAGAAGAGTTATGCTCTTCTTCTGGAGGACAGTAAACAGGAAGACAATAGGTCAGGTAAAAAATTTATAAGATGCAAAAAGGTGAAACCTAAAACATCTTTGAAATAAGTAGCCCCATCCTATTGTTTATGTGGAAGACCATTTTTATAAACTGTGAATCAAATCTAAACCTGAATGCTTTCTGACTTGTATAACGCACTATTCCCAGGGATTCAGAGAATAAAACAAGAACCTTCACAGTAACAAATAACCCCAGTGAAAAAAAAAAAAAATAGAAAAAAAAAAATTCAACCAATTATGCTTAAGCAGTGAAGCATTTGCAACAGTAACATATCCAGCTGCTTTTATTTTTCCAAAAGCTCTTTGCTAATTCACTGCTGGCATCTGCTGGGCAAATCTTACAGAGATTATTACCACTGCAGGGCAGAATTAATGTCTTGCTGCAGAATTGCACTTTTTAGCTTTTACTTTCATCAGGGACTTCCTAGCCCTCCTGCCCTCATGCAGAAGGGAAGCCACATAGGACAGGATAAAAACCTGGTGACAGGTCTGACATCTGGTCTAGGATTTCTGGGTGGTGTAAGGCTCTAGATTTAGCCTCATGAAGCAGAAATTCATTGCAATGACATCCAAGAATGCAAAAAATCTATCTAATCCCTTATCTGTCAGGACCTTGCCACCTCCTTCTCTGCATCTTCCCATTAGACTGCCTTAAACACAAACATTTCAGCAGTGAACTACACTCCAGCTACACCAAAACACAACAGCTCCTGTTCAGCAGTCACCAAGAAGCTATTCACCTAGGATATCACACCTTTCACTGATTTTGAGACAAACTGTTAAGGGCAGTTTATTAGCTCACATGATGGTCTCCCCCACTGAAATGGCCCAAGGTAACTCAGCAGTATTTTTCTCTGCAATGCATGCTTCCCTCAGCAGCCACAATTTCGAGAAACTAAAGAATAGAAATAAAGGCTCTCAGTTACACAGCTTTGAACTCTTATGACATGAGAACAAGCACACTTCTGCCTCTTTTCAGAAAAAAAATGACACAGACGACTTCGAGTGCACTTTCCCACAGCTGCAAACAAGGCCCACAGAAGAAAAAGAGGAAATAAAGATATTTTTGGAACATAGGAATGTAAAAGTCTTCAGAAAAATAGTTGTATTTTAGTTCATCTAGCCATTCCTATTTACATAAATGACTGACACTTCAGAATCTTGTACAGCATTTGACTTTGAAGATGTATTGCTGCAATGAACACTACAAGCAGTTAACTTCACGACATATGAATGCTGCAGTTCTCAAGAAAGACCCACAGATGGGCAGAGAATACTGAAATCTCTGCCACTTATTCTGGAACAGCTGTTGCAAAAGTGAATCATCTTGCTTGTACAAAATCCTTCTGGCAATTTCATTTCAAACAGAAATAGCATTCCTTTTTGAAGCCTTTTTCTCCTCTGCATTTGCAAGGCTGTTTAAATACACTGCCCGCAGCAATGCTTACAAATTAGCTGATGCTTATCAAAACTGCTGCTGTTTTTTTGATTCAAGATTTACTTTTCTTGGTCTGTATTCATTTTCCTAGAGGAAGAACAGTACATATTGACTTTATAAAGGGACTACTACACTTTCATTTTTACACCCTCTCTCTCTCTCTATGTATATACATCTGCACAGATGTGTATCTCCACATACATATCTATACATCTACACACAGAATACACATACAATAGAAATTATCTTTTTTCTAGAGCAACATACACTATTTATGCATGTACCTGAAGCTAGTAAACTTTCTAAACGTTGCAAAGTATTATTTTTCAGTGATGCTCATCTCTCAAACCTGTTCCGTGAAGTTCACAAAATATGCTTAAACCTATATAAACTACATTTCATTGGGCAGGTTTTACCTAGCCTAAGTCCAATTTGTAATTTCATGCTTATTCTCAGTTCCTGAGTTACATCAAAATTAGATTTAGTCTTTAATTTTAACACTTACATATTAACTGATGTATACTTTTTGACATACTTTATATCTCTAAAATTCCACATGCTGAGGCAAAGCTATTGCCTTATCTGCTAAAATATCTTAGACATTATTTTACACATTATGCTAGATGGACCAATTACACATTTACTGAAATACTTGTGATTTTTTGCAGTGAACATTTCCCAAATGTTTCATGACAGTGTCATTATGGCAGGAGGACTATTTTTTTTTTTTTTTCGTATGGGATTTTCTCCTCCTGGTGTCTGAGCTGCTAGCATTTTTTTTTTACTTGTAGAAATGGAAGACAAAACAAAACCCAACACTTCCAAAAAAACAACTTCCCCTTGAAAGTTACCCATCCGAAGTGCAATGGCAAGTAAAAATGCAGGAGAGCAGAAAAGAACTGTCCACTGAGTTCAACAGTGAGTTCTGCCTAAAGAAAGGAAGTAATTATGTTACAGTGTGGCCAAAACCAAAACTGTATTCAGAAGGCCCTTCTTTGGAACAGGGTTCCTTAAAAAACCATCAAATATATGAGCTGAGTAGTCTCTTTATTCCTTGTAATTTCTCATTATGTCTAATGTGTCAGTTATTTGAAAAAAAAAAAAACACAGAACAAAACTTTTCCATAAATTATGAAGTTTGTACTCTTAAGCTGAACTGAAGATAAGTAACTATTTCTTCCAGTATAGAAATATACACATGTGATGCAAACTCTGTGGCCAAAAGAATAAGATTAATTTGTATGAGCAACAAAGAGTCTGTATACATATTGGTATGAACAGTAAGGTTGCTTTTCGGCCACTAATCTTCTCTCAAGTTATCAACATACCATAAACTGTTGGAAAAAAATATTTATATAGCTAAGGAAGAAAAATGGTTCAGTAATCACTCTACACGCTGGAATTAAATCCAAACTTCATTTCAAAGGAGAGTTTCTTGCAGCAATTGACCATGTAATTATGTTGGTAGCATAAATTAAAATATTACAGAGTGCCAGCAAAGATCTGTGGTGTCTGTTTCACAGAGTGGAGACTGAGAATATATTAGACTTTGTTAACGGCATTTTCAATTAGTGATAGCTTGAAAAGCAAGCATAGTTATTTAAGTAAACTGAAGGTGTTTAATTTCTGTAAATTTCAAGCCTTGCTGCTGCATTTACAACAAAGTATTTCTGTTCTCAAATTAAATGGAATTTCAGCATTGAAACATTTGTAATTTTGCAGAAACATCTGTATGTAAAGTAATACTTGAAAATGCATGTTCAGCTTCAGGAAAGTGCTTAGATTCCATGCACTTCAGGAAGACTGAAACCAGCGTACTAGTCAATTGGATGAGAGTCTAGCTCTGTGCTATAGCCAAAAAGTAAAGAGATAGCATACAGCACTGAGTCCTTAACTGCATGCAAGTTCTATGAGCATGGAGCTTTCCCACTTTGCCAAATGTGAAGACAAAGCATTTTGGACAGCACTTGTAGCCAGTGGAGGCAAGAACTATGCAAGAATCCCCCAAAGAAACAAACTGGAATTTTCTGCCTCACTCCAATGCCTCCTGCATGACATCACTCTCTGCCTTCTGGAGAAAAGTGGCCTTTGTTAGCTGTCTTAGTCTCAGTTAGCTCTTTGCATCCAGCTTGCCTTTATTTCTGGATATTTAGAGAAACATTCTGTTACAACAATGTTTGTCCTACCCCAGAAAACTAAAGTTCATCTCCAAATGTAAAGGATTACATCTTCTGAGCTGCACAATTCTGGACAAAATGCAGAACAAAGTGTTAATTTACATGCACTTGGGTACTAACTAATTGTAAATGCTGCCCCAGAGCATTTGACAAACTGTCTAGATTTGCTGACGAAAATATGCATAAACTGAGACCTCAAATTCAGTTTCTAAATGAAATGCCAACGACAAACCAAATTGACCACAAATACTCTTTCCTCCCTCTTCCGGGAGAGGTGATGGAGTCCCCTGTTCTTGAAGTCAACAAACAACATTCTGGAAGAAATGAAAATAGAAAGAACGAGCTGTCATGAGACTTCACTGTCTTGTGTGCAGATTAGCACAAATCTATCTATAAAGACTGCGGCATTACAGTATGGTAATAATTCTAAATCCTCAATATTTATAGAGATTTTCTTAAGGGTCTTGCCATCAATTAAGCAGGCAACTTTGTGCTAGCAAAGGTATTCTCAACAAATATTAATACTTAACACTCATCACTATTGAACTCAAGTATAAAGTGGCAAGTATAAACTTTTATAAACTGGCAAATTAAAGTTAATAAGCAGCATACCTACACTCTCTTGGAAATTGGCTATCTTTATAATATTATAAATCTGAGGAAAGATCTGACCCATGGAATGAGTTAACAGTTTCTCATTATTTACTTCACTTTTTTTCCTTGCGTACTGTTATTTTTTGTATATTTAAGACACTCAGAATGTATGAACAGTCCCCTAATCATCCGCAAAGCAATCTATGCTACTGATCCTCAGTTTTTGTCCGATATTCAAAATCAGGTTTTGTAGGTGATCAGCAGTTCTGACAATGGTGTTTGGCACAGAAGAGGGAGTCTGACTCCCAAAGTAGAAACGCAGATTACACTAATAAAGAAAGGGAACGCATTTTGATTTGCAAACCTTTGCTTTAGATCTAGCATGTATTCATGTCTGATTAAAACTCAGACTGTGTACAACTAACATAATTGGACTTCTAAAGCCTACTCTAACTTTTCAACTCATTAGTAATGTATGCATTTTGATCAAATTTTCACTCTCTAGTAATTCTTTAAATAATATCTTTGAAAGTGAGCTGCATAAGAAGTTCTGTGATTAGACAGATTCAAACCAATTCAGTAGCTTTGTTTACAGGGCAGCTGCCAAGACTTGAGTCACTAAGTCAGCCCGTGACATGCCCACTTGTATAACTTGTATTCTTTGGCAGCATTTGAGGGTTTTGCGTATCTGTTGTTGGATACATTACTCCACTCACATATAAAAAAAATGAAATGGAGTGATAAATTTGTATGAAATTAGTTTTAAAACTGTACTCATTAAATCCAGTGGAGATTAGTGTATTTTTTTACATCCTGCACCACCCTTTTACCTGGTGGCCAAAGAAAGGAGAAAAACTTCAAGGTGGTAAAAAGCAAATTGCTTGCCATATAATCACACTTGATTAGAAGAAAAGCTTGAAAATCCACCACGATACTGTATCTTCTCTGACAGCAGACCTTGGTAGATATACCAAAAGACCAAGCTCAATCAATCCTGTCAAATTCAGCCTGCTGCATACCGACAGACACCTTTACATCTGTCTTACTCTTTCTCTCCATCTACTTGATAAAATTTGGGAAAGAACATGAGAAATGGTAGCAAACTTGAAGCACATTTGTTTGCTTTTTAAGCTAAAGTTGAATGTAATACTTAAAGAAATTGGTCTCCACCATTCCTGTTCCACTATTTTCCTGCAGTTTTCACACCTCTGGGAGTTGTTTCCTAACAAAGTGGCTTGAAAACAACAAAAAACAACGAATGTTTTGAGTGATTATTTGCTTTACTTAATCTAATGTCAAGCAAATGGTTAGGCTTTTAAATCAACAGTTTTTAGTCCCATAGACAACATTTCCGTTCTGGATTAAAAGAATTTCTAGTCACTAACTGTTTTTTTCCTCCTAAAACGGAAGTTCATTTAGTCTAACAACCAACGCTTATCAATTTGATGACTCCAGCATCCTCTTTAGGTGGTATAATACAATTCAATTTCATATCAGAATTTAAAGCCTGTCAGAGCTTGCTTAGCTGTTCCTATTTGTCTTTCTCTGGAAAAGAAAGGAAATGTTCTGTTTGCTTTCTTGTCTCACTTGCCTTTGAGGATTCCAGGGGGCCAGGTTGAAATTCAGAATATTAATTACCTTGTATACCATTACGTCAGTATGATCTGGAGGAAACAGATTTTTCTGGGTTTCCTGTTCTAAATTACGTCGGTTAGAGTCAGATAGAACATTTGATAGTTGAGGGCTGGGGCCTCTCTACATGCAATCAGTTCTTCCTTATCTAGTAAAGCATTGTTTTTAATTTCATGTTCTGTTAGTGCCAAGCTGAAATGAAATTTCATTATTATTTCTCATATTTGACCTTTCCATACCTACAACTTCATGTTTTTACTCTTTGAGGTGGGGTGTCTAATAGTTAAGGTTGAGAAGGTGAAGTAAAGACAGGTGAATCTGTAGAGCTTGAAGCCACCTTAGTGGCTATGTTTAGAATCAGATTAGTATTGAATTAGTTTCACTTGAATTCTGGTGAAAAACATTCACCAGATGACTAACTAGAGAAGAACTTGAAGAGGAATTTGTCACCACTGGCTGGAGATCAATCCAGAGTTTGAAAGATGAAGTGTCAAAATTCCTAGGCAGTGATACACAGCTACAGTAACTCCAGACTTGACAGACTGGAATGGAGTCAAATAATATTAATGCCTGTATATTGTTCCAACATCATCTCTACCCAGGAGGAGATCTGGGACACTACTGGGCTTATCTTCCTCTCCCTCCTTGACCCAAGCATCAGCAGGAATTGATCAGCTGATCAGGAGCACATCCTTGTCTGGTCCTAATTCTAAAGCTTGCAAATCATGGCAAAAACATGGCTGCAAACTTAGAAAGCAAGGACTGAAAGGCCAAGGAGGGAATTTGCACTCAAAGGTCCCATCTGCAGCATTTAGTATATTTGAGATACAGTATTTTGGGACTTTGCAAAAGCAAAGAATTTTCGAGATGGAAGGCAAATTAATTTGGATTACTTTAAGACAGGTTTCCTCACATAAGAAGACCGATTCTTAACTAGTAAAATATTTTCATACCTCTAATTTCCTTTTAACCTTTTATTTCTCAGAGGACACTGCTGGCTGTACTAGTATCATGTTCAAAAGGCTTTTAATATTTTCTAGCACTAAGGGCAAAAGTAAAAGTTTCATTTTATTCAAAAGATCAAAAATGTTTAATATAAAAATTGTATCATCAGTGATAAACATAATCCTGAATTTGTTCAGTCTATTTGAGACTAGAAGTATTAGATGCACTTACATTACTTTCCAGGTCAGAAGCTTAGGGCAAAACACTTCTATTTCAAAGATAATATATGTTGTTATGCCATAGGAAGTATTTCCAGCATTACTGGCCAGAGCTCACATCATTTATTCTCCGTTTGGAACCGAAACTTGCTTTGACCCTGCAGAAAAAAGTGCTGTGCCTACCCTACTCCAAAGGGGTAGCAATTTCATTTTTTTAACTAGCAACTGATAGCCAAATATTATGTCTATTTTCTCATGAATAGCAGTTGTCATAACTTCATCATACTACATTGCAAACAGATTAGGTTTCCATGTACAACATATTTTAAAATGCAAGGAAATGATTGGGGAAAGAGTTGAAAGATCATTTATTTCTATTAATATTTAAAAACACCAACATAACAGAGTACATCAGATCTCTCCTACCCTCTTGTAAACACTTAAAGTAGCCAGGCAGGTTTTTGAAGGTCACATTGCACAATTAGGGGTGAAGCTCCAGAAAAAGGCTGAATTCCAATATTTCTACTATCATATGTAGTAACAAGCCTGTGCCCTCTACCACAGACACCGCAATTTAAAAACAAAACAAAACATATATTAGATAGCTTCATGTTTGTGATTGTTGGTTTGTTTTGTTTTTTAACTTGCATATAATCACTTTTACTACACAGGCTCCATGAGAAAAGTTGGAACAAATGTGTGCAGCCTTCTGTTTCCTGTGTGAAACAAGGGTAATAGAAGTAAGCTTAATGAAAAGCTACAGCTTTGGAGGTCATGGTTAAATACACACATAGGGCTGGAATTTAGGATGACAGGTTAAAAGGGAAAAGAAAGTGGAATCAAGAACCTGCCTATTCCCACCCTGCCCCTGTTCCTTCACTGGCAGACATTCATCCCATTTGGTCGTTACAGCCTTTCTCAATTAATTGTTCCTGTAAACAAGCCAGCTGCTGATAAAGTGGCACAAGCAATCCAAGAGCTTCTCCACAGTCTTTTTTACCTCACAATACATTAGTGACTCAACTTTCAGAAAGCTGAGCTAGTTCATACCATTAGGGAGCACTGGCATCAGCACTGGTATGGGATTACAGAGGCACAAGGGTGATGAGCAAGCCCACATCCTGACCACGCAGGAAAATGTTTATGCATACATGACCAGGCTCGCATGTTCTTCTTTTCTTTCTTATACTTGGCCTGAGGAGGAAAGTCTACTGCATTAACTTTTAATACTATTCAATTTCCAAACCACAGAGGGCACTTGATAATGTAGAGCTGGTTAAATTAATCGTACATTTATAATCTTGTTTTTACTTCAGGTTTTTTCTCTGCCTTTCAGCTCTCTGCTCTAGTTCATTATAAAAAACTCTTCAATTTCTCTGCACGTGTGTGATTTGAATCATAGGATTCCATGTATCCTTGGTTTCCAAACAATTTGTGATTTCTGGAATGCTATGGAACCATTTTCAAATAAATGTGAATGCCCTCTCTCTCACTAGAAATCTAGCACCAGCCAATAAAACAGGATATGAAAGGCCTGTGAACCAAATATCAAGAGAAGAGTGAGAAAAACATTGCAATTAAAATGCCCTGTGAAATTCCTACTTTCTGGGACATTTCCATGTGAAATTTATTCTCAGTCGAAATAGTACAGTGTAAAATCAGTAGCCATAATTTAAGTAAAAAAGTTTGCTGCAAAAAAATTATCAGTAAAACCTGATTTCTTGCTACAAGAAGGTTTGCAGACATGGCTGCCTTAGAGTGTGTTGGGGAAAAACAGAGAAAACAGATGTACTAAGTGGTTGATAGGCAGACTTTTGTCTTCTCCCAGCAAGCCCTTCTCAGCAAAAGGCAGAACAAGAACATGAAAAACAGTTTGCTTACAGCAGCAGGTAATTCTGAACCTCATTCCTGCTCCTAATGATCTTTGCTAGACCGTGTTCAAGTGCCTACCACGACCCTACCAAATCACTGACCTTGATCCTAAACCTCTTTCTCAAACTGTTCATACTGAAGAAGAACTTCAAAACATTAACCATACCAGCAGTTTCTGAAATGATTGGCAAAGGGATATAAAAATCAAACTGGAAATTAAGGTCATAACAAATAAAACCAAGTAACACAAAGTTACAGCAGACACATTACACAATGTTTGTTTTGACAAAACCCCTTAACATTTGCATGACTAATACCACAGCAAAACCAAAAATCTTTCTCAAAACACCAAGAATCTCTCTCAGAAATTACTTTGCTGCATATAGGTTATGTAGATGATCTTCTAGGAAAAGCAGCCTAGAAGAAAAAAAAACCAAGCCTTTTCATGAGAATCATCATGAAACTTGCAGTGATTATTTTACAGTCCTGTGGCAAGTTTCCCAATAAGGTAGCATTTCGGACAAGTTTTTAAAAGCCTCCCCACCACTTCCACATGACCTTGAATATGGTGACTTTAAGTAGTGAATCTTGATTTAAGGTTGTGTTGTAAGCTACATTATCTCCTTTTTACATTGAGACCTAAATTTAATTTTCCCCATAGAAGTTTTTTGTATGACAAAATTCATATGGGTGTTTGATGGCTCAAGGGCATTGAAACAAACTTCTGGGTAACTCTTTAACAACTTGACCTGTCATTTTTATATAAATCAACATTGGCTTTTGCATCTACCAAGTATTTAATTAGTGGAGGAAAGCAAAACAACACTTTCTCTGGGGAATGCTAAAGAAACAATCTGCAAAATTACTATCCAACCCTATTTCCAGCTACCCCACAGAAGACTATTTCACCCCAAGTGTTGTAATTTCATATTCCAAGAACTTCAATGTGCAGATTGAATTTTAAAGGAGGAGTTCCTGTAATATGCAAACTGTGTATCTCACCAAAACTTCATCCCTGTTTGTTCTAGAAACTGCTTGTCTGAATCTAAAACAAAAGCAATTTTTTTGCCCTCAGGGTTTAGTACAAAGATCTGGGAAAGAATCCATTTAAATACAAAATAAGTAATAAAGGAGGAGTGTTTACAGATAAAGTTTCACTTTTCAAACATCCAGAAAAAATCAGTGAACTGCAGAAAATATGCAACTGGAAAATGAGATGTCCAGATAAGCAATAAACTATTATTTTTTTTCCTGAATATTATGCCAATTTGAATTTGCAAGTATTAACTGTGAAATACACCATGTAAAAACATCTGGTTGAGACAAAAACCCAATAGCAAGATACTGAGCTAAACTTTAGCACCAAAAAAAAGTCCTTATAAAGAATATATTTACAGTGGGATTAAAGAGCATGTGTAAAATATATAAATACAAATGCTAATAAGGTCTCCTGAGAAAGCTGTGAAAGTACTGTTGGTTGAACTGTACAGAAAAGCTGAAATTTACCTATTAATCATAGAAAATAACATACACAAACATACTCTGCACATGTAGAGATAAACATTTAGACTATTTGATCTGTGCTAAAGAAGAAGGTGGTAATGTTCTGAAGATAAAATTGTTTTGATTTATTATCTCAGCAGAGTTAGTTTGTTTCATATAAAGGGTGTTAGTTTGGGTTTTTTTAATCAATCTAGACAGATCTCCACATAATTATTAAAATTCCTGAAGCATCTACATGTACTTGCTGTAGTTGACATAATGGAAACAGATGTGAAAAGTTTTTCTAAGCAATTCTTTGAACATCCTGTTCAGGACATAAGAACAGGGACACCCTACCACATTATTTGACCATTCCTATGAAAGGAAGTGTTGTTAAGAAGTTATGTAATTCCATCTCAGATATTGGTGTATTATTGGTAATGTCCTAAAAAAAAAAAAAAAAAAAAAAAGTAATAGTTAGGAGTTATGAATTCATATATATGCAAACAAAAAAATATTCATCCTTTCAAAAGCTCCTGTTGTGTCTAAACATTGGGACACCTCCATCCTACTGTCCAGACATTTAGAAAGCCTTTCGTTATCTCCCACACACCATACCTAGAATTGCCAGACTTTTATTTTGCTCCTATATTTAAAAAGAATCCAGGAGGAAAACTACTTACTGTTTTTATAGCCACAAGTCACAATAGCCCTGAGCTACGTTCATAATGACATTCCTTATCTGTCGCAATCTTGGCTTTCTTTTGTTTGCTGAGATTTTTGGGAACACCTGGTATAGTAATTACCCTACTCTTGATCTTTTTCCTAAAACACTTCCATATAAATAAATGGATTACAATGCAGGAGAATTAATTGACATTGTTAGAAACAAATCCAATAAACTAGGAAAATCTTTTTCAGTTGCTGTTAACTGGGCAGACCCTAAACCCCAGAACTGACTATATCACTTCTTATAACTGACTATAGTCAGGCAGATAACATAAGTGAGAACATTCAGTAGCTGGCTTATGGTGTTTGGTTTTTTAAAACAGAAAAACAGGGATCAAAATTATTATGAAAGTCCCAAAAGTGGGACAACATTGTCTTTTCTGTTCCTTCTGCCTACAGGGCAAGGAAAAAAAAATTAATAAGAGTAACATGTCTGAAATGTATGCAGCTTCTTCTGCATGTTTTAAGGAGTGCTTCTCCGGTACACAGACTTTTCAGTTAGTCTTCGGATCTCTTTTCTCCATTAAAACTAAAAGCAGTGCAGAATGAAAATATTTTCCTTTGCTTTACATAAACAGGGAATGTATTAGAGAGTACACAGGAATTGTCAAATTTCCATATGCTGTCTTTGATAACAGTCACTATCAATGTCAGAAGAAAGCAGGGGCCAGTAACAAGATATCCCTATCAACATGGAAAGCTCTTCCCACCATTTGAAACTGATTCATGCCTAGAAGATATCTAGCCTCAAAATAACTGTAAAAAAACCCAAATTACCTTGCTACGTCTACACAGCAGCCGCCTGTTCTTTAGTCACTTGGCTTTAATGTTACTTTAAAATCTTTGACCTTCTGGAGTCTTTAAAAAAAATAACAATCTCATTTCTCCATCATAGCACAAGATGCCATCTCTTGCTCAATTCTATTGCCTAATGGTAGAAGACCATTCTTTTTCCCAGAAGAGACACATACACTCCTAGTGCTCAACTGCCAATGGCAGCAAACAGAAACAAATTGTACAAAGTTTCTACTCTACAATGACCTTTAGGATTAATCAATAAGGTTCAAAATATGCAGCGTGTTTGGTCATCATGAATTTTTTTTTTTTAATTATTACACAACTTTCTATGAAATTTACCCACAATATCAGAGTAGTTTCCCTTATATTCTCTATTTTACCACTGACCATCTACAGGCCTTTAGTGAAACTAATGCTGCTTCTCAGCAACATAATTTTGAAAAATCATTTTAACCTTCCTAAAATGCCTCTACTTCTTAAGGCATGCTGGGAAACCATTAAAAAGAATTATTATTTTTTTTCTGGTATTCTGTTTACCTGTAGGAAGCCATGTCTTCTTCAAAGTAATCTGAAACATGAATTGAAAAAGAAAATTGAAAAAGGAGCTTTTTCAGTGTGACTGTTGAACATTCCCACTGGGTAAACTGCAAAGAAAATTCAGCATAAAATAGATTTAATAAGCTTTATAATAATATTGTCCTTGGTAAAATCATTTAACTTAAGACATCAAAAGCTTCAAAAATTTTATTCTCTGATATCTGAGGTCATATAAATCCACAAAATTCTTGTGAAAAAGCCATTGTTTTCAAAGACAATATTGAAAAGTTACAATGAAAATGTGTTATTGTATTGAATGGGAAATAAATGACCAAGCAAAAGAATTTAGATGAAACCTTGGAGCAATTTTTCATTTTGCAGTTCACTTTAGTACCAGTTTATGTTCCTCTTGTTGCTGGATGTTGTTATATTAAATAATTAGAATTTAAGTATATTATTTCAAAGCTAACTTTTTATCCTTTTTATTTGGACCTTCTATGCCATTCAAAAAGCCCCGAGACAGACCTGCTGGATAATATCATCCAGCATAACTCAATACAGGCTGCTCTTTGCAGACAGGATTTGGTATAGTTTATTCTATTATTTCCAAAACTTTTATCAAATATGCTTTTCTTCATAGTTTTCACTCTTAAGAAGCTTTCACATGCTCAGTTCTTAATTTTATTTTACAGATTTCATCCTGTTGCATTGGCTTCTAGTTCAGTGGATTAAACTAAACAATTCCTCTTATTATTTGTATCTGTCATGCAAAAACCTAAGCAACTACAAGCTGATTTTTGCTTTTTTTTTTTTTTTTTTCCCCACCACTTTTCTGAATTAATAATTAATACAGTTCAGAGATGAAGGTCATGCCACAGCTGAGTGTGAAAGGAGGACAAAAAAAAGAGAGGCCACCAAGTGCTCTTAAAGTAAACAGAAACAGCTCACAGTTAGTTGAGATATACAGGGTGCCAGGACTGAGATGTGGACTTCCAAAATAATTTACACTGCTGACTATTCTGTTTAAAAAATAACTAGTAACTGACTTATCTACTTTGACTTTCCAAGCTAAAAACAATGTGAAGACTTATTACACATGTAAAGAGGGAAAGTATGTTTACATTCTTTTCACAGAGCAGTGTGCCTGCAGAATTAGACGAATAAAAACAGCAGATCATAGTAAATTGTATTGTAATTTTTTTATTATTTCTCTGCCTTATCAAGAACCTGAAATATCTTCAGCTTAAAGGCAACTAGATTCTTCAGTCTCTTCTCACTCCAAGTTCAACAATGTGAACTTTGCTGTACATGTAGATGTTGTTCAATATTTTCTAAAAAATATTTAGCCAAGAATCCTAAAATGGTTACAATTTTTCCCATGAAATTATTCAAGCAGCAAGGTTTTCAGAAAGGGTGGTTTCTACTACTACACACAAGTGTTGTGGTACATGACAAACCCCATTATTTTCAGAACATGAATGGGTTAAACTTTACTGTGTTATGATGGAAGTCAGTACTGCACAGCAACCTAGTCATCCCACAATGAAAAGGAACACTGCATTGCAACACAAAGGTCTCTGAACAGCCTGTACAATCTTCAGTAGATACCACGTCAATGCTAATTAAACAGAGTTGACAAATTTTGTAAGAAGGTATGGAGAAAGATGTCTCAACTTGGGAAAACTTGTATAGTTTTCTTGAGTAACATTCCATTTTGGGATGTATCTGGTTTAAATAATGTTTATCAGTTCTACCTGGGCACGAAACAAATACTACCTGTGTGTACTCCGATCTGAAAGGAATGAAAAGTTAATCTGCTTGAATGCCACCGAAGTAGCATGTAATAAATGGATAATGTAAGAAAGATAAACAAAATTTTGTACAAAGTTATTCAGCTTCCAAGGTAGAAAGACTCGTGGTGCCTCTGGTGAATAGAAATTCACTAAGATTGCACACATTATTGCAATAATACAACTCTTCTGAGAGAAGTTGCTAGTCAGGTGACAGTCAATTAGTCAGGTGCCTATTGATTTAACAAAATCTGACACAAAAAAGTTAGTAATCACTTCATTGATCCCAAAAGCAATGTTTTATGTGCATTTTAAACAATATTTATATGCTCTTAATTCCATCCCCCTTTTAGATAATTCAGTTTTGCTGTCTGATGTGATAGTGACCCATACAGTGTCATCTGTATTTATTCCCTGTGCGCAGATTATTCACTTGAAGCCAAGCATTATACACTTTGAATAGGTCAGAATAACAGATCACTAAACTCTTCACATGCAGCACCATACTCCGGAGTTCATTAGGAGAGAAAAGTTTGAAGTAAGAAAAGTTTGGAGCAAGACAACATATTGTGATGCTTTAAACCTTGGAGGCAGACAAGCCTCACCCAACCACTGGCTCACTCCCCACCTCAGTAGGTTGGGGAGAGAGTCAGAAGACTAAAAGTGTAAAAACTCCTGGGTTGAGATAAAGGCAGTTTAGTAAGCAAAGCACAAGCTGTACACACAAGCAAAGCAAAACAAGAAATTCCTTCACTACTTCCCACTGGCAGGCAGGTTTTCAGCCATCTCCAGGAAAGCCAGACTACATCATGCGTAACAGTTACTTGGGAAGACAAACACCATAATTGCAAATGTGCCCCCTTCCTCATTCTTTCCCCAACTTTTATTGCTGAGCACAGACATCATATGGTATGGGATATATGCCTTTGGTCTGCTTGGGTCAGTTGTTCCAGCTGTGTCCCCTCCCAGCTTCTTGCGCAACCCCAGCCTATTCGCTGGTGGGGTGGGGAGAGAAGCAAAAAAGGCCTTGACTCTGTGTAAGCACTGCTCAGCAAGAATGAAAACATCCCTGTGCTATCAACACTGTTTTTGTAACAAATATAAAATATAGCCCCATACAAGCTACTGTGAAGAAATTTAATTCTATCCCAGCCCAAGCACTCACACACAAGGAAAAGTAATCAGAATAAACAAAATACTTTTAAAAGATACAGGTCAAATATGACATCAAATTCAGCTCAATTCAATTTATAAACCAGGTTGTTACAAGTCACGAAAAGAGAAAACAGTCAAATCGGAAGGGTGGAGGCAGTCCCTCTGAAATCACTATCTATTCAGTATTTTCCACTTCAAGAAAGTAAAACATTATGAAGTACGAAGGGCAGATGCGTACTCTACAGTCTCTTTTTGAAATTATTTTTTTCTGTGAAAGTAGACATACACAAGCACAAACCAAACAGCTCTCTCAAGGTTTTAAGCCAATTGCTTTCTGGAGAGGAGGAATTCAGTGAACATTTAATAGTGCACATGTTGAACTTGAGATATCTGAGCACTGAAAGAGATGACAAATTGCAAAAGTAAAGTACTTCTGATTTCACAGATACAAAGGTGTTTTTCTCATGGTACAGTAGAATTCTGTTAAAATGACAACTAGAAAAGCTGAGAAAAAGACTGGGCAGTTGTTTGTGTGAATGGTGACCTCAAAGCAGGTACATGGTTAGTGAGAAATCAATAATACAAAAGATGAATTGCAATGACAGTTACAGCACTTTTTCTTCTTGATAAAAAGAACAAAAAACCCAGCTTAAAAGCATGTACTGAATACATTAATTGTACAGTGACACAGAAAAAAAAAAGCATCTAGCATTGCTTTTTTTCTGGAAATGTTTGTGAAGTAGGTCTTGGCCTACTTAAACACCTGACACTAGAAAAAAGGAATAAATCATTTTTTTAAAATCAAGAACATGAACAAACATGGACAGTACCCCTGGGGCTTTCTTTCCTGTCTCTGCTTCTAACAAAACTACCTTGGCTGAACAAAGGATGAACTGTGGCCACCAAGGTCTGAGGCACTTGAGACAACAAAAGTAGCAGTTGTATGTGCATTAAATGTACCAGGAAAAGATGTCAGTGTGTGACACACCAGGCTAACTTCCACTTTGACTAATGTGCAGGGAGGAACAAAATCCCTGAGGGCAGAAAGCCCTGTATCACACTGAATACCAATTGGAGTTTATCACAATACTCTCCGAGTCTGGCTCTGACTTCTCTTCTTCCTTTGACCAGATAAAAACAACCCAAACATCTGTGACTAGGAAGTATAAAAGCTCTCATACCAGTGGACAAACCAGCAAGAAAGTCCAAGACATTGTCTTATAGCTGAGCAAAATAAGTGCCACGCACTTGTTCATCTGAAGTAAGCAAGTACAGTAATTCAAGGAAATGCCCAGAAAATCTCAAGTGTAAAACTACAGCACCAAGGACTGGAAAATAAGTCAGCTGCCACAGTAGCAAAACCAATAAAGTTTGTTGCTGTATATTGGCACTACAGAGTGCCAATACCCACAGCAGCAATAAATCAATGTGCATCTACTAAGTCATTGCTTACAAAGCTCCTGTTGGTATAATGTTCCTCCTGTTGCTTCCCAAATATCTACAGCAAGTGCTGTTATGCTGAAAACAAAGCAGAAGATGTCTATTAATGTTTATTTGCAGCTTCTCTTTATTTCAAAGCATGAATCATCTCTTGGCTCCCCGAAACTCTGAGTTAATCTTAGCCACTCCTGCGCTGACTCACACTCACTATTATTATTATTATTATGGGGACTCCAGTGAGATACTCCAGCCCATACTACTAGTGCCATAACACATACCTGATTCATCCCAGCATATTGCCAGTGAGCACAGTATGATCCCAGCATGTATGGGACAATGGAAATAAAAAATCAGAAATCTAAAATATTTTTGTTAAAGGATTAGTAACTAGACTAGGCACTTGATAGCTCTCAACAATACAATTCTGCTTGAGTGATTTATATTGAATTAGAAGGTACAAGAGCCCTGTGAAGCCCTAAGGAAACAGAGAAGGAAATAACTCACTTGCAGGCAGGGCATGAGGGAATGAGAAGCTTCCTCGTGTGCTCTTGCCTCAAGACAAAAAGGAGAAAATGCACTCTGACACCTAGGGACCATTTTCATCATTCAGGTTTTTCCAGAATCTATTGAAACTGTGTGTAAGAATGTTGCTGTGAGCCTACCACTATCATATATGACTGGTATTCATAAGATTCAGAGCAAGTCAGGATTAGTAGGTCTCCACACCTAGTCCTTACAACTCCAGAACTACCTTATGAGAAACAAGTAAAATAAAAGGTGCTGTTTCTTAAACTGATTAATTAAATACACATTTGCAAAGGATTTCAGAGACAGTAGAAGTCACAATGCATTAGCATGATCCCTTAATGGACTATTTAGCTTCAGGTTACAAATATCCTGCTGTGACTCCCATCAGTTCAAAGTTGGTATCCAGGTCACAGGTTGTACAGCCACAACTTCTACCCAGCTCTGTAGCAAAACAATGATGCAGTCTACTGCCTCTGCTCTGAAGGAGCCTCCCACTCCTGTGGAGTTGTTTTTCTCCTTGTTCTTTTTTTTTTTTTCCCCTCCTTCAAGTGACATTTTCTTTTCCTATCCCTTCCACTAGCTTTTCCCATTAGAAAAGTCAATAGGTGAATAAACCACAGGTCCATCAATACACAAGCTGGGGAGGTAATCTGAATTAAATATACTTCTGAGCTTGCTTAAGCTGTAATGCACAGACCCTTTGGAAATGTTATTCTAATTGAAATTATCTGATTGTTAAAAATAACAAAATAAACCAAAATAATCTCATTCCATTTTTATTGGACATGGAGTTAGGAAGTATAAGACTGAAGGAAGAAACAGTTTCTAACTCTTAATTACAAAAAAATACTTTTCCCTACTTTTCATACCTCCCTTTAGTAAATAAAATGTCAACAATTTACTGGTGAATTTAACACAAAGTGATTACTAAACAAGATGGTTCATCTGCATTATTACACTCAATACTCACATAGTTAATATAGAGGATAAACTTGATTACTAGCAATCAGCCCCCTTCTGTCTCACAGTCAAACTCAGATTAAATTTGATTTTGTTCTAAAAAACAATCTTTATTGAGTCTAAAGTCCTGTTCTATGCAAGGACCAGAGGTGAACCCTCTCATGCTCTGGACCACTCAATAAACACTTAAATCCAATGTTTTTTACAGCCTGCCAAAGGGTAATCCAGACAAGAGAACTGTTTATGCAGACTTATTGCATAGAAAATTTCACCTTAGAAAGCATGTCAAAAAGAAACTACAATATAGGAAGATTTAAGTTATTTTGCAAGTTAGTAATCTACACAATAATTAACCACTGTAAAATCCTGTTCAAAGCAGAGAATACTTTCATACTCTAAAGAAGTGCTAGTCATGAAATTTCAGGATTTTTTTCATTATTATTTTTAAACACTTATTTCTTCCTGTAACTTATCCATAAATGCATCTGCCTTTCTGACAGTTCTAATGCGAGTCTTATCCTCAGCTTCCTTCTCACCATACATGGTAGATGCTTTTTCAGAAAATTATTTCTAAGCCTTCCTTCTCTTAATTTTGTTCCAGTGCCTACTTTACTTAACTATTCTGATGGCTCTTCCTTCTTTTTGCCAGGTTTTAAGTTCCTTCTTTTCACCCTTTTCAACTGACATTTTTGAATCTCCAAATAACACCATTCTTCTGAGTTTTTAACACAAAATTATTTTTACAAAGTCTTTGGACTGGAAAGAAGATTGCTTCTCTACTTACAGCACATAGCTTCCCCCTTCAATATTATCTCTTTATTTTCTGATTAAGCTTTTGCTGTTTGAGAAATAAGTACATATACAATGCTGTAGAATAAAAATGAAAAGGGCCAAATGAAACAAAACAGCAAATGTAATGTTAACTCAGACAAGTCTTGCAATAACATAGCACATGTGCTATGTTATATGGTTACAGCTCATATAGAAAAATTAAATAAGAAAACTTGTATCTTATGTAAAAAAGGTGTGAGAATCTGGACCACAGAGAAATTGCATAAGGCAAATCAGAACTTATTCAATCCATCTACCTTACCTGTCTTCCAATTTGAAATTAAAGAAACAACTTAATTCTTGTGCTTTGTTTATCTTTTCCATCTAACTGCACAAAGCCAAGATAAATCCATTCAGTAAAAATGAGTAAGAATTGTGGTGATTTTGATGATGGATCTGTAGCAATTGTGTCATATAGATAACTATGGTTTCACTGACAAGACATTCAATTTCTGTACTGTGGTTCTCTTGTAAGTGATAAAACACGTCACTGCCACTGTTAGATGATATAAGAAAGGACAGCTTTAAGTTTTATTAAAATTCATTGGCCTATTTTAGCACGCAACTATGCAGGACTTGCACTTGAATGCTCTGTGAAGTACTGACTGACGCGACAAAGTTTTGAAACAGAGCAAACTGAACAAAGAGCAGACTCGCATTGAGCTTGCCAAGTAATTGACACACTTGGTGACTCAGCTTTAAGACTGGGCTGTTGTTGGCCCAATAAGCCAAATGAGACAAATTGATTTCAAGAAAAAAATAATCTATTCTTAAGTCAGTCAGATAAGTAATGACCCTCACAAAGTTACTATCTGTTCTTTCATCATCAAAACACTGAAGAATAATTCAAAATCTTCCAAGATGAAAGGCTAATTCTCTCATCCTGACTTTTATATACAATACTGAAACTCAACCCTTTGCAAAAAGTTTGGTCTGAAGAACAAGGCAATCCTATCTCCAACTTCCATATCATTTTTTAACAGAAAAATCTATCCCTTTTAAAGCCTTCACTGGACCATGCAAGTTAACTCACTTTCCACCACGTTCCTCCAGTTTAATTCCCCCCCATATTTAATTTAAATACTTAAATTATTTTCACTGGCTTACTAATCCTGGAATGCAAGGTATATGTTATTTGTCATGTCCGATGTGTCATGCTTGGCTTGGTTAACAATTTTCAGCCAAGTAAACTCAATGTGGGTTAGTTATCTCTACATACCTTTGATTGTAAAGTGCTTAGGGCAGTGACTGAGACCTCAACAAGGTATTGAAATCTACTAAACAAACATCAGTAGTTAACCTGTACAGTAAGTTTCCATGACTTCACTGATTGCCAAACACTTTTTACTACAATAATTGCCAGCCAACTGGGGAAGTTCCTGAACATCGTATCAGCTTCAGAAGCTGATATAAATTTAAGCAGCATATTGAAACTGTTTAATAACCTAGGTAACATAACATAAATCCTACTAGACACCAAAATAGTAAACATATTTGCACCAAATCACAGGTTGTTGGGATTAACCAAACATATTCTTTGCTATCTTCCATACACTGGCAAGATGTTCTTTCCGTCATATCTCAATACACTCATGGAGACATATAACAAACAAAACAACTGTATCACTAATCAGTAACGTACCTGAGTGAAGGACTAAAAGGCTCAACACTTCCCTGAAACCCATGCAGATTTGGCTGTGCCAACCAGATAAGAAATAGGCCAAAAAGACAAACTTGTTAGGCTTCCAAGACTGTAACATGGTTTTGTGCACTGTTACAACATGGCAAGGTATTCAATACAGATGAACGGCATTACATTTTATACAGTGATAATAGATGCTCCCTTCCCATTTTTTTCCACTTTTCCATGGCTGCACTTAAATCAAATTCAAAGAGGCCTAAGTTTTCACATTATGGCTTTTCATTACCACTGTATTTAATTTGTAGCAAAACAGCCTACAAACAAATTAATGGCATTTTAAAGCACTGCTGAGTTTCTGCTATGCTGTCAGATTGCATTCTGGAGCAATCATCTGCTTCCCATGCATGTCTTCAAAAACAACAACCAACAAAAAACCCAAAAAAACAATCAAACAAATTTCTATCACTTCTACTTCAACAATAATTCTAGAAACTGAAATTAATAGAAAAAAAACTCTAGAGATTCAATACACTCTTAATGCCCTATTTGGGCAAGGCTAACTGACCAGAGTTTGACCTTTACTCTTCCCTAGCTGTGTGTCTGCCTTTTCAGGTACTTGGAGACACAAGTTGGGGGAGTGTATTTTAGTCAAAGTCAAGAAAATTAAATAACTCACATTTTACAAAAAAATGTCACTTACCTTAATTGAAAATTCTCAGACACTGTGTGCAAAACCCACTAAAACATCTATTAGCAGAGAATTTTTGTTATAGTGATTAGTTTATTTATATTGATTAGAAGAAGATAGCACTAGATGCAGTATGTAGAAATTCTTAAATGGCCAAGAGCTCACTGCTGTAAGGTAGCGGCCTTTCTCTCCTTTTTGGGAGAAAGAAAAAGATTAGCAAATCCAGTTTAATTTTGGAAACTTTTCCTGCCATTTATTGATCTCTGACGTGTATAGAAGAGCATTTACAGTTCCACTTCCAAAACACACTCTGCAGTCACATCTATTGCCTGACAAGTGTTTAACCTCCAGTCTCTTTGCCTTTCTGCCTTCCTTGTTTTGAAGTGCTTAAAGTATTTCTCTTGCAGTGGTACCATTAGTATAAGTAGAATACATTTCATTCTAGAAATGGAGTAAAAAACTGAAACAACATGCATGGAATATTTGTAAATAACAGTTTCTATTATTTAAGAGAATAATCTTGCATTGCTTCTAAACTTGTAAGATGGACAGCAATTAATAATAAATAGAGGGCTGAAAGTGACATCAGGCCTCTGAGAATTGTATACTGTGCTGGTTTTTGCTGGGATGCAGTTAATTTTCTGGCTGCTCATGGCTTGGACAGGTGTAGTCTTCACTGGGTAAAGAACTGGATGGATGGCCAGGCCCAAAACGTTGTGGTGGATGGAGTTAAATCCAGCTGGTGGCTGATCCAGCTCCACAGAGCTGGGGCTAGTTCTCTTTAATATCTTCATCAAATATTTGGACAAGGGGATTGACTGCACCCTCAGCAATTTTACAGTAGACACCAAGTTGGGTAGGAGTGTTGATCTGCTTGAGGGTAGAAAGGCTCTAGAGAAGGATTTGGACAGATTGGATCAATGGACTGAGGCCAATTGTAAGAGATTGAACAAGACCAAGTGCTGGGTCCTGCACTTGGGCCACAACAACCCCAGGCAATGCTACAGACTTGGGAAAGAATGGCTGGAAAGCTGCGTAGTGGAAAAGAACTTGGGCGTGCTGGTCAACAGCTGGTGTGACCAGGTGGCCAAGAAGGCCAACAGCATTGCAGCTCGTATCAGAGCAACCAGCAGACTAGGGAAGTGGTTGTTCCCCTGTACTCTGCACTGGTGAGGCCGCACCTCAAATATTGTGTTTAGTTTTGGGCCCAACACTAGAAGAAGGATATTGAGGCAATGGAGCATGTCCAGAGAAGAGCAACAAAGCTGGTGAAGGGACTAGAGCACAAGTCTTATGAAGAGCAGCTGAGGGAACTGGAGTTGTTTAGTCTGGAGAAAAGGAGGTTGAGGGGAAACGTTATCACTCTCTACAACTACTAGAAAGGAGGTTGCAACAAGGTGGGAGTTGGTCTCTTCTCCCAAGTAACTAGCAATAGAATAAGAGGAAATGGCCTCCAATTGCACCAGGGGAGGTTTAGATTGGATATTAGGAAAAATTTCACCAGAAGGGTTGTCGAGCACTGGAACAGGCTGCTGAGGGAGCTGGTTGCATCACCATCCCTGGAGATATTTAGAAGACATATAGATGTAGTGCTTAGGGGCATGGTTTAGTGGTGGACTTGGCAGATACCAAGTTAACGGTCAGGCTTTATAAGCTTAAGGATCTTTTCCAACCAAAACTATTCTATCCATAAAGTTGACCTTGCATCTAGATTTTAATTGGTTATTTCTAAGACTTCAAAACATTCTAAATACACGTGCTTTCAGAGTCCTTCATTTTCTTTTGAATGTTTGCACCAGTTTTGTACAAGTGGAAAACACTAAGCTCTCCCAAACTAATAAAGAGACAAAACCACCTTTCTTTGGCCACAACACACACACAAACATCACTTAAAACAATAACAAGGATGCAAAGGTTATTTTGGACCTAAAAATATATTATTTAAATGAAAAATATCAGTATGGCAGTCTTTCACTCATATAAAAGGCAGCAATATACTGATCATTATTGCCACAACAAGATGCACTCCTAAAACAGATGCAGAAATAGATTATTCACTGATCCGTCGTCAACAAGCCAATGAAACACAGAAATAAGCATATTTTCATCCCCACCTTCTCTCCCCCTGGTACACAGAATAAATCCCTTTGTGTTTGGAATGTCCTATAATAAACCTGTAACTCTGAGAATGGCGAAGAATTTCACTCAAAAGGGAATATTTTGGATTTCCTCTCCTAAGAAAGAATTAGAGGTGGCTTTCCCTCTCTCCCTCCCTCTCTCTTCCTCCTGCTGGATCTGCATTGTGAAAGCCCTTTTTGGCAACTCCTAGAGATAATCTGTTCACCTCTTTCTGGAAAGCAGTGCTAATAGACGTCTCCAGAAAGCCTCCCAACTACATTTTCCAATCCTTGGCAGATGCAGCAGTTGCTCCTGTATAAAATGCAAAGTTCTCAAGGGACATCTGCTGGAGACTCTAAAACAGCATGTACAAAAGGCTGTGGCTTTGTTGAAATATAGTTTTGTGATTTTGGTATTCTCCAAGACATACTATATGAAATACAGGCTTTCTAGTTCCTTATGAGATTTTTACTGTATCTCCATGATTATAGAGATTTAAAAATCCAAAGAGGAGTTTATGGGTCCACATGAAATTCCACTCCCTGATGAGCCAAAGAGGGCGATTTGGTTAGGTAAACCCCTCAATTAACTTCTAAGGGGGGGAACCCATCCCTCCAAAAAACCCGATCATTTTCACCTTGAAAAAATGTAGAACAATTGAAAACCAATAATACTTAGGGTAGAAGGCATTTTGTTTCTTAACATCACACCTTCTTCATAGAAACTTGTTCCTTTTTATATTTTGATGACAAACCTTAGCCCTTATTTTACCATTGGGCTAAAAGATGCAAAGGTTTTTCATCATCTTTGGTGTTCCCTCACTGTATGTTACCTAAACAGACACTTCATTGCTCAGAGTGCTTATGGCTTCTAACCACAAAACAAAGAGCAAGAAATTGGTTATATATATTTAAAATAAAGTGTAATAAAATCCAGTGTTAAGGGGAGTTGCTGAAGTTCTATATCACTCAGGATTTGACTAACTGCAATAATAAAACACTTAGTGATTATTTTATAGTTATAAATAGCTAGGTTATCACAACACTTTTTTGTTGTGTTTTTTTGCAGAACTATTTATTTTAGTTCAGAAACTAAATTAAAAGACTAAAAAATGCATCTACACTGCCATCTTGTGGAAAGTATCCATTTTGCACTGATTTGACTTTGCGAGATTACATACCGTTTCAAATGGAAGTTTCCTTTTCTTTTAGTATGCAGCTCTTACCTACTAGATATGTCAACATTTTTTTAATAGGACAGTTTCATTTTAACCTTCAGTCATTTTCCTACTCCGTAACATAAAAAGGATGGGATAGATTCTGCTCCGAACTTGCAGTTTAAAGTGCAACTGAGCTAAAACCAGTAACAGAGAGGAAAAATCGAGTACATCTCAGTGACCAACTTGATGAATATTCCCACTTTCCAGTACCAGCTTTGTAAAAACCCCCTTTCAAGCACATCCTCTCCTCTACGATTTAACCTTTACATGCTCAGCACCTCCAATAAGACACCCAGTAACACCTGTATAACATTTCTCACCCTCAGAGGATCTGTCACTGAGCAGAATTCATGGCCAGACCGGAACAGCTCTGTAGTGAATATGAAGGAAGCACCTGTGTAAGAAGCTCTCCATTACCCTTTACAGGTTAAAACACACTTCCCCTTCACTATAGCCTGTAAGAACCACAACTTCTGCATTTTCCTCTCAGGGCTGATAAGTAACTATTACTCATTTACAATTAGTGGTATACCAGGTAAATTCAGCAAAAGGATAAGAACTTGTCTAATTTCCTGTTTATCTGTATTTCATTATATTGAGATTGATAAGGTACTGAAGGAACCACCCATAAAAGTTAAAAAAGCAAAATACCCCAACAGAAGGCAGAAAACTTCGTGGCATGAACTGTCACTGCAGCAAAACTTCAGCTCGGATCAAAAGCCTGAAGTTTTACAAATGTGCTTTGATGCCTCTTTTATAGGCTGTCCATTTGATATGTTTAACAAACGTCATCAACTCTTCCACACTTTCACCCAGACCTAGTCTATCTTGACATTAATCCCCTAATTCTCCTTTCTTACCCTTCTCCACCACACTTTCACAGGCCATCCCAAGTATGACTATATCTTCATGCACATCACATCCACCAAACAGCTCAAAAGCCCAAAAGCTTTTACAGTCAGAGTTGAACATAAAGTTACAATCATCTTTATGACATATAAGATCACATGCCTGGAGAGGAGTTCCTTTTCCAGTCACAAAACCCAGCTATTTTTTAGTGCAATCATGCATTTAAAAAACAAAAACAAAACCCAAGAAAACCCCATGTAATATTCCACTCGCACAATGCTATTTGGATAGGGAAAGTGTTACCTTTTTCCACTGCACCAAGGCCGAGTGAAGCTTGCTTTAGCAAGAAGCACAATTCTATCCGAAATGTGCTGTGTTTTTATCCTGCAAATATAAGATCATCTTCTGCATAGCCTATTAAATCTGCCCAGTTTTTTAACATAGATAAGTCAATATGCTTTAAAACAGAGTGAAAATGTAAAACTTCTACAGACAAGTACTGTATTACAGTTTTTACAGACAGTAGAGTATCAAGTTGCTTACCTATTTTTCACCATGGGAAATAACTCAAAACATTTACTTATCTAAGGATGTGAATTAGTCCCTATACATACAGGTGGTCTCCCCTCCTGTGTCCTCAGGCTCTTCTTCAAGGATAGCAGCAGCACCATCACCACATTCTTGTCCCAATTCAGAAACCCTCATCTCCACCTGCTGCAGCTCCAGCTGTGAGAAACAAGAACAAAATTAGTAAGAAAGCTGTATGGAATTGGTTTATTTTTAATGAATATTATTCAATGAATCTGTTATTATTCAGCATCTCAAGACCGTGAAGTTATTTTCTCAGAGACCTCTTAGGGAATGTACTGTTGCTGTTTTCTCAGAGACCTCTTGGGAAATGTAATGTTGCCCAGGTTAGGTTAATACTCATAACACCCTAGGATTTTTGGTGCAAGAGAGGAAAGAGAAGTGGAAATAGAGTTTGGGGAGCTTTCAAATGAATATAGAGTAAATCCAAGGAAAACTGAAAAAAAAACCAAAAAAACACTCTGAAAACACCTGTTAATTAAATTTCAATAAATTATAACAAACACTTCCAACTAAAAGAAAACTTTTATTTTTTCCATTCATCATTCATGCAGAGATAATAACAAGGTGGGTTTGTCATGGAAGAAATCTACTAAAAAAAATAATTAGGAAAAATAAACAGTTCTATCTGCCTTTCTTCCAAAGACATACAAACCAGGAACAAATATGCAAGAATAATGCCATCTGTTATAGTAGGTCTTACATTTTCCTACTTTTAAAACTACTTCAGGCCATCTTTACTGCTTCCCTTTCATTCAGAACAGAATTAAGTTGCTGGGTCACAGAGTGAACAGTGATAGATGACTGCAAAGCGATCCCACAGGACAAGTTCTGACTGCTGTACTTGTACTCAGCACTGAGGGAGGCTACTCAGAGGCCAGATGAACAAGAGCTTTGGTTATGCAGCCTCAGTGGTCTCAAAACTGCAGATAGAAACATATGGGTAGCATATCAGCACTGAAAATGGCAGGTCTGCAAATGTTTGGCATCCTCCTGATGGTCATTATTATTCTATAAGCCCAGTTTTCATACCTAAAAATTTGAAGACCTACTTTTATTGCCATAGAGCTGGACATAAGAAATCACTTTAACATTTTAGAACTCCATGTGTCTGAAAAGACTGTGGCTCCACACTCTGTTCAGTAAGGATTTTATATTAGTTCACAATTTCTCTGTATCATTGAAACATCCACCTTTAGGGGATTTTGTGCCCCTTTTCCCTACAGTATTCTTGCATAATTTCTCACAGATTCTTGAAAACTCATAATAGTTTTGTATACGTGTATCAAGATGAGAATAACCACTTTCAGGTAAGTAAAACTAGGAACTATTCTGAAAAGCTGTATACATAAAAAGAGCTAAGTATTCTGAGCTGCTTTGCATTTATTCATATGTGTATCTCAGGAAAATTTCTACTTTCTATATATTGCTCATATTAATGGTACAATAGTACACATTTGCTATACTCTTAAGACACTGAACAGCTTCTCAGGATGCAGAAATTAGGGACATTCTTTACAGGATTTCTTTTTAAAGCATTTCTCCTAAAAGTTACAATGATTTTGTCCTGCTTAGGTCCATAAATACAGCCTGAGCCTTCAAATTCTCCTAAATTTGAAATTATTGTGATGCTCTTTTAAAGAGAAATTGTATGGTTTATTCAGAGAGTCAGTGATTACTGCACAATATAGTATTGCCCCAGACTTACATGGTGCAGTATAAGGCCTTGTAGGAGCACTCATCCATGCCTTTTCTGTGACTTCTAAATCAGAATTACTTTACTGGCAGTTTTCTCACAAAAGTCTCCCCTTTGCACATTACAGAATATTCACAAATGTTCAAAGCAATCATTAAGGTAGTAATTATGTATAACCTAGAAAGGTAATTTATTTAGACAGTATTTAAATACATAAGAACACAGTATTTTATATGCAGTACATATTTAAATTGGCTATTCAAGGCAAAAGTTTTTACAGACTGAAGGGATTATTCTGTTCATATATTATTCTTTCTACACATGCAAATCTATTTATCTTTCTCCTTTTCTGCACTGCTTGAAACAATGTAAGAAGATGTGAAGGGAAAGACAAGAGTAGACTAGAGAGCAGAATTAACTCTGAATCACAATCAATACACCTGATACAAGTTTTCCCTGCAGCCCCCACCCCACCTTGTTGCTCTACGTTGGTTATAATTTCTGCCAGTTGCCATAAAATGTACAAAACTGAACACTTGTACATCTGTAACCCTGAGAGAAATTACAAACTTGCTCGCTGTCTTGCTAATGCTATTCCTTTGAGCCAAGGATGGAATAGTGACACATATTTCAAACAAAATAATTACATTAAAAAAATGTTTGAATTAAGGACTGCACAAGAGCTCCAAGACTTTAAACAAAATCCAACAAGCTAATTTCCAGAACTTTTAATTAATACACTCTTCAACACCATTCACTTACTGTGCAATGAATGACTTCTTTATGCATAATAAAAGACAGAGTTGAACTTGTGATATCAGACTTTTAACCACCCTATAAAATTGTGCAAGATTGACACAGCCATAAAAATTCTGTTCATCACTAATAAATCACTCAGGTTCTTTATTTCCATAGCACCAGCATAAAACCAAATTATTTGGTTTAGAGGTGTGATGGAGGTCAGCACTCAGATCTGTGTGTTTTAGTGCTTTGGAACCACATGGAACTAATGAGGCTGTAAACAAAGCAGAGTAAAGTTCTACTTATAATTTGTGTGTATTCCCAACACTGACCATCTCTGCACAAATTGAAAAGCAGGTCTCTTTATAGCAGAGCTAGTTTGAACTTTATATTTAAAGGCATATATTCAGCACAGGGAAAGAAAGTGCACAATAGAACAAGAACAGTAGTTTCACAAGGGACAACAAAATTGACTTTCACTACTATCCTGCTCTGTTTCTGTACACACAAGTGATCACTATATTGTATGACAAAGAAAGATGTGAGATTTCAAGAGGTCTATGGAACAGAGAGTAAAGGACTCTGTAGTTCAGTTCCAGAAAGAAAATGAAGCAGTCATATTGAACACAGATAGATCAATGCAATCAACGTGACAAACTACAAACTGCCTTTGAACACACACCAATCAGTTGCAGAAATGCTATTGCTTAATTTAGCTGGAAAAAAAACTCTGACTATTTACTGGAGTGCTGCATTTTCACTTTATGTGGATAGTGGAAAGGGAAGAGAAAGGAAAAGAGACCAAAGTAGTTTTTCTGTCTGTACTCCCTGGTATGAAATGGCAGATGTGTTTTTATGCTCCTGACAGAGTCAGATCACATGTCCTTGAAAAAGCTTCTAAAAAGATGCTGGTGTATATAACTTATTTCATTGCCCAGCATTGTACTGGAAAGTACTGCAGGACACGTAGGCAGAAATTAAAAGGGATTTGTCAATTTGGTTTCATAGAATCATACAATGGTTAAGGTTGGATGGGACCTTAAAGATCATCAGGCTCCAACCTCCATGCTATGAACACAGACACCTCGCACTAGACCAGCATCATCCAACCTGGCCTTCAACACCTTCAGGGAGGGGACAAAAACATACATGGTTTTGTTTGAGTGTTCTGTTTTACCTTAACAGAATCATGCTGATGTGCTACTGAGGTGGTCCTTCTACCATGACTATACTGTCCAGCTACATTATCACAACTACAAATGGAAACGACCATGAGCCAGCAATGTGCCCTTGTGGCCAAGAAGGCCAACGGCATCCTGGGGTGCATTAGAAAGGGTGTGGTTAGTAGGTCAAGGGAGGTTCTCCTCCCTCTCTATTCTGCCTTGGTGAGGCCGCATCTGGAATATTGTGTCCAGTTCTGGGCTCCACAGTTCAAGAAGGACAGAGTACTGCTTAAAAGAGTTCAGTGCAGAGCCACAAAGATGAATAAGGGAGTGGAACATCTCCCTTATGAGGAAAGGCTGAGGGAGCTGGGTCTCTTTAGCTTGGAGGAGTCTGAGGGGCAACCTCATCAAAGTTTACAAATATGTTAAGGGCGAGTGTCAGAACGATGGCGCCAGGCTTTTTTCAGGGATGCCCAGTGACAGGACAAGTGGCAATGGGTGCAAAGTGGAGCATAGGAGGTTCCATGTAAATACCAGAAAAAACTTCTGTACTGTGAGAGTGACAGAGCACTGGAACAGGCTGCCCAGAGAGTTTGTGGAGTCTCCTTTGCTGGAGACATTCAAAACCCGCCTGGACGCCTTCCTGTGTGATGTGCTCTAGGTGATCCTGCGCTGGCAGGGGGTTGGACTAGACGATCTTTTGAGGTCCCTTCCAACCCCTAGGATTCTGTGATTCTGTGAAATAAAGATCACAATGAAGAATGTAAATTATTTTATCTCAAATCACCTGTTAGATTGTAACCTTGTTTTCATAGCATCTACTTACTTTTTTCTATCCACCAAGTACAGAGGGTGACAAAGCCTGGTGCATTTAAGGGGATCTGAGAACATTCCTGAAAGGAGAAGAACACAAATACAATTATGACTTCTGCAGTCTTTCTTTTTGTAACCAAAACTTCTCTGCACCCTATTTAAAGCTAGCTTGCCCAGAAGTTTCTTCACACGTCTTGAAAAATCTCTGTAAACATGATACTCGCATGTGGAACACGTCGGAGAACAGCAAGCACCAATTGCTTTAAAAAGCATTTTTTAAGATAGATAAATGTCATTTCTTTTCCTCTCAATTTGAAAAATAGGATTATGATATTTTCAATTGGTTTTATATGTCTCAGCGTACCACACCTCAGACTCAAAACACTATAAAATAGATTTGCCAAGTGGCATTTCCACCTTTCTTCCCAAAATGCATTTTGTCTATACAGGAAAATAAAACAACAAACTCCTAGCTGTTCAGTGCTCTCCTCACCAAGCTGACATGTACCCTTCCACACCAGATTCTCACAAGCTGGCAAGACTCCAGAGGGTCTCCAAGGACAAACTTTAGAAGGAGGCTCCAGTTAAAAATATTGGCAGCACATAAATTTGTCTTTTTAATGGCAACCACTTTACATTGTTTAGCACATTTAGCAGGTTTTAAAGATGAATCTAATATAGTCACAATCTCTCAGAAGAAAAGCCTCTGAGGTGATGGGAAAAAGATAGTGAGAGATGAAATACATAGTCACAGCCAACAGGTCTTGAGCAAGCACTGCATGAGCAGGTGAAAAAAAAATCTAGTGACTGTGAAGAGCTTGATGACAGCTCTGGGTCTGATTCCCTTTTTCAACTGTTTCCACTTATATTCACTTCTGCATCTGTTATGTATTTAGGGGTGTTTTTATTAGTAGCTTTGAATCCATTGAAGCAGGTGAGCATGTGTTCAAAAGACAACTAAAAAAAAAAAAAACTAAAAAGAAAAATTTAAACAGTTCAGAGAAAAGTAGATGAACAAGGTGTGTTCTCTGCAAATAAAGATATTCACATTTTAACTGGGTCTATGGCATTTGAATGGAGACAAAATTATTAAAACAGTTTAATTTTAAAGTAAACCTGGGGAAAGTAATTTGATACAAGTAATCTCTCTTGGCAAGGACTGCCCAACATGGGTAATGGCAAATACACACACACACTGCAAGCAAGTATCTATCATATGATGATCTTTTTAAGCAGCTTTCCTCCATCTTCCCATCCTTCTATTTCAAAATATTATTTAAAACTCACATTATAACCTTATCTGTTTTTCCCTGTATTTATGTGCCGACACCTGGTATGCACTTGAGATCCAAGTGCACAGTGGTGGGGAGACAAGTTAATTGCCCACAAAATGCTTTTCTCAAATAGAAACTCTCTGGCCAAGAGTGATGAATGTATGTGTTTGTTTTCAAGCTGTTCTTGAAGGAACGAGAAAAAAAAAAATATATTTTTTTAAAAAAAGTAAGACACAGACTTATCTCTAAAATACTTACATTTTGGGTTACATGTGAAGGGTTTGGATTTATTCATTTATTTTTACACACAGCCTTATTTTAATAACATAATCACTGGTGAGAACAATATACAGCCTTAATTTTAGTGCTATATGCAAAAGTATTAATTTATAACTATTAATTACCTTTGTACTGCTAAAAGTACTTAACTGACAGGAACTGTGAAGGACTCCACAATCCAATAAATTGTAACTTCACATCTAAAAAGTTCAGAGGCACTGCAGAACCACTTAAGCACTTGACCAGCTCCTTCCTCAAAGGGACACAAACAAATACAAACTTCCATTTCAAGGCACAATTAGATGATATGCTGTCTTGTCTTTAGTCAGCAAAGCCAATTTAAGATGTTCCCATGCCTTTCCTTCTTGACCCCATCCAATCCTTCCTTCCTTTAAGCTGCTCCCTGAAATAAGCCAACTATAAAAAAAAGAACAAAAAAAAACCAGCAACAACAACAAAAAAGAAAAAAAAAAAACAAAACAAAACAACAACAAACAAAAAACAACCAAAAAAAAGCCAAAAAAACAACACACAAACAAATCACCAAATCTTTTTTAGAGCTTTGGTGTTTTACCTACAGTAAGATAGCTCTCTCCATTTGGGATCACAGATGAAAAGACCTTCGAAATTACAAGTGCCTACACATTATTGGAAGGGAGACATTCTTCTCTTTTGAAACACACATGGTGATGATGTCTATCAAGTAATCCAGAGCAAACTGTCTGGGCCACAATAACATAAAAACCATGTAACTCTGGTCTAGCCATCAAGGACCTCACCCAGAGACAGTTTACATTCTGCCTGCTTACCTTATAACTGTGTCTAACGCACTAACAAGTGAAAAAACCAACAATCAAACAAAACAAAACTCCAAAATAACATGTTCCCAATGTGAATTATTTATAGATTGGACAGATTAGGACAATCCCTGAAAGTGGTGTAACATTTGCATTCTCACTGCTGAGGAAACTACTACATGTACTACGCCATAATACAAAAGGTAAATCCTGCCACTGATCTTGCAAGCAGACTGGTGCAGTAAGTGGGCTCTGAGGACATTGATCAGCCCAAGCCACAGAAAACTAGTGTAAATGAGCTGGCTGGTTTTGGATACTTAGTGAAATACTTCTCAGGACATTTAGGACTAGACAAATAGATGTACAACTCTGTGTAGCACTGGACTATCTGGATTTTAATTTTAATGTTTCTTTTGAATTCTGATGGTCTTTGAGAGGCAGCTTTGTACTTAGGCATCCTAATTTACATTTATGCCAACTTGGTCCAAATTTAGTTTCATGGCTCCTTTGAATCCTCCTGTTATTCTTACTTGTAAGGCAACATCCTTGTTCATATGCTGGAAAGGATGTAAGACACACCTGATGTTACTAAAAAAAGTAGATGGATGCTTTCCTAAAAATAATAATCATATGGAAGAAAATATATAATTTAATTTAATCAATGGAAAAAATTAAATTATTGGAAGATACATGAATAACAAAAACATATTCCAAGAAAAGCAAGGCATCAGTAAGTGTAGAATTTGAGAAACAGCAAAAAATATTTCTCCCTGAAAATGCTTTATTGAAGTTTGTAATCCTGCAAATTACATCGATGCTCACCATGTTGTCCAAGCTACAGTCATCGTGTGAAATTAAAAGTACAAATCATGACAAGACAATAGAGTATATGTATGAAAACAGCCACTAAATGAGTGCTAGCACTGGAAGAACCAAATTTATTTTCATTTTTTTTCATATATTTGGCAAATGTACAGATACTCTGGAATGCTAAACCTGTCAGATTTAACAAAAAAAAAAAAAAGTTTGCCAACTGTTGGTGGGAGGGCAGCTAAAACTTTTAAACTACTGATAGGTATTCAGTTTATGGGCCCAGGTCAGGCCTAACCCAAATAAAAACATAGTAAGTATACACTGTAGGGGACACCAGGTAGGAGTTATCAGCTATTTCACCTTAAAGATCTAAGCCTCCAGTGCTGCAGTGCTTACCAAGATAGATACAGTCTTAGAAAAATAGCTTCTCCCTTATCACAAGGCTTCAGTTTTGCTGTAACACACTTTCTAAAACCCACTCACTTTTAATTCATTGACAATTGCCCTGCCTGCTGCATCTATACTCATCTTACATGTTCCAATTCTAGGCCAAATGACCAGATAAAACCCACTACAAAAGACTTGTATTGAGCACAAAATTAATTATCCAATATTTATACAAAATTGAGTGTGAAATCATCCATAAGCATTTCAATGTAATCTTCAAATGTTACAACTACACATTCAGGAAAAAAAAACACCCAAACAAACAGGAAAAGACTTATTAGGAAAAAAACTCCCACTTCTTTGAACTATGACCAAATAAAACTTTTCAATAGGTTTTGAATCGATGCCCCAGTTGGGTAAAAATGAGCACTGAGGGTTTAAACATAATAGTACCTGGAGACTTACATATTACAAAAAGCATGTAAAAAAAATAATTTCTTCAGTAGATAAAATAAGGCTTAAAACATATATCAGCTCTTTAAGTTGGAGAAGACCTGATGTCACATTGGCTGCAAAAGAGTAAGACCTATTCGTAGTACAAACTAGACTAAGTGGAGAAAAGGATAAAGGAAGGGGAGACAACAGAATGCATAAATTAGTCCTGAGGATTTGCATAGAAGACAGTATGGTCTGTCTAGAGACAGATCTGTCAACTTTTACCAATTCTCTCAAATACTTGAAGAAATTTGGTTTTCTCCAGGTGGAAAAAAATAACACATTACAACAGTATTATAAAATTAAATTAAAAAACAAATTACTTACTTTCATTTATTTTTAACAGAAGTCTTATTCCTTTCAAGAAAGTTAAAAAACAACTTTTGCTGACAGTCTAAATAGAATTTGCCTGCCCCTTTTGTGAAACCATAATTGATCACTTTCATTTTTACATGCAAAACACTACACACAGCTGTAGAAATACTGGAAACATTTGGAGCTTTCAAGTTGCTGAAGGTATTTTAAACAAGCATATCTCAAAATTCCATTTCATAGAGAAAATAGCTCAGATAGAAAGAGATTATCCCAAGACATATTTGTTTCTCATTCTCAGGAAGCAACCCATCCTTCTTAGTTAAAATATCCAAATACATGAATGGATACTTCTAAATGGTGCAGTTATGATTAAATCTTCAACATTCTGCTGTATGGAAAGACTCACATTATATTCTTAACAGATGTAGTGTTGGAACAGCTTTATGTTCTTCAGAGAAATTGCACAGTATGATTTATCACCCTAACTCAAGTGAAATGATAGTGAATGGAGTGCTGTCAGTGACGAACGACAATACCAGCTGATTGAAACTTAGTAAAGAAAGCAAAAGATGGCATCATTGCACTATTTTAAAGCTTGGAAAAGCAGCCTGGAAAGTTGAAATTTGCCAGAATTTCTATAACTAGTGGCCTTCTACTATCTACTTTAAGCAAGGGAATTACACAGTGTAGATTACGTGGCCTGAGGCCACACACAATGTAATTTTCATCATCTCTGGAGAAGGATTTAAACATCAGTACAGCTTTATGCAGACAAATTTTCCAATTGATACAGCATTACTACGCAAAAAAACTCAAAGTCAGATGTTTTCAAATCCTTGCAACTTGAAAACTAGATTTCCAACATGCTGGGCCTGAATCTCTCTGCTACAAGCAAAAGCTAAGCACAAGGTAGCTTTCGGTAAGAATGAGATACATTAATTATTTGAGATACAAATAAGTTTCCAAGTCTCTGAGTGGTCTACATAATCTGTAAAGACTTAAAATCTGCACATACTTATGGCAGTGAAATAACTTTCAGGAGGATTTCAGGTCTTCATTTTCAATACCAGATCAACAGAACATAAAGAAGCAAGCCTTGTTTGCATTACTATAGTGTCCCTCACATTCCTTAAAACTTGATTGATTATTTTTATTTCAAAAGGATACAAAGTAATTTCCTTCATTAAAGATCAAAAACTTAAACTTATCCCCCCCTCCTTTTTTAACATTTTAACATTAATATTTGGGAATTTGAAGTTCTAGTCCACATTGCATTAACTGTTGCTCTAACAAGTGTTAATGCAGTTCCTGTCTTTCCTCTGAAGAGCTATAAAAACACAGTGCTTTCAGAATTTAGGTAAAGATATAAATCTTGGGTCCAGGTGTTTCTGACTCACTTTCCATAATCTGAAATGAAGCTAGTCCTAACCAACTCTGAATAAAGTTTCAATGCAGTATGGGTTTGTACCAAGTTAAACTATCATGACTATGTAAAATAAACTAAAACTTACTGACATATTTACTTTCTGGAAGACATTAAATGAACTTTAAAACCAGATTTGAAAATCCAGCTGTGAAAGGGGTATGCAAAAGTGATAAATGAGGGCTGAATACTATCCAGATCACATACTTTGTTGTAGGAACTACAGTAAGCAAGTAGAAATTCCACCCTGAAGTAACAATTCAGTTTAAATTAGAACTCGCAGTTACTCTTCCAGTTTAAGTCAATAGCTATTCTGTGGCTGCTATATATCAGAAAAACATGCTTAGTGAGAGTGCAAAACAGCTCAATGTAACAAATATAAACAATGAACTTTTCAAACATCATTCCTGAGCGCAGAGTGCAGAACTTTACTGCCAACCATAACACAAATTGCCCCAAGTCTATACCCACTAATCATGTTTCTACTTTTAGTGAGGTTCTGAATGTCTCCCTTATCCCACCTTCCCCCCACTCACTAGAAAATCCTCCCTCATTATCCTGACTGATTGCTTCAATTAGCAAGCAACTCAGTTACATTATGTTCTATGCTTCAGCTCCATGAAGGTAAAGGCTCAATGGTATGCTTCAGTTTTACTTAATTAGAAGGAAAATTAACTTAAATGCTCAATGGACACTGTGCTGGGGTAGACTGCCTGAGTAATGCTCATAAACCATTTGCACCAGCCAAAACCATTCTTGAGCACAGAGTGCTTTCTCTACATATTTATAGAGACAAATATTTCTATTTACCTCAGAACAACAGATAAGTAATTTCCACATGAGATTCCCATTAGAAACGCTGGGAGTTTAAGATTTAGAGCCAGTAAAACATCCTTTATTAGGCAACTCACTGAATCAAAATAGCCCAGTTACTTTCAGAGTAATTATTTTCTGATCATTGTGATTCATTCTCAATAGGTATTCAATGAAACTTACTTTAGTACAACTAATTGTTGTTCCACATTGAGGAGTTCTCTGAGGTACTTAAAAATGAACTGTAATCATTAACTTTTTATCCCTTAAATTATATTAAATGCTGTTTACATTTTACCTGCCAATCTGCTTCTGTTAGTTACCATTGGTTCTATGTTGCATTTAGCCTATCACACTCCAAGACTAGAGTTCAAATAATTTAATCACCCAGTTTTCTTACTGCATTTCAGATTTTTATATCAGTTCAGATTTTATACCTCAAAAAATGGACTGGGGTGCATATGCACACATGAACAGGCAGCAGTACATTCTAGATGTCCCTTTCTTCACAACTTTAAAAACTAGTCAGCAAGATTGAGACCTGCTGTATGCTTGACACCTGTTATTCACATGATTCAATCATAATGCTGTCTTCCAAATGTATAGTAAATATGTAAAATAAGCTCAAGAACATAATAAGAATAGTACTAAATGTTAAAGAGAAAAAACACTGGAGTACTGCACATCAATAATGTAGCTGGCTATTACCAGTCTCGTTATTTTTCTGAAGGGAAAAACAGAAAAAAAGGATTTTGTGGCTTTTTTTTTTTTTTAACATTACAATAGGCAATACAACTCTATGAAAATGGTTTATAGCCAAGTTTGGATCTTCAGTCTGTTCTGTATTTAGAAATGGATTTACATACCCCCCAGCAATTATCAGAAGTGGTATGTTTTCAGTGAGAAAAATATTTTATAAGTTACTTTTTTCCACTGCTTAAAATATAACTTTGTTAACATGTGTGAGGAAGATTACAAAGTGGACATGTAACTAAACTTATTTCACATCAGCAAAGTTATGATCACAGACACATCACAATTACGACCCACTTTCTTTTCTGAATATAAGGGAGACTGCAGTAGCTCTTAGGAAGGAAGTTAGTGAGCTCTAGCAAATTTTTAACGACAACCCAGTTGTTCATGCTTCATCAAAAGCAGAACACTGCAAAGCTCCACAGCACACAACGACACAGAAGCACAAGTCACATGTAGTTTAAATCTCATGTAGATCTCAAGCATGAAAGTCATACAGAAAACCTAATTAAAATTACAGTAAAGCAAAAAACCTGTGTAAAATCCATGAGGGTTTTAAAACACTACAAAAGTCTGTTAAAAAAAAAACTTCAGGTATGTCTTACAGTGTACCTTAGATTTTTACCAGAAATCCTACCACACATGCTAAGAAGGGCAAGGGTAACCTAAAACAATATGAAAAAATGAATGTAGGATTGGAGGCACTGGGGAAAAAAAATAAAAATCTATCTATGCAGAGTCACTCAGCAATTCTTAGGGCTTCTTCATCAGGGCCTCAGCCCCAAGATCATGGTTCTGCTGTAGCCAACTCACCTTCAGACATGGAAGAAACATCTTAGTGTGGACACACATTAAAAAAAGACCCCTGCAACAGTCACGTATTACTTGGCATTAAAACCAGATTTTCCACACCAACTAACCATTCCCCGTCTACAAAAAACTATCACCTTGAGAAGGTGGTACTTTTATATAAGATGGTTTTGTCAAGATTTCTAACTAGAAGGCTGAGAAATTAAGGATCCTGGTTGTATATACCCAGTTTCCAAAAAATATCCTGCATTGTGATACCAGGAGAAACTCACACCTGGCAATTTAAACTGTTCTCAACAGTTTAGATTGTTTTGAAGCAAAGAATGATGGAACCTTACAGGAAGGCTACACAAGTGAAAACACGGGATTTTTTGTAATGTAAGAAAACCATAAAAGTAAAATTTCAACAGTAAACTGAACAACACTGTAAAAAAAAAAATCTTTAGGTTCAGCAATAGCTTTAGTTATTAGGTATTTATTTTTAAGCTTCTTAACAGTAACACTATTTAAAAGTAGAAAAAAAATAAAGGAGATCCTGTTTGTTGTGGGATTTAGACTTGTTTTTATCCAAAACAACACTAAGCTTCAGGTTATTACCAGCAGAATACTAAGAATTGTAAGATGCTGTCATGCACTATAAACACTTGTTAATGGCCCGCCTCACTTCTTTTTCAAGTAAATTAACTATCCTATCTCTAGTCAACAGCAGCAGTTAAACCCTCTACTGAAGTGACAGCAATAATCCACTATTTTATTAAAAACAGCTCTTTATCTTACCCCTTTACTCCATCTGGAAAAACAATGTGAAATCTTAGTTTTTCTTAGATCTCACCTTTTAGAAAACTCTGAGCTTTGAAAAACCTCTGAAAGCATCTGAGTACCTAAAAAGGAGAATCTAAAGGAAACAAATCCAGCCCTTTGATGAGGTTGGAATAGCAAGTACGCTTATTAAAGTAAAGCAGAGGAAGAAGCCATAGGGAATATTATAGAAAAATAGTGAAATATTTTCCATTTAAGAAAAGGAAAGAAGTGGGTTCTGCTGGCTTGCTACAGGACAGGGATACAGAAGGTGGATCAAAAGGTTTCTGCTTATCTCTGAAACTGTTAAATACTTAATTGTTTTACAAGTAAAAACTAGCACAGGAAGTTAGAGCAGTTTTAAAGAAACACATGATACATTTCGATGCAGAGCATTTTAGGATCCTAAAGAAAGACAACAAAGTAGCCTAATGAAGAAAAATTTAACAGGTTGCATAAATTAAATTGGACAGATTATTTCTAGAAAATTATATTGTCACAAATGTGACTTGCCTATACATCAAAGAAGTGCTGAAGCCTCATGCAAGCAGAAGCAGTTTGGACCAGCTGTCCTTCATTATGGTTTTCTAGCTTAGCTGAGGGTTCGACCCTCAAGTCTTTGTTGACAGATGTTTGAGTAATACTTTATTTGGTTGCTTTTGCAAGAAAGGGCTGAACTTATTGCCTTTGCTGACAGGAATCTTAGCAGTTACTTGAATTTGCAGTGGTACCTGTTTCTCACAGGTCATCCAATGCAATTTTGGCTATGTAAGTAAGTAGCTTTGAATCTTCAGTTTTGTCAGAGAGACTTCCGAGTAGCTTTAAGGTCTCAGGCTGACAAGCTGTTAAAGCTTAGTACCAGACAGAGGGCCTCAGAAACCCAAAAAAAAAAAAAAAAAAAAAAAAAAAAAAAAAAAAAGAGGAAAAAAATGCATGAAGTCTTTCATACTAAACAGACACCATGGTGAAGTTAGCTCAAAGGCCAGTTTAGAGGAGTTTATATTTTCAATGGGAGTTTAAATGTAAAACCATTAGCACTAAGTTAAAGCTGTTACGAAGTACCAAGCAGTAAGTTGTGTTACACTACTGATAATACGAAATTAGGTTTCCTTTGGAGGGTGCACTCAGTTTAAAGTTGCAGTTTCTGCAACTATATGAAGTAGGCACATTCCTAAGAATCCCACAGATTTATCTAACTTGTTTTTTTGCACTTTTATGTGACAAAAATCTAATTTTCTTCTTATCATATAAACATTACATATGCAACACTCCCAAAGAACTCAAAAGGAGAAGCAGAAACCTTCTTCAGCATCTTCATTTTAAAGGGATATTTAGGTGATAATTTATATTTAATACTATGCTTCCAATATTCTCCACTAAGGATCACAGCACATACAGAGCTAACCTTCCAAAAATAACCCAATGTTTGACCTAAAAACGGGAAACAGGAAGTGAAAAGATACAACTGTTTTGTCTGGATAAATCAAGAGGTACAGGAAAAGAAAGACATGGATATCAGGATATACAAGGCTGTAATTTGGAAAAAGTTCTGAAAATAACAAGACATTCCTGAATTTCTGGAAATTTTTGTGTAAAAGACCACAAAAACTGAAGTAAACTTACAAAAAAACTGTTAGGACAAAGATTTAATGTATACTATCCTCTTTACAGATTTAGCTGAGCAGCTACCTCTAGAAAGCTGAAATATCAAATCCAAACATATTCACAAATGTTCTGAGAGAGGTGGGTTTTGTTGATAATATTCAGGTTGTTAAGATGATAAATACTGTAAAAATATTTATTGAAAATACTGCCTGAATGAAAAAAATTGCTGACAGAGTTCAACACTGAATAAAAAAAAAATAAATAAAAAAAATCAAACAAGATATATGACAACTCTAACTTTGCAGAGATGGGCTCTGGGTTACTTCTCCCTACCCAAGAGTGAGATAATGGATGTACAAATGGGTCTAAGAGGCAAAAGAGCCCCCTTTTAAAACCTCAGAGACATTACAATTTGCTATGAAGAATTCAGGTCTCAAACAGAAAATAGAAAATGGAAGATTAGAACATAATTTATACAGAATCCCAGACTAACACCTCTTCAAAGAACAATGGAAATACTCTGGCTAGTTTCCTGAAGGACTCCTTCTGTTCTGCAAGGATTGTTTTCATACTTGAAGTTTATTGTCTATGCATTTAATCTCAATTATTTCTCTCCGCTCAAGCGATTAATACAGATAGTCACAATTTTACTTGTATGCTCAACTACAGTCTCCCTGACATATTTCTCAGCATTACCTTTTCTAAACCACCACTTCTCTCATGGTTCATGTCTTGCAAGAGTCTGCAGAAAGCCCACAACAGTCTCCCTTTTCTGAAAAGTATCTTAAGCAATGTAGAATCTCTACCAATACAAAAGGGTGAGGTAACAAGAGCTGCACTTTTGCTATGGTACTTGACTGATTCTGTTTAATTATTCTATTTCTTGTAGATACACTGGAACACAAAACCCATCACAGTAGTAGCTGTCTCTTTCCAAAATGCAAGGCATAATAGAAAGTCTTGTCAAGCAAAATACTGACATATTCACCTGATACACTAATAAACACCATTAATGATTTCTTCCTTACTGAAGGACAGAAAAAACAGATCAGCTTAAGTGCAAGGTTATTCAAAGAAAATAAATGCAAGGCCTTAAACTTATAGATATGCTTGAAGTATATTAGATTAATATGTTTGGAAATGGTATTTCTGACACTTCTTAAGCTCTTGCTTTTGGATTCTCTTTCTTTCAAACAATCAGATTAAGTTCTGTTTATCCTAAAATAAGGCTAGTGTTAGCTTTTTCTATTTTCAACAATGGAAAATAGGAACAAAGGAAAATCAGCTTTCATACTGACAGCAGAAGCAATGAGCTCTTTCTCCTCTCTCCTTCCAGACATTAAATGCAAGAAATAGTTTCTGAAAGAGAAAAGCATTGCTTCAGTTTGTAAAGAAGGAAAACTGACTCAGTTATCAGGCCAAGTATAAGAAAAATAGAGGACATGAAAGGGGAATAAAACTCCTTTTATGCTACAAAAATAGTTCTAACTGAACTTACAATAAGGACTATGTGATATATCTGCTAATAAGGATACCAACAGAGATGGAATTAACTGGGTCTATCCATCATTATGTGCAATAGTGTATTCATCACTGACATCAAGAAAATCTTCCTTATTGAGTGAGCATACATGTATTTAGAGATGCAAGAAATGTAAACCAGCAATTTCTACAGAGATTTTATGAAAATATTCTTGGGTATTTTCTCTAAAAAGCCAGGAAAAAAAATCAAATTGCAGGGACTAATCTCCAACACAGGCTCAGTGTTACAACCAAGGGCCCATATGAATAATAAAAAGCAAAAATAAATTTCAATTTCTCTTAAAAAGAAAACTCCACAACTTTAAAATATTGTCTATATTGTAGATAGCTTTATAAACCTAAGTACTCAAGCTTTTTATAATAAGCTATATAAATCTATGTATTTATCTGAAGTTCATATTTCTAAGCTATTGAGAATTTTTATGCAGAAGAAGGGCCAATTTTCTCAGTTTATTTGGAAGTTCTTTAGCCCTTAATCTTTTCCCAAACACAAAAACCTTGCTTCAAACTCACACCATCGTTCCAGTATTCAAAGCTGTTATCTTCTCTATGACTTACAGAACTGCAGCTAACATTTTTCCTGATAAGACAATGTTGTCTACTGTTATCAAGAAAAAGCAGCAAATGTCAATCTTTTATGCAAAAAAAATATGGCATAAAGACTAAACTGTTTATGTTACAGTAGATATATCTGTCTACATTTGCCAATAAACTACATTGAAATAGAAAACATGTATCATAATTTATATGCTTTATTTAGATGAACATTCCTAAGGTTCTGCTTGCAGTGAGAGTCAAACTTTTTTATTTTGCATAATGACTAACACTAGAGCAACAAAACAAGAATGATCCTCTAGTAAGTTATCTGACCTAAAGTTCAGATTTAAAAGCATTATTTTTGCATGAATAGCAGACTTACTTTGCATGGAACAGAAAATTCCTTATATATTCCTTAAATCACTTCAAATGCAACTTCAATTTTTAACAAGAAAGCACTGAGCCTATATTGAAAAAGAAATCTTGAGTTCATGTAAATTCAAGCTTAGCAAAAACTCATTAGTTTTAAGGTGTTATGAAAAAAAATCAAAGATAAGCAAGGATTATTCCTTACTTGATTTTAACATTTCTGTTAAAAACTAGTATTAAACCAAACCATGTTTTGAACCTTTTTCTTCATAGTTTTTAAACTTATTTTCCCCTTTCGTTCCCCCAGGAAAATGCAAAAATACACATAATAGCAATCACTATGGGATAAGGGGGATATTACAACTGTATAATATGAACTACTAAGAACACCTTTTAACTTTAGATCCCACATTCAGTAAATGATGTATATGCTGCTGTCCAGGTTGTTAAAACTAGAGTTATCAAACTAGTCTGGTTATCAGCAAAAGCACAGTTAAAGCAACAGAGATTGGCATGGTCTGGCCAACAGCCTTCCTGGGTCTCGTAGCCTCTGTTGATCTCAACATTACAGCCCTGGTAACAAGTCAGGCTTTCAGCCACTTAATTTAATGATAACTTAAGTATGCTTACATAGGCTACAGTTACAATTTTATTTAATTGGACTAAAAGTGAAAAGATCAAAGATCACCTGAGCTAGCTTACTCTACTGAATACACCTGGGATTTAAGTGTCCACATTAAAGCTTGCTCATGTAGACAATAAAAACATACCAGTCATTCTCACACCCCTCCCTCTCAATTAAATATTTAAGCATAACAGAAATAAATACTGTTAGCATACCTCATGGGGCTCATCCTGTGAGAAAAATGAAGAAGACACTGCAAAGGAAGAAAGAGCTAAATGAGTAATCAAGACAATTTAACTGAGGTGGATTTCTTTAAAGCTAGCTATCTGCTAAAGTGTGCTGCTGAGGGTCAAGCACAGGTCTGAAAGGTCTACTACCTAAAGCCTGAAAACCCTATGACAGCTATGCAATTTAAAATAACCTGTCAAAGTAGTTGTCTCCTCATATTTACTAGTCTGTAATTTGTACAAGATTCAAGATTCTGACTGTCACATTCTGTCCACACATAGATTAAAGGTATATGAAATCATTTGCTGACACAATATGACTGTCTTAGTAGTGGGACAGTACACGTTAAATAACCTGTAGCGCTTTAAAAGTCTGCGAGAAAGAACAGAAAACAGACTTACACAGTATATAAGTTTGGAGTAGAATAACGTATACAATGAATGATATATGATAATGACACAACACACAACACATTTGCTGAGAAGCTGCAGTGGTGTAGCGTGACTATCTGGTAAGCCAGTTCAATCCTGCTGCTTTCCTTGGGGAACTCATGCCATTCCTGCATAGGTGCTCAGCTGTAATGCTTCCCTGAAGGGTCAAAACACTTATTTTAAAGATGAAACATGGAACTCTGGAACAGTTCTCTTGAGGTGAGAAGAGGCATGGGAGAGTAAATGAAAGCTTGCAGTCAACAGCAGAGAAAGGGCTAGGATCTTTAAGCAGTATGCATCTGTTACATTAGTTCAGCCAGACATCCATAAGCACTTTAATAAGGAATGCCTGGAACTTCAACATTTGCTGTATTTCAGAGGCTTGAAAATAATTCATTTTGTGTACTACTCACTATTTTAGCAGTGAGCTTCTTACTGTACCAGTGTTTGGTTTCCCTCAATAATCTATTTATTTCTCCTTTTTCACCCCATTACAAAATGAAATAATTTAGAAAGCATTGGAAAGTATTTAAAGAGTAATGAAAGTGATTGAATTTTAATAATTCACTGATCAAAGAAGAGAGTTTTGTGTGCGTTATAGAGCTAGGAACAATGATAGTATTTATTGTCACACTTACTACTACAATATTTTATTATTACACAGCCATGTAGTCATGCCTGCCATCTTAAGACAGGAAAAGAAAATCATAGACATTTATCAGAACACGCAACTCCAGCTGGCTAGTAACACCTAAAAAAAAACCCAAAAAAAACAACGCTTTATTTCTCATTGTACTAAAGGTGACAGTGATATCTGTGATACTAGGTTTGACCTCATATATATACTAAAACATTACAGCACTCAAAAATCACCACAGCAGACCTAAAGAAGGTTGGGAAGCACCTCTCTGAGGAGGTACTATAATAGGAGACAAAGTACCAAAGTATTCACTCACCTCATAAATCATAAAAGAGGCAAATTAACCTGTGCAGGCAAGCTTTTAACAAGAAAGTTCTCAGTAGTGATGGGATTTCTAGTCCTCAGAAAACTGAGGGTGATGTGCAATAAATAACATAACGCAAAAATATCATAGCCTGTTACTGCCACAGCGGACACCCACCCCAAGGTCACTTCTGCATACCTCCAACTGCTTACTCCTGTCTCCTCCCTCCACTGTTGCCTTGTCTTTGTGCCTTTGTGCCTAGCCAGTTTGGCTGAAATCTGCTTCTCTCACATCTGGTCTCTCCTGAGCTGAACTGACCCAGTTCACACTGTTTCATGTCCACAGCTTCCTGGAAGATCAACCAGTTCATTAAGAGAGACACACAGAGGGTCAGGGCAAAACCTCATGGGAAAGAAAAGGGCTGCCAGTTTTGGCTCATCTAAAATGAGGTGCCTCCAATAAGCTTCTGCACTGGTGGTTGGCTGGTTAGCTGAGATGTGCTTAAACAGGGCTCGAAAGCAAAAATCAGTTTCATACAGCAGATTAAGTAAATTTAAAAAACCTGAGATCTTTACCACTCCATCTGTGAGTCAGAGGGGACCCTGATCCTGAAGAGCTTGTTAGTATGGGTGTCAGCAAAGGAGGAAAAACATACCGATAAAGATTTTCTATTAACATTTGCACTGAAATGTTATCATAAATTCATATTAGCAATGAACATGACACCATCTTTTTTTTAAAGAAATAAAAACCTCATTCCACACACCCCCTCAAACCCTCAAGATGTCTCACCAATCATGCATGCACCTGGCACAAATTCTTCCTTCACCTTGTTGGCTAAAGCATGAGCTTTAAAAAAAGCGTGTTCTAAAGCATGAGTTTTTGATATTTTTAACAGAGTTAGAAGTGATCTGATAAAAACATGGAGAATTCAGAGGGGATTACCTACATTCTGGAAGTAGAACAAAAAAAAGGCTTTGAACAAAAAAAACAATTCAGATTCCAAGTCCAACCACCTCCCTCCAGAGGGATGCAGTCTTATTTTTTTCCCTCAAGCAAAAAACCCCGCTCATCCTAATTTTTACACCCCTGCTCACCACTCTCCCAGTTTTAGAGGGGTTCCTAGGTTACAACATTTACTCAATTTACGAGAAGGGTAAAAGTCTGAACCATGTCCTCTCTTTCTGCACATAACCTCTGAAGATTAAGTTGTAAACATAATTTTGCATTGGTTGTGACAAGAGCTATTCCATTGTATTATCAGTATGACCAGCATACCATGTTTTCCCCTACTCATTTGAGCTGTTTTAATTTCAAGCAGTTCTCAGTATACTTTTAATTAAATGCCTGCCCCCTTTGTACTTCATGTTGCTTGATTGTCAGACACGTTATATCACGAACCTAATTTTTTAAGCATTGTTTAAATGAAATGTCATGTTGACAGCTGCTTTGTGTTCATCCAGAGCATTTTTCCACCTTCCCTTTTAGTTCCATTTTCATCTCATCCAAAAGTATCTCCTGCTATGTGGGCATTATTTCAACACACAGGAAAGAATTCCATATTCTGGGCATACATTTTTCAAGGCCATAAACATCTCTACCAGGACTTCAGTTTGCTCTTTACTCAAGGCAGCTGCTCTCCTTAAGCAAAAAGTGATTTGTAGGTCATGATGATTTATCTGATTTGTTGCTAAAGTGAAACTGCACCTGTACAGCAAAGCTCACAAACCTTTCCAGAACATCTACAGATTGGAGCTTCTTGTAGTTTTAGATCAGTAGTAGCTAGTATGTATTTATATCAATCTTTTAAGCTGGGGACAAGATCATCAGAAAGCTCACTAAATCAAAAACCTGAAAGTATATCAAAGCCATACTTGTAAAAAAAAAAAACAAACTTTAACTCAAGGCCAAAGTTGTGACATCAATTATGAAACTACTAAAGACATTAATCTCTTTCAGTGCCCTTCCAGTCACCAAAACAATTGCTTTTTCTTCATGCTAAAATAACTTAACAATTGTATCCCTTCCCTCAACAGAGATAAGAGACTATTTTATACTGAAGACAATTTATGAATAGTGCATTAATGTGGCATTATGCAAGCCAAAGTCAGCTTCAAATTAAAAGTTTGAACAGTTTTTTGTATGACATTCAGTCACAAAAAAATACAGTAATAAATTGTTTGCTGGTACATCTTCATGAAAGAGGCTCTGTATAATACAGAGAACACAGAAATGTTCCAATAGCAATGTACAAAGAAAACAACCTACAGGAAACTTGAGTCACTGGTCTTCAATTGTTACATTGCACAGAAGGAATTTGATAAACTATTTGGGCTAGCAATCTCCCACCATATCAGCACCTATTTTTCTGTAGTTCACACAAAAACACAGCTACTTTATCTGAAATTATCACAGCTGTCAACTACTTTTATAACTACAAGAAGCTGGGGCTTAAGTTACTACTAATACGTAAGCTCAAGTAAGTTCATGAACTTACCCTTTATTTCCTTCCATAGGTTCCAATAGAATGGTTTCAATTAAGAGAACTCTTAAAACCAGACTATATTTTTTTTTTCATTAGCTTCTTTCCTAAGTAACTCTTAAAGTAGGCATAAACAATGAAACAAATCACATAATACTCTCAGGAGGAAAACAAGGGGAATAATTTACAGTTGGAGAAAACAGACAAAGAAGTTATAATACATGACTTATGCAACGGTGCATGAATAAAGATTCTACATAACTCAAGATCATAAGTCACTACAACAGGAAAGGTGTAGCACATTCAACTCCATCACCTATAAAACAAACAGACATGCTGCTAAAAATAACTGAAGAGTCTTCACGTATCTTAAAACACTCTTATACTGATAGCAAATAAATGCTTCAAATAACATTAGTTATATTACCTAGATTATCATCTTACAGTTAAACTAAACTTGAGAGGATGATTAATATTTTTTATAATACAGTGTGATCACCTACATGAAATATTCTTTTAACTGCCTTCTGAGTTCATACATGTTTATAACACTATATGAAAGATTTCCAAACACATTCCCTGCAGATTGGTTTTGCATTTGCCTGTTCATTTCATGGCCATTTTACACAGCAACAGGGGAAAAATTGATGTTATTCTTTTTAAACACAATTAAAATATGCCTCTAAATCCACAAAAATTGGCCAAGGGAAAAAAAATCAAAAGCACATATAATAAATAGAAACTGGACCCAATTCGAAAAACATCAATACCTTTTCATCACATTTTTCATGGTTTCTCAAACACACATCTGCCCCTTCATTCAGTCATTCCTGACATAACTTAAATAAACATGCAATAAGCAAGTTTTCACAAATACGTATGTTGGAACTTTGCATAAGAACTTCTTCACTCCTAGCTCACTACGGACTCAGAGAACAAATCCTTCAGTAGTAAAACACTAACGTGACCCATTCTCTCTCTTGCTGCCCAGCTACTTGTTGGCCACAGCATGCTGCTCCAGCTGAAAGTTCAGACACAGATGTTTGCATGCACTGTCATAAACCAGATCACAGAGATGATGTGGATGGAAAAAAAAAAACAACCAACCAAACCCGTGATATCTTCACAGTGCATTTTCAAAAGAGTATACTTAAATCACATTAGTTACAAAATACAGTTTATAGCATAATCAGACAGGAATGAGCATCAGTAGGAGGAAATCCCTTAAGCTGTCAAAAACTTCAGCTTTGTGAAACTATTCTTGGCATTCATGGAAAGCATTCAAGGCTCTCTAACTGCAGCGCTTGTAATCCCAGTTCATATTTCAACATACACTCAACGAAGTGCAGCAACACCAGGTAAAATGAAAGTAGACATACAAGTGTGAAAGGTTATTAAGACCCTGCAGTATGTTTTAGGAATATAATTTTGTCTTTGATTTAAATACCCTGAGGCATAATATTATTTGATATTGCTTATACTAAAAAATAGTAATTATAAACCTAACTCTGGCAAAATTGTATTTCTCCTGATTCTGAAGCCTATAAAAGTTACTTTGCTTTATGGCATATGAAGCTTCCTTTACAATAACTGGAAGGGTAAGGCGGAGGGGAAAACCAATACACACTGCTGTATTACAACTGTGCTCTACATCACTGCTTATTGTTGTTAACCTGTAATTAGGCCAGTTTTCTCCCAGATAGTAAAAAGCCACTCTTGCCAGGTATAGCTAAATTGAAGTTACAACATGCTACCAGCAGCTTATTAAAATTTATTAAAAATAAGTTATATACATACAGTATTTTTCACATTTAAACATTTCTTTAAAACTCTATAAGAAATACATCATTTTACGAGAAAAAAAAAAAAAGCACCAAAATTATTTTTTATATTAGAATTCAAACAAGGTGGCTCTACTTATCTCTGCTAGAGTGACAGGGAAAGAAAAACAAGTGACCTCCCTCCCTGGAGTCTAGATTTCAGCTCTACAAATTCCATAAGAGATTTTCTCCTTCTTAGAACTGATTTCAAGACAAGTTGTTTTCTGCATAATGCAAAAAATTGGAAAGAAGAAAAAAAAGTAAAACTTTAAAAACCATTTTCAGTACAGGTTTCTTCTGCACCATGTCTGCTGTTGAACTAGAAACCGAATTGAGCCTTACATGTGATACCAATCTAAACTAGGACAGAAACACACAATCACAGAATTACTGAGGCTGGAAAAGACCTCTGAGATGATAAAGTCCAATCTGTGGCCTAACACCACCACATTCACTAGACCATGGCATTAAGTGCCACATCCAGTCTTTCCTTAAACACATAAAAGAACTTCAAGAATTAAAAAAAAATTACATACATATAAGGAAGTAAGACACACTTCATAATTAAGGCTTTAAACACACTTCTGATGATGCAAAACAATTTTACATTAGGCATAAACACCAGGATATAACTGAACCCAGCCTGCCACATACTTAGGTACAATCAAATTTGAGTGATCTGCATCAGATCTTAAACACCAAAGGTAACATCATAAATAATATATTCTAGTGTCATAACTGCAACAACTTTCTTAGTATATATGACTCCAAGGACTGGAATTCTATAATGTGAATCATTGTATACACAAACTGAAAATATAAATAAAGAGGTTATCAGGCTGCATCTCAGTCTTACAGATTTGGTGTGAGAGGATTCTTACTATGTTTTCTAGAGAAGGTTTTCATTGCAGTAAATATATTAAACTGCATACTGACACTATATAAGGCAAATCTTCATGGAAATCATGTAAATTTTAATAGATTCAGAATCTTGCTTTAAAAAAGGTATTTTTGTAGACACTTGTGGTTTAGCATACTACTTCAATGCAATTATGCATTATTCCATGTACTGCATATATGTACAGCTCAAAGCTGCACTGTACCAGTAATTATTCAAAAACTGTTGCTATTTTCAGTCATGACATGGATTTCCCAGCATTGCCTTGCTTTGGTGAAGTTTTACTGTGATGTATACCATTACTAGTACTGGTGGTTCGAACGACAACTGAATTGTAAATGTAAAATACATTATAACTTCACTATGTAAAAAGAGTTTGAATACACCATGAATATTTATTTTTCAAATACCTTCCAAAACCAAATTTCCCTAAAAAAAATAGAGCAAAAATGAAAGACCTTGAGAAAACAAGATCTACTGCCCTAACACTAAAACAGCCTTGGCTTCAGTTTGATCAAAATGAGCCCTGCTTGGTCCTGAAACAGGTGAAGCAAAGCCTTTCATTACAAAGGCTGAACCTCTTTGTGCAGAAAAGAGTACTGCAGTTAAGCTTCTGGAAGAGCAAATAGTTGAACAACTCTGGCTTCTCAATTTTGCGATATTAAATTGTACACTTACAGAAAGACCTTCTTCTAACACTTGCTGGATAAATCAAATTAATTCAAAGATAAATCCCTGTGACTTGAATAATTTATATTTACTAACATTTCTCAACTTTGCCAGAACATGGGCAAACAATAGATTCATTGTTCAGGTTCCTGCCACAAACACTATCAAATATCATACAAAAAATTATCTTACTTAATATAAGACCTCTTCAATTCCAAGGCAAAAAATGAAAATGTAAAGAAAGGTAATATTTCAAAATATTTGATCACTACTGGTTTAAAATAATAACTTTAAGTAACTAATAAATATAGGAAAACACCTTTTTCCTCCTTCAGTAATTACTTTGTATAAAGATTTCCACAAGATGGTGCTGTAGATCTATTTTTTTAAATATAATTAATTTTTGTTGAATTGGTCTAACATTTCGAAGAAAACCTCATTTCATAATTAGGATAATGAACAGCAATTTGCAAGGTCTATTTTCAATTAAGGTGCAAAACATGTTCACATCACCTAGCTTTTAATTATTTTTTTTTTGAACGACTGGGAAAGTTCTATTGGAGTCAAAAAAAACCTCAACTGAAGTTTATATAACATAATGGATCACTGTATGTTCTTCTATTTGTATGTAAAATAAAGGCAATTTATATTCCATATGGTTACAGAAAAAAAATCCTAAGTATTCTTAAAACACATAAACCACTTTTTACAGCATAATGTCAAACAGCTGCTTTCGCCTTTATTTTCAAACTCTGCCAAAAAGAATCCACTGGTTTTGTGGTGTTGAACACCAAAAATATTTTTAAGTGAGTATTATAGTACAAGGAAACCTTGATATGATAGGCTACCATTTTACAAAGACTAAGAAATAAATAACTAAATCTTATCAAAGCTCACACATCTTTGGCTTGATTATATAAATGTTTATGGAAGTCTTACATCTACTTACGTCTCTTAAGAGAAATTTTAGTATGGCTCCAAATCATAAAACTGTTGCATTTCTTTGTATACTGGATGGTCTCCATCTGTGCTGCTGGTCTTAAAATGTGTTGGGTAAGAATACTAAAACACTCAACACATCTCTTGCTGTCACAGTCTGTGGACTTACTTGCACATTTCGGTGTTTAGGATCAAACTGACCCTCCCTTTGTCAGTGTTAATGGAAGCCATAATGTGTTGGTGCTCTCGAGCTCAGCATGAAAATTTATATTTAAAAAAACATCAAAAAGGCACATATTTAAAATCGTGTATTTAAGCTTTCATTAGGACTTATTCGACAGTACAGATGTTAAGATGGTATGTAAGAAAGCCTCTTGGGTGCAATATGCAAGTCCCAGCTGGAATGTTTCCAACAGGATGTAAACCACGGTCCTCAAGCCTGCACTTTAAAAAAACATATTACTTAGCACACTGCTAACAAATGCCAACACAAAAATACACTGCTGTAATGACTTCACTTTACAGAAGTGGGGGGAAGCTATTTGAACAGTTTCTAAAACCAAAAAATAGGAGCCAGGCAGAAGGAAATCAATACACAGATGCGTTAGAAACTATTTATTCAATGGAATAAAAGCATTGGTGACCATTACAAATGTGATATATTAAAAATGTAATGCTGTCCAAACATACATATTAGTTCTGATGTCCGTAAGTCTACAGAGACCAGGTCTGAAGATCTGTGCTTTTATGTCTTCTTAGAGGTCCTTGCTTGAGGCTTTCAACAATTCTGAGGTTTCCTTAATTCTGAAATTAAATTTTGCTTACACATATATTCATATATGATAATAAATAACTGATTTGTCTGTAACTTTCTAATAAATGCCAAATGCTAACAAGCAGCATTAAACTTTGTTTCTTCTCATATGTCCTTTTCCTTTGCAATTGGTTTGTATTTTAAATGCCTACCACATAACAATAAATATTAAGAATACATCAAGAAGTATCCCATACAATAAAAAGGATACAGCTTTTTTCCAGGCCAGGCATTTATAGAATAGAAATCTCTTGCTAAAAAACCATTATACAGCAATGCATTTCTCTTTAAGTGTAATAAAAATATTTCTTAAAAAAAAAAAAGAAAAAAGAAAAAAGAAAAAAAGAGCATACAGATCTCAGGACTTACATCTGTAATTAAACACAATTTAATACAGTTACTTTTCCTTAAACATTAAAAAACAGAGCTAAGAGTTTTAGGTATTTTTCAAGAAGTTGCAAGTACCAGGGAATCCCTATCAGAGGATAAATAATATTCCTATTCCTTGTAAACCAGAATCTAAACACTCTTCAATCTCTAGTTAATACTATTTAGAATGCTTTCTATTGCTTTTTAGAAATCAAAACAGTGACTCATCCCACAAACACAGAACTGTAAGTGGATTTATTATCCAGTAGAGTCATAAGGAAATGCCACACCTGATGTAGAGACCTTTGAGGTTTGGAACACATATGTATGCTCTGTATATGCCCTAGTCCAGTACAACTCCCTCCTGGGAAATGAATTCCTGCTGCCCTTTCCCATTACTTACATTTTACTTATTCTTTCCATTCTTTGTCTTGTTGTCTCCTGCAATTTAAAAGCAACAAAGTTACTGACCTCTTCAAAGCTAACATTTTTCAGATGGACTTTCAACCTGAAAAAATCATAGAGAAAATGTGACTTTAACCACTGTTTATATATCAAAAGGATTTTTATGAGGCAGAACAAGATGTGATTTTGCCTTGTTTTTTCACTAGCAGTATATACAACTAAAACTAATGCTTACTTGTTCTCTTGACCTCAGAAAGGAAATCAACTAAGCATTTGCCAGTTTTACTTACCTTTGAAATATCTGTCAGACCATGAGAATTAACGATCATGGCTTTGGGAGAAGGGTCTGTGGATAATAGTGAACTATATCCAGACGACTGATGAAGACTCTCTGGCATCTCCTCCTTCCTCTCTGTATCTACAGAGAAATACTCATTTTTGTGTCACCTTTGCCTTTTTGCTCTCTCATTGCAAGGTCAGCTATCAAATAGCTTGATTTACAATATGTAATAACAGAACAGAATGCATTGTTTAGAGTGGGAAAAAAGAAAAGCTACTGGTGAGGGTCCAAAATACATTTCTCATCTCCTTAAAACGAACTGCAATATACTACTATGTATAACATGCAAGAGAAACTCAAATGAGATTACTAGAAATGCTACCTTTATCCTGATTACAGTGAAACCAACACTTAAGAAAGTCTAATTACAACTTACAACAATGGGTCAAACATTTTAAAGTTATTCAAATAGTTTACATTATTTTTATTGTAAACTACCTGTTCAAACATGTCTTTAATTTGTAAGTAACCTGTCTTAGAAGCAGCAGAAACAAACAAAATCTTCACCTTCTTGTTTAGTTTAAAATTTGTATCAAGCTCTTGCTGTTTCCCTAGCTCTTCTCCCACTGGGATAAGTTTAACATCCATTTAGCACAAACAGACTTTTATTTTACATTGGGATGGCTTTGATACTCTTTGAAATTACAGACATTATTGTCAGGAAAGAGAATTTAATATTAAAAAAAGCAACACATCCCACATCCTTATTTTTAGTAAGGCCACCATCCATGAATCATAACTTCAGAACATGCTTAGCTACGCTATTTTGTATCTAAAATCATATTAAATTATTTTAAAGCCATTACAATAAAAAAAATGTTTCTGATGTACAGCTGTGATTCCTGAAGAGCACTACAACCAAAGAGAGCATCAAAGCATTCCAAGTACTGTACATCTCAGAGTTTAGATTGGTCACATAGCTTGTATGCCTAAAATTTCTTGAATCATATTTTAGAAAAAGAGAAATAACATATTCAGAAGAATTCTAGAAGTCTGAAAATATGAACATTCTCTTTTAAAGACCATCAGCCTGCTTGCTGACTATGAAGTCCTGAAGCAGTAACGTACCAGTAAACTTAGGAAAGGAATTGAACAGGTTGCAAGCTTTCTAAAGTGTGTAAAAAGAAGGTCCCATTTCTGAGACTTCAAAATTAAAACAAACTTTGACATAACCAAAAAACTGCCTTCCTAACCTTCATGGAAACTCTTTACTGAGATTTTCTTTTAATTTCAATGCAATAGTCCAACATTGGACAAAAATGCCTAGTAAGTGAGAATGGGAAATAAAATATCTTCCTTACTACTGGTGGTAGGAATAACAGCTGCCATAGAGGAAACAGGCCGAATTAAGAAAGAGAATAATGCAAGGTAAGGGCTAAAGAGCTACCACTGAGGAAGTGAGAAGAATTATTTATGGCCTGGGAAATGTTTTTAATTTCTTTTCACATGAGGCTGTTTCATTTACTTCATGTACACTACCAAAATTAAGTTGGAAATGGAAGTAAAAGCTATTGTCTTGCTCTTCAAAATTGGAAAGTTTAGCAAAAATGCTAGTTGGATAACCACTAACTGCTTCAAAAGGAATGAAACAACAAAGAATGTTCCGCAGTGATTTGAAAAACAACACAAATTATGAATGAAGAAGCCCTGATTTGTCCTAAGCTCCATTATAAAAGTAAAAAACAACATAAATGTGACACTATTTTAATTATAACAAACTTGTGGCAGCTAATAAAATCTCTTTCGTTATTACAAATAGCATATTTTTAAAGCATTATGGTAACTGCTTTAAAGTGTAACTAACATTGTTTTTCACAGCGTTAGCTATAACACCTTTGAGTGTTTGAGACATATTTGAAAGTTTTAGTAATTAATTACTATTAATTACTATGCTTTATATTTTTCTTAATGCTTAAAAACTGTTTCAGTAAATAAAGCTTCTAAAGAATAAATGGAAAACATTAAATGACTAGCGGGTTAATTTCTAATTTGCAGCAGGCAATTATATTCAGAGGTCACTAAGGTGTAATTATCTACTTAACAGTCTTTTACTCAAGGTCATCAAGAAGTGTTTAGCATATGATGTTAAAAAAAAAAAGGAAATCATTAATACTCACCAGGAGAAACTAGAATCCTACTAGAAGTACCTTCTTGACTTATACTGCTGAACTCTGTAGATAAGTCCCCCTGAAATAAAAGTTTGCTGCATTTTAGCCATATATCCTGTTTAATTTCTCTTTTGACAGAACAAAACTATATTTAAGCACTAATGTATGCATTTGCTAAACCATCCAGATATGTTGGCACTGCAGAAATGTTTTTACAGGACCAAAAAATCCAAAATTTCCATACATACATTGCATTAAAAACTAAGCCATTTCATGAGGTTTTTTTAATATCAATATTGCTATTCATAGATAGGTCAACACCAGGTCCAAACATAGTGCATATAGTAGTACCTTCTGCTTCTAGTGGATACTCAGAAATGTAGCTCCGAGTAACCAATAACCAATGAGTTATTGTTATAATTTGAAATCTCAGCCTGTGATACAGTGTATCACTTCATATACTCAAGCAACTATATCAGTTAACAGAGGAAACATTATACCCAAATAAGTAAAAGAGGGAGAAATAGTACATACTGTGTGGGAAGAAGCTGAGAAAACCTGCAATTAATGTATAACCAAAAAGAAAAAAAAAAACGGGGGGGGGCCGAAAAGAGAGAGCTTTCAGTTCCTTTCATTGAAATGGATTTGGTACCTATACACTTTCCCAGAGCTAAAAACACAGCTGCTGCTACTTTGGCAGCAGAGCAAGACAGATCTCAAGAGTTTTCCTGCTATGTTGGCTAGATGCCAAAAGCTCCCTGGAAAATGCAAGAATAAGAAAAAGGAGTAATTCTGAGTTGCTTCTGTATCTGTGAAGCACAGCTTGGATGGAATTTCTTGAAACAAAGAAGCAGCAACTCTCTGGCCCAAAGGGCTATTTCTTGGCAGTTTTTAAATGCTTATTGCAAAAAAGTTGGTGTTTTGAAGGTTTTAAAATATATAAAAACATCAGATTATTTTGCTTTGAAAAAAGACAAGCAAGAATGCCACATACAAACTAAATTCAAACTTGTTTCTGCAGATGACTTCTTTCAGTAACATGCTGTACAGAAATACAATTAGCTTACTGGAAGTTTTTGAGAGTATTAATGTTAAGTATTTTCCAAATACTACTCCAAATCTTTGAACTGCAATAAACACATAACTGAAGTAATAATAAACTAAACTTACAAAAATAAAAGATTCAGCCTATCACACAAGCTATCCCATGCTGCTACTGTCATAAGTGCAGCATCTCTTGAACAGAATACACTTGAAACCAGAGACAAAACTGTCTATGGCTGTTCAGCAGAAGGCCCCTTAAGACTGTTAGCAGCAGAAACATTATCATTGGTGGTGTTATTTGGACTTCTGTCCACTAATAATTAAATTACAATATCCATAAAGAATTAATTTCAAATGGCAAACCACTTGAGCCATTACTGACCTGAAACTGTGTTGAAAAAAACAAGTGTTTGAGAATGCAAATCCTTATAATTTGAGTGATCATGCCTTAAAAAAAGTGAAAAGCATACATCAGAAAGCAAGAACACAGGCTGACAACACTGCCTCTTGGCAATTTTTGCTAGAGCCAAAAACCAAAAGTTAATGTACCTTTTTTGACTGCAACAACAGTTCTGTTTCAAGAAGCAAAACCCGGCCTAACAAGTTAGTCCAGTCCTTCTCATCTATGATCACCTTTCCTTTCAGTTTCTCTTCTAAAACATGGAGTTTTTCTTCCATCCAATCGAGCTTATGAAGCTTTTCCTGGCAATCAGCAAGCTGACTCTTCAAGAACTCAATCTGAGAATTATCTTCTGTGATCTGAAATATGGATAAGAACACGTCCTCTAATTTCAAAACAGATATAATTCAAAATTTGATCAATTAAATTAAGTGGAATCTTCCTCAAGTTCAGCATCACACTCTGCTACATTAGAGAATTATTTTTCTTTCAGAATTGCATAATATGCCTAGTCATGGAACTCAGCTTTTAAAAAAACTGTTGGCAGAACTGGCTCTTGAAAGGATAGCACAATTTAACTTACATTTTTCAACTCTTTAAATATATTTATATCTATTAGTTATACTTAAGGAGCATCCAGCTCTCTTTCTAAGACCTTTATTCCTTTAGCAAACCCCGTAAGAAAAGTTAAGAATACATGCAGACAGCATCTTAAAATAAAAATTCTTACTTGTTCACATTCAACTTCCACAACATCATGTTCTTCTTCAATATCTCCCTGTGCTGGAAGGGGTAGTGGGTGAGGGTCATCGCTAACTTCATTACTAACTTCATTTCCCAAATGCTGTCCTACTTGAGGCTTCTTTCAAGCGTGTTGAAGGAAATAAATAAATAAATTAATTAAATCACTGGTGTTACTCATTACAAGAACATTGCAATTCATCAGCCAAGTAACTGATACAACTTCCCTTTCATAAACAGTAACGAAGGCATTAATGTCCTCTCCTATTCTAGGAGACTTGTAAGTGTGGAATGGGAGGTATGAATCTCGCTGTATGTATTAATATATGTATAGGCAGTTCCAACATCAAAACCACCACTCAAACAATTCAGAAAAAAAGTTTAACTGATTAGAACTCTCTCCTCTCCTTGACACCTGTCAGTAAAATAGCCCTACTATGTATACATTTCATTTCCTTTGAATGTGCCAGAGAAGTCATTCCAAGTATTTTCTTTTTAAAATGTTTCTATGCTAAACCAGTATTTTCCTTCTAAATAGAAATCACTTACATTTACATTACATTTACAGGACTTGCAGTCCTGTAAGTTTTGTATCATTTTACTTTGCACTCTCATAGCAGAAAATACTACGAAAGCTGTGTCATCCACAGGCCAAGAGTAGTAAAACAAATAACTCCAAGTGTTACTCTTGTAAAACCAAAGCCAAGAGGAACGTTACACTAAAAAAACCTTTGCTGAACAGATTCAGACGAAAGAGCAAGAAGTGTTTTTAAAGCTACGTTAAAAATATTGCAGTGTTAGTTCACATACACTTCCATCTCCAAACAGGATGTTCCAATTGCATCTTCATTTTCATTGCTGTCTCTCCATTCGATACAGTTCAAATGGCAAACAACAGTACTAGATCATTACCACCAAGACTTTGAGATCAACTACTCAGTAAGTTCAGCTATTATTTCAGTCAACTGCACTTTGAGGGAGGGAGGAAACTTGGTCTGATCAAGCATTAAAACCTGACTGAAAGCACATACTCCAGAAATTATTATACATTTATTATATAAATTAGATTTACTCGTAGACATACAGTATAAAAACTATTTTTGTACCTGTTTGGAATTCAGAGCACTGCCACAAGGATCAGCAAGGACATGATCATAATTTGACCACACTTCACATTTAAAAGATCTGAGTTTTTTCCTCTTTTGGGATTTAACCTTCAAAGTGAAGAGGAAATAATATTATGCTTCTAACAAAGGAATATTTTGCAAGGAAGGACGACACAGGAGATAGGATGACACAGCCCATTTTCTGTAATCATTAACAGGAGGGAATATTACATGGCACACACACACAACAAATTTAAACTTCTGCAGTACTATAATGCCTACAAAAAAATAAGAGAAAAATCAAGCATGATCCAAATTTATGGAGAAAATAGATCTAGAAGTGAATGACATATTCATACACCCAATAATGACTATGCAAGGCTACATTAAAGCTGGTCATAAAGAGAAAAGACAACTTGCACCAGAATTGAAAGAAAAATAATGAAAAAAAAAGTAGTAACGCCCCCCACAGTAGCAAATGAAGTATACATAAGTCTTGAAGACTACTATAAGCTCAAACAAAATAAAATACTGCAAAATATAAGACTGAAAAATAATTTTATTCAAGTAAACCGTAACACTCAGCATACTCATAGAAAAAATAATGCCTTACCAATGTACAACAAATATGATTAATAAAAAAAAACAGATTTGAGATGTCTACCATTGAAACACAAATACAAGTGTCACGTTTAAATTAAATGTTACCAAAACTTCATATCAAACAGTTTTGCTTCGTTTTTAAATCTACCTGCAATGTCTACCAGATTACACAAACATTCACTACGTGGAGAAGTATAAAAGAAAACATATCACATACTCTAAAGATACCAAGCACTGGATTTATCATCATTCTAGTATTTTTTTGTTTTATACTACAAAGCATTGGCAGCTTCTTGTCTTTTGTCAAAGTTTTTACAACTAATACTTCATACTAATTTTCACACTATTTTTACTATCAGTGATGCTGCACCTACAAATAAACTGGTCTTCAGCTTCTACCTGCAGCATCAAGCATGTCAAAAGAAACTCATAATAAAGTTATAATTTAATCAGTACCTTATCCGAGTTACTTAATTCCTTATGTTTCTTCACCACACAGTTGATAATGTCACAAACAATCTGCATTTTTCTTTCTGCAAAGCCAGACTGAAGAAACTGCTGTTTTGTTAAAATTGGTTTATATTGAAATTGATCTCGAAGAAGCTGCAACAAAGTAAGAGTTCACTTCACTTTCAAAATCACCACACAATTTACTGTAGAAATGGTATGCTCAGGTTCTTATTTTTCTACATTCCTTTATTTCATTCTGCACTTCAGCAGTTAAACCTTTTCACCTTTGGTCATATATATATATTCTCAGCTGTTTCTTTTAACTAGACTTTCAATATACTTCTTCCTGAAAGATATCATTCACAACACTTTTGTAAAGTATAACTCATTCTTAAGATTCGTTCAATAAATTATTGTAGACATTAATACTAAAAAAAAAACAACAAAGCTTTCTAAAGTGAACACACAATACAAAGTTGAATTAATCTCAGCAAATGTATCAGAGGGCTCAGTAAGGCTCCCACAGAGCCTCTTTGTAAAGAAGTCTCTGTCCTCCTCAGATGGAAAACCAGTCTAAATAAGCTAGTGTTTGTTATTATATCAAGACACTTTTTATAAAAATGTGCTTACGTATACTTCTAAGGATAGTAAAAAATTATTTTATTTTAGGTAAGAGTTTTATTCCAATTTATAAACTGTTACAAAGTGGACTTTCTGTATTAAGTTTTCATGGTGTTTCAAAATAGCTGTATTTGTTAATTGTGTTTTCATTACAATTACTAAAGTTTGCTGTGATTTTTTGCTGGTTATGATTTCTTCCTAAGGTCACTTCTATAAAACTTATTGTGTAGTAAATATTTCAGCATTCTTCACAGCTAACATAAAACACAATCATATTACTGGTTCTACAGTCATCTCAAAATTGAAATTTGGCTGACAATATCCAGCCTTTTTTTCATAAACATCTAAACAAAGACTTGCCATACAGTAACTTACTTCTCATCTTAAATCCTAACAGAATTACAATTCACGTTCCCTGCCAAAAAATTTCACTTTCTAGTAAAACTCATACAGATGTTTAGTTTTATGAGACCATACTCAAAACTGCGTCTCTTTTACAAAGAACAAGAAGACAGATACCTTATAAATAGCTTCAATAAAACGCAAGTCACTCTTTGCTGTGAGTTCCACATCGCACTTTACCAGAAGTTCTGCTATGTACGTTGAAAAAGACGTGAAAGAATAGCTGATGATAGGTAAAAATGCAGCTGGATCACCCTTTACTAACCTATTGAGAAATAAAAAGTTTTTACACAGCAGAAGATTATAAAAGTCTCTCATTACATGAACACAAACATTTAACTTGAAAGGCGTTTTAATATAGCTGGCATGTTATACCCAAGTTTTAAGGTTGGTTTTGGTTGCTTTGTTTTAAGGTTTTTTTTCCAGACACACCTCACTCAGCAGTCTTTACTGTTATCTGTAAAATGCTTGAAACAACATTTTTGTGACCCTAATATTATTTTAACATTGTCAGGTCTAAAGCTCCCCAGCATTTCCATCTCAGCATTCAACCCCTTTTTGTTTATTCTTTACAGTACAAAATTTTGTGAACAAAGTTTTGCTAGCACTTACAAATAAATTATAAAGGTGTGAGATTAATCAAAGAAAAACAGAAGAAAAAAGAATAAGAAATTATACACTTCAGAATTATTCTAAGGATTTCTCAGAACAGCAAAACTGCATCCTTTTATATTCCAGTTCACAAGTATCAAACCCCACCCACAGACATATGCTCTGCTTACTCATCACAGGGAGCAATGCTAATATTTATATATATCTTACTTACACATCATCATGTCATGGTGTATTAGCATCAATTTATTCGCATTGCCACTTACACTGTAAAATCCACATCTCTTGGATAATTTAACAAGCGAAGACCTTGTTCTATTTTTCTTAAACTTCCTTTCAGGTCTCCTGTTGCCATTATTCCAAATGCTATTCTTCTTTCAGATTATGAAATCAATGTAATATGGTACATTCTCCTCCTTAGGGGAAAAAAAAAGTGCATAAAAATTACAAAACACAATAGAACTATCACAGAAATTCAAAGGTTTTTGCTCTTTTTTAGACACTACTATCTCCTAAGTGTTACTATACAGCACTGAGCTATGGCTCAATACCAATTAATATCAGTCATAATCTTCAATCATTCTAAATGGGATCAAAGTAGCAATCCTCAATCTGATCATCTATCAAAGATTACAAGTTTCAAAGATTTCAAAGATTACAAGAAACAAGTTTCTTCACTGTTTCAAAGGAGCAGTAACAAGGAGTGAAAACCTTTTGCATTCTTAATTTTACAATGCATCTCAATCTCCTCACCTGGCCTGAAGAACAATGTCAGGATGTGTAAACATCAGAAGGCAGAACAACTCATCACAGATGACATTTCTCTATTTAAATGATCCATTAAATGCACTAACAATTGTTGGGGCATTGTTGTATAGATATTTCAAAATAGGTGCAAGTTTATTGGGATAATAATCCCAAGTTTAGAAGGAAGAGGAGACGGAGAAAAAAAAAAGGGGGGGGAGGAGGAGGAGAAAAAAAAAGGGGGGGAGGAGGAGGAGAAAAAAAAAGGGGGGGAGGAGGAGGAGGAATAAAGAGGGGGGGAGGAGGAATAAAGAGAGGGGGAGGAGGAATAAAGAGAGGGGGAGGAGGAATAAAGAGAGGGGGAGGAGGAATAAAGAGGGGGGGAGGAGGAATAAAGAGGGGGGGAGGAGGAATAAAGAGGGGGGGAGGAGGAATAAAGAGGGGGGGAGGAGGAATAAAGAGGGGGGGAGGAGGAATAAAGAGGGGGGGAGGAGGAATAAAGAGGGGGGGAGGAGGAGGAGGGAGAATCAGTTAGAAGAAAAAGTACAGAAGTTGACACTTTTCACAAAAAAAGTTCTCCTGTCTCACATCCTTGAGATCTGGTTTAATCGTCTACAGCACTTCACCCCAAAGCCTCAGTAAAAACTAATGATTAGCCTTAAAACCTGGGAGAAAATTGCCTGCTACTGTCTTCACTGAATTTCTTTTTTGCCAGAAAACAAATACTTGGAAGCCTACCAATCCAAGCAATGAGGAGGCACTGCCTGACAGCCTATACATGAAGAGATATTCTCAAGATACAGAATTTTATATAATTTCTCATGCTGACACATGAGATTTAGACCACAACACCAAAAGCTCCTAAGAGATTATGTCTAGCCTTGTCAGAAATCAACACCAAAAGGTACTCCAGTTTGCAACTTCGTTATCTGGCCCTACTCATTAAAGAAGTAAGTCTTTTTGAAAATAACTTCTTGACCACAGACTTCACTTACAACACTGATAAAAAAATCCCACAACCAACAAACAGTTAAAGTTTGCACTTGGCTGGGTTTCAAGTGTTGTTTACTTTTTTTTCTTCTTGTGCTTCTATAGTGTTTAAAACAACAATCTTCAAGAAGATTAAGATTGTCACAAGTGTTAAACTAATGTCTTCATGTTTAATTATTCGGTTCTTCCTCTTTAATCACTAGGTTCTGGATTATTAGTCACATTATGTATAAATACACAACGCTCATTGTTAAAGACTAGGGACAATTCAACCTCAGGTATTTGGAAACTGAGGCAGCTGTTATTCCTGCATTATCTTACAAAAGATCCACTCTATGGTTCTGCCAATTTAGCCAAGTCTCACAAGAAATCTCGGGGAGTCTGACGTAAAACTGACACTCTACTCTGAAGACACTCTCACAGAATTTCATCTAATCATATAGGTCGTTTCCTAGAAGTATCAACAATCCTTTCTACAACAGACATCCGGATTCAAAAACTGGCAACTACTATCACTACAAACGGAATAGCTCAAGAGATCAAAAATAAAACTGAGTTAAATTACTAGAAAATACTTCAACATACTGGAAACGTGAACACTGTGGAAAGTCCACGTAGCTTTGCCTGAAGAAACTAATGACGGAACAATTGCAGAACATTGGCTATCCATAATAAAATTAGGTATAGCAAAGTTTTAAGAGATCATAACGGCATGTGGTTTAAAGAACAACTCTCAAAATTTCACACGGTATTCAGAGATGTTAAAAAAAAAAAAAGCAGCAAGCAAACAAACGCAAAAGGCAAGTTACCAAGTATCTTAACACTGCACACACAGTCTTTGAAAAGCCTAACAAAAAGCAGTTTTCATGTCTTCTGTTAAATGGGGCGGGAAGCAGGCTGGAATCACACCATTATGCAGAGCAGTCCCAGGTACGACAGCTGCGCTTCAAGCACATCGGATACTTGTGATCCGCTCAAGGAGCTGCGCGTCGCGGGCCGGTTGCCCTGGGAGCCATCGAAACACCGGCAGAAAAAAAAAAAGCGCGGCCGAGACCCCTCCAGCGCGCTCAGGCGGCCTCGCAAGAGCAAGACCGGCTCTCCACGCGCCCCTTCTCGCCCCCAGCCCGGGCCTCCCCCGCCCCGGGGCTCGCCGTCCCTAACGAGAGGGAGGTTCCTGGGTTCGGAGCCGTCCCGCGTCGCCAGCTCCAAGGGGGAGCAAACCCCTGCCCCAGGGCCATCCTGGCGCTCACCGGGGCAGGCCGGGGGCGGAGGGCTGGCTCGCTGTCCCTCCTCCGGAGCCGACGGGGCCGCAGCCGCTCCCGCCGGCGGCGAACACCGTCTGAATCTGCCGCCGCGCGACCCAACGGCCGCTTCCGCTTCCCGCGCGGCCCCCCGGCGGCTACGTCACTTCCAGCAACAACAGCAAACGTCAAAGCCGCCAGGCAGGAGCCGGGGCGGCGGCCGCGCTGCGTGCCCGAGGGGCCCCCTGCCTCCCGCCGCCTCTCCCCGCCGCCGGGGGCTGCGCCTTCCCTTCCTGCCCGGCGAGGCTCACGCTCTGACTCGGGCCGGGCTCGTCGCGGCGGCGGTTGGGACCCCAGCTCGCACAGGTAGGGCCCCCGCCACCCTCCTCAGCGGCGCGGGCGGGTGCGGACGGACGGACGGGCGGGCGGTGCAGCCAATCGGGAGCCGGGGCCGTCGGGGAGGCCCAATGGCGCGCGGGGGCAGTGCCAGGCCCGCCGGTGTCGGCCCAGGTGGGGGGGGCCGCGGCCCGGCTGAGCTCCTGGCTGCGCTTGGCGTGGAGAAGCGTGACTCGGTGAGGTGCGGGACAGGTGGCGAGCGGGGCGGCTGCGGAGCCCCGCGGGGCGGCGGGCGGGCAGCCGCAGCGCTCGGCGGAGGGCGCTCGCCGGGTCGCTCTCGTCAGCTGGGGCGGCCTTGGGTTTGAGGGGCTGGCTGTGTCTCTGTGTCTCTGTAGCTGCCGGCGTAAGTTGCCTGGGATCAGGTTTGAGAGGCTTTCCATCGGCGTTAGGGGGGATCAGCAGGCCTCGGTTACAAATGCGGCTGCGGTGAGCGAAGCTTCAGCTTCGATAACGTCGAAGGAAGGAACATTTTCCTGTTAGGGTAATTGTGGTCAGTAGCAGCTGCAGAGCTCGGTTACCATAAAGTGGAGGGGGGTTACAGAGAGAGTGTAAGTTGTGTTTTATTTAATAAAGCAGAAGTCAGTACCAGTACAGCATTAATCTAGCTTACATTTAGCTTTTAGTGTCCTATTATGCTCTTCAACACTGCAAAATAATTTATCATGTAGTAACAAAGTAACGAAAAAGACATGATTAAAATTGAAATCAGTCTCTGATAGATACCAGACAGAGCCAGAGAAGATCAGCAATTTATAAACAAGCTTGGTGTTATTTTACTGTTGTATTTATTACAGCCAAGCAAATGGTATATCAGCTGCTGAGCACACATATTAAAGGTTGCGGATTTACAGCAGCTGGTTCTAGAGTGATATAAATTTGTTGTCACTTAGTTTCTTCTCTTAAATTTCTTCAGTTGACATTTAAATAGCAAATAAATTTTTAAATTATTTTTTTACAATTAAAAAATTTCTACGGTCATCTCTGTAGTGCTATCTATAAGTATGTGAGTACATTATAAGAAGGCTAGTTTCTTGAATGATACAATATGCTTTTTTCTGTCCTGGAGCCACTTCTGGTTTTCAGTAATATAGAATTTAGTATGGTTTTGGTGATATATAGCAATTAGCTTTTGTGTGTGGAGAAAAACCCTGTGAGCGCCAACAAGAATTGTTGATATTCTTGTTAGCTCAGTATTCATCAATAGCATGTGTTTTATGAACAGGAACTTCTAGGAATATTGCAATAAAGATATTAAACTAGTAACTAAAATGTGGGTATTTGATTTAGGGCTAGGTAGGAAAACTTGGTCCTCTGTGACCACTACTGAATTATTTACAGGGAGTACATATACAACAGAAAGATATTCTGACTTTGCGTAGGTTTGAAAGCTATTAAAAAACTGTCTGATAGCACAAAGTGGTCTGTTTCTGATAATACTGCTGATATTTCTCATCTTTGTAGTATATTATAATTATATACATTATATAATATAATCACACTGTGATTCCTGATCATCTTCAGAACCTTGAATTTCCTGGTACTCCTTTTTTTTTTTTTTTTCTCTTTAAACTGTGTCCAAATAATCAGTGTTTTCAGAAAAATTTTAACAATTGGGAGTTAACAATTGTGTATAGAAATGCAGCTTGGTTATAATGATATGAATTAATGTCAAAACTTATGTCAAAATATTAGCAAAATAAATTCCTTAATTTATCTTACAAAAAAATAACAAAGAGATTTCTGCATTTACCAGAACTTTCCTCTCTCTATTTGACATAGGCAGTTTACATAGAGTAGCTTCTCTCATTTCACCATTTGTAAAATGTAAGGTTTAATATTGCAGTGTTGTCATATTTTTTCTTGCTGATTTCTACTGGTTTAGTGACTTGAAATAATTATGAAGAATTACAAGCCACCGCTACTGGATCTCTCTGTTCCTCAAATTATTATTTTATCATTTCCTTTAGAGTCAATGCTATATTTTCAGGTAGATTTTATTTTTGTTTTTACATGAAGAGCTACACTGAGAAAGCATGCAGATTATATTTGAGTTACATCTACATGTGTATGGATACATTTACCTCTTTCAAAACCCTACATTTTTGTATAATTGAATTGAAAGATGATTATTCAGTCATTCAGATCATCTGTTATCTTCAGAGGGTCAACACAGTCTCTAAATTTGGCATCTACGTATTTGAAAGTATAATGCCTTGTTGGCAGTGTTCAGTTTAGTCACAGGGCTAAGGTCAATAATTAGTTGAAGCCTCCCAAGATATTTAAAGATACCGTTTACTAAGGACTCAAATAATTAACAAGCTCATATACAGTGCCTGTCAAAATGGGAACTTAATTCAATCCTCTAACACGATTATAGTAGTCCTTTTTGAAATGTTGTATTTGCCCATAAATACTCCTTGCTTCTCTTTTCATCCCTTAGGAAAATCTCCCTTATGCCTTCCAGCCCTTGGCTGTTACTGCCTACCCATACAAACTGTTCTTTAGCTTGACTCTTCACCACACATCACTGTATGCTCTGCCTGCTCAGGAGGGGGAATAGCAGCAGCAGCTGGACCTGATATGGCAGGCAACTTGATGGGTTTATGCTTGTAGTCCCGTGTGCCAGTTCTGGCACGCCTACCACTGATTCATTTAATAGCTCTTAATTTTATTTTAGCAGTTCCTGGTATTCCTCCTTTGGGATGAAAGTTAGTAACTTCCCTCTCTTGGAAGAGATTTAGGTGCTTGAAAACAGAAAAAGGTGGCACTGAGCGACTGCAACTCTGGGAATGACTCTTTAAAAAATGTTGCTACTGCTTACTTTAATCTAGCTAGGCAATTAAAAATAAAGAGCAAGTTCTTCATCTTGTGAAGAAATGCGTTTCATTTAAAGCTAGAAGTTTCATAAATTAGTTGCGAACACCAGCATGAATTACTGAAGCCTGCTTTCTTCAGGCTGCTCATCCTTGTGTTGCCACTTTTTAAATGGCAAATTGTGCTGTAGCTTCCTCTTGTGAAGCAACTTTACTGGTAGCCCTATGGACTTTTAAAAATTATATGCTGCTCTCCAGAAAATGAGAATACCTTCTTCATGCATGCTTTCTTGCAGTCAAATGTATTTCGTATTTATGGTGTGACTCAGTAAGTTAGGTTTTTTTTAAACTTGCCTATTTCTACCAGTTGATCATGATTTAAGATGCCTCTTCTTGATAAAAAAGTAGTCCAAGCATATAATAGTACAAGAAATGAGAATTGAAATAATGATGAATTCATGTAAAATATTGCCTGTTACTAGATTGAAATGTGACTACCGTTTCTTCACAACTGTGGCCTTATCTAGAAATGAATTCTTGAACTTCCCCTGGATGGATGCTTATGTAGGTACCTGCTTCAGCAACTAACTGAACCTGTCTTTTGTCTATTTCCATCTTGGTAATGCTTTTTTTTTCCTGTAGTTCCTCTAATTTCTCCCATAATTGGTCACCGCATCCGTGGCTTGTTACTTTCTGCTTATATAGAACAGTTTCCATTCATGTCAACCTTTAACAATGTTAAAGCTCCATTTTTAATTCCCTGTGCTACTAGAATATAAATTATTTTACGTACATATGAAATCCTACCAGATCTTCAAGCATAGACATTTTTTTTAAAAATCTAGCTTTTTTATGTTTTTTCTTTTTGGTATTTATTCAGTTGCTCCAGTGGAGACAGATTATATCATCAGCATAACTTTGAAAAAACTTTTTTTTTTAATTCACATCAGTCTTACAATTTTATTTTTCTACGGTGTGCTGAGTCTGTCTTACAAATACACAGCTGTCAACGTTTAATTTGGATTTTATGTCCAGCAGGCTCACAGATGGGTCAGGGACTCTGGAGAGTTGCTAGGAACCAGCAACTGCAACACCAAGGATACAGTGGACAAGGCTACCTTACCAGAGAACATGGTAGGAGGATAGCTACTAACAGTGTTTCCAATACAAGCCATCGCAAACAAGCTCAAGGAGGCATTGACATCTACCACCTGTTGAAGACAAGAAAATCTAAAGAACAAGAAGGATTCATTAACCTGGAAATGCTGCCACCAGAGCTTAGTTTTACCATTTTGTCATACCTGAATGCAACTGATCTCTGTCTAGCTTCATGTGTCTGGCAGGATCTTGCTAATGATGAGCTTCTCTGGCAAGGGTAAGCAAAAAAAAAAAAAAAAAGTATCATCTAGAGATAGAAAAAAATAATGATTAGATATTAAATTTGTCTCAGTATGTGCTTTTTGCCATTCCAACCTTAGCAAAGTTTTCCTCATTTAAATGAGATTTAACATAAGGGAAACATGAAGAAAGTTTAATAAAATGTTACTCTTGATTTCTAATTACTGTCAGGTATTAGTGGAGATTACTACATACAAAAGTGTGCTTGGAACGAGTATGCATTTGTATATTATTACCCACCTGTTGATTGGTCTGTCATGGGGAAAAGCACCCAGAACTTGTCTACGCTTTTGTATTAGCTCAAAACACATATCCAATGTTTGTATTGTTTGTTTTCTGAACTTGAAGTATCTAGCTTGATGAAACAAACCTATTCAGCTGAAGCTCTAATTAGAAGGGAATGAGAACTCATCTAAACTTGTTTTAGAACAACTTAAGTGTGTGGTTTTTGGAAGATAGTGATGGAAGGGGGAAAGAAAAGATCAGTTCTGCAGATGTGTTGAGTGGAATTCTGCAGTCTAACCATTGAAACACGTTTATATAACATATGCAGAATTTGATGTCCAGAAAGTCAATAAAATAATGTTCCATTAAATAAGTAACATAAGATCCAAATTGAATTAAATATTTTATTTGTTATTTGATGATTTACAACACTGGGGAAGACTCATTAAATCACTCTTGCCTTTAGATGGTCAGCAGAACTTGTATCTGCTTTCAGAGCATACTCTTAACCCTTAACTTAACAGACAGTATTACTGTAATAGTTGGGTTGTTTCCAGGTCCTCTTTCTTTACCTTCATGTGTTCTCTGTGTCTTTTCCTTCCTCATCTATTTCTTTGCCCCTTTGCATTTGAATTAGCAGCTTCCCTTCCTATCATGCTTTATGAATTCAGCAATAGGGTAATGCAATTATAACTTCTTAGTCATAATTGTTCTGCTGTTGGGGACTTGTCTTGGCAGGAAAGAGGAATTCTAGTGAAGATCCTACTAAGCTTCTAAGTTTAATCATATCAAATAGGTTGGCAGTTGAGTAAGTATGCATTGTAATGTACTTGGTATCAAGACAACGCTAAATACAAATAAATGCCCTGGATGTAAGCTTGAAGATACTAGAACTTCTTAATTTTATGCAGTACAGATTCTTAAAATACAAGGGGGGAGGGGGGAATCTTTTCCTCAGAGTTAATCCTGGGAAATAGCTCAGTTATTTTTAGTGAAATCTTCTGAAATCTTCCCAAATCATACTCAGTTCAAAGTATATACCTTATGAAAACATGTCCTGATTTAGCAAATTAGTAAAAATCTCAAATTGCAATCTCTCTAGACATCTTAGTCTTCAGTATTCCACTTGAATAGGGTGCGTTTCAGTTTAGGCTTTGGAAAGTCCTGGGATTACAGTTCTGAACTCAGCTCAAATAAGACTCAGATTCCTGAGCTGAAAACAAAGTCTCTCCAATGTACTCAGCAGCTACCTGCTGGGTCCTAAGCATTGTGCTTAATCATTGACAGAAACAATAAGTTGAAGCAGAACTACCAGTTTAATAAGGAATCCAATAATAATCGGAGTGCCTAGAAAGTGAAAGTTGAAGGGAATTTCAGATGGTGTCATCAGTAAGACTGAGATGGGGGACAGAAATCAACGAAACTGAGATACGGAGCCAGAGTGGGATGCAAGGGAAGGAAACTGAGAAGTGATGGAAGCTATAGAGAAATGGGAGTGGTCAAGACTAGAAAAAAGAACAGTCGGGTGGAAAAGTTCAGATGGGGAAAGCAGCGAGTTAAGGTCATAATTTTGTACCAATGTAGTGTCCCACTGGAGAACTGGGGCACAAGAACAGAAACACCATTTTTTAAACTGTTTTGATGCTGCAGGAGAACAATTTGTCACAGTTATTCAGTATTCAGATGCCAGGAGTGCCAGAGGTCTCAGCTCTGTGGATGTTGTTATGATGCCACCTGCTGGGATATGTTTTGAGATTGCACTCAAAACTTCAAAAACTGTGTGAGAAGAAAACAGTACTCATATAAATTAAGGATTTTAGCAACACATATGCAAAAGGCTTAATAACTTAGTGTTACAAGCAACTCATTTCTAACTTTTCCTGTTGTTTAAGTCTTAATTTGGCTTTGCAATGTTGGTAAAATGTTGCTTCTGTAAAACGCGTGAAATAAGGAAAAGAATATTAATAATAGACTAATTCTATTTTCATAGGTTGTGCAAATCCACTTGGGGTCACTGTTCTATATACAATAAGAATCCACCTCTAGGATTTTCTTTTAGAAAACTGTATATGCAGTTAGATGAGGGCAGTCTCACCTTTAATGCCAACCCTGATGAGGTAAGTGAACTGTTGCTGACAGTAATAAACAGTTACAATAATTGTGATTGTTGGTTTATAATTACAGCCACAGTAAAAGCCAAGTTTTAATAGGTATTTGTTTTACTATAAGAATGGCTAATACAAAGTCCCAGCCTATCCTTATGTTTTTTTTGCATATAGTACCTGTGCACATCATTTACATGGCTTGCCTCTTTAAGTGCTCTGTATAGCGATCTGAACTATGGATGCCAGAAATTCATAACCACGTGTTGACTTAGGAATGAGGCAGAGACCCTAACTGAAGAGACAGTGGTGAATTTGAAAAGGATTGTAATAGGCTTACATAAATTAAAGTGCTAAAATGCTTCTGTAGAGTGTGAGTTTGATCCCACTTAAGTTAAAGCAGGGTGAGGTGTATAGTAACACCAGTTAATTCCGTGACAATTACGGTTTCTTGTAAGAAACCATTTCTTAAAATATTTCCACTATGAAGGAGTAAATCTGGAAATATTATGAAAAAGATGTACTGCTGAACTGTCCTAAAGGTCAGTTTCACTTTTTTTCTATGGATGTTTGTTATGCAGATAAATAATCTTTCTTTGTAGTATATGACAGCATATATTTATTTTCAAAAAAATATCCTGTGTGAAACTAAAAAGTTTCCATTTATTAATGAATGTAACTAATTGGAAAAGTCAGTTTCAGCTTTCACTCTGTCACCTTTCAAAGAAGAAAATAGATTGAGAGTAGACAGCTTTTACCTGAGACATATGCAATTAATGCCCAAGTGATGAGTCTTTTGTGTACAAAGCCAAACTCCTGCTTCATGTTTCCCAGGAAAAAAAGATACACGGTACTGAACAATGCATAGATTTGTACATGCACAAGGAAGTGGTAATTGAATAAATCCAAAGTAGGAAAAGGATTAAGTGATGTGAAAAGACGTACTTCTAGGAGCCAATAGTTCACCAGAGGGTGAGATAAATAAATAAGTCAAACGAATCCTTAAGATAGTGTGATTTGGTTTAAATTCTTCCTTTATCTCATATACTGCTTGATAAGGAAACCCACTACTTTTACTAGTCACAAATTGCAGTATTTTGTAATTTCTTTGGTAGAGCTCTGTCTTGAACTGTGATATGCAGTGCTGAGACATCAGCACCTGCCTCTTGAGTGATTAGTATTGATTTTCAGTGGGATTTCAGTGAATTCAGTAATAAACATAAAGCTTTTCAAATTATGTGCAATATTTAGGTAACTTAAATGTGTTTTTAAGAGCATATCATTTTAACTGGTAAGAGCTTTGTCCACCCAAATTTTTCTTTGTCTTTCAATTTGTTTTAACATAATTTTTCACTTACTGTCATAGTTTATTATATGCTGTTATATTCCATCCTAATTTAAAGTAATGTTGATATGTTTAGAGCATTTGGAGCCTTCACAAAAGGCACTGCATAAAAAAATTATTACTTTTAGAGGAAATAAAGATCTGCAAATTAACACTACCTAATTATTATACCTAAATTAGGTATTAAATTTATTATGCTACACCTACTTCTTCTGGGTTCATAATGGTTACATTGTACAGTAGTAGTACAATCTGCTTCAGGCCTAGTGAGAGATGAGAACATCAGGGTATCTCCTAAGTGCTTCTGTTCCTCTCTCCCTGTGGAGCACCATAGCCTGGTAGGAAGCATTCAGGGCCTGAGTTTCAGGAGAATTCACCAACACTATTGTTTTTATTGTTTACAACTGTGATATTGGCAGAATTATTATTATGAGGACACTGTGACTGGAATATATGGTATGACATTCCACTATTACAAATTGTGTCTCCGAATTTCCTGCCAAAACTCTGCTTTACATTTGATAACAGACCTGATCAAATTACTATAAAAATAGGAATACTTACAGCCACAGGAGCAAGATTCTCCCAAGGACACCGCCCATGTCATGAAAATGGGTAACCAGGCTGCACAGCATCAGCTCCAGAGCTAGCGGTGGCTCACGGGGTAGGGAAGAGCATCTACACACTTTGTGGTAGGATTCTCTGGTTAGCCATTGTTGTGTGCATGGTATTGTGATATCTGCTGTAATTTAATATATTGATTGTGTGCATGAGCTTGCAGAATTCATAGCAGGTGCTCACATTCTGCTGAAAGGATGTGCCTAATCACATGACACATAATTGGAAAAAAACGCCCAGTGCATGTTTGGTTGGTTTTTGGGGTTTTTTTTGTGTTTTTCTTTCTTTCCTTTTTCTTTTTTCTTTTTTTTCTTTTTTTTTTGGTTGGTGTTTTTGTTTTATTTTTTTTTTTCATATGGCAGCACGATTGTAGCCAAGATTTTGGAATTTGAGATTTGTTTCTTTGGGAAGATGGAGTGGTGTAGTGTTAGCATTAAGACTTGAATATGAATATTACTTTGTTTAATCTGCCTACATGGTCTCTGCTGTAGTTTATTCTAAAGAGTGTATGGTATATGTGAAATGTTTCTCATGAAGTACTCATTGTTTCTCATGAAATACTCATTTCATATCTCATACGGTTATGACTCAGAATTTGTAGACAACCAGAAGTTACTTCCCACTGTTTTATATACTGTTCTTAACTCCTTACAAAATATTTTGTCAAGTTTATTACATGAAGCTCTGCTATGTAGTTAAAATTGGAACTGAAGGTGGAAAAGGAGGTCTATTTTTTGTTTCATTCTCAATTATTCTAACTGATTCTGTTTAATAGCGTTTATTTTTTATGGGTCTGTTGGAATCTAGACTGTACCAAAACTCTCAGACTTTATTGAGGTCAGGATTTTCTTTATGTAGCGTGATAGCAATATAAGTACAGCAAGACAGTGCTTATACTAAGCCTGGTTTTCCATTCTTTTTCTTGTCTGATTCATTACTAACTGCCGTTAGTTTTTACCAGGGAGGTCAGTTTTCTGACCTTTTCTTGATTAATTAATTGTTAGCCACTTGCATAAACCTACTGTACCTGACTTTTAATTATAGATAGTTTAGATGATGGAATATTTACTATGCTGCATATTTCTAACCAATTTTTTTCAGAACTGATGCTATTTCATAGTGATGTATTAAGCAAGCCAGTTTTGAGATGCATAGATTTATCTATCCTAAGAATATTTAAAGTATGCATATGTTGTAAAGGGAAGAAGTTCTTTTTTGTGATTTATCTAGAAAGTTAAAATGGACCAGACAGCTTGAACTTTCCAAAAACTCTCAAGTCAGAGAAATTTAATCTTATACAGAATCCATAAATAATTATTTACAACATGAAAGATACTTCAATGTTCCACTTGTGATTTCTGCCATCATAAGTGGGTATCACTGAGATTGTGTTTTAAAGACAGGGAAAGAGAGAGTCTGAAATATACGTTCTATATTGTGTCCACATTTGTCACCAAATGACTTAACTTGTAACTTCAGAAAAGAATCTTAAAAATTTCTATTAAAAATACAATATTAGTATGTGCATTTTGTTCCAGAAGATGCACCAGGTAATATATTAAGATACTGCATTTCCCTATAAAAATGAGAACAATGCCACCACACATGTCTAATTATTATTTACTAATAATGTTAATGTTACCTAGAAGCCCCAGTTAGAAATTGAGGCCCTACAATGCCAGGTACTGTATATCCAGAATAAAATGGCAATCAGTGCCCTTAATTAATTTATCTAAATAATTAAGCTAGTATTTAAACTTGAATGTGTGTATTTCCTCAGCTTTTAAGAATATTTTAATTTGGTTGGTGATCAAAATAAGCTTTATATAATACAGTAGAAACTAAAAAGAAATCAGTATTTTATGTTGAAACTTACATAATCCTGCCAAAACGTAAAAGTATCTAACTCAAAGAATTAAAAGTATTCTAAAAATATTAATATGCTACTATTGTACTTTATTTCCTCAGTCACCTTTTAAAACTATTAAAGCTTAACAGATAGACCATGTGTACAACCATTTATGTGAAATCTGAAATTTTAAATATTAAGTTAAATTTTTCTTTATTGACAAATGTATTTGTCATCTGTTTTCCTGCACTAATTTTAAATGCGCATTATGTAAAAAGCTTCATTGTCTCCCAAGTCTGACTGCATACCACTTAATTTAAATAGTAAAAAGAGAAATAATGTGTATGTGTAGAAAAATCCTGATTCCAAAATTTCTATTCCGTTAACTTAGAACATGTCTGGTTTGTTTTGTAAGCTTATGTAAGCATGTATGTCAAAGGCAACTACAAAAGTCTTAACATTGACTGCTGTACTGAAATGTTCTGAAAATACTCTTAGCAGAGAAGAAAATCAATGGAGAAATAAAACCAATTGAAAAAGAAAACTTATCTCTTTTAGATATCCTGTATGGATATAAATGATTAAAAAGGTTCTTGGAAACAGCAGGAAAATAAGCTAGGAATGTCAGTGCCATAATAGAATAGGTTGGTAAAAGAAGCATTGTGTGACTGGAAAAAAAGGAGCAACTGTAAAAGACAGTGTATTGAAATACAATTAATTACTTTTGCTGTTACTATTAATCTATAGTTATATTTTATATAAAATTTAAATTGGCACTTCCATAAATTAAGATTCTGTCCAGAGCTGGTCTGAAATTTAGTGGTAACATTCTGGTCACAAAGGCAAGGTATCTTTCCCAGTTCTCCAATGCTAAGAACATTGTCATGACAAGCAGGCTCCTCGTATGTAGGCAGACCTAGAGCTACTGAAATTCTTGGTGATTGTACTTAACACTTAACACTTAACTCCTCTTCCACTAAATCAAAATTAGAAGAGTAAACACTGTGTGCTCATCCTGTAGTGTTTCCTAAGTGTTCAAAAGGCCTCTTCAGACCTGATAGATAGTAGCACAGATCTGCCTACCTTACTTCAGTAAGAGGATATATGTTGATAGTGTGTAGAACTATGATGTTACAAGCGACCATTTTAGCTACCGTAAGTGATTTATTTGAAGTGTGAATTCTGAGAGGAATTCAAGGCAGTGTTTGCAGTGTTACAAAAAGCAGATTTGATGACATGCTGTAAATCTTATAAAGAAATTTAATTTGCCATGAGCCAAAATTTAAGAACTTTAAAGAGAAATCAGGTTTATATTGTTGCAATGTATTTGTGGTCGCTTAGGAAGAAATAAAAAGCAACTGAAAATTATGATGTGATGAAGTATATTTTATTTGTACCATATTAAGGAGATGAGGAAAATAAATAATGATACTGTGTTCACAGAGACAGGTATTGTCAAGCATTATATGGGAGGTGGGAAGGGGGAGGAGGAGGGAGAGAGGTAATTAGAGACGGGGAATAAAAATGCTTTGCAAAGATTTGATAGCCTGTCAGGTGAAGATTCTACATTGAGTTGAAATCCGGTACATGGAAGAAATTACTTACGTATTTACTGTGACAGAGAAACCAGCCAATTGTCTGTCTTAAATAAGGTGCTATTTTCATCCTGCCTCATGTATGACATACCATGTATTTGCTGGATATATTGCAGAAGTGTTTGTTAAGTAATTGCAGCAAGAATACTATTGAGACTTCCTTGGCAGGCTTCAGTTTGTATTACCTTAAGCAAATAATATTGTAGCAAATGCCAAAGTCTTGAAGTCTCATCAAGTCATAGTCTATGTATCATTGCCAGATTCTTCAGGAATTAATGTGCAGTTGATGTTCATTTTGATCTCCCATTTTTAGTTTCCTATTTATCTCTAATTCAAGAACGTATTTAAACTCATGTTGTCCATCCACATTATGGACAAACTTAAAAGTGATCTAATTTGGACTTTAATGCAAGCTTATAGCGCAATACGGGTTTCATTACAGTCCCGGATAAAGACTCTTCTTAAAATTGGAGCCTAAGATTCCTGGATTTTTTTTTTTTGTCTTAGCTGTATAAAACTTTTACATTTTTATTTATTTTATAAAACATTATTTTAACTACAACAAAAAAGTATGCTGATTAAATGCTATTTTCTATAAATATTTAAGCAAAAATTGTGGACTGGTAAAAGCAGCTGGATAATATTATAGTTGTTTGTTGGCTTTTCCCTTGTGTTCTCCATATCTTAAGTATATATTCTAATATCTTTTTTGCTTGATACAACTGAGACTTTGCTTTACTAATCCACTTTATAAAATAACTTACCAAACCTGTATTCAGTCCTTTATTTCTTTTTTAAGCAAAATGGAAGAGCACTGGGAAGTTAGTCTGTACACTGAATGACAGACTGCACCTCAGTCCTTATAGATGTAAACTAAAAGGGCAGACTTGCAAAATATTGTATAGTCTGATATCAGAAGATTTGTGAAAAAATATTTCAGAAGTATTTTAAAGGTGGTTCAGGTTGTGGCGTTGGTACATTATCCTATGCAGAAATGCACGGTCCTACACATTTTCCTTTATTTCAAAATTATGGTATAGTCAAGAGATGCTGTACTTAAATATTGTAACACTTCTTTGTAACAAATGCTCAGAGCCATTCCCAGCCCCTGCCAAATTGAATTGAAACAAGCTCGTTAGTTATTCTCAGGTTTAGATTTTTGTTCTTGAAAAATGTGAGCATTTTTAAAATCCATTAGTTTTGGTCTGATTTCTGAGATCATAAGGAGAATAGTTTTATGCTTTGGGATATTTCAATGAACAGAAAGAATCCAGAATTATCACTGAATTATTTTCACATGAAATTTGGCGTGTATATTCTATAAGAAATGTGTGGTTGGCAAAGTGCAGAAAATTTGGAGGTCATAATGTGAATATAAAATATGCACCATTGTTCTATATTTTTAACCTTTTTTTATGTTAGGGACAGTGTTCTTATTTATGTGTATGCATATTTATATATGTTGATATTTACCTATGCTTTGAAATCAGCGTGCTTGTGTTTATTTGCATTATTACACATTTAAACAAATGCATTTTATGCATCTATTTGAATGTGATACATCATATACATGTGAGAACATTCATGTTTTAATGGAAGATATTAAAGACTAGGCACATTATGGCTAAGATTTTCTTATTTACAAAAGTTATGAAATTAAAAGTTATGGTCCCTGCAGCATTTTAAATGCCATTACAAAAGTATTAAAACCAAAATCCTAGTCTAGACTGTAAAGAAATTATTAAAAGAACCATCATGCTCGTTATGAGGTTCATAATTTTAAATTTCCTATGGTGAGTCCATGTAAAATCTTGACCATAACAGTAAATAATTTCTTTACATTTGATTTATAATTTTAGACTGTAATGTGCATGTTGAAATGTGATTTCGAAGAAGAGGAATAATTCTGAAAACAAGCCAGTAGGATTATGTTCCTACATTGCCAAATGCAATACCTGTTTCTAAACACATTTTGAAGATTAAATATATTTATACATACATGTATTTTATCTCAGGGAGTCAACTACTTTATGTCCAAGGGCATACTAGATGATTCGCCAAAAGAAATAGCTAAGTTTATCTTTTGCACAAGAACGCTAAATTGGAAGAAGCTGAGAATCTACCTTGATGAAAGGTAATTTGAATTTCTCTTGAGAAATTTCCTATTGATTTTCAATATTACCATTCAGTAATATTTTGCTTGAAGTGATGTAATTTTGAAGTTGTAAAAATGCAAGAAAATGCAACTAAGTAGTAATGCCATTAAATCTGAACAGTTAGTCAGTTCAAGTATTCATGTGACTGCAACACTTCCTAAGAATCCCTGAAATACCACCCATAACTAGTAAATCTTGAATCCTTTGCTTTTTCTGCATTTTTGCAGTTCTGGGTATAAATTGTTTTGAAGTAGACTGTGTCGGCTATGATTGAATAGGCATATAAAGTAACTTAGAAGTCGGATCAAGTTGTATTTTTGTAGTATTTGTTTACTGCTTTAAGCATCTAAAGAACATTTGTTTCTATTATCTGTGCTGCTAGTGATAATTTTTTCTTTCAACAAAACCCAAAACTCCCAACTATTCTAAAGCTTTAATTTTTATTTTTAAAACCTACATTTTCATATTTAAACAGTTAAAAGAAATATCTCTAATTATGTGGGATTTCATTCTACCAGGCGAGATGTTTTGGATGACCTTGTGACACTGCACAACTTCAGAAATCAGTTCTTGCCAAATGCACTGAGAGAGTTCTTCAGACACATTCATGCTCCTGAGGAGCGTGGGGAGTACCTTGAGACTCTCATAACAAAGTTCTCTCACAGATTCTGTGCTTGTAACCCTGATCTGATGAGGGAGCTTGGCCTTAGCCCTGGTAAGCAAAAAAGAGTTTTGTTTCAGTGGATCAATCCTTGTATGTCTGGGTTATGCTACTGTTTATGTTATTTTAAAATAAGCACCTAAACGAGTATTTCTGAAAGTATAATCATGGTTTAGGGGGGTCAATTTACAAGCAACATCCCACTCATGTTAAAAAAAAAACAACAAAACACACAACAAAAATAACATACAGATTCTTTTCTTAGACCTAGCTGATAAGTGGGGTTTATTTTCATGTTATCTTTCCTTCACTGTTGTCTGTGCATAAGCTCTGTACTATCACTTAAGCCCCCTCTTGGAAAGACTTAGACACTTAACATTTTGCCTTGTGGTCAGTTCCACAGAAATGAGAGGGAATTTTGGGCCTCACTCAACATGCATTTCTGATTGGTTGTGAGGGAGCGAGTTTTCAGCAGTGGAACTGCTTACATATTTAAAGATAAGCTTTAGCAGGATGTTGACCTTAGTTTACAAAATCTTCAAGAATCTGTTCAAATGAATGTGCATAAAGCCCTTAGTAACTTAGTGTAGAAATATTAAGGGATTTTTACATGCTCATTTGGCACTGTGCTGACATTATTACTTTGAAGATTGCTATATTAAATTCTGTTCACTGGATACCCTTTGTAATTGTTAAGTATATGTGTCTATTTATATATAATTTTAAGCCCAGATGATGAAGATAGTAAGGTTCTTGAACAGGGGACAGTATTTGTAACAATCAGTTTCCTGTTTAACTCTTTTTATGCTTTCTTACCTAGATGCAGTTTATGTACTGTGTTACTCTTTGATTCTACTTTCCATTGATCTAACAAGCCCTCACGTGAAGAACAAAATGTCAAAGAGGGAATTCATTCGAAATACACGACGAGCTGCACAGAATATTAGTGAAGATTTTGTAGGGCACCTTTATGACAACATCTACCTTATTGGCCATGTGGCTGCCTAAAAGCACAATTTGCTAGCACTTAAAATTTGTAATTTTCAAAAACTACATCAAGAAATTAATTATTTTGTAGAGATGGGGGTTATTTTAGTGCTGGTCATTCTAACCTCTGTATGCAATCAAAGTTTGTGTGTGTAAGTGTGTGTATGTGTAAACTACCTTTTCTATCTATTTGCTGTGGAAACGGAAGGATTTGAAGATTTGTTTTTCATAATTTTTTTAGTTTTGCACAAAACAATGCCATTAGTCTGACACAGCCATTTATGAATGTTAAACTGACATTACAGTCTAAGCTGACAAAGTGGTGAATTTGTGCATTAGATCTGCTTGAAACTTTAATAAGTTCATTCTTTTTAGAATACCATGTAATGGGTATATATTTAACTAAAGAGATTTATAATCATAATTATTTTATTGTAAAATATTTTAACTAAAATTTCTCCTTTTATCTCTTAAAATAGTGTTGTACTTCTTTCTTTTGCCTTTTTTTTTTTTTTTACAATGCTGACTACCTCAGACACAAATTTTAGAGAAATATTGGTCTGAAGAGTACAATAAAGTTTATTATAGGAGACGACAGGACACTTGTAAAATATCCAAGCTGATATTTAATACTATATTGACTAACTTGAATTAGCATATTGCCAATGTGCAATTTTAAATACTCGATTTTAAGGAAGATTACAACCTCTGTTTTAGGTGAACCCTGATGTCATACAGGGATAGCCTGAGGAAATCATGCAGTTGACATTGAGTGAGCTAGCCTATATTGCAGGCACTAGTTACTGGGGACACAGGACAACTACAATGACCTCTTCAGCATGGTAAGCTAGGAGAAATCTCAACAGGGAAAATGGTAGGGGCAGCTAATATTTTGCTGCTTTCAACTGCACCCATTCGTCCAACAGTGTTAGTGATGGAAGTGCCTAGGCAGATACATACCAGCTGACTCATTGCTAAAGCTGTTAAGAACTGATGGTGCAAGATTAGAGCAGTGACTGTGCAGGATTGGAGAGCCGTCCCAGACTCAGATACTGAATTAATCTTTCCAAATCTGTCAGGTAGCTAGATTTTAAATAGTTCTAGATTTATTAAAATACTTCAAAAATGGCTTCAGCAAAGTTGTGTGTTACATTTTCTGAAGTGTGTAGAGTTTTAGAAGCACAACTGCTGTGCACATGCAGAAACTGAATGAGGATTTGCCTGGTTTCTGTTCAGGTAACTCACAGAGCAGTGTTTTTCTTAAACTGACATGTAGTTGAAGTAAGCAGTGTTCCTGATGTTTCTTTACATAACACTCACCTATCACTAGCACCTAGATTCATCATGGTAAGAAGTAGATTTATCCTTTTTCCCTACTATACAATGAAGTGAGCTAGGAAGATGTTCATAGTTCCAATTAATCTGCTTTTTTTGGAGGAAGCCTGTGGCAGAGCCAGGAATTGAATGTAGGTCATACTCATAGGCACACACTTTACCCACACTGTTGCTTTCTGTTTGGCAGCTAGGGGATGTTACATTTGTCTCAGATAGAAGTGATGACAATTACAGTCCCCATAAAGGCTACATAAATGACAGGGAGGAAAAACAAATGTAGGTACAGCTGCTATTTCAAGTGTTTAGTACATATTGTGTATAGCTCTGGTCCATATGCAAAAAAGCACCCAGAAGAAGCTGTAATTTTTTTGTATAACATTACCTTTAATCAAGTATAAATGCCACTTGTATTTATGTAGCATACACAGCTAAAGCCAGGAGCCAGCAGTATCCAGACACGTTTTGCAATATCACTCCCCTCTCTCAGGATAAGTTCTCGTCACTTCTCCCTGTGTCATTTTGTACATTTTAGAAAGGCCAGGGATGCATTATGCAGTAGTCAATCTCAAACACAAATAAAGAGTATATGTTACATTGGGGAGCTTTGTTCAAGACATAGGTATCTGGTCCTGTAAAGGAAAAAAAAAAAAAACCAAAACCAAAAAAAACAGGAGAAGTTGGAAAAATTTTAAAATAGTCTGTAAAACCAACAGTAAAGGATAAGTGTCTCTGTGCTCCTTAAAGTGAACTTACATGAAGACTGCAGAATATGGTCTGTTGGAAAACACTCCTCGGAAGTTATATACTTAAAAAGAAGTATTCAGTGAATTTTGAAAGTACAACTCATAAGGAAATGCTTTCTTCTCAAACTACCAATGCAAAGCAAGGCCTAATTCTCTTCTGACTGGTGTTTGTGTTGACATAACTGGCACTGGTTTTGATTCTACAGTGGTAGGTGAGTATGAATTGTTAATTTGCATTATTCTTAATTTCCAGAACATTGTGGTTAAAGTTTCCATAAGACACAAGTCCAAGAGAAAAGAAAAAAAATAATCACAAACAAAACACAAACCAAACCAAACCCCAAATCACACACAAATAACAGCATCTTCACAACAGGATTTTGAGCAGTGTTAGGTGGTTAGCACCCAACTTGTGCTGTGTGTTGCGTTACTAACTCTGAGTGGAACAGAAAACAGCAAACAACATGCCAAGCGTGGATTCCCTTAGAGGTAACCAAGAAACAAAAAATTCTGATAGACATTTCTTCTGTCCTTTTGAAGTCTGAGTCTTGCTGTGGAGTGGTAGAGAAGTATTTATTTGCATTTTAAGAATCTAGACTTTTCATTAGGTCAATTTTCTGTCTTCTTAAAAAAAAATCTTAAGCAGGTGTAACAATACTAGAAAGTGAGGAAAAATAAATTTTGAATCCTCTAAAAACTAAGTTTTGGCCAGTGACTACTGCTGTCTCCATGTACATTTTAAAATCAAATAATGATAGATCCACGTATCACTCAATGATGTGATGTCAAAAATAGCTGTTTGATCAAGCACAAGGATCACAAGACTAATCACATGAGCATACTGGTAACTGTAAAGTGATTCCAAACTATAATGATTCCACCACTGCATGTCCTTTGAACTTTGGCCATGTAATGTTGCATTCATGCCAACTGTACATAGGACAGCCTGCAGCCCATCCCCCTGCAAGCACTTGTTATTCTGGTCCTAACAGATCCTGAAGTTGTGTTCTGAGTGGCCACTTCTGAAATTTTGCTTACTTTTGTACACACAGATGTGACAGACAACTGTTCTTTGTTCATGCAGGGGAAATGAGTGTACCTGTGTCCATGTAGTGTCACATAATACAGCTTATTTTTGTCTGTATTAAATTCTGAGACACTTACTGTATTTAATAAAGGAATACAGCATGTATTACATATTCATATGGTTTTGTTGTAGACAGTGTCTGATACTTTGCATATCTGTCTGAATACTTTCCATTCATACTCTAAACAGATTTATACAGCTTTGGCTTTTTAAAATAAATCCAAGCTGCTTCAACATACAAAAGCCCAAACAATTGTAAGTTAGAGACATGTTTGTCAATTTGGAAGAGGGCAAGAAATTCCTGTTTGGGAAAAAAAAATACATTTGTTCTCTTCAACCTTTCCTTCCCAACCCCCACACTGGAAACAGAGAAATTATGAACAGTTTCAAAATACAGATTTAGGAAAATAAACTGTCTAGCTGGGCATATTAATGTTACCCTTTCCTCTTCAGTGTACTGCAGTTTATTAATGTTCTTTACATAAACAAGTTTATCAACAGGAGTTTCCCTTTTTTGACATGGTAGTAGTTTTATTGTCTGTGTAAGGTTGTCACTGTGCAATCTGATTTTTTTTATAGTTCTGGTTTTAGAAAAGTATTATTTTAAGTCCTTAAGCCAAATTGAGGTATACCTACTTGATTATGTTAAAATGTCAAAATAACAATATTAAATATTTAGAGAAGTCAGGTTTACTTGGCTTATAATGGTTTGGATTTTTTTTCTTTTAACATATTTCATGTAAGTATCAAAACTAATAAGACATTAAGGCTGATGACTTGATCTCTGCCATTGTAAAATCTTATCACTCTTATCTCAAAAGCTCTATTAAAATGGACAAAGGACAGACTTAAAGGATTTCCTGTGTCTCCCATAGGCACATTATGGTTTAATTTTGCCTTAAAGAGAAGTAACATACAAACTTTTATAATTACATATAATTGTGATTTTAGTAAGATAAGTGTTATGGGGTCTTCTAATATTACTTATCCGATGTTAAAAGTTAAGACTTACTATACGATGTGTGTAATGAAATCGTAACCAGATAGCTAGGTTTAGTTACAGAAATTCTATATGTAAAGAACTTCTAAGAGATCAGTCACATTGCTCCTTTATCACTTCAGTGTTTTTGCTGACAATGATGTTAGTAAATTTGCAGTTTTCTTGTTCATATAAACAAGCTTAGAGAAGAGACAGATTAGAAAATACCTACACAGAATACTTCAATTCCCTGTGTCAAATTTTCTTGCATTAAAAAGGAACTTTCTGTATTTTCTATACAATTTAAAAAAGAAAAAAAAACCCACAATTCATCAAAAGAATGAAGAGGCCCTGTTTTTCAGATATGTGGTTCACTCCTAGCATCTAATACAGAAAGTAAGCAAAAAGTACTTTTCAAGTTTCTAGCAATCCAACATCTGCATAATTTTTTAAGCTTAAAAATACTTATTGAGCATGTGTACATTAAAGAAATCAAACATTTATGTGAGAGCAACATGGTCAGGATACTACTTCTTTTCAGAGCGAGTAGTCATTTGTAAAAGCTAGCTTTCTAGCTTTCATGTTGGCAGTGTTGGAGAGGAATGTTGGATTTAATTTAAAATGATTAATGAGATTTTGTCAGACTCCCTGCCATTACCACCACTGCAGTTTGTCAGCACAACAACCTGGGAAACCCGGACGCCACTCTGTCGCCCAAAACAGCTTTTCAGGAAAAAATAAACCTGAGTAACTAGTGCCAGGTACATGTCAACGGTATTGTCTTTCAGCTGTTGAAAGTTCAGCTCTAAGTTGGGACATTTACCCATTCTGAGGAAGTGAACCTCATTCATTATTTCGATGGTCTGATTTTGACAGTGGATACCAATATCAACTGAAGTTTTCAGAGCAGGCATAATCTTTATTATTAACCTTATGGAAAATCCTATAATCCTTACAGATGAGAAATTCTTTAAAGGAAAAAAAAAAATACATCAAAGCTTGTTCAGGTAAGATTTTCTGGAGAAAGACCATCTGTGTAACATGTCATGTTTTTGGTGGCGTTCCCTGAGGAGGATGTCGTCCTCTGAGCCCTGCACACACGAACAGGCTGCGGAGTGGCAAGGACTGCTCTATTGGCCTCGAGGCAGATGCAGCTCTGAGCACACGTACATTAACAGCCAGAATCTGACAAGTTTGCAGTACTTTTCATATGTAACTGTAACATAACAAAATGAGCAATTCTTTTTAAATGAAAGTTAGATACTTATTCTGCTAGGCTACAGCTTGAGAATTGTGTTCTTACACAGAAATACACAATTGAGCAGACTTTAGTTTCAAAATCGCTCTTCCCCTTCCATGAGAACATGTCTGTATGTGCTGCACAAGTCACGTAACCTTGTATCAACAAACTGACCTTTCATTCACTCCTATGGACCCCTTTAGACATCACTTCTATCCACCTACTCAGCAATGCAAAAACCATGTGAGGCTTCACAGAGGTGAAGATGGTGAAAGAGATGTAGTACTCCTCTGCTACATCAGGCAGAACACATTCCTTATGGGGCATGGTGCCACAGGTATTCTTTACATGACTTTTATCTTAGATACTTATGTGTTTAAAAAAGTATTTTCACAACTGCTGTTTCCCTGTGTTCACATCCAGAATTCAGACTAATTGTCATAATTACATCTAATGCAATTGATTTGAAATATATTTTTATGACTGGAAAATATCTTCAGCTTACTTGCCTTCTGCAGCGTTAATCACCTGCATGACAAAACAAGCAAGGAAACCACGGAACTGCTTTAAAAGTACTAGAGAAGTGCATCTCTTGGTGTGCTTCTTAGTGACGATCAAGATCCTACATTTTTTCACATTTAAGGTAACTTCTTATTTCTATATTCCACATAGGAATTTATATCAATAACTGTATTTGTTGCTGTTCCATGCTGTCTAAAGTCTGATGGTACCATTTCTGATCTATACTAGCAAAATCTAGTTTTGTAGTTTTTTTTTTCCCCTGGCATAGCAACAAAATTCACAGTAGATAGGCAACATTAATCTATCATGGCAAAAATATTATTTTAAAATGTTTTAATCATTTTTTCCTATATATAAGGTTTAGATATGTAACAAAATGCAGAAGTCACAGGATTAGCATTAATTATGCTAATATGATTATTAATATATTATTTCCTTTTCTTGATATTAAGGGTTCACTTTGTGTTGCATAACAAATACTGAAAACCACAGCACTTAGTGGCCTAATTTGATGGTTTAAATGGTGCATGGGTAGACATTGTGCTGAGTTCCTATATTAAAACAGATTTTATTTAAAATCATAAAGTCTGAAATATATTGAGAATTATTTTAAATTAGTAATATTTAATATTATTATGGGAAATTATTAGACATAAATCAAGATTTATGGTTTGGGTCTAAAGACACATTAGTAAAAGGGGAAGAAATCAAAGAAAATGTCTTCCTTTGGCTAAGACATTTCATTAAAGGTCTCATTAAAACTAGAATTTTGTTTGTTTTAATGCAGATTGAGACCAAAGTTTTGAAGAGGTGAGATTAGTGGTTTCTATAAGAGGATACCTGGTTCCAGTCCTATTCATACCTCATCCTCCCTCTTTCCTGCAGTCTCATAACAGCCTTCGTGCCCTGTCCACAAGTCTGCTCCTCACCACAGCTGTCTGCAGTGAGGCTGAGCAGAGTCTTCCTTCAAAGCCTACTCTTCTCTTTCCCCAAAATTAGTAAATGGACTATGTGTAATCATGTTATTTTTAAAATACAAAGTGTTGTCTCTAATTTCTTAATACTGATTAAATAACAGAAATCAAAGAAACTAGCAGTTAGAATATATTCTCAGTGAGTGTTCATATTTTTTAAGTACAGACCATTGTTCAATTATACAAAAGAAACGGAAAAGGAAGCCCATGTTGCCAATCATACAGCTTTATGTCAATAGTTTCAGTCTTGTAATTATTCCAAAATTGTCTTCAAATTAATTCCACTAATGCTGATCAACAATCTGTAGTTCATTTTAGAAGTCGTACACTGCATACTTCAACTAAGCATAATTTTACATAGAATATGAGGTAACACTTGGAGAGGTTTATCTGCATTATCTGTACAACACACCTAACAAGATAAACCCAGTCAAATTCTGGCCCCAGCACTGTCAAAAGCAAATCAATAACTCACAGAAGTAAAGTCAGGATTTATATACAGTTTGGAAAAAGCAAAATCTTAGAATTATCTTTAATGCTTCACCTTCTGACCAACCCATGGTCTCAGCACACTGGTAAAAGGGGAAAAGAAAAAAAAAAAAAAAAAAGAAAAAAAAAAGTTAAATAAAAAGTAAAAAAAAATAAAAAGTAGTGTGAGCTTTCAGTTTTTCTATAACAATAAAATACCATTCTTGTGGTTGCCAAGAAATCCTGTGAATAAAGATTGTGAACTTCATGTAAGCCCAAACAATCCATCAATATCTGAAAGCAGAAGAAAGTCACCTTATAATTGCCACCCTATAAGGTAGAACGTGGAATGGGTGTTATTATGCTTACAAAAATATCACTTACATCAAAGTTATTAAATATTTACAGAATCTTCACCTGCTATTTTAATTATTGTTATTAATGTAATGCATTATTTTATTTTGGTATTTGTCAATTAATGCTTTATCCCTAATTTCATCAGTCTTATCACTGCTGGAGAGCAGTGTGGGAGAAAGGGACCTGGGGGTCCTGGTGGACAGGAGGATGACCATGAGCCAGCAATGTGCCCTTGTAGCCAAGAAGGCCAGTGGCATCCTGGGGTGTATTAGAAAGGGTGTGGTTAGTAGGTCAAGGGAGGTTCTCCTCCCCCTCTATTCTGCCTTTGTGAGACCACATCTGGAATATTGTGTCCAGTTCTGGGCCACTCAGTTCAGGAAGGACAGGGTACTGCTTAAAAGAGTCCAGTGCAGAGCCACAAAGATGATTAAGGGAGTGGAACATCTCCCTTATGAGGAAAGGCTGAGGGAGCTGGGTCTCTTTAGTTTGGAGGAGACTGAGGGGCAACCTCATCAGTGTTTACAAATATGTTAAGGGCGAGTGTCAGAACGATGGCGCCAGGCTTTTTTCAGTGATGATTAGTGATAAGACAAGGGGCAATGGGTGCAAACTGGAACACAGGAGGTTCCACATAAAAAACTTTCCTGTGAGAGTGACAGAGCACTGGAACAGGCTGCCCAGAGAGTTTGTGGAGTCTCCTTCACTGGAGACATTCAAAACCCGCCTGGATGCGTTCCTGTGTGATGTACTCTAGGTGACCTTGCTCTGACAGGGGGTTTGGACTAGATGATCTTTCAAGGTCCCTTCCAACCCCTGAGACTCTGTGATTCTGTGATCTAGCACAGATGAAGACAAGTTTTGTGAAAGGACTCCATAATATGTTGCTATGGAAAATAAGACATCAGGTTCACAAGAATAAAGTTTTGACTGATGAACTTTAACATGGTGATAAGTATACATTGTTGTAGAAAAATGAAAACAGCTTTTAAGCAAGCAAGTGATCCAATCCATTTAAAACACAAGTCCTTACAATGAGGAAAGTCTTGGATGTAAGCAGATGAACCGCCCAATCCCACATCTTTAGACATGTGCTTTTAGGTTTCTGAGAAGCCAGGGAAAACAACTTTCCATACTATTTGTATCTAAGACCCAGCCAGCTTGGAAGGGCAGCATCAAAACCCGCTCTGCTGACATGAGTAGTATTTGGCTCAGGGTCCTTATATGATTTGTTTTAACAGATTACAACTATGGAATGAAAGTGAATTTAATATCAAGTTAATTTCTTGAGGGAAAACTTGCACAACAAATGCAGTAATTGCAACAAAAGGAACAGACGCTTGGCAGTGGCTCCACAGAGGCAATGCAGTCACAAGGTCTTTTCTGAGCAAAACCAACACTCTGGTCCCCAGTTTTACAAGCTTTTCTGGCAGGTTTCATCAGCTGGAGCAATCTCCCCTTGATACTCCCTGCCAAAGCATAGCTTCTGCTCTCTGAGTGCCATTCCTCCATTAGGCCAAAGCATCCCAGGACTTTCCTTGGTATGCACTATCCAGAAGAAGGGACCACTGTTTTGGCTCATGGTAACATAAGGGGAAAAAAACACCCTTTCTGCAGCACCAACCACTTCTCTGTTTCATTGAAACTCCTAATTTACATCAGCTCAGAATCTGCCTGAAATTTGATTTTCTCCTACCTTGACTTGGAAGTTTTCTCTCTGCATTGCTGGGATGCTTCTGATTTCTTGTGTTCTTTGTGCTAGGGTTCCTTGTTCACGCTTCATTCTGCAAGCAGAACACTTGGTGTCAGAAAGAGGGGGCACATACTCCATGCTATGCAGAGCTCTTGTTATTAAAAGATCACCAAAAAACAAACAAGGCTCCATGAAACAAGCCAAACAAGAAAACCCAGTGTATTTGCAAGGACCTATCCCCAGATACAAATATGTTTCAAATTAAAGTAAGACTGGAAATTACTGCAACATAAAAGAATATAGAATATTTTGCTGACTAGAAAATCTGGTAAACTCATATCTTTTCCAGATATATCTATTGAGTCATATTTTTACATTATCAGATTTCATGTTTTCCAGCCCCATATGCCTGAAATTGTATCTCTGTACGTATAATAGGAATTTTTTTTTAAGTCTGAAACTTGCTAGAGATTTTTTTTCTTTCCAACATTTCCCTCAGTGGTATTAAAACATATAACGGAACATAACTTTCTAACAGTACCTCCCACTTTTGCACCGTGATTTCCTGACTGTTGGAATCTTCGTAGATAGAGCTTCTTACAAAGGCTCATAGGATGAGGGGGGAAAAAAAAAAAAAAAAAAGGCTTATGCGGGGGGTAGAAAGGGGGGGGGAAGTGTAAATACTACGAAGCTGACAGGGTTTATATGTAGATATTTATGCCTTGTATATACCCTCGGCTCCTGGTCTGCTTGCTTGCCGGTATGATTGATTGACTGCGTCCCGAAAGATGTTTATAAAACCCGGCAGGTCCCGCATTTATATAGATCTGCAAACACCCAAATGAAACCAAGCGCCCGGTGATCTTGCTGTTGGCTCTGTTCCTGGGAGTCTTACTACGTCGGTAGTTAAACCTAATACCGCCGATAAACTGCCCTTCATCGTCCTCACCCTCCTCCTCCCGGGCTTCAGCGGAGCCCCTTCAGCCGAAGGGATTTGCGCTGTCGCCCGGGCGGGGATGGCGGCAAAGCGAAGTGGCCCTCGGGGATTGCGAGGGAGACCCGAAGAAGAAGTGGGGGATGGCGAGGTCTTTTTTCCTCCCCAGTTTCAGAAGGGTTCCCTGTCAAAGCAGGGTGACAGCAGCGTCGCTTTACAGCCGCATCAATCGCAGCAAAAATAAAATAATAATATAAAAAAAAAAGGTACCCACCAATTAGAGGGTCTTAGTCCAACGCTTTATTTTCGAGCCGAGCTCCTCCGCTTCACCGACCTCCACCTGCCAGGGCACAGGGCCAGGAGAATCCCCCTGCTCTAATCTCCTCTCAGCCCCTTCCCCAGGGATTTTTTTCCATGTGGATCCCATTATCATCATTTGCTCCTAGTATAACGGGGATTAAGGCGATTAGAAGGAAAATAATTAAATTATCTTTCTATTTAATCCTTTGTGCTGGTTGCAAGTGGAAAGGGGACTCAGAGTAAGTGAGATAGGGTTTGTGATTTCTTCTTGGAGGGGGTGTTTTTAAAGGAAAGGAGAAAAAGGGGGCAACCTTCGCAACTGTCAACTGTTTTATAAACATTAGATTAATGCTGGCCAGACCTTTGTACTAATGTGACTCTACTGTTTTCAAATGTGTTTTTCAACCTGTAATCGTTTGTTAAGTCTCAGCGTCGAATAATAAAAGCAAAATAAAAACAAAAAATGCTCGGATACTCGGATTTTGGTTTTTTGGAGGTGGCAAGACGGAGAAAATTGTTTGGGGGTTTGTTTGTTTGATTGTTTTTTCCTGTGGCGAGCAAAATCCCTATATTTAATCACTTGGAATAAAGCCATAATCCTGATGAAAAGATTGAAACATTTTAAAGTAACAGATGGGTTTAAATCTGGTGAAGGGATAACTGTTTCTTCAGCCTCTTTTTCAAAGAAAGTACTCTGAACAAGTGACAGAACTGCTCACGCTCACACTATAGCTACGTGTTCATTTATGTAACACCATCAATCTTTACTGTTTTCGTTTTCATGGATAAAATTAAGAGTTTAGAAACATATCCGAGAAAGGTAAAAATTCGAAGGTTAGTTAGCCACAAGTGCCTTCGCGCTTTTTTTGGCCTTTTTTTCTTTTTTGTTCTGTTTTTTTATTTATTTGTTTTGTTAAAGTAAAGTTAACATTCAATAGAATATTAATTTGTAGGGGCACACCTCGGGAAATTGGAAACACACGTGGTTCCTCTTCAATGACAAAAGAAGGGAGCCTTCCCAAGGGTAGTGGAAGCGATCCTTACTGACTCCTTAACTAGTTTTCCCAGAGGTGACCCCCAGTGAATCCGAGTCCCGGGATTGGAGCGGCCCAGGAGGCGGTGGGTAGGCAGGCCAAGGGGGCTGCTGGCAGCCCTGCTTCCCAACGAAACCTCCTCTCTGTCCCTGCCCAGAAGCTCGAAGTCACTGGGAGCAGTCTATTAATTTTAAAATGGACAGGGATGGCGACATAACCCACCCCTGCACAACTGAGTGACGCCGAACTAAATTCAGATTTTGGAACCCTTGAAAGGTCCAGTGCTGGTGAAGGAGGAAGACGAGTCGGCGACATTCAGAAAATGCGAAGTTTATAGCTGTAATGCCCCTGCTACCTGAAGGCGCAGCGCCAGAAAGGGTAATTCCTTTTCCTGATTACTTCGTTTGACAATGAGCAGATCAAAAAGAAAGCATTGTAGGAAGAACTTCAGGATCTGCAGGGGATAATAACATTTCTGTGCTCCCTGAATACGCGAAAATCCTAAGAAAAATAATGTGGATCCTCTGCTCTCAACTGCTCTGAGTGAACACCTCTGCCCACAGAAAAAACAAACCCACTTCGGTTTGGTTTAGTTTTAAAGCTTCTTCTAAAGCTGAAAAATTGCCCCACGGGGTGTTGTTATTTTTAAAATGGCAGATATTTCAGGATGAAATTTCAGTATAGAAGTTTCTTTGATTCAACAGGCAGGGAAAATCCCGTTTGTTGTCAGAACTTAATTTTCAGCTACTAAAGAACTTACTGACTTTAAATATTTTTCTTTCCTCCATAAAAGTTATTGGCCTGCTTTCATAGTTACTAAAAAGTGTATCCGGCAAATCGAAGCCTGAATCTCAGTATTCATTTGGCAGGAACTCCTTTAGTAAATACTTGCTATTACCGCGCAGTGCCCTTTGCCCGGTGGGTCTCGTCCACAAGCCAGGCAGTGTAATTTTTACCTAGTGAAGTGGTCATTAATGCCAAACCTGCGGGTGCGAGTCTCTTCTCAATTACCAATAAAAACCTTTACTGCGGCTCCACAGAAAGTGTCTGTTGAGAGCATACGCCTACGCGTGCGATGCCTGGGCGCTGTTTTGTCTAATGCCTCCTTTCCTGATCTTATTACCTGCCGCTCCTGCTTTACTCTTTATGGACAAGAAAAGCTCCCGAGCAGGGCACTGGGGACCGCGGGAGAGCGCGGAGCAGGTGGCCGCTCCCTGCATTTTTTTATTTTCCCCAGTTTTAACGCAAAATAGACAAACCCTCGGCTTTACTCCCACCTTCCCAGCCCCTCCATTTCTCCACGGAAAAAAGGAAAGGAGCTTCGGAGGAGAAGTGCCTCCTTCTCCCGTGGCATCACCTGCAGCGGCCTGTAGCAGACAAATCCCTCGCCCGGGCAGCGCTCCCTGCCGCGGGCAGCTCCGCCGGGCTGAAAGGCCTGGGGCCCGGGGCGAAGCTGAGCCGGAGAACGAAGGGAGGCGGCGGGAGAGCCTGGGAGAGCAGGCAGCGTCAGCTGGAAGGGGCACTTCATGTCTCCGCTGTTTCCCCGCCGGCGCGGAGCCGGTGGTGTCCGGCTCTCGGCGAGGGACAGACAGCTGCCGGGGGCGGAACAGCAGCGCTCCCCGGGGGAGTGTTGCTCCCGGCAGTCCGTGCTCTTCAGAAAACGGCGAGAAGATGGAAAAAGAGAAGAAGACAAACACCCAAACCTAAAACCCCTCCATTCAAACCAAAGCAAATAATCCAAACCACCAGCCAAAAAAATCCCATAGTGGCCAAATCAGACTTACCTGTCGTGGTCAGGAGGAATGCCATTACTCTATCTTCTGGCTGGTTAGGCTCTCTCAGAGGTCCCCTGTCTCCTCCGGCAGCCACTCCTCCATCACCTGGAATGACACACAACCGCGTGTAAAGGCAGTAGCTCCCCCACGCACCCGCTCTCCCACGGCGGGGGCTCGGCGCCTCGCAGCTCTGCCCGAGGCAGCCCCCTACCCTCCGCCTTACCAGGCGCTCCGGGAAAGGCCCAGAGGAGCCACCGGTGCCAAGCATTGTCCCCGTCACCCCGGGTCACCTCACCCCGTCTCACACCCTTAAACACGGGGTAATTCTACTTCTCCAACAATACCCTGGTGATGGGTTTGCTGTTTTGGGTTTGTTGTGATGGTTGGTTCGTTTTGTTGTTGTTTTGTTGCTTTGTTTTGGTTTTTTGGTTGTTTTTTGGTTGTTTGGGGGGTTTGGTCGTTGTTTTGTTGTGGGGGGTTTTGTTATTGTTGTTGTTTTGTGTTTCGTTTGTTTGTTTTGTTGTTGTTGTTTGCTTGTTTGGGTTTGGTTTTCGGCTTGTTTTTCTGAGGCAATGTACTGAGTCTGGGCTCAGCGCTTTCCACCTCCCGACGCGCTGGGAAGAAACCACCCACCTAACTGGGGCTCCTCGGCCATTTCCCAGAGCCTCGGGGAGCCCCGGCCGTGCCGAGGCGGGGGTCAGGCTCTCGGCCGGACCCCTCATCCGCCCCGACAGCTCATTAAAACGCGCTTCGCCACCCGCGCGCTGCAGCCGGAGGGGCGGGGCGGAGGAGATCCGCCTGCTTGTTTTAGGAGTCAGGCTGGACGGAGTCTTCCCTGGCACAGACATTTGATTTAAAACTGCCTCCGGAGAAATACAAATAAATAACTTCTTCGGGAGGAGAGGAAGGGGAAAAAAAAAAAAAAAGAAAAAAAAAAAAAGGCAACGCCAAAGCTGACAGGAGCTACAAACACTAAATACGTGTAGGGACGGGAAAAAGAGCAAAAGTAAATAAATCTCAGTTACCTAATTGAAAGGCAGAAGCGAGCCCTTTGTGTACACAGCGCTTCAGGGAGAAGAAAACCAGAGCACGGGGGACGCGAGGGGAGCACAGGGGCTCCCCTTGCCCGTGCCGTCGGCGGGAGATTTACCTCCGCCTTTAACTCCAGCCCAGTCTTTTCACCTACCCGAGGAAGGAAGGAAGGAAAAAAAAAAAAAAAAAAAAAGAAAAAGGTATTAGGAGGAGTCCAGTAACGGGGGAGAAAGGATGGGAGGCACGGAAAATGCGAACCGCGGGGAACCGGGGGCTCTTTATTTGAGCAGGTAACGAGGGAGGCTGTGGTGGCCGGAAGAGGGGAGGACGTGCCGCTCGGAAAACACCAGCGAGAAACGGGCAGTAAGGCTGAAGAGGTGCAGCGAGATCGCCTTTGACAGGGTGTTTTTGGTTTTGTTTTTAAATTCAGTGCTTTGGCAAGTGTATTCGTACTCATTTATCTCTGCATAGAAGCCAAAGGATCAAACAGACTCGCCCAAATAATTTGTATCTTAATTATTTGAGGCAAAAACCAAAGCTTTCTGATTCTGAGCTCATATGACAAATGACTAAAAATTAATCCAAAGAGAGGGCTGTTTAATATCTTTCACGTTCACCCAGAAGTTTTTCTCCCTGCATTGATAATAATAGCAAATAATTCCCCAAACACAGAGGATGATGCATACAACCAAATCCTTCCACTGGAACTGTGAAGTTATTCACACCACTCTTGTCTCTTGCTCTTCATCCTGAGAGAGTGCACAACATCTAAGCTCTGGACACATGCTTTCAGACTGTGAATCTTATTCCTTCTTCTAATCCCCTCTATATCGACAGTAATTAACAACTGCAATTAGCACCTGCAATTTAATATTCTCCACTCTCTCCTGATATGCTGTACCAATTACATTAAAATATACTGATGATCTGCAGTTTGTAGACTTCAGTGTTACTACCATACACAGAAAAACACTCAAACATTTATTTTTTCAAGTGGGACCTCCAAGTACCCCTGTCTGGGGTATCCAAGGGAGGTTTTGCTACCAGTTTAAAACTGGTTTGCAACAATTTGGCCTCTTTACAAGTCAGCTTCTCCCTAAACACTTATTTCAGCTGAATTTCCATTAGAACCTGCAGACTGGTGACTCCAAAGACAGTACAAACAGTTCCATTCAGTTGTTTCAGTTAAGAAAAACCCCAGTCTGCTCCCAGGCCTGTCCTAAAACTGAATTAATTTGCCCATACACATATTTCTAACAAATATCAGTACTTTATCTGATACTTCTCCTGTATATTGTGGAGAAGTCAGAAGTGTCTTTACAACTGGTGTATATGTTATTGATATGGAGGTGCATAACTGGATTTACAGGAACAGTGAGATTGAAAAGGACCAGTTTGGTGTCATCAACATTACCCAGTGTCATGCGTTACAGCTCTAATCAGATGGTGCAACTGCAGAGGAGCAATCTCCTCCCACCCTACTCCAGGCCATTGCAACTATGGCTGCAGAAAGTCTTAAGAAAATAGTTTTCACCTTAATTTACTGTCATAATCTCCTACTATCTCCATTTTCCTGCTACTAGAAATAGTGGTTTGAAAATGCAGTTTTTCTGTAGAATTAAATAAATAAAGAGGGGGAAGAAAAAAATAAGCTAATTTGGCTTTGGGTTTTTTGTTTGTTTGTTTGTTTTTGTTTTTGTTTTTAAAGATGCAACCATTAATGAGGTGTGGAAGTAAAAATATTTAACATGATTGCTTCAAAATTTAAAAAAAAAATAAATTCCTACTTAAGTTCTCGAATACCCACTTTTAAAAGGGAAGCATTCGCTTCATTTATAGTTCACTTCTGTGGTTTTCTGATGGAAATATTATTTCATTGTTTGCTGCATGGGCAACTTTGGACTCTTTAAAAGGAAATTTTGCTCCAAGAGATCCAGTTGGTCACTTCCAATCCCTGTAATGGAGCACAGCAGCAGTGGTTCAGTAGTCAACAGCATTAATCAGGAGTCTATGTCCTGCAGTTTAAAACAGGGAATGGGTAAGGTAAACAGCTATAAATCCTTCTGTCTTACAGAGAAATCCTGCATTAGTCCATCGCATGAGAGAGTAAGAAAGAAAGCTAAGAGAGTCTTTTTGGCTCTGTTGTCTGTATAGAAAATTTGCACACTAGTCCCAGGGTCAGGTGAGAAAGTGGCTGAAGTGCTGGCAGGTGTGGGAGAAAATTGGCTCTTTAGGCAACTGATCATGGCAGGGTCAGCAGTTTGCTCACAGGAGAAATGTCATGCCTCAGGAACAAGCCAGGAGTCAAATAACTACTTGTAGGCAATTATAGTGATAGTCTGGCTATTCAAAATGCTTAGGTTCCCTTCCTATTTTTCTGCTACTCCAGTCATACTGACTTTGAGTCCCCCCAAGTGGTGTCAGGTGTTACTTACTGCTTTGCACAGTGCAATGGCAAATGGCATGGGACACTGCGGGGGGTTTCCCAAAGGCTCATGTGAGGACAGGAGCATTTTCTACTGCCTGTGACTCTTTACTGAAGCATTTCTCAAGGAAAACTTCTGCATGGATATGATCTGCTTCCTCTCCTTACAGGATGAGACTATTGTGGTTTCTCCTCTTGCATCTGCTCTACTGGAATATACAGAGAAAGAAGCATGGAAATTTTAGAATAAGCATGAAAGTAATCTTCATGACTGGATACTCATATCAGATTCCTAGATTCCTGCTTTTACAGACTTTGGAAATATGTTATGAGGGTGTTGCCATGAAATAGAGGGTGATCTGTTACCAAAATGAGAGTATAAGCAGCCAAGAGTGCTGAAAATCCATCCTGGTACTAGACCAAGAAGAGCTGGGAGGCTGGCACAGAGAGATGTGAGCAGGTTTGGGCAGTCAGCATAGGTATCCAGGAGCAGCATCTCTCCATTCGCCTGAGACAGCAGTCCTGCCAAAGAGCTCTTGAGCCCTGTGGTGGAAGTTGTACATTTTATTATTCAGGCAATGCTTATTAGTCTGTCTGTCTTAGAAATTGTGGCTAGACTGATTTAAGAAAGTCACCATGTGTCTGTCGGGAATAGAAAGAAAAGGAGGATCACACATTCAAAATTGCACAATTTTATGCTGAGCTTTATTTATTTTCCTCCCTGAAGATCAGCTCACTGTATAAAAATTTAGGAATTTATCTTTGACAATGAGATTATATTTGGACAAAACAAGGCACAACTGAAATGGAGTCACTCTTTAAAGAACTGGATTTCTTTCTGTATGTCTTTAACAAAAAATAAGAAAAAAAAAAGGAAAAAAAAGAAAAAAAAAGAAAACACCATGACTACTGTCTTGCTGTCAAAAACTAGATATTTAATTGTTACAAATTCGTAAACACCATTAATAATGATTCTGTTTTCTAAAGAGCTTCAGGTTTCAGCTCTGTTTCATTTTAAAATGACTGATAAGAGATACATACACCCTTTCAAAGAAGTGTCTATGTGCAAAAGCCCTTCCTTTAACTAGACATACTGCTTAGGGCCGTCTTCCCTGTAACAGAATCCGAAACTCAGCCATGGTTTGAGGTATTCAAGCAGTTTAGCTAACCTGATGTTGCTCTTCTTTTTCCTGGGGTAGCCTGACCTTGCCATTTTACCCTGACTACCAGAGTACCTTGTCATGGAAATGAGGACAAGGAAGAACTGCTTAGCTCTTCTTTTCCTGTAATGAAAGATCAGAGTACACTCTAGTATTACAAGTGCTTCAGAACACATTCTGCAGATAAATTAGCATTTTTCTCATCTTTCTGAAATCAGAAAACCTCTTGATTTGATACAACACTCACTGCTTAGGTGCTCGAGCTGATTCCTAGCATGATTACGTAATATTTTACAAAACCGCTGAATTTTGAGTGACTTTTTTATGGCTACTGAAACCTGCCTCAGGGTCTAAAACTAAAAGCTACAACTATAGATTAAGCACAATTAAAAGCTATAGGATAAATCCCAGTTCTGTACTCAGATATTTAATTCTGCTTTCAATATGTGTCCGTATTACTTTGATTGCGTAATTGTGGGGTTTTTTTATTCTAAAGTTTCTTGGGTGTCTTGAATTTTCTTCGGAGTAGTCACAACTAAACTCTGAGCCCACACAGGACTGAGAAGGTAAAAATTTCTCTGTAGAAATTCCTTCAGATGCCTCATCCAAAAGCCATCTTCTCCTAATTGCTGGATCAAGTTTCTTATCAACTGCAATTGTGAACAGCACATACTTGTGTTATTGTTGCTCAGCTTAGTTAGACACCTAGGAAATAAAAGACAGACTCAGTGCCTTTTAAAACTGCAAGGGCTCAAACTCAAGTAACTTTTTGTTGGTGGCGGGTTTTTTTGGTGCTTTGATTTTGTGGTTTGTTATTGTGGGTTTTTTGTTTGTTTGTGGTTTTTTGTTTGTTTGTTTTTGTTTGGTTGGTTGTTTTTTGTTGTTGTTGTTTAGGAGAAACTACAATTTCTGTATTTAAAATAAATTTAAGATATGGAGTAGAAGTCATGGAGTTACCTTGTCTCTCCATAATGAATTTTGGCTTATGAATGATACAAAATGGAGCAATTTTGTCCATCCCTAGGTGACACAAGTGGAAATAGGTGGAGTTAAAGACATAGTCCTTCTCTCTATATTTCTGCTGGCCAGCGGGTGACTTTGATCCTCTAACTGCATCCCCCACTGGACCGTGAGTGCAGGATCCAGCCACACACCTCTACTCTCCACTCCTAGGGGCAGGCACTGGAATTTTCTCAGCTGAACCAAGACCCAAGTGAATAGCTTCTCATTACCAGACATAATCTTGCTGAGAAACCCAGAGACAGCTATTATGTCTTGCAGCACGTGAGCTGGAAAAACCAGGAGGTTCCAAAGCCAGGCTGTGAAAGAGGAATGAGACACCCTATGAGTGGTGTGGAGCCGTGCGAAAGCTCAGGCTGCACCGACAGCAGCTGGAGAAATAATCATGGCTCTACTTTTGGAAAGACGAGGCACAGTGCCAGATGGCAGCTGACCAGAAGAGCCGAGGTCTAAACAAAAGACCTGGAAAAAAAGAAGAAAAAGGAAAAGCTCAAACTCTAAACAGGGAACTAGTCTTTTGGGGCAAGACAGATTTCATTGAGAGATATTCTAAAAAAATAAAAATAAAATGTCAGTTCCAAAGAGCACATTTTCTCAGATACCTGCACCAAAAATTTCACAAAGCATTACCTAGCTTATTCATAAGTCAGAGTCACCAAAGGAAAAAAACAAAACAAAAGCTTTTTTTAAGGGGAGTTTGATGTGCTGTTTAGCCTAGTCTGTCATTTTTCTTGTCTCTCTTCATAATCCCTATGTAACCCAGAAACGGCCAGTAAAAAAGAGAGACCCTCTGCTTGTTTAATTACTTCCTGAAAATTTGACAACTACTACTTCGGTCTCATTGGATAATCTACTTTTAAATTGCCTAGTCTTTCAAAGACAGCATAATTATTTGACTACACTTACTTCCCTAGCTATACATCATGCCTATCAAAATTAAATGCTTCCAACATACCATAGCAGCATTTTAACATTTTGCTTCTGTAATACATTTAACAGTAAATTGATCCTATACTTCCTTTTTAACAAACTTTAATACCTTTAGCAGTAAAGAACAATTAGAAGTTGGATCTTTGTTCTCTGATAAAGAAATAAAGTTATCTAAAGAATGCTAAAGAGATTTGTGAAATGCAAAGTTTGGTGGGAATGTTTGTGATGTTTAAAAATTATTTCCTTTATTTCTGCTTTAAAAATAAAAAGGACTATTTTATTCATGCAACTGATTTCTGTACAAAATATTTAAGCAGACATTACTTCATGAGTTTACAGTTTTACTCTACATTTAATCAGAATAATAAATGTTATCTTGAGGGAATTTATGTGATTTTCCTCTGAAATTTGTGAATATTTTTTGAAACAATGAAATTATTTACAAAAATAAAGAATAAACAACTTATTGTACTAATTTAGCAGACTATTCCACTGATACTTTAGGTGGTGAATATGTCAATTTTTAGAAGTTTGGTTGGGGTGTTTTTGTGATCCATAAGATTATTCCTGCTTCTATAAAATCAGAAAACCAAAAATGCTCTTAACAACACATATTGATTAACCATCAAAATATGCACTAAGCAGGTATTCAATGTGCAGTCACTGCAGTGGGTGTGTGTGAATTTTTCAAAGCTGAAAGTGTACCCCACAAAGTACTAGCTCAGTAGTGTCTTTTAAAGACATGGGAAGCTAAAAGCAGTCACGAACACAGAACTCTCTCCCCAGATATTAGCATCAATTTTGAGCATTCCTCTCTCAGGATATGCTAAATTGGAGGTTTGTTTTTTTGGGGTGGTTTTTTTTTTGCTTTTTGTTTGGGTTGTGGGTTGGTTTTTTTGTGTGTGTGTGTAGTGAGATGTGTCAATAAGCCACATTTTCAAAAGAGAGAAGTTTTATTTGCAGGAATGCATGCAGGCTCTTATGGTGGATACTGTTGGTATATGCACCATATGTGCGTGTACGCATGCAAGCCAGAAGACTGTTGACAGCACATGTGCAGGTCAATCCAACATGAGCAAAACCAAAAGCAAAGGAGGTAAAGAAACAGCACGCAAAAATAGGAAAAAGAAAGACACCCGCCTCCCCCCCCTCTACCCCAACCCCTCTTGGTTCTAAATCATCCCAAAGACTGCAATATCCTGTTATCTATTGTAGCAACATCATATACAAAATAAAGAAACAAATGTTGCCCTTCTGTGAAGAGAGATAACAAAAGCTTGATTCATTGAAAAGAAAAGAACCTGAGGAGATAAGAAATATGTTTTAAGCTACACTCAAGAAAAGCACCAGCTGACATAACTTTTAAACAGCCCAAATGTATTCATTTTGGCTGGTCCTGTTGTCTTATGGAGTAAACACTGTAGTCATGAGATGAAAGACAAGTAAAAGCCATTGGATGTCTGGTTGCCACAAACCTGTTTCTAACCTAGAGAAGAAGAGCTTTCATTTTCTTCTACTACAGACCTAAAAAAGACAAAGAGGAGACTAAAAAGCACCAACTGAATAAGTGTTTGGGGAGTTGGTACCAAATTCATTTCATCCTTATGAGAGAATGCTATTCACCAAGGTCTAGTGTTGATTTAAAAAATCTGTCCAGAATACCTCTTTAATTCTTTTATCACCACAACCTAATGGTAATTAGGTGGATAACAGGCAAAAGAATAAAGGCAAAAGAATCAAGTTATAACATTAAATGATTTAAAAAATTGTAACACCACTTTAATCATCAATATTTTTAAATTTAATGTAAAGGAATTAAAACCAGTTGCCTACTTGTTTCTAAAATTCTTATTCCTGATTTCATTGATTTATCAAATCAAGTTTCATCCTCTCACCTATCTTAAACACACATGTTCTGAAAACTTTAAAAACAGCAAATCTTACTAGAATGTACAAAACTTTTGCAGAAACAGCATATAAAATAATCAATAGGATGCAGAAATAAATCCTACACCTTCCCCTACTACAGGATCAAGGCAAAACAATGTGTGCAAAGTGAAAACTGATACACAAGAAAATATTTATGCACAATCTACAGAACTCACAAGAATAGACTTGAGACCAGGAATATCTGCAAGTTCATGAATGACATTAGTCAGCTATCCGTAAGTTAAGAAATTTTAGCACTAGAAGCATATGTTCACAGTTGAAGTCTGTGTATCTTATTAAGCCCCCTAACGAAGTCTGGCCAAAAATTCCCACTAATGTGAGTGGGAAGTGTCCTGCACTTCTGAAAACTGTGGTATTTCTCAAGCTGTCTAAATCAGGTGCTTGGTTAGGCAGAAAGCATATTAAAGAAAGGGAATAACACTTCATATTCTGACAACTGTGTACATACTTTCAGCATATTTGGCCTGCTATCATGCATAGTTGGTGCTATTTTTCCTGTGGATAGCACAGGAACAGTTTTTACTCTTACGTAGTATTCAATGGTACAAACAGCTTCGCAGTTTCCCAGCTTTTTATTTTATCAGTGGCTTAGAGACAGTGCATGCATATATTAAGCTCAATTGTTAGGGAAAAAAAAAAAAACAAACCTGCAAACATGACAAGTTTCTTTGAATTTAGTTTATTTTGACTGTAGTTAGTTGATTTTCCATCTTCAGATTTGGAAAATAAAGACATCTCAATTTCTGTAAAAACTTGTATCTAAATGCTTTTATTCAGAAGAGTATTCCATAGCAGTTTTTACTGAATATCAGTGCTTGCTTAATATTCAATGTCAGAATAGTAATAATAGAATTAAATCACTAGTCTGAACTGAGTCATGCTCATGCAGTGACTTATAAAAATCTATTAGATCTTAAAAATCAATAATTTTAAATGAAGGAATTCTAGGTGACATCCCACCTGGAATTAATATCTAATTAAGTAAAAAAATATCAAAATGTAAACCCAAAACAAACCAGAAATACTTCTTCAATAACTTATACGTGTGTATTTTGTATTTCCAATTTTTTTTAAATTATATAGAAACTGTTATATAGTAGCTGCCACTTTCATTTCAGCCTCAGTTATAAAATTCATATTACACTGAGTTGCCATATAAAATATTGATTAACCACTCCTAAACATCTGATCCATCTTAAAAATCTTGTACTAAAATAAATTTTCTAATAGAAGTCTGACCCAGAAGTTCTCAAAAAAACCTGAAAAAGTTCTGATAGTTGTTTACAATATAAACAAGTAATTAAAAAAAAAATAAAATAAGCATTTACTTTTCTTTCCTGGTTTTGTATGCTCTTGTTTTGTTCTTGAAATGTTAAAACATTGTTTCCTACCCCTTCCTTAAACTACTTTCCTCTAACATGGCATTGCAGACCCGCTACACAACAACCATGTTCCTGACATACCACAAGTTTTCTCAGTTTGAAATGTGTCCTTTTTACATGAATAGTCCTTGGGGCAAGACCTGGGGCAAAATCACAGTTCAGTGAAATCTGTTCACCAATTGATCATGATGGAACGAGCATTTTGTAAAACAAGTTACTTTTGTAAGAGATATAATATTTTGTAGAGGTAGAATGCTATGAAAGCAGAAAAAAACTCAGCTACTGTAACCAACCAAGTATTTCCTTATTCATAGAAAAATAAAATAACTTTACAAGTAGATGTAGTAAGATCTTTGTAATAATGAGTGATTTCGTGACAGCCTGCAATAAAAAGCTCACTGGTCCGGAGATTCCTCTTCCGCTTAAGAGATTTCTTTTTTACTTATTTATTTTTGACTTTGAAGAAGGGCAATAATTATTTCTTTAAACAACTGAGTGCAGATTAAAATTAACACTGTATGTTTCAATTATTATCAGTTCATCAGGGCATCAAAAGAGTTGGTATCTTTTTAATTAAAATATTTTTATCAGATAACCTAAGCCTCTAAAGCTATATATTTGATTTTAATTAAAAAAAATTCTGGTTGTGATCATTGGTCAGAATTAATATACCAAATAAAATATGGGAAGAAAGGAGGTAAGGGGAGGTTATATAGTGTTACCTGATAAAAGGAGACAGTAATATTTAAAATGAGGTAAGTGTTACACCGATTTATGATGTATTTTATCTTCTAGAGAAACCCTAGTTTATCGTGGTGTCGTTCAGTTCGAAACGTCAGCTGTATATCTTTCTGCTTTTGAATGTAACTCTAGGTTGAAAGGAAAAGGTTTGCAGTGATGTGATGTATAAGCAGATCAAAAGCTTGGCATTTTTCTGGGATAATTCACTTTTATATTGAAATATTTTTGTTGTCACAAATACATAAATATTATAAATATCTTACAAATATATCGAAATAATATTAATTAATAACACTTAACATGCCTCTCATCTTCATTGTACTGTACAAACATCTATTAATCAGAAAGGATGAAAATGTTCCTTTTGTTTTATTCCCCACTCAAATTATCCTGTAAACATCCTCATCCTTAACGCACTAGAGCCAAGATTTGTATTGTTTCCTTCATTTTAAAAACAAAGAAAAAGATCTTTTTTCATAGTCTGTCTTCCATTGTACCCATAACATGTTTGTATGAGTCCTGCCAGTATAAAAGTAATTTAGTTTGTAAGAAAACAGAGATGCTTCTGTGTTGACCTCATAAATACAGTGCCCAAATAGCACCATATTGATAATGGATTTATTCTCAGTATATACCCCCATAAATTGTAAATCAGATTCTGCCTCTGTTGTTTATGTGTTTAAAAGCAGCATAATCCTAGTTATTCTGGTGCTCCAAAATCAACAACACCACCACAACAAAAACAAACAAACAAACAAACAAACAAAAAACTAAACCAAACCAAAAAACCCGGAATATAAATAAAAAGCTTCCAATACCCGAACAGCAGGGCAGAGAAAATCAGCCTCTGAATCACACCCAATCTAATCACTCACAAGCAATCTAGCAGCCAAGGACCAAACTAACCTGCTTGTTACAGCTGGCACACACAGAGTGGCAAACAGAGATGGCACTTGGCTTCAGCTGCATTCTGTGCATTAGATGAGAATGCTTTGACTTTTAAGGACAGTGTTGAACGTTGTATTTATTTATTTATTAAAAACTAAAATTGTAAGCTAACCAGGATACAAGAGTTGCTCTGGCTAAAGGAAGAAAGATGGCATAAATCTGATGATGAGCAGGATTTCTTTTCTTTCGAGGCTGCTGTTCCTACTGATTTCCAAATATTAAGAAATGACATTAATAAAATGTCAGTCCTCAGTGATGGCTCTCTAAGTATGTTGTTGGTTCCCAGCTCCTAGGGTTATACTAGTGGACCATTCATCATTATGAATCACATGAAAATAATGGATCTCAGTGCTTGAGGGTATTTATCCATCCCGTTTCTGTATGTGTACCCAAATATCCAATGCAGAATATAGTTCTAATTACATTTCATAGATTTAGTCATATATCATACTTCTAAGAATTTAATGAAGAAAAAACCGTTGTTTTCATTTGTATTCTCAGTGGGTTATTTTGCTCTGTGCAAGCTAATCCATTCCCCCATAGCACCATTGTATGTTCTCTTTTACAGCAATTTGTGGGATAATGTATAGTTGTAGTATAAGGATTATAGTTGCCTGACACAGTTGACAGCAGACTTTATTAAAAAAGTGCCAGCTTGAAGTCCCATGACCTTCCACTTTTTATCTTTAGAAAATAATTTTGGTCTAGCTTACAGTAGGTTTATTCACTATACCATTCATTTTTTATTTTTGTAGCTTGTTCCCAGAGCAAATGGAATAATAACTATTGTAATCTATAAACCATGAACATACATGCCTCATGAGAATTTAGTGTCTGGTTTGTATACTTTGGTGTCAACATCTTGAATGTAAGTAGAAGAAAAGAAATAATTACTAAACTAGAAGGATTATTTTTTAATATTATTACTTTAAGGAAAAAAAAAAAAAAGGCAACTTTTTCCAATTAAGGAAAAGAAGAAACTTGCATAAATCTTCCAGAGACCTCAGCTCACAATTTAAGCTCATTATGGCTGATAAGGAATTAATGGCTGTTGAGCACTCATATGTGTCCTGGGGATTTAAATAAGGATAATTCAGACATGTAGGACAGAAGGATTTAATTTATCCATATGCGATCACTTAGTTCCTCATCACATCAACTTGTTGGACCCACTGAGACCATTCCAAATCAGACAAACACAAAAGGAGGTTGACTTGAGGTTCTTTGGCTTTGGCCCACTGAAGACAGCAGTTCTTCAAGACATTTTCAGACCCTGTCTTGTCCAGACTCCCAGACACATCAAGAGTTTGGAATAAATTTAGAAGGCCACTCTTCCACTGAATGGCTCTCACATTGCTATCTGAATCATTTATGCACACACCCAGACAGATGTACATAGCTGGATGCACACAGATATAAAGCATGACGTCTTATTTAGGAAATTAAGTGTATGCTTTTCTGACTCCTTTACAGGATTCTAAAAAGGAAAAGAATAATTACATTCTTTCAAGTCTTCTCTGGACAAGAAAGATTCTTGAAAGACCCAGACCAGAGCAGTGACCTAATTCATTACTGATGATGAAACAGAACCATGTAGGTATCCCTTGATTCTTCCTTCAATGGCTCCCTGTCAGCAAAACATCTGTTTGTCTGCTGTTTGCTAAGTTGTCATCAAACCAGAAAATACAGAGACCTTTGCAATATTTGATGTTGGACTGGCAACAAGTTACAGTTTATTAAAAATAGTAAGAAGAGAAAACAATTATAAAATAAGTATTTGTACAGGAGCCCAATTACTATAACTTTCTCTTTCTTTCAGAGAGAAACCTTGTGCTTTTCTGAAACTCTAGTCTATCTTGATTAAATAAAAATGAAAAATAAAACAAATATCAGGGCCTCACTTTTTCCTTTTTCACCATCATACCGAGCTGACTCTGGACTTTTGTCTGCCAATGCACATGAAGTGGAAGTCTGCAGACAAACCCTTCTTTTGCTATCAGTAGCAGGGTGGAAGGTAAAGATGCAGGCCAAATTGCTCCTTCATAATTGGTTGGGGTCTATAAATTATAAGGCACTCCAAAATACCAAGAATGGTGAAAAGACACCATGAACCACCAAGGAACAGGAGCATTTACACCTGCACAATTCTGGAAGAGTTTTGATCTCACTCTTGCATTTTGCCATAGCATGCTCTTAATTGCATTGGTTTTAATATTAATTTATTCAGTATTACCCCAAACCAAACAAAGTACAAACCTCAGACATTTAGCACTATAGTAGCTGTTGTCAGTCCCAACACTTTATCGCCTGTGTTTTACAAACAGTGAACCCAGAGCACAGAGAAACTGCCATTTACCACCATCAAATGAGCAAGTAGGAGACCTAAAAATAAATTTCCTTCTCAAGGTTCCTATAATGAACTGCTAGGATTCTAGGTATGTATCTATATTTTTCCAGTCATGTACTGTGCCCTCAGAATCTGAGTGCAGAAAAGAGTCTTCGTCACTTACATCGATTTTATTTCCAAGAAAGAGAAACTTTGACTTGTTTGCTATGCTTCACTTGACATACTGCCTCCAGGGCAATGTGCAAAATGACCTTACACAACAGTTTACATTCATAATCCATCATTGCAGAGGGAAATCAAAACAACAGACTCTTTCCCGCTTCATTCGGAAGGACTGCTCTTGTTCTATGTTGTGTCCTCAGGAAAGAACCAGTGATGAAGTCAGATTAGAACTTAAAAAAACCCCACAAAACACCCCCTCCAAAAAAACCCTAGCCTTGGCAATGTGCATTTGCATATTATTTGCAAGAATCAAGTGGCTTAAAAAATTATTAAAATTATTTTTCCTCAAGGCTCAAAGGCCTTTTTAATGCCTGGTTATTAGGTAACAAAGCCTGCTGAAATATCTCCATTATCACATTTAGAACAGACTAAATATTAATATATGCACACATAATGCCCTTTCACATGTAAAAGTTACATTTTTTTCCCCGAAGATTGCATTTAATACATACTTCTTTTCCCTGCTGTCTCCTTTCTGTACCTATCAATATAATATAACAGGATTTGCAAAATAATATTATTACTTACCGGAACAGAGGAATTCACACCCTCTCTTAACTTCAAGCTGGTAATGAAAGCCTGCCTCATTCTACTTGTCAGTCCAAAAAAACCACCTGAACCCCAACCCATATTAACTCACCTCACAAAGTGAGTGAATAAACAAATATGACACAGCACGCTTAGCGATAAGAAGTCAGTGAATTGATAAAAGCTTTGAATCCTGAAGTAGTCTTACTATCACCAGATCTAAAACAGTTTTGTTAAACAGCTCCCCTTCTTTGGTAAGAGAAACAAGGATGGGAGCTTCGCAATAGCCTTCAGTGTTTCTTGATAAATAGTGAAAAAGCTCAGTGGAAATGTTCAACTTCTTCATGATTAAAAAATAAACCTTTAATGTAGTTTTTGTTTACTGAGTCATAAGTGCAGCTTTGGAAGTTGTTGCCAAAGAATCATTGGAACAGGCATCACTAAAGCAGTGTCAGCCAGCCAGCTCTTTGAAAATGATTCAGTTCCTCTAGTCTTATGACTAAAATAATATCCAGTGGCTCCAGCTCGAAGCCTGGTTAATACATCTGTCCGGAACACATAATTACTCGGTCATAACATTCCCCCGGCCACCAGCCAACAAACCAATCAGCATTTCTTCCTAACTCACTAGAATTTTTGCTGTGTCAAACTGTTTGATCTCTAGGTAGTAAAAATGCAAAAAATGGAAGGACACTGCACTGGAAGGTTTTAATTTAACATAGTTTCTCATGGAAATTAAATCTGAAAAGAAACATGTTTTTGTTGACATTGCTGAAGTTGAGATTTTCATTCTGCTTCAGGAATGATATTAGCTTACCTATCTTGCAGCTTTCTTATCTCTTCACCAGCTAACATTCTGCAGCATAGTCTTACTTTCATTAATTGCTTTCACAAAGAAATTCATATTTATGAGAAAATGAAATTATACCACCAAATTTAAAAGGCTGGTACACGTGCATCTTCCAAGGAACATGCTGCATATACTGTGTGTGGAACTGAAACTGAAAGAGATGAAACATTGTCTGGATTTACACAGATACTACTACCCATAGTCCTCTAAGCTTTATTTGGAAGAGTATATGTTTAATTTTCTGAAGCTAAATCTTGAGAACTCTGATGCAGAACCTGAGGCACTGGAATCAATAAAAGTTTTATATTGACTTCACTAGTACACATGATCAAGACAACTGTAGCGTCATACTTACTTCCCATGCATGTGCCAAAATCACAGGCAGGAAAGCATTCTATGACCATTTCAGAGTAATTCAGTCTTTTCTCTATACAGATATGGAATTTCTAAAATGAAAAAATAAATTGCCAAAATTTCTATAGTGAAGAACTTAAGTAACACCCTAAAATGTGCAACCTCAAAGAACCCACATAATTTCCAAGATCATGCCATCCTTATTGTTCAAGTGCTGTAGTTTTACAAAGTATCCTTTTTCACCATGTCTATAGACTGCCAAACACCCTTAGTTCATGGCTGATATTTAGAATTTCACAGAATCACAGAATCACCAAGGCTGGAAAAGACCTTTAAGATAATCATTCAAGGCACTACAGGAACACAAATAAAGAACAATGCACCTTCCTTGTCTAAAATGAATATTAGTTGCTTGTTCTGGCTAATATGTAACAATTTCCCTAACTTTCTTCACAAGAACCAGAGCAGATACAGATACATTGATTATGTCTAGGTTAGTGCATGGCTGAGGACAGAAAGGTGCCACTGTTCATCCTAAAGGGAAGACTGAAAGGAAGATGTAACTCTCACCTGCATTCTGTGAACAGGTTTTCTGTCCAGAGGAAAAAGGACAAAGAAGGAGGAGGAACTGAGAGAATCTCTCTTTCATAAGGAGCTAGGATGTGGTTGGAGTAGACTTGTAGAGAAACTCTGAAGCTCTCCTGATTTGTACTTTGCTGTTTATTATTTAGTGGTATCAAATCTCTCATATTTGATGCAAAACTGGAATTTAGTGCATCCATACAGCATATTCTGAATTTTTGGCTTACGACAATACAAAGATAAATACTTCGAAGGTCTGTGGATTTGTTTTATGAGTGTTAATAATAGTATCATCCATTTCAACACTGACATTTTGTGCAATTCGGTGTTAGAGAATCTGTGACAGAACTGCAAAATGGTTAATTATAACCCCAAAGAGTACCAAGGAATGATGGGGTTCTTGTCATGTATGCTAGTTTCTGCTTGAAAGCACCCTTATTTTCCTGAACCTAAACATTCAAACAATTATACTTAAATCAAAGTTAACACTTCACAACACTTGGAACAAAATAGGAAAACATTGTATAAATTTTATGCTCTAGAGGGTACTTAAATATTAAGGCTGATGGATTACATTTGGAAATGCCAGAATAATGTTGCCTGAATTCATGCAACCTACGCACATCAGTTGCTACTGTGCTGAATTACATTTATCCAGCTTTAATTCATGATCCTGCATTAGCTTTTCAACAGGATTTCTGTTTTATTTGACAAAAGCATACTAATGCTGCTTTGATTGTAAACTGAAGCACAACACAGAGGCATGTTATCCAAGCCTCGCTTTGAATACAAACCTATGAACTTCATGCTTTTATACCCACATTTCTCCCTCACACCCAGTTTAACAGAGTGCTTTGCAGATTTATTTTCATGCCACCTTACTATTAATACCCATGATATTACTGGTATTTTTATCTTAATAGAGAAACAAAATTTCAGATCAGGAGCAGTCATAAATTTGTGAGACCATCTTAACATATGTAGCACTGTAAAAATCTGGATTTTAATGACATAGACTCTGAAAAGCAGCACTGTACATTTTCAGCAGTAGACATGAAGGTTCAGTACCCCAGAAAAGTTAGACACAGATGTTTCAAATTAATTAATGTAAGAAATCATTAATGCAAAGCAAATATCTGAATGAGAGCACTAGCGTTTACATACTTGGCTGTCCCCTCCATCTATGGAAGTAAAAAACCCCATTAACGGGGATATCAAGGCAGCCTTCACCATGAACTTATTTTTTCCTGTCCCCTCTCTTTCCAATATCTGTGATGAGTAATGCACAGTTTCTACAGACAGTCACCTTAGCTACAACAGCCTCATCCACCATGAAGGAGTGCCACAGTGAAGTGGTGCCAGGCAGAATCACAGAACCAGCTCTGTGGCTTCAGTTTTCATCACTCTTCTTTCTACCACATCCATTTCTTTCTGAGTGGATTGAAAGAAAAGGGAGGAAGCATATCCTTCTTACCCCCTCTTCCTTAAAAAAAAATAAATCAAGATGTATTTTATCTTTAAGGAGGCAAAGACAAGTGCCCAGTCTCCGGACTTGGTTAAAGATACTGGGGATACTGTCATCTTATGTGCTTTAGGGCACAGGCACCTGAACATCAGGTTTCTCATTTGGAAAAGCCTACCGGTTTCCATGAGAGTATTCTCATGGCTGGGATTTTTGCTTAAAAATCTCTCCCTCATGGTAATATATTACATTTTAACTTTGGCATAAAATGCAGAAAGGTTGCATAGCTGTAGAGCTCAGCTTTACGAGACTGTACATGAGTAACTGGGTTTACTGTCATCATGCTTTCTGGTTGCTTAACTTCACATACACAATCTCAGACATTATTTTGGGCAAAGGAATTTGTACACAAGACAGAGACAAAAATAAGTATTAACTCTTGTTTACTGGCCCACACCTGATTTACATGCAGCACCTGCACCCTCAGAAACAGTTTGAAAAAAAGTACAGGAAACATCTAAGTAGTGGCCCTACCCATCAGCCAAATTCATTTTGGGAAACTACTGGTGTATGTTCCAGAAAACCAAAGATGTCTTTCTTGGAGCAGGACAAATTAACTTTTGCTTTTTTGCTACCCTACAGACACAATACTTTTTAACTGGAGCTCATTATCTCAAACAGCCTGCAGTTCTTTAGTTCTATAACAACACATAAACCTCCATTCAGACTCTTTGCTACAACAGCCAATATTGTTTGTATCTTGCATTTTAATAATTTAACTTAAAAGGATAGGAATAATCCAATTAGATTATTAATAATCCAAATGAGATTAAACACAAAGAGTTGTGTTTATAGTTATAGCTAGCCAGAACCTCATAGCATGATGTGGACAACATGTTAACTGGATTATTATTCCAAATATTTGAGTGCTTTCAGTAGAAGAGCAAATATTGCAACTCATTTAAGCTGCAGAGCAAGAACTATTTTAAAAGTACAATTTTGGCCTGCAGCAAGAGCGGCATGTAAATAAGGCTCTATTTTAGCAGGATCATGAGAACAGGTAGCTACTGTATAGGCAACAACGATATTTCCCAGCAAATTAATACATAACCTGAAACTATCAAATAATTACAATTTTTACATACACATAAAACTGTGAAGCCTATCCATAGAAAGACCAAACTGGGCACTTGAGAAGTCTGTTAATTTGGTTTAATTTTGAAATTGAAGAGCAGCCTAGAACAATCCAAAGAGGATTACTGTGGATTTTTTTCCCAGAATGGTTCTGCACAGGGGCACATTTGGGGAATGGCTGCTGTGCATAGTTGGTTTAGAATAGCTAGGTAGTTCTTGTTTGTTTGTTTGTTTATTTGGCTATTTTGTTCTGGTGAATTTCTTTGGTGCTTCTTTTGAATAATGCATTAGATTCTGTTGAAAGTTAAATACTTTCCTCACAATCTGGGAGGGGTTTTTGTTTGTTTCACTAATTTTTAAAATTAACTTGAAGAGACCCAATTTGAATTGTTAGGATCTGTATGAAGAGAATATTGTATGAACAGACACCACACATTAAAAGCTAAAATAAACAAAAAGAATGATCATTTCACCACCCCCACTACACCCCTTCCCTCTTTTTCTTACATTTGTAAGAGCTTCAGCATTATATAATCTTAATTTCTGGTCCTTGATCCTTTCTAGAGAGCTGGTACACTTGCCAGCATTCCCACTTCCTTGCTCTCCTTTCCCTAAGACCTGTATTCAAAATCAGAAGAGCATATTCCCATGATCATTTCTCCATGAGTCCTCTGGCCCATAGCTTTTCTACTCCTTATTCTTCTCTGCTTTGCTAGCATTAGGAAAATACATACTTGGCATTTCTAAATAAAATGTTAATTAAAATATATATTAATTGAAAAAAAAATTGTGAAAAAGAGCATCACATCCCACTTCAGCATGTTATTTAAAGAAGGGTAAAGGCTGACAAGCTTTCCTAACTTATTCCAAAAGTAAGGTTAGTATGGAAATGAAACAAAATTACAGCCAATTGGTCTATATACTTAAGATTTTATGTACCACCTCAACAATTGCTCTTCTAATTCTCATTTTTGTCCCCTAAATATGCCTTAGCCCCAATCACTTACATAGATGATGACTAGATACTATTTTATTTTTTTTCTGAAATCATTATTATTCCTTTCCCAGTATCATAAAACTCCGATAAAGCCACCTTGCCAAAACACGACCTAACCACAGGCACTAAGGTATCTGCTACCCTCTTCACCAGTAGAGGGGAGAGGCACCTAGAATCCAGTTTCCTCTCCAGAGATGTCTTTCTGTTGGCTAGGAAACTCAAAGTTAACATAACTAAGGTTAAATCAAGCTAGCATTGTCTCAGCTGAGGTTACTTTAATTTAGGGACTTCATTTCCATCCCTATGGGGAGATGGGGTGCATCCAGGCCAACTTCTGACAGAGAGCTACATTAGGGCATGACAGCTAGAGCAATCCCTGAGGCGTGGTGTGCTCTTTCCTCTGCTGCCACTCTTTCCAAAGGCAATATTTATCCTTCCACTCAGAAATGAAAATGAAAGCCAGTGTGTGACAGAATGTACAGTATGATGCAAAGCACTTCATGTCATAGCAAAAACAGCTTACAGACAGCATGCCAGTGATGATATCATTCATAGACAACAGTTAATTTGGAAACTGGAAAGGAAAAGCTAATATCTGTAGTGCTATGTGATTTTGTACTGAAAGGCCTTCATATAAATGCATACATGCACAGGAATGGAATTAAAAGCACTTAGTCTGGGGACTGAAAACACCAGAAAATGTACAGCTTGGAACAACCTTGCTTTGGTAAGTAGATAATTGTGATAAGTGATAATTGGCTTTATTCTTTAAGTCATTATTGAACATATATTCAGATTTCCTGATTTTTGCAGACTTTAGGAGCAAGCTGGATACTAACAGAGGGCTTTTTTTCTCCCTGAATGTGCATCTTTTCCAAATAATTTATCATGGTTTACATTGGTAAAAGAGAAATTCTTAAATTACTGTTAAATACACCTTTGACTGAGTCCAGGCTACAAAGTAAAGAGCCACTATGGATTCTGGATGAACTCTAAAGTGTTTCTTATAGTCATATATTCATCCCTACACCAAGACAATCCACTGGACTTCAGGGAGTGTGTATATATATATATTGCACTCTGTGTATATGGATGCTGTATACATTACCGCTTCCTTAAAATAACAAGCAGAGACTTGAAAAAAATGTAAAGAATAAAGATGAAAGACATAACTGTTTAGTTTCGAAATTAAACATAAATTGAGGTGGAATAAATTCTCATTATTTAGTTAGGGCCTGATCCAAGGCTCTTTAAAGTCAGTGGAAAGAACATCAACTGCACGAGGATTTAAATTGTGACAATACAGTTGGGTGCTTCGGAAAATTGTCTGGGAAAGCGGCACAAAAAAACCCAAAAAAAAACCTACTTACAAGTGGGGTGGGAAGGGGCTTCCTGGATTATCTTACACTATTTTTACCTGTGGGACAGTCTTGATCTCAGCTTACAAGGACATGCATCGCTTTATCACAGCTGTGCAAAAATGAAGCTTGCTAAAATTTTATGGCACTGGATCGGGTGTAAGAAAGGGCTAGAGCAGGAAATAAAATAACTTGGATAATATTTACAGCATGCTGTGACTAAGGGAGGACACCTGATAGCAGCAATGGCTGTGACCTCTGCTTGAGGCAGAGACACCATCTCAGCCTGTTCTGCAGCTTGGGCCAGTGATCCTCATATCTCAGATTTGGGATCACCACTGGTACATCACCAGCTACTCCAGGCCCATGCTGCTGACACTCGTGCAGAGTAAAGAAATTAACAATCCAAAGAGAAACACTTCTCAGGCTTTCCAGTGTTCTGTCCAGTATTGTCTAATATTTCCACTGAAACTAAGCCGTGTATCCAAAGTACAGGAAGATGATAAGGTTTTTCCTCCCTGTACAATCAGATTTGCTTTTCTGCCTTTTTGCTCTTATGTTTGTCTTTTGTGAGTTTTGAGCTAAAGGATTCTCTCTATTAACGAGTCCACCCATTATTCTGACTGGATATTAAGTAGTCATTAAATTTAGCAAATCACAAGACTGAAGTCTAAATATTACCTCTTGAGCACAGATACTATGTGGCCAAGTCACAGAATGCAAAGGCAGAGACTGGGAAAAGGAAGATCTCCCCACTGTTGGAGAAGAGCAGGTTCGAGACCATCTAAAGAACCTGAAAGTGCACAAGTCCTTGTGACCTGACAAGATCCATCCATGGCTCCTAAGGGAGCTGGCAGATGAAGTTGCAACGCTGCTTTCCATCACATTTGGAAAGTCATGGCAAAGTCTGCTGAAGTTCCCATTTACTGGAAAAGGGGAAACATAACCCCCGTTTTCAAAAAAGGAGGAAAAAAAGACCCAGGGACCTACAGGCCAGTCAGTTTCACTTCTGTGCCTGGTAAGATCATAGAGCAGATCATCCTGAAGACTCTGCTAAGGCATATGGAAAATGTGGAGGTGGTTGGTGGCAAGTAACATGGCTTCACCAAGGGCAAATCATGCCTGAAAAACTTGGTGGCCTTTTACAATGGAGTCACAGCAACAGTATGCAAGGGAAGAGCAACTGATGTCATCTATCTGGACTTGTGCAAAGTGTTCATCAATGTCTTGCATGACATCCTCATCTCAAAACTGGAAGGATATGGATTTGATGGATGGACCACTTGCTGGATAAGGAATTGGCATGATAGTCACACTCAGAGACCAGTGAACAATGGCTCAATGTCCAGATGGAGACCAGTGACAAGTGGTGTTCCTCAGGGGTTGGTACTGGGACCAGTGCTATTTAACATCTTTGTCAGCTACATGAGCAGCAGGATCGAGTACATCCTCAGCAAGTTTGCCAACGACACCAAGCTGTGTGGTGTGGTTGACATGCTGGAGGGAAAGGATGCCATCCAGAGGGACCTTGACAGGCTTGAGAGGTGGGCCCATGCCAACCTCATGAAGTTCAACAGGGCCAAGTGCAAGGTCCTGCACCAGGGTTGGGGTAATCCCAAGGACAAATACAGGCTGAGCAGAGAATGGATTGAGAACAGCCTTGAGGAGAAGGACCTGTGGGTGCTGGTCAATGAAAAGCTCAACGTGAACTGGCAATGTGCACTTGCATCCCAGAAAGCCAACCGTGTCCTTGGCTGTATCAAAAGAAGCATGGCCTGCAGGTCAAGGGAGGTAATTCTCCTTCTCTACTCCACACTTGTGAGACCTTACCTGGAGTACTGGTTCCAATTATGGAGCCCTCAACACAGGAAGGACACAGAGCTTTTGTACTGAGTCCAGAGGAGGGCTATGAAGGTGATCTGAGGGCTGGAGCACCTCTCCTATGAAGACAGGCAGGGAGAGTTGGGGCTACTCAGCCTGGAGAAGAGAGGGCTCCTAGGACACATTATAGTGGCCTTCCAGTACCTGAAGGGGGCCTATAGAAAAGCTGGGGAGGGACTTTTTACAAGGGCTGTAGTGACAGGACAAGGGGTAATTATTTTAAGTTGGAAGAAAGTAGATTTAGGTTAGGCATTAGGAAGAAATTTTAGTGTAAGGGTAGTGAGACACTGGAACAAGTTACCCAGGAGCTTGTGGGTGTCCCCTCCCTGGAAGTGTTCCAGGGCAAGTTGGATGGGGCTTTGAGCAACCTGGTCTAGTGGAAGGTTCCCTGCACATGCAGGGGGGTTGGAACTAGGCAATCTTAAAGGCCCCTTCCAACCCAAACCATTTTGTGATTCTATAATTTACACAGAACACACCTATAGACATTTTAATATATCAGAGGATACATAGCTTTCCATTTGAGATCCAGCAGAGATGAAATATGTGTTGCAAGGGTGTAACACACTTGAATATAAGTCTCCAAAAATCCACAAAATGATAGGATACGTACAGCTTTTCGTATACATTTTCCTGTTCCACATCTATAACAGTGTGAAAGTCAGTACCGAATACTGCTAATAGTATGACCCTCAAAGCTTTAATCTCATTCACTATTATATTATTTGCCTAATAACTATTGCAGGCTGTAGTTATGTTGCCTGCAGTAAACCAAAAACCACATAAAGTTTAGTGAGACTTTGTATAGTATGTAGCCTTGGTCCTATACTTCCATCAAGAGAAAGCATGATAAAAATAGCAATAGCAATTGAGAGACCACTGATTAGAAGAGTCTGGTTTTGTGTAATTGACACAGAAAATTAAATAATTAAACAATGAATAAGATTTAATTTCTTGTATAAAATTATGATACTGAACTTTTCCTGACCTGTTTTGATTGCAAGCAATCTAAGAAAAGGATAAAAGAAGGAATTTAGTGTTTGCTTGTAAAATCACTGGAAACAGAAACCTGAGCCAGCTAAAGTCTTCCAGTAAAAAAATTTCCTCACCCACACATTGCTACTGTTTAATTGTTTATTACCTTTGAAAAGGTAGTCCCAATAGTAACATTAAAATCTGGTTCTAAGCCAACCAATGCACACAAGGTAAAGCTGGAAAAGATCCAGTTCATTTACAGCATCACGTTTTGCAGTGTCAAAGCAGCAAGTGTTTTCTTTAGGTACAAAGACATCATAATATCTTGTTAAAATTAAATGTTGAAAATATAAACAGAGATTGTCTTTTTTCTTTTTTTCTTTTCTTTTTTTTTTTTTTTTTTAATAATGTTTAAGGTCATCATAGTGGAAACATCTTGCAATATATGGATAAAACTAAACAGACACAGTAATATTATTCTGGGAAACCTAACTCTTACCTTCAAGAGCCTGTGTCCATCCTGGCAAGCCAGTTGAGAAGTTCAGCTGCTTAAACTTCAGTAACCAAATTTAAAGAAAAACTTCCAAGAAAATAAGTCAGCAATGCAAAGCAGGTGTGGGGAAACTTCAGCTTTCACATAAAGAGCAATTTTCACAGGAAATGTAGGCTGTTTGACTGCCAATTCTATTTATGGCATCTTCAGGTTTCACCCTCCTCCATTTGTTATAGAAGTACCCAGAGCAGTATTTGGATGCTCAAATCAACTCCATGCCTTATTAGAATGTTGTAAAGGAGTCTCCTAGGAGACAGCTGTGACATTTCTCTCAGCTCTTGATCTCATAAATCTAGTTACAAACAGAGATGATGTTCACTGCTTCTGGTAACAATTTCTTCCCCAGAATACTAGTATCACCACCTGCATCATTTTCACTACAGTGCATCAGAGCATGGTGGCTTGTACTCTGTATGCAGAAAGCAACCTGTTCTTTGAATATCCATTTTGCTACCAAGTTCAACAATGTGTTAAGGAGTTCTCCATGTAACATTATGTTCTACAGTGTATTTAATTCAACATACATTCTGGCACATGTACCAGCTATGGCTTCAGTTATTCACATGGAGCTGCTCTATCCAGTTCTTCACTCTTCCCCACCTCCCTAGAGTAAATCCCAACACAATAACAAAACAAATGCACAATCAATCCACAACACCTTTTCCCTGAGTTGTTGGCTGGTGCATTCCTGGGAGGGCACAGTACCATCCCCCAAAGGTGACCATGACAAGTTTGGCCAGAGCAACTTGCCCAAATTCCAAGAGTAGAGCACAAAACCAGCATGTCCAAGTCTACAAAAAGCCACTCTCTACCCTGCAGCAGTGATCACCACTTGCATCTCATCCAGTGCCATGTGGGTCCGTGGCAAGCAATGTCTCCTATGTAGTCTCTGTGTCTCTAAAAAGTTATTACACATTCCTACGACAAGCGATGGGTCTATTATTATTTTATATCTAAAATTTCCCTTTTCTCTGCTTTATTAGCCTGTCACCTAGATTGCAGCCTGTGAAGGGAAAGAAAACATTCTTTTATATGAAGGCTAGCACAATTTTCTAATAATTACTAAATTACAAGGCAATGTTACATGTATTTTTAGGCTACATTATATTGTGTGAAAGAACTTTAATCTCTTCTTAATGGCATTACTAGAAACATAGTGGTACATGAAACTGAATGCAAATAGCTACAATTTTTAAAACCATATTGTTTTTAACCATGTCTTTCTGAATGATCTCGGACTGCTCTCCATATTGATGTATGGATAACACAGTTTAGCTGCTAAAGCCACAGACGAAACTGCTATACCACAAAGTGGATTAGCACAGGTTTTTATTTCCTGGCAGAGTGTGTTTGTTATGAAGTCTCCAATAAAATATTGTCTTTCACAATACTGTTTGAATGTGTGCTGCACGAGGCCAAGGATTTGCCCACTGCTGGAGCAGAATCCTGACGATCTTGCTTTCTTTCCTATCTTGCATATGCATAGAGGTGGAGGCTAATTTGGCCAGCAATTATTGGGTTTTATAGCTTCCTTCAGCACACCAGCAAATAATTCAGAGCAAAAAAAACCCCATAAAATTTCAGCTTTTGTTACAAGAATCCAATTTCCCTGTCTACAGGTACTAGAGAAAAAATAATCAGATTTCATACTACTGCAGTGTCATGCAGAGTGTGCCGTATCAGAATACAAACCCGTGAAAAGCAAGAAGACCAAAATGAACAACTTTCTTTGGATTTAAAGTGTAAAACCACTGTACTTTGTACACCCCAAGTAAACAAAGCACTGAAACAGAGTGCTTCAAGCATGTAGTGTTGCAGGTGAGGTGACATGCTCAAAGGTCAATGCATGAAGTGCTCCTGCATTTAGTTGGGTGAAGCCTGGGAGTTTGCTACACATATGGTAACAACCACAAAAGATGCTTTGAAATTGTGCTGAATTGTTTTATTTATGTATTTATACAGAGTTCCCTATATTTTCTTGCTTTTATTTGAACAATACACTGCTTTCTTATCTATGTGTAGCATGAACCAAAAATGCTGAACAGAGGATGAAATGGCAGAACTGAGTACTGAGACATGGAAAAATACAGTCTAATGCTTAGTTCTGCAAGATTTTTCAGTCCAATTTGATCCACAAAGCAACCAATGTCAGCAGTTTAGGAGGCCCAGAGTGCAATTCAAGTAATTGAAGCTACACATGAGCTTCAGGGTAATTGTGGTCTAAGGGCAAATACAATTTTCTGACACTGCATCTCTTGTGTAGAAGTTGTGTTTAACATCCTCACTTCCTTTAGGATGCAATGTGTCTTTGAAAACAGAGGAAAGTCTGTTTATTTATGTCACTGTAAATAATCTCACCCATTTCCTTAATTGTAATTTAATGGTGAATCATATTTTGGTATTAAATTCAAGCATTCTCTGCAAGGGAAGAAGAGCGGAGTACAGAAGAATTAATAGAGAGTGCCAAGCTGGAGGAAAACAATTTCAAATTATCTTTCTAGCTTAACTTAGAAAATCAAAAACATAGCTTGTGTCTGGATATCCTTAACACTATTAAGCAAAGATAGAAAAATTCCAAACAAAACCACGGGATATTAGAGACAGACTTTCCGAGATGCTTCCAAAGATGCATTTGCTAAGCTTGTACACACACTTCTTACCCAAAAGCTGTCATGTTCACACAGATCATGACAGTGCACACTCTACACATAGCAGAAAGTAATTTTTCATTTAAATCAACTAATGCACAAGCTAGAGCTCTGAAATGGCACGTTGGTGCATTTTTTTTTTCCTTTACAATAGAAAACATATAATTGAACCAGAAATAAGCTATAGAATTTTGTAATTAGTGCTTTTTACTTTTAATTACTAAAATTAATATATAGTTATTGCATCTTGTCTGGGTATGTCTCACAGAATAAAGAAATAATAGAGTTAAATGTTGGCCAGGGAAGTCAAATAGACTTCTCCAGTCTCATTAAAGTCAGGAGCAGTTCACCCATAGTCTTGATGCGGAAGAAGTAGTGTTCTGGAATAAGTATGCTGCACAGGATGACACAGAAACAGGATATCAAAAAAGATAAAAAGAAATTAAATCCTGAGTATGCTATTTTATAAAACAGCTCATAATGTTATTTATCTGTTTTGTTCATAAATGTAGAGCTTATTTTCAGAATTTGCAACATAAATTAGAATTATGGTTGAAGAGCTGTTAAGAAAGGAATCACCCTGAAATCACATGAGGGAGCAGACACAAAATTTGCTCCATCTACTTGCTTGTGTGGGGTCTTGGTTACTTTTCAGTAAATACATATTTTGGCAAATTGATCAAATAAATATTTATTTCCTGTAAACAGAAATTTATCTCTGGTTAAGACACTCTGTCCCCCTTTTTTTTGTTCTCCTTTAAAATCCTTTTTATTTGCCAAGATTAGGACTGGATTTAGTCCAGCCTTATGAGAATGCTTTAATGTTACTTATATTTGCAGGCAGTAATCACAAAAGATTTTCTGAACCCTTACCCACTGATCCCTAAGAAGTCTCAAGAGCAGCTTTTCCATGAGAGAGTCCAGTCGGCTGTACTTGCAGACCACTTTCTAATGTTTTTTAACCTTGTGTCATTTGGACTTCCCTCTCCAAACAGATACATTTCAATAAGTGGCTCATTAGCATTACACAGGAGAAGAATCCTTATTTTTTTCCTTTTAAAACCACCATATCCTTAGCTATCTATCTCTGGTGTTTGTATTGATATTACAGCCACTTCAGTAAATTGAAGCTCTTCCACAGATCTCTACTCCAAATCAGCGCCAGCCTCAATTCTTTGGCTGAAGCAAATGCCAGACATTGTTTATATAGTGGTAATCAACATGGTAAATTTAGAATATACCAGAATAAATTATGATAAATTTGCTGCCTCAGGATAAAGATAACATAAGGGTAGAGTCAGTGGTTATCTCTTAAAAAAGGGGAAATTGATGAACAGACATTTTTTTTTTCCTTCCAGGCTATCATAATAAATGTTTTTTTCCCCTCTGGAATTTGTAGAAAAAGAAGATGGGACATGTGGATCTCATGAACTCTGATGCTAAATACAGCTACAACTTTTGAAAGACTGTCTTCCCTATATTTCAAGTTGAACTCCATGTTCGTTCCTTAGTATTAAGTGATGTTTTCTTTCGTTTTTTCCCTTTGCCATCTCTGCAGAGGTCAGAAAGTAAACTGTGTGCCATCAGAGAGCAAGGCAGTACAGTACCCAAGGGGCCTCATAGCACTGATGCCTTTTTTCCCCCCACTTCAGCAGCATGAGTTGCTGTTCCCAGAAGGGGTTTCAGAATCATCAACTAGTGGAAAATAAATGGTGGTGTTGCTTTGGGGGGTTTTGGTGGATTTAAAAATTTGTGTTAGTTGCTTTGGCTTTTTGGTTTTGTGATTTAAAAAAAAAAAATCAAGAATATTTATTAAAAAATCTTTTCCTTGAGCCTGGGATTGCACTTCATTTTTGTTCTCAAACAATATTTGAGAACATTTTTTAGGAAAGTTAATTTACCTGGAGAATGAGTTTCCAGAAAATGCGCATTCTAAATGCAAACCATCTTTAAACTAGACTGACATTTCTCTCTCTCCATCAAACACTTGTGCTGTGGACCTGAACTGGACCCAGGCATTTTGCTGTGTGAAGAGGCATAACTCCTGAATTTGCCTTCTAAAATCTGTGGGAGGAAAATGACATGCTTTCACCCAACGTGCCAGTTTGGCAAAAGTTCTGAGGAATGAAGAAAATTAGGATCTTACTGAATTCTAATCCACCTCTGAAGCATGGCAGTCCTCCATAATAGATATTACCCATCTCTATCAGGACATTTTTGCAAGTAAAATACTGCAGGTAGAATCCACACACAGTGAGTGTGCAGTCAGCCCTTTATTAAACTAACAGGCAGGATTGCATTTCTTCTATTTCATTTTCCACATCTGCCTTTCAACTCCACCAAACTTTAAGTATGTGTTTAAGTAAAACAGGCTTTAATAGGATTTAAACACATGCTGTGCCTCACTGAAGAGGAAAGGGATTACTCATGTGCCCACCCACTTAAATTATGCGTTTTGCTGAATTGGAGACTTTATGTGCTACTACGTTAGTACTGAGAGAAGAAGTGAAGGTAGGACCCTGAAGCCTGATAACACTTTCTGTCATGCCTCTGAGTCATGGCAAGTCAGCACATCTTCATCTTCCTCTTGATACATCATGGGAGCAGAGAAAATCCCAAATGGAGCAGACGCATCCAGGCCAGGGAGGTACCCATCGGCCAAGGCACTTGTAAATGTGCTAAACCCAAAAGAAATGCACTAAAACTGTGCTGCCCACAGCAACCTGGGAGATAAACTTCACACTGTGAGCTGGTAAGACAAACATCTCAGAAACTGCTTTCACTAAAGATTTTACACCTCCAGAATGATAGCAGGTAAGTGAAATTCCACTACCATGTCGGGTTTTGTTAAATCAAGTCCTCTTAAAAAAAAAAATAAAATCTTTGCCAGCACTCATTGTGATACTGGTTACAGTACCAGGAGGTTTCTCGTGAAGACCTGAATGGGACCCCACCATTTTGCTGTGTAGAGAGACATACATAACTCCTGAACTTGCCTCATTTCATCCTGAAAGGCTGCAGTGGTAAGCATCTATATCCCTGCTAACCCAGACACTCAGAAAAAAACATTGTTTTTTGGCTGTTAGAGAGCAACTAGAAGCACTTTTCTGTACCTTGACTGTTTCAGTCTTTTCCCACATGCCTCATTCTCTTTTTTTTCTCACTCACTGCAGCCATATAAACGCCATAACATTTCAGAAAGATATTTACAGTCTCAGGCATCCAAGTGACCACTACTTCCTTGTGACCTTCTCACCCTATCAATTAGCTGCGGAGTTTTTCTTGTTATGTCCTTGCAGAAATTCTTCTTCAGCTTCTCTAGCTTAAACCTGGCCACTCCAATACTTGCAGTGGGAAAGTTTACATTTGTTTGGAGTGCACTGTGGGAGCAGTATACCAGTAACCTGGCACAAGTGTCCAACCCTGTAAATGACAGCTTAACCTGGCAGCACAGAATACTTGGGAAACTTAACACATTACTGAGCTGTAAAAATTACTTCAAATTTCCATCAACTCCTGCTTTTAACCAGACAAACTATGCAGTTGGCTGCTAACTAAAGTTAAGGGATGTGTACTTTTCATCACACTGAAACACAACAGATTAGTTTAAACATCCAGCCTGATAGTGGGGTTTTCTTGTGTTATTTGAGAAAGAAGCCTTACATTTGGAAGCTGTGTTTCCCGTTAAAATATTTTAAACCCTTCCCCAGCATTTAAATTCACTGAGCAAAATAAAACAATACACAGTCTGGAGTATGGTATAGATAAACCACTTTAGTGTTCTTTGAAGATGGTTATTGCATTAGCATAGGCAGGGTATTCAGCTGAAAAATTCATCTAAAGTCAAATGTTTGTGTCTACACCTAGCACACTTCTGCACATGTCTCTAAACAGCTATATTGATGGTATTTAAAATTGACATTGTGAGCTACTGCTGTTTCTTACAGGCTTTACTTTCCATCAGGAGTCACTGGAGATACTGTTTTTCCCAGGGACATCAGCTGAGCTCCTGTCCTGTGGTTGTCAAGCAAGCATGGAAGTAGAATGGGCAGGTAGCCTTGATCTACTCCCCATAGCTTACTGTCTCTTCCATCAGCTGTGTTCATTTTTCAGGGTGAAATCATTGTAACTGTTCATTCTGCAATTAGAAGTTTCATTGTGAATAAGCCCCACTCAGTTTGAAGGATGACCATTCACATTGTTTTCCTGTTTTATTTTACTGCTTGAAACGTGGCAGTGACTCAAAGTCTGAACTCAGCTTGGGGCTGCCTCATCCTAACTGAGGTAGATCCTTGTGTGAAAAGGCAGACAGAGAACTTGCAGTCTTTCAGGGGGATGTGCAGAGTACAAAAGCCAGGTAAGTGCTTTGCTCTTCCTAAATAGCCTCCATAAATAAGCACAAGACAGGAAAAAGAAGTGCTGCTGTGGAACCTGTTTTTTTATAGGTGGAAAACTGAGGCAGAAGACTATTTTTTAAATATCTCTTAGAGCACTTTAATAACTTTGAAAATCTGAGCCTAAATGAACTGGTCAAGCTTAAGCAGGCAGGCTGTGACCAAATGGGAAAATTAATGTATGTTTCCAAGTCATAACATACTGTTAGGCTCCTAGCAGTCCTCTATTTCCCAACCAATTTGAGCAATAAAAATATTCAGAGAAGCCTCTGATTGCAGGAAGTCCGAGTTCTTGTGATTCTGAAAAGACATACCAAACCTAAGGAAGTCATTCTCCAGGAAAGAGAGAGTTAACTCCATACACAGTACGGACAGAGTACATATCAAAGCTTTCACACTTTTTTCCATTCTGTAGTTTGCTCCATGCTTTAAAAATGTATTTAAACTGAATGACCATGTATGCAAAGGAAAACTTTACAAGCAGATAAGTCTTCTAGAGCTGAATGTCTGCCAAGACAAAACTGTGTGGTTTATTTTAAAAGGAGGAGTGGTTATCACTCAGAACACACCATTTCTGTTTGAGCAGTGGAGGCAAAATTAATGCTTACAATTTATACTTGTCATTAAAATAGAACTTTTGAGAAAGAAAATCTAATTTTTTAACCTATACTGAAACAAACAAACAAAGAAAAGCAACTTATATAGAGGAAAGTTTTTTAATTCAAGGAGAAGGATATTTTGAAAGACTGTTTAATAGAGAAATGAAACTCTGATACAAGGAGCTTTTATGTGCAGGTGTTACGTATTATAATCTGTATTACAGTACTGTATTGTCCACATGAGACCAGGTACAAAGAAGAACTTCTGGACTTTATTCAAGTTTGTGGGCTTAATTCTAATTTTATTTACAGCAAGTCTTACCTCCATAGACATTTGTACCTCCACTGGCTTCCATGAACCCTCATATTTTGGCATAAGTAAGAGGTATTGAGATGCTCACTCATTTCTATTTCAGTTCTTGGTTGTGAGTGGGCAAGGACAGAAGCTCAGAAAATTTATTTATATCTACCGCTACCAAGAAATAGTAATGAGAACTAAGAACCTCATATTTCTTACCATTAATCTCCACATACGTTTCCAAGATGAACATGAACTTCTCATTTTTTTGTGTAAGAGTAGAAGCAGGTTTTGCTTAAAAGTGGCATAAAAATGGATCAATTTAACAGAAATCAGAGAGAACTACAAAAAATCAAAACTTGGAAAAGACAGAATCATGTAAAACCCAGATAATGTGCTTTGAGCAACAACAACAATGCAAGCACATTTGTGTAGCTTCTCCTTCTCTAAGTAGTGTTTGTTACTAAGTTACTATAAGTTACTATATTTATGCCAAGTGGGGAGATCCTGGTAACTCAAAGAATTTGTTTACTCCATATAATAAGGAAACTTCACTTCATGCCTTTCTTCCTTATGTGTCTCAAACATTAAACAATTTGCATCACTGCCTCACTTGTCAGTAAACAAACTAATTTGCTCCAGATAACTGAAAATCTTTGGAGAACTCGAGCTAATGCACAGGAAATGGGAGGGAGGGCGCAGCCACTAGGTGGCAATAGAAACCCCTCAAATAAACTGCCATTACACACACTATTTATGCTATTCAGTAGCTATCAATTTCAGCTAAGAAAGTGTTGGATCAAAAAGAAGGAAAAAAATTTCTCATTGGTGATTAAATCTCCAAAGTTTTCAGTACAATTTTTTGTACAGTCAATAGGAAACCACTGATTTAGCATTGTATAAAGTTAACTTCTCTTATTTTTTTCACCCAAGATCTTTATTTAACTTGAAATTATTTTCTATTATTATTTCAGCATTATTGGAACATATTGTGGTAATTTCTGGTGTGTTTAATAAATCTAGCACTCTGCCATCACTACAGAAGTCAGATGGTTGAAATTATTACTGTTCTGAGTTTGGAAAGCATTAGCATATTTTAAAAAACTACTGCTGACTTAGCTTCTGATTGTGTTACACATTTTTGTTCTCCAGTTCTAAAATCTTGGTGACGTTTACAGAGGACTTAATAAGAAAATTTATATTCAAATTAGATCTTAAGTTACACATCCAAAAATATCTTAAATTAAGAGGTATTTTTTTCAAATTTAGCACAGGTATTTATATGCCGGGAAGTTCCTTATCTGTATATTTGCAACTTGCCACTATGCTGTAAATTTCACACTGTTCTTTTTCACAGCTTGTGAGTAACCAAAAGTAAAAATCACAACTTAACACACATACACATTGCTACAGAGTTAAGATTGTAGAGTTCAGATTGCATGAAGTTATGAGCATATATATTTGGGTTTCTATTTTCAAACCATGCATTTTTCAGCTTCAACATCTCTTTAATGGTGGTCTTGTATATAATATTTTTTGCTTGGTTTTGTTTGGACACCAAAACTTCCTGCAGTCAACTTCAACTTCTGAACATTGAGACTTTTACCCCCAGGCACCAGGTCTCCCCAAGTGCAGCTTTTGATTTGATAACAGCAACTGGTGCGAGTGATCTAGCCTACTTTTTTTTCCCCCACCCTGATTCAAGTGGTAGGGAGGCCTTCTGTGTATGCAGTGCCACAGGACAGTCCAGGAGGAAAGAAATTCAGAGGAGGCTGATCTGATTTCTTCTCCACATCTTCTTCTCCAACTCACTCATTCTCTCTGCTCGATCTCCCTCCGCTTGGCAGCAATGCAATCTTGAGTTTCCATTACCATCTTAATGCCCCAGGATGCCAGCTTTTCTCCAGGGGACTGCCATACAAGGAAGAGAAAGAATAATGAAACTGAAACTGAACATTAATTAAATTTTAAAGGAAAAAAGCGGAGAAGAACCTGTTCTTTTCGTACTCTGCATCTGTGCAGTTTTTGTAAAAAAATCTTAACAGAGAGCAAATTATCAGCAAAAAATGAAAAACAAAGGAAAAACTAAGCCTGCCAGGAGACATTCTCATAATTTGTTAGAGAGAAAGTTCATCGGAACAGAAATCCAAACACCCCGGTATGGAAAAATTTTGTGACAAATTCAGACACCAATTGTACCCAAATTTCACACATTAACTTTGTCTCTAAAAGGGGGTAAAGGAGAATAAATTAACAACTTATAAAAAAATTGAGTCCAAAGCTGGATTTTGAAAGCTCAGCCTGTTTTCTGTTTACATCATGTACTTGCCACAGAAATCTATCTTTTTCATTAACACTTTTCCCCACAGCTTTGAAATATTGACAAGCAATATTAAATTCTTAATAAAAAGAAATTTCATCACAGGCATGCACATGAACACTGACTGACATCTGCAGACTTTCCCTCAAAAATGTAACTAAAAATACATTTACAGAAAATCTGGTTTAAAATTTGAAGCCATGATTTTCCTATCTGCAAGGCACACAGGGTCACACAATTCATTTTAGTGAGGATTCTGAGGTGACATAATCACATAAGTTATAAATCTACTGACTGAGAACAAGACACTTGTCTTTACTTAAATAATAAAAAACTATAAGAGGATGTAGTAAACACAACTATAATATTTCAATCTCAAATAAAATCTGAAATGTTCAGGTTGTAACTCTTTTTTCTAGTATTTCTCTGTGTTCAGCATTAATCAACACACAGCATCCATGGATGGCTGTACTAATCAAGGCAAAAATTATTCAGCTAGGTTATGATACAAATGATGAATAGAGTAAGAAATAAAGCAAAGAGAAGGGATATTGTTTTAGTGCTAGGTTATCTGGAGAATGAGCAGCAAAAACCCACAAGATATAAAGATGGAGATGAAACAAATATTTTCTCAGATTTGCATCAATCAGTTTAAAAATACACATATTTGACAAGGAGATGAAAAGCCACACAGGAAGCTCTTATAGACTAGAGCTCGTTTAAGTCTTCAAGGAGGCTTGTAAATCCACTGAAAGTGTCACATATCAACAGGCTTTGTTTAGCCCATGCACCTCTCCTCTGTGTGGTAGCACATGGTAACAGGCCCTAAGGAAAGACAGGTTTTGGTTGTTAAACTGATGTATTCTAAGATAGTGTTAGAAGTCTGTTACAATTACACCAGATTCACACAAGTCATAATATCTTTGTACAACTCAAAGAAAAGAGCAAGATAATGCCAACTTTTTGTACTATCACCTCTTTTCAAAATGTTTCTTTGTAGAGCCCAGTGTCCCATTTGTTTCATTCACTTTTTTCTCTACTAGAACTCCGGGAGAAATTGGAGTAAAGGGAAATAAACTCAAGTAATTCTTCATGTCTCATATTTAACCATGGCCCCAGGAGGGTCTCACTGATGCTCAGACCTGACAGCAAGAGGCAGTGGCAGGAAAAAGGGCAAGAAATATAGAAGCAGAAGGAACAGCTGGTCTCCAGCTAGCATGCAAAGATGTTCCACTTGTGTAGGAATTGGAGTGATGTAAAGTGAGGAACCACCTTTCTTCTACAGGTAGGGATGGTGACCAAGTACTTGGAGAGTCCCAGCTAAATAAGTTTCTGTCACAGGAAAATTCTGAAGTGTTTATAGATCTGGCACATCTTCAACATATGATGTTTTCAATTTTTAACCAGGTTAAGGCATTTTCTGCTAGTCCAATGGGTGAGGAGCTTTAAAAGTTGTAGGAGACTTCAATGCTTGTCTCTTTTCTGAAGCAGAAAAAATACAAACAACATTTTGCTAAAGGAAAAGAGCCCACAGTAGGTAGGGTAGAGAGTGATACTAAAGTCTGAGCTCTGACCAGCTCAATGGAGAATGAAGAGCTCTGGTCTCTGTTGGAGCAGCAAAGCTCCAGTGTATTGATTTTGATTCCTCAAGCTAAGGCAGCTTCAGAGATCACCACCTCACCCACCCACCCACTTCTCTGCTTGGAAGTAAACCTTTCTCAAAGCAGAGCCCACCTCCTCAACTACTGCAACTCACAGACCATTGTGTTAATTAAAGGTAAAATCAATCTGATAACCAACCCCAGCACACACCTGCAGAGCTTGTCTGGCACCACCCTGAATTTCATATAAACCCCTTATGTACACTTTTCTTCCAAATGGGAAAGCTCAAATTCTGAGACCTCTCCTGTTAAGAAGGTTTGAAAGGTTTTGGTTTCTTCCCATTGAAGTCGGACAGTTGTGACAAGGTGGAATCATACCCACGAAGGAGGTGGTGTCATGACCTGAGTGGGGCAACCCAGGGAGATTCAGGTTGGACTCCCTTGCTTTCTAAGCTCCTTCTCAGAGAGGAGCCCAGGTGCAGCTGGATCCAACCTTAGTATCAGATCTGGCCCTTCCAGGAAGAGTGATTAAAATATCACAGTCCAAGGAAATGCTCGACTGTCCAATACCCTTTGATCAGACTAAGGTGAAACTTAAGGTCTGTATTTGAATATTAGTTTTACTTAAGGCTATAGAATTAATACGGATACTTAAATTACTATCTTAGGCTGCACGATCATAAAGGCTGACAATTAGATCACAAGAGTACAATACATACATGTTTAAGCTGCACAACCTGAGAAAAAATCATGGTTAGGCCTTGCTTTACTTAATGATGATATAAAGGTAGAGAGAGAGTAGGAGAAGAAAAGTTTAGAGAGATAGATAACAGAAAATCACCAATCCTGGATCTAGTGTTGGGCCAGGCAATGGGGGAGAGTTGTCAGAGAGGCTCCCGAAGCCCACCATTGCAGCCCCCTGTTTTATAGGCCTAGTTACCTTGTTTTGCAAGGATGATCAAGTGTGTTTGAGTCATAAGCCTGAGCTGCTGGAGCAGACCTCTGCCCCCTCAGCCCCTCGATCCTTATCTCAGTCGCTGTACATGCACTGAGGCTATCAGTGCAGTCTCCATCCTTTCAGGCAGGCCTTTTGGGATGCAAACAAGACTTTGTTCAGGGGCCACAATGGGGTTTCGACACCGGTTCCAGCAAGCATAGGTCCTGAGGGCTGGTCCCTCACAGGTGGGTACAGATGGGTTGCAACCAGCTCCCACAGAGCATTCTATCTATGCCACAGAACATCTAGCTGTGGTCCTCTTGCCATGCAGGCTTTTGCACCTCTTGAGGTTATCTTGGGAACGGTATCTCAGCTACTGTTAAAAGGGCTTGTTATTCACCTCTTTATACTCAGTATTTTAAAAAATTGCACATAACCTTTTATTATGTTTATTTAACAGTTTATTAATGTATTAAATCAGAAGCCTTTTCTCACCCAGAAAACATTTGGAGCATTTCTCTGTATATCTGTCCAAGCTTTTATTCTATTCTTCAGTGCTTGCCCAAATAAAGTTTAGGCTTTTTCTTGAATTAAATTACCTCCAATTCCTGCTCTTTTAATAAAATATGTTTATTTTCTGCTTTGACTTACGTGAAGAGCAATGGAATGGCAGCTTCCAAAAATTATATGAAGCTGGTTGTAAATAAAGACTATTTTCAGCTAAAAAGTTCAAGTACATTCCTCTGTTAAGTAATGCCTAACTAATACAGCTCTTTAAAGAGAAGAAATTAAAGGGCACAGTTGCAAGAGAGGAACAACTGAAGTATGTCAATGGTTTTCTGTTTTTGTTAGAGTGAGCAAGATTTGGGAATTTGTTAGAAGATCAAGTATGACAAAGAGAAAGTGCACGTGTAGGAAAAGAGACATTTAGAAATGGTTTGTGACCTGTTTTAGGTAACTTTTTAAGCCACTCACTGTGGGAGAGAAAAAAACCTAACATATACAGTATTCTTATCGTTTACTTTCCACAATGCATCCATTAGGAATGGTTCTGCATGACTGTAGGATTTCTTTGCTGAAATGTATTTTTATGGAATGTTTTGCAGGGCAGAAAACACTAAAAAACACCCTGCTCTAACACAGGTACTTTCCTTTGACCAGCTTTTCATAGTTCTGGTAGGTTTTGGCCTGATTTCCCATCACATACCAGTTTTGCATTTTGCACCTTCACAGACTTTGGTGCAGTCGGGTTTGATTTACGTCACTTAAGACCAAAGGTGGCTCCCTGGGTGAAATCCAGGCCATGTGGAATCCGGTGGCAAAGCTCCCATTGACTCTGACGGTGCTAAGATTTCATTCTTTCCTGTTTAAACAAAGGCTGACTCCCGCACCAGCTACACCTCATACTTGGGAGAAGCTCTAGCGCCAAATCAGCGATTTCACAACTGTTTCATAACCTAAAATAGGCTGAAATATTTCAAGACTGAAGGGAAGGAAGATAAATTATTTAAAGATATACCAAGTAAGTATGGGCTGAACTTTAGAAAGGTAACATTTATAGGCTAGCTGTATGGAAAAACATCCTGACTGTACATTAATCAATCCTGAATAGGGATATTAAACAAGGCCAACATTTTCAGACTCAGATGCCTAAAGTTCGGATGTAAATCCACAGTTAGGAATTCAGTTTTAAGACTACCTGGCTTGAAAAATATGGTTCTAATAAGAATTTATCTGTTCATGTTTTCTTGTGGACTTCACAAACTAAGAAAAAAATACTGATCTGACTGAATACCTTATCTGGTTTCAAAATTAATGCTGCAGGAGAACTCCTGTCATTTAACAACAGAACTTTCTCAGACAATAGAACAAGCGCAACCAAGTCTCTAAATATCTCTATCTCTAAATATCAACACACGTGCACCAAAACTCAGGATGTTGATAGGAAAATACTGCAGGGAAGATGGAAAAGAGAAGAACTGTATCCTCCTTAAAATTTTATTTTTAATCTTTGCTATATAAAGAAACATAGAACTTTAAAGCATTGTGTGGCTTCTCCGGAATTACGTGTCCTCATTCTTGAGAATAAATACTATTTTAGATCTCCTTTTTAAAACATATATTAAACATATTGCCATACTGCAATATATTAAAGGGATTTCCCATTTTAATAATAAAAATAACTCATATTAGTTTTAAAGTTTCAAGATATTAACATCAGATGGGAAACAGTTTAAAAGACAAGTGCTAAAAATAACCTTTAACATGTAGTGTACATTGATGTTTCAAAGATGAGTGAAAGTTACACTTGGCAAGGGTGTTGGATCCTTTCATACACTGCATATGTTTAGCTTTGGTATTTTCTTAACAAATGGTTAGTATTGGACCCTATGTCCCTGGAGGAAAGACATCATCCTGCAGTGACATGTTTCTATACAAACATACTCAAACCAAGGTCATCACTCACCTTCCTAAACCCTCAGCATGCAGGCCAACAACTTAATTTAGAGAGAGAAGTTGTATGAAGTGTGGGACTAGCAGATCCCAGGGTCCAGTCAAGGTCTGCCACTGAATTAAGGGAACAGATGGAGTGGCTCAAGCTAGCAGAGATTTTTTTTACTACTTCACCCATATATTTTCACATGCATCCCTAACTCATGCTTAACCCTTTCACATCTAGGGAGGCATGTAAACTGAAAGAAATGAACAGTGACTCACTTTGCTGTACTATGCACAAGGCCTGATACCCAGAAAGGCTGATGAATTAAAATTCCACTGCAGCTAAAGGCTCTGACCTTCCCATTATAATCTTCAGAAGAGCTTCCTGTGAACAAACCTGTGGACTCAGACTCTCTTCATCAGGCTTGTAAAGGAGATCTATGCAAGGTAGTTTAGGCATGATTTTGATTCCTCCCTTTTTATTCTTTGTGTTTGACAGGTAGGCATTTGAGTTCCTAAGCCCTGTGATACTGCATTTTGGAAGCCATTGGCTATCACTTCAAAATAGAATTATCAATCTGATTTTTTTTAAGTTTACCAGTTTTTCTAAATTATAGTATTTGTGCTCTGACAGAGCAAGCACTGAAACATTTAAACTACTAAAAAATATTTCTTATGTCCCAAAACAAGTGACTCTTACCATGAGGATGATATTACTCCACACAGTGATGGAAAATACACATATTTTAGATGTTTTATTTTTCTTAAATAGAGTTCTATGTTTCCCTTTAATACTAGATAAACCTAAAAATCAAAGTTACAATTTGTCAGTTCAATAAGGGTCAGTTATCTGGCTGAGTTCATGAGTTTTATATACTGACATTGAAAGATGGCAGACACACAGCAATCTCAATGGTTTCATCAGATACAATAGGAATTACCTCAGATTTACACTTTGGGTTTTTTGCTTGATCTTGGCATTTAGCATGTCATGGCTTCCCTGAAGACGATGAAGTTCTTTGTTCAGTGAATATTAGCAATACATAAACACTCTTTTTTTTCTTCTGTCAAGAGAGTGCAATCTTTCACAGCAAGAAACAATTCTAGAAATGGAGAATTCTGTTAATAAACAGGTAAAGATATCAGCCAGCTGTTACCTTTTTGCATTTCAGCCTTTCCATAGGGAAATCTAGTTGTATAAAATTGCAGTGTCTGATTGCATAGAAAAGGAGGGCTTACCAGCTCTTTCTTATATTCCTGTAACTTCTGCTACTGGTCACTGTTTCAGACTGGGGCTTTGATCTAATCCAGTATGATTATTCCTGTGTCCTGTAACTGTTTTCACAAATTAATGCCATAGCCTTTCCCCTTGCCATTTCTGTTGGGCACTCTGTTTAGCATTTTTATATAACATAGAATATTGTTATCTCAGAAATGTAATGTGCTAGTGTACATTATTGGAAATCAATGTTTGCATCTTTAGTTAGCTCTACGTACCTTAAAAATAGACACAATTTTATGCTATATCTTATTACTGATTGTCTAAAATTACTTCTTAGAATTACTCAGTAGTGGAAATTTGATGAGAAATCAGATTCAAGTCTATCCACTGCACATTATGGAAAATCAGCCATTTGCATTGGCAATGGTGAGATAACTCTATTTTCTTAATACTGCATGGCAAAATGTACACTAGTAAGGAGTTGTTTACCTTGCAGGAACAGTACTGCTTTGAAATGTGTTATCCACATGTAGTCCATTCTTGGACTGTACATGCTCCCTGTGCCTGAAGCTAGACACAAGCACTCGCAGGGTAAAAATGGACTCCATGTGGACAATTGCTCAAAGAAGAGAAGAAAGTAATTTAGCTTACAAAGTCAAGGAGCGAAAAATTAGGAAATGCCAAATTTACTGTTAGTGCAATGGTGACCTCAGTGGAGAAATCCATTATTTACTGTCACAGTGCAAAAAGTCTAATTCCCTTTCCCAAGTAAAAGAACATCTTCTATCTTCTAAATGTCTTCTTGCCAAGTGATGAAAATACATGCAGCTCAGACAGTGCCAGAAGTAGCATTCTGAAATTACTATTGCAAAGTCAAAGGAAATAGCTTGTATCCTGTGGGGGGAGGGGGATGAAGCCTCCAGAGTAACTTTCTCTCCCTTTCTCTTTAATTTATGTTGCCTTGATTTGCATTCTGTTGTTTTTTTCAGATGCATACAATTCATTTTATATGCTTTTTCCTTCCTTGCATTCTGCTTGCTAGCTAGATCATCTGGTGTATTCTCAACCACTTCGTAACAGGTTCTCTGGGAGGACAAGAAACTGGCCTCCCTTTACTCTAAATAGTACTGCCACACTGCTCTAGAGAGTGAAGTTTTTTTGCAGCTAGGATACAGTTTTTCCACATATGGCGTAATTTCTGCTGCTGCTTGGTAGTACCAGTATTTTCCCACCTCAACCTTTTATTCTTTTTTGTCAAAGATCTACCCAGTCTTTACTCCCTTTGCTTTGCTATTTTCCCTGTACTGTTTGCTAACTAAAATTTCATTTATTCATCTTTTCTTCTCCCTGTATTCAGTAGCCTCTTGGAAGTCTGATATTCTTTGTGTCAGCACCTGCACCAAGTAGTTAAACTGTGTTACTCATTTAATCCCTACCCACCATGGAATAGGCACCATGTGAAAACTGAAGTGAGTGGTAATATCTGCCTTGCTACAGTGGGTTCCACTTTACTGGCAAACTGGCTTATCTCATATTCACTTTATAATAAAATAGCACTGTCATATATACATAATAGAGAGAAATATTAATCACTTAAACTTCTTTCAAAGCAGAATAGTCTGAATTTTCTTGTAAGGGCAACAAGAACAAACATTCTTCATTTTGAAATGAATATTTAAAGATGGTTTAAGTGGCTAAGGCAAATCCGCAATACATCATAAAAACATTAAAAAATCTGAATTTTTTACTTTAGTAATTTATTTTCTTGGATTTTGAAAAGGGTTCTAACAACAGGGAGTATTTTTAGAAATGAACAATGCCCTCTTAATAGGTGGGCACAGCTGTCATTCTGTGTAGACATGGAAGTCCTAATCCCTTGTACCTATACTGTTGTGTAACTGGGGAAACTCATAGGCACAACAATTCACATGTATGAATCTATGGTTTATGCTCACAGTTAAGGTGGTCACATGAAAATGCTGGGTGCACAGTGGCATCTTAACTTGAACCAAGGAAGGACATGAGAGGAGAGCTTGAGCTCAAGACAGGCTGTTAGATCACCCCATCTAGTTAGATCATTCTTATTTCAAATGCATTACATTCATTACTAGCAACTCCTTCTGAATGGAGTACAACTCGAATTAAAGCAGCTTGTGCTTGGTTAAGGTATACTCACCAAAAAGGTGACTGGTTTTGGCTTAGAGACAGCAAGAGAGGGAACGAGTATAGAAGGGACCAGTTCATTTTATAGTTTTCTACTTGTCCCTGTTAGAAGCTCAACCTCATTTTTTTCTCACTTCAGCTTATACTCTCTGAAAAACATGGTGTATTTCTCTAATATGTAAAGGATTAAAATCGTTTTATGTCCATTTAGGAACTACTGTGATATAATTAAGATGCTTGTCAGTCTTCATTTTGGTTTTGTTTTGGTTTCGGTTTTAAATAATAAAGGTTAAATACTCATTGTAAGATATATTCTTTGTAATATTTTTATATGCCCATTTTTATTTGTCAATATCTTTTTTAAAAGTGGACAACAAGGCTTATTACAATATTCCAGTGTCAACATTGCCTCTGCACATAGCAAAACTGAGTAACCCATTTCACCACAAAGTTGTGCTGGGACTAAAGTTCATTTGGGTGCTTATTTTGATTCCCAAATCTTTTTCTGGAACTACTTTTCTCCAATACATACTGTCCTATCTGGAAATATGCCTTGTTTCTAGACTTTAAAACTTGTACATATCAGTTCATTTGCATTGTGTAAGAAAACCAGCTTGTACAGAGATGCTTAGCAACCCAGGTAATTTAGGACCTTTACTTGATTGCTTAACAACGATCTGACCATCAGCTTTTAATTGGGTAATAAAAGGCCTTTGTTGTCACCTTGTGAGACTGTCAGTGGATGAAACAGGGCAACTCTTAAGGTTAAAAAAAGGAAAAAGAAAGCAGAAGTTGTAGAAGATCTTATACTACTTATTGTCATTCGTGAGCAACTCACCAGAATGCACAGGACAACACTTTGATTTTTTTAATTTGTCATATTTCCCCAGTGCTCTTTGGGGATTGCTGAACAACTGAACACAGATCCAATCCTGAGATGATGTTGAATGTTCTCAGCTAATATCAGGACTCAGCTAACTAAAGGAGCAATGTTTTTCCCAGTTATGTCTTTAAAGTACATTTATTGTGCATCTTATACTCTGGCAGAAAAACCATTCCTAATCTGTTTTAAAACAAATAGATTGTGTACAGCTGTCCCTATATCCAGGGCAAAATGATGATTTAATGTTGATTAAGAGAGAAGGTCTTTGAAGTGAGTGAGGCAGGAGCCCATAGCATGTCTTTAGTGATCATTATCAGTCTTTCCCTGAAGGGTGACTTGGTGCCAAAAGCGCTTTCCCCAAACTGGCTGAGGTGGATTCAGGAACAAATGCTTTATAAATTTAAAAAGACCTTCTCATTTGCAGGCCTCTGATGTCTTATTCTTTTAGCTGCATTAATGTCTGAGAATAAGCAGATGCAGCCTTTTTCGCTGGTTAACTACAAAAAGGGGCAAGGTCCACTGCTACATGGCACCGTGGGCATTATTTATTCATCACAACAAGAGCAACTGAGCATGTGTCCTGCAGTAAAATCAAAGGAAAGTTGTTGGGTTTGTTTGTTTTCTTTTTTCATATGAACAGCTGCCTTAGCAAAAGAAAGAGCACATGGATTTAACTTTTTATAGCTGAACACTTTTGTGAATCATTATAGAAAAAGTACAGAAAAAGCAATCGAGTTCTCTCTCTTACTTGTTTGTCTCAGTTACCTGCCAAACGCCAGTCACAAGTCTTGTGTGCATACACAGACCTACACATAAACGTTGCATACTATATGCATGCACATGCTTACATTGCTGTCTGAAATTATATGAACAGTAAGTCAGTTGTATTTGCATCTGTCTGCCCATCTGTCCACGATCTGGTTAAAAAAAATCACGGTACCCGTGACAGATAAGAACAATTCTGTGCTGTTTCATACTAACAGTTGCAAAGAATGTAATTCTCATGGAGTTGAAGGGTTGATGGCAATGGAAAGGAAGTACTAGGGAAGCTGGATTTCTTTGGTTTACAATTACAATTTACCTTCATTTAGGAAAATGATGATTTTACTTCACAAAAAAACCCCAACAGCCTAACCATAGGTAATTTTCCTGGTGAACTTCTTTTAATCTCATCTAAGCAGTTTTACAAACATAAAACCCCATCATTACCCGTTTATTTCTTAGTGTTCTATAAATATTCACCATATACCTTATCTCTGAATAGTGCTTATCATCAAAGACTTCATACTTACTGTTTATAGTAACCCCATTACGGATATACTTTCTCAAATACATAGTATTAGGGAGATGCAAAAAATACAATGATTTTAAGCATACAATACTCTTCTGTAAGTATAACTGAGACACTTTTATTTCCACTGCTGAGAAAGGACGCTTTGCTGTTGACTTCAGGGGGAGGGTGGGGAAGGAAACTGGTCCTTTGATGAAGAAGGGTTTTGTATAATTGTCTGTAATTTAAAAATTATGTAAATGTTGTCCTGTGAGAACTGCCAGATTGACAATTCTGGGAATTTAAGTAGAGAGCAATAGTGTGGGTTTCTCAACATTGCTCTATTATTGTGTTGCAAATCATGCCAGGAGGGAGATATGTCTTAAATATACATAACCAAGTGCAGAAGAGCACTTCTAGGCCCATATTGTAAAATTTTAATTCTTCCTCAACCTCCTCCCTCCCATATAACCAAAACCAGACAAGTTTTTAGCTGAAAACATTTTGTTTAGGGGCATTTTCATGAAAAGTTGAAATAATAACTAATTTTTTCATAGAAAAATATTTTTTATATGAAACTTTCAGCTAGCCATATTAACTCCAGCCTCTACTTCCTGTAAACATAAACATTAATCTTGCTCTATCTTTTTTCTTTTAAATTTGGTTGATTTTGTAGCTTTAGTTCCCATTCTGTAGCAAAAAACACATCAAAACTTGGAAACATTTGCATATTAATATGATTTTCACATTACTTTTCAAAACAGCTCTTTTGCTAAGGTCTGAATATTTCATGATTAGGTAGAGTTAGGCATAGGTAATACCATGCAGTATCAAAGCATACTTTGCAGCAATCTCCTGTGAAACCCACAACTGTGAATCTGAAATCAAAATTTTTTGGTGGGAGCAGAATCACAATGAAAGGTCAGATCATTCTCCAAGGCTACTTAACCCTTGACCTTGTTAAAAATTATGAAGGCAACAATTAATCCTAATTGTAGAGTTTAGTTTTGTGCGATCCACATGATAAAATTTATTTAATTAAGTTTGTCTGATAAATTATGCCTAGATTTAGTTGCTGACTGATTAGCTAGTGTCTCTATCAGGGTGTCATTTTTAGATTTGATAAAGGGAATGATCAGTCTTAAATATTTATCATTCTGGTTGGCTATGGAATGACAGTCTGTAAACATGCCATTCAAAAGGGTTTTTTTTCCTGAATATTTTCTCAGCAAAATATCAGGACTTTTTTAACAATTCAGTGAAAACGTTGGTTTTGACATTTTCCATCACTTGCATGTTTCTCTTTTGTTCCAGAAGGCATAAAAATGAATGACTTGCAGGTTTGGGTTTGTTTCTTTTCAAAAAAATGTGACACTCTGCAAAACATCCACAATTTTGTGAAAATAATTTCAAAAGATGTAAGAACACCAGAGCAACTTAGTCTTCCCTCTTTATAGCTTGCTAGTAATTAAAGAAATTTCAAAAAGTTACCAAATTGCAGTTTCAGCATCAAGGATAGGAAAGTATCTTCTACAAGTCTGTTATAATTGGTGAAATATAACAGCAAGACATCAAACAAAAATGTTTCGAGACATAAAAATTGGAAATCTGCAAACCCTATGCAGTTTTGCCAAAAGACCCAATACTGCAAAAGCTGCCTTTCTTGTTTACTTGATCAGTTCTCTACCAGTTGTGGGCCTACTTATAGTAGTATACAAAATCAGTAGGTGTTTAGTGGATTGGATCCTTTGTGCCCAGATGTTTTTTTAAACCTATCTTGAGATTTCCCGTAGATGGTCATATATAATTAATTTATTTTAGTCTATTATTTTGTCTTCATGTCTGTGGCTGAGGAGCTTCCCATTCTGATTTCACATTTCTTGTCTTGCTTAAAAAAATCCTTTTCGCCTAGTGTTACAATTATTTAGTATTTCAATTCCTGAAGTATGTTTTGGGCTAAAAATCAGTCCTGTATTAAACCTACATGGTATGCAAATTAAAAATATTTACTTACAGAGTATTTCACAACAGTCAGAATAGTTTAATCACACACTGTTCACTTTATTTAAATGAAAGAAGACAATCTGTTCATGATTGAACTAAGAACAAACTGACAATTTTAGTCTTTAAGGAAAATATCCAAACAAACCATCCTAGATGGCATGGATAGCATCTTTGTGCTCTAAGCCTTCTGTCATTGTACTGTCCACTCTGAACACTATCCTGAAATGCAGAAAATATGTTAATATACTACCATCCACAAAGCAAAAAACACTACCCAAGTTCTTCAGAGATAATGTGGTTTCAAGATCCCTAGAACAGCCAACATTTAAAGGAATAAGGCTAATTAGATCAATTTATGGAAAAAAAATAATGCATGATCCATTCCTTAATAAACCCTTGGCCACCATAATAAGGCTGAAAACAAGGTCTCTCATAACCAGAATTTTTAATTAATTAAGAATTAACAGTGTGGAAAACTGTGACTTTCACCAGAGACTTCAGTTCCTTCCAGAGAAGGATGACACTCTGGATAATGGGCATGCACTTACACAGCAAAAATAGACATTGTTTCGAATCCTAAATAATTGGAATTAATGTGAGAGCACCATCAACACAAAACCCAAAAGCTGACATGATTGTACTTTTCTTGCAGAACTACACGGTGCAATCGAGAATTAAGTGTCAAAGGACAGTGTGAGCCTCCTGAGAGAGGTGGAGTGTAGAATTTCAAGAAAAATGGTCCCTCTTGTCCCATTCTCTATGTAAGTATTCTGACTCCATTTTCTCTTTTTTCTCACTTTTGCTGCTCATAGTGTCCTGAGGATATACTTTATTCACAGAATTTTAGTGGCGATTTTGCTGCAAAGTAGAAAATTGCCTCCAATATCTTGAGATATTATGCCAGTAACATACTTTACTATGTCTGTGTATTTAGAATAATAATAGATGTGGAAACTTAGAATGAAGTATATTGGTTACGAATCAGTTAAAGAAAATGAGCCAAAAATAACATCTGCACGAGCAAATCTGCACTGCTTAGCATACGGTTTTAATTTAAAAATATTTACTCCTAAATTTTGAGAGTTGTGAGAGGTTTTAGATGTGTGCTTCTCATTATAAAGATGCTGGCAGATAGTGTAGGCCAAATATTGGCTCTGGAGAAAACAAGGTTTAGAAAAGACCTAATATTAGGCCACATTGAACCACAGATTTTTTTGCAGCAGAAGTCTTCACTGAGTCGTAGCAGAATTCACTGCAACCATTTCATGTTAATAATTGAAACTTTCACTTGACGTTTTGTCAGATAAATAAATGTTCAGCTATGGTATTAGCTGGAACCTGGACATCATATAGTGATTAACTTGAGAGAAAACAGTTTAGTTATTTTGATAAGGTTTAACAAAATATTAAAAATTTGTCCTTTAAGTGCAGCTTTAAGTTTTTGAGGCTCTAGTTACTCACAATGGTATATAAGAATTACTCTTAATTTGCTTGACTGTGCCCACTCTTCCTAGAGGGGGCTTACTTCTAGAGGTCCAAAACGTTACAAGTAACACAGTTTGCACTCAAGTAGAGGGGAACGGAACAGTAAGGCAGAGCTTTCCACAGCAGAGGTATGGGAGGGACACCATGTATGAACATGCGACAGCACAGCTACATGCAGCTCTTAGCCCAGACCCTCAAACAGGAGGCTCTGCTGTAGGTTACAAGGATCAGCATTGAAAGGTTCACCCATCCTGTTGATGTCTCAACAAGAGTTCAGCTATTTACCATCTGTTGAGCTTCTTTCTATATCGAAGGATTTGGGCCCTTAAAATTCGTATGTGTATTTTCACAGTAGCCTCAGTCACTTCATGGTGGCAATGAAAATCATTAAGGGCACTCTTAGGTCTTCCAAGAGACTGAACCGAGCACCTGAGTCTGAAATATGTCTTATTAGATTTTTCTCTTAATTTAAATGGCTGTATTTAAGCCATGTTTAATTTAAAGATTCCTTTAAAATACCTAACATTTGCATGCCGGGTTGCAGCCTGCCTGAATCACTATCCTTTTACTTTCAAATGACTTTTTAATTGAAAAAGAAAATACAAGAGAAATAAAAACAAATTGACAATGCTATAAAAACATCTTTATGTGATCAGGTAGATTGAAATATTTCTACAATTAAACATTCCCAAGTGGGGTTTTTTTGTGATTTTCTTTTCTTTTTGTATTTAATTTTTCTGTAAACTGTTTGGATAAAAATTGTTTTTAATTGTCCAGTGATAAAAGCTGTCCAGGAACAGAAAAATCCACATCTGCTTCAATGGCAGACATATAAAACCTGTGTGACAAACACGATCATTAACAATCTGATTTTCTTATTGGGAGGGTTTAATGCTGTTGGGTGTAGTATTAAAATGTAGAATTTGATAGTGCGTCTTAAAATTTTAATGATGTGTTCATGAATATAAAACATGCTTCCACCAGTGACTTTATGGCTTCTCCTCTGCATAATTAGTGGTATCTTTTTTATGAGCTTACTGTTGTTGCCTTGATCCCATGAAAATGTGAAACCACTGTAATAATTTACACCATTCCAGAGCTTTAAAGATACAAGCTGGGATTTCTTCCCCATTTCTCTTTCCATATTCCCTTGTTTTTACCACCACAACATAACTTTAAATGGTTGGACAAGGAAAAAATATCAAGCACAATATTTAATTTTAGACATTTTTAGGCATTTCTCATAACACTGTATCTGTTGTCTCAGCTTAAATCTGTATTATTAGCTTCTGTTAGAGAATGAGACAACCTTCCTACCACAAAGCTGGTAAATTTAAGTGAATTTATTAATTGAGGAAGCTTGTTTAAAAATAGTCAATTAATCTGCATTTCTAGTGTGCACAATAAAATGTGACTAAATCCAAAATAATTTCCAGATTACAATGATTCTGTGATCACAATTGGCTATACTGCTGAACTGTCATTTATTGCACAGTCTCTCCCCGCTCTTCCTCCTCCAGACTTCAGAAAGCACTGGACCCACACAAATAAAATGCCATTTGATTCATGAGAGGAAACAAGGCATTTTGCTTAGAAATCTACACCAAATATTAGGCAAGAAGGACAGCAGTTGCTTCTTTGGTTTCACATCTGTGAATCAAGGCTGGTGCTGGTTAAAAAAAAAAAGGTAGGTTCTTGTGGCATTTAGCAAAGATTAATGATTAGTCTTCCTCCCCTCAAATAAGGTAGCGAGGGTGTGACCAATATTTGCAGCTACATATTCCAAATGAACACACATGCTCCTGGAGGTTACTCAAAAGCAGAAAAAAGTGTTGCCTATGCTTTGTACAAGGGCTATCCACAGCTTGAGTCTGAGTTGCTTTCCTTCAGAATTTAAACAAAATTAAAAAAGAAAGAATTTCCCACCATGCAGCAAAGACAGAGCGCTTCAGTTTTCTATCTAGAAGATGAAGTTTCTAGGAAGTTACGCAAATACTATTAGCAAAAAAAGTAAAAATGGATGTTGAAAATAGGCAAAGCATCTAGTGATGATTTGGTAACACTATTGACTATAGCACTTGAAATTAGCTGATTTTCTCACCAGTTAAACAGCATAATTTTGCTATTCATCTAGGGAGAAAACACGTAGAGGTTATCATCTTTGAGGGTTTTAAATGGAGACACATAGTTGTCATAGGTGCTGTCGCTGAAGTAGCATTTCCTGCAACACTTTCTATTATTCTCTGCGGTCATTCCTTTGATCAAGATACATTACATCTGGTGCACGAGAAGAAATGTCATCCAGCCAGAAACCTGGTCATGGAAAGAATTTGGGCACAAGGGATCTGGATACATCGCTCATGAGGTGGTGTAGCACTATAAGCATATGCAGTCAAAACAATCTGTCATTCAAAATCATGTTATTTTGGAATTTTCATTTCTAAAAAGAAAAAAATCCCACAAAATGTGATATTCTAAACTTCATCATGATTTGGGATGAAAATAAATATCGGTGTGTCAGAATGACTCAAGGGACTAAGGCTTCACTGTTCACTCAGTTCTAATGAAAACAAGGATTCAGGTCCTGCTTATCTCAGCTCTTCCCATTTGATAAACATCAAGCAGTTCTAGCAGAAAGATTGTTGCTCCTCACTGCCTTTCAAAGAATCTGCCACAGAAGGCCTTATCTCACACTTCTTTTGCTCCCTGCAGCAGAGTTGGTAGGTGGAACTCTGATTTAAATCAGCCTCTTTGCTATGGGGCTAACCAGTTAAAGAGTTAAATTAATCTCAGTATTTGGCTCTCAAAAACAGTTCCAGTTTTGCACTCCCTGTTTGAATTTTACTAGATTTTCTTCTGAAGAACATTTCTTTGTTGCTTACTTCAGTGGGAGGTTATCTCTTTCCTTTGAAGGTTATATTGTGACTGGCAGAGGGTCAGGAAACTTCAGTCACATTGGCCTGTTACGGAAATACTTTGAAAAATAAATGTGAAAGACAAATGCTAAGTAAAGAGACCCCTTAATCAGCAACAGTTCCATAAGACTCAAACCCAGTGAGGTATCCATGACTGTTTTGTTTACACAGTTTATTAATATAGACATTTGGGAGCAATGGGAGATTTTCTGTTGACTTTGATAGTCAAGCTTATGATGTATGAGAGGTTCACACTCTATTGGCAGGATGTTCACAAAACAATATTCTAAAAAACAAATAGACTATACAGCCACTGTCAAGATTGAATGTAGATTAGCAGACTTTTATCATTAGACAGTTCTGATGGATTTTCCTAAGTTTTCTCTCACATCCAGTCAGCTTGCTAAAAGTAATACTCTATTGCTGTATGCCAGAATCAACAAGATTAACACAGTGTTCTAAAACATTCTAAAATATTGCAATTTCTGTTTTCCTAATTTTATACTTCATTTTAATCTAAGCATATTGAAAAGAAATCTAAGACAAAAAATGTAAAGATTAAGTCAGTATATAACACAAAGTATATATACTTCTGCTTCAAAGCAGCTGAGGGGTGGACCTTGCACTTTCTTATGTATAGTTCCAAATGCACTTATAAGTGGAAAATTATTTTACTAGAGTTATGAATAATAACAAAGCTGGCTAGGAGCCTCTTCTTTCTCCGTAAGTTCACTTTACTCTCACTAGTAGCAAAGGAAGCTGTATGCAATCAGCAGAAGGGCACATATCCTTTGGATTTAAAGCTTGAGCTGTCCTCATTAGATTCAGTTGACCTTAATAGCTATGCATGCAGGGAGCCCAATTAGCAACTGGTTGTAACATACTGTACCATATGTGCTAGATCTACAAGGCACAAGTAGGAGCTTAAGGATGGAGTGTCAGGCTTAACTGTCATTTTTATAAAAAATAATTTCCTCTAGGCATTTTAAAAGAAAAATACTAACAAACAAACTAGAATAGTTCAGCCTTTATGGGAAATTAGAAGTTAAGCAATGGCTCGTGTACTTTTATTTCAGTAGGCCAGAACAATGTATAGTACTTCATACCTTTCCATATTCTGCACAGTCTCCCCATTGTTCCCCACTGCTACAGGGCACAGTCAGTCCAACTGTCCCTACCAGGAAATCTTCATTTGATTTGGTATTATAGGATATGATATGAGATATGAGATATGGTATTATGAACCCAAGACAGGAATTAAACCTCCACAAGCACAGATTTGTTCTCAAATTACAATTCATTCAACAAGGGGGAAGAAAAAAAAAAGCAAAGCAAAAAAAAAGCGCAGCAGTAATTTTCCCTTTCAATGACTGTTACATTTTCTTGTATTTGTTAACTGAACAATAGTTTTGGAAAATTATTCCTGTTGGAATTATTTCCGTTTCTTGTAGCTACTTTTCCATTTCACACTTTTAGTTAGTGCTATGTCTTATTTTTCTCACTGCACTCCACACTTTGGGGATTCTAGTTAGAGGAATAACACACTGGTGAAATATTGGCACTATCTACATGCGAAGTCACAGAAGTTTCTTTGCTTTAAATGTATCTTTAAGGACAAAAACTCAAGGAGACACTCTAACCTGCAGCTTCTGTTCAGAGAGCTGAGGTGTGTTGACCCAGGCAGGTTAGAGAGGGAGATTCCTGCAGTTGATTCCAGCCTCTGACACCTCCAAGTACTCAGCAACAGGTTTAGGTTTCATCCTAAATTTAATAGAGAAACATCCTGTTCCACAGCTCAGACTTTCAGTTTTTCCAGACCTGCAGAAAGGAATTTTTTAGGTCAAGCAAACTTTTGTAAGGGCCGGAAAGAAAGAAATAAATAAAAAGTTTAGTACCAGGACAGAGATTACCTATTTATGGTCAAAACCATGATTGTGCTAATTCTTACTCTGGTCCCCTTACCCTTTCCTGCTACTGAGTCAGCAGGTCATGAATGTTCATAAATGCACAACAACAGCAGAAGGGGATTGCTGGAGTGCAAATAGCTCCCTACCCACACCGCTCTGAATTTGGATGAGATCTACCTTATATGCATGCACAGAGGACAAGGGCAAGAAATTAAGTTTCTCATACAAAATGAATCTACTAAATTGGTTATATCTGCAAAAAGTTACACTGGCCAACTGGATTTTTCAGCACATACTAAGGCCTTTCAGAGAGCAAGAAAATTTTGGGCATTTAAATCAAAGATTCTGGCAGCACACAGAGGTTAAGGCAATACAAGGCTGTGGCTCCCTGCAGGAGTCATGGTGCAGTACTGGGGCCCCAAACCCAAAAAGCAGTCCTGGAAAGCCTGAATGGAGCCTGGCCTGCCAGCTGAAGATTTGCCCTAGGTCTGAAGGCAAGAGACATGGGAAGAAAGCAAATAAATAAAACTTTCAGCAGATGTAATCAGTCACCTTAAAGAATGCAATTGTCTTCTTGAGAAACTTGTGCTGGGCAAAAAATAACACAAGTTAAAAATCCAGTCCTGTACAAAATTAGAGGAACAAAGAGCCGTCTATAATTTATTTCTGATTGTTAGGTTGATTCTGGGTAGTGCATTGGGCTCGCAGTAGGAAGAAAGCAGAAGGATTTTGGTTATCTGAGAAAAACATGGTGGACATGTACGCTCCTCTTCTGTGTGATGCTTTATGAACAGATAGGAATAATGGGACATGGACACGGATTCCTAAAAGCAGCATGGTGACTAGACTCACTGTAAATTTGTTTCCCTTCTGACACTGCTTTTTTAACAATTGTTGCTAGGTCCCACAAAGAAATAGGTGAACAAATGATTGTAGGTAATTTGGCTCAAGGTTAATCAAAGTATGTTTGGAGTAATTTATGATGTTATTGCACAAAGCAGCTATATATACACAACCATATCCCTTTCAGATTTTTCCTGTTAATAAGGGGTTTGAATACCATCAAGTCATTTGAACTCTGTGAAACTCATATATAAAAAACTGTTCAGAACTGTACACACACTTTAAAGAGAAACTGAGGACTGGGGCAAGACTGTTTGCAATGCTTGTATTCCTGCTTTTTTTATTGATTGCTAATAAAAGAGGTATTAATAGTAGCATTTATGGTCCTCATCAGATTATGAGAGTCCCTTGCAAACTTAAAAACTTTCGTTTATATATAAAATATATATATTTATAGGAATACTGTCTCAGAGATCAGGGCAGGACTGGGGACCAACATTTCCTAAGTCTTCATGGGCAAATTTGGCTCCACAGCTCCAAACTGTGGTCAGGATTCTGCCTTCCAGTTGACATATCTACGGACTATTGCATTTTCCTGTTTCCCAAATAGCCTCAAGTTATTTCAGTTTGCTCGTGTTCTCTCTCTTAAGCAATTAGCAATTAAGCAATTATTCATGGAATAAGCTTTTTCAAACAAATGGTTTCAAAGCCAGTCTGCAGCTGAAGTGGGAAAAAGGGGAAGGTCAACCTACTCACAACCTAGTAGCATTATATTCCAGTCAGTTTTGGTTTAAAATTAATTTTCATTGTAGGTGTTTGCAAGGTTGGCCAAACCTAAATTCCAAGACATCAATAAAAAACAGAGCTCTTATTTTGAACATTATTTAAAGCCACAGAGAAAGCACTAGTTCCAAAACATATGTTAAAAATTGCAATTCATAACACACAACAACTGACAATTTCTATTAGTACCATAACTTTAGAGAGCATGGACATAAGCATTCAAATCTCGCTTGAAGACATATTTATCTTATTATTCATCCCCAAAGATTTTTCAATGCTAGTGATTCAGATCTTCCCCATAAGCAAGTAGACAATACTTCTCAAGAGGCATCCTTTGAAACCTTCACCATCTAAGTTCACCCCATCATTGTAAGAACCTGGATGAGTTTCTTCACTTGGGGAGAAAATATAGCCACTGACTGGCCTTTTAAAATTTCCAGATGTCTAGTGACATACTTCCCAATCTTGTCCTGTCACTTAACGTCTCTGCCTGAAAATCTAGGAAAAACAATCTAACATACAGGGAAATCTAAGACTGTATTTTGTTGATTGTTCAAACAGTGTAATGTATAAACATTATATAATAATATACATACACATATATAATAATATATATACACTATACTTGTACATATACAGACATACACACTCATATATACACACACTTTTGGAAAAGTGGCTGTTTAAGTAAGGCTGACTATACTTCTTTACTTTATTCTAGTTTTTCTCAAATAATTGAAATAAGCAATTTAAATCATTGTCACCGACATTTTAAAAGGATACAATTAGGAGGAATGACCCCAGCACTTGTTGATCAGCATAAGGCATTGAAGTCTTCTATATTTCACAATATGGTTAAAAAATATGTGGAGAAAACAATGTATTTGTTTCTCAATTTTCTAAGTGACTGATGCTCAGAAGACAAATTGTAATAGGATTTGATTTCATGTTATTCACAAAATTATCTATCTTACCATTCATCTAAGTAGGTTAAAGTGGACTAGCCTCCTGATTTGCATAAGAAGATATAGTAAGCTGATTTAAAGAAACTGTACTTAACTCAGCTGTCTTAACATCATGGAACAAATTCTCCATCAGTTATACACATGCAATTTTTATCAGTTTCTGAGGAAGCATATGGCTCTAAGCACAGCCCTCATATTTTAGTTGTGCCAAACTGTGCCAAACACACAGGCACACAGACACACAGACACACACAGTCCTGTCCCTTCCTTTAGTTCAAAGCTAGGAATTACATAGCTCAGAGATTTCAAACACTTTCCTGCTCTGACTCAGAGCAAACAATTGGAATAGCATTTTTTCATCAATGTGAATTCCAAACAAAAGCTGGACTTGACTTGATTAAAATATTTTTGTAAGATTTTTATTCTTTTTATAAAGAATATATTATTTATTCTTTCAATATTGCTATTTGTCCTAAAATGAGGATAAATAATAATAAATAAACAACTCAGACACATTGTCTATTTCCCCCCTTTTGTGTGTGTTTTAATTGACATAGATTGAAGCTGATAATTTCTGTGTTTTTTATTTAGATGACTTAGCATTTCCTTCCAAAGAAGCTTCATAAAAAATCTCCTGATCAACTGTAACTCCTACATTGGATCAAGTGGAAAACTCAGACCTGAGCTTTTTTTACGTGAGAAGAACTGAAGGCAGTTTCTCTGTCAGTGCTGGGAACAGAGAAGTGTTTAGAGGGCAGAGCAGCGGCACAATGCAGTGGCTGGAGCAGGGAAGCCTGTAGTCTGCATTCTCTTCCTTATTCTGCCCCTGAACTGACACATAATCCTCAGCAGATTGCATTGTTTTAATGTCTAGGGGTCAGATCTGGATGCTACAAGTGTTTTACTGAATAAAGCATGCCTATTGTGCACATAACCTGCCCTGGAAAAACTATTCTGCTGCCAGTGTAATTTATTGCAGTCTTTCACAGTTCAAGAGTGTGGTTCCCAGGGACTTTACCTCTTTCTGTACTCTGAAAAAAATTACCCAGGCAGAAATTAGTACTGCACATATAACTGAAGTTTCCTCTCTTCAAGCATGACAGGAACTTGGAGATGCATTTGTGAATTGTGTTATCTGTGCTGCTGCATAATTATTATCATGTTTCTCAGCAGCACCAGAATACAAGTGGCTGATTTTCCAAAGTGACGATCATTGTTTCTTGCTGTCGGCTCTGATGTGAGGAGTGAGTGAGCAGTGTTCTAGGAAGCCAGGCTGCTCAAACATGCTACTGTAAGAGACAGCAATATATAGCAGCTTTTGTTGTGCATGGACCTCTCTAATAAAATCCTAACTGACTGAGGATGGAGACTGTGGGGATGGTTTTCCTGCTTTTTCATTGTTAGTGAGACCTTCAGATCAGTTAAGCTTATTTTATGTTGTGTTGGTGGTTCTTATCCTTTTGAGGAAATATAGGCTTGAGCAACAGAATCTAGGCTCTTCCACACCTCTTAAAATACAGCATTGAGAGAAGTTTCCAGTAAAGGAATGAGTGTTGTCAACTAGTTAGCACAAGTCTTTGGAAAAATCCCTGAACTCGGTACAGGCAGAATAATTACACACAAATGCATTCGGGAATCCTATGGAAAATATAATCCAGTGACCTGGCATGGTTACAGCACAATTTAGCAAGTATGTTAGAACAAATTACTCCTTTTAACCATAAGCCATTCTGTTTCACGCTTTTAATGAAGGCCTGTGCCACACACTAGAATACTTCTCACCTCATTACTACTCATAAAAAGCAATGATCCATTCAAAGGCTTCTCATATCTCCCATATGAGATGTAAAAGACCCCACTCTTTCTCAATCTGGCACAAAAGAGGAGAATGGCTTCTTTCTTCAGCCTTTGATGCTGATCATTAGGCTGTTTACTAGATAAAAGAACTGAAAAATTTATCTGTCTAACTTCACTGCTGTCGTGTGTTAGCGTTCTGACTCCCAGCCCCAGCTCCCCATTTATAAATGTAAACCTCTTGTTGCTGTTTAGGGAAGGGAAAGGGTTTCAAGATTTCCCATGAGCAATTATTTTACTCTATCTCTCTGTGTGTATACACATATATTTAAATCTAAAAATATAGTAGAAAGAGAAAAAAAGAGTGAAGAGAAAGAGAAGCAAAGTAAAATAAACTATGAGCTGAATAAAAATTAATGAGACGTGCGGTCTGATAAGCAAGTTTAAAAAATAATCAGGCCTTAATTCAAGCTATGTATTGCACAGACACATGCACACATACCACACACACACTGCATATAGTTGTGTGTACTTAAAAATACAAGGGCAAGGCTGCTGCAAACAGCATTTTTTCAAGAAGGAATGTTCTTATTTGTTAGTAGTAAGCCCATATCTATTGTTTTATTTTTGCTTTTTCTTGAAATAGTTCAGCAAAGGACTTGGACTCTGGTAGCAATTTTAATATTTCAGTATGTCTTAACAAACCACTTTAAAACAGATTCTGCATTGCTTACTCCAGCACCAGGATGGCAAGCGACCAGCTCGCAGGCATCGCAGTCAATGACATGAGGTGGCATAAGAGCTTCTCTGCCAGCCTGCTGGGCTTTAAAACACCCCTTGAAATGAACAGGCAATGCCTAGAGGAGAGTTGGCATATACCAGCAGGATTCACAGGTGTGCTGTTCTGGTTCTGCCAGTGGAAACTACCCTAATTCTAATCTGTCACCACAATTGCTTGTTTAATTACCCTCCAGTTCAGTCCTGATCAGGACCTGGGATGCTTTACAAGTTTTAGATTAGTAAGGCTCTTCTTATTTTTAGTATGTCCGCTGAACCAAACCAGAACTACAAGCTTTCAGGTGCCATAAAGCAAATGTGAAACACTGAAATACCTTACGGCTTGACAAGGTGGAACGTGTCTCTAGCCGTATGGTGTAGCCATAACCAGGTATGTTGTGCATCTTACTGAGGCACATAGAAGTAAAAGGGTTCCTTTCCACCAGCCAGGGAGGATCTAGAAACATAGAAAACTAAGACCTGACATTCGCGTGGAGGCAAGCAGTTTGTTTAACCTAGTATCCTGCTTCAGCCAACAGTGTGTGATGCATCAAAAAAACATGTAAGCTACCCCATAATCACCCAAAGCAATGCCCTGAGTAATAACCTGTCTGTAGGAAAGGTTTCCCTCATAATCTCAAGCAGTTAGCTATGCCAGGAAGCTTGAGTATTTTAAATCCCCTGTATCTTATCCTAGGTAAGTATGGATGTTTTATTATCTGTATAATGCCTAATCATATTTAAGTTCTGGACAGCCTACCTTCAAAGTGTTGCAGCAGCATTAACTGATCATCCCTTAAAAGGGGAGGTGGGTAAGTATGCTGCTGCCATCTCTCCCTTTTCTTAAATATACAAAAAGTAAAGTATGGAGTGCCTTAATCTGTGCCCAAAGCCAAACAATAACTGAATATAAAAAAAGGAGTTGAAATACTGGAGTTTATGATTCATAGCCCTTCACACACGCAACAGGCCGTGAGGTTCCCATGCATATTGTTCATGTTTAACCAGGAAATGTGAGGACAATATTTTCTTTATTATTTTCTGCTTGTCAACAACTTTAAATTACTTTATTAAAAAGTAACATTTGTTAATGTCCAGACTACAACATCCTGGCATCTTTCTCTAGAGGTATCCCAGACAAACTAAACCTGTGATGACTCTTCACAATTTTGGTGTAGGCAGCATTAAAAAATCCACAGCAAATCATTACAGGGTGATTAAACAGGTACTGCTTTTTGTTGCATTTCTGTTCAGTGACTGTCACAAAAGGGCCCCTGGATGCTCAGAAGTCTGTAAAGTACAACAGTACAAAAATAAGCATGGAAAAGAAAAAGAATCCACTTTAAGTTTTTAACAGATCTGTTTAACTCTTATTTCTTCAACTCTCTCTCAGAAGAGAGCATTCAATCACCTATTGCAAAACTGTGATTATATCAAGCACCAAGAAACACTTAAGCCATAGTGCTGCTAAATTAAATCGGTATTCTCCAGGCACTTATTCAGAAACATGAATATTGGCTTTAAATATCTTGAACACTGTTTAGCTGCAGTAAAGAAGTGGCAACATGCTAGGAAGATCAGAAAAAAAACCCCTTTTTCCAGTGGATGACCTCTGGAGTAATAACTGCAGCACTGTTTTATTTGGAAGCTTAAATCAATCCACACGTACCTGGTTAGAGACATATATCTTGAAAAAAGGATCCTACCAGTGTGAGTAGTGAAGGGCCAGATGAAGACAGTATTGGCAGTAAACATGTTGACAATGTTATTCAAACTTCTCAATATCCTCCTGCATGCATAAATTTGACTCTTGTTTATAAATACCAGTTAGATATAATTTACAGCTCCTGTTAACCTGTTGATTGTAAAATCTGTCCAAAAACATCAGAGAACAATTTAATCTGCCATAAATGCTTCTTGATACCAAACACAGTCATAACATTTACATCAGCATTTGAAAATCTATATTTATTTCATCATCTGGTAGTAAGAATGACAAAGACAAACAGCATAAGCTTGCACTTTTTCCAATCATAATTGTCATTCACTGCTAAAAGAAAAAAAATCCCCCAAAGCCAGTACAACTCTTGGCCAATGCTCCTCTCTTCTTTTTCTATCTTTTAGGCTGCAATAAATTGTTAGATCAGGGTAGGCTGATGAAAAATGTTTAGGAAAAAAAAATAAAATCAAAAATTCCTTTTGAACTTTATAATAACTCAGCTGTATAGGATCCTGAAAACAAGAACTTTTCATACTTGTTGCTTCAAAAACAGTACATTTAGATTTCAGCTTATCTTTTTCACAGCTGACATGTGTATATTATTTTGTAACAAAGAAACCTGTCAGCTGTATTGGACTGTTTATTACTTTGACAACTTGATTTTGACTTTTTCTGCATGATTTGCCAAGATTAGCTTTTATTTACAGGGTTTTATGTTCTGAGATGAGGTGAAAGCAAGAACAGCAAATATATCTTTTCCTCTGACATCCTCAATAATTTTACCTGGTAAAATGTTTGGTTACATAGAGCTGCAGTAAAAATGCATGATTAGTACACTCCCCTGTGGATTATGAACAGAAAGCATGTGTTGGGCTTACACACAGCCTCTGATTTACTCACAGTCACATATAAAGGTATTTGGTCTGTCTCTCCAGTGTCTGTAGAGCCCTTTTCTCATTAAAGAAGACAGATAACAACAGATAATGTGAGTCTGGTCTGCAAAATACAGATCTGGCTTTTGAAACAAACATATTGACAAATGTACTCAAAGACAACTTTTGAAAATGTTCTTGCAAGAGGTAAATATGCCGTTTACTTGAGACCCTTGTAATACAAACTTTCTCAGTGATGGATTTTGTAGTATCAGATAAAAGTATGAGCAGAAATAGTTCTGTAATCAATTTTCAGGATAATGGGTTTGAGGTTCCATGCAAGGCACAAAATCAGAATTCACTCTATAACCCTGAGCATAAAGTAGATTTTAATAAGGGCTTCAGATTCCATAAAAATACACAAATTAAGAGTTAACAACCAAAATGACTACGTCATAACTATTCAATTAACCCTATCCTATGGCAGTGTAAATTGCAGATTTTTATAATTTATTTTGTTATTTTAAAGCATATATGCCCAAACTATTTTTTTTTTCATCCGATTCCTGTCCTTCAAAAAGCTGCTCACTCTTAGCACACAGCAGAAGGAAAAGCATCATAACTTTAACAAACACAGCTCCTCCTGAATTGCTCCTTTTAGCAATTTTCATCATTTTGGTGGATTTCTTTTGGTCTTTGAACTTCCCAGCTTGGCATAGAGCCGGGACCTTTTCGAGAAAAGCCTGTGTGTTGCAGGAGGGGACGTGAGTGCCTCAGTAGATGGCACCCTTCTCTCTGACTCGGAGGGGAACTAGCACTCAGCCCTGCTGCTCCTGCGGTTGCTCATCAGCTCCAGGCATGAGAGCTCCAGGCATGAGAACTCCAGGCATGAGAAAATAACCCGCAAACCACATAAGCAAGGTTATTGTGACTTTTCAGCAACGGGTTGTTCCTATGGCTGGTGCTCAAGGCATGTCCCACAGGTGATGTGCAAGCACTGTGAGAAATTCTGACAAAGTCCATGAAGAGTTGTAGAGGTCAGTGGGACTGCTCACAGGGAGGGAAGTTAATCACAAGGATAAGTCCTTTGGCTCCTCTGGGGCAGAAAGTTATCTAATTATGGCTATAAAGCATGCAGCACACAGCTTAGTACAACATATATACTGCAATCAGGATTTAGGCCTTATTATAGAACTGTATTTAAGCCTTATTATAGAGTTATATATTACATCTCTAACATTTATTATATATTAGAGTTATACCGCTCTGCTCTTTAAGGACTACTCAATTCTGCAGATTGAAGAAGATGCAAATACATCAGGTTTTTTGCTGCCTCTGCCTGAATCATTAAGGGAGTTAGGGTTTGCTAATGATCAAAGGAAATCTTCTGCTAATCACTGGATTACTGAAGATTTGAAACTAGAATCTCTTTAAGGAAAAATATTTTTTGAAATAAAATAGATGTGCAATTTGTTATCATTTGTTCCTGCCGGTTTTATTGCACTCTATATGTACCAATCACAGGGTGGGTTTTTTTATCTGAGACACCATATAGCTGATGCCTTCCTGACGGAGGTGTATAAAGTGATCAATAGCTTTTGATCATCTGGTTTTAGTAATAAGTGCCACAACAGGTTATATGCAAGGTGAGCACATTTTCAAAATAAAGAAGGGGCACTTTTGTGGCAGTATTTTCTACAGTCATGAAATACTCTAGTGCTTTGTATTCTGGCTTCTCTCTTTGATCTGCTCTGCCTGGGTCAGAATACCTTCACCTGCAGCACATCAAAGAAAGCCTGAGCAACGCCTCTTCCTCCTGAACCTCTTCTCCTTCACTTCCCTCTGGCGTGTGGTGCTGGGAATCACAAAAAGAAGGGAAATTAAGGGATGCCTCCCCCTCTAGGCCACATGTCCTCCAATCTCAAGTGCAGAATTTTATGCCTTGATCAAACAGGACCACCAGGTCAACAGGTTCACATTGCAGGGCTGTCACTCAACAGGTTATGATGGGTTTTGGACAGTCGGTGCCAAGGAACAGAGCTGCTCCCTGTGCTCAAGGTTCTGCATCATTACCAATGTCATGATGGACTTCAAAGCAATTGAATTAGGTGGGACCACTCACATGCAACAAATAAGGTGCATGATGCGATTGATGGGAAACAGGAATATAGCAAACACATAATGTCTATGCAAAGATACAGCAACACAGGGCAAAAAGAAGGGATGGAGACAGGGGTTTGCCATCATTAACAAAGCAACCCTCAAGCAAGAAGTTCATTGTGTGAATGAAATTGTGAAACTTAAAATTTTAATCAATTTGAAAGAGCTGATCTTAAGAACCCAGCACTATGTCAATGGAATAGACTGATACCTGGTTAGTTTAGGAAAAAGGGGAAAAAAAGAAAAATGTAATAAATAAAATACTCTGATTTTTTCCAATGAAATGATAAAACAAACAAAGTGACCATAAATATTTTCTAATAGAAACATTCTAGCAGAAGTCAAATACAGTATGGGAAGGAGAGGGGTATACAAAAATCTTCAAACAAAAGAGATTTTATTTTAATGAGTAGTACAAGTAAAATGTCTAGAAAACAATAGATTTTATATAAAATATCCTTTCTGGAAAATATGTTAAATAATATATTAAAATATTATTAAAACAATCACACAGACATTTTTCAATATTCGCTATTTTAACTGTGAAATAGGATGAAAGTTTATTCAAACTGAAAAAAAAGAAAAAGAAAAAGAAAAAAACAGTACTGTGGTGCTTCTGATCTGTGAAAACCATAGAAAATGTTGTAAAATTACTTTAAAATGGCTTTGCTTCAGTCAGTTATCAGATAACTTGACTGCTGGTGATAGATACCAGGTATGTCTTGCTGACATTTCCCCGGCTTCAAGGGAGCATCTGTGTGATATGGGAACACAGGGCAGATGTGAATTCTGGGCCAGCAGTGAAGCAGTTAACCATGAGAGAGAGGAACTGTCACACGAATGGGAACTGTCAAAAGAGGAGCATGAGAAGAAATGGACCTTGCTTTAGCTCATCTAGTGGCGAAGGCAGGCTTTTTTTATGTTGGCAGTTTATTGCATTTCTGGGCATCATTTGCAAAGCATCCACCAATAGTAGTGTTCAAAGAATTTATAAGCAATGTTTCATTTGTATAAATCATATAAAACACTGGTTTAAAGTTACTTTTGTCTTTCTTGTACTCTAAATTTCAAACTTCAGAATACATTTAGATTTTAGGAATCCTTCCAGTTTTATATGCATTGAAATCACTGGACCAAACTTTACTCCTCTTTGTACTGGTGTAGATACTGGGAAGCTCCACTGTAGCCAAAATCACAATTTGGCACACCCTAGATCAGGAGCCATTTGGTCTAAATTGATGCTGTGAGATTAAGTCTCATTAAGCTTGTAGCTTTGAAACAGCTTTCAGGAATACAGAAACTGCAAGTATAGAAGTGAGATTGCATGCTTCTTAGTGATATAAAAGCTACTCCCAGATGTTTTCTTTTAAAAAATAATGTGGATATCTGTGGTCTGTGAGTCTCAGACTCACTTAAAAGTCAGTGGATCAGGCAGGTAGTACTTGAGCTGCTATTGTTAATTTTTGCAAAGCTGATAGTTCAGCCTCTTCTTTTCCTGAACAGCTTTATTCTGGTTCCAATGTCCCTTTTTCTGCAAGGCATGGAGGAGGTAGAGCTGTTTCCATGTCTGCTCTGAAATACGTTGAAAATCAAACTATGTTCTGAAGTTTATCTGAAAAATGAGCTAGATAAAATACTTGCAAATATTTGGAACTGTATCTACACTTGTACTGTAGAAGTCCCTAGGACTCACCAGTTCAACAGTAACTTTTTTCTCTAAGCTAAGAATTGTTCCTTTTCTCTAGGAGTAATTTCTGAGGACGTAAATGGCAAAGTTTCTTAGCATAAGTTTAATAAACAATATTGTTACCTCTGTGGAAAATGTACCACTGACATGAAATTTAATTTCTATGTAAGAAATAATATTTATACCAAGGTATGAATGGATTATTTTGACTCTAAGTAAAAACCTAGTAAGAGAGAGATAGAGAGAGAAAGGATGTTCTATAATGATAATTCAAAAACATTTCTACAGCAGTAACAAATCTCTTTTTCACTTATTTCCTATCCTGAAATGCAAAGTTTACTGTTCCATTTGCTTCTTACAGTTAAAGAAATATTTCAGCTGTTCTAATCATACCACTTTGAAGCCCTAGGAATATCTGGCTTACCACCAGTACTGATATGCTTTTCCTAAGTGTTACAGAGATAGCAGATCTCTGAACATTCTTAAATTGGATATGCAAGCCTAATACTAGGGAATATTCCTTACTTATATGTACTCAATTAGAATTTATTGGACACAACTGGAAATTGTGAGATAACTTGTGATTTTGTTGTTTCCTTAGAACTGTAAAACTCCACAAGTTTCTGTTATAGAAATGCTGTGCTTATTGCACCAAGCAGCCAGCACATAAAATGCTTGAGCATTACACAGAAGAAAGATGCAATCCAGAACACCACCCTGCCAGGAAAGTTTGTCTCACCTTGGTCCATAGTTATGCTCCTTCTTGTTCTATTTGATCTAATTGGTTTTGCAATTCTAGGTCTCCTGTGGCCCAAGGTGTCTTGGAAATTACCAGGCTGTTCTCCAGGCAAAAGGAAGATGGGAGCTTGAACCTTTGCAGGCTTGGGATGGATAGAAGTCCAGGTCTGCCTCTCAGCAGATGCTTTAACCACTCAGCTGAAGCTAATAAAAGGGTTTGGACACTTTCTTTGACCCTTGCTTAAGGTGGTTAAATTTTCTACACTTAAATGATTTGCAACTAAGGATACGAAATAACATCTTCCAGAAGCTGAAATGCAAGACATTTCTTGGGCATTTCCCATTGCCTGGCTCCAGAACTGGCTTAGTTTGCTCTGAGCAGTTATGGCCATACCAAAATCCTTTCATGAACTTGGAATGAGGAACCTACTTCTCACATCTTTCGAGCTGCTCACAGATTTTATATACTGCATGGCGACACAGTTCTTTTGGAAGTATAATCATGAGCTCTTTCCTTGATGCATATCAGCTGAAGCTCCAGGGGATAGTTGTGCCACTTTAAGGACTCAAGGGGACCTGAACACACTTGTGAAGTCTGCATTTGGTTTCTTCGGAGAGAAAGCCTCAAAGATTATTTTTGAAGTTCCTCTTGGCTGGTGACCAGCATGTCACCAAGCAATTAAAGTCTTGCTGTGTAATTTTCACATGCTAAAATAATCAGTCTAGTTCAATGGTGCTGCAACAATTCAGACACTTCGATCCTAGTCTTCAGAGCTTGAGAAACCTTAGCTCGTATTGCTTCACTTTGGACTCCAGGTTTTGTCCTCTGACTGACAGAAAGAGGCAAGCAGGGGCTTGCTCCTTTTCCACTCTCAGCTACTCATGAGTGCAGAGACTACCTTTGATTCCCGATGTGAGTCTACTGCTGCCGTTGTGTATAATACAATAAACTGTTTACATAGCAGCCTTTTGTTACAGGTTTTAAATCTTCTCAGGCTGCCAGTGTGAGGTGGAGGCTGCCAGCTGGCAGACAGAGAGGTGCTTGTGCTTCAACTGTTGGAGGTAATTAACAGCCCAAACTGTCAGAAGGTGACAGCTGGCAGAAAGTTCCTGCCCTGGGGTCACAGCTGGATTCCGGCAACTAGTTCCTTGATTTACCAGTAAAATTAATAACATAAGTAATATCGGTATTAAATTATCAAACAAGCGGGACTGGGCTCAAGTTGTATTTTCTACCCGCAAACCAACTGGCAAAGAAAATTAGTATTAATTATTTAAAGCAAATAATTAAGCTTAACTCACTTTTGGAGAAGAAAAACAATCCCCCCAAACCTGGTCCACTAAAAATTTGGTGGCCATAAATATTTGGATGGTTGCAGACCATAATACTGTTGGTTCACACTTCCTGAAATTGTAGAAAATTAAGATAATATCTAGTATTAGTAATCTGGACTTGGGTTATTAGCCACAAATTTTAATGTAAGTGCTATACTCAAAACGTCACGTTAGATTTAAATTTGCTGCAAATAACTCGTTATTAATAGAAATATAGAAATTGTTAATATTGCTGAAATAATTACATACTTAATTTTAAATATATTACTAATTCATTAGAGCATTGAAGCATGGACTTAGCCACAACTTTAACCAAGAGCATAAATACAGTGGAGTCAGCAAGGCATAAATGGTCCTTTTTTAAACTGAAGGACACGATATTGGTTCTCAGCACTTTCAGTTCATGAGAGTGAAAATGCTACATGTTTGGTCAGCTGCATATCAGGACATGCTAGTATCTGTGGATCTTTGTCCTTTGAAATTATAGTATCTGATGACAAGAACACTCCCAATACAGTTAATGCTCATATGTCTTGCAATATACTTCCCAAAGGAGTTTCATTTCATAATGTTAAATATATTATTTTGTAACTTTGAGGTTCTTCAGGATGGACCAAAGAACTTCCTGTTTGAGCTGGACGTGAAAGGCAACAGATCTAATGCTCACTCAGGGCTCCTCCTTCTCTGCTCCTCAGTGGTCTGCTCCATGTGTGTCTGTGCAAGAATTCCTGACTCTATCAGATCTCCAGGAGTCTTTAAGGAAAACAGATTAGAGAGGTTTACAGTTTTTGCTCTACATAACCTCTGGTATTTTTTAAAAAGTGACAAATGTCACAAGAACATCTCATAGAAGTTATATTTGATAATATGTATTCTTAATTTTCTCTGTTTAATGAGCTCTTACCCAATGTGCCAGAGTTTTAGCCTTGGGGAAAAAAGATGGTAGAGCAACAGAAACCCAAGGCCACAGACCGTTGCATGATAAAGAAACCAAAACAAAGTTATTTTAAAAAAATACTATAGAATCAATCTAAATTCAAGAACAGGGGCTTTAGCAATTATTTTCTTGATAACAATGCTTATTGGCCAAGAAGGTATGCTTTTTGCAGAAAACAATTCCTTACATTTTGACCCGCCTGATATAGTGAAAAGTCTTTTTATATCAGCATGTCTTTTCTCTTTATGATATCCTGGAGCTGTCTTCATCTTCTGTGGTGGTGTAAATTGGCTTCTGGGAAGCTACAATGATTGATGTTAGTTGAACATTTGTCTGAGAAGGTAATTTGTAAAGAACTCACAGTCACAGGAAATAAAAATTGTTCAGCTGTGTATTGGCTCTTGCAGTGGTTTATTCTTTGATCCCAGGAAACTTTAAGATATTTTCCTATATCCTTGAATGATAATGAGCAAAGCAGCACAGCGATATTTTCCTATGTGCCTTCATAACACACACATTTGACAACCAATTTCTAGTTGTGCTGTCCCTTTTTTAAAAAAATTGATGTGTGAATAATGAGATTAATTAGGCTCTTCCTGTTTATGTAGTGCTTTGATATGCAAGATAAAGACGTAATACTAATAAGTAAAGTTCTCAAAATTACAAGCATTCTAAGTAGTGGCAGGAAATCAGAAACAAGTAGTAACTTCAGAAGGGACAAGTACTGCTGACAGTGCACATTAGAACAGACAAAAAGAGAAGCTAAGCACTGCTTTAAGTTGCTGTTATATAACTGTATCTTAACTGTGAATCTGTTGTGCCCTGGAGTCCTGCCACCTTCCCTGTCCAGACCGACAGGTACAACAGCTCACCCTTTGCTGGTGCATGTCTCCCGGTCTTATTCTAGTCTGAAGTCAGGCCACTGCCAATGCTCACGTCTCAATCCAAAAATGGGGATAGGCACCCAGATTACAGCATTCAAGGTATCTATAGAAAGCTACTGAACATGTGTTGGAATCTAGCTGAACACATATGCTCCATGGATGGCTATCCACCCTGACTCTGAGAGTTTCCTGAAAAGCACTCCACACTTCTCTTAACTTCCAGGAGCATGTGGAACAGAGAAGGATTTTGTGATATTTGAGTGTATTGCCCTTTTTCAGAAAATACTCATTTGTGTGGATCAGCCTTGAATTTTTAGGGCCACTGAAAGATCACTCTTGGAAGTTTCACTGGCATTTATGACTGTGCCGTGTTTTAATACAATTTTTTAAAGACCTGATTTCACATCCTTTTAACTTAATGGGAGATTTTGCATTTACAGCAACAGGAACAAGACCAAACCCTAAGGGAATGTCAACCAGCCAAAAGAAAAATTCCATCTGGGTAATGTTTGCTTAAAAATAAGTTCTCAGCCCATGTGTCCATGTCCAACTTTGTAACTCAGCCTGTGCAGCTTTCAAGGAGAAAAATTATGAAAAGATGGAAGTAAAGTAAGGATTTGAAAATTCAATTTGAAATATATATATATATATATATATATATATACACATTTATAGATGACAATAAATTACACAGAGCAATACTTAGAAAATCTGAATTGACAGTAATTTTCATTCAGATGGAGAAAGAAGCTCCACCTTGTGAGTGCAGTCTCCAGTCCACACCGGAGCCTTTACAGAGAAACACAGAGTAATACACTGATAGTAATAGGAGAGATAATCTTGCAAGTGAGGTCAAAGACAATAGAAAGGGCTTCTTCAAATACACTGCAGATAATACTAACACTAGAGGTAATATAGGCCCACTGCTGAATGAGGTGAGTGCCCCGGTGACAGAGGATAGAAAGAAGGCAGAGATACTGAATGCCTTCTTTGCCTCTGTCTTTACTCCTGCAGTCTCTCCCCAGGAGCCCCAGATCCCTATAGCCCCAGAAGGAGTAAAGATAAAGGAGGAGTTTGCTTTGGTAGATGAGGATTGGGTTAGGGATCAGTTGAGCAATGTGGATATCCATAAATCAATGAGTTCAGTTGGAATACACCCGCGGGTGGTGAGGCAACTGGCGGAGGTCATTGCTAGGCCACTCTCCATCATCTTTGGTAAGTCGTGGGCAACAGGAGAGGTGCCTGAGGACTGGAAGGTAGCAAATGTCCCTCCCGTCTACAAGAAGGGCAAGAAGGAGGACCCGGGTAACTATAGACTGGTCACCTTCATCCCTGGAAAGGTGATCAAACAACTTATTCTTGGCACTATCTCTAGGCATATCAAGGATGAGGGGGTTATTAAGAGCAGTCAACATGGTTTTATCAAGGGGAAGTCATGTTTGGCCAACCTTATAGCCTTCTATGAGGAAGTAACTAGGTGAATAGATGATGGTGGGGCAGTAGATGTGGTTTATCTTTATTTCAGTAAAGCATTTGACACTATCCTCGTAGATAAGCTAAGGAAGTGTGATCTTGATGATCAGCTAGAGGGATGGATTGTGAACTGGTTGAAAGGAAGAAGTCAGAGAGTTGTGGTCAATGGGACAAAATCTAGTTGGAGGTCTGTGACTAGTGGAGTCCCTCAGGGGTCGGTACTGGGACCGGTGCTGTTCAGTATTTTCATCAATGACCTGGATGAGGGAACAGAGTGTGCCCTCAGCAAGTTTGCTGATGACACTAAACTGGGAGGTGTGGCTGACAGACCAGAAGGCTGTGTTGCCATTCAGAGAGACCTGGACAGGCTGGAGACTCAGGCAGGGAGAAACTTAATGAAATTCAACAAGGGCAAGTGTAGAGTCTTGCATCTGGGGAAGAACAACCCCATGTACCAGTACAGGTTGGGGGCTGACCTGCTGGAGAGCAGTGTAGGAGAAAGGGACCTGGGGCTCCTGGTGGACAGGAGGATGACCCTGAGCCAGCAGTGTGCCCTTGTGGCCAAGAAGGCCAATGGCATCCTGGGGTGCATTAGAAAGGGTGTGGTTAGTAGGTCAAGCTCTGGAGCTCAGACAGGTGACTCCAGAACTTGCTCTTACAAATGAGTGTTGCCCAGTGGTTCTGAGCAGGTTGCTCTTCTCCTAGCATCTAAATTTTGTAAGCAACGAATTAGTCTAGTATTCAATAGGGATGAAAAGCCAACAGTACTGTTAGTAGTGTTAGATAGTGCCAAAATGAGTAAAATGTTTAATTCACTTTTGATTATTGGTTCACGGTTCACAAAAAGTAGTTATCTGAGATTACAAGTTCTGATTAGCATTGACAACAATAGGATAAAACCTCAAGCTGCAGTGAATTATATAAGACTTCACATAGATATTTAAGTGGTAAATTAATCCTAGAATAATTAGAAATTGGAGAATCTGCAGAGGTCAAGGTTCTGTAGCACCAGAAAAAAAACAAACATGGTGTTTATTCCCAGAAGTGGGGAAAGGGAGAGCCAAGGAACCATTGAAGAGCTAGCCTGACTTCAGACCTTTGACAATTAAACAAAGTATTTATTTCCAAGCACTTAGAAGTTTAACAAGTGATAAGCAACAACCAAAAATTACATCTTGTATCTTTACTTAATTGTAACACACAATACTCTTCTGCATAATATTAACCTCATTCAAAACAAACAAAAAACAAAAACAAACAGGAAAGTATCTTTTCTGCTTGACCCTGCTGTAATGAGGGTGCAGAATAGACTGGAAAACAGTATATTGAAAGGCTGCATCAGCTTGGTTCTACTGAAATCTGTCTTGAATCTGGTACCGTGCAGACATTTCATTAGTGTCTTGGGTGGTACAACAGGAAGTAAGTTTATTGCATTCTTATATGATACCAAGCTGGGAGGAGTGCAACCATTTTGGAGGACAAGGTTAGAATTCAAAATAAACAAGACAAATGGGAGAAAGAAGGTCTAATAAATAGAAAGCAATTCAATCAAGACAGATAAAACATTTAAGTAGGAGCAATCAGCTTCACAAATACTGTATGAGAAATTACTTGCCTAGCTAGCAGTTCTACTCAAAAGGATCTGGATGTTGTAGTGCATCATGTGAGTCAAAAGTGTCTTAACATTTCAATAAAACAAATATCACAATGAGAAGAACAAACACACAAGCAATATTTGCAGCACCCAGTTTTGCAATTGCTCTATCAAGATTGGACAAAGTTTAGCATGTAACAAAAAAAGAATTATCAGAGACCAAGAAAACACAAATTTCAAGGAACTAAAATGGATGTTTTTAGAGAAGACTGAGGAGATGTGACATAGCTGTGTAAAAGATTACCACAAATAAAAAAGATACGTAATTACTCTCCATGTCTATTAAAGGAAGAAAAATGGGTAATGAGGTTAATATGCAGCAAGGGTGTTTAGGTTGGAATTTTCCCCGTATTATCTCTCCATAAAGGTACTGGAGTAGACAGTGGAATAGATTACATGAGGAGGTTGTAGGATCTCCACTTCTGGAATTTTAAAATAATAGGCTAAGCCAGCTTATGTCAGGAATGTTTCAGTTTTAGTTTATTTTTAGGAATAGTTTGGACACCAGACTATATGACCTCTGAAGGTCTCTCCTTGCTACACTTCTTATGAAAGAGTGTGTTACCTGAAGAGTTGGATGTATATAGTAAATATATTTCTTGTGAGATGCACAATTTATTGTGTGGATTTCAAATCAAAACAAGTAGTCATGTGAATTCCAACTGGAATTGCAAGAACTGAGTATGAGTAAATTATGCACAGTCCTGGATTACCAAAGGAATTGCTCATCCAAAGACCTTGAACCCTGTACAATGTGAAAAAGCCAGCCAGAACAAATTTATAGGGACAAATTATAATTCAGTCACAGTCAGGAGCAAAACTCACATTGATTCCAGACAGACCAAGACTTAGATAGTATTTTTTAAAAAAGATCTGGCATTACATAATGAAAAATGTGCCGCATGTCCATAATTATTAAGCTGATTTACATAAATTTAAATATTTCATATTAATATCTTCTTGTCAGAATGTCATATGGCGGAATTAAATCTGACCAGTTTAACAAAACAAAATACTAGTCAAGTAAATCTATCTGCAATAAATATTTATGAAGAAGTCTGAAATCAGAATTCCCTATGTCCTTTATTTCTTTACAAAGTTGTATAAATGAGGAAATAGCACCAAAGACCTATTAGTAATAGTTATTTCCTAATTGCAGTGGGAAGCATCCTGCATGTTTAAATAAATATTGTTAACTCTGACCTCTTGGTTTGCCAGGACTGATAAGGCAATTGTTTGACCTATATGAAGCACATACAGTATGCATGGACTGAAAGCAGCAGGAAAACAGGAAACAATAAATCTGAAATTAGAGCACTGATTGTTGTAGCTAATTACATCAGACTTCTGCTTAATTTCTCACTCTGTCATTCTAACCTGATTTTCTTGCAACAGACTTTGCAAATTGCTGGTGTCACGTACATACAGCAAATAATAATCTGTAGTTACTATGATTGACAAATGAATGAGAAGGAGAACATAGTTTATTATGGAAGAATGAACTGTGACACACACCAGATACCTGCTCAGATGCTTTTTAATTCATTTACCTAGATATGCTGCATGATACATTTTACCAGGACCACAAGTTTTGGCATCACAACATCATAATTGAATTTGTGGCATGGTTTGATAATGCTGGACAAAGAAGGAAAAATGAGGCTATAAAAGGAGAAAAATGGCATAGATGGATTTCCACAGCAAGAGATATAAAGTGGTAACTAGAAAATTTAAACTGATTCTGAAAATAATATGCTTAGAATTAGGTATATTAATCAGCATATTGTATAATCTTGACATTATTGTCCTCATACCTCATATCATCAGATAACTTGGTGTCTTTATTATTGTCTCTTTGTCCTTATTATTGTCTCATTAGTCCACTTTCAAACTATACTATCTTTCTTTGTTGTTTCATTGCTGCCAGCATCTTCAGCTGGCATAAAGTAACACAGCTTCCTTCAAGTCAGTGGAGCTGGTATCAGAAAATTTACCATAGCTGGTAATAGTTGGTAGAACATAAACAATTTTTTAGGTGTCTAAATGAAAATTTGATCCTTCTTATCCAAGTAAAAGTAATTAGCACTTCTGTTACTACACTGCCTATAAGGTATATGCTTTTCTTTAGACCATTAAGTTGCTAACTTTGAGAGGTCAGACCCCACTGCGACACTTTCATGTAGTTGATGTGGAGACATGCAACTCTCACTTTCCTTGATGTCTATTAGACTCCCATCAGCCTGAAGTCAATGCTAGCGGAGCCAGACAGACACACTGGAGAAGTACCAGAAGGATTAATATTATATCATCATTTCCTTCAACAGGCTGGGCCTTGTGTGTTATGTATTCTGAAACTGCCCATATGATTTAGCAAAGTAACATCTGGGGAAAAAAAAGGAACTCCAGCCTAATGTTATGTTTTATTCATGTGGTATACCCATGTATCATATCCCTGTAATGTTATTTTGAGTGTTACAAAGTATTTTCTCCACAATTGTTGTGACTGCTTTGTCCTTTTCCTTTGGGATTTTATTTGTAACTTTGTAAGGGCCAAGCCCTAGAAATCAATCAAAAGACCGACATGCTGATGCTTTTAGCTATGCATTCCCAGAGGTCTTCCATTCTCTTCCCAGAGGGCCAACACATCACCTCAACTTACTGCCATGGTGCAAGTAGTTCATATTGATCTGCAGTGCTTGTCAGGTTGTAGGGCTTTCTGAGTGTTCTCTTCTTCCCTGCCTGAGAATCATATAATTCCTCCCAAAGCTTCTGCTATACAGCAATAGTGGCAGGGTCCTGCTCTCTTTAGGGGTCTATTTCTGGACAATTATACATTCATTAATCATTATGTACCACATTATATGTTTCTGTACATAATTACAGTTTTCAATATTTAAGTTGACTTTTGAGTTATATTAAATTGTAATAATTTACAATCCTCACATTTTTATTCTTCCACAGCTTAACAGGTTTTTTTAGCCTTTTTTATCTACCCTCCAATTGAACAGTTTATTCAGATTACTGTTTTGTTGGAACTACTTCATTTCTCAGTCCCTCTGGCCCATTTCTACTTTTTGCATCGATAGGTTGATGATTAGCTCATTTGACACTGGAAGCTAAAAACAAATCTTACGTCTCATATGCTGACAGACAATTATGTATGCAAATGTCAGATTAAGTACAATATTTAATAGGCATTAAACTTTACTGGCAAGTTTTTTGCTTTACCTGTAAGGATAAGGCAACAGTCTTCCTACAGCAACACTGTTGTCTTATCACTACAGATAAAGCAGTAACACTACGCCGCAGCACTGCTTGCTGTGCTTGGCCACATTAAAACAATTTATGTTGTTGGAGGAGCCAGATGAGAACACTGAGGACCCCCTGGTCTTTCAGAAATGTAAGCACCAAGCCAGCTAGTAGTTCAACAACCTTAGGAGACACTAACAGGGTAGAAGCAGCCCTGTAAAAATTCCGATTACTTTCTGATTTCTCTCGTTATCTTGTTGAATTCCTGGCCTTGTTTTGGAGGCAGCCAGTTCATCCATCTCCATATAGAAGACAAGTGCAGTCTTGTTTGTAGCATTGTTATCAAGGACTAATGCATGGATAAAGCAAACAAACAAACCCTAATCCAAAGCTATTTTACTGCAGCATTAGAGCTAGGAAGCCTGCTGATTCCCTCTCTTTATGCATTACAGCTAATGGGACTATTGATGTATTTGAAATATATTCTTACAACTACGTGATACAGCCAAGCTTTTATTTTGTAAATGGCTGGATCCATATCACCTCTCTATTGGTTCTGTTGAACCTAGTAGAAGTTTAAGTAGAGCATAATTCTGTACAACATTTTAACATCAAAAGCAGGTAGAGACTGACCAAACTCTGAGAAAATCGAGAATCTTCTTATAAAAAGTGTCTTTGAGTAGAGGACTCTAAGACAGAAGTAGGGTAAGAGCTTTTAAAGTAACTACACAGAAGGACAGACATCACACATGTATTGTTCTTTTTCTTTAGAATAAAATAATCCAGAAGGAATCTACTTTGTTATTTTTCCTCATAGCAGTAAGAATAATTTTCTTCTGAAAACTGATTCTGTAACATCTGAGGTGCTTTTTAAAACTAAAATGTGAATGAAAACTGAAGAATTCAAACCTTTGCTGTATTTTTCTGTTTGCTGTAGGTGAAGTCCCACCTGTTTGCCTCTTACTATAGATTTTGACCTTTAACATTAACACACAACACTCTGAAATCTGCCCTTCTGCATCAGACTCTGTACAGAACTACTATAACTAGACCACCCCTTCACAGGTAAGAAAAGTCGTTAAACCCTGTGAATTTTCACAGTGGATAAGCCTAGATTAATTTGACCCAGGTGTTTGTCTAATACTGTGTATGGGAACATTCACAGTGTCCTCTAGCTGTTTCTCCTGTGGTGGTCCAGCCTCAGTACTCTCTGGACTCTAATCTAAAACATGTAATACTACCAGCTGGTGTAGGAATTTGTAGACAGATTTTTGGTTGTGCTGTTTGAGTTGCTTTGGTGCATTATTTTACTTTGCATATGAATACGTACAGAAACAAGAGAAAAACATGAAGACCCATGTGCTGTAATTGTTACAAATGTCAGTCTCTCATGCAATTTTGCAAAAACAAGTCCTTGATTTTATAGTACACAAGAAATGGAAGTGCCTTTATGAGCAGTACCAAAATTTAGAAGCAAATCTGCCCTCATTTGCACCTGTGCAAACCTTGCTGAAGTCAGTCAGTTTGAGTAGATGTGAGAGGTCTGAATCTGTCCCATTAGTCTATATTTGCATGTAACACATTTAGGTTAATTTATACTTTATTTTAAAGGCACATAAAGTATATGAGCATTAATCGTTAAGTAATTGGATGTTAAGTCCTTAACATAAACATAAATGTATGGATGTGAGAAACCCTAGTTATTGGACTAAAAGCTGCCCATAAGATAAAGTATTTTACAGAAAAACCCATGATTTCAGCACCTTTTACTAGACTGAAATACTGAGAAGCCCAACCTTTGCCGATAATTAATGGGTTAAAGTGTGAGTTGCCCCACACATCCCAAAACTGTACAACTGAAGAATATTTCTAAAATCAGTCATGGATAAAATACAGTACATTATTAAAAGGTACTCTCACATGCCTAGCTCACTGGAGACACAATAATATGTTGGCAAGATCAAGAGATGTAGCAGTGTGGATAGCAAAATTTTTCAAAAGGGCAAAATGAATCTTCAAGGACTGATTATCCTCTCACAGCACTACAGATTGGCAGCTAATAGAATTAGGTTGGTTTTAAACATGGATAACTGAATTGGGCCCTGTATAATCGGAAAGTTGGCATATCACAGACCAATTTTGTTCGTATGAATAACCCAATGAAAATCCAGGGATACATCTGGAAACTCACATTATGAGATGAAAATCAGGACCTGCCTGAAAATTGTGATTAGACATAAACTGAAAGAAAAAACCCCCAATACTTGGAAGAGTCTGAAGCTGAGCTTGCTACATTTATCAGATCCACAGCAGAAAGACTGCTTCTGTCCATTGGCAAAGTAATGTAGAATTCTATAGTTACACTTGTCTTAGGAGTGTTTCTGCAGATGTAAAACATGTCATCAAGACTTGCATTTTGAGTGAAGTTTGACACTATATGACTGAAATGACATGGGTCAGGATTATTCAAAAGCATGAACAGAACTACCTCAGTTACCACAAACTCAAGCTGAGACTGTCAAAACGGTAAAATTTAGCCACTAATTTTGAACACAAAGCTAGTAATCAAGAAGTGGGTAACATTTCGCCTAGACCAATTAGCATTGAAAGCTACAAGTGCCTTTAGACTATTGCGTCTTTATTCATCAACTGTATGAAACTATTTACAAACAGAAGGAGCTAAGCAGTCCAAATGGATTTCATGTACTTCACAGATCAGCCTCTGACTTCACAGATCTGTTTAGTGCTATTTTTAAGCAGCTTTGAGGAGCGATTTTTTCAGTTCATACTTCAGGAAATTAATGAATTACTTTATATATTCTTGAATTTCTTATAATTCAATCTATTGCAAAGGAAATACAATCTTCTCTACCTGGACTGAAATGTTAGTTCTTGGCAAGATTTGTATTCCAAATTTATACCATCCCTTAAGTGAGATGCCTCATCCTGCCTTCAAGATAAGATTCCAGGCATTGCTCAGATACTTTGGTATAATTTATTGTAGCCACACAAAAGTCAGATCTAAATCCTTTTGGAGCATGATGCCACAAACCAGCAGTTCAAAGTTCAAAGAGGCAGGCCGACAGATGCAATTAAGTTATCACTGTTAGGGTAATGTAACCCTTGCTGTGCTTTTAGCACTTCTGGGACCCTGAAGATTGTGAAATGTTAAACATAAATAAATAAATAAATAAATAAATAAAGAGCATTCTCCTCAACACTACCTGCATTTTCATTGCATAAATCACAGCAGTTGGAGTAAAATACATCCAGTGAATGATTTCCTGCCACTAAGGAAAAAAGTCCAAAATCTTGTTTCCTGATGACTACAAACTTCTCTTGACAAACCTCCAGTGCCAAATGTGGTTTCCATTTACTCTTTTGGGATTTATTTGTCTATGCCAAAGTTCAGGTGTGCCAGCTCTTTGTAATAAGCCATTTGGATGAAAGCTTGACTAGCTCAAAGGATTCTGATGTATTTTATTGCTGCCTTTTAAGATTATTGTTCAGAAATACCAACTCTAATTTTGAAATCAATTAGCCATGCAGTCTGATGAGGTGTTGGCCCAGCTCAGGTTCACACCCGCTGTCCACAGATTATTGTTAAGTTGAGTCAGGTCCTTAGTGCTGGTCTGCGTTGCAGGCATCTGGTGTACACATGTTTGATGTCCTCACAAAATGACGCTGATGGCTTAAATGGCAAGGCTCTAATGAAGAAAGCCTAGCAAGTTTGCTGCTGTTTGCCAGAAAAACATGACTTTTACAGGGCTGTGTAAAAGTCTTTTTCCTCTTGTTTAACTCTTCCATGTCAAGAGAATATAAATCTTCCCCAGTGAGTGGAGATTCAGCAAAGGTGACAGGAACAGGACCTGAGGGTCCACTACCGACGCAGAAGAAAAAACCTTTCGGGGCTCCTGCACCTTCCCGCCACCTGCACGGCCCATGCAGCCTTGTGCTCAGAAGCGTTGTCTCCAGAAGGAAGGAAGGACATCTGCCTGCACCAGCCAATGAGCTCTCCAGAGGGCAACAATGGAGCAGAGCCAAAAAGAGAGGCACCCAAGCTTCACTAGGGAGAGAGGGAAATTAATGAAACCATCTGAAATGCTTTACATTGGTTTTGCCACTGCAAAAGGTCTCATGGTAATCCAAACAAAGAATGAGTGCATACAGCTATTTTTCATTACATCTTTGAAGTCTAGGAGGCTTTTCAGCAGTTTTTCTGGTTTTGTGCATGAGATCGAAGACTACAACTTCAGAGACATAAATACAAAACAAAAAACCCAACGACACCTCTCCTCTGATTGGGTACTTTAATGTGTACAAGGGAATTGAACACTTACTCCTTTCAGTTAAGGCTCCTTTGAAAATCCATTTTTCCTCCTTTTAACCAAAAAATATACCATCAAATTCACCAGCATGAGCAACTGAATATCAGTGATATCAGCCATACCATAGAAAAAGTAATAGCAGGGATGTGTGACGAGTTATTCATATCCATTATCATGGCAGTCTATCTCAAATGATAGATGCTAAACTACCAGTCTAATAATTTCAGAGGAATTTACAAGTATTGTATTGTGGCTTCAGAGTTGGAACCATTTAACAAAATCAGCCTTCCAATCAACCCATCTGCAAGATTTTTGAGAATGTTAAGTACACACATCCTGGATTTGATCCAGCTGCCTTTTTTTTCAAAACCAAAAGCATTTTGTCTTTTGCTTATATTAACTCATCATGTGGTCATTTAGAACCATTCTCCACTATGCTAAACAGAAAAAAAGAAGTAAATGTAAACAACTTATCTAACTCAGAGCAATCCTATATGAAAATGTAGTTCTTATCTTCTCAAGGATGTGAAAGTAGCAGCTGAATTAACTCTATATAGAATACATATATATATATATATATATATATATAACAAAAAGTATCTGAGGCCTCTGCCTGACTGTTATCATGACCAGGAGATCAAGAGTCAGCTCAGCCTTTACATTAGAAGTCTGGATCATAACTATGGAGTGGGTGTAGTTTTCCTCTTTTGAGGTGTTTTTTTTTCCTGTTTAGACACACCACCAGCCTCATACAGTTTTGTATTGATGCAGCTTGTCTTCAGCATGGATTCTGAGAGACAGCAATTTACAGCTCCTATAAACAATAACATTTTCAGCATTCTCACAAGTTGTACTTTCATCCTATGATCTATTGTAATGGTATAAATACCACACTCCTAGAATGGAAGGAACTACTATGTCAGGACACACAATTTTTTCATTAATTCTCACTTAGTACTTCTTTTACTCCTATGAATATATGAAATATGCTGATGGCTTCAGATAATACAGTGGTAAATGGCTGAACAAGGAGTTATGTGTATCTCTTTCATTTGCTTTTTTTTGTTTGGTAGGATACTCTTCCATTCTTGTAAAAGAGAGCTCAGACTGTGTTCAAACACAGGTTTCGAGGAGACTGAGACTCAATCATCTAGTTCCAGCTTGATGCTAAACAGTCAATGCTGAAAGAAAAAATATTGTTTGGACAGCACAGACATGGACATACAGCATATCAATATTTAACGCACGGGAATTCTTTTCTTCTGCAGTCTCCTCCTAATAAGAATTGCTAATGGGGGTGTATGTGACAAGAACGAAATGGGGAAAAAAGAGGAAGACCCTGCAAAGTGAGAGGGAGACCCAGTTTCAGGGGCAGTTTAGGGGGATTTGGTATATATAATTCAGAACCAATTAGAATTTTTCCTTTCCTTAAGTCTTTGACAATTAAGCATGTTAAAAGAGCCATGGACCCTGATGTTGTAACAGCCATGAGAAGTCATCACAAAGGTCTGTATAGCCCAGTATCCCACTGCCAACATGGTCATGTAGGGATATAAAATACAAGTACAGAATAATTTGATACAATCTCTCAAATTTTAGCAGTCACTGAGCAGTTTCTTACATGTTTAAAAGTCACCAATGGATCTATCTTCCAAGAATTGGTTTAGATTTTTTAAATCCAAATACTTGTGTATGTTTAGCATTCTATATTCTTTGACCACCATTTAGTTATGCGGGGAGAGAAAAAGATCTTCTGTTGTCACTGTTTTCATGGGCTGAGTCTTTGTGTGAAGAAAAAGTAAATAAACATCTTCTATTCACCTCTTCCATGTACTTTTTGATTATGTAATATCTCCTCTACACAGACTATTGTTCTTTTGGTCACTATTCATATATTACTTATTCCATATATTTAATCACCCCTTATTAGACTTAATCTTTTTTTTTTTTTGGTTTTGCTTTATAATTGTGGTAATGGGATGAACAGACTCTGTACACCAGATTCCTTTTATAACATGGATCTTGACATTCTGGAAACCAGAGCCTGCAGATCAAAAGGTTGGGAAATCTTGCCTCCAGACCAGCCAGATTTGGCATCTCTCTGTATACTGTAAACAAATAGCTTTTCTTTAGCATCCAGGAAGGTATATTAAAGAAAGTTATATTATCTAAACCCCCATACATTTATAGGTGACCGAAGAGAAAAAAATTAAGTCCTGTTAAAATTCCATTTCTTTTAAATTATTAATAAATTTCATTTTTGTTGGGACCCAAAAGAAATGTGTGTAAGTGAAAGCAGTTTAACTGGTTCTTTGTCAATATTGGAATAGTTTTGCTAGTTTAACCAGGTTCTGTTAGGTCTACAGACATTAGCCTTCTTAATTAAGTTTATTTAGAGGTTTTAATATATGATTGGGAATATATCCTGTTCAATGGTGTTTGGTTAGTCTATGTTTCATTTAAACCCATTTACTGTTGGTCAGGCATGTGGTTCAGATGACACATAACACCAGTATAACTGGCAGACTTATTGATTGTCGTATGATACTATTAATGCCAGTAATGCTGGCCAAATTATTCAAAGCTGCTTGACATAACAGATATTACCCAATTCATAAGGCTTCAGGGCAAACTTTGGTAAAATTACAGAAAACCCATTATGATATTTCCTCAGAAGCATTTTTATACAGTTTGACATCTGAAAAGCATGCTTGATCTCAAACACATACCAGGGAGATCCCCACCTGACTTCCTCTGTCATGAATTACTGTTTGGCTCATTCATATTTGAAGCTTGGGCTGTGTGAGCTTTGAAATATGTAATGCACTGTACATATACTGGTTTATAATAACTTCGGGGTAAGTAACACTCAGTATTTAAATGCAATTCAGTGGGAATAAAAACACCTGAAATTTTTGTCATAGGAGAGTTCCTTTGATTAATAAAAATAATTTCTTGCTTGTGAGTGGCTAAGTTCACTGGCTCCACATTTCACAACAGAATTGGTCATGCCGTTAGGACAGACAGATTCTAGGAGTCTTGCCTGTCTCTTAGCTGTTGATATTTGAATGGAGATATGCTGGGGAGATGGAAGCCAGTCTTTCAAAAGGTTCATCCCATGCTTAGTGCTAAATCCAATTTTTGGATTGCCTGCAAGATAAATATAACAAAACAAATAGGGAGACGAAAGTTACTCTCAGGGTAATCCTACTCTTGGCCACATAAATCTTGTTGGGTTTGTTTTGGTTTTTCCCCTGAAAATTCTTCTTCAACAGGCTGTTTGTTCCTTTATTTCATCATGGCTTTTTTGCCTACATTCTTATTCATTCCTTACTTAGAGGGAATGTCTTAGGCAGTAGGCAGCAAGGTTTAGTTTCTCAGCTCTGCTTGTTTCACAACAAACATGATATTTTCAGCCACAATATTATTTTATTTATTTGAGGGGTTTTTTTTGGTTTTGTTTTTTGAAAGACTGAATGAACTGAACTACACAGACACCATCAGTATGCACCAAGAAGTCTTTCTGCAATGTTCTCATTACTCTCTTTCATGATGGCTATTGCCATTGCTGCTACTGTGCTCCTAACACAGTAGAGGACAGTAAAAAGTTTAATCTGTAAACCACAGAGTTGTTTTGTAAATAATTCTTGGGCTTTAGTAAAATTTTTACTTCAGCTAGTTTGTGTAGTTCTTTGAGACTTGTGTGGCCTGAAAGACAGGTTCATTTTGTCTGAGTAGAATAATGAGATAAATACCAGGCAGTAAGTATTAAAAGAAGAAAAGTGTGTGAAAAATTAAAATGAAAATTTATTTACGATACACCCTATATAAACTTGACCTTGCCCACATTGTAATAATTTCCAGCCTCTCAATGACATCAACCTATGCAAAGTTGAGCCTCATAAAAATTGAAAATGTGAAGGTTATGGGGCAATACACTGACAAGTTTTAATACTACCGCTTTCATAGCAAATGGCCAACATAGGTGCAGAACTGCTTGCTACTGGTGTGTGCTTACAAAAGTTAGAGAGAAAAAAAAGGCAAAACTCTACGGGTATAGAACACAGGTCATGACACACACATTGAAAAGTCATGACCTTCAATATTAAGGCAACAATTCTGTCCTTAGCTCTCTGTACATTATGAACAACAGCGGCTAGAGTAAGGAAATCTGTGTCACCATAAATTGAGAAGTCAGAGAGTTCAGTTGCTTTGCCCCAACCTTAATGTTACGCAAACGCTGTTTTGTTGTGCCTTTAATACAATAAAGGACTAATTCCTCAGAAATCAAGGGTATAAGTCATATAAATGAAAACTTGTAAATTATGTCAGTAATCCATAACTCATACAAATGATTTGGAAACCAGAGCCTTATGGTTCAGAAAAAAGTAATTGTTTTATTAACTCCCATTTATCAATATAAAACTGGCTAATTCAACTGACTGACTGATTTATGTATTGATACTTTAAATTTAGCTCAACATCCTAATTTAATAAGGAGATCACATATGGATGTTTAAAAATATATTACTTTCTATTTGGTTGATACTCTAAGCATGCCCTTATTAAGACAGATTATCTCCTTTCCCTTGTTCTTTTAAGAGAAGGACAAAACAAATTATATATCTCATTCATTCTACCTGACAGAAAGGCCATGTTTCCATATAACCCCCTCTCTAGTAATATATTGAATGCATGGCTAACCACATCATTCATTCTCTTTTAACATCCATGATGTCATAATATTTTGCAGCAGTGAGGGTGTATTCCTGCCTGCAGTCTTTTGGAAATCACCACAGGGAGTCAGACTACTGAAGCTCAGTCAAGCAATAAATCTACTTCGTATACCTGAAAAAAATAAAGTTTGAAAGAAAAATTCATGTGGATTTATACACCTCTTACTTTAATTCTCCAATAAGTAAGGTCTTGTGTGTGCTTTACTGATCCTAAATTATATGTAAAGAACAGAAGGGTTCTCAGTAACTTCCAAAATGAGAGCAGAGGTGTGTTGCTTACTTTAATTAAAATTATTGATATTGTAAACCATGATAATATGCTTCTCAAGGGAGAGATGCAGGTTAGGATCTTAATGAGCACCGTTTTTAGACATTGGCATAAAATGACCTGTAGCTGTAAAAATCATAAGTTATAACCTGTGTAAACAAGATTATAGACCTTATATAATGTAAAACCATGACTGTAAAACACAGCCTAAAGGTTAAAACGTGAGCCTTTCGTGTATTTATCTTTCAAGATTAGCACTCCTGTGAAATGTGGCATTATTAAGATTATTAAAATGTGGGTTAAAATAGATAGCTCTGTGCCAGTTTACATTCAAATAATTTCTTCAGACTTGTAGTCATAGCAATTCTGATAAATGCCCAGCCAAATGCAGTTTTCACTATTAACACCAAGGCTGGAGAATTTAGTATCCTGTGTGATTTTGACCATAGAATTAGCCTAACTCCAAATAATAGCAAGGTAGGTCTAATATCAGGTAAAAATGTGTGCTAAGTTATGGCTTGAAATGTTGAATCTGTATTTCATACTATCATCCAACAATTTATTTTTTTTTTTCCAGAGCCCTCTTAAAAATTGCAGGTCTTGGTTAGAAAATCAAAACATTTTGATTTCAGCCCTTCATTGTAGTGATTTGAGCTCAAGACTTCAAACCTTACTAGCAGATGATTAGAACGATGGCAAAATTCACTTTCTGAAGTCCAGCCAAGTTCTAAAAGAAATCTTTAAATTGATTTTGGAGCCTATATTTTTTTAATGTAAACCAGAGTACGGTGTTTTTGGTGCTTAGAAAATATCAGAGTGCTCTTTTGCAATACAGAAATCTTAACTCAATGCCAAAATATCATGGGCCTGTCTAGGTGGTGATTCCAGTTTCACATATGATGGACGTATTAAGCTTCACCTCTGATGAAGCTAGAGTTAAACAGTACAACTGTCTTTGTTGCTTCATGACTACAGAGCCATCTGATCAGGGTGAGGGAAAAAATATTGCAGCTTAGAATACAGTAAAGTATAGTACAGCTTAGAACAGTAAAACTCTGTGACTGGAGTTTAAAATACATGTGTGCTCCATAGTATTCCTTCTTCTTTGCAGCCTCATATCAATAAAATCATACAATGTAGCTGAATTCATTATCTATTATATTACCTTACTCTTCCTCTTTCACTCTCTCCATTTTATACAGCATTTATCCTTCTTAACCATATGGTACACACAGTTTTCTTAACATATGCTGTACATCCTTGTTTGGTGAATGTGAAAAATAAATGTCTGATTAGAACCAGAAAGCCACTGATGAAACAAAGTAGCCATTATTCCTTATAAAATAATCACTGAAATGGACTTCCTAATACTCTTCTTGATAGGTATTTCCTCAGTAACAATAGGTTGATTGCTGTGATGGATGGATAATTGAGAAAGCTGAAAGATATTCAAAAGGCTTTATTGTCAAGAAATATGCTGAAAATCGGGCTTTTTTTCTGAGGACAGCACAAAGTGTTTGCAACAAGTCTATAATTTACCAGAGATCTGTTTTCTTCCTTTGTAACAGCCTCTGTTGCCTTCACATGCAAATTTACAGCGAAATTAGAGTGCATTTCAACCAAAGGTAAATCTTCAACTGATTTCAGATGGTACTGAAGGCCCTCAAGAAAAATAATCTTTCTGTCTGATCACATCTCATCAGGAAATGTCTCACTCACATTCAAGTGTTCTGCAGTTCAAAGCTGGTGCTGCAGTCTCATAACACTATTTCACTCATAGTGCAATGGAGTCATCTTGTATTTATCAGGGATGAATGGACACCAGCAGCTGAAAGGTTTGTAGGTTTAGTGAGCATACTTCAGTGTTGCCTATCAAGTATTCACTCTCCAGAGTGGTGCACATTTTTCTCTCATCCTGAGAAAAATTGTGTAAGATCAAATCAAACCAGTTTGTGATAAAGTTGATTTCTTGTATTGTAATTCACAGCAAACAAATGTTTGAAAGTAAACCCCCAAAAGATTATGATGAAGTTGAAAGAGGGGCTGCCACATTTTTCTTTCTATTCAGTATTTTTTGTCAGAAACAAAAACAAACACAAAAACAACAACAACAACAAAAAAGAATATTCCCTGTAAATTATGGGAATTTTAGAAAACAATCAACTGTATTAACAATAACACATTGAAATATTATGTTTTTTTCATGCTACTATTACTTTAAAGCACAGGGGGTTTTCCTACATTTTTATTCTAAAAGAAGTCTAAAACTTGACCCATGAAGACATTCAATTAAATAATTCTGTTTAATTAACAGGACACATTGTTGCTACAATTAGGAGCAAAACTGTCTGGGGGATTTCAAAACATTTTTGAATGTATGGTTTCAACAGGATTTTCAGTTTGCTGTAGTTTTGTTAAACTTGAAAACAACCTTTTTCTATAATTACTAATAGCTAGTAGCCCAATTAGAATACTGGTATGTAAAGCAAAACACAGACAATTCTTTTCACTTGCTTTACAATGTCCTTATAGATTACAGCATTATTCTAGATGTGTTTTAAATGGTGAGATGTATTTTCTCTAAAGTCTTGCTGAATTCGAAAGCAAAGGAAATGTGCTGAAAAACACTTGGAGAAGATGCCCATATATTAAAGTTTTGTTCTGATGGGTGCTGCTTCAGACATTAGTGCACACTTCAGAAAGAGTGAAACTGAGCCACTTTTGTGAAGTCTTCATGATCCCAGATGCTTTCATTACTTCTAATAGCAAATTATGTCCTACACCTTCAAGTATGCCTGCTTTAATTCTCAGTGCAGAAGGACCACGGTTTATCTATTCATCCACATCCTGATACATATTCCTTTGAAATTAAACAAAGATGTCATTGGCTCCAGTGAGCTTTGGGCAAGTCTTCAAAGGCATTTTTAAACATACGAATACTATATATACCAATTGGCTTACTGGTTTGAAAAAAAAGTACTTATTCAACTTGCAGAACCAAAGTTACACATATGTTGTAGAACAGCACAGGAGAAAAAGGTAATCACAGGTTTACAATATTTTCTAGCACAATTACAATGATATATAGAGAAGAAAGAGGATCAGATCACTCAGGGTCTGCTTTAGGACTTAGAAGAGATGAGTTCAAGGCCTTGCTTTACAAAAGATTTCCTATGTGATCTTATACCACTGTATCCTTCGGTGCTCCTGCTCTTCTGTAGCAAAGTACTCTGTATTTATAAAATTAAATTTATAAAAGTATTTTTTAAATTGTGGCATGTTCTGATCATGTGCTACAAGAGGCACTTAGGGTGGGATGTACACATAGACAAAGAATACATCTACCTACATCAGTCAACAGCTTCTGATACCAAAACAATCATAGTCCCAGAACCTCCATTGTTGTTGCCAAAGGTCTGGGAGATTTGGCTGGTTCTAGTTGCGGGGCACCAGAAATAATTGTGGGGAGGAAAGAGGACTTTCCCACCTCTTCTGGAGAAGCAGCGAGGCTGGTACCAGCTGTAAGTTATAATGTCATCCTTTCCTTACACATTTGCTATGCCAAGATGAGCAAGCCTCCCAACATCATTTTCCTCTGCATGGCAAGATTCAGGTTTTCTGCTTTGCTGCTGATGCCTTGAGAGATTTCAGGAGCAAGGCAACCTGGGAAGAAAATAATTTCTGAGCTAATTGTCTTGTGTATATCCACCCTTCTTCAGTGAAAAATGCTTTAAAAATGAAATTCTTATAAAATGTAGAATTAGGTATTATTTCTGTCATGATATCAGACACACAGTAGTCAGGATACTGGAGATACTGGGATCCACTACTTCTTATTCCTTAAATATTAAGACTCATGTCACAAATGTGGAATAGCACAAATATATAGTTCTTAATTACAGAAGTAGGGTAACACAATCTCAGTTTTACATAAATGAATGTTCCACTGGTAACAATTTTGTTGGTGGTGCTTAACGCTAGCTATGTGCTTGAGTCGTTTGCTGAAACATAGGTGAAGGGAAATTCAGTAAAAGTATTTTAAAAATACTGGCTGGGGTCTGTATCTGCAAATAGACTTAGTGGTGACACGTTTCACATAAAAAATGAAATAGAAAAGTAGTTTTAGAAGCCAGGACAACTTGTCAGGCCTCCATCTATCCAGCCTGGACATGATCCTCTTCTATCTGTCCCTGGTCTTGGTCCTGAACATTGACAGCTGGTCTGAGAAGAGTGCACCATTGTTTCCTTAGCTGGAACAAGCCCTCTTCTTGAGTCGCAAAATGAAAGTCACACAAACTGAAGGAGATATTAAACATAAAAGAGCACTCTAGCCACTAGCAAATAACAAAAATGTGCATCAACTTCATCATCGTATATGCCAGCGCCATATTTTCCTGTGTAAAATTTACTATAGCTGAATGCAGTATAATTGGTATTAGTTAAATGCATTCAGAAGGTGCCTACCTCATCAGGCTCTCCAGAGAATTCAGTCACAAGGACCTTTTACCTGTGACTCATAAACAGCTATGGGCATGAAGTGAACGACAAATTGCTCACTTCAACCATCAGAGGAGCAAGTCCTAGCACAAGATTATGTAACCAAGAAGCATCACTTCAGGAAACCTGGGATTCCTAAAGTTCGTTTTTGGTTGGAGATTCTTAGAAGTTTCCTTGTCTCTACTATTTATTTCTCTTGAATAGTCAATTTATTCAGTTAATTTAGGTTTTTATGCTAGTCTTATTGCATATGAGAAATTCAAATGTATAGCTCCTTGTAACAAACTTACAGAGAATTTTACTTGGGTTTCTTTGTATACATATCTAAGTTGCTGCCATCCCTCATTTTGTATCTTAAAATATTGTAAGATAATTTTATCAAAGCATTCATATAATGTGTTATATACAATACTAGATTCTTCAGATAGAATCCAGGGTGAACTTTTTTCCTCTAGGCATATTTTTATTATAATATATTGATGTTTGCACTCATTGCAATGGGCTAGCTTAGCTGATATTTTCACAAATGTACATGGAGTCATAATCAACATTTACCAGAAAACAATGAGTCACCAAACAAAACAATCAACCAAGGATGCAGCATGTCCAGACAGTGCAGACTACCTGTTATTTTATTTCAATGCCAGCATATTCAAAATTGGTTTATTTTTCATTTAGTCAATCTCAACATAATTTATTAGCCTTGACATTCACCAGCAAAGAACTAACTCTCAAGTGAGTTGTTGAACAGGGAATGTTAAAAAAAAAAAATTTTTGACTAAAATAAATAAATAAATAAATAAATAAGAAATAAATTGGGGAAAGATCTCAAGTACAATCCTACATTTCCTATGCTGTCTTTTTTAATGGCAACTCTAACATATATGTAGGATGGTGTCTTTCTCTATTCCTTTAAATATAAAGAGCTCTCTATCTTTTACATATGAGCCAACAGTTTCCAGCATGGAATTGTCTTTGATACATATAGTGGTCAAATTTCTGTCTTTCCGCTTCAGCCAGTCTGTCCCTGTTCCTCCCACGAAGTCCCAGTGGGGTCTCCTGTGGGACAGTCTCCTGTGCTGTTGATGCTCCCCCTGCTGACTGCGTTCAAACAGGAAAATGCAGTGCAAGGGCTTGAGGTAACAGTGGAAAGAAAAACCGCTTTGTGGGACTTCATGGGAGAAGAAATGGAAACAGAAGAGGCAATCACGGCTATAAAGAGATGGGCGAAATCAGCAACCACAGTAGGCAAAAGATCCATAATCACCAACCCACATGCTCTACAGGGGAACTGCGATGGAAACCTGATCTTTCTAATCAGCAGAGTGGGAAGGCTGCAAAAGTTGTGATGGTTTTGAAGTTTATCTTATGTGCATTTGGACTTTAAATGTTTTTTTTGAAAGAACTAAAAGGGCGAACAAGCATTTCTTTGCAGCAAGGGTATTCATGTGGGATACAGGCAAACAAGATTATGCTCCTGGTTTCTATCAAGCAGATAAGGGACTAAAACTGAAGGCCAGGTAAGCATCCAAACCAACAAGTTTGTGTTCATACACACAATTACAAGATTTTTTTATTATTATTTTTTTTAGTTGGAATAAAGAACTCATTGTTTTTCTTAACATTTATGTCCTTATACCTGATGAAAATTGTGTCAGAATCACACTTTCTCCCTCTCTACACTTCTTTCTCAACCAAAAAAGCAAAAAACTTTAACTGGAAAACCAGATGAGCTAAGGGACCTCTAAATCCTTTTTCCTTCTATTAAGATCTATGAAAACTACAGCTTAGAAAAGGATGCCTTATTGCTTCACAAATAGGGTGATACCTACTCTTCATATGCTGTCATTTGAGAGGTGAAGGACAATGTTACTAAAGGAGTCCAGTAGCACTGATGAATTTCTTAAGGACCAGGCTTGGAATTTCCATGGTCTTTTAAAGGTTTAAAAAATTACACAAGATTCCCACTTCTCCTACAATATTTCCCCCACATCAAAGAAACATTGCATCTGACCCTCACGGCTGTGTTCCCTATGGCATAATCCTCAATTGCATAGTCACTGTACTCTCACCTCATACTCTGAGCAAGGTATTTGCCTCCCAACAGAGGATCACACCTGTATAGCAAATAAAGCTGCTGTTGTCATATTAAAATTGCCAACAGAGAGTTGAATACAATGCTTACTTACTTACTTAAGTGAATCAGGTTTTATCTCCATCTTTGACATGAAGGACTTTGGGTAAATAAACACCCCAAATATTTCAGAGATTATCATTGTGCTTTTTATTTTTATTTGATAGATAAATCAAAGGTGGGATTTCTCAACTAACTTTAGACATTTCCACTCTTAAGTACTTATTGGGAGGATAAATGACACCCCATTTCTCCACACTGACAATAACATAAATGCAAATGCTCTTACCTCAGATACATTTATTTCCATTGGGATTTCAGCAGTAGGATTTGAATTTCAGGGGTGAACAGTCTAAAACAGAAGTGAAGCCACTCCCAAAACACAACCAAAGCCTATGCCTCTATGTCTTTGAGGCACTGCAGCAGTATCTCTGCACTCAGTATCTCACTATCTCACTGCAATACAGTATCTCTAGATGCTTGAAAGCATTTGTAACTGGTATAAAGACCAAGCATACAAAAACCCCTCAAATTATGCACATTTTATATTTGCAAGCCCAAATTAGTTGACAGTGTGGAGACTGGTTATTTTTAAAATAAAACATCCAGAAATTCTAAGGATAAATAACATTGCTGCTACATATAAAATTAACATATTTTCTATTTTGTACACCAGTGCATTCTTACCAATGTGCTCTGCTGTGTAATGTAGAGACACCAAAGGTCTGTGTGGCACATTAATCCCATTTCATTAAGCTAGCGACCTTTATTTTATGGTTTTATCACTACTGAAAGCTTTGTTGCCTTTTTTTTTTTTTTTTTCATCTAGAGCTAGCTCTATTAGCCATGACCCAAAACTTTACAACATAAATTATTGTCAGTGAAAGCTGGTGTACATTGTGAGAAGTGGTCAGTCTTTGATGAAGTTTCTTTGAAAATGGTCAAAAAACAAGAGCTCCATCACCGAAACAGCACCTGGTTCAGTCACAAGAGTAGTCAGTGCAGATCTAGGATGTTGTTGTTCAATGCCCTGCTCCAGAACAGAACAGTAATTTGAACCCGAGTATTTCACATTCCAGCAAAATGCACAGAAATCTTTGTTTTCCTGCCAGCTCTAATCTATGTGGAAAGGGATGAAGAGAAAGCACATTAACCATGTGTAGTTGCAATGAACAGTTTTATATATGGCAGTAAAACTGTGAGAGCTTTAACTGAGACATACTTGACACAAACAGTCTAGTTTTGCAAAACATTACTTTAAGAAAAAGGAGAAAATATAGAGCTGTGTTGTTTTTACAGACCATTCCCCAAATTTAGCATTAAAATCCTTTGGTGGGAAAGGTAGAATCCGTCTTTTGCTGTCACAATACTCTGCTACCATCACTGAATTTTGTTTAGAAGAATATGGCCTTAATGCCCCCATCTCCTGTAGAATTGCTCAGACTGGTAGTTGATTAGAGCAGAGAGAGGTGCCAGTATTATCTGTGTTAGTGCTCCAGAGGTCATCCTACACTAACAAGACCGCCCCAGGCAGGGATGACAGAATCCAGCTGTTGTGCCTTCAGCTGAATGAGAAGAATCCACTTAATACCCAGGATATGTCTCAAAAGATTAACTATGCTAACTAGTTACTTTCCACCTCTGCAAAAGTGGCTGCCTCATCGTTATTGTCCTCTTTTCAGCAGGGGCCTAAGGTATACATGAAACCATTTACCTCTTTAACCTTGTGAACTGTAAGGTACAAAATACACATTATTTTAAATGGATAAAGCAAAGTTTTAACCACACTGATTTCTGCTTAAAACTGAGCTAACATACCTCCACAGCAGAAGGCAGTGCTCCACTTCCAAGAAACAGGTATGTGCATTATTTTGTTTTAATGCTACAACAGCACACTAGACATGCCACACTCCCCCTGTTTGGCAGCGGTGAGCCCCAGACTGAACGATAAGAGGAATGGCACGAGCACACTTGCAGTCATTTTATGGCACTGCTACAGTACACTTGGAAAATCTGACATCCTGAGGTAGAGGCTTTATATATATATATATATATATATATATAAAAGTATATAAAAATATAGAAATATAAATATATAAAGCTGTACCGTTAAATATATTAGTTAGCAATGTGCTGGTTTGTAGTACCCTCCTCGCAGCCTGAAACCTTTTCCCGGCTATCCCTATCTGATAGGCTGTTCTGCGGGGCTTCCGAGCTGCGGACCCGCCTGCCCGCCAGCAGCCGCGGCAGGGCGCGCAGGGCCGCGGGCTGCAGCCGCACCGCGCGGCCAGCAGAGGGCACGCGAGGTTGCCGAGGACTTCCCGGGCGCGAAGGAAACAGCGGAGCCCTCAAAGCTCCCTTGGGTTCTGTTCCGCTTCCCCCTGGCGCGGGGTGAGCGCGGCGGGAGGTGTCTCGGTAGTGCCGCGGGGCTTTTTCTGGTGCTTGGGCGTTGCGTTGGATAGGACCGATCTCAGCTTTTCTTCCATTCATATGATCTGGCCAAACAAAACAGAACAAAGCCATTTAAAACCCATCTTATAGTTGAATGTGGCTTAAACGTGCAGAGGTTTTAATGGCAGTACCATTCCCCAAGGTTCTTGCCACCTCTTAGACTCTTTTAAATAACATGCTTTCAGAATGATGACAAATGAAGAGGAGAAGAGATTTTCAAAGCTCAGAAGAAAATCTGTGAACTGAGGGTATGAGAAAAGCCTGGTTTTTAGTATAGATTGTAATTCGCAAATTATGACGTCCTATTTCAGAAATATATTCTATGTCTTTTGTTTATGATGTTTATGATAAAGCTGATGCTTAAGATATGGACCCAGCATAAATTCTTTGATTTATGGTCTGGTGATAACAAAACTGAAGTGAATGCAAAAACACAGATATGCATGCCCTTCAGCTTGCTACTGAAGTGAAATAAGCATAAAAAGTATGGTGGAAGCACCACAGGAAGGCTTTTCCAAGGTTTTGGTGGTTTTCCTCTTTATTACATAAAAAATCCAGATTTGGCCTACAAAATTTTCCCTAGAACCTACTTCAGTGGCTGGAATCAAGTGGGATTGTGGCACTGCAACAACCAAGGAAGTGAAATTTGAGCAGATCACACAGAATGACATCTTCAGCTACTCCATGTTTTTAGTCACATTAAGTGTTTGTACTATCATGTAGTCTGACTTCTTACATAACAGAAACCATGGAATTTCACCCAGTAATTCCTGTACTGTATCCAATAAAAATATGATTGAATTACAGCATAGTATTTAGAAAAGCATCTGGTCTTGATTTTAGAAGTCCGGGTAAAATGTTTGCTCCTAATACTAAGGTCATTCTAAAATAGGGTGGGCAACTACTTCACTCAGGATTTTAATATTCTAATTGCCTCTTTTAAAAATGGCTGCCATGATTAGTATGGAAGCATAACAATATACAACTGAATTCAAGCTTAATATTGCTTACAATGTTTTTATAGAGGGAAACAACATGAAATTCCTGAAGAGCTTACTGTTTATTAGGCATTATAAGAGAGACTTCATCTCTCATTTATCCTTTCCAAATGCTATTTTTCGTTTGAAGACATTAATAATAATTTTTTGCAGGCATAAGTGGTTGACTGATACAATGTGAAAAATAAAAGAAGGACTCCAAATCAGAAAAACACTGAAATAAATCCTTAACTTTTATAAGTGAAAAATATTTTTTAATAATAGATTAATGGAAGACTTTAAATTCTGTCTTTGTATTGCTGGTACTTTGAAAAACCCCAGGAGCAAATGTTATTAGGCTCTGTATGAGACCAGACAGTTTTGAGAACTGCATCTACACCCTCAACTAGAAATTAATATACTTTGATTTTTCTTTCTCTGTGTAGTTCCTCTTGATGGTTCTGCAGTCTTTTGTCTTATTCTTAAGACTCTTAAGACACTTTCCAGAGCTGTAATTGACCTCACATATGTGATCAACAATCATCTATGAAAACCATGCATCTTAAGAGGAGGCTGGGAGAGGGCAAGGTGATATGCGAAGAGATCTAGTATCCTTTCTTATCTGCAGCGTCAGGCTGGGTGACTTTGTGTTGAGAAGCGTATGCTCACTGTGTGTGCTGCAGTCATCTTTAAATACTACTCACGTAGGAAAAAAAAGTCTCATTCTGCTTAACATCCAGTTAAGGAACTCCTCGAGGCACTGTCTTTATCAATTGCCTCTTGTCTGTAGGTACAAAGAACAGGACGATGCATGAGAGGCGTTGCCATCAGCTTTACCATTTAACTTTGGTCAGAGGTGCAAGGAAAGAACACATCTTAAACGTGAAAAGATCTGCAATGAGGTAACATTTGAAAAATAAAAGGTGAAAGGGCTTTTTCCTATTCCTGTTGTAACTGATGTTAAGGTGAAGGCACTGCTGGAGGGCTGACCACAGTGGAGTGGGAAGAAAAAAGCATGGCATCTATTCTCAGGGATATCAGGGTCAGAGGCTTCAGTTCAGTGGCTATAGCATTTGTTTGGACACTGAAACACGTTTCATCCTCTGGCATTTCATCACCTTTTGCTGAAATGCTCTCACTTGCTCATCATGGCATGATGGCCAAATCACTGCAACCAAGTCTGCAGCCCCTATGCAGCCAGAGAGGGAGCATGAGTATGAGCTGGGGTGTGCAGCCACACGCGCCTGCATCTCAGCTTTCCAGTCCACCTTCCAGATATTGTCTGAAGTTACCATTGGAATAAAAGAAGTTAAATATAAGCTTCCTAGAGGACCATGAGCACTTCACCAAAGGGTAACAGCATGTGAACAAGGGAGAATATAATGCCTGAAACACTGTCAGATGTTTGTTTGCGGAACAATCTCTTTGTGCTTGAATTCTTAATCTACAATTACACATAACAAGGACATCCTATGACAAGAATAACCATGCCAAAGAGTGGAAGATCCTCAGATCACTCAGTAATTGGACCCTTTAAGTCCTTATTTAGTTAGAAAGTAGAATGAGAGGAAACAAAATGATAGTTGTAGAGAAGTTCTGCAAAGAAAGCACATTATTTTGCAAAATTATTGGAGTACTCACTCTCAGAACAAGAAGAGATAATAAACATGTCAATATGGGGCAATCCAAAATAGGATGGGGAAAAATAGAGAATGGATGATGTGTCTCAGGGTAAAATTTAGTAGTCTGTGCAAACAGTAATATGGACATGTAAATCATAGATTAAATTAGGAATTTTCAACATATGTAAAATAAGTTAGTACAAGACTCATACCCACAAACAAATATACTGTACATATCGTAACTATCCTTCAAAATGGGATAAGAATTGAAGTTTTTCTGTTACTTATTGATTTTTTTGAGGATTTAGTCAGTTATTTTCGTGAGGGATTGCTACAGATTGCTATGTCACCCTTTAATCTGAAGAAAGAATAGAGGGAATATTTCTTGTTTGTTTTCTGAAGACCAGCAGGAAAGCAACGTGTTAAACTGGAAAACAAAGCAGTTTAAAATGTTAGCCCAATAAAACCTAACAGATACTGCTCATGGATTGCAGCAAGGTTTTGTTATTATTTTTTGAATTGTTCTTGCATTACTTTTGGACATGTGACTATAGTTTATGCTGTTATGTTGTCAGGCTTCTGATAATGGGAAGGACTGTTTGTTTAGACTGTGTAGCTCTTCAGTTTAATTCACTCTGGCTCCAGTGTGACATTTTAAAACTACTGTCAATGGAAAATCCAGATTTCCCAGAAAGACTTAAAAGAGCAACCTCAGTGAACTGAAATTATCTCCTCTTAAAGCTAATTACCTTAGTATACTTAAGAAAGTAGTGCTGTAGGAAATCTGTTTCTTTTGACTCTCTTCTATTTCATTAAATGCCTCAGGTCACTATGAATAATGAGTTTGCTTTTATTAGACTTTTTTCATTATTCATTTACATGTCTGTGGAAGGACATAAAACTAAAATAATCTGACAAATTAAGAGTGATTTTTTTGAAACAGGTATTCATAATTAAAAAACAAACAGAAAATATTTTCACCTTTCAGTTTATTTTATTAAAAAGAAAATACTGTGAGGTTTCCATTTAATAGGAAGCTTTAAAGTATTAATGAGTCTCCCAGGGCAATTATTGCAAGTAAATATGGAATGCTTCCAAAAAATTTAATACATTCTACCATTTTCTGTTACCTACAGGCTGGATTTAAGAAAAATATGCATCAAAGGCTGATTGCTGATGAAAGCAATACATGATTCTGCAGTCTATGTCATCTTCTTTCCAGAGAATCCACCTGATAGCACAAGCAACTATGGCAGAGTGGCAGTTTTCCCCTATCCCTAAGAACAAGCTTAGAGCAGGTTCTTTAGTTTGACTGACCGGACTGTAATTCTGGCAATAATTTTTAAAGTCCCACATCCTAAGGATTTTATGACGTCTCAGGAACTGTCTTTTAGAAGAACCAACTCAAGAAACAACTCACGAGGTTCTCTTACTGCAAAGCCTGCAGGCTTTGCTGTAGCACAGGGGCTGGGCTACCAAATCCTGGGATAAAGGTGAGAAAGACAAAGAGGGTATGCAAATGCAGCTCTCTATCAGCCTCTGCAAGTCATATATTCCACTTCCATTTATTTTTATATAAATTAGGCACTGCTTTCCCAGGCCTATTAGAAGTGTTGTTACCCTGTTAGTGCTTATTTAATTCAACTCACCCTTTTGCATGACTCAGTCATGAACATACAGCCTCCCACGTACACATTCATACTGGAGTTGTGTTCATTCTTCTCTAAATATGTATTATTCAGACTCTGTCTAATGCATTTTCTCCCACCCACCTTGTATTCATTTTATTTTAGTGGTTGCATGCAAACAGTTGAGACAGGAAAATAAATCAGGAATTATACAGAAGTTAGTTTATTTGAAATGTATGAACAATAGGTCAGTATTGCCACACTTCTCCTAATTCTGGATTATCCACATGGAAAACAACCACTACTCTCTGACATTGCTTATTTAGTATGGGCCAAGAAAAAATAATGCAAAGGTTTTAAAGCAAGTTTTTTAGATACTATTTTCTTTGCTATTGTCATAGAAATTAGGAAAAACACTGCCACAGCAAATAAAACTTAAATCAAAGCACAGACATTTTTTTCACAAGTAATCATAATCACTCACATATCATCTCTATCTGCTTGTCTTTTACTTGTCCCACTATCACTTATCAAGCAAAGATTAATTTTGGCTAAAAAGCAGAAAAATGAAATCTCTGAATATCAAGATAACTTTAGAAATCCTTCCAGTAGCATTATTCCTTATCCTAGACTTTGCTTGTATAGTCTTCCAACTCTCTACACAAAGCTATTGGTTGTTTGTAAGCTGCTCTCCAGGCTGGAATACTCTCCTTTAGACCAGCTAGTAAAGATCAACACTGATGTTCTGAAAAAAAGAGGAAATACATTTGATGTAGAAAGACTGCTATAGAGTAAAACATCTAGAAGAAAAGGATTTTTTAAGTGCAATTATTCAGAGGTAGACTAAAGAACTTCAGCCAAATAGTTGCAAATCACCCTAAGCTCTTGGTTTTTTAGCCCTGACTACAAAGGATTTTCTACACAACCAAAAAATCTCTTAAGGAAAAAAATAACCTGTATGAATGCCTGGCTATGTCATCTTGCAAAAAGAAGTATCACTGTGAGTTGCACAGGAAAATTAATAATTTATTGTTGTCACCTTTAGCTTCTACTTTTGTCTCTGGTTTGGGGATGAGAATGACACATACTAATACACTGCATTTAGTATGCTTTTTAGAATCATGATAATGGAGAAACTGATTTAGTACCTGTGCCTTTTATAATGAAGGCTACATATTTTTTAATCTTATGTAATTATTATAACTGATAATAATTTGCATTATATTCTTTTGACTATCCCCTTATTTGATCCCAATAGCGTGTAATGATTTTAAAGATTTTGAACTATTTTCTTTTTTAGATGTCCATCTTTTTTAGATGAAGAACAGTCAACTTTTTTGAACAGGATCAGAAAAGCAACTTACAGGAACAAAATCAAAATATCTTGTGCTAAAAGAAAAAAAAATTAGAATACAAGGAAGTTTAGATGTTATCTTGAAAGGTATGGTCCAGAAATGAGATATGCAGGCTAAACTGCTCCTTTTTGCTTGGGTGGACAAGCCTGAAATCTAGTGTGCAACCAGTGCACATTAATATTTCCAGTATCCCACATTTCTTTTTTGCTCATTTACATCTTCAGTTAAATCCAGTGGTCTTGTAGCAAACCTGCAAAAACACTCTGCAGCAAATCTATATTTCTTCAGCACAAACCCAATACTAGACTAAACTAACTTATTTATGTGAATACCCTTTGGTTTTAGAAGTTTAATTAAAAAAAAAATGTCAGAGTGGCAACACAACCTTACTACACTCACAGACTTAAACAACATAGTATGTGTTCTCATGAGTCACATAAAGGTAAGCTTAGTGTGCAAAGTTTTAAAAATTAAGTAGGATTTAACTAACAGTAATTCAGTAGCATTCTCTATAGTAGATTTGAGATTACAGCTATTAGAAATCAGATATATGCAGATATATAAATTCTCAACAGGTCTCTGAAGGTTTATTCCTTTTCCTTTTTCTTTCTTTTAAGAAAATCTGGGGTATCCTCCATAAGTTTTGTATGCTTTGAGAATGTTTTTCCATGTATTTAGAGATTACGGTAGGAAGTTTTTTTAAACCAAAAAAAGAAAGAGCAAGGAAAAGGCTGATGGACTTGAAATCTGGAGTAATGCAGGAACAAGTGATGACTGATGACATCTGAAAGTGACAGGACTGTTGATTGTCATCAAGCAAGTTGCCTAAATTTTAGACAAAACAGGAAACATGTTCATTCAATTCTTTAGCATTTTTTGTGACTAATTAAATTGTGTTTTATTGCATGCTTTTACATCCTTTTGATATGCAGGTTGGGTATACCTACACTGAAGACCTTGGTAATATTCAGAAAGACCTTAGCACACAGTTCTGTCAGAACTAGTTCACAAAAATGTTGGTGTCTTCATTTGAGCTAATTAATTCATGCCTGACTTTGTAATTCCAAATGTCCTTAGATGGGTTTAGAAAATAACAGAGAAATTCTGGTGTAATCTCTGGTTAGCCTGGGACTGACGCCTTGGAGGAAGACTGAATTTCTATTGTGTGGGTGCGTGTGGCTGGAGTTGAGGGAGGAAAAGGCTGCCAGAAATGGGAAAATGTGAGAACAGCTGGACTATGGTTCCACAGGTGCTGTGACAACCTCCAGAAATATCTGTGGCATGAATGAGATGGTGGAGGGGTGATAAGGCAATATTATGCACAGCTATTACAGCCCTTTTTTTTTCCTGCACCTTACCTTAACTTCTTGCTGAAACAGAGCCTGGGGTTCTGCAGTTTTACAGCATTTCAAAAATAAAATTCAGGATTAGACCTCGACATTACCATACTGAAATCTCTGAAAAACATCTTGTACTGAAAACACATGAAACATTTTAAAATATAGACTTTGTAAACAGTAATTAAAATAAAAATGATTTTTTATTAATTTAACACCACTCAGAAGTTATGTTGTCAGTCATTTATATATTCCTTGCTCATGAAAGAATGGACCAATATTTCACCTGGCTTTCAGTCAGTTTTGGGAGTTTCTGCTGAAAAAGAGAATCTTTGCTTTTGGCTAAGCCCTTTCCCTTGTATCAAATTTGCTCTCAGTCTTTGACACCGGGATATTAATCTGAACCTATTCAGTTATTTCCAATATTTGTAAAAATAATTACTTATGGAAGTTTTGTTCTACTACTGGAATAAAGTGTTTACCTTTTAAAAAAAAGGAAAAAGGAAAAAGAATGGAAACAGAACATTGTTCAGCAGAGAAAGGGTTAAATGAAATATAGTTAAATGGAATAAAAAGTATGCTGCTGAAGTGTGTAAATGCCATTATCTGATGGAAATTCAGCTTGGTAGGTGTTATACAAACCTCCCAACAAGTCAGTTTTGTTGCTATAAGACACTGCCTAAGTTCTCATTAAAAGATTTGGCCTTGGTCTTTAAGGTCAGATCCCAAGAGGCTATTTGATTCCAGATGCAGATGCAGAGTCTAGTCTCCATCTGTTCAATACTTATAACATTTTCCAGGGAAAGAAATCTGATTTCAGAATTTTCAGCATCTAAAAAACATGTCGCGATGAATACAGAAAAGAGGGTAGAGAGTGTAGTGCACAGTGCTGGAAGCAGTACCTTTGCTAGGACAACAGCTGTACCCCTTGATGGCCCTCTGCTGACAGTGTTGTCCAACAGCCTAACATGGGTCACACCTGGTCACACCTCATCATACATCCCACCACCAACTTAGGCTTTTGGAAAAGTCTGGAGTGTAAAAGTGGGCTGAGAGGCAGCGAGGTGCCACAACACGAAGTTTTGCAGGAAATGTTTTAGGGGAAGTAGCTCAGATTTTACATATGGTGCAGTGCAGGCTTCAGACACAAACAGGTTCATGCCCCAACTGAAACTGGTTAAAGACAACATAAAAAAGACCAGCTTGGAAACAGGCTGATTATGTCATCCCAGCAGGACCTGCTGTTCCCCCTGCTGCAAACTCTGTGAAGTTACATTTCTGACCCTTTTTCCTTATCACTAGGCTATACAGCTTTCCTTTTGGAACCATCACAAAATTTTTAATTCCTGGTTAATCCCAGACTATGGCACAACCACCCCTCGTTCTCTGGAAATGAAGGAACATTTCTATGACTTGCAGACGCCAAAATAAGAGGAGGAAAAAGGTTTTTTAAAAATGGATGAGGACACCCTGGGTTTAGATTAGGCCTTTTAGAAGTAGGCAGCGGATTTCAGTAACTCTCACAGCATTTCTGCCTGGGAATCCTCTGAATTTGCCTTAATAAAAGTTCAGGCCTACCCTTCTAATAGCAGCACTGGTCCTCTAAGACTAAGAAAGGCTCTGTGATGCACAGCTTGCTCCCTTTTTCCCACAAGTATAGAGAACTCAGGCACGTTGAGAAAGAGAAGGACTAAGAATGAGGTGGATATCCAGATACACTGCTTGGGGGGGAGGAGGGGGAAGCAAGAATGCTTCTTCCTTTTGGCAAGTAAATTTTCTTCTATCCCACCCTTACTTAGATGCTGGTGGTCAGCTGGACCATGTCCTGCTCTCAGAATTTGGCCAAGTATGAATGTTTCCTGAAATTTTTGTTACATTCTTAAAACAAAAGTCGGCATAAGAAAACAGGCCATGTATCAGTCCTTTTTTCTCCAGAATTAAAGCTCCTTTGTTAGTTTTCAAGAACCTGACCATATAAAATTTGCTTTCCCTATCTTCAAAGCATGGCCATTTGGCACATAGTAATGGCTTTGTGAGCTCTCCAGCTGACTAATCTCAAAGCAACTCCGTTAACTTACTCGTGTCTGTTTCTTCTAACTGAACGAACTACAGCAAACTGTGCCTCATGCTTTATGAAAGAGATGCCACAATAGTGGAGAGGGAGCGATATTTCATCATCTGGAAGTGTCAACAGAAGCCTCTGCATTGGTACCAGAACTTACAGGCTTCCAGTCAGCACTGTTATCAGCAGCTGGAGCTAACTCCCCACCAAAAATGCTGAGCTCGAATTGCAACAACTGCATTGAGGCAAATGCTGGAACTCAGAAGGAGGCAGTTATGGAAATTATCTGCCTTACCTGCCAACTACATAAGAGCACATGCTGTACCTGCACCATCTGTGGATACAGCTTCATTGTAATTTAAAATGTAAAAGCCATTGTATTTTTCTGTCAGGAGTCAGGACTCCCCGGTGTACGCTAATACGTAAAACACTTTGTTACTATAAGGTCCAATTGTATGTGCACATATGTCAGCCTTTACTGAGGCTCACTAAGTCATTGTCAGGCAGACGTTGTTTTGCCAGGTGTGCTTTTGTAGAGCTTACAGCTGGATAACTTCCCTCCAGAGAGGATTTTTTAAATTGAAGATGGGCAAACCTCAAAAAGTTTAGAGGTTCAATTAAATAAGCATCTAGAAGTCTAAATGCCTATCTGAACCAACTCAAGACCCCCAGAATAATGTTGTAGGCCTTAGTAGAATGCATTTGTTTGCATGCTTTGTTATAAGGACAAAAATTATACATTTTTACCTCCCAACAATAACAATTTAAATTTGCAGGCTATTTTAAATCAGGTTTTTGAAATCTGCAAAGTTGTTTTTCAGTTTTGCATAAAGCTTCAGGTCAGTTTTATTTTAGCCAAATAATTTGCCTAGTCTCTAGTTTAAAACCTCATGGACCATATTGCTTTAGATTTGCAGCAGGTGGAAAATCTCCATTATTTTGAATAAAAAAGGAAACTCCCATCCATACATCTTATAAAATATACCTAATGCTAAAAAGCAGAAACTTTGTAGAGGAATAAGTCTTTAACTTGTCCATATATTTCAACAGGAGAAATAGGACAGTGTTCACAATAGCAATGGTTAAAAAGTCACTTTTTCATTCTTTTGTGAAAGAGCACTAAATTTGTAATTTAGTGGAGCTCAATAAAATGACTCACTTTTCTGCTGTAAAAGATTATTCTAAACAGAGAAACAGGTAGGTTTTTGGGAGGCCAGAACTTTCACTTGGGCAAGTCAGAAGATCAGCTGTTGTTTGCTGCAGAAATATTTCCTTTTGGTTTTGCACAACAAATCTTTCCTGTTTCGTGTGGAAAACATTTTAGAGTACTCGACAGATTGTAAGTGATTTTTCCCAGGCAATAATAAAGGATTGACCTGATAACTGGAATTGAGGTAAAAATTAGTAATGCATATGTCATTAAATAGGTATAGCTTATTTCTTCATCCCCCCAGAGGAGATAAAGAGGTGATAGCATTTACTATTAAGGTTAATATAAAATTATTTTCAAGTCAATAGAATGACTCAAAATAATTATCTCCAATAATTACTTATTTAGGATTCAGTGTTAGCAACATCTGACACTATTTCTTTATGGCTAATAATCAAAAAAATTCTAAAATAAACCCAGCATTGTTTCTGTGATTTTTTTTTCCTGTAAATAATGAAAATTTTATCCACAAGAAGAGATATTTCTCAAAGTATATGAGAGTTTCGCACAAAAATACTCTAATAGTCAGAATTACTTGCACTAATATGCTAGCAAATATTTGCAGAATGTTTTTGCAGAACAGAAGGAAATCAGATGGAAGCATAATAGAGAACCAGAACTGGCTTAATCAGAATGAGTGAAAATTTAATGATTTCTACTGGACATGAAAAGCCATGACAAGAAAACAATCTGGAAACTATATGAATGTGCAAACAGGAATTGCACAGTGCTATGTACTTTTGGCCAAGTTCATACCTTTCTAGTAGGTCCTAAGCAAATGTTGTAGGACAACCTCTATTTTTCTACACAGTTTCTCAAAGGTCTTAATTCTACTGCCTAACTTGCACTAACTTCTGTTTCCAGATGACCAAGAACTTTGTAGGCACTTTTCATCTGACACATATACAGCATTATATATTTTTTCATTCAGTATATTAGGGCTGAAATATGAAATATGTATAAGGCTAAATCAGAAAAGACTGAAATGTTGTAAAAAAATAGTTAAATCCCACAAACCACCTTGCTTTCAGATGAGAATATATGTCCAAAAGCAGCTAGTGTACTGTGTGGTCCTGAGGTCATGATGACCTCACCACTGACACTAATACCTCAGAGATGCAGTCACATTGGTCAGTCTTCAGCTGGCAAAATGCTTTGAATTTGAACATGGAATTCCATTTGAATGTTAATTGGCATACATAAATTCATTAATTGTCTATCCTAAGATGAGAGTTCTGATAAGCAGCCTCGATAGGTCTCCACAAGAATTTCAAAGGTGATTACAACTAATGGCTCAGCCAGGTTAACAGAAATACCTTTTCCTCTCCTGAATTTTGCAATGTTAACCACTCTGCAAGCACACTTCACTTCCTTTCTTGCAAAACTCTGGAGGAGGTGAAGAGGTTGTTTCAGCAACGAATATAGACAAACATAGAAGAACAATCCTGCAGCCAATCAATATTCTGAAGAAATCTTTGTTGTCCAGAAAATTATTTGTTAAGATGTACTTACTAAATTAGTTTAGCTACAGTAAGCCTATTTTCAACAGTTTGTAAAACATGTAGAAAAACTTTCAGTTGGCCAGGTCTGCATCTCAAATTTATAATAAATTCCAAATCAGGAGAGTATCAGATGGTTTTCCATTTTGTTGCCTACACTGTGCAGCTGTGGTATTTCCTGATTAAGCAGAATGTGAGGTTTGGAATCATGTTCAATAATCTGTATATGATTCAGATGTTTCTCTACCCATACTAGTGTTATATAACTATTTTTTTCTCTTTTTCCGGGAAGCATCAATACTGAACTGTGATTCTTGGCTTGGTGACATACTGTCATTTTTTTGAGGTTAGGGTCTCATAGTGTTGTTTAGAAGACTGAAAAAAGGTTATACTTTCCCGTAGGATAAATATATTATTATCAGTTGTGAGAAATGGATACTCTTATTCATAATGAGGTTTAAATAACTTTCTCAGTCATTATCTTGTTAGTTCTGATTTATTTAAACTTCCTCTTCCACAGGATAATTTCTGAATATGGCTTGTGCATAGAACTCTCTCCTACAACTTCAGCTCTCGTTCTCTTTCATTAACTACATTTTGCCACAAAGTTAAAGCCATGAATGGAAAAAAAAAAACAACCACCACAAAACAACAACAACAAAAACAACACAAACAAAAAATACATAATTGTAATGATAGGTGATAGACTGACAGTTGTAGAAAACAACATGCTTGTGTTCTTCTATTGAAAAAAGCACCAATTGTGTTTTCTTCCTTTACATAATAAAATATTGTTTGTTCTTTTCAGAGATGGCCTTTATTTTTAAAAGAAAAGTGAACTTTAAGATAAAGTTATATTTTCAGACATAAAAGGGTTTTCCTTAGCTTACTTCCTGACACTTTGTTTTAGCTGTCTTTTGTTTAAAAAAAATATAAATAATTTGACCTTTTAAATTACTAGAATTGGAGATAAAACATCATGGAGCCCTGTGGAGCTGACACACCACTGATCAAAAAAATTTCAACTGTTCTATCTGGATTTTAAGGTAGAGAGATGTACAAAAAGGACGCATTTGAACAGTATCAGTCTGGCTTTCTGTCATTCATGTACAAAATTTGATGATGTTCACAGAAATGCTTGGTAAAGCTACCTGACTCACAAAATAATATTTTTTAATTACTTCTTTCTTTTGCTTGGGATTTTCACCTTTGTAATGTCATGAAAACCATGGGAAACCTTTATCTTTCTTCAGAGAGCTATGGGGAAAACAAAATAAAACAAAACAAAAAAAAGGAAACAAAACCAAAAGAATCCCACACCAAGACATGGGAAGTTAGCTCATTAGCTTAGAAATGAGCTCAGCTACAAATCACAATCACTGTGTACCTGCTAAAATAATTGTCCTTTCCTGGTATTGTTCCTATAATATTCCTTTATTGCTGTGTAATGCAGCATAGGTAAATCAGCTGTCTTCTAGGTAGGCCAATTAAACTTGATGAATAGCTGCTGTGATTCCAAGGTATTCATCTTTGCTTCTTTCAAATTTGCGATTAGTATGAATTTTCAGCCCATACACAATGTTGTAAAATGTCATGGAATCTGAAGACAGCCAGAAGATGTTAAAGAAGACAAAATGAGAGTAAAGGTCATAGATATCCTTTTAAAAAGTTGAATAAAAATTAATTGAAGGCCAGGAAGATCAGACAGAAGAGCTTCATCTTCTCTTTAACCAGAATTGGGGGTTAGTCTTTGTCAAGCAGTGATAAAAAGGACTAGATATGCTGGCAGTGTGGCCAGGATGATTCAAGCCTTCCTCTTGTGACAGATTCCTGGGATTTATGTTACACGCATAATTTTTGTTCAGATAAACTTTATTAAAAACGCAGCCCCGCAGTTTAATCATGCCAGCCCCATGCAATAGCGGCTGAAATGTGCTGCAGTAAAGAGCACAGGCCAGTAGGGGTCTGAGCAGCCAGTCAGCTGCCTGGGATTGTCCATCTCCACAACCTCCAAAGAAGTTTAAAGGAAACACCTTGAGACTTGTGTGGATTTTTATTAACCTTGCACTGTGAATTGATGGGGTGCTGGTGAAAAACAAACACAGGCAGTGAAACATAAGGTCTGCTTCACACAAGAGCTCATTATTGACAGTGTGTGACACAGACTTGGAGTGGCCCAATATTGCTTCTATGACCTTCGCCTCCCAAAACTTACAGGCATTTGGAGGCTTTGTTCACCCCGTGAGGGCCTGCCTGCCCTTGTCGTTGCAACATTCTCCTCAGTGTCATTCTGAGAATTAATTGTGAGCACTGGAGACAATTACACATGTTCTTTGCCATCTCTTGACCTAAATTTCTGCCAGCTTCACTTTCCTATTCTACACACAGACCTAGCTTAGGACTGTGCCAAATCACATATGGCAGATTAGTAATGGGGTCTACAGTGAACTAAAACTTCGAGCTGGCACCCAAATTCCACACTCACATTGCCCAAATTCAAAATAGGTCGCAAGAGAGACAAAGACAAGGATTTTTTCCCAAAGATAAGGAAGAGTATTACAAGCAATAAAGCTGCTAATTCTTATTTATACAGCTCTTGTGCTCCTTTGGTTTTCTGTTCTTTGTTAGTTTCCTGTTAAGAACTAAATTATGATGAATAGGTAATCAATTAAAAATCCACATGCACATACCAGACATAAGTCCAGTTGTTGTTTTTTTTACCTGTATGAGTATTAAATTTTTTAGTAAAGGTATCCCCCTTGATCCCTGTGCACCTTGCTACACTAAGTTTTGTTCATTTTTTGCAATAGCTTTATTTTGAATTTTCTTTCACCTTAAACAAAGCTTCCAAGAAAGAGCACTCAAACAAAAGATTTTGGCTATATGCGAGAAAGCCCAGGGTAAGCAAAATGTTAATGATCAAAATGAAAATTAAACTTGCTTCAAAAGAAATCCAACATTACTACTAGAATTCACATTATCTAATGGTACTTATTAAAGCAAAATTAACAGAGCAGCAAAACAGATAATAAGTGCACACTACTTTCTAAGGCCAAATTTTCTGAGTAATCAATTCTTCAGTAGTCTGTAGAGATTAAAAGCCTGCAGGAAAAGGGTTTTTTCCTTACCAGAGTCCTGCTAAATCAGCTTGTCAAATCTGCCTCAAGAACTATAACAGGAAATACCCTTCCAGCAGCTGTATCTGTGGATTCCTCAGCTTGGGCTTTTACTCACAATCAACATTCTACATTTCTGGGACATTGTCGTAGTTTTTGTAAATCATAGAATTCCAGATTGCAAGTGACCTCAAGGATCATTTGGTTCAACCATTCTTGGCAGTTTTGCCGCTATTCAAAAAGTTCTCAAATGCACACATTTGGCAATGGATGTCATATACCTGTAATTCAAAAGAGCCTATAAGGTACAGAATTTCAACCATGCTGTTGAAATGTGATGACCAAGAAAGGACAGTCAGCAAGAATCAAAGTATTTTGAAGCATCTATTTCCACATAATAGTAATAATTACACCAAAAAAATTCCCCATTTTTCTTGCCTTCTTCTTCTCCTTTTTTCTTGCCTTCAGCCTCCACATTACAATATTTCCAATAAAATGCATTTTTTCTATTGGTAGGTAGATACATGCTGCTTAGAACAACGAAAAATCACCTGACAGACAATTCTGTGAAGTGATGAATTACAAAAAAAATAGTACTGGGTACACTACCTACGGTCTCTCTAGTACACTGCCTGGTCCCTGAATGTGGCATGCTTAAAAAGATTGTGAAAATGAAGGTAGCTTCAGAATCTGCCTATTTTCTGGCTAAGTGATTTCCTGAACCAGAAGTCACTTGTGTATGTATAGTCCCAGCAAATAGTTTGTTCCTTCACAAACTCATCAAACCTCTCCACAAACCACAGATTTTTTTAATATTTGCAACATCCTTTGGCAATGAATTCCACAACTGATCTACACAACTGCACAAAGAACCTCTTCTTCTGTTTGCTTTGATGTCCCTAAGTTCCAATATTCAAAGAAATAGCAAACAACTGATGTCTTTTTAACTTCTGCACAACAGTTGCAATTTTATTGGCCACTTTCATGTTCTGCCTCCTCCATTCTGTTTCTTTCCCAAAATGTTTTGCGTTGTTGTGGGTTTTTTTCCTTTCTAAGTCTTTCCTTGTTTTGAGTCAACCCTGTCACCCCTCTCTGAATATGTTTCAGATTTATTCTATATTTCTTTGAGAATCAAGGCATCAGCTGAATTTATACAGTAGCATAATAGAGGATTAACTGATTGGTGCAGAGCTCTTTATTCATTATGTCCTCTGAAATGTGGGAAAACTACATCAAAATGCAAAGATATTCCAAAGAGCTACAGTGGTGATATAGCAAACAAAATACCAGGTCCATTTTTTCATTGAGGGTTGTGTTGTAGTTTTTTGAACCTTAATATGCATAGTGATTTCCTTGGAAGGTACAAAGTACCAAATTCAAACAACTTTGAAATACCAAAAACTCACTATGAACCATTAGGTTTTGGAGTTTGATAAAGTGCATACTTGAATGGTACTCAGGATAAGTCTGAAAAAAAAATATTATTTTGCTTGTGTGAGAGAATTATACAACTTTCATACAATTTTTGCAGCACTTAAATCTAGTTTTTTAATATCATGCCATTAGCTTCTGAATGGCATGGTAAAGCAAAATCCAATATCGGTCTCAGTTGCTCTTTTTATAACATGACAACTTGGGAGTGCTTCAGCTAATGTGTCAAAAAGTTTCAGGAACCCATAGATACAAATGCTTTGATTTTCATGCAATTTGAAAAACAAGAAAAACCTTGTTTATTGAACAGCCAGGCTCTCCAGATTCTTTAATACAACGGCTGCTCCTTTCTACTGCCTGCATACCTCAAAGGCAGCAAATTAATCTTATGTGTGAGCAGATAATGTCTGAGATTCTACTAAAAAAAGAGCTTTCCAGAGCAGCCTGTGGGAAGAAGCAAAAAGTCCAGTGCAGGAAGACAGAGGCAGCAGGAACCAGAGCAACAGCAGATGTGGGGTGAAGAGGAAGTAATGAAAAAGTGAACTGAGAAACATGAGCAAAAGGCTAGAACACAGAGCACAGAGCAGGAAAACTTAATGGAAAACAAGAAGAATTTTACAAGTAAGTTAAAAGTGGAGATCCAGAGTAAAGACATCAGAAGAACTAGAAACTTCTCCATGAAGGAAAAAAAATAAGAGACAGAGAACTAAGATGACAGAATGCCCTACTCCTTTCAAAGATGGAAACTACCATGTGATTGATTTACAGGATAAAGGAATTAAGGAATTACTGAAAGGAAGAAGAGCTGATGAAGGGCAGACACTGAGCACAGAGATGTGAGCTCAAAGGAATGGCCAGGAGCCTGGGCAAGTTCAGTTGCTCAGGTTACAGAATCAACATGCAATTCCTGTGCCATCACTGCCTGGCAAAGTCCTGAAACGTTCTCCTAATTCCTTCAGGAATACATAGGTAGAGTAGGCAAGTTGTTATGGGAGGGAAGGGGGGGGGGTGGTACACAACCCAGTGACATCCCTGCTGAGATCTCTTTCGCTTCTGTGTGTCATACCTGTCTCTTCACAATGCTTAGAACAAATTGAAAACCATATGATTAACAAGGTAATTTTATAGTAAATGTCTCCATTTACTAAATAAGGTGGTGGATGAGTAGAAAAGAAACTCCCTCACAACTTACAAATTTGTATTCCTTGCCAGCAGCTGTGAAAAGAGTACTTAGAAAGATAGTCCCTCTGCCAGCTGTGTATACAGCATGGACACCTGCTTTTGCAGCAATGCTCACTTTCTCAGTACCTACTGTAGCTGAGCCACCACAGAGCACAAAAGATACTTCATGGGACAGCAGCCCATCTCGCTTTCTGCTTGTTGTAGACATGATATCTTCACAGGTTAATGAACAATTGTGTGCTTGAGAACATGACTGCTTGAGGAAAATTGCCTCCCCATAGAAGTTGCACTGGAGATAGTACCTTAACATAGCATTACTTGTCTTTGGCCAAGCTGGCCTTTATCCAGTCACCAGTATGTATACATAGCAGTTACCACTTGAAACTTTTGAGATGCAAAGTGCCAGACAGCAGCCTTATGCTGCACACTAAAAAATGACCCCATATTTTGAAGCTGGAAGTTATTGAACCATGAAAACTATAGGAAACAGAAATTACTACCAACATGAAAACACTACTTTCGCATTATATAGAGCAATTGATTTCTATGTCACAAATCTCAAAGAACTTCCTTTTAAATGTCAAGCAGTCTACAGAATTTCAAGGCAAAAAATACTCTACATGACTGAGACGTGTTGCAGAAATGCAACTGACTAATTCAGACATTGCAATTTCAAGTAGCTGGACAGCACGGACAGCTGGACAGCACTACTGCACTGCCAAATGGCTCTATTGAGTCATAATACATAATTTTAGGGATTATTATCACACAAGCTGTTAAACAAAGTTGGTATGGATGTCTCAGTTAGTTTCCCAAGCATTGCTTTTAGTGGCCTAAAATGAATGTTTATAGCCCATCATCAGTTGCATATATTATATTGGTTTTTAGAAGGTCTGGAAGAGCCTAGTACAACTAAGCTGAATTTGATCATTAGGAAAGTATTTCAAGTCATTAAATAGAGCATATGTGTCTTGCAAAATTTGATATGTGGAATTCTAGTGGAGGGAGGGGGAGAAACAACAGTGTTTTACTCCTTAAATAACTTCTCTGATGTTGTCTTCTGAACTGTGCACGGATGCAGAGCAGTTCACAGAAAACATATTTGCATCAGATTCTGGTAACTAGATTCTTTTTAGTATTCTTTGGTGGAAAATGAAGGCTTGTCTGCTTACCAGATTATTTGCTTTATCATATATGGAGAATTTTTACAAGCTCCAAAGGATTGTGCACAATCATTCCTGAGAAACTTGATCATCAGTGAGGCTATTGCAAAAACTGAAGAGATGCTACCAGCTAAGTCCTGTAATTGACATATTACTGTAGAAATTGCATGAAAAGACCAATACTAAACACATTTTTTTAATAGTGAATAAGAATTTCAATTATATGCCTCCACAGTGATCAAGGCCTCATGGAAATAACATGACAGTGGCACATTTTCAGGAGATCAGTTACTTTTCAAGCTGAGCTATCAGTTACCATGTTTGAAGTGGGGTACACTGACTGAATCCCTACAGTCAACACTCCTTCCAAAGTTTTATTTGCACCTCTCTTTCTATCCCTGATACCCTAATCTTTTGCAACAGGCTTAGAGATCTTCCTTTGGCATTAAAATAGGGACAGATGTTATCTTAGCTTCATTATTTCTGGGTTTAATATTACTGTACCAGTGTTTACAGATCTCTGTGCAACGCTACGTAAATTTGGGCAGTTCATTCCAGGAGCAGAAGTATTTCATTCTCAGTTCATGCTGATTTCTGTTACTACACAGCGTACTTACTTTTTACTTTGGGATGACAATCCTACTGACAATACTAGCATTATGGTCAGCATACGTACTGTAGCTTGAATCTTCAGAACAATTCTTACATAAGTGGATACCCTAGCTGCTCATGCTGATAATAATTTTTTATCAGTGAGACCATTAAAAGACTTTGCTTCCCTACGCAGTCACATACTTTGATAAAACTGGGAGGTATTTTACATCTCTGAGACCTTTCTCCCTCTGCAACATTTTGACTGAAAAGGAAGTTACCAAGGAAGCAGAGGGAATGACAGCTTTTTCTGACAGAGATTCAGACAGAAAACATAAGTTAATAAGATGTTTCTTTAGGAAAACTCCAGTCCCTTTATCTCTCACTGAGTGAGTCACTTTTGCACAAGAAAGTTTGTTTCCTCTGTAAGCTTTCAGGCTCTGTTATCCTCGTATCTCTCCTGAATAGATTTTCTGTCACAGTGGAAATTCATAGAGGAAATAGGCAATCTAGGAGAGACAGTTTTGCAGTGGAGACTATGTGTCCTCAGAGGAAGAGTTTGCAAGGTGCTGGCTGATTCTAGAGAAACACATAAAGTGACCAATTCTTCTGCTGAGTCAGGATAGCAATACATGATAGAACATTGCACAGAGATGACAGTGGCTTGGGGTTTTTTGTTTGATAGATGGGAATTTTTAAGTAAACTTAATACATCCTAAATCCAACCAGAGTTCAAGCAGGTTTGAAGTGTTTCACTCTGGATCTTAGCAGGTCTTACAGGAAAAAATACCCATACCGGTAGAATCGTGGAAGCCAAAATATATTGACACTAATTTTATAATGAATGCAATTCAAATGTCCCAGTTTCCTCATCACACCTGAAATTAATTCTAGCTACCCCCAGTGTTTCTGACACAGTTTCAATCTAGCCAAAGAAGGTAAAAGTATGTCTGGCATCCATGCAGCTTGGATTATCACCTTATGGCAGCATAGCTGACATAACTAAATTAATTTGACTTAAGAAATCAGAGAAGTCTTGAACTGTTGTCTTGTAGATGACAAACCAATGCCTTATCAGCTGAGCTACTCAGGTCCAGTGCACAACACTCTTAAGTGTGATTTCATCTACATAATGTGTTGCTGAGTCTAACGTCAAATGAATCTATCACTTTACAACCTTTTCTAAATAAAGGAAAGGAAGATTAAATATATATGAACGGTAATTTCAGGGTTATAGCAGAATAATACTCAGAATTTTCTAACAATTTCAAAGTGATTTTACCGTTCTTCCTTTATTTAATTTTTACAAGGTATATGAAGGTAGGACAGACTCCTCTATTCATTCTTCAGCTCAATGTTTAGTCTATTCTTTCATTTCACTTGTTCTATTTGAGGACTAGCATCCAAATTGCACCAACTTAATCGTGCATAAAACCTTAGTATTTCACATTGGCTGGTCATAGTCAAAATTAAACAGAATAATTAATTTGGGTCTTAATTTGGGTCTAACCTATTAAACATTTTGAATGTGAGTAAGTAATCCATACCATGAAGATATCAGTAGTTCTTTAAAATAGAACCTAGTATTCAGGTATATATGCACAGGAAAATGAAGGACTCATTTGAACCATTTTGCTTGAAGCCATGTCCTATCTGAATTTCCCTTTTGGATTTGCAATGGCCTATATCACTTGATGGTGCCAACAGCTGTGCTTTTTTCAAAGAAAAAGTGCCATGCAAATGCAGTACACCTCCTGAACAGCTGACTTCTGGTCAACTAGACAAAGTTAGTGCTTAGACACCATGGGTTAGACCATCATTTAGCATCAGAATTAAAAATTTCCTTGACCCAAAAATGCTGTATGCAACCTATTATTCCCTTAGCTCCTCCCCTTGACATTAAAAAATATATTTTAAATTATCTAAATTCTTTTTCCATAGAAATCTAAACACTAGGAATCACACTTCCCACTGGAAGTTACTGGGGTTTATGCTTTTCCGTGTGGACTCCCACATTACTTGAGCAGTCATTTAGCATCAGGTGTGAGAAGTTAATACTTCTAGCTCTCAGAAAGTGTCTTAGTTATGGAATTATGGGTCTGAGTTCTGTAATAGTTCAAAGCATAATACATATAAAATATTTTATGGCATCTGTACAAGATAAATAATATACCATATTTTTGTTTAAAAAGGAAAAAGTGAACAAGAGCAGAAGTTCATTGTCCAAAACCAAAAATTGGAGCATAGGTTAATATCAGTCTTTAGATATAGAACTGTGAAAAGGGTTTTTTTTTGTTATCTCATTACATAGAGATAAAGTAAATAATGGGTGGGTTTTTTTGTTTGGTTGGTTGGTTTTTACTTTAGCGGACTAGTCAGTGTGTTTTCTAAATCACTGGATATAGTCCTAATCATTGTGGATTTTAAAAGCCAAGGCAGAAATAGTGGAGCTCATCCCATCTTGGATGCTGCAAGTGTATCTTACAGTGCATGTTGAAAATGATTTGTTCTTCAGGTACCAAGAATTCATCAAGCCTTATAAATTTTTTTATAAAATAGAAATTTAGACCTAAAGAAGGTTGTTTTTTTATTTACATATCAAAGCTTGGCATTATTCACATATAAGTCAGAGATTTAATTAAATGGTTTCTGAAAATATATTATCAATTGCATTTATCTTCCTCATGATTGTTTTCTTTCTTTTTTAATTTTTCTTTATTTAGTTCCTAGTCATACTCACATGTTCCCTCACACAGAAGTAGTGTCTTTATGTTTTGCTGAACTGATTGCATCTCTCACTGGACTTCAGCACATCTTTAATTACTACCAGATATTCAAACATTTTCAGAAGATTCCCATTAGAAAGATCATCAACCATTTCTATCCTTGTTCTCCAAAGGAAACTTTGAGCAGACACTCTCACCCAATAGTAACATTGACACATTAACTTTCCTCAGCCACCTCACTCAGACTACTTAGTCTGGCTCCACCACGGCTGGGAGTCTTAATCAGATATCATACTAACGAAAGCTATGTCAGTAATGATGTCAGATGAATGGTGGTCACATGGCAACAGTCTCATTTGAAGAAAACAGTGCCACACTTGTTTTTAGGCTACTTTATGACTCGGCTGAAAAATGACTTTGTTCACAACGAAACACCAATAATGTATGAGCTGTTACCGTAGGATTTTAGCACGTCTACTGTTTTCTCAACATTCTTTTAATATACCAACTGGACAAACAGTGTAAATATCATTAAGCTACACATATTATCAAACTCATCAATCAGTATATAAGCTAACCAGATGAAAGCCTGGCAATACCTTCTGGCATTTCAAATCCTCAAATAAATGGTACTGGGGAAAACATATCAAGGAGAAAATATTTTAATTTTGCACTCTGATTTGGCTTATACCAGGCTTATACATACAGGAGAAAAGGGAGACTTAGACAGCTCTACTACTAGGTCCCAAAAGCATGTTTTTCACTTCCTTGCTCAGGACCTCAGGCTGGTGGGATATACAGAGGGCAGAATAATGAGGTGGAGCAGGAGGGAATCATTTACCCTCTGCCTCGACTCACACGGTGACATAATAGAAGCCCTAGAGCCTCTCAGCTTATTGTTCAAACTCACTTTCCTTCCCTGGCTTATGAGGTGAAAATGCCCCGTGCTTTTTATCACACGCATAGCTGATGCTCTTACTCCCAGCATGCAATTACAGGCAAGCATGACTTGTTCAGCCTGAAGTAGTGGAAAGACCACTGATTTTCAGGGATCCTGACACTGATTGGAAGTAGGCGGTGGCAACACAGAAGGGCAGCTTTGCAAAAAAATCAAAGTCTAAATGATTGGTCATGGACTTGTACATAGAGAGGATAAATATCATGTCAACTACCAGAAATTACAGTAACGGAGAAAAACTGTAAGTAGCCACATCCTGAGGCAGAGGTCTGCATTTTCCTGTTATTCAGCCCACAGTATCATGATCAGCTTAAGACAACAGGCTGCCACTGCTGTTGAAAAGTAAAATCCCCATGCTACCCTTCGGCTGCTCCTTCTCAGACCCCCCGTAGAGCAGGTGATGGGGCTGACTGCAGGACAAGCTGGTGCAAGGTGGCACAGCTTTGTGAGTACTTGTGCTTGTGCCACCAGACAAGGCGTGGGTGCCCAGGGTGGTGGATGGAAGCAACCAGATAAAACAGCGAGAGCAGGAGTGCCTCTCACTGACATTATAGGTTTGTGCAGTTTAAATTCATCACAAAGCCATGGTATCAGCTTGTAGCATGAGCCTGAAATCCAGATGGGGTCACAGACCTCTCTGTTTGGTCTGTAGTGCTTCTTTCATTTAAACTTAATGATCAGGAAGGTGGTTAAAAATTGCTGTGTTTATACGACCAGGGAGCAGGAAAAATGGCAAAAATAACAAAGAGAAGCTAAATAATAAAACCCTGAATTTAAAGCATTGAGTGGTCAGAAGAATGTGAAAAAATATTTCAGTAATACTGTATCATGGATGCATGTGTGGAAATCAAGAACCCTCAAACAGAAAGCAAGAAAAAATATCCTGAATATTGCTGATAATTACTCAGTGATTCCTAACTACTATTATAAGAACACAAACTATAAATGTGTACTATAGCAAACTCAACCCATAATGGAGAATTCACAGAATTTTAACTAGTTCATGACCCTAGAGCTGTGTTGGCATAGTCTTTGGATTAACACCAAAAAAAAAAAAAATCTGCCTTTAAATCCTGAAGTTCCAACTAACTGTAATAGATTTTGGACACAAACTGCATATCATTCATACAGCTAAGCCTTTAGCCCTGCTATTATTTTCTGTTGCCTTCTGGCACCACTTAGAAAGTTCCAAATGAATGAATTCTCTATCCATTGATATATGCTGGGGAAAAAAAAGAATGCAGACTCTGCACTGAGAAATAACTAGCATGTTTCTTTTACCTTCCTCTCTCAGCTCCTCTGCAACAGAAATAGCCATCGGAAAAGCTCACTGATTTCCCTTTGCTGGCCTTTCTTCTGGGCATCGGTTTTTCATTCACAGTTTTACCTTTTTTTTTTTACAGACCATGTGAAAATTTTTGAAAGCAGAAATGACAAGTCCTTCACATTAAGCCAGTGCAGAAGCTACTTTTACTAAATTTATATTGGGCCTCCTGACCAGTACAGAGACTCAGGACACGAGCTGAGCACATGGTCCAACAGACCAGGAGTCCAAGCCAATTTTTTTCTTTTTTTTATGGCTGAGGAAAGTATTGTGGAAATCAGGAAAACAAATGTGAACTAGGAGAGAGATAGTGATTGATATCTCACTCACAAAAAGAAGAAGGCAGTCAAAACATTATTGTGAATCCATATAGGCTTTGAAAGGTTGTGATCTAGGTCTAAGAGCAGGAAGATCACTTAGAACTTTAATAAAGGTTTGTTCAGTGAGTATTCTCACAGATGTCAAAAACAAACAGAACCCCAGTGTTTTTTTTGTTTGAAAATAAACCATCAGCATCTTTTCCTAACTACTATATTTTTGTCAGCAGTTTTGCATCTCAGCTCCAATATTTGGTACTATCCTGCCATGTCAATGGAAGGAACTACTTTTGACCAAAAAAATTACAAGAATAATCACATAAAGAGCAAGGATAACCACAACAGGGCATACCAGAGGTTTAGATTAGCACAGAATACTGTATTTGAGAGCAGACAGTGGCAGATGTCTAGTAAATAGCATAAGAACAGGCTTGTATATGATGATGTCTCCCTAGAGTATTTTTATATCTTCCACTAAAAAGATTTGTATGTACAGTAGATACAGGATGCCAAAACTTCAGCGCATTGATGGAGATGGCAGAGGAAAAGGTTACTGTGAATATGCCTTATATTCATTGCTCTGGGCATACTTTTATATCTCATACTTGCACTTGCATAAGTAGCATTGCTATTGAGGGTTACCGGCTTTATAAGCTGTATATGCAGAGGCTTTTGTTTCCTTTTTAATGTGAGAAGCCCATAACAGGCTTGAAATTAGGTTTATGCTTGTATAATAAATATATTTCAGTTAAAAATACATATAATATTATTGATTAATATGAGCATTATTATACGTATGTTTAATGTGATCACCGGCTGTTGTCCTCGACCAGTACACCATGTAAATATTGTCTTTTAATGGAAGAATACTGTACAGAGACCAAAATAGAAACTGCTAAAACAAACAAGATAATTATCTAAATTTTATAATATCACTCATAAAACGTCTGCCTTTTCCCTTTATGAGCTTGATAGATTAAATTTAGGGCAGATGTTTAATATAATTTACTCAGAAAACAGGAAAATCATTTAAAAAAACTCATAAAACCTACAAAAATACAAATGAAACTAATCTAAAACATATGCAGTCTACAGGTTTAAAGGAAAAGTTAGTTATTCCTGAAGCTATGGATGGGGATGCTTAAGAGATAAAACCATCTCTCCCACGCATTTTATAGTATCAGATATTCTGAACTGCTTTGGACAAGCAGAGGCCTCTCTACATTTAAGGTGCATGAGGTAGCTCTGGCTACTTTCCCAAAGACAAAGAGAAAAAAAGACTTGGAGAAACACAAACTCTGTTCCTCAGTGCACGGAAGCCAATCCATGGTGTCTTAATTGAATTAGAGAGGTACCTGCTCTAAATTGAATGTAGAAGAGTAGCAAGTAGAAGTATTACACATTATCTATTGTACACCATAAAAGCAGGAACAGAGCAGGTACAATGCCTTTAATGCTTCAAAGGAAAACAGCCTTTCCACCATCAAGAGATACTGAAATTATGTCTTGATTTAAACAGAAGGTATTTATGGCCAGACAGAAAAAAAGATGTAGAGATTATTTTCAAGGACATCTGAAAAGATTTTGTTCTGAAACTTCAAAAGTCTCCACACCACAAAAATCTCAATTTTCAGGACAATTCTTCTACAGACATCTCAGAAAAAAATAAAAATATTGTTCACTGGTGTGTTATAAACTCTCCTAGCTCAGTTGTCTGTCAGTCCAGACAGTTTATTAAGCTCTGTGTTTTGAGATCCATTTAGGAGAGCAGAATGTCTGGTGGTGCCACTGGCAGAAGGTCACACGCACCATCTTTGGTATCTCTGTGTACTGGTAGCTATTTGCTTTGCAAGGTGGAGGGCTCTAATTTTTGGTGTGTGAGGCTCTTGTAATGCAGGAATCAACAGAGGTGTGTTTATGAAATAAAAATTTACCAGTCTATCTCCTTCTTGTGTTGGTTCCTGCACTTAGTGAGCCCAGAAAAAGTCATAGAACCACTAAATTCAATTGAAGGCTCTTGAGTTATGTCTTTGATTAGCATTGGTAAATAAATTATTAAATTGAAAAAAATTTTCTTTAAAAATCCCCAATCTACTTCATTTTATCATTGTCAGAAAGTATGAAAATTAAGAATCCATATATCTGATACGTTTTACATGTATGTGAATGAAAAGCACCAAAACAAAGAACCTCTGTCACATGAAGAGTGGGAACAAGGTCTAGACATAAAAGAAATCCAGCTACTGTGTTCAGAGTAGACATGGATTTCAGGGCCACATGAGAAGGAATTAATATTCTAAGCCAAATTACAAGTTTAAAAAAACACCCAAAACAGCAGGGGAAAAGAAAACAGCTTCCAAGTCCCTGAAGTTCAGAGAGAGATGAGGTACTGAGGTTCTTCCAGCCTAAATCCCACCCTGCCTCAAGAACTGATCAGCTAGATAGCAAAACCTGGAGGCACTACAGCTGAATAATTTTGGTGCAAGAGCAAAGCTTTCCTTTCCAAGAATTTCTCCCTTTGCACATTGTTCTCACTGGCAACACATCACAGCCTGTTTTTGTGAGTATGATAAAGAGGATTTGGCATTGGAAATGCATACTGTGTGTGAGATACTAAATGAAAGTAGCAAAGGAATGGATGAAATCTACCAAGTGCTGCAAGCAGAATAGCAAGCAACAAATCTTTCTCAGATTCTTGGGTAGTAGAAATTGACTCATTGAACTCAAATGTACTATATGGTTCCCTCTTATGGAGTAGAGTTCCTTTAAAGGCAAATATTCACCCTCCAAATATTGAAGCAATTTTTAAAAAATGTGTCACCATAATAAAAGCTGTGGGACAATTCCTCTTTTAGAACACATCAGCTTACAACAATGCAGGGAGAAATGTGTAAACTGTTTATGATGGGTAGTATTAAAGCTGTGAAGGACAAATGAGCTCAAATACCTGATCTGAGGTAGGAGAAACAACAAATTCACTTTGATGCAGCATAAACATGTAATCTTGAATAGATATGGCCAAAGCTCAAAAAAAATCTTCGGAAAATAGCCTAGTTCACATGACAGTTCTTCCACAAGCCATAAATAAGCTTCAAAGAGTTATAAAACCAGGCAGCAGGCACCAAATGCATGCAATCTCAGAGTAGTTCTAGTAAAAGTACATCACCATCTTTCTGCTGCGTAGAAAACTCAGGCAAATACTTTGTTCACATGCAAGTGTGCACACATGTACACACTTTCGTTTCAGAACATTTCTATAGTTTATTACGTACTGGCACTAAATGAGGTTTTGTAAACATTTTCATTTCATGATTTTTAGTGGTAAAGGGAATATTTGTGGTGCACGGTCACTAAGCAAACAGTGAAAATACTTTCACAGTGAATATAAACATTTTTATGGAGTATCAGACAGCTAAAGGAAGCTGCAAATACAGAGCACCAGCAGCTGCTCTGGGGCAAGGGCTGCGCTGAATCCAGCTAGCAGCAAACTGTATTTGGGCAAACACATGGGTGTGGGACTGTGTCACAGAATACAGCAACTTTTAAAATGGCTTAACTCATAAACAGATGGGAGGACCTACTTCTCTCTTTTTTGTACTTTTTAATAGAAATGGGGAAAGTGTCCCAAAATGTCCCTGGATAATCACTTGAATAAAACACTGGGTTTATTTCAGTTATTGACACCCTTTCTCATTCCATTTTCTAGGAATATTCCATTTACTGGTAGGAAAGCTTGGAAAAACAGAAATAAAGTCTGTGTAAGAATATATGGCATTTCCAGACTGTATATTTATTATAAGACCCAAATTCAAAGAGATACATTTGTTCTGCCACAATTAAACAATAAAAACAGTAGAAAACTTACACATTCAGGCACATTTATTTAGGAACACCAAAGATATATTTCCAGAAAGCTGTTAGCAAATACCTGGGGAAAAAATATACTGGAGAGTAGTCATGATGGCTTCTGGGATATTTATCAACTAAACAATATCAGGCTATATTTGTAAAATTTCTTACTCAGCTCCGATCTAAGAAATATACTAGGCTGTTACACTGCAGCCAGGGCTACTTTCCCAGCAAGCCATTGTTCCTTTCCTTGAGGTTGCTACAGTGACATTTCGTTGACAACAGTATATTTTTGTGGTTACTAATGACTACATTTTGTTTTCATTCTCAGAAACATTTTCGGGTGCAAAGCAGTGTCACGAATCCCACTGTGTATGTTGTGACAAGTTGGTATTCACCCTGTGTGCCGGGTAGTGTCTGTGTGCCTCTGTTCAGAGGGAAGAACTACAGCTGCTGTAAACCCCAGGCTCCATAGCCTCTACTCACCAATGAGTTTCCATAAATGCTTCTATTTTGCCTATCAGTAGATTTCTTTCCGTGACAACCAGAAGTAAATGGGTTATATGTTCTCCAGGCAGCTGCTGTAATTTATTGTGGAATACAAACCAAGCAGTATTAAAGCTGCCCTACGAGTAATGCAACTATACTAACTGGAAAGAAAATTGATTTTTAACTTGAGCTAGCTAAAGGGAATGGGCACAAAAGTGACTTTGTCTTGTTCCTGCAACATACTCACACAGATAAGTTCAGCTGACTGTTTTGGCTGGGGTGAAAGAAGAGGTGCAGCTCTCTCAAATCCATGTGTCCTGAGTACAGCTGATTCACAGTATCCTTCAGTGGGACTCGTAGAGGAAAACATGCCTTTGATCCATCCTCATTTCCAGACCTTTGTGAGCTGATGCTTTTATCAGGGTGGTTGTTCTGATTCATGGCTGCATCCACTTTTACAGCAAACCCGCCTTCATCTCTTTCATTTATTTGTGCTGTTGGTTGTTCTACTGATGATTGCAACACGCTGCACTTTTAATTGTGACAAATTGTCTCTGTGAGCGAGATGGCTCTTTGGGGATTCCTTGGACACAGTTTTCAGAAGAACTCAAGATTCAGAACTGTCATCAACAAGAAGCAGAAATAGCCTCTACCATCATTTGTGCTTGTGTAACAAATGTCCAGCACACTCCATGGCTGATATCCCTGGATATCAGCCAAATTTCTGCCAAATTTCTCATTGTTATACTTGGCGCACCAGCCTAGTGATACTAAGCTCAAACATTTCAGTATAGTTCCTACTATATTCCAGTCTGAAGAATTGTTACATTTTCCCTCATTTCTCATCAGGAAGAATAGATTGTCTATTACTATTATAAATTATATATATTATTATATCTTTAACAATACCAAAGAAACTGTGGCTTGGGCTTCCTTGACTAAAGCATTAATTACTGTCTCTCTCTTAATCACCTGGCTCCTAGAAATCAACAGTATTCTTGCTTGTACTTGAAAATCAGTATGGAGCAACACCAAGCACAGACTTACAAAGAACACTAATCCTATATTGAACCAGCAGCACATAAGCATCCTTGCACCATACTTTATAACTGTCTCTTAGTCTTGTTTAAAAGTGTGTAACTATCAATAATGCTTTGTTCAGTATGTGTGTATATAATAATGTATACGAGGCCATTATTATGGTGTTCACTGTGGAAATAATGCAGTCATACAAAAGACACATTGCTCAAAATAAAACCTAAGATAAATAAAGGAAGCTATAAAATGCTCTGTTGGGCCCGCTTCTGGACCTATTTAAAGTCAATGGCAAAGTTCCCACTGACCTCAAGCAGGAACTAGCTTCTTTTTCTCTTTCTAGTTTTGTTTAAAAAGAAATATAATGACAGACTTGAAAGGTAAGATGAAATATTCAGGGAGAGGGAGAGAAATAAAGGAAAAAGAAATCAGAAGGGAACAAGGGAAAAGAAAGAGCTGTATTTTTAACATTTTGCATAGGATGTAACAAGAATTGCTTAGGGGGACACATTTCAGATTTTCCATGTTCTGGTTTTGCCAGAATACTGCAGGTTTTTAATGCTCACATTTCTCTCCCAGTTCTTTCCACCCTCTGCTCTGTGGGCACTTCTACTAGCCCCAAAAGGCATGTGGTGCTTCTCAAAACTAAAAATGTGTTTGCCATTAAATATAATGTGTAAAATCTTACAATGCTTTCAAAAAACTAACACTCACCTCCCAAATGAGGGGAAAATGGTGCATAATCATACATATAATTCACAACATTTATTTCCCAAGTAATGAATGTTGTCAGGTTTTTCCTAGGTTGAGCAGTCATACCTGAGCTGCACAGCGTTGAAGGGCACATTTGCTGCTGACATAAACAGTAACTATGGCCACTCCAGAGAAGTTATCTCCAATTAAGCCAGCCATTACATTCGCTTCAAGGTATGCAATACATTTTAAATGATAGAAACAAGTCTAGGAAATGCCAAGTACTTCTACGAACTCTCCTTTGTATGCCCTCCCCAGCCCCCAGTCCCAGATCCCTTCCCCAAATCTGCCAGTTTTGTGCTAAGTGCTCTCTGAGCAAAGCAGGGCGAGGGCCAGAGCTGTGCGTCCTGTTTACCCTCACAATTAACAAAGCGGAGTTCAGCAAAAGACACCAAAGAGCCTGCTGCACTTAAAGGGCTAAGGAGAGGTGATAACAGCCTTCCCTCCGTTAAGGCTGGCTGCCCAGCTTTACTGAAAATGTAGTGACAGATAAAACATAAATCAACATCCTTATCAACCCGGCTTCCTTGCCTGCCAAATGGGGGTTTAGTTTATCAGCGACCCGCGGGCCCGCTGGCGGCCTTTACACTTACAGCTGGTCAGCGGGGTGGGACGGTGGAAGCTAAATGGCTGCTCTAAAACGCCTTGGTGTAAACAACCCAAGGAAGGACTTCCTTGAACTGCCCGTTACCTGAGTGCGATCCATCTCACTAAAGCGCCTGCCCTGAGAGGGGTAGTATCACCGGGAAAGAAAACAAATAAAAGACACCCAGCATGTCCCAGTGCAGGCACAGGCTGGGGAATGGCAACCCAACAACAAGGGGGTGAGGAACACTCTGTGGGGAGAGCTCCTTACAGCAGGACTCTGGAGGTGGACAAGCACCTCAAAGAGAAAGGAACCTTGTCAGCTCTATCTGCTTCCTCCATACCATGACCAGGCTGCACAGCATTTGCATATATATATATAAACACAATTTGCTGACTCCTTGTGAGCCCCATCATAGGGGCACATCTTTCAAAGGATCCAGGGTCACTCGAAGCTCAGGGGAGGACTATATCAAGGGTATATTCAACCTCCATTGCAAGCCAGAAGGCTTCTTTCCCTGCATTACAATTTGGTTGCTATATGAAAAGAGATTTTTAAACTCTTTGTCTCAATTCACGGTTAGATTTTTGCTGTAAGCCCAGCTCTGAAAAGAAAACCCAATTAAATTTGGCCTTGCTTATGGGGAGGTGGGAGTTCAGATAGGGGAGTGCCCCAGTTTTCAATAGTTAGGGGTTGGCACTGGCATAATCAGCCTCGTGCAAATACTTAGTGAAGATGAAATTAGCATTTGGATCAGTGGTTTATTTCTGTCCTGAGACCTACTGCAGCAAATTATTTCTTGGGAATTTAAAGTGAGGCAACTGTAACAGTGGGTGTATGTCACTATAAAGAGGAGAGTCATATGCAAGCAGGTCACACATATACTAGCTCAAGGCTTTTTCCTTTTTTAACTAAACTTGAATTAGTTCTAAAAGTGATATTTTTTTCTTGTCACAGTGACTTTTGGTTATAGGAAAATGGAAGTAAAGCTACGACATTTCATTTAGGCAGCAAAATGCACTGTATCTCTTTGGGTGTAGTAAGCCCAGCTTCTGGCAATAAATCCATGGAAAAGACATGCAGAACACAGGTAAATCATAGGCAGAAAGAGAAGACACTATGTCATGCCCATACTGTTGTGCAAGAAAATGCAAAACATACAGACAACACTCTTACATACATCAGAGCCAAACCTTCTGGCACAAGAACATACCTTTTACGATGAGATTTTTGCTTAATAAGTCTTCTTCAAAAGGAAACATTTTCTGCTTAAATATATATGATATAAAGAAAGAAACATCTATTCCCTGCCACATAATCAGACTTATATGTTTTAGGAAGCCTTTTGTAATAAACCACACATGCACAGAGTGCATCTTTCCAGTAGACAAACAAATATTAGAGATGAAATTGCTAGAGCCAACATGTCAAGGGCAAAGCTTCCCATCACAACCTTTGCTTATAGCATTACTAAACTTTTACCACTGATCTCAAATCTTTCTTATGGCAGGTATCCCCTTCCAGCTCTGTCTCTTTATGTACACTTTTATGCTGAGCAGTGTGCTTTTGCAGTGTTACCCAAGCAATAGGAGCATACTTGTACCCATATTTAACCAAAGGTCTCCACAAAAGCTCATATTGTACATGGTCAGAGCGTATGTACAAGAATTAGCTACTCCCCAAGAAGTCTGCCAGAGGAGCATGTTTCAATTTAGAGCTACAAGGAGCCGAACAAAATTTTCCTTGAGGGAACAGATTGTGAGAGAATGGTCTCTGGAAAGGACAAAGGTGAGAGCAAAGTCCTTCCATGCTTGGTGTACTCCAGGCAGAGAGGTAATGGAGCAAAAAGACTGGCCACAGAGCCAGAATAAGTAGGAGACATATTTGAAGATACAAGACGTTTATAGGAGTTGGAAAGATGAGGGAAGGAAATAGTGTGGGAAGGAAACCAAAGGCAAAGACCAAAGGCAAAGTCAGAGAAAAAAAGGAGGGCCAGAACTGGGATATATGAAAGGATGAATGCAAGAAGCAAGCAGAGGTAGAGGGAAACAGAGAGTCATTACAGGGATGCTGAGAGCAGAACAGTTGTAAATGCTGACTTGTGTTCTACTTCACTTCAAATTTTCCAATCTTCCTCTGCTATAAGCTGTGAAATGCACTTTAAAAAATTAATAGTTTTCCTCTAGCTGCTGAAAACAGTCTAAAAAAGGCAAATCACTTACTACTACAGATACCAAGTGCTATGTAGCCAAATGTTCTTTTGTTCAAAGTGCAAACTAGGTTTGGAGAACAAACAAATGCCCATGATATCTTTGTACCTTACACTATTCCAAAGCACGAAAAGTGGAATTATATTTCAGAAGTGACCTCCCAACATTATGAAGCTCTAGTGTTCAGGTTGTCCAAGTAACTAATTCCTCTCAATTATTCATGTTTCATGAGAATGGATCCCTATTGGTTTTTTCCTGTCATTTGTACATGTGCAAGGCCTAACACAGGACCCTGCAATGTTCCAGGTACTGTGGGTCACACAGTGTGTAAGAGGCTGTGGAGCTGTACTGTGGCCAGAGGAGCCTCTCCAAAGCACAGGGTCTGCTGCAGACCACGAGCCAGCCAAGCACTGCTCAAGATGGCCTACTAGGTTGGAATGCAGGCCACAGATTGGAAACCACTGGATTATGAATTAAACACATTAATTTTTTAATCTATACTGCCAAACATGCAAAGGAGAGCTTTTCTTGGAGGACTGTCAGGGCTGAGTAAGCGATAGATAGACTCTGATCTATAGGATTTCCACAGAAGCTGAATGAAAATACAGAAAACTGTGTGAAGGAGAAATATACTCTTCAAGAAATCAATACAAACATAGATAACTTTGTCAAAGAGAATGTTATTTTCTCATCTACAAAGCCTCTAAAGGCCATTTCGATATTAACATCAGAATTTTGCATCATCAAAACCTTTATTAAAAAACTTAATTGTGCACCTATGCCTGGTAACCAGCACCATAAAATGTGGTTATACTTCATGCATTAATATCTCTCCCTGGATGTGTCACAGCCATGATCAGTACTAAGTTAGTATTTACCATGCAGCTAAGTGAGAGCAGTGAATGCAAGATATTTCAATATCAGGAGATTAGGATTTCGTATGTAAACCAATAATTTATAATTACATGGCCCATAATAACTTTTTCATGTAAAAGGTAGTGAAAGAAAAAGGTTATTTTAGAAAATGGACACAGTCCCTGACAAAGTCAGAGTTACACAGTTTTGAAAGATAATATTTAACCTTTGGAAAGGCCAAAATTCTTTGGACTGACGCAGAAATTATGAAGATAGATCTTGCTAAACATAATTTTTGAGGAATTACTCTTTTTCACAATACTAATACAAAAAACTCTTGGACATGAAACGGAGAACTCTGCAACAGGAAGAGAAATTATAGATGCTTTAAAGTATGAGTCTATTTAGAAGCAGTTTGTCTGAATTCTGTAACATATGTTGACAATAATACATTTTCATGCTTGACTTTATTTTACAAGTTCATTTCTTCATGCACAGATAGTAATATATTTAGCCCATGGCATTTCAAAATATATCTTTTAGAACTGGATAATGCTTGCTTACTTCTACATTTTATAAAAGAAAGGAAAGTACAATATGTGGGAGAAAATACAAACATATATACATAGCACCACATATATCAACCTACTCATACACTTACACTGAAATTGATAAACACTGTTTGGAAGAAGTGGAATTAACCATGGAGGTCTACCTTTTCTGCAGCCTTCCATGTGTAAGTATAAGAAACTCCATAAACTTTTACTTCTGCAAGTGGTAAATGTGCTTTCTCTGAAACAGAGCCCCTGTGTAGAGTTTCTGTGTATATGAAGGATATTGATCACACACAATCTTCTGATTAAACTCAATACTCTATTTTTGTTTGACTATTGAACGCTAAAGAATTGCACAGTGGTAACATTAAATCAAATTCTGTATTGTATACACCATAAGCCCGAGACTTTCTTAGGCTGCTTGAGTTCTGGTCATTAGCTCTAGGACCAACAGCAGTTGTACCAAAAACTTCTGCAGCATGCTTTTGAACTTTGCCACAATTTGCAAATATTAGAAAGAGTTTATTCTTAAATTATTTCTCAAATTAGTGAAGTACATAACAGAAAATGGTGTTTTATTCTCTCTTTCTTTGTGTATACTTACTTCATTCCACCCCAGAAAAGCTACACTTCCAGACAGTTTCTATTTCAGGGTATGTTGAGGAAAATTCTACCCAAATTAATAATATCATAATAGCAAAGAAAAAAAAAAGAGAGAGAGAGAGAGAAGCAGGGAGGAAGGAAACAGCAAACACTGAGAACACAACATCTGTAAAACTCACCAACAATTGCAAGCTTGCAATGTGCTGTCACTGCACAAGCGAAGAGGAAATTTCATTTAAAAGTTACAAAAATGACCTTGCTTTGAACCAAGTGAATGTGATTATTTCTGAACTGAACAAAAAGTTAAGAAGTTTGGATTAGATGTTTTACAAGTGCCAATGTCCCAGAACTTTCTTTGGCTCTGTATTCTCCTTTCTTATGTTTGTCAGCTGAATTTAATGTTCCCTTCTTTCTGTCTTCTGGTCTCTTTGACCTTAATGTGACATTTTAGTTGGGTGATTAATTACTATTAAATGGCACTGCATTTATTAAATGGAGTCCTTGTCCATGTAAGAGCACAGTTACAATGCAACGATTCAGTTTGATAAGCTTAAATATACACAGTTAGATGTGGTAATATCTAATTTGTCAAGGATCTTGTGGCTAGCTTTTCTGCCACACAGCTAGAGAGTAGATGTGATTTCACAAAAAGCTAAATATGCTGAGCTTTAATGTCCTCAGTAAACTGATCTTCTCCATCATGTAATCTTATTTCAGAGTGTGCAGGAGACAGTAAAGTTCCACACAAGCCTATGTTGCCTTAATACTAGGCCTGAGGGTTCCTGATCGTAAAAATAAAAGCCATGTGACAAGATTTGTGTGTCTCTTTTCCACAGACAACAGCTGACTTGCCTTGCCAGAAGCTTTCTTTCTGAGTTAATTGAATAAAAAGAAGAATAAATGTCAGTAAAAGGATGAAGGGTTCATTGAGAAAGAAAAGATCCCTCTATAGTTTGAACACCTACGTGAAAATAAGATTGTGAATATTTAATTTAGTAAGTGAAACACCAGCAGCTGGCATTGTAATCAACCAGGTTAGTATTCTGTCAGTTATGTCTCCCAACACTGCTTTATGCTTTGTTTATCTAACTAAGCTGATTTGGAACTTTTTTTTTTTTTTTTTTTTTTTTTTTTTTCTTCCCAGACTATGTTGAATCACCAAACCAAAACTTTTTGCAAGCAAAAGGTTGGTTTTGATTTAACATATGTTGGGAAACAAATTCAGGCCCAAGGAGGATGACCTGAATAAAATCAAAATGAGAGGGACTCTTTCACAAAAATAACAGTGGTTTGGATACTCATGGGAAAGAAAGACAGCAGTTGAGTCTAGTTCCTGCTTGGCTCTTATGTAAATTCTTTTCCTCTTTGATTAAACACTAACTGAAAAGAAAGAAGAACACAAGCTCTTCTCAGCTTGCACTCTCAGCCCTTGTGCCTTCCACTTAAAAGAAATGTTTCTAACCTCCTACATCTGCAGAGTCAGTGCCTGTCTTTACAATCCTCTCCCACTCCAAATAAAACAAAATGAAATTAAAATTAAAAGGTGTGCTAGATCAGGCTAATATGAGAAATAAGAAGCCTGCAGCTTTATCTCAAAACCTGGGGGTAGTTTTTGACGTGCAAACTGTAGCAATGAAGAAGAGAAAGGAGGCATTCACCTCATCCAAATTTAGGTGTTTACAGGGATTTCTTTGTAGGGTTTTTGTGGAGAAATAATGTTTGGGCATGCATCCTCAGACCTGCTTTAGATCTGCATAAATACCTCCATATAAACCATAGTGGGAATTCAGATCCAGATATCTCTCCATCAGAAAAACATTTACATATGATCAGGGAAGTGTTCAAACCATTCTGCTGGAACACAGAAGCATGGGCACTATAATGTATGTGCACACTGTTCAAATGACAAAGATTAAGCTGAATTCTGTGCACAAGGAGATACTTGAACTTGTATGCTCTGTGAGTTTGCAAACACTGTACCATCTGGAGGCACTGAAATAACCCTGCCTTGAGGCCAAGCATCAGTAGTAAAGTGAATCTAAATGAACCAAGAGAGGCCATAATCCTGACTACCTCTAAAAGGATTATAATGGTGTCTTGACTACTGATGACAGTCTAAAGATAAGATTGCATAAGAAAAACATTCTTACAATTCTCATTAAGTCACCACACTGCCAGTTGCTCCTGCACAGATACGTTCATCTCCATCTCCCATTATGAGAAACAGGAAAAAAGGCACATTCCTATTGCCCAGAATCCTATGGGCTCAGGATTACAGGCAGAGAGATGCATCAGGTGTGTGCTTTAGCAGGCACTAGATGTTCGTTTTTTAAAAATCTTGACACCAGAGATAAATCAGGCAGTTCTTCCTGAAAATTTCCTATAAATTAAATTTGACCACAGAAACTGTGTTTTAGACTGGGCTTAGGGTCTTCTGGGGAAGCACTCATTCTCTACCTTCCTTACAGAAGAGATTTAATATATCTTTTTTTATTGGTGTAGCTTGCTAGTTTTAGGACTCAAAACAAAGGCATTGTTAGCAGTTTGCCCCTATGATCTCCAGAACAAATTCCTAGAAAACATGGGGCAACTTTGCAAACACAATTACTATCTTGGTCTCAAAATTAGTGGAAATATTTTCAAGTGTCAGAATGCTATCAAAAGCCACCTTAAATTTTCTTTATACAATTATTAAAAACTAGTCAACATCAACACAATATATTTCATGTTTATCTAGATGAAATATTTTGACTGATTGATCAAAAGAAAAATTTTACTTCAAGAAACTGTTCAAAATACTCTTATAGGTCATAACATGCATTTTCAAACCAGGTCTAACATTTCATTTTGGCAGATGATAAAATATTATAATATATGTTCTAGAGTATTTGTGAAATTGCAACTGTAGACAGGACATAGGCAGAGAAGGGTGTGATAAGCTACTGGTTTTGACTATTCAAAATATAACAGGTTTCTACTGTTCAAATTACAAGAGAGATTACTTTGCAAAAATTGAACTAAAAGCACAATATAACATCCGTGTTCCTATAAACAGAAAATAAACCCCACAGTTTTGTAATATGAACTGCTGATCATCATAATAATTTGCAATTCATAGTTTAATGATCTCCTCTGTGTAGGTAAGTGATCAGGAAAATAACTAAGAATCTGTAAAATGGAGGAGCATATTATATGACAACACAGCAGCAATGGTTTCAAATTACAAGCAAATCTGGACAAGGAAAAGAAATAAAAGTCTTCTCCCCTTTCTCCCAAACACACACAATTTCCTCTTGAAAAAAATGCTGGAGGAATAAATGCATTGCTTGCTCTTTCTCGGAGGTATATCAAATGCAGATTAATTCTAAATCTTCTGAATTGTAATGTAACCATCAGAGCAAAACTTGGCTTTACAATGCCTTCCTGTAACTCAAAGGGCTGTACAAAAGTGGTTGTGTTGAAAGAATTATAGCCAAGGACATAACTGTAATGAAGTATTATCACAGACATATAATATTATCAAAATATCAAACTCTACACATGTCAGCAGTCACCCAACATGATTAGAGGCAGATCTGGTTTTCAGTTTAGGTAAAAGTAGGCAGTTGTTTACGTTGGCAGATCATGGGGGAAGGGAGGAAATTAAATACCCCAGTACAGAGTGCCATGGCCCCATCACCTCTTTTGTAGACTGAGAGAAAGACAGGCAGGGAGAGGAGCTGTATGCTCCACGATCAGATCAGATCAGCTCAGAAAGGGAGCAGAAGGTTAGTGCTGCCCTGCCCACCAATTCCTAGTAACTCTAGTCCCTCCCAGTAAATAGCTGCTTTATTTCTTCAGTCCTTCACAATCATCTCCATGGCTGGGGAGGAAACTAGACAACTTTCCTGCGCACCACACCACCAGATCACTGGTGGCTCGCTGGAGCCCAGAGCCAATTCCTTTCTATCCCCTTGCCTGACCGCTGCCACCAACCCAGACAAGGTTTGCAGCAGGTTCCCACACCCAGCGACCTGCTCCAAGGTCTGTGCCTTCTCTCAGAAGCTGCCACAGTGCTGCCAGGCTTTGTCCAACTATTATTTTTTCATGCTTTGCTCCGGTGTCTGCCCCTTGCAAGTCTTTGTCTACAAGTCTGGATGCCAATTCACCAAGCAGACAGGCACATGTTAAATCAAAACATACCAACCATTAAGCATGGCTAAAAGTGAGCATGTCAAGGCAAGGCAGTGTCTGCTGTCAGATTTCAATCCGTTTGAACTGTAGCCTTATACAACCATCCTCTCTGCCTGTTATTTATGAGGTGACCTGAGGATATGACAGCCGCGTCTGCTGATGTGATAGAAAAAGCACATTGCTTGCTTTGAACCTTGCAGAAACAGGGAAAACTTTCTTGCACTCCTTTCAGCATAACCCCCTCTCCAAGAACCATATTGACTTGTAATAGCTTCTGTTTATGCAGTGCAACAAGCTGAGGTCAGTGGGAAAGTGTCAGCTGCAGCGAATGACTTTGCTTTCACTGCATCATGGAACTTGGCACAGCCTCCCAATGACAGATAACAAACTGCATTCTATAGCTTTCAAAACCCTCAAAGGATATGTGGCTGGGAAAGGCTTGCAAATGCCTTCACTTGATTAATAGTCACAAAACTGAAGTGATCATAATTTAGTCCTAGCAAAAAGATGTACTTCTTTGTACCAGCAATAAAGAAAGACACAAAAGCCCACAAACCTACACAATACAGAGAAATCATCTTTAAAGAAATTCACAGTCATTATGCCAGACATTAAATGAATTATTTTTCTCATTTCTTGTCTCACCACAGTTTCCTCCCACTCGGACACACATGTTAGGCATTCAGTTAACCTCAGGCATAGCTCTGCTGGCCCTATTGCTGAATCTGCACTCCCCATCACAAGGGTATGCTAGACTACATTTTTGCAATGTAAAAAGAGTGACATCATTTTTTTCTTAAAGTAGCTTGTCTGTAAGAACACTTCAATTATACCCAGCTCAGCTCAGCCCCAGAATATACACTTTCCTGTGCACTTTCCCATTCTGTGCTCAGCACACTGATCAGAGCTGCTCCTGCTCACAGCTCTGTACTATATACCCCATTCTGAACCTCTCATTTGCTATTTCCAGCAGCTGCATTTGCTTCCTCATCTATAACTTCTGCCGACCTCCTGCTCTTGCACTGCACTTCCTGGGAAGTGTTTTGTTCACGGACCCAGCGGAGGAATATGTTATGACAATGGATTTTTAAGGAAAGCTTTGTGTTTTGTTGTGTCATGCACTTTATCCATCCCATTTTGTCATCTGGTGGTTTCCTTTCTTGTTCTAGCACATAGTTCATGGCTAAAGCTCTTTCACAGGCAGCCTTGGAAGTCAATCCTTTTTCAGATAGCAACTTTTTTAAACTGATCCACCTTCCTATCTACTTACAATTCCATCAGAGAGCACTTTATTTGGCTACAGTCCTGCATCATATACTGGAATACTTATAGAACAGATTACAATGCCATGATAATCACCGGCCTGAGGTGAATGACAGAATTAATTCTTTTTATTTACCTTCTTTGTAATCAGGAAATTCAGATTAGGATCCTGAAACAGAATTCCACTGACTGTGGTGAAACGCAAAGGAAAATAAAACAACCCGGCAAGATACACATAGGACCTTCATTTGGGGAACAGCTAACTTATGTTTTTAGTTCAGGAAAGACTTTTTTTTTTAATTGTTTAATGGCTTTTTAGACCTAGTAAACAGCTGTTCCTGATGTTTTATACATTCAGAAGGACACATTATGAAACTAAATAAAGGAATAATTATCCTTACAGAGCCTTCAATCACTTTTTGGAATCAGTCAGTGCCATCACTGATTTCACTGAAAGAATCTCACCTGCACTTCACAGCCTTCCCTATTTGTTTTCTGTTTGGTCTCCTCTTCAGTAGACTGCCTTGAATATTGGGTTAACAAATCTTAGTGAAATTCCTATGCAATCCTGTATCCTGATGATATATACAAGTAACATGTGGCATAAGATCTAGAAAAAGTTTTTAATTAAAACCAAGTGTTAGAATTATACTGTCTTTGAGTTTCCTCATGTTTCCTGTCTTTTATTTTGGGTCCACTTCACAACAGAAAAAGTTGTTGAGAGCACAAACTTTGCTTTTAGTGGTATCTTGTAAATACCATGATATATAAATAATTTGTTTTGTTGCTTACTGTAAAAGTGCTGCTATGGTTGTGCAGTTGTAGGATATTAAAAGTAGGAATAGGAAATGTTTATACTTTAAAAGATATCTCTGATTATGGAATTACTGCTGAAGTACAGTAAAAAAAAATACTATGGATACTGCCTTCATTTTTCTTTTGCTGAATCAGGTCTTTTGCAAGATGGTCTGTGTTTTATCAGAAAGTACAAGATGCTCTTCTTAAGACCAAAAAAACCCAAAACACCACCACAGCAAAATCCTGAAAGCATATTGCATAATCTAATGTGCCATATTTGCCTTCTGATAACCCTCACCAACAACATCTAAAAGTAGTCATTTGCCTTTTAATGACAGCCACTGTTCAAGTTATCTCTACAAATTTCCTTCTTGAAAGAGCTAGTCCTCTTACTGTTTAGATACCACTGCTTCTGCATTCGCAAGAACAGAGGGGGTGTAGCTGGCCTTGGTTCAGTTCTTACATAGCGTCTGCAAAGATTTAAACACATCAAAGTGTCAGCTAGATTGAATGAGCCAAAATCTATTTTAGAGTAATTAGAAAGTTTGACTTCCATTTGCCCAAGGACTCTATTTATTTATTTAAACTTCACTAAAATTCCCTCAACATTATAAAATTAATTGCAGTCCTATTATCTTTCCCTGATTGCACTCCCATCAATGCCAGCAGTCTCTGAAATGTTTCTTACAAAAATCTCAACCCTAAATATTTGTTTTTACAATGGCAATGAAGCCATGGGAACTACCTGCTGTTCCATATTCAAATGGATGTGTGTCTATTTTTTCCTCAAAATTTGGTAGTAAAAGGAAAGCCAGGAGAAATATCTCTTACAGAAGCCTTTGAGCTAACTAAGAAACAAACTACATTTACTTTGAAGTAATTTAAGAAAAGCTTCAATTGTACATTTTTGACCCTACCATATATTTTCAGGCCTATGACATCATCCAAAGAGCTTTAATTGATTAAAAATCTCATCAAACTTATTTTGATTAGATTTACCTGTGCCCAGATGCAGAGGTCATGAGGCTGATCCAGACTCTATGTCCATTCTTTTTTATCTGAAAAGGATTTAGAGCCCGAAGGGCCACTTTAGATGCATCTAGGCATTTACATCATACTGCTCAATGCTGCTTAAGGCTACTCTTGTCTTATTCACCCACTGTTTCTTAAGCTGTATCGGTAGCTCTTAAATGAATACATGCTCCCAACAGGATGCTTCGGTAAAATCTTTTGAAAATCACTGCTACAGTATATTGATCTCTATGAAGTGGAGAAAAAGGACTGGATCTTTATTTCATTCTTCTTACTTTAGAGAGTGCACAGAAATTGATCCATGTAAGTAAGGAACTGGTGACAGGCTGGCTCCTATGTGACAGCTGAAATTGTCTTTCTTAGTCTCACACATAAAAGACTAGCAATATTTTTAACACTCTGCTTAAGTTGCAAATTTAAGAACTATGCTTTTTACACTGGCTTGAGGATATTCACACACCAGCCTCAATCTTGTCCCATTAAAATCGTAGGGTCTCTAACAAGACTGTTAATGTGCCATTAGAGCATGAGCAAAAGTAAACATTCACTCTAAAAAAATGACCTTCTTCTCCACCATGCTCTTCAAGGCCAAGAATGTATCCATAATAAGAATTTTGTATAAACGGAAGCCCAAAATTTTTTTTTTTTCAATGGAAAATTATAAGAAAATACAGGATGGTTTAACTCCTCTAGTCTTTGCTCTTTTAAAGATTCTTCAGGAAAAACAAAAACCTTTCTACTCATACAGTGGGCCCTGTCCCTCTTTAGGTCAGCATGAATAATATTCATCTCTTCTACAAAGTGTGCTAAGAATATCTTTTGGGAAGCAATGACATCTTTGCATTATTAATAGCTGATTCAATCTGGCTTGCTGTAGTAACAGCTTTTACAGTGCGAGATTAGGTTCAACTAACAGCCTCACAAATTTCAGCATATCTAGCAGAGTATTATAACATAGTGGCCTTCTGTGCCCAAGAAATGTAGCCAAACAACAACAATGCCTGTGTGGTATCATCAGTCATGAGCAGGCAATTCTCAGCTACACTTAACCACATTTTTTTAGGAATTATTTTTGAATCTCAAAGGGAAAGAGTGAAATAAGAGGGCAAACACTTTCATGATTCTTCCTGATTTTATTCTATGTTATTTCTTCAGTTGTCTTCAAACATCTCTTTCTCTGCCTCTTCCCAGAGATTCTTTATTTCTCACTAACATTTTTGCAGGATATTTTTCAATCTTTCTTCAACTTTGTTTCATTTTTCCTCTGAGAGTACCTCTTTGCTACCCATACTTCCACCTATTTTTAATTTCCCATCCATGTTATAAAAATGCCTATAATACTTTTTAATAGATGTTAGGACTTCTTTAATAGATTTCTAACACTGCAAGGGGCAGGACTGGAAGATTGACATTTTGACCCCTCATTTACTGCCAGATGAGCTATTGGGTGTTCTGGATACATTGGTTCTCCTTTTCCTGTCAGAACAGACCATTCTTTTGCAGGTATTATCTCATCAGTCTTTCAGACAAGTGTGCACACTGAACTGGTCTGGTTCATAAAAGATCATTTGTTTTTCAGTTTTGTTCATCTTCTTCATTAAAGAGTGTAGGTGATGTGAAAGGAACAAAACTAAGAGTTTGAAGGTAAGGGGGATTGCTGCAACAGAAAGAAGAAAAATAAAATCTCCACACTCATCTCTGTTAAGTTGCTGGGAGTCTCTTTCAGGAGGAGGGCAATGGTTTTTCCTTCACTGTCAGTTCTCATTGTCATTGCTGCTTTCTTTCATGCAAAGCTCAGATTAAAAATGGACTCATGGAGTCTGGTACTACTGACTAATATATACAAAAAAGATATTCTATATTTTCATTAGAAGTGTGAAAGAAATTTGATGTTTTAAAATTTTTGAGACATGCTGTTGAGAAGTTTAACAACCTTTTTTTTCCATCTGGATAGCAATTGTGAGGTGGCTTTTATTTTACAGTGAAAACCCTTCTGCCACAAAAAGAGGATGAAATGTAGGTGTGAAGCAAAATGGAAAACCTGGCAGAAAAATGTGATTTAAAAGCATTTTGGCAGATAATGTTTTTTACCACCTGGAATACTGACTTGTATGTGCAACAGATTTCTAATATTATCCAAAATGAGAATTTCTAAGAAGAGTTAGGACACAGTTCTAGGTAGCATATAGGTAGCATATAATTAAAAAGTGAATAGAGAAGGAGTTGTTGGAACTGTCTTTTTCTTCTCTAAGCCTTATTGCTTTTATTACTGACAACTCACATCATATTAGATACACATAAGTTTTGAAATTTTGTTTTCTCACCTTTAAGATTAATTTTCAGCTTCGATTTTTAGTTCTAAAAAATTTATAAGGGTTCCCACCCCTATAACAATAAAACAATTTCCTGAGCTGCTAAAGAAAAGGAAAAATATCTAAATCAGGATGATATTATAGGACAGGTCCTAAAACAATACCATGGTCACAAAAACAGACGGGTCCTCAGAGAGTCTGAGAAGGATACAGACAAGAAAAACAAGGAGCATCTGCTGACTAGCCAAGTGAAAACCAGCCAAGCTAAATTCAGACCAACAATACAAAGATGAAAAGGTTTGCATGACTCCAGCTAATTACAATTAGCCAGTTTCATTTAACTTTTTTTTGATTCTTACTATTTGTAGCTGATATGTCAATCTCATCTTCTTAAGATTCATAGATTTCTTCTCCATTAAATTTTACTTTTAGAAAGCAGAAACTAAGAGGAAAGATTGCAAGACTTACTGTCTTTTATCCATGTCTTTCCATTAGCTTGACATCCAAGCTGAATCTTATTAATTTTTTTTGTTTTGCTCAGCAGTATTGATAAACAGCTAAAGTCACGTGCATCTCACAGGAAAATACATGGAAACATTTAAAGGATGTTTAAAAGATCAGAGGAAGATCATATCATAAAGTAATATTTATACTTTTCACATACTCCAACATAGTCAGAAAATTGTTATGACCATGTTTCAGGTTTCCTAATAAGCCCTTTTTTGGGATAAATGAATTATTGCAGGCCTCAGAGCTATATGGCTGCTGAAAGACTACCAACCCATGATGCTCCCTCCCTCCAGATGAGTGCTATCAAAAACATGGTAAGACCTTAATATTGAGCTTTAAAACTCCAGGGAGAATATATTCACATGAAATGATTATCTCTTATGTTTCTGGACATTCTAAAGATACATTACATTCTCCTAATAATACTTGCCTTCTTTTTTGATATGATGTTTTGGAAGAACAGCTTGCACTTATAATCAGTACAATTTATCACCTATCCCCAAAGTACCCTGCCGTTGAAATGCCTGACATATATATTAGGTGTTGTGGATTTAGCAAAAATTGAATTATAAATTGCCTTGCCAGCTTTTGCCTCTGGAAATAATGAAAAAGTGAGCTAAAGAAATGTTCTTCTGAAGGATTTATTTTTAGTGGCTATAGAGCAAGAAACAACAAACATGGATTGACCAGATTTTATCATTTTAAGCACAGAGTAGCTTGGTCTTAAGAAAACTTTTCATTTTTTGTTGGTTTTTCTTAAGAAAAAAAGACTGCACTGAGGGTACTTGAGTGTCCCTGAAAATAACACAACTGAGAAAAAAACAAACCAAAACAAAATCAAAACACTAACAAAACATTGATTTGTACTCAGTATGCTCATATGAGAATTGCAAAGTCTTGTGCCCTATTGAAGTCAAGCTAAAGGTAATCCAAAATATTTATCTTCTCTGGTAAGTGCCGCCTCAATGAATGAAATTAGTTGCAACGGCCTTTCAGAGTTTAACATCTAACTCCTCAAAATAATGGGGCCTTTAATAAATTATCTAAATTCTCAGAACTGTGCAGAATCCATTTCTAACGAGTATTTCAGCATAAAATGTGCATAGTTAAACTAGATGTTGATATAAAGGTATTCAGAAATACACTAAGCTTTGGTAATACTCATTTTAAACCGACATCTAACATTTTTTCATTAATTCTCTACTTCTTTCTCAACAAATTCCTGCATAGAGAAAAAAAGCAAATTGGTTTCAACTATAGTTATTTATTTAAAGAAGAAAATTCTATATGAGTGCACACACAGATATATAACCTGCACTCTATATTTGAGTGAAACTTTCTGTTTACAAGCCAAGTTGAAATTCTAGCTCAATTTGTGTTAAATTTTAAAGAATATATGTTTTCATCAACTTGTTAAATACCTTTGTTTTAATTACTTGATGATGGAGCATCAGTACAAATTCTCTGTTTCTTCATCTTTGTAAGTTTAAATAACACCCAGAATTCTGGGTACACATGGTTTTAATAGAAGTGATAGAAGACTACAACATTTTGTTGAAGTGCTCTGTGTGTGCGTGTAAGGATTTAAAAGTAGACCTTTATCAGCCAAATAACGCCTCCTTCTTATACTAAATATTCTATTAAATGAGCTGATCAGAAACTTCCGATGTCTATTATTGGGTATTACAGGGCAAAAACTGTATTAATTCTCCTTTTACCCTTGATGCATTCTGCAATATGACAGCCATATTACAGTGAAATGAAATTCTCTCAACAGTTTGACTGCGCAGGTTAATAAAATATAACTGTCTACACCAAGCTGAGAGGAGTGCAGACAAATCAAGTCAGATGAATTTATCCCTAAATCTGACTGGGAAATACAAATAATATTAACATTCACTCAGTTCAGCTTACAAAGTGACTCCTTTCTTTAGGATATGATGGAAAGAAACTAAACACAAAAGCAAGGGAAGCTGTAACTTCTGAGAAAGAGAGTACTTAACCACATTGACTTGGATTCCTAACCATCAAGTAAGAAGGCAAGAATGTATAAAATCTAAAGTGAATAATTTTGATAAAGTGGAAAAAAGTCACACAAATGGAAATACCAAAACTAATATATAATCAGGAGAGTAAGATCTCCATGGAAGGCAGGAAAGGACTTTACAGGAGATCCATTAAAAAGCATGCAGAAGTGGAGTGCACAAGTCTTCATCCTTTTCAAAATTTTCAGCACCAGACTTCAGGAAAAAAAAAAAAAAAAAGTCAGTTGAAAGAAAGGAGGAAGGACAAGGAAAGTTGAGGAAGGATGAGTTTTCCTATTAGGTGTATTTACATCTTGTTATATCCTTAAGTACAGGGTAAACTTTTAATGCCTTGCCATCTATTTTTTTTCTTTTGTATGGCTATGTATTTGATTCATTTCTCATTGTGGGTGACTGAGCTTGAGGAAAAAAAAAATTAATAGAACCCAAGAAATCATAATTTACTTGCATTATCCAAAATACATATAGTGGCTTACAAGTTGGGAAAAATCCTGAAGAAATCTGTTGTCATCATATATCCACAAAACATCCTGCTGATTAATCCTATGGTGGCCCTGCATGACACCTGTAGTATATGTGGGCATTAGGTCAAAATATTAGCTGGAGCTAATGATGGGCCCATTATAACCCTCCTTAGTGCTCATTACTTAGGGGACCTTTTGAAGGTGCTCTGTATCATTTTCTGGCTGACAGGCTATTCAGTGAAGGTTAGCAACTCCCTCTGAAGTCCTGTTTCTGTGTTGCAGCTAACAACTTGGTTGGGGTCATGGAAGGCACACATGGATCCTTCACCTAAATGACAGAAATACTATAGGAAATAATTAACATCTGCATGTGGTACAAAGATTTCTAAGGAAAGTAAATTTACTGTTTTTCAAGGTTAATTTTTTTCCTGCATTCAGAATAATCACCACAACGATGAATCAATGTTGTTAGCGTTGTACTCAGATCAGTGGAGACATGAGTGTGCATGACATGTTCCGAAGCCCAGTGGATGAATTCTACACAGATGTTCATGGTGAAGTCAAGGGGTTAAAATAATACTCTTGTAATCTTAGTTTATACTAATGATGAACAATAAAGTTCTTCACCAATAGTCCTGATACTTCAGAGCATCTTTATCTTAGAATGGTATTTTGCTCTCTCCCTTTAAGCTTCATTGCAACATTACTGCAATTCAGGGCTTTTATCAGCCTTTCAGGTTTAATCACTGTGCATTTGAACTTGGTAGATGAAAGCTACCTGTTACTACAAGCACTGAGTATCTCTGTTCAGTTTACAGACTGAATGGATAACCTGGAAGAACAATTGTGCATTTCCCATTTACTTGCTATTTCTTGCATGTCTTACTGCATGAAGAAACATAAATAGCTCTTGACATCTGCTCAGTTACCTTCCTATTCCTGCAGTGACCCTAGTGTCAAAAAACCCCAACATATTTGGGGATTATAGGCAAAACAGGAACCTGCCAGCTCAGTCTTTTTTTACTCCCCTCTTTTGAACCTTGTCTAGTCTTTCCCCAGCTTACCAATTCCTATCTGATCTTAAAACTAATTTTAAAGATGTCGTATTTGATCTGCGATAGGTCTCGCTTCAGTCATACCATAATTTCACCCAACTTTCTGAGTGATTATTTGATGCAGTTGCATGCCTATTTATTCCAGTAACTTTTTGCAAAAACCCTTTGCAAAATACAGATATAAAATTATATTTATTTGCATTAGGTGTTAATAAGTAAATTAATAATACTTAATAAGTAAAACACACTTGGGTGAAATTTTTGCTTTCTCCAAGAAAAACAATCTGTTAGCATGCTCATCTTTTTCCCTGGCTTTTACGTATAAGTAAACAACAAGAGACATAAGCTGAAAAAAAGTCAACAACATTTAATGAAGTTTAAAATACTTAAGTCTAAGGACATTTATTGTTCAAAGAAAACTAAGAAATCAAAGCAAAAACAAAGACGGGGGGGGAAAGCCCTCCACCATATCAACAGAAAAGATTAAATTTGTTCCTTCATAAAACAATCCACCATTGAAGTGTTCAAGTTGTGTCCTGAAGAAAAATTTTTTCCTTGAATACTGATCAGTGGCAAATAAAAACATAAAGAAGTATCTGTTTGCTGAAAGCCAAGAGGAAATTCCCAAAAAAAACCCCAACAAACCCACTGCTCCAATTTGAAGATTCTGAGTGCCCTTTACAGCACTGAACCTGACGTCTTGAAGCTCCTCTCGTCTCCTTAGCATCTGACCAGACCCTAAGGGTTGGAAGGTGTCTCTAGGGTGGCATTACTGATGGAGCACTGAGACACAAGGTAGCTTGCATTACATATCTAAGGCTACAAAACTATCTATGGATAGCAAAGAATCAAACCCAAGTCACCTCAAAGTGAGTTGTTAGATCTAACAGATGGGCATCAAAAAAATATAAGGGAGTAAACTGAGGTATCAAAGTACTGAAGAAAATCTGAGTTTTAATGGCCAAAGCCTCAGCAATATTTTGTAAAAGCTAGAGAAATATGACAACGTGCATTGTTACCACAGCAGAACTCACTGCAAAGCTACAACTCAATGTATTTTTACACTCATTCTTTTAACTGTATTGCTGTATTATATTTAACAATAACTATATAATATAAGATACAAAAATAATACAAAAGTAATACATAAGTATTACATACATACAAAAATAATACAAAAATATGTAGTACAAAAATAAATGCTGTAACTGTATTTAACTGCATTGTATATAACCTTAATTAGTCCAGTATCCCAGAATGAACCTCATTTACAATATTTTAGATACAATAGGCCATGGTGGTGTTAAAATACTTTAGCCAGGTCTTCTTGTGTTTAAAATCATTTGAAAGCTGATTTATTCCCCACTCAAGTCAAGCAGTCTCCGATAAAGGAAATAACCGTTTCTAGACTGAGATGACATTTGGCAAGTTTCAGGGCAAATATTCATGACAAAGTCATAAGCCTCTGAAAACAGAGTTTTCCACTGGAAATGCTGACAGGTCCTTAAGCACAGTGGTGTGAACAGCACAGCTGTAATAAGCAGTAATTTAAAGGCTGTGCACTAGTTAACTATTAGTGCTAGTAAACAAGTGACCCTGATGGGATTTCAAATTAGAGCTTCAAGCAAACCATTTGATATTTAACCTTCTTGTTTTTCCACCTAATGGCAACGGAAACATTATATATGATAGGATAACATTATTGTAGCTCACTCACTTGATAGGAACAGAACCCAGATAAAAGCAGATAAAATATTTGTGACAACGAGAAACACCATGTTTCAACAAATGCAACCATCCAACATTTTTCTAGTGATAATTACATACACAGCTTTACATCAGTCTGTGGTCGTGGCATCTGGAAATGACAAAATAGTGTGCTAACCATACACCCTATTCTGCCAATCAACAGTAATACCTGAAGAACAACTTTAAAAAAATCCTCTCATCCAGAACCTCAGCAATTTTGCGTAGACCCAAGTCAAATGGTGGATGAGATTTTCTTCATGAGTACACCACTAAGTAAATTCTCAGGGGAAACAACTGTCAAAGAATCCTAGGGAAAACCACAACAAGTACAACAACAAAACCTGCACTGCTGCTCCTGAGTCACTGTGTGATGGGGCTTGGCTGGACATGCAGGCAGGTGCTATGGCTTGGTTCATTTAAACTGGGTGTCAAGACAACTGCAGAGCTCCTGTGCTACCACCCCACTATTGGTATGATACAAGACCAGTCAAACCCAGTTACTCAGAAGATGGCTGCGGTTCAATCTGACCACTGTTGGAATGAAGCAGGAATACCATTAACCCATTAAAAATTAACCTCGCTTTCCCCAAAATTACAGATCACCAGAAAATAAGATACACAAGATGAGTTAATAACAAGGTAAGTATGCACTGTATTTTGAAAGTGGACCTCTGTCACAAAATACACCAGTCTCACCATCTCCCTGCTCTGTAATAGCCACATTGCCCAGAAAAAAAACCTGCTGCTTCCTCCTAACCTGAAATCAAGAAGCCCCAGCCTACTCTCCAGGGAATGCCAGTGACATGTTTAGAGTATGGAAGAGTGTTTGATTTATAGCTGTTAAATCAAGAACTCTTCCAGTGCCTAAACAAAAGAAAACATTGGAACACGCATTTATACTACCCCAGAACATCAGAAGTATCTTGTGTCATACCCTTATTCATACATGCTGTGTTGTTGTACAACAGGATCTGTAAACAGCCCGGAAAAATCAAGGAGAGAACTTAATCACCACCACTTACATTGACCTCCTGCAGGTATAGAAAGAAACCACAGCCGCTCCTCCTGTTTCTCATAGCCAACTGGAATAACCTTTCACAGAGAGGTAATTCCTTCTTGTTTTTGACTGAAATGCTGGCCAGAGACAGATTATCCATTTGATCACAGCTCCAACTTGATTTTACCTTTCCATCTGCTCCTTAAATATCATGCCCGTCACAATTACAGAAGTTTTGATTAGTCTTATATTGCCACAGGCTGAGAGAACACAACTTATGATGTTTTTTTATGAACATGGTGCAAATGCTGTTCACATAGCTCTCTCTAGATGTAATAGTTTATTGTCAAGATGAAAAATCAATGCCTATAAAAATCAAGACACAAAATACACTACCTGAAGAAGAATAAGAAGAAATATGAAAGAGATAATGAAACTTTAAAACACAATATTTCTACTTTGTGCTGTTAATATTAATCAGGTGCTCAAATGCCACTAGTATTTCCTAGAAAACTCTTACAATATATTTTGATATCTGTAACTAGTTTCACAACAGTGTTAAGAAAAAAGTTAATTTTTCTTCCAAGTAAAAGACTATGGAAATAAACATAGTTAGGTACCATACAAGTCATTTTCAGCTTAGAAGCAGATTTTTTATGACTACAAAGGAAAAATCAATGAAACAAATAATCTAAAGAAACATTAATCTTATCTTCCTCCTAATCATTACAAAAATATATTAAAAAAAAAAAAAGAAAACGAAAAAGAAAAAGGAAGATCAAAGGAACAAAATTTCTTTGCACAGTTAAAGTGTGTTTGCATTTTCCAAGCTGGCACTAAAGTGTCTTTATAACCAAAAAATACAGAACTGCTACCATGACTCTCCCAAATTCCATACAAAACAAGTCTGTGATATGTCCCCTTCCTTGTTAGCCAAAGTTGTTTGTATACTATAATCTTGTTGCAGTTTAGTATGATATTTTTAATTTGTAGTTGATTTTACCCTGATATTTATAGCCCTTTATTCTCTTTTTCATAATTTTATTATTAAAGAGTAGTGAGATAAAAAACTAAAGGGAGTGTGTCCTTCTTCACAGTGATATTCTTGCAAACATTGGGCATTTTCTATTTACTTTATTTAACTGTTTGCAATTAAGTCTACTTCAACCAGAATGTATGGCATATTTCACTACTCCTGAGGCTGCAGTATGTTGCAATGCAGAAGACTTCACCCTCCTACATTTCCTTGCAACACCAATTACTTCTGGAGGGATATTAAAATACCTCCCCCAGTTCTCTTCCAACATCCCTTTTAACTAATAAGATTCAAAAAACATCTTACCTTACCCATTTCCCTCAAAATAATTTTCCTGTTACAAGAATATGACAGAAAAGTACCAGCATGGCATGCCAAACAACAATTAAAAAAAGTGAAACAGGTTTTCATTTCAGGTCACCAAAATGCAGAATACTGTCTCTCAGAAGTTAACTCAGGAACTTTTTCATAAAGTCAGATACTTTTCTTCCTTCCTTCCTTCCTTCCTTCCTTCCTTCCTTCCTTCCTTCCTTCCTTCCTGCCTTCCTTCCTTCCTGCCTTCCTGCCTTCCTGCCTTCCTGCCTTCCTGCCTTCCTGCCTGCCTGCCTGCCTGCCTTCCTGCCTGCCTGCCTTCCAGAAAATAACACATTTCCTTGTAACATGGTGCAGTGTCAGTTACTCTAAAACTGATAAACTCTAGTCGATACATCAAGTCATTATAGCACCAATTCAGCATCATCGCAGCTTCAGCCCTATTCACCATACAAGTCTGAATTTGCTTCATAAAGTCTGGGCATATACATCTAAGAATAAGGGGGAAACATCCTTAGTTTTACACCAAGCTACTAAATTAATTGGTGATAGACATACATAGCAAGTGGTCTCAAAATTCTCTGACATTTGCAGCAAAGGTGCCCTCTAGCACAAGAAAGCCAGACCAGCTGTACATGGTCAGTAGGGTTTGATTTGTGCTAGGAAGATAACTTAGTCCAAAAAGCAGCACAAAGAAGCTTCCAATGGTACCTGTAGCATCACTCATTTGATGAGGCACATTAATCCAGTCTTTGGGTGCTTCAGCTTCCCAACAGTAAGACACAGATCTCTGTGCATACCCACCACTGCAACACTTTGCATCAGATACCATGGAAAAATACTTCACAATCCTCTGCTCCAGTTCCTGTAATTTGCATAATTATCTGTGAGTGTTTTCTGTAACATGCATTTTAAATTAAAGATGGCAAAATTGTTTGCCTGTCCTTTGCCTTTTCCTGGTCCTGCCAGACCTTGTCCTGTTCATATTCCTGCCGGTTCCAGATATCTGCTGTGTGAGCCTATGCCCTCTGTTCTGGCACGCCGTTGATGTCTCATGTCTCCAGAAACTCATAGTTTTGTTACCAAATAAATACACTGGGCAAAAAAAGTCATGAAGCACAGCTAAATTATTTTTTCATTATAAAAGCACATTTGAGTCAGTTTACAGTTGGAGTCAGGTGCATTAGATCAGACCACAGCAAAAGATTTGGCACTGCAACAGATTTATTTTACTGGATCATCTGGCTTACCTGAAAATAAAGTATTTGCTTTTAAAAATGTTTTAGAATAACAATCCAGAATTAACTTCCATAACCTGTAGCCTTTTCTTTTTATTCTTCAGTCCTTTCTTTTTTTTTTTCTTGTATTACAGTCAGGGCCCAATCCCATGAGCTATTGAGCTGGTCTGAATGTCACTAGTACAACAGTCATTTATTCAGAACCTCACTGGACATGGTCTTTTTTTGAATGGAGAAGAAAAAAAAAATTTTCAACCACCAAAACAAACAAAAAAAAAATCTGGTTATTTACATAATTGTTGGATATCTCTTTCATTCCTTCAGACAGAATACGATTTTTTTTTTTCTTGCCTTGCAATGTTTATAATAAACTTTCCATTTTCTCTGTACGTTTCCCTAAATTTTTTCCAAGTTTTCATTCACCTCAGCACACTTTGCAGAATTACATACTCACTTACAGGATAAAGGCATTCAATATTATCTTGCTATTAAATATAAAAAAAATAAGCATCTTCTCATTTGAAAGTATCATTAAAAAACTGAACTGTCACAACCTGACACATCATGTTCCCTGCTTATTCAGTTTGTGGGCTATTTACCCTTCTCTCAGAGAAGTTTGTCTTCCACATATGCTTTCTATACAGCCTACTGGTGTAAAAAAATAATTATAATGTTTATTAAATTAAAATAATGAGGTTTATATGAACTTTCAATACTGCAGACAGGCAGACTATAACTGTAAACCACATGCTATATACTTTGGACTTTTACGGCTTTTAATTTATCAAAGGAAATAATTAGCACACTTTGTGGCAGCCAGTGATGGAATTTATTCATTTGGAAGCCATGGGTTTCCTGTCATTAAAACTACATCATGTCCTTCCTTTTCTATTAAACTTCAACTGAGGGCAGTAAGAAGTCACTAAAAGGAAATGAAGAGTTTTTTTGGCAACATTCACATGCAATGATTTAATACTGCTAAAAGATAGCAACCCATAATGTATGCCAACAAGGGATGAGGGTTCCAATTACCACATTATTTCCTTCATTTGCTGCTTTGTTTGTGGCTCAATTAACTGTGATTTGCAAAATCTCTTCAATAAAATGTAATTTCTCTTCATTTGCTTACTGCATTTTTGTTCCTAATTACAATGCTTATTTTGTGGCAAATAAAATTATTTAGATCCTTAACCAATACCTTGAAATTTAAATGTTATAGGATATTACTTTTTTCCTTTCAAATGATCAATCGCATCTCATTACTAAAGATTAATTTTGGCCAATATTAATGCTTTTCTTTTTCTTGGACATTTTTTCAAATATAAGTAGCAGAATATCTGGGTTTTCTTCAAGTGGAGAAGAAACAAAAGTACCAAAGCTCCTTCCTCCTTTACACATAGACAACACTCTCTGCCTTATGCACACAGCTATAAATAGCTTCTACAAACCAAAAACTGCATCACTGAAGTAGCTCAGCCCAGACTGAAGCTGACTGAGCGATACATGTACTTTTTCTTCAAAGGAGGTCTAAAATCTAATTATCATAGAGACAGACTTACCCTTTCTTTTACAGGAGTGGGTGGTCCTTCCAGGTCATGACCAAGGTATACCAGCAGCAACAGAATGCTGGAGCTTCAAGTATTTTATTAAGTGATGCCATGAAATGCAAAGAAATAGATGATACAGGGTTCTGTAAGGTTGTTGGGTTTTATACTTAGTAACATTAGTTAAAAATTATTCGAAGTACATAAAACAATCTAAGCCAGGCTTCAGAGTTTTTTTGTATAAAACAAAAAAAGGTCTTCAGATGTTTTGCAGAATTATATATTTCTAGTGCCTGTGTTTTCTGTGTTTCTTTCAGAAAAAAAAAAAAAAAAATCAGTGCAATTTATTGTTCGTATTTTCCAGTTGCATATTTGACTTCTATATCTAGGATCTAACAGACAGCTTAGCTGAGATAGACATTATATATCCAGAACATTTATTATTAAAACCTATTAAATTTAGATGCAAGGAGGTCTTTAAAGCAATGTGCAGATAATTGTAAAATGGGCCTTTATTGCAGGTCTATTGAAAGTTGTTTAAATTAAAAAAAAATTCTTCATATCCACTAAAGCTAGGCTCTGATATTGCTGCTGAGTTTGCAAATTAAGATGTAAGATCAGAAGTAGCTAAGATTGTCATGTTGTCTCCTCTAATTTGGAAAAGTAGAACTAGGCTAGAGAGAAACCCATAAAAGAGACTTTATGACTCTCTTCAAGGCTGACACAGAAGTCAATGTTCCAATCCCTTCTCCCAGCCTCTTGCAATTACATTTCCGCAGGAAGAAAGAAAAGGAATTAGAAACAGGATAATGTAGCTTTAAATCATTTCTCATACCCTTTGCCTTCTAGTGAGAGCCCTGAACTTTTTTAACGCGCTTCTTATATTGTTTAGTGTGATACAACAAAAAGCACAACTTGTTTGACCCTTCCTCAATAAAAAATCATTTTGTTCTGACATCCTATAAAATCTGTGCATGAGCCTACTAAGCCATAGTGTCTCCTTCAATTGACAAGGAGCAAGCACTGTAAACATGTACAGTAAACATCCCTTACAGACCCATTTAAGGCAATTCTGACAAAGCAATACATGTCCTTAATATGCCATGGTAACAGACAAGCATGTGGCACTATTAAAAGCCATGACCTTTCCAAAGCTGAGAGTTACATCACCCTAAAACTTTAAAGTTCCTGAGTCATCAAAGGTGTCTTCAGTGGGTTATGCTGTTTGTATATAAGCAGGTATGACATAGCCCATGATACAAACACAAAATTATTGCCTGTGCAATCCAAATCTGAGGGTGCATCACCATGAAGATTAGTATCCTAAAGAAGAGCAATGTCTCAATATTTCTGACTCAACAGCACTAAAAAGGGCTGAAGATTGTAACTGGAAGAATATTTATCCTTTCTCTCCATCACTACTTGGAAAGAGTGAAAAACAGGTATAAGCTTACCAAAGGTCACACTTAATGTAAGCAAATATTGTAGTATTGTATATGTGAAAAACAGTTGTATCCTAGTACCAAAATTATGTTGAGAACTTTATTTATGCCTACATAAAAAGAGAACTCCTGGATAAAGATGTTGTACAATGTTTTCAGAAGCAGTATTCATATTCAATTTGCCGTGCTCTTACAGCAACCTTAAAAAGTCCTAATATGTTTGTAGTATGAACTCAAAGTCTTAGTAAATTAAATGCCTACATAAATTCCAACCAAAATACAGTTTAATTCCAGAATTATCATCCTCCAGCAATCTTATCTGAACACATTCCAATTTTAAAACATTTTTTCATAGAGTTAATAGTCTGCTATCACGTTTTAATATTAGTTTAATTTAATAATTCTTCTTAATGATTATGTTCTGTGGTGTCTATTGTTAAGACAAGTAACACGGTGAGACTAAGGAAAAACATCTTCATTAATTTTGTATGTCCAGTGTGAGATATCTAGGACCATTTTCAGACTGCATAACCTCAAAGCTATTTAGGGAAATTAAACAGTGGAAAATTTCGACTTCAGAAGTAAACAAAATCTGAAATATTTTGGCTCACAACAAAAATACTTCAGTAATGAAATACTACTGTACTACCTCAGGCAGCTGTAGTTCATAATCTTAATATTCCCATCCTCCTCTGTCGAGCAGTCTTTCTGAGCAAAAAAGCAGTAAGAAGAGGTTGCTTTATTATACAGTCCCTGATTACAGTATTGAAGAACATAGGGCCTGGCTGGAGAGTTCAGCCCATGAGGAGCTGTTAAACAAGGAGGGGGTGGAGGGAGAAAATTAAGTTACAGTTCCAGTAAGGTATTGTGGCTGCCTACACAAACCAAAATATTTTGGTTCTCAGGTATTTGATTTTAAGAAAACCAGAAAACAGCTGCTGCATATAATAACCTCCTTTCTTAAGGTAGGGAAAGTAGCATTCACTGAATGTTACATCTTCAAAGAGAAACTCCCATCACCTTCAGGAGCAGTTGTGAGCACTTACCACTTCAGCAAAGGGGACCTCAGAGACTCAAGTCAGGTGTCTAGAAAATGAGTGCATATGGTGAAAGCTGGGACTAGGCAGAGGTAAGAACCACTTTCTCACCACAGTACACAGCCCTTCAGAGCTCCCTTAAATGCTTCCACTACTTCCTACTCTGCCTGCCTTCAATTAACACTCCCATTCCCAATCTTCTGTCTCTTAATGACAGAAACTCAGTATTTTCAGCTCACTTTTTGACCCAGGGTTCAGGAGAAATTTTAGTGTTTTTAACTTAAAACCAGTCAGATGAATGGGAGGACACAGCAATGGGATGCTTCCTTCTCCTGCTGTTGAACTACAGACAAGTAATGTTTCAGGCTTTTTTCCCCCTTAAAATGAAGACAGAGAGCCTGAATGTGGTACCAGCCATTATAGTGAAGTGTCTGTCCTTCTTCAGAGAAGAGGTTCCTAGCTCTTCCAGGGCTTTCCTCACTTCCTAGTTTAGAGCTGGTCTGAAGTAAAATCAAACAAATCATATATGTGTTAAATACCTTGATCCTGAGCTCCATTCCTGTTTGATCCAACTACTCACTAACCTGAATGTAGCCTGAGAAGGCCAATCCTCTCCACAAAAGTTTGCAGAGGAATGACTGTGCCTTGAGTAATTTGTAAGAGATGAGTGAACTGAGAAAAGCCAGCTGTTTGACAACAGGATTAAAGTTGTTAGCCAGGTTTGTCTGTACAACCAATGGAAAATGTTTAAGGGCGTCAAAAAAGGCTGAAGATCACCAAAATCAAGTGATCATGTGTCATCAGTGGGATGGGGGGCCCTCTAGCACCATTTATGGGGACCCAGGGAGGGAGAGGAAAAAATTGAAATGGAGAAGGGAGCAAGAAAAGCAAGGAAAAGAAACACAGAAGCTAGAAATGGGGTACAGTCAAGAAAGCAGCAGGACAAGGGTATCAGAGAAGAGGAAGAAGCTGAACAGAAGCAGGATTTGATGTGTGAAGTGAGAACTACTCAGGAATACTAAGGGGCAAAATAACTGCCATGTCCCTGAAGGACCAACAGTCCCAACTGTCCCTTCGCAGCCTTCCCAGGACCTCCCCACCTATGCCCAGGGCCCCCTGAGGCCGTCAGTCCCTGTCCCAGAAACACTGCAACAGTGTCAGTCTCCTGCTCCTCACAGCCCTGCAGGCCGATGGATGGCCCAGCCTGGCCCAGACCCAGCCCCGTCCCCAGGGAGGTGCCCAGTGCGCAGGGCTGGGGTCTTCCCCAGTGTCCTCTGGCTGCCCTGCTCCTGGCTGGGGCAATGGGACAGGCCCTGGCTTCCAGGCCCTGTCCTGATGCCCCTGGGACCCCCCAACTCATGCAGCACCCTGATGATAATCCTCCTGACAGCCAGCTCAGCTGCTGATTCTGGCATGAAATGTGGGGGCCTGGGCACTCAGGTTCTCTCCTTTCCATATATTTCTGAAATCTCCTCCCATATCCATAAGACTTCTGCCTAATTTGCTGCAGAAAGTGGGGATGGGAGGGACTGTGCAGCCTAGGAGGGGAAAAAGATTTTGTAAATAAGGTGAAGAAAACTCCTAACTTGTTTCAGTTCTCTCTTTTTTTGTTCTTTCTGCTGAAGAATCCAGTTTGCTTTTTGTTGTGGTTTGTCCCCAGCCATCCAGTGAGTAACCATAGCAAGCATGTACCTAACAAGAGAACAGCTTCTCTTCCATCCCATAGCTAATGTGGCAGCTGTAGGTAGAGCTGGAGGGGTACACAGTCTTAATAATTCTGAAATTAAGTGTAAATATGCATTACAATGCTTGTGATGTGTTCTGTTTGTCTGTCTGATCTTTGTCAAAATCCCTTTAATAATGTTGTTTTTGAAAAAGATAGAAAAGAAAAAAGTAATTTAACTTAATCTTACTGAGTATTTTCAGACCAAAATATGGTGCTTTACTTATATAATATTATCCAGTTTTCTCCAGTAGCTGACAAATGCTAAAAGCTTGATCAATCTGGCACTGACAACAGTTTTGCCACAGGTTTTCCCAGACTGCTTGCTCGGTATAGCTGTATGAAAGATTTACGTGATCATGTATTAGGTGAAGATGTTAACCTCCTTTATGCTAGATCAATTAAACGATTGATAAGAAGAATCAGCACTCATCAGATGTATGCTTCAGCAAAATTAACACCAAAACTAACTTTTATATTCAGAATGCATTTCTTAGCTCTACCCTTTCCAAGTAATAGGAGACTTTATCATGCTGCAATACCACTTTGCAGGATGGTTGTGCAATATTAAGTACTGTTCACATGGAAGGAAAAACACACTTTGTGTAGGAGAGTAATACAATGCTGCTACCTATTCGTGTAGATCTTTAACAGCTCTCTGTACTGCAACCAAGTAAGCAATGTTAGGGGTGAACAGACCATAAGGGATAAAATTGACTTGGCCTAACTTCCTTCAAACTCTGTGAAAATAATTGTCAAAACAAAATATGAAAACTTAATTTTGAAATAACTCCTAACTGTTCAAGCCCACGTTCTAATCTTACAGAACTTTGTCTAAGAAAACCTTTGCTTATATATAGGTAACAGAGTTTAGAAAATATGGTATACAGAGATTCTTAAAGTAGGTGGTATTCTATCCTACAGATAACTTATTTTGAGTTACTGACTTTTTGCATTTATACCAAAATTAAATATAGATTACATCAGAAGTGTACTTAAATAAATATTTTATAACCATATGGAGAATGCACTTGGAATACTGAATATTGTCTGTGTAAAAACTTGGATTTCCCCTCTATTACAAAATCTAAATCTTTTGAATGGAGCTGCACTGTGATTTGGGGACTTATTTTAAATTCTTCTGATAAAGAACAACATCATGATTCAACAGTTGCCTATTAGCCAGTGTTTTCAGATACAAAAGCACCAAATCATACCACTGGAGTAATGGAATAATGCATCAAAACCACTGCAGCTGCTCCACAATACATGCTGATATAAATTTGCATTTGAAATAAAATCACATCAGATGCAATGTCACAGGATGGTGATGGAACATAAATAAAATTATGCATTAGCTTCAAAATCATAATGCCATGAGGACTTTGTTGATGGTATTCACATAAACAGTTTATTTGAACTTTATATCTCAGTTAATCCTTGTAGAAAATCTCTTCAGCTAATCTTAGAAGAAAGTGTGGGTAAAATTCAACCACATACTATAACAGAGGCTAAATTATTTCTGAGGTATCTAAATCCTTGTGACATTTAAAATTGTTCTCAGAGTCTGAATAACCACAGCCCAAGAAGGAAAAACCCTTGGGAAACTCTTTTTTTCCTCTCTTATAGCTTTGTACCATTCAGTACATAGTGCAAGTATGAATGCAAGCACAAATCTGTAGGTGCTGGACTTTGTGCTCACCTACAAGGCAGTGAGACACTCAGCACAGCAGGGAATAAATGGTCAGATAAGAATCTTTTTTTTTTTTTTTTTAAACAGTCAAGTTCACTGCCAGTTTGCCATACAGAAATAGAAGCTGAAATTCAGGCTTTTTACCAAATTTAAGAACTTTAAGTGTGCAGTGTTCATGTGGACTCAAATTCAGAGCCTGACATATATTCAATCTTAGTTAAGACCCGGTTATTTTTGTTGGCAGCAGAATTGGTGCTAAAATCATAACACATTCCAGTTTTCTCATTCTATCCCAGTTTAGTTTATGGATTATCTAAAAGGACATCCCTATATAGTTCAATGAAAGTTAATGGGTCAAGATACAATGTCCCTGAAACTCTACTAGTCAGATCTCAAAACTGTGTTTCAAACTAACTTCAGTGAATGCTGGAGGTACTGAGACACTAGTTTATTTGTTTAGGCAATAATTGTCCTTTGCCTCCAGAGAAGCCCTAAAATTGCTTCTATGTTTAGAATCAAGATTGGTCTGTTAAGGCTGCTTGTCACTAAGTTTCACCTCTTTTTAGAACTGTTTATACCCAGTACCCTATTTCCCAATTTAGTCCATTATGGAGTTTGATTGATGCATCTGCCTGACACAATATAGCAAGAACACTGGAATCCTTTATCACATGCCTCAGGCAGTACAATTACTATTTAAGGGTTACAATGACATTGTTTGTTAAAGGTTTATTGCCTGCCTTTCTGAACAAACATTATTATTTGTATCTATTGGATTTTTTACTGTCTCAGTTTGGGGGGAAAGTAACTGTGAAAAAACATTAATGTAAAAAATACTTAGAGACTCAGTCTTGTCCCTCAGCACACCCATGACGTTCTGCTACTGCTATTCATACAACTCATGTACAATGATTAAATAAAAAAAAGTTAGGTTCTGGTCTTGTTCCAGTGGCTAGAAGACATTATCAGCCTCTTCAGAGATACAAAATTGAATATTATTGCTTTATCACCAATACTACAACAGATACTGTCTGTACAAGGGATGAGTCACAGCAGTTACAGCCACAGAAAAATAGACGGAAAAGGAGACTTAAGAAGTCACGTGGTCTATCCCCTTGCCTCAAAGACTGAAAATGTTTGCTCAGTCTGTACCTAAAGACCCTCCATAGCTGGGATACCCAAAATTTCCCCAAACATTTTTTTGGTGATTAACTACCCCAAACTCACTACATAGTGAGAATCACAGAATCATAGAATTGGTTTGGTTGGAAAAGATTTTTAGGATCATCAAGTGCAACTATTAACCTAGCACTGCCAAGTTGCATTAATCTTTCTGGCTGCATTTCAGGTCTTTTCTTGTTGTCACAGCCAGCATGGAGGTCACATAATTACTTTCCTCTTTGCAGCTGTCCATTCAGATGCAGGGACACTGTAATTCCTTTGGAAGACATGGTGGACTCTTTCTCTTTAGCACCTGCAACTGGCTGTAAGGAAACATAGGTTAGGGGTGGCCATGCTGGAATGAACATGAGGGGACATACAATCTTCGTTGTGACCTAACTTGGTCCTTTAGTTCTCTTCAACCCACTCATTCCATCCCTTTCAAGTCCTGAAACATCTGGCTACAATAGCTGCAAGAACACTTAACTCTCATTTAAACTATAACTGTAGCATTTGCAAATATTAAACTCAACAGCCAAAATAATAAATAAATTCGCAGGTGTATGCATATAAAACATAAGGCTTTTTTTACCAGCGTTTTGTTTCTTCTAGACACTCTTTAAATATCTGCAAGTCTCCATTAATACTCACAAGAGTCTCTGGGAGTACCAACATTTTTATTATCTATTAAACAACGTGTTAACAATCATATTCCATTGGTGTATTTATAATTTAACAGTTATAATTTGACAGACTTCATAGTAAGCTTCACAGCATTTACCAGCAGCCACCTGATTTTTCTGATCCATTGCTTTGAGTATATTAGCAACTAGGAACAACATGAGTAAGTCTGCATTTCATTGCAAATAATTTAAACTTATACTCACAGAACTGTGGCCCACTCTCAGGCAGTGTCATTGCCATTAGAGCAAAAGAAGACTGTATCCCTTGCTATAGAATAGTCCTAGAAAGAATTTTAAAAATAATAAATTCTAGGCAAGAACATTTTTTTTTTCCAGGCAGTCAAAATCTATGCCAACTCCTATGCCACTCTCCCATGCTCTCCCATAGATTTGGTCTGGTATTTGGTGTTTGTGACAAAATAACAATTTCCTCTTTTTTTTTTTTTTTCATACTACCAGTTTTTTCAGGTCATGTGTGAATTTCCTGTATTACTATAACTTAACTTCAGTTTTCTCCTAATGCCCTCCATCCTCACTAATTTCAGAAACAGCCACTCAACCTCTGTTCCCCCTCCTACTTGACAGCACCTACCTCCTCCTATATTCTCTCCAGTCTCCATTTATCTCCCTAGTAAGATTTGCCCTTTGGCCTTAAACTAAGTTGTCATATTCTGCTTTTTCATTCTGTTTCATATTCATTGGGAATGTTTCAGTTCTGCATGGGAGCACGTAGTTCCTGAAATTGGTGTCCTACAATTTCATAACTAGTCTTCTTTGCTGAAATAACTGAAAAGTTGTTAAAACATAAAATTGTTTAGACTCAGATATTAAACCTACTGACCATATTCCCAGAGACTTTCAACTTGGTGGGACTTGCACCAACATTTCCTATGGGTCTTCATCTGCTTAGGTTTTCACATTTGGTACCTGTTGTAGCCAAGCAATCCAACAGAGTTCTGCTTCATTCGGTAAGTATCCCATCTGCTCTGACCAGCACAATTAGACATAGGATTCCACTCAGAAAAATAAAATTTAATAAATAATTTTTAATTAATTTAATAAATAAGAAATAATAAATTCAATTTGGCCTTTACCATAACCTCTAAAAATTCCTTCCCATCCCCCACTAGAACTAAATCCTCAGGAAAATGTGAACTTACTCTATACGCACAATTTGCAGAAGAGAAAGTGATAGTCTCTTCTATCAGCTGATGTGAATCAGCATGGTTTGCTGAGAGAAAATAGAGCCTTGTTAAGGTGATATCAACAGCAGATAAGGAGGTGGTTTTCTTTGCATTTGCAAGATACTTTTCAAGTCAAATCCACTGGCTCTAAAACTCTGCAGTATTTTTTCTCCTCTAGTCTTAATCTTTTTCCTGCTGTCTGATCATTCCACATCAATGTGGGTAATCTCCCAGATGCAAACACTGAGATCAAAGGATGCACTATTGCCAAAAGCTGCATGTTAACAAAACATGAAGATATTTAGCTCTACAGTACCAGCTCTAGGTAACTGAGACTTTTAATGCCTTCCAAAAAGCCCAAGTTTCCATTTAAAATAATGGAAACCACTGACATGTGGCAGAGCTCTCATAGATAGCCTAGTGTTTCTGTTCATAGCTAAGACAAAAGGTATATTTTGAACAAGAGAGTCTTGGTTGCTGTTTGCTAACACTGGGACTTGTAAAAAATGGAACTGTTAGAGAGTAATGTGAGTGAGAATTTCCTTTTCTTTCTAGATTCAGTCGCTGTAAGGAAAGTTAGTAGAAAGAACAGTAGCAGGGAAACTATGCAAAAGATGAGCAGTATGTCTGTTATCTGTACAAAATTTTATGCAAATTCATTTATCTTTGTGGGTTTATTCCTGGAATGCTATGCCAAATATTTGGAGTCAGGTTTTTACTAGGAAACTCCTTCAGATTAAATGTGCTCACTTTAGAAGGATTCTCAGCTGACTCTGTTGGGTTCTACCTAACAAAACCTATCTCTTTCTTAGGAAGGTGTAAAAACAAACATGATTTATGTATCAAAGTTGAAATGAAAATTCTGTCTAATTTACAGTAGCATATAGAGCTGTCCTTTTGTGTTTAATTCCTTGTTCTAACTTTGTTAGCATTTCTAATGTTGCAAGACTTTCTACGTATGGGTCACATTGAAATTCTGTGTCTTGAAAATGTTTCAATTTTACTGTGAAGTAGAGCTTATAAAGTTAAGGTACAGTCTTCCGCCTTCTACAAGTGTTTATATTTTGATTTAGAATAATTTTTGTTGGTACTGAATATATGTAAAACTATTGATTGTCTAAAGTTTGGTAATTATAAAAGCTCATGAAAATTTAAATTTATATAAAAGCATGTATATTGCTATGTGGAGAAATATTCTCAATAAATCAAAATATATTTTTCTTCTCCTGGCACAGTAAGACTAACAACACCACATGTAAGACAGCTACTGGAGACAGGGCATGAGATATCTTTTAAGATCAGGACTTTGATGTTTCTTTGTATTCCCAGAATAAACTGGTGGATTTCTAACTGGAGGATTTCTGCCTGCAATTGTAATAACTTCTGAATGACTTCACATTAGATAAACACAGGGTTTCAATTTCTGATGTGCCATTTAGACCCTTTATGGATTCAGTTTGTGATCCCTAAGCTCATCTTCAGTTGTTCATACCTTCATAAATGCTGGTCTTCAAAGGACTGTGTTTTGAAATAAGGATTACTTGCCATGACTCTGGCCCACATTTTAGTGAATCTCACATTCTGGTCTTTCTAAAAAGATAATCACATTCTGCTAAGAACTTATCTTTTTTTTGCTTGAAGTAAAGAACATGTTAATACTCTTTCACTTGGTACAGTCTTCTCTTTCTTTCATTTCAACTGCCATTCATCAATCTCCTCAAAGTACTACAATTCAGTTTATTTGTAGTATTAGGACTCTTTCCATGTAGATTAGGATAATAAATTTTAGATGATCTGTTTTCAGAAGCAGAGATATTACTGCCTAAATCTAACAGGGAGGAGAACCCTTGTAAAAAGGAGGAACTCTTGTTTTAAAAGCTCCTTTGTTTTAAATGCTGGCATAGTTATTAAAAAGGTTGAATTTATGTTCTTTGAGTTTCCTTAGTCATATTAAATCTTTGTAAGTGAGGTTCAGCCTGTTTCTGGGTATTCATGTGTTTATTAAGGCTGTTACATACTTTTTGGCTAAGAAAGCACCATTTCATGCTTAGCTGTCAATATGCTTCTGCTTTCTAAATCCACAGAAGATTTGGAAGCAGTCTGCTTAGGCTTTTTTATTACTTTATGTAAGATTACTTTTTCTTTTGTGTGTGTCTGTGCTCTAGAATGGTAGCTATTATACTCATTTGATAGTTGCTGAAGCTGTTACCTACTACAGTAGAATATTATAGTTAAAATGCATCTATCTAGGGTGAGTAGGTTGTTTGGGTTTTTTTTTTAAACTTTTAATCCTTTATTAATCCATTAATTATATCCAAATTTGTGCCCTTAAAAATGATCCCTTCAACTGTGGAAACTTTTTTTGACAGTAATTCTTGCCGTGGGAACAAATGTACAGGGTTGATTGTTCTCTTAACTAATCATTGCTTTTCTAAAAAGAAAAACACAGTATCTTTAGCAGGGTTGTGAGGAGCGGAAAACAGTTTTTGACCTTCCTCTGATTCGTTTTAGGTCCGAGGAATGTCTGCTCCACTGCCTTGATGGATAAAATGAAGGTAAAGGAATTGAAAATAGAAGTGCCAGCCAGCACCTTGCAAAAAAATTGGAGGTTACAGTGTTCCTGTTGGTGGGACTAGTATGTGAGGTACCTTGATAGAAAGTCCTCAGGTTTCACTGCTTTCCAGGATAATTTATGTCTACTTGTCTCTTTTGCCTTTGGATGAGCAAAGGGAAAGGGGTGTTCATCTGGATTTTACCTTAAAGCCATAGATATATTTCTTGACCACGCTGTCTTCTCAGTATTCAGAATTCAGGAAACTTAACATGGTATTTAAACAATTTTCAGAAAATAGCTCTCCTACCCAAAGTTTTCTGTAGTGGTACATCAGTTCTGCCTTTATCATGGTTGAAATCGTGCGGAAATCAGAGATAGGCCCTTTATTTGTCTTCACACACTAGCAAAACTCACAGGCACATTGGATTTCCTCTCTAAGGCCCATGGAGACATTTCCTTTTACATATTCTTTCCCTTCCTTCTTTGTAGTCTATTACAAAGCAATGGATTACCTTGACAACCGTCACCTGAACAAGTAAGTTTTTCTTTGTAATTTGTTCTTTTTTAGTTCGGAATTACAGGTTAGGGTCAAGCCAATCTGGGGCCAGAATAGACTGTAAAGAACACCCCCAATGGATTAGGCCTAATTTATTTGACCCAGGTGTTCCTGTTATTGTGACACACTGAAAAATTTCACAGTGCTTAATGGCCCTTAAACTTGCATTTCCACCTGCTCTTTCTGGCAGTGTGGCACTGCTCATGTTCCTTATGTTCCTTTGTTTATTTAGGTGTGCTTCTTTGTTTCTGTATCTAATTTAGCACATTTTAAAAAGGAGGGCATAGTAAAATTTAAAAGGCTGGTAGTGAGAGTTTCTCACATTACCACCACATGCACTACTAATACACAGGTGTACACCAGAGGAACAGGTAAACTATGGTGTGAATGATATCCAAAATGAATGTTTCCCCAGATGTAATAAAACATCTGTTATACACACTATATAGCTCTTTTTTTTTTTTCTGCATCACTATCAGAATAGCTTACAAAACACCCCCCCAGGGATTTCCCTAAAATTTGTATGAATTCACCTGAGTCTCCTTTGCTACAGTGAAAGACAAAGTCATTTTGCTAAATAATCTAATAATCTGTCTGTGAACTTCAGCAGTCAGATCTTTAGATGTCCAATGGCAGAACCTGCTTAGGTTTTTAGCAGTTTTTTGCTGCAAAGGAAGCCAGTTCTGCCACGTTTTGAAGACTGTCCAAGCAGTTCATAATGTATTTGTTATGAACAACATTTTTTGTCAGAAAAGCAGGAAAAGAAGCCAGGCATGAAGAAAATTTGGGAATATAAGAGGGAAGGCTAGCAAGCAGAAGCTTAAAAGACCCACATTAGGCTAGAATGCTTTTCCATAATGTCTGTGAACCAAAGGACCAAGAAGTCTGCCCATAGATGTCTCACTGAGCACTGTTGTTTAAATTAATTCTCTGTATAGTTCAACAATTGCTTACTGCTGGCAAATGCTAGAACCTGCTTATTTATAATGTCCTGCACCTTTCACTTCCCCAAATTACTAAAATACAGACAGAATCAATATTATCTTCTTACAGAGTTTAAAATATCCATCAACTTCTACTGAATTAATAATGTCTTTTAATCTTAGGGCATTCTGTCAGATATTTGGAGTCCAGTGTTTCTCATAATTCTTATTGAGGATGATTTCTTCCATTAAACCCAACTTGGATAAAGCACTTTATTATAAACTCTAGTCCTACTAGGAGACTCCAGTCTAACTAGCAGTTGATTCTCACTTCAAACTGACCTTGGCTATGGTTATATATGCTTTTGTTTTGTATTCTGTCTTCTCTGTTTTCAGTAGTATCTCACCATAATACTCTCTTCAGATATAGCCAGTCATGTACATTGACTTTTAAATCCTGTTCCCATTGTACCATCCTGAATCACTCCATTTTACATTTTTCTTCTTTCATAAAACTCCCTTCTCTTCTTCCTCCAGCCTTCTGTAATGCAGCTGCTCATAGTCCATGAGGAGTCATTGGCACTTGATGCTGCTAAATGCATGTAAGAATTTGCTCACAGCCTTACCATGGCTGCGTTTCAACACTGTAACTGTTTATTGCTTTACTGAGATTCAGTTGCTTTGTCATCTTGGTGTTTATGAGTCTGATTTGACCGATGTCCAATGTAATGAAGAATGTCATAATTTAGTCAAGCATGTCTGACACTCGCACAGTGTTATCAGTGAGGGCGAAGGGATTTAACTCTAGATCATCCAAAGTCATGTCTTCCAGTTCATCTAACCTACTTAGTATCCAGTTTAAGAACATGTTGAAATGTGACCATGATTTCATGCCTTCTTGTTTCATACCAAACACTAACCTGAAACATTTGGTTAATTCCCACAAGTATAGATAGCTTTAAAATAAATAATTGTTCTCAGAGAGTTACTGCTGTGTGTTTTTACTATGATCCATCATAGGTTCCTCCTAAAGAAATCTTTTTTAAAATTAATGAGAACACCTTTTCTTTCTTCTCTCTCCTTCCCTCAATTTTTGCTGAAGTATGACATTCTGGTTTGTGGCCAGAAATTCACATGCATTTTTCCAATTAGTATCAGTGGGTCTTTCAGTCTTGTACCTTTCTGAAGGATGTAGAGGGAAACACACTGAATGAGACATATAGAGAACTACAAGCAAAAAATTCTACAAATTTATTCTAGAATTCCTTGCCTATTTTACTTCCTATTAACATAGCCTCTGCTACCACCTGCTCTTGCAGAAATGGAAGTGCAGTAGCTCAGAATCAATTTATGTGGCTAAAAGAAAAAGGACCAGCCGTAGTTGGGTACATAATAGTCCAACATTTTGACATTATTTCATATTCATAAGTTTTCATATTATTCACAGTCCATATTGACTTTTTTTTGCATGTCCACGTATTCTTAATCCCCTTAAGAAAGTGCTCAGAAAGAACATTTTCATTGAATAGGAGAATTTTTTTTAAGTAACTTACTTAATAGAAATCATTCTTTGTTAGAAAACATCAGAGTCAGCAAGACCTCAGTGCCATTTGGGTTCTGATTCGTATAGTAAATATTTTTTAATATTTTCACAATCGGTGCCTAATGCCTCAGATTATTTTCCTTCAAACAGTACCTTCTTTGACATATTATATCCTTTTATTTTCAGATGTGCAGAAGCCATTTTGTGCCTCATAGACTCAAGAGACAGAGGTAGGGACATATTTAGAATTTTAATTCTGGATTCACCATCCTCTGTGTGTTTAACACTATAATAATCTTGACAATCCATTTGCTTTTGCTTTAGAATAGCTACATATTCTCACATGTAAATAAATAGGTATCAGTTTATATGGTATGTGCTAGTTGGTGTGCTCACAGTGTTGGCCTTGCATCTCTCACTGCTGCATTTGTTATCTGCTAAAATATCCCTCTAGGGCTTATGGCATTGAATAACTTCAGAAAAACTTTCTTAACCCCATGAAAAATAGAATTTTATCTCCTCACCTCTTATCTCTTTCTCTCAAACCAGGACAAAAGTGTGCTGGCTTAATGCTCAGATAACCAACATTCTGGCCTGGACTAGTAAGCTTTTAAATTTGGGTATCTCACAGTACTGTTCAATTGGGAATTGAGACTTCATGGCAAATAAAGAAAATAAAACTCATTCTTACAATTCCCAAGGAGCATTAGCTCTCCTAGAGTTTTAATTACTAACATTAATAACAAGTTATCTATGGTCACTTTTGCTATTTGTTAAATATAATGTATGTTCTGCCTGCACACCTTGTCAAATTGAATTCATGCTGCTGAAAAGGTCTGGCTGCGAGAATGAGGCAGTATGGAAAACACTGCCAATAAAAAAGGAAATTAATCATCGGTACTTGGTAAAGCTTTGATATTGTTACATAACTCTCTCTTGCATTTTCTCTGTATTTGTATGGTAGTGTTTCAGCAGCACCAATTTCAGATTGAGACCAAAGGGCTGCATCCTCTCACAAGTTGTTATCCATATGTATAATTTGCTTGTACTTGTATCTTGGTGAACTGTGATGATATCTGCTTTTTACTTCACAACTCAAAGAAAGAAAAGAGCTCACAATCCGTTCACCCATACAGTTACAGAGCTTGGCAGAAATTACCATTATCCTGTCCCATGTATAGAGCTTTCACTGAGAGCTCCCTTCATCCAGCAAATGAAGATGAATGCTTATTAGGAAAAAAAAGGCTTGCTGTGATCAGCTTCCCAAAAATAATCAGAGTGAGGCACGCAACCTGAACATTAGGGCTCTTAATGGCTGCTTTGGAGTGAAACGAGAAAGACTAAGGATGCTTGGCTGCTTGCACTGAGTCATAACTTTTTAAACAAGGCCCTAAGTCAGAGCTATCAGTCCTGTGGTGCTGTTTTCCTGGCTCATGATAAGCCTGTCTCTTTCTATCCCAGGCTAGGGCCTGTGATTTAACATAGCAATGACAGCAATTGCTAGCCCCAAAAACATCCTTAGCGACTCTCATCTAATACAAATCACTTATTCTTTTTGAAAGATGAGTGAGTCATGCAAGTAACAGACAGCACATTAAGAGTACACTGTTAAAGTGTGCTTTAATTAGTTATGTGGCATATAATGATGTGGGGTCAAACAATAATTTAATTTTTCTACACTATCCTTTTTTTGTACATTACCAGTGGACCACCCTCTATGATGAAGGATCTCCCAATAACATACAGGATACTTACTGGAGAACATGAGGAAATTCATTATTCTTTTTCCACAATAGCTCTTTACGTGTTTTTAAAGCCTTTTTTGTGTTATATAAGTGACTTTGAAAGCTGTGGCCCAAACCTTTGTAAAATATCATTGGAAAAAAGAAAACAGATGCAAATCCCATGCAATAAAATTAAATGAGCTTTTTTAGACAAAATATAACATACCACTTAGCTATTAATTTTTACTTCTACATCATAAAAGCCTGAGGCTATCCCTTTATATATCTCTACGCATAGTGAAGCTGGTTCCTGGAAGAAAAACTTTTGTTTTATTTTTGTTATACCAAGTAATGTAATAGTGCCCTGATTTAAAAAAAATAATAAATAAAATAAAAAATCACCACAAAACAACCAGCACTCTGAACTGTCTCTGTATATCAGATTTATTTACTTTTAATAGTTCATACAGTGGCACATAAAGAAAGCTATCTTGCAAAAAATAAATTTTAAAAAATAAATAAATGTGCAGGAAGCAGAAAAATCTGCAATAAACTCTGAAGTTTGGCTCTTTAGATTTTGACTTGAAGTCCTCTCCAAGAGCAGGAGATTGTTATTTTATAATCAGATTGGAACTAAGGATCAGCCCACTGAAATCAAGGGGTTATATCTCTGATGTCAACAGGGTTTGATTTTTTACACATCAGTTATCCTGTTCTTCACATTCACCTTAGTTGCAGCACTTTAACAGGCTAAAAAACAGTGAAACAAGAACTTGGAGATAAAGCTGTAGAATTTCAGCTTCTGTATTAGATAAATTGGAATCTACCCACATGTACATGCACATTATTCACTCAGACTTTAGAGACCTGTATACTACTGTGCCAGTCCTTACTAGGACAGTCCTACAGGTGACACCCCTGTGACCCTCCAGAGAACCAGTGGTTTCAGCAGGATCCTGTAAAGATGCAAGAAGTCACTCATTGTAGAGCCAATAACAGGAATTGGGTTCTGGGCAAAAGGGATAAATCATTATTATTTTATGTTCTTAGGAAATGAAGGTTCATATTTTATTTATCACCTTCAAACCTTCAGTTTCAGTGGTGGGACTGTGTGGAGATTGGCAAGGTGTCCTCAGAAGGGTTTTAGAAGATAGAAATCAAGAAGTGATACCTGTGTGGTACTGGGAGCTCTCTTCCCCCAAGGAACATGGCAAGCTTAACTTTTTTCCAATGCAGTTTTTATGGGACACGTTTCCTTTTCTTCTTATTTCCTTCTTTGAGAGCAGTCTCTTTGACCAATGTCTTAATTTGAATGACTGTCCAACATTCATATCCAGCACAGTCATGATGAAAAGATTAATACTGATGCTGTCAACATGGAAATCCAGCTCCTGCCATAGTAATCTTCGCACATATTTCTCTCATACAAAGTTTGCCATTGTCTTTCACAGTCTTATCATCCTGCTAGACTAATAGTCTAGAGTTTAATTTCTTTAGAAATAAGCTTGGATTCTCAGACTGTCCCCTTATGTATCTTAATATGTGAAAGCAATAAAGGATCTGCTTGCCTCCTACACATTATTCTGTAATTGTTGCTACTGTGCCAACAGACCCATTTTAGAGTATGAGTCTTGACACATAGACCACTTAATAATCTAAACTGTAATTATTTGATTGATTGCTCCTTGTGTTTCTCCCTAAATATGATGCCATCAGGATCTGGTGACAGGAATTTTCTCTTCAGAGGAACTATAGGCATGGGACCAAGACTCATCACATTTTGAACTTTTTCTTTCAATCCTTGGGATAAATCTGACACCAGTATTGAGGGAGTTATTTTTCAAAGATCTCTATATATGATTATAGCACATATACCTGGTACCATCTTACCGAAACTGGTTTTTTGTTTTTTTGGTTTTTTTTGGTTTTGTTTGTTTGTTTGGTTGGTTGGTTGGTTTTTGTTTTTTTTTTTATTAAAAGCTAAGAATGATAATACCACCAGGGCTTCTGAAAACCTTACGCAACTTTTAGATATCCATCCCAACAAAACATTCTTCATTCTTTCTGTTTTTGTTCTTTTACAGTCCCTCTTTGTGTAAAACTACAGTTAGTGTTTGAGGGTCAACAAGGCTGTTTTGCAAAGTGTACAAGAATACTTGAGTTAGAAAATTTAAAGTTCAGCATTTCATTATCATCATTAATGTTGTTTTTTATCATTGCTGACATGAACTAATGAAGTACTAAACTAGACTTGTACTAGTTTGTATTAATCAACTTGTCAGTTTGGAGTGCTTATCCTCTCTCCCATTTGACTTATAGGTTGCATAATTTTCTCTGTCTACAAATTAAGACACATCAGTAGTGAATTTAAACAGTTGAAAGTCTACTGAATGACTTCATTACATTACTCCTCATCATGATATATTTTGTAGTTTTAGTTAAAGAAAAGCCACCTTGAAGTCTCTCTCTAAGTGGCCAAAAGTGAGGAAATGGTTTAAACATTAAGATGGTATGAAGGAGGTTCAGTTCTATCCTCCATTCAGGTACTCCCTTGCTGGTATTGAGGAAAATGCCCCAGACCTCCTGTTTGTATAGGCAAGTCAGAAATATAATATGGTCTTCTGGACACAATTGTGGAAAGTAAATGTCATTTATATCTTCTGAATATTTTGCATAACATATTAAGGTTGATATTCACACCAGTAACTAACAATAGCTAATGACCTTACTTTTTATTTGCAGATAGGCATAGGGTTTTTTTCCAGATAGTCATTGAAAGCAGGAGCCTATTTTATTGGCCTAGAGTTAAATTTGGGAAGAACCTAAATCTATCCACTGACTCTAAGGGAGACTACCCTCTTAAATTAGTCATCTAATGTCAGTATATCCCCTTTATGTGAAATACTAGATTAATATAGCAGCACTGTATCATAGTGAATAAGATCCATGACACATGGTAAGGATATTGACACAAAAATCCTCTGAAGTCTGAATCCATGGATGAATTAGGACTCTGGTTGTTGGGCTGGGGATCCTGTACACTTACTATTAAATCATTAATTAGTATGATATAAACACAGCAGTGGTTCTGAGCAAGACTGTTCTGAATACATTTTGAAAGCCTTTGGTGAGGCCAGTGGCACAACTTCAAGTCAATACATCACTCAAGAACTCTGAAAGAGACCTCTTATTCTATTATTACTCTCAAATTACACTACTCCAAAAGTTAGCTAATTAGCAGCCAAGTATGACAGTTTCATCCTGTGATGGTTTCCTGTCTGTGAAAGGATATCAGTTTAAGTACTGGTTGCTATGATTTAGTATTGTATATCACAGAAATGGGCTTCAAGGCGCTTGCAGATTGTCTTCTTGAGAACTCTGAGTGTTTTGCTGAATATGTTCCAAAGAGGCTGACTTTTAAAAAATGTGGATACTGGCTTGGCTTTAACACAAGCAGCAGTTTTTGTAACTTCATAAGAACTATTTACCTTGGTAAGAGAAAAGATGGATGACTAAACTCAATGCAAAATTAAAACTGACACAAGCACAATGCACAAGCAAAATCCAATATTCTAGGCTGGAAATTCAATGTATGTGGTAATGAATGAGAAAGAGCAAAGGATGATAGAATGAAAGAAAATTTTGTAGAAGTATTCAGAAAAATTAGATTGGATTATTCTAAAGAAAGTAGGAGCTGGATGAAAGAAATGGAAATTAGATGGCAAGAAATACAGACTAGAAAAGATAGTGATAAGTTAAATATTTCAGGAATCTTCCAAGTAGCAGTAGGATTTATCTTTGTCCACTCAGCTTGGTTGGAAAGATCACTGCACTGACATTTAATATTGAGAAATAGCTTTTGTATTGTGCCAACAATGGGGAAAAAAAACACCTCTATTTCTACATGGATCACTGCTAGATATAGCTGGTCACTAAAATAAATCAACTGATTTTACTGTGCATCAAATCTTATCAACTACACTAAATAAGAACACTGAGTTGATATTGAGTTTAATAACAACTACCAGGTTTCACTTGATACTTAATTTCAAAGATTGAATTAACTCTTTTTTTTTAAAGAGAAGCAGAACATTAATTATACCTCTTTCTGGCCTTCTAATCACAGGTGTCCTTCCCTGTAATTCTTTATTTGGATTATGGAATTTGATTTTGCAGAAAAATTTTATCTCAAAATTGTGTCCTCTATATAATCAATTGGCTTTTATAACAGTGATTTAATTTTTTGCTGCATACTTTACAATGCTCAGGTTCTAAATTATATATTGTATGACATTTTTTAAAAGAAGTAATTAACTGCACAAATAACTTAACTTGAAGACACCTCTTATTTCAGATATGTGAATTGTGATAGCTTGAATTTAATGAACATTCCTGAAAAAATGTTCAGTTTCTTTATTTGACTTTCATTTGGCTTCTAAGCTGACTTAGAGCCAAAATTAAAGCTTTGCCAGCACTACCAACTTCCTTCCAACTTTGAGTCAAAGCCACTAAATATCACAATTTCTGTTCAATCCCATAACTTTTGCTAGTTTTTGTTTTATTCATCCAGAAATCTTGATTCGTTTGTTTTACATTAATAAACTTGTTATCTAGTCTAACAGATGAAAGAGACTATCCAAGTCAGTCCAATTAGAAGTGGCCTGAAATGCCAGATTTTGAAATTGTGATATGGTCTTTTCTGTGGTGTGTTTTATCACTTGTTTTGCAACAAACAGTCCATCCTCAGTTTAACATCAGTTGCCATAAAACAGAGAATGTAAAAAGACATGGGCATGATACTAAAAATGTGTGGCTTTCCCTGTTGTTTATTGGGAATATTAAAAACAACTTTCTGAGCTTTCAAGAATTCACTTATTTGTGAAACTTGGTTTATTTTTGCATTTTTTATAAGTAACACCAATCTTTGGACTCTTTACTTGGTGGCTATCAGAACTGGAAGTGCTGTTTACATGCTTCTAATAATCTGATCATTCTAAAATAGTGGTGGCAGTTTTTAAAATTATTTCTCTCAAAACTTAATTTTTCTAAAGCTGACCTTAGATATTGCTTTCCTACTGGCACTAGTTAGTGCTTTCCTAATTACTATCATTTAATACCATAGCATATCTCTTGCCTCTTGTCTCTGATCAAGCACCTTGTCCAAAAAACATCCCTTTAGTTGTCTCTGCTAGTAAGAAGATAAAGCTTGACAAATAGATGTTGCCAACATTATTTTTAAAAAGTTTAGCCATGATCAAATCTTCAAGTACATTATTTTTAATGGAATAAAATGGGATTTGAAGTGACCAACACAAGATAGTGGGTCTGAATATTGGTCTCCTCATGTGCAGTCAAACCTGATGGCAAGGGCAGATTCAAAACAGAGTCAAAGAGTGATTTGGTTTGGAAGGAACCTCTAAAGATCATGTATTCCAACCCCCCTGCTAAAGCAGGATCACCTACAGCAGATCCCACAGGAACGTGTCCAGACAGGTTTTGAATGTCTCCAGAGAAGACTCCACAAACTCTCTGGGCAGCCTGTTCTAGTGCTCTGCTATCCTCACAATAAAGTTTTTCCTTATGTTTAGCTTGAACCTCCTATGCTCCATCTTGTGCCCATAGCCCCTTGTCCTGTCATTGGACAGTGCTGAAAAGAGACTAGACCCATCCTCCTGACACCCACACTTTATATATTTACAGGTGTTTCCTCCAGGCTGAACAGACCCAGTTGTCTCAGCCTTTCCGTATAGGGCAGATTCTCCATTTCTCTAGTCTTCTTTGTAGCCCTGTGCTGGACTCTTCCCAGTACTTTCTTATCCTTTATGAACTATGGAGACCAGAGTTAGACACAGTATTCCAGATGTGGCCTCACCAGGGCAAAGTAGAGGGGGAGGAGTACCTCCTTCGATGTACTGGCTACATTCTTCTTAATGCACCCCAAGATGACATTAGTTTTCTTGGCCACAAGGGCACATTGTTGGCTCATGGTCAGCTTGGTGTCCACCAAGACTCCAAGGTCCTTTTCCCCAGAGCTGCTCTACAGCAGGTCAGTCCCCAACCTGAACTGATACATGGAGTTGTTCCACCCCAGATGCAGTACTTAACCCTTGCCCTTGTTCAATTTCATTAAGTTTCTCCCTGCCCAGATCTCCAGTCTTTCCAGGTAAAAAACAGTAAGTCTGATGTGCCCAGTCTGCACAGAGCAGTTTTTCACATTGCACGCACAGATCAATTATGTAGCTCTGTCCACATTTATCTAGGACTGCTGAACCTCTATAGCTGTTTCTGTATAATGAAGATTGTTCAATTAATATTCCTTATTTTTCCAACTTTTGGTCTTTATTCTAAAAAAGCATTTAAGAGTCCTTGAATCTAGTTGAAGCCAGCTGACATGCTTACTAACTAAGAACAATTTTTGCCTGCCAAAGGTTTAGGCTACTTTCAGGCTATAGTATAATAAATGTGAGTAGTAAAAATCATTAGTAATCCATCAGTCAGTAGCAACATAAAGAGTAAAGCAACAAAGTTTGTTGTTCCTGACACCTTTGATATTTTTATCCAGATACTGTTTTTAAAATGCCATTTTTCAAACTACTGGATATTTCCAGTTAAAGAAACAGTCAAATAAGCTAGAGAGACTGTTAACTAATGTCTGACAACCAGCCATACACAAAGCCCACCAAAAGCAAGTGGCTTTCATTATTTTGAATAGAGACTGAAAGTTACAGGATTAAAGAAATTGATTCCAATTATTTAGGATCCCATTCCATGTGCATATAATAAATCAAACCATAAGTGGCATCAGCCTCACTGAAACAGCTATCGCACCTTTACCGCAAAAGAATATGTGCGTAGCCATTGGCAATCTCTTTTTTCAGCAGGAATTTCAGGTATGTGATGGAATTCCAGCTACTTGTAGAAAGTCCAGCCACATGGTCATAAATAGCATTTTGTGGCATGTAAACTTTGGATGACTAAGATTTGGTTATAAAATAATGTAACACTCCATATTGGGAAATCTTTTTAAAGTTGAGTGGTTCTTTTTATTCTCTATATATCAGCTTCCTAATGGCTTTTCAACAGTTTGAGCCATTTTCTAAAATTACCACAGCTGCTTCACATTAGCTATGAGGTTTTGTTGCTAAGAGACCTTCTGCTTGCTAAGTCTTACTAGATCTTTAAACTAGATTGTTGTTGTTGTTGATTGCAAATTCACAACAAAACACTATTGTGAAGCAAAAGTTGGTATAACTTTTCCTTCCTAACTGGCTCAAAGGGTGCAGAAACTTTAAAGCTGCTAATAGCAGTGTTGTCTTAGGTGGTACTGTTTCAGTCCCATTGACTAAGCAACTCACTTTCCCAAAGCTTCCATTATGCTCTGTGTTTTCCCTGTCTTTTTTATTGCCTGTATTTCATATTTGTCCTACAGTTTTGACAATAATAATTATTCCATTGACAAGCATATTTGAAAACAAAATCCAGGATATTCACCAGTTCACAAGGAATGAGAAGTACCTTCTACAAGAAGGGAGCAGGACGTACCGCAGAGCAGGAATGTTTGGTGGGCTCAGTTCGCTCCTGTTCACTGAGCTGTCACTTCCATCCAAGTGGTGTATACAACATATTCTGTGTTACCATTCTGTGCTACCAACACCATCCATGGAGGTGTGTAAAAGATGTGTGGATGTGGTGCTTAGGGACATGGTTTAGCATTGGACTCTGTAGAGTCTGGTTAATGGTTGGACTCAATAATCTTAAAGGTCTTTTCTTACCAAAACAATTCTATGATTCTGTGATATAGATCAGACCACTAGTTTCATTTCTTGGACCATGAGTAAACAAGGTAAAAATCAAGAACTAGGTCCCAGAAGAAGCAATAAAAACAGTAGGTTCTGGCTTAAATAAAGGTGATGGAAAGTGAAGAGAGATAAATGTGTGATAGATGAAAGTGGGTAAGGACCTGAAGGAATATTTGCATCAGAAATGTACTTAGGAGTAGACCTGAAAGAGAGAGTGAATCAAAATATGTACCTGAGCAATCCTGAAATGTTGAATTGATCTTTCTTTCATGATAACCCAGACCTTCCACCTCAGCTGGGCAGAGGTGGCCACTTTCAGCTGAAAAACTGGATGATGTGTGAGACAGCAATGCTGGACTTCCAGCTCTCAGTTCAGGAGATGAAGAGCAGAAGGAGACAGCTGATCTATTAGAAGATTTGCAGGACTGCTCCCAGGACAGGAAAAGAAACTGCACATGGGTCTTCCCTTCTTTACTTCGTGCCAGGAAAAGGCTTTCTTTATTGTTAGTTTTCACATCACACCACTGAAGACTTGGTTTTGTGGTTCCAGAGTCACAGCACAAAGTACATCTCCTCTCCCAGTTCCTTTTCTTTCCCACTGGGTTCTTCTTGACTGAATGACTAGTAACAAGAAATTCATTGTCAGAAACCAGCCTGGAACACCAGCAATCAGCGTACTTGAGGGGAGTGTCCAGATGGTACCTGTAGCCAGAGTAGGATGAAAAAGCTAATGTAGTTCAGAATAATTATGTATGACAATAATTGGAGGGAATAATGTGATTAGGAAAGAAGGTGTCTAGAAATTCAGTGCAAACAAGGAAAACCGGTAGTAAGTATGATGAGGGAATTGAGCAGATAGAGGCTTCATACGCATTGTTTTCAGTTCTGTCCAAAGAACTAAAACAAGAGATGAGAGGGAGGACATTTTTTTTCTGCACTCTTAAGACTCCAGGGATCTGAATGATCTCCCATTTAAGTGGCTTATTGTTTGCTACCAAAGCCTTGATCTTGGTAAATAATTTCAAAGGTTTGACATGACAGGAAAAAGGAACAAAATGGAGGGTGAAAATAGAATATAATTACTACCATCTAATTACAAAGGAAAGATTCAGGTTAGATATGAAGGAAGACCCTCCATTATATTGTTCAGAGGTGGAACAGAGTCTCCCATACTTGAGATTTCTTAGAATAAGTTTGACAAACAGCTGTGGGTGATTGCTGTAGAGCAGATCGTGCCTTGCAGGAGAGGAATAGTCATCTTAAACAGCACATGTTACTGCTTCAACACACAGACTGAATTTCTTAGAGACCAGAAAGAGAAACACTGAAAAGAGACAGGTTTTCACAGATCTCAGTTGTCTGGACAGAGTGTCACTATTAGGCTGATCTCAAGTGTTAGTACAGGGATAACCTGTGCATGTAAACAAGAGCCAAGAATATGCATGGAAATTAACCCCAGGTACTACATGCAACTGAATGCAGTGGAGTAGGTAATATTAATGGGAAATTAGAAGGTTAAAGTATATCAGAGTCCTTATAAAAATTAAAGGAAATGCCTGTCATTAAGTAGAGATTTTCTGTTCTAATACTATATTCATTGTGTTCCTGGGAACAAAATGGTAAAATCTTTACTGTTTTCTTGAAAGAAAACTATGCTGTTGCTAATGGTAAATAGGAATCCAGTGGATGAATTATATAGTATTTGGCTATGCTATGATATGTAATGTTGAAACACAAACTCAAGATTGATCTAGCCTGGAATAACATTTCAACCACCAGGGAACATGATATTTTTGCAAAAATAGACTTGTGATCCAGATCATGATATTTCCACAGTATTATTTATTTGTAATGTCTGACAGCGTGCTTGGCCCTGTAGAAGGCAAGCTAAAAAGTTTTCCTGCCCTGGGACTACATAGCCTTAGGCCCCGGTCCTAGAAAAATTTATATTTTAGTAACTCAAGCAATCTCACGGGGATTTAAACATAATACTGAATGTATAAAATCAGTGCATGTGGCCATTCAGTGGGATTACAGTCCAGAACATAGAAGGAAGAACATAACATGGCATTAGTAGTTATTTGACTCACATCCTAAGTGTTTTGTTGAGCACATTGAAAAAATTTCATCTGTGCTGCAATGACCATATTTTCCAAGACCAGATAATCTGTAAAACAGTGAAAATCACGTAGTCATTCCTTAAAAAACTCTTGGTTTTAACCTTACCTATTATTAGTTAAATGCTTCTCAAACTTTTGATAGTTTTATTAGCAATCGTGCCACTCAGGCAGCAGGACAGCTCATCAGTCTTGATGCTGTGAAACTTCTTTGAAGGCTTTTAAGATTCCAGTTCCTATTCTATTGACCAAACTGGAAGATTCAAGCAATTCACAGCAATTCTTTTTGTCAGGAAAAATTTCTAAGTTGTCTTTGAACATTATCAGGAGAGTATTGAAATGTTCAGGTATACCTGTGTGCATCCAAATTAGAGAGTATAAAACATCAAAAATTCCAATTTATTAAAAAAAAATTGTCTTTGGTCTGTCTGAACTTGAAATCATCTCCCTGTCATTGAGTTCTTGTAAAAAAAAAGTCCTGTATACAATATTCACAATTTAAATAAAATGTGGACATTAAAGGATTGAATAGACTTTTTCCACTAGCAGTTTTATCTCTCATCTGACAGTATCTGTCCACTGCAAGTCAGGTGATTGAAAAAGACAGCCTCAAAATTCTCTCTTTTTCCAAGCCTGGGTCTCCCTGCCACCAACTGCATCTCCACATGCATTCTAGAAAACTTTTGCTCATTGTATTGAACAAATAGCTCCAGCAGTAAATATATCTTTTCCCATAAGAACTCAGGCACACAGGTCTAGGCTGAAAGTGGCATTGTCAGCCATGGTGGGGAAGTATATTCTTTCCTGTTTCACTAATTCTAAATCATCACTAATACTATTAATCCAGATAACCAAAAATAAATGCTATGCAATAAATATAATTTTCTTAATAACCATGTTTTTGTTGATAAATGGAGGAACCATATTATTCTCCTTGTCTGAATGGAGCTAATTGTAAAATAAATTTTAAAACATTTTAAAATTCCTTGTTTCATTAGTTATAGAAATTACTGTGAGGAAACCTCACAATATAATTTCATAATCAGTTGCTGTCTCATCATTTGTAGAATTTTTGCAGGTGTCTACAAAAAGCTAGACTAAAACATCTTGAAACTGATCATTCTATCCTACTAGCAATCTTAGTTTTCCTCAAGACTGACCTGAATAGCTCTAATTTTTACAGTTTTAAGACTGCAGGCAGTTAATAGCACTCATGAAAAAAACCCACAACAAAACCAGTTGTATAGGACTAGGGAAATTTTTATATATGTATATTTTAATTTTTTTATATATCTATATATAAAATTTTGGGGTGCTCACTTTCTACCACTCTGTTCCCAAAACCTCTCCCTTACCTAGGTCAATTTAGAAACTGAAGGTCTATGAAGTTAAAATATCTGATCTTTTTTTCAGAAAATAAAAAACATGGTAACAGAAACTGAAAGTAGGACAAATAGTTATATCTGACATCATTATGTGGCACTGGCACCCTACAGAAGGGGACTTGGATTTCTCTGTGGTAGGTGCTGCCAACTGGGGAACGATGGGATTACCTTTATCTCCAAGGTAGAGCTGGAGAGCTTGCAAAACTAAAAAGCATCATGCAGTCATTTACACTAGTAAGCAAGTTACAAAAAGCATCATTGCTTTTTAGGTTTTAAAGTAAGGAAGTTATTACATGAAGTAACTAAATGGAGGACCAAGATGGTTAATTACTAGTCAGCAGTTATCTCGATAACATAGCAAACAAGGCTAAAAATGTAAGTTAAAAAGTATGTAAATGTATCTTTTTGAATTTCCATTACATTGTTGTTCATTTGTCTCTACAAAAAAACTTTTCTTTTTGCCGGTGGTATGTAGGGAAAAATTAAAAACAGTTTTAAAAGCTAAAATTACAGCCAGAGACTTTTTAATAGTACCCTTACTATTGCTGTTTACATTGTTTAAGAACTTTCATCTATTTGCATTCTGTTTTAATTGGAGAAAAATCAGAGCAATTCCTGTTTAAGCAGCCTTCCAGTCTGCATAGAAAATAACAAGTTTGACTTTTTTTTCTAATATGTCATGCGAGAAAAATATGTTGAGTACATACCATATTACAGCTGGGTAAAAAAAAAATAATAATATACCATGCACATTTAGGTTCTTAGGTTTTCAAGAAACCACAAAACTTTCTCTGAGGTTTTGTTTATGTTGCTGTTTAAAGTTAAGTATCCACAACAGTATTTCTTCATGGATGTTACTGCTAACCATCACAAGGTTAGAGATTCCGGACTTTGTGCATTAGTATTTGAGAACAGTATCCAAATAATTTTAGAAAGTTTACCTACCCAGGGAAGCATTTCTACCAAAAAAAAGCAAAACATTTGCTCTTTACAGTCCAGGTTAATGGAGGAGAAGCCATGTGTTCCATGCACCAGGAAGGCAGTATATTAACGTTGTGTTTTTACTCTTCCATGATGAGCACAACACCAGTATAGATCCCAATGTACACACAGGATTAGCAGGTAGGAAAATAATCTTACCAAGTTTCTCTCTATTCTCCACATCAAATGTCAATTGGCTTGTAAAAAGGTGGTTCATAGGCTGAAAGCAGGAAAGCTCCTCGTTTCTTACCTTTTGCTGGTGAAACTGATACGAGCGTGAACACAAGTTTCTTATTTCAAAGAAGTTGAGAGTTAATTAGGTTCTATAATAAATCTAAAAAGATCCCTACAGCTGGGTTCAGGAAAATAACAAAACAACTCACAATGAGTTATCACTATTTCAAAATATTTTCCCCCCAGAACAAACCTTCAGGAAAAGGTTTTTATCTTATCATAAAATACAAGCAGTTTATTGTACTAATTTGTGTCGTTTCTGTAGTGAGACAAGCCTGTGGAAAAGTAGAACCTTGCTTCTATAGTGAGGATGCAGTGTAAACCTTGATTAGTCAAGAGATATGGCACTTAAGATTTCTTTGTTGTCTAAATAGAGACTTTCTTTTGAGGCAACCATTCTTAAATTATTTTCTGTAAAGGGCATAATATTTTAAGTAAATATTTCCACAGTACTTCACAAAATATTCTCAAGAGTTGATACTGCAGGACACTGGTCCCACATCAAAACAAGTTTTGTTGCCAGTTAGTAGAAAAAAGAACTTGTGTAATTTTCCTTCTAAAACTATGATATTAAATAGAGGCTGTATTTAAAATTAAAATAATGAAATAATAAAACCAATATAAACTTTTCAAGGTGTTCTCTTTCCAGGCATCAAAAATATGAACTCACAAACTGAAAAAGGTTAGTGATGCAGCTTTCCAAGAATAGGGTGGAAGAGGTGGGGAAGAGGAGAATAGTATATATCAGAGCAAATGCATTTAGAAGAACTTCTGGTAAAAAGAAAGTAATAAAAAATATTAATTGGATGTTCATTCAACTTCTTCATTTTTATCTTTATGTAGATTCTGGAAAGCAAACATATTATAAAGGGCTAAAGTAGAAGACACTTCAGGCTACCTGGGAGAAATTATTTCTGTGAGGGATATAAATCAATTACCTGAAAATCTAGCCTACTTGAAGCTGTCTTATTATCATAATCAACCACATACTTAGATTTAAATTACTATGTGAAAGTTATCTGATCCTGAAATACTACATTTTCCCCATTGCAAATACATCAGTCCATGTTATTTTTTTTTTAGTTCACAGAATTATGGGGATTTTTGCTACATTAAATACTTGGAATCAGCACTAATGAGTTTTTGCACAGATTTACAAGTAGTTATTCAACTTTTCATGACACTTTAACTTTTGAAACACTTAGATTCCTTTTAAAACATTATTTAACCTCCAGAGAAGGGCTAGAGCAGAGCATCTTTACTAAGCTGCAGATAGTTTGTAAAGAAAAATTATATCTTTTCTATGACAGAAATACTGGGGGAAAAAAAGAAAACAACAATAAATTGTGTTCAATTTTCTGTATTTCCCATTTCATCTAAAACTATAGTATATTTATTTTTTAATTATATGTTTTGTGAAAGAAGACATGGAACTTTTTTTCTTTAACTTCAAAATTGTAATATGATCTCTCTGAATTTTATATGACGATACACACTGTATGCAGTGCATCAGGGCTAAAATGATTGGACTTAGCATGGGAGAAAAGAGGGGGAGGCATCTGTGACCCCGAAGTTCTCAAACTGCCCTGGACTTGGCTGAAATCAGTGCAGGCTGTGAGCAGAACAGACTTCTGCTCAGTAGAGCATAGAGGGTAGCCAAAACGCAATGTAAAATCCTTTTTGTTTAGTTATTTGATATTGATTTGCAACAAAGTTAAATATTTATAATTAATGTGGTAATTCCTGTGGAGCTTTTGGACTGCTAAAAATAAACCATATTTTCAAACTCTGCAATAGCTAGTATTATTAGATGATCTAAAGGAATCAGTTACACTGTTGTGTTTGTTGTAAAGAGCTTAAAAGATAATATCAACTTTTTGTCGTTAGTATTTTAATGGAACACCAAAGTCAGTTGGGTAACACAAGAAGTTACAAGCTGGGTTTCGAATGTGATTAGTTAAGTGCGTTTCATAAATGAATAACCATGATGAAAACTATATTATATTTGGGTAATAATCAAATTTCACTGGTGATAAATCCCATATTATATTTCTTAATAGGCTGTAACAGCTCCAAGTTAGCTACCTATTTTTAAAGCCATTTTTTAAGAAAAAGTGGAAATGCTGATATGCCTCCTGCAGAGCTGCTTATGGATAAGATAATACAGAATGCCAAAGTATTTTTAGAAACATAACTAATGGGTAACCCAAATCTTTGCCCTCAAAACAGTCTGATAGTCTTGAAAGAGCGTTGATTACCTACATACTAGAAATCATGTTTCTTTGATAATTCTGGTTTTCCCTTCTCATTTCCCTTTTGAATTTTTGGAATGGTGGAGGGGTGAAAATGTGGTATCTATAAGATAAGACCACCGGTCTCCCCTTTAATTCAAGGGTCCGAATGCTGTTAGGCCAATAACTATCTACAGAAGCCATAAGTGCAAGCAATTACATGATTTGTAAAATACTTGCCTTACACTTTATTATGTTACTGTGCACATCCCTCTATTGACTGCTACAAGTACAAGTTTTCCTTAGTTCTCCTTGAGAGCAAAACTGGCAGTTCTGACAGAATTTCATTATTTCCTTAGTAATACATTACTCTAGGATTTAGCTAGAAGTCACGTACAATATCTTCAGTTTCTCCTGTTGAGTGCAGACATAAATGTTTAAGAGTCCCCAAGGATGGTGAAAGACACTGGAAGGAAAAAGAATCCCTATGAAGATGATTAAAATATTGAAGATCAGCCAACATAGATAATAAATAACATAAAAGAAAGACCCTGTTCTCTAATGTTCCCTCAGAGCTATTCTAAGCACTACTTATGTCAGCCAGTTGGCTGAGCAACAGAAAGGGGATTCACATTGTCTGGATAGAGCAAGTAAAGTTTTTCATCCAGGGAGACTATCATTACATTGTAGAGCTTGGTGGAGAAATTTAATTCTGTAACACTCTGATCTCCTCACATTTGGCTTCATTACGTTCGCAAACACCTTTTTTCCACTTTCCCTGAAGGATGCTCTAGAGTATGGAGTACAGGTGGATCTAGCATCTTCAGCTTTAAGGGAAACAGTTTTCTGGCTAGTCCAGGGCAGGAGATTGGAAAGCCTTAGAGACTGGCTGTGGCAGTGCTTGGTGACAGGCAGCTGGACTTCTAGGCTCCTCTCACCACATGACACAAGCTAGGATTTGGGCAGAGGAGCAGGAAGGAAGTCAAGTAACTTTCAAAACTCACTAAGAATTTATCACAATTCTTTCAACTCAAGCAAACTGTAGCAAAATATTCCTCCTTCAATCAGTCATCAAATTCTTATTGAAAGAACTTTACAATGTTTCCATGTATGGGAAGAATTTCATTGTCAAAATGAAAGTGATTGTAAACTAAAGAATTTTTTTTTTATTAAAAATTAAACCATCTAAGTTTAAACAAGTCATCACTATTTCTAGAATCTGCATTCCTTTTTCCAATTGTGATAAAATTAGGATACGCAAAATTCAAGTTTTTCCTTACAAACTTAACTTCCTTTTGGTGCAAAACTGAAGAAAAGGTATTTTAAAGGGCTAAGTAAAAGACTTATCTGAACTTTATTTAGCTGACTATTTCACCAGTTTTAATGAAAAAATGAAAACATTGCTTTCCTCTTAATTTCTAAGTTTATTTCATTTCAGGTACCTTAAGTAGCTACACTTAGTTTCATATTATTAATTTAAAGATAAAAATCCTAGTCCTTTTCTTGAGTAGCTGACATGATTCAGCCTGCAAAAATCTCACCTCCAATAGGACTTAATGTGGGTTAATCAGCATAGGTTATTTTGGTCTGGATTAAGGTAATCTTTTCTTCCTCTCTGGAAGTTGCAGTTTACAGGTTTCTGACTGAGAAAGGAAGCTGAGAGATGCTTGCACCAGGATGCTGCTTTGGAATAAGTCCACTCATCAGCAAACACAAGAACTTTGATAGTCTATCAGTGGAGAGGCAATAGATGATTGCTAGCACTTGGGTAAATGGCATGATAGATATTAGAGGAGAAGTTGAACCCTGGCTACCTTGAGAGGCTATAGTACAAGCTGGAGATGAACTGGAGTCCTAGATTTTGCAAGGAGAAACATACTGGATAAGAGCCGTTTATCTCAAATTTCTTGCTACCTGAAGATCTCTTAAGACTGAAGTACAAGGTCCCAGATAACTTTTGGGTTGACTTAAGCTCACAGCTACAAAACCTTTCTTTTGAAGGGACAGTTTTACCCATCTGGATCTCTGCATAAATGTAGAGATGTGACCCTGAGGAGTTGTTTGTGGTCTTGGGGTCTCAAGATAAAGCACATACACTTTCTACAAGAGGTGGTAGACACCAGTGCTGTAGAGGCTGGAAGCTTTCTGATTTGAATTGGAAACAGAATCTGTTAACTTCCTAAAAGGAAATACTATGCGTAGACTCGCCCATTGGATGACTTCACTAAAATACTAAGCTAATATAATGAGAAACATTTATCTATAATTTTTGCAGAGCTCATTGATAGTACTAGCTTCGCAATTCTAAATGTGTTTTGCATTTGTTTAAGGTTTGAAATAATTGGGCCTGGTCTTAATTGTGCCAGTGCAACAAAGAGTCAGAGTTGTTTTACTGTGTTAAAGAATTTTTAAAGAATTTAATTGTCTGATTGAGTTACTGTATGTTCTTTAAACTTACAGAGGGAGAAAGAACTAATCAAATTATTTTCTTGTAAATAATTGGAAAAAACTTGTTTGTGGACATAGAGAGGCCTTACTCATTGAAACTTTGTGATTGCTCTGTAAGAGTTTTTGTGAATCAGGTGTTGAGAATTCACACTTGCTGTGCACCAACCTGCTCTCTTACTGCTGAGCACCAGATAGGAAAGAACAGGTCTTCTGCATTCAGTGATATGCACATATCAAATCTGGACCTTTCAGAATCAAAGTCACCAAAAAGTCATCAATTAGTGTTAGTTCTGTTTGTTGCTGATCTTTATAACTCAGTAAGAGTGCATTGTAATTAAAGATGTTAGACAAAAGGACAACAAAAATGGCTAAGGAAATGGGACACATAAGAGGCAAGATTTTCAAAAGCATAGGAATCTCCAATGTAGAGGAAAAAAGCCTGGAAGCAAATATGATTTGCGTTCACAAAGTCATTAATTTCTGGCAAGTTAAGCACAAGACTGGTCTCTCTGTAAAAAAACAAGGGCACTCCATGAAACCAGTATTAGGTTGGTTTAAAACAGGTTAAAAGTATTTATCTTCTCAGCAGGTAGGAAAAGTTTTTATCCTGTTTTCAAAGGAGATTGTGGAGGCAGACAATACAAGGATGTTCAACAAATACATTAGAGGAAAACAGGTCCATAAATGGATTCTAAAATAACTGGGAAGGTTGTTCCCTCTAATATCCCGAATACACAAGATAGGATTGCATGAAATGGGCAGCCTTACACTTCTTAAAGACTCCATATTGCCATTTTTTGAGACAGAATACAAAACTAGGTGAAACATTAGCCTAATCCAGTATGGTACTTCTTACATTCAGTTGCCTTTGGGCATGACTGGAAGGGGACAGCTGGAGTGATGAGTATTTTAAAACACAGCTGAAAGAGAAAAGTGGTCTAATTTTATAAATAATGGTAAAACCTTTACTCCCAGCAATGCCAGTGGACCTATATTCTGGAACTGCTTGCCCCATAGTCACATCTCCAGCTAGTCTTGATGCTCTTGGCTTGGTCAGCTTGTCACTTACCTGTCAGCTGTGCCTCTTTTGAAAGGCAAGTTCCTATCAGAACACACTATCATGTCTATATTTAGACAGATGAACACATAAGTCATATGTAAAATGTCCAGAGAAGGAGGAGGAGAATGTGGTGGTCACACCAGCACTCATTAGCTGCATAATAAATAGCCTATTGGTTAGAGAGCTTATAGCTGCAGACCTGTAATCAAAGCTGTGTAAAACTGAACTGGATCCTCCACTAAAAGTGGATTAGATAATCTCCCATTGAACTACAGCCATTGCAAAACTGCATAGGAAAGTGATGTGTAAAGCCAAATGAAAAGCAGAAAAGCAGCAGAGACCTAATGTTCTGGTCTCTGATTCAAATATGTCTTTGATGTTTCTAGTTTGTGTCAAATGGATATTCCTTTAAAAAGGGTGGATGAGTGTCCTCAGAATGGAGTGGCCATCACAGCCAATTATTTCCCATCTACAGCTCTTACGCCTCCTCAGCTTAGACCTTCAGTCACCTAAACTCCTGTAAATCTCCAGAGAGATGAAAATGTTATAACAATGCTCCTTTTACATAGTATTATTAGCAAGAGGGCAAGATTTAAATTTTTAGCCAGACTAGTCTAGATTTCCATGCATTTATCATCACAGCCAATGGGGAAATTTAGGTGTAGTGGGTTGTTTATTATCCTATTAATAACCAGACATTAAATTCTTGTGAGGCAATGTTCAAGGTAAGCGCTTAAATTCTGGATCCTACCTCCTACTAAGAAGTATTGAAAAATTAATTATGTTGAAACAAATACTGTAATTCTTACATAATATTTTGTTTTCACTCTTCACCATCAACTAATTACAGTGTTTTGTTTCAAGTTTCAAGTATATTTGTGTTTAATAATGTTTTTAAATTTAACACAATAGGATTATTTTCCTCTTTTTCACTCTTTAAAAAAAAATAAATTAAGTGATTCAGGTATTTTTTTACCTCTTCCCCTGAAAGCATAATAACTGCATAACATCACCAAAATGTCTGCTTTCATCGGACCTCTATTAGGTGTATGGAAAAATCTTTTTCTAAGAGAATTTCAGACAAATGTAGTGCTTTAGAGAGAGCACTCTCAGTTTCTACCAGGTACAAGTTTTTCTGCCTGGTACTATAATTGTTTTTAAAAGAGACTTATGAGAAGAAGAGGAGGCAAAGTCTGTTTGAAAATTAACAATTTTTCTTGCCTCAGTTACAAAAAAATGAAGGGGACAAAGACAATGGAATAAGGTGGTATCAGAATTTCTGTATTTAAAGGAAGAGTGACTGAAACTTGTGCTGATTATGTGCTTGATCAGAAAAATCTTGTCTTTAAGTAGAGATTCCTTTTTAAAAGCTGATATCATTGATAGTCTCCTAGATAATGCACTAAATATGTTACTTGCCAAGTTTTGTGTAATTTTTAGACATGTACAACTTCATAGAATGGATCAAACTTTCAACAAAAATGTGCTGATTCCTGCAGATGAAGTTTTAGTAGTCTCAAGAGAAGTACTCGGTATACAGAGGTGAGAGGGAGCAGTAAAGGAACAAGGTTCCCCAATTTGACTTGTTACCTTCCAACTCCACTCTAGCAGAAGTTATACATACTCTCGTGTCCACAGTTAGTGCTCTATCTGCTAAATCAGCCTTTCTTTGAAATGGTCAGTGGTACTTAATGTCTTGAAAGTGAGACTCATTCCTAAATAGGGACTTTGCAGCCTGAGGATTTAGAAAAAAAAAAAGAAAAAAAAAAAAAAAAGCCACCTTGTGATCTGGTGGTGGTGTATTGTCTGTAGAGGAGGTTGATCAGAAGATCTGTATCTTCAGCCCAGTTCTGGCACAATTTCAGCTTGCAAATTCACTAATTCACAGAAAATTCCTTGAGACTGATAACTGGAAAAATGTTTGTCTATTGAAGTAATTTTTCAAAGAGCTATCTAAGCAAAAAATGATAAAGCTTGTCTGTAGGTGGGATTAGACTGAAGGACTTTCTGGGTCCTGAATCCACACCCATTTCACAAATCTTTGTGTATGGTTTAGTACAGCAGGGAGCTCTAGCATACTCATATGGTGAAAACAGCAGACAAAGATTTCAACCCCTTTTAAGTTTTAAATATGGCTATTTCCAAGATAAGAAACATAAGGTTCACAAGTTGTGTAAGACTTTCCAGGCTGCGGTCGTCAGTGTTGGAGCAGACCAGGTTCCTACCAGGAAGCATGGCCCTGGTGAGCCCTGGAGATGCTCCGGGGCCAGGTGGATGCTTTGCTCGCACTGTGTGTGAAACATAGAAACTAATTTTACCTCTAAACTTTCAGCTGGACCTGGGCCTGGATGCCAGGACACACCTGCTACTCAGGTCTGTGATATATGGGCAGGTACGGCAGCAATACAGATCATTGCATATAATGAACAGGCTAAATGAAGAAATAAATGTAGGGTTTTTTCATGGGCGCAGACAAATTTATAGCAGTTCTTAGTGTCTATAAAAATGCTACCATTCCTGGAAATAGGTTCAGATCCTGCTCAAACTCTACCACTCTGGGTGGTTTTCTGTGTCTCTGAGCCTTTCCGAAAAAACACTTATTTAAGAGCTAGTGGTTCCACAGGATTCCTTGTTTTCCTATTTTATACCTGCTGTAACATCAGTCAATTAAAGGAAATTAGATAATGGGTCCTTTATCACCAACTCAAAATTCCCTTTCCATTCTCTTTTGTGGAACCTTTTAGCCTGTGTCTCCAGTATTGTTTCTCTCTGTTCAGCCAGCTTATCCAATCTTGGCCATTTCCTCTACTATAATCTACTGTGTCTGTGACTCTTGGGGAACCCGCCTTTCATTTTTATTGCCCCACCTACTGGAAAATTCTTTGCTCATTATTTTATTTTAAAGCTTTCCAATTTTCAATAGCCTGACCTATTTCCTCTCTGTCTAGGAAGTGCTGGGAATGCAAAAAAAAAAAAAAAAAAAAAAAAAAAAAAAAAAAAAAGATAAATGTATGAAAGAAATGGTAGCATATTTGTAGTGATACTCAGGAATTTAAGTCTGTGTGGCAAAAGGATCTGAGCTCTAAAATGGAAGAAATGAAGATGTGTGGAAAAATTAATCCACTCCCCTCTTCATGGAAATACCAAGTCACTGGACATTCACAAGTGGGTTTTACTTCAAAGTTGCATGTCCTGCAAAAGAATGAGTTGTAAGCTATGACATTTAAGAAAAGGATTACTGTGAACTTATTTTAAAAGGTAATCTTACTTCTCTTACTCATGGTGACTCATTGGTTATGACATCTGAGTTAGAAACATACCATATAGAGATAACTTCTCAGGGTGTTATTCGTAATCAGTGTCTGACAAATACTGAGTAGCAGGAAACCAAGACAACGGAGGTTGTCTGCTATGCTCTGTTTGAGGACACAGGATGAGGGTGCTCACTTTTAATCTTTGGCCTTTCAGTAGAAGATTTTGAAACAGGCAACCAGATAAATATTTTCCTGGAATAAGCAAACTGAACAAAAAATAAGAGGTTTTGTTTTCCATTAGTAAAAAAAATGATCATATTTAAACCCATATGTAAATTATAAGTTCATGTAGTTTCACAGCAGCAAAAATGAGACTTAAAACTTCATGCAAGATTATAAGGGACCTGGTATTTAAAAGAAGAAAGAAGACCTTTTTTAGTTCTGTCAACTTCTAAAATAAACATGGAAGAGGAATGGTGTGGGCGATGAAGATGAATGTTGTAGGATAGCATTTGGGGGAAAAAAGCAGTGCTTCACTGCATAAAAATGCAATAACTACTTAATGTAAAGTGAGGTTGTAAAGTTGCCTAGGGACATTTGTTCCATGAGCATAATGTGATGGACCCTACCTGTAACTGCTGCCACAATGGTGTGAAGTGTTTAAGGAACACACAACAGTAATGGCTTGTCAACTTATTTTAATGAAGTGCATACTGTTCCACAGATATTTCAGCAAAATTTGTGAAGCCAGTACAGCCTGGCCTGACTAGCTAGATCCTTCTGTGGCTTCCCATGAATTCAGAGTGAAGTACCAAGATAGGTTTGTCAATCAATCTGTCTATATGGTTCTGATGAAGAGGTGTATGCGTAGTTAGTACACCTTTGCATTAGGAGAATTATCCCAGAGGCACGATATGTCCTGATGAAAAAAGTGCTTTTCCTGAGATAACACTACTTTCTACTCATCTTTCCAGAGACATATGATATCATTCGCCATATTTTACCTTTTTGAGCCAAAATTATTTTGACTCAGAATGGTCCAGCAAGCCGGATATTGTGATTAATTAGGGGGGGAAAGAAAAACCAGGGCTCTATTAAATTTCTGAGTAAAACTTTCAAACTCATGTTTATCAGGACAGTAAGATGGCAACCACTCTTCCCTCAGACACCAGCTAGTAGAACAAATGCTTCTGAAACCAGTGCCACAACTGTATGGCCAAACTACCATTTCTTCCCTCCTTATGTCAACATGAATTGGATAAACACCTCTCCCAATAGCTTTCTAACATCACTGAATTACAATATACCTAAACCAAGCTACTCATATTTGCATATGTAAAGAAAAAAAGGCAGTATCAAAATGCTCAACAACCTAGTGCTGTTATACTAAACTGAGTTTAGACTATTTTTAGATACTACAGTTGTAGCTTTCAATTTTTTACCCTTTTCAGTATTACATGGACTTGCTGGGCTTATAAAACCTTGAATGCATTAGATGCTGTCAGAATTTGACATGCCAGGCAAAAGAAATTTTAAAAGGCCCTGTTTATGTGTACTCTAGTTGGAAAACACATTTCATTTTGCTGTGGATTTTCCTCCTTAAGTACCTTCATAGATTAGCTAAAGCATGGAGGAACAGTATGTTCCATCCATATGCGCCTGTAACATCCACTTGAGGTAAAGTACTGTTTACTTTAAGATCCATTTGCCCTTGAACCGTGGAGAGAATGTAGTACATTTTCAGATTCAGTTGTAGACTTGTCCTGGTTTGAGCCAGGGTGAAGCCAACAAGACTAAGAAGGGCAGGTGATAATAAACTGTTTATCATCAGTTTTTAGTGTTTCAGCAGAAGGAAAAATAGAATTTGCAGTTTTCTGATGTGAAATATTTCCACCACATAAGAGGTTAGATGTTGTCTGTCCATTATAGTAATATTGTTTTCTGGAACCGCTTTTCAGGCATTTGCGGTACTTTGGCTAAATAATTAACAAAGTGTTTGACTAAAGTTTTTTACTTATTTACCAGATATTTGTTATGTCACTTAAGAGAATAAAGACAAGCTGACATTTACTGTTCAGTAAAGAAACACCTTATTTTAAAAGCATTTTATCAAACATGCAGACTAAAGAGGGTTTACTGGTGGCCCATGCGTTTACCCACAGAGCGGGGTGACCTAATCCTCAGATACCCTGAAATAGTTTGCTGAGCAGTTAGCTTGAGCAAGAAGAAAAGAAGAAACAAGTTTGGGGTAGCCAGGAGGAAGGTGTCTTGATTGATCACTTGACCAGCCAGCAAGGGCTTCTTCCTCTTGGTCTGCCAGTTTGACCTAGAAAGCTGCTTACAGGTATTCAGATGTGTATATGTAGGTTTAGATAGGCCTTATTAGCTTGTATAGAAGGGAGCTCTGAGCCAGTCCTTATCTGTCACCACATGCATGCTCTGTCCCATTCCAGCTGGTGAGCCCCTCTGTATTTGAAAAGATAGGAAAAAACCACTGGTATACCTGGATGGCTCTGCCAGGGAGAGGTGTGGTCCAGCAGAAATAGTACTGAGCAGAACCTGATAACCCCAAAGGACCTGACTTCACATGATCAGTTATAGAATCCCTATAGTGTCAAATGGTGCCTCTGTTACCTACTTTTTTCCTATATTGGCTTGGGTAATGAATAACTGATAATATAAAAATCCTTTCATATTAGACCAATTACCTACAGAAAAAGGCCAGATGGTAGTATCATTGTCGAGGACACAAAGAACAGTTGCCACAACTTTGAAGATTTTCAGCAGAGTTGAAAGCTGTAATAAAATATGACAAAAGGGTTTTGTATAATAAACAAACTTAACAGGAGCACCTAAGCTTGACCTACTGGAGTACTGGGCAACATACAATGATGGCAACAGTATAGTGGATGTGAACAAAGTAAGAACTTTAAAAAAGATTTGTGTTCATAAGATCTAACGTGCTATTGATACTGTATTTTCTAATTGAAATCTTCAGATTCTATCTTCAGTCAGAAGAAAAGAATTCCAAAATATTATCTAAGGCTATCTTTGTTTAGGCAAATATGTACATTTTGTATTAATGAATTCATCTTATTTCTAGGGATTTAGAAGTCCTGAATTGGTTTAACTTCAAAGTTTTTTACATAAAACTTTTATTCTTTACTATCAATCAAAGATGTTTAGAGACAGTGAACAAATTTTGCCCTTACGTATTTAATGTATCATATCCTACAAATATAATTCTGCAGAGATTATCAATACTCAGTAACATGTGGAAAAGCCTTTTCAATGGCATAAGTTTCAAGAATTAATCATGTCATTTCCAGAAGACAAATCAAGCAGTGCTGGCCATATGGCGGAAAATATAGGCAATCTGGCTGGATGTATTGTGTCTATTTAAAGATACAAGTGGAAAATAAATGGGAAGTTTGACACTTTCATCAGTTAGAAGTGAAAAGGCATAATACTGCCCTTGTACATAGAAACTGGGGGCATGGTACTTAAAACAGAACCTATGGACAGTGGTCTCTTATTATTTGTACACATTACAGGTATGAGTTGCATCATGTAATTCAACAGATTAGTTGTTCCCTGTTTTCCTTGTGTGCTTATGAAGTTAGCATACAGTTCATTAACATCTCTAGCACCTAAACAGAACATAAGGTTTCAAGTAAAATGCTTTCATGGTGTGGTTGTGCTTTTTACTTAAGTAACAAACTTATGAAAGAATGAAATATTTTGTTGTTCCAGTGTTTGCAGTTTTTTCACTCTCTGCTAGCTGGAAAGTTTCAATATGCTGCATGTGGTACCTTTCAAAACAAAACACCAATTAAAAATAACAAAGTGGAACATTGAGAAATTCATGTTCCATGGAACAACAAATTGTTTCTAATCGGTGGTACAGAACCAAATTGGCAGCATTACACTTATTGACATTGCTTTCTCAGTCTCAGTCAGGAGAAAACTGTTTCTGGCAACAGTAATTTCTTAGTGCTTTCTGTGTGTATTTTCATTGCTTGCTTATGACACACATATACAATACAGAATATAAAATGTATTAACATGGATATGTAGCAAAGGCATGAAAGCATGTATTTTTTATTAACCACAGTAAGTATTTTTGAAATACTGAGCTTCAATGTGGTCTACAATAACTCGTCTTTTTAATTTGTATTGTAATTTATTCTTTTATTCTTGTACTACTAGTGTCATGATGATGTTTTCCCCTTTCTTTAAGTGTTTTAATTGTGCACTAAAAACCTGCATGGGTTTCTTTCATATAAAAACATATGTTGGCATTCATATGCACAAGCCTGGAACAACTTTAATTCGTAAAATTTTGTATTATTCATAACAGTTCAGATCACATGTAGTCTAAAGATGTCGTGGCAATGGATACATATTTTGATGGAACATGGTGTCTGACTCAAGCTTACAAAAAAACCCTATAGTACTCTGCTATGTTACAACTTAATTTGTACTTTACATGTCTCCAACTCTAGTCTGCTGTAGTGATTTTAGGAAAATCTGTTCATGTTGTAGTTTACTCATTTTGGATATGATTCCAGTATGAAGCCTTCTCTCCAAGAAGTAAAACTTGTTCTAGCTGCTCATAAAATTTTCCCCAGAAATGTTTATAAAAGCTAGTAAAAAAGAAAGTGCTCATTATTTTTGATAAGCAGTGAAGGATTTGAAATACATATTTCAATCACAAAGCTGAAGTTATTTAGAACTAAAGAAGAAGGAGATATATATGCACTTTTAAACTGGTATTTCTTAAAAACGTGAATTTTCATGAGTCACTTACCTCAGAGTTTAAAACTTCACCTTTCTTTTTACTATGGTTAAATGGAGGGAAAATACACCAGGTCTCAGCAAATGTCAAATCCAGCTTTAAAATATTGGGATTTAAAGGAGGTATAATACCAATAAGTCTAAAACTATTAGGGCTTCCTAGTGAGAATATACAGGACTGTTTTATGTAGTTTTTGACAGAGAAGTTAAATTAGCCGTGCAACATGGATGGTGTAACTTTTCCTGCTGCCTGGGAAAGAAATGCTGTCAAGCTCTAAGTTGTGGTGATGGCACTTAGTTTGTATGAGTCTAATAAAAGGGCAGAGTGTATGCATGTTTCTCCGATTTTAGATTTTTTTTTCTCTTGGTAAGAACTTTGAAGTCTTTTTAAAGCTTTGTTCTCTTCCTCTTTTCCAGGCTAATAAAAAGAATTATTATTACTACCACATTTGTGTCTCTTGGATTTTATTTTGGCTAATGCAAGCATTTTTACAACATGATCTTGGACAAAGGAGCAATTAGAATTAAGGAGCCGTATCCAACAATTACAGCACTTATTGCAATTATAATAGTAGCTTAGTAAGTTGATGACTTACTGAGTTACCCAAATGATACATTTTTATTTTGCTTTTAAAGTTAGCAAAAGCTTAATGCTAGAGTTTTGTAATGAGCCTGTGGTAACCAGATTTGTAGTCTGAAGCCTTCGTCTGCCACACTGTTAGCCATCAAAGGAGCCCTGTCCTACCAAGCTTTCTATTTTCACAACAGGATATCTGGTTTCTTTTATGAGGATACAGCTATGTTAATTTGGTTTAGTGGTTTGTTGGAGGTAAGCATGCTCTTCACAGCACAAACACCAAAATCCCCTTAAAGCAGTTCCTTGTTAATAGCTGGGGTCTGATTGGCAGTTCTGCATTGTAAAGCGTGATTTGGTTGGATAAATATGTTTAGTCTAGTAAGCACTTTAGTGATTGAGTGTCTGTTAATGGATAAAGGTGGATTATGGCGAAACCTCTACAGGCTGTCATTGAGCACTTAGAGTTGTGAGATGTCACGGGGGGAATGGAAAACAAACTGGCACTGTGGAAAAACTCACCAACTATAACATATTATAAATGTTTGGTGCTCTTTCAGTATTTAGGTTTAAAATCATATTTCACTTGAAGAAAACAAAGCAGCGCAGACCAGGCAGCTCTTGTCCTTATCATTTGGCCATCAAGCAAGCAAACTCCTTACATACATCAGGGCGTATTGAGAGAGACCTTTCTCAGCACGTGACAGTCAAAAGCCACCAGGTACCTGGAGAGTAAGTGCAGAGTAGCTATACATTTCCTTAGGAACGTAATGTAGATCTTGTAATTCAGGATAAAATTCAATGCTACTTCATGTGGTTTTATAAATCAGTATGTCTGCTTGATGTGTGAAGGTACTTTTTTTTTAGTTAACACCTTCTCCAAAACAAAGATTTTGCCAAACCATGCTTCTTTCAGTGAAGACCAGTGATAGGACAAGGGGTAATGGATACAAGTTGGAGCATAGGAGGTTTAAGATGAATATCAGGAAAAATTTTTTTACTGTAAGAGTGACAGAGCACTGGAACAGGCTGCCCAGAGAGGTTGTGGAGTCTCCTTCGCTGGAGACATTCAAAACCCGCCTGGATGCCTTCCTGTGTGATGTACTCTAGGTGACCCTGCTCTGGCAGGGGGGTTGGACTAGATGATCTTTCGAGGTCCCTTCCAACCCCTAGGATTCTATGATTCTATGATTCTATGATTCTATGATTCCTCCTTCTCCTTCTTCTAAATGCAGAGATGAAGATCTTTCTTTCTCCTACTTATAAGAAAAGTAATGTGATCCTCCTTATAAACCACCAACAAATGTCACTTTTTTTCCTCTGCTCAGGTGTATGCAGCTTTTTTACGAGGTGCTAAATATCAGCTTACTTGGGGACTCGAAATGGCCTCCTGGCCAAGTGGCAGATATTCAGGCACATACATAGAAAGTCTTCACTTTTGGTGAGTTTTAAAACCTATGTATCCTTATTAAAGGCCATGGTACAATGATTTGCTAAGTTTGATTATCATTTTACAGAAGTATGGAATGTATTAGCAGGTGAAGTACACACCCAGAGTATTTTGATGTTCATCTGAAATGCCAAGACAAATAGTGCTTCTTCCATGTGAGTCTTTTTAAGTTGTTAAGCTAAAAACTTCTTTAGGTTTGTTGGTTTTTTTTTATTTTTTTTTTAATTATTACTATTTTTTAAGTGGGGAGGTTTGTTTTCAAGGAAAACCCTGGAACTCTTCCCTCTCTTCTCTTTTATTCTTTTCTTATCCAAGACATATCAGGCTGACCCATGCCTTACAGCTGATAGTTACCATATGTCAGTATAGGTTCAAGCTCACAAAACTTAGAAAAACTCTAGTGAAATTTTTAGAGCGGAAAACTTCCTCCCACTTAGTTTTGGGAAACTTGTTGCAGCTTCACTGTAAACCTAAATGTTTCACACACTTCTGCCATCTGGTTAAAACTACCGAGGTAGGACGGTTATTTTTTGGTTGAATCCAGATTAATTGTGGGGTGCTGGCTTCCCTATTAATTGTGATCTTTATATAGCTAGGTGCTCTTCTAAAGGATGTATTTAGTCTGAAATGTATTTAATAGGCTTGAAAGGAACCTAATGACTGAGTAGGTTACTTCTATTACGCTGCTGTAAAGAACAGGCTAGATGGCCATAAAAATTATTTCTGGCAAAGTGGTATCTTGGAGACAAAATTCTTCACTATGATCTATGCAACCATTCCCATATTGCAGTAATTTAATGGATAGAAAAACAGATTTGTAGACTTAATATTTTTCCTTTGCTTCTTATCACAATTATTCTAGCTTAAATGAGAGAATAAATCAACATACTCACTATTAGTTTCATACAATGTTTGCTTCATATCTCAGAAATCTTACTCTTGGATTACAATTGTTAACAATAATAAGATGTAAAAAGAGAAGGAACTATTTATAAATAAAGTTCTTGTTTATTAGATATACAGGGTTTCATTTAGATAGTATCTATAGATGGTTAAAGAAAAAAAAAAGAAAAGTGTTATCTAGCATGCTTGACCATAGGAAAATGAGAAAGAGATACAGCTGAGGAATTTAAGACAGATTTATTTCATTTTCCTTCAACATGTTGGTGTGCCTTCATGTAGTAGATCATCTTCACTCCAAAGAAGAAAAAAAAAATGGAGGGTTTATGGTGGATTTGATTATCTGAACAGCACTGTGGAATAATATTCCTTTTTCTAAAGTGTGCTGCCCTAACAAAAAATTTTAGTCTTAGAGAATTCTTCACTGATAGTACAAGTTCATTAAAAGCTAAAATGAAATTATGGAAATTATTTGGAGAAGGGCTGACATTTCAAAATCAGTCGAGAAAGGAGCTGTTTGAGGACAAAACCAGAATATTTGGGGAATCTGGGAAACCATAGGATAAAATTAATTACCGGATAAGATTTGGGATGGATGAGGTGAAAGAAACCAGAGGAGGGACCAACAGTGTGAAAGTCCTATTTACAGTAGGACAAGAATAATTCTTAATAAAACAGGACATTTTTGAGGGAGAATAAACAGCAGGAGGCAGAACATCAGCAACTGGGAAGGATCATTAGAGAAAAGACGAGGAGGAAAGGATGGACATAAGAGAAAAGGTCAATAATATAATCTTGACATATTGCACAAATTTATGGATGTGAAATCTGCACACAGACAACACAAGAATCAGTCAGATGATGGCAGAGGGATTATATAAAGGAAAGTGGAAATATGCAGAAGAAAAAATCAAGCTATCTGAAGGAAAAAAAATATATAAGAATGAGACAGCAGCAAAAGAAAGTGAGTAAAGATGTCTTGTGAGAGAAAGCAAACATGAAGAAAGCATTGGTACTAGAGACAAACCAATATTCTGCAGTAAATCTTTTAGGCTTTGTATAATGAAGCTTGCAAGTAGATAGTAAATTCAACTTTTGGAAACTTTAAAGAAGCATTTTGCTTAAGAATTGTATTTAAAAAGGCAAAATCAGAAATACTGGCCATACTATAAAAATGCTTGGTAATGTTGTAAGTCCAATGAGAAATATGTATGTGACCCATAAATCCAGGAATTTGAGGGTCGATATCTTAAAATTATGCCAATGACTTTTAGACAAACACAGGTCTTTTTCTAGGAATTAGGCATAGTTGCAGGCTCTCCAGCCATCTTGGACATCTTCTGCTACTGTTTCCAGTTTTCAATTGCATCTTTACTTTTTTGTAAAAGTCATAATTTTGAAATTTAAGATGCTTTTTTCTCTAAGTTGCTGCATAGGTCTTTCACATTAAAAGCAGGATGAAAAAGCAGACTGGCTGAACAGGGGAAACAGCAAGAATTGCACATTGGAAGGCGTTCTATCTGCAGGTGCTACTCAAACAAGAGAAAACAGACAAGTAAGGAAGTTATATTAAGTGCTGTAATTTGAAGTAGTAACGTACCTCAATGATAGGTAAATTTTTTCAGCATAAATTGTTCCTTAATATTAAAAAAATAAACATAAACACACACAATGCATAGGCAAATGCCAGGAGAGGATCTTACTTGGGTCTTACTTGTATCTTACTGATTTTTTTGTTTTGGTCTACAACCTTGCCAATAGCATTTATATCTTGCTCCAATGGCATTTAGTTTTTCTACTCTGGTTAGCCTTAACCACAACACTGCGCTTCTGCTTCAGAACTGTGGATGAAATATGTGCAGATTTTGCAGCCTTTTTTCACAAATACCCAACAGGCATCCAAACACTTTCAAGCAATAAATAAGACCCCACAAACAAAAGCAAATTAAACCTTCCACTTCTATTCATAAAAATATATATGCAGCTTTATTTAACCAATCAGATGCCTGTTTGTGACACATGAAATAACTTGGTGGTCTTAGTCCAATTCCAACTGGACAGCTGTTTGGACCATAAAACTCCCCACCATAATTGGCTTTAACCAGCATCCTTGTCAGCAAAATAGCTGAGTTTTGTAGGGGCACAGAGAGCCTTTCTCATAGCCTAGAGGTGGTTCTTCTAGATTAAGCGTGTGGGTGGCCTGCTGATAGTGGTAGATTTTTTTTAAAAACTCTTCATACTGATGGAATTTTTTGTGTTGCAGTTTATTTTTTTTTAAGATCAGGACAGAATTCTAGTCCTGAGTTTCTCATGAATGTTAAATTTTAAAAGTGTAATGTATATTCTTGTTGAAACACGTTTTGGAAACTATGAAATAAATTGTCCTTTGGAAGCCAAACACTAAATAGTCTAAAGAGACCAGAATTTCATTCAATGTTTAAAGCAATACTTTTTCTTTTTCTTTTTTTTTTTTTTTTCTCCTGGCAAAAAGAATTGGAGACTTAGAACCATACTGTTTTGTATATTAGTGGAAAGAGAAGTGACACACTTGCCACACGGCTAAACCCAGATGGCCAAATTTGTCCTGTGCTGGAATAAGTAAAAAATGGAATTGCAGTAAGACTCTTGCCACACATTTGTATGAATGGTGAGGTAGCCCAAAACCATTTAGAAAATTTGATCTCAAAACAGAAACAAATGGAGAAAAGTATGCCTGACCCAAATTGATGGATTGTTCAGAAATATTGTGCCAAATGCCAGCCTTGAATAAACCGAAACACTCTGCCTTCACTTTGACTGATAGGACTATCATCCATAAAGTACCTTAGAAATATATATTGATATAAGCCCACTCAGAAAGCCTCTCAGATAAACCCAAGTACTGTGAAATGAGAAACTCAAAATTACAAATTGTTACAAAAATAACACCAAATTCTCTAATTCCCTGTAGTATGTGCAATACCTTTTCACCAAATATAGCATACAATCTGTCTGAAATATTAAAGATTTACACTCACTTTGCACCACTGTACATGCCCATGCAGGGTGCAGGGCAGTGGATATCTTGGCCAATAATATGGAATTGTTTAAGTGTTACAAGAGCAATGTTACCTTAGCATTTGTTCTTGAAAGTCCACCTACTTTTTTCTTTCCCAGTGACTGCTTTTTCCCAGTGACTGCCTCTCTCATTTACCTTTTATATTCTGTCTTTTGTATGAGACCTTGACAAGTGGAAGGAAAAACGTAGGTTTCACAACGTGCTGTGGGGGAAAAAAAAAAAAAAAAGAGATGTGGGCTGTTTTTATATATTAAAAAAAAAAAAAAACAACAAAAAAACAGTTGAGTCAGATGGGCACATGCTTTGTACAGCTCCCAAGGCCTATCTGAAGAGCACTGTACAAAAACAAAGCTTGGTGAAGAGGAAGCAGCTGCAGGGGTGATATAGAGCCCTTTTTTATAAACAAAGAGCACCAACAAATCTGTTTGAGCATGAATATTAGATTTGCTGACTTTTGCTGACATCACTGTGGGAGATAAACATATTACAAGGAGTGGAACAGCTTGTTGCTTGAGAGGTTGCCAGATGAGATAAGTGAATGGCAAAGTGGCAAATGAAGACAGGGTGCCCATCCTGACAGTCTCAGCTGTAGCTGAGAGTTGTGACTTGGTGAAGTGTTGTAGTGAACATAACTAGGCTGGAACAAGTGGATAAAAATGAACTATGAACCTCTTTTTTCTAATGGTGAAGAGCTAACAGCTGCTTCCATCTGGGGACTGTGTGAAAGTGCCTTACAGCTGTACAATAATAAACAGCTAAAAACTCTGCACAGCCTACTGCTCCATTTACATTCTTTCCCAATCTTTTCCCTCATTAAACTGTAATCTTCTTCCTAATTATATTTCATCAACCTATTGTTTATGGAACTCTAGATTAAATGGCAAACATATTGAAACAAAAATAAACTTATAATTAGTTGTCTTCTCCTCACCCCTCCTCCCTTTGTATTAGCAAGTGCATCATTATCAGGCCCCAGGGGTTTGGTGAGGCAATCAGTTTACATGGTGCACTTTTGGCAGCAAAGACTAAAAAAACATTTGTAGCTGCATAATATGATTTACCAGCTCTAGGGCTCCAGGGTCTACACTTCCATAAATATAAGTGACAAATTATCAATAAATCATTCCCTGGTCTACCATATTGCATAATGTTTATTGAAACCCAGTTCTAATAAATATAAAAGTAACCTTTTTTATCCAAAGCCTAAGAAACAAAGATGACAGCGATTACAAACAGAAATGAAAAATGAGGAATAAGCCCTTTCACAAGCAACAAACATTTTTTTCCCTAGGATCCTTAGCACCTCAGTATTGTTAGCCTTAGAACAGATGCACCTTTCAAACGGTGATTTTATTCTTCGATTATGATAAACATTGTTTTTCTGGGTTTGTTTGTTATGCATATAATTCTCACATCTGATTCCTGATCTCTGAATAAATCAGTCCAGTACATTTTCAGGACATTGATCAGAAGCTTCATTAAAAACAGTAAAGTTCTTCCAAATGAGCCCTGTGGGACATGAGTTCAGGACATTGAGAGCTGTACTCTGAAACTAGTTGGTTTGGTTCGTTGCAAGAAGTTATTTGAAAAGTGAAACAAAGGGAAAAGCAGAATATTTGCACAGTAACTAATGTTTTCATTTATCTCTGTAAATTGCAAACGGCAGTTCTAAAGACTTTTACTTGGGAGTTTTGACACTCAACTTTGTGACCACAAAACTGGACCAAATATTGCTCTAGGATGTAAAAACCCTTATTGAAGAGTAATTCAAGAAAACTACTTATGAAAAATTTAGGCTTTACTACATCTCACCTCCACATTAAAAAACAAAATTATACATTTACAATTCTTGAAAGCAATTTTGGAGATATCTCACCTGTTAGAGGTGCTGATTAAAACAGGATTATCCATTCCCCTTCTTTTCAGGCAGGTCAGCATCTGGAAGTAATTTACACAGAGTAGTCATTAGACTTCTATAACACTTTTAAAAGTCAACTTAAATCTTAATTGAAATCCTCTGTCATTTTGTGTTCTGCAAGCCAGACATCAGATACATAGGTTAAGCCTAACTAACATCTCCCCTTCAGAAAGATTTCAGTTTCCACTAGTATTCAGAATTTTTTTTATTTTTTTTTTCACAAGAAGTCATAACTATATCTTTGCTAAATACCTTTGCTAAAATATTTCAGTCATCTTACCTAAATCTCTATTAGGTATAACCTGCTCTGTAGGGTATGTTCAGTGACATATTTTTGATGATGTAAATTAATTCTGTTTAATTCAAAGGAGCATGAACATTTAGGACAGAAGTTATTTTTCCCTTGTAACTTCAGTGGAAGTTTTGTTTGCCTGAGCACTGCTAGGACTGGACACAGGAGTTTCCTTTCCAGATAAGACTCTATTTACTGTGCAGGCTTTCTCCCGCAGCCTGATTTTTATTGGTGCCCTTCCATGTCATATTTTGAGGACAGCATAGGCCGGTGCAGTAATGTGGCTGTGTTTGTGGAGTACAAGGGGCTGAATATCTCAGAAGTCCTTATTTTCAGAGGAAATAGTTCATTTCCTATGGGTTTAAGACCCTAGCTCGTTGACCTGCAGGAATAATCCTACTGAATTCATTTGCTCTGTTTCCATGTAGAAGCGCTTGCATATCAGACTCAAAAAAAAATTGAAAGAAGGAATATACTGGCATTTGTAAAGCATTAAACAAAACTCCTTTGTTTTAGAAATTGTTCCTCCTCTGGCACTAAGTCAGAGTGATAAATACCGCACTGGCAGTGTTCAGCAAAGTGTTTATAGCCAGTGTTGGCTGCTCCTTGCCTGGGCAATTTGTGACTGCTGGGAGAGCAAATCCAATCTAAAAGCCTCATCACCAAACTACATGGGATCTCATGAGTTCAGACACTCTTCTCTTCCCACTTAATCCATCCCTCTCAGAGACAGTGTGTCCTCAAGCTCTGCTGGGGGAAGGAGAAGGGATCCAGGAGCACAAGGTACCAGAGCAGCATCAGCCTGGATCCATATGAAGGAAGCAGCTGCAGAGCAGTCATGAGTTAGAGACTTCATGCCAGCTCAGCCTCTCACATTTGGTGATGAGTGAGGAAGTGGAAGAAACTGAGACCACTGAGCCGACAGACTATTTCCATTCACTGAAACAGGATGTAATGAGAGATCTGAGAAATCTGGACTTTAAAATAAAGTCAAAATATAAACTGTGTATATCCTGATGTAAAGAATTACATCTGTGTGAGAGTCTGAGCAATCTGCATGAGAATATCAGAAGACTAACAGATGATTTTCATAGATTTGAATGCCAGAGATATTGCTTAACATTCAGATTTTTCTGATTTCACATGATATATCCTAATGAGGTCATAGCCTGGAACTAGAGGTAAAAATAACAATATAAAACCCCACATTGACCATAATTAGAAACAAATCTGGCCAAAAATTAACATTTCCATAAGGAAAAGCAGACTTGGCTGATCTGTTATAAGAATATTGCAATAGCTTGACATAGGTATTCTTCATCTGTCCTTCAAGAAAAGCACTGAAAACATTGTTTAAAAGCTAAGAGGGGAAAAAAAAAAAAAAAAAAAAAGAGTGAGAGAGATAAATCTACCTGTAAGATGCCCTTCTTGCTGTCAGTGAAGGAATTCATAAAATATCTGGGCATTGAAGAGTTCTGCAGGTGATCAAATGACTGCAACAAATAAAACAGGTGTTTATTTTTTTCTCACTTACATTTTCTTGATTTTTTCCCTTTTGTTAGAAGCAAAAGTGAGCAATCTTCATTTATGATTGTCATTGCTCAGATAAAATTTCTAAAGTCATCCTAGATTATGAATTGAAGACAACTCACACCTAGCAAAGATCTAAGTTGACCCCTGTATTATTTACATTTATTATCAGTTACTTGCTGCATTTCACTGGATTCTTTTCTTTTTTCTTTTTTTTTTAATTGATTGCAATACACTTTGTCCAGAACGTTTCCAGTTTATTGTAGCAGTGGCATTATCTGATGTCTTCCTCCAATGATCTAGGATTTTTTACAGAAGTCACCCTATGTAAATCATTTGGTTGCTTATAATATTGTGCTCTCTTTCTGATAAGCTGTGGGTTAGTTTTAGTGAGTTACATTTTAACACTAATAGCTAAATTTTTAATTTTGGAACCAAAAAGCAAAAACTATCAGAAAAGACGCATGAAGACAACATAACAAATAATTCAACCTCATCTTACAGTCTAAAGACACTTAGAACTTTTACAAGCATTTTCAGTCTTGCTACCTGATTGCTGGCTTGCAGCCCATAAAAACATACGATGCTCATTCTTGAAGTTCAGTAATTCACCAAGGAGCTACGTGCAATTATTACATTTCTAACTATTACTTTTCTTAATTGCACACTAAAATCTTTCTCCTGTCAGGGCTAGCAGGCAGGACTTTGTTTATAATCTAGCAGATCATACTGATATGACACACCTATTTTAATACTGACTGAATGTGTATTGATACCAAGTGCTACCCAGCCAAGAAACAATTAGGGACTCCCATTAGCCTCAGTGGAAGCCAGTTGTGTCTGAATTGAAGGAAAGACTTTGGCCCTGAATTTATCAGACAGCTGGAGTGTATTTTTATCTTATTTCTATGGTGTCAGTAGACATAACATAGGAATCTACGTGGGTTCAACATAAATCCAGCTAGAAATGAGCATATTTCTCTCTACAGATAATCTTTTCCCATTTTCTGACTTTGGAAGTGTTTTACAAAGACAGTGTTAAACTGATATAAGCCAAAAAAAGGACTGAAAGTGAGTAGTACACAGACCAGGTCAGTAAGGTAGGCTCAGCTTGCACACCAGGACAGCAGGAAGTGGTACAGTCGCATAAAGCTCATGGGCTCATCCCAGACCTGAATATTAACATGCTGGTGCTAAAAGTGGCTGCTTGTAGGAACAGCTGTCATGGTTTCCTCCTTTCACTGTTGGATGGCATTCAGTGAGAGGCTGTAAGAAATGGGAGTGGAAATAGTGCTCTTGGGGTGGTGTGCCACTTGCCAGTCCTAAGCATGAGGTAGGCAGCGGAAAAGTTTTGACAGCTTGACAGTTTTGCTTGGATTTTCTTTTCAGGTTGAATTCCTTTCTTTACCCATGTGCAGAATTTTTATTGGCCTCTTGTTTCTAGGATAAGACCTAATATATCATTGTATGTACTTGGTCTCAGTAACAGTGAATAGCTTTTTCTCATAACAAGTTCTTCATAAATTACCACAATTTTCCTCTGTTATTACTTAGTTAACTCTCTTCTTAAGAACACTAATGATTAGCCCATCTTATATGCTTCTCTGGAAAAGTAAATAGGTGCATATAAAAAAAATAAGTATGGGTTTTTTTATGAGTGACTAGGCAGTTGCAGTTTTGTTTAGAAAATATGTTTTTAATCAAATCTCCCTTGAATATAGAGGATTCATCCATGAGGGAAGTATTTCAAGAAGAACAAGAGCTCCTTATTAGTTTCTAAGATTAAATACTAAATTTTTCTTGCGTCCGCATAGCCCTACTTTAAAGTAAATAGGGTATCTTTCATAACACTTTATTCCTTATTTTTCCTTATTTTATGAAATGTTTGTTTAAAAAGTTTTGTTAGATTCATAAGATTCATAATTTTTTCCTCCTTTGCATCCTACTGTAGCCTCTGCATTCTTTTTTATGAAAAACAAAAATATCCTGCAACTCCTGTTTGAACCGCTTCAGATATCTGATTTTATACTGTTGTATGCTAGCATTACAGCAGCAGTAATTAAATAGTTACTGTCCTCCAATACTTCTGTTGTCCCAGAGTTCTTGAAAATACAGGATTCAAACCTATGACCAAATTGTTACATGTTAAAGAACTGAATCATAACACAGAAATTCCGTGCATATATTCATTTTAACTGTGGCATATGCTAGGTAGTCTTATTCCTACTAGTCCTACCACATCTACTGTTCTTCTGAAATAATTCACTATCACCTGCAACCTGTCACACCTGCACCTGGCCATTTTCCTGGCAGTTTTACCAGTATGGGGATCAATACACATTCTTGAGGGAGAATATTCCTAACACTCCTCCCAGTAAGAACTGACCACTTACTCCTACCCTTTGTTTCTTATCATTTAAGAAGTTGTCACTCAGTTGTCACTACACGACAGGCCCTTCCCTCTTACTCTGTAAGGGCACAGCTTCTCTAAGAACATCTGGCAAAGGAGACTGAAAGTCCAGCTACAACATACCAGGTGGATTTATCCTTATTCACATGTTAAATCATTATTTCAAAGAACTTTATTGGGTTTGCAAGTCATGTCTTCATCTCCAAAACTTGCTGACTCTTCTCTAAAGTATCATATCTATGTATATTACTCTAATATGTTCTGTAACAGTTTAGCTAGGCTTACATAAAGACAGTCTAGAAATAAAATTCTGGAGTAGCAGGTAACAAGATAGCAAAAATTTGAATTACATTCCCTTAGTATCAAAGCCAGCTTAAAAAATAGTTAACACATCCCAGTTATGAGTACATGATTTTCCTATCTGTGTACCTTGGCACTCCTGGAAATACCTTTTAGGTTCTGAAAAGTTTTTCCTCTTTATCACTACAGAAAAGTTGGAAATAGTTCTTCAGGCTCTTCTCCAGTAAAGCACAATTTGAGTGTATGGTCTTGTCTGTAATGAATGCCAGTGCAAGGAATTCACTTTGCTTTTTGCAGTGATCTGGATTTTCCTTGACAAGGTCACATTATATCAAGATCATCCAATATTCCCAACTTCTCTTTGAAAGCGTTTGTGGGGGTTTTTTTGATTCATTGAAAGGAGCTTTTTTTATTATTAACATTTATTCTTTCAGCCAGTTGCTCAAAATTTTTTGGCCTGTTTAAATGTGGTTTTACATTTAAGACTTTGGTTTTACTTAAAAAATACTATAAGCCAATGATTTCACATGAAGATTTTGAAACTAAGCATATACCATATCAGAAGGATGGATTATCATTTAATAATTAATTAATCCAATTTATAAATGGTGGTAGGACCTGTTAAGGGAAGAATTTTTGCTTGTCTAGTACATCTTACGAAAGTTTTGGAAATTATAGAAGCATAAGTGGTTTTGCTGTCTTATTCAAAAAAGTTTAAAGACACTTGAGTTGCAGTTCTCAGAACTCATTCAGCCTTAAGGTTTAGACCTCAGTTTTGCAGCCTCTGCTTCTTAAATGAAGCTGCTCAAGAGCTTAGATTGTATGTCTGTCCCCAGCCTTCCCCTGTTTGCTGTCCTTTGAGAACCTACACATAAATTCAACCTGTGTGTTGATGTCCATTTTCTTTTATTTCCCTATGTAAGACTTTTAGATAGTTCAGTGCCTCAAATAGGCTTCAGAATTCTGTTTCAAAACACCTTAAAGCACAGAAACTGTAGGTGCTTTTGTCTTTCACTAGGTCATTTAAATCTGGCACATTTTCTTTGAAGGAAAAACATGTTGATGAATAGACTTTTTCTATACCATTCTGTTATAATCACTGTAATATTTTGCCTAGGTTATTTTATATACTTTAAAAATAAAGATTAAGATATAAAACAATTAATTTATTTCTGCTTTGTTAAATTATATAATCAGAATATTACAAGCAACACCCGCTCTATTAAGCTCAACATAACTTGAATTTAACTTTTGCCTCCATCCTTTGTGTATCTTTGTATAGTTCAAAGTTATTGTTGTAGTAGGCAGAACAGTCTTTGTATTTTTATCATCAAAAAGTATGTCTACATTTTGGCCTTAATTTTAATTTCTATAAATTCAATTTGTTTCTAAATCATTTCTGTTTTGAGGTGTTTTTATTTGCAGAAGTGTTTTTTAGGTTTTTTAACAGTCTTCCTCATGTTGGAGCAAGAGATTTTATATTACAAGAGAGCATCTAATTTGTTGTTTGTACAAGGACCTGCGAATAGTTGCACAGATGTTTTCACCTTTGACTGGTGGCAGAGGTTGTTGAGGAAAGCACAGATCAGTAACTTAGGTGGTTTGGAAACAAAGAGGAGGTGTTCATTTGCATAAATAGAGAGAGTGAGTTGTGCAAAAAGAAGGCAGAGTCCCAAATATTCAACATCACTGTGTCAAAGCTCACCCTTAATTAAAAACAGCATTATCTTGGACCTATTCAGTGTTAGATACATTTTGCATTCTAATCCTCTTACTACCACTCATGACATCAATATCAGTCCACCTCAGTTTTCCAATCAAATTAAATTATGATAATAATATTTAATAACCTCCAGATATTAAGTGGACTAAACACATTTCCTGAGCTCTTCTGAGCTGTAGTATGTTGAGCAAATGAAGAACGATTTTGCAATTAGAAGTATCACAGCAAAGAAGCACGCTTTATGCTCTTGGACTTTTATACAAGATGTCTTTTATAAAAGATTTGCCCACTTTCCCAATCCTCTGACTTTTATCAATAGTTAGAGATTTTATTTTACTAGCAAATTAAACCCGATATTAAAAACAATAAATAAATTTAAAAAAACAAAACTGCACACCCCCCCAAACAACTACTACATAGATATCTAATTAACAAATATTAAATCTGCTCTAGAACTCAGCCACAGAGCTCAGTTTCTTCAGGTGATCTTGAAACTATGCAGCCAGATACAGACTATGTTTCTGACCTCTGTCAGCATCTGCTATGTCATTACACAGCCACAGCTCAGTAACAGCCACTTTACCAGGAGACCTTCAGAATAAGACTTCATTTCATCTTAATTTAGTTTCTTTCTTGGAAATTCTCATAGGTGAATGACAATCCTTCAGTTATAGTGTCTACAGGTTAGTGTTATGGCTGTGTACTGTTGCAAAATCTGATGATTTTACCATTAATCTCATAGTACTTTTTTGTTTTAAGGCACCAACTCCCAAAATTATATAGGAAAAGCAAAACTCTCCTTTTTCTTCAGTCTCCGGAAACAAAACTAACATCTATGGAAAGCATAGTGGGATTCTTTTTTTCCCTAGTGCTCTCTCGCACTGAAAAGCCTTAAAAAGCAGGACTTAACATTTCCAAAGGCGGAAGAAACACAGCACTTCCTGCTTTTAAATTGTGGCACTTTTTAAAATTTGCAATAAGGAAGATGACAAGAGAGGCTGAATCACAAGTCTTCAGTAATTGGGATTAACAGCATCATGTAGGTTTTTTCTTTTATTATTTGAATTTCATTACAAATATTCTATCCATTTTTAATGGTGCAAAACTACAGTCAGAGAGAGACTTGCTTTCTTTTGCATCTGCCATGGTAGAGACAGCCCAAGCAGAACAATTCCTTGGATGTCTGATCTTGCTAAAACCACAAATCTAGCTTGATTTTGCAATCAACCACAGGAACTGCTCACTAACATTGCTTACTCTCCCATGTATTTTTAATAATTTTTTACCAAATCTTTAGCTTTCTTTTTTTTTTTTTTCCTCAGGTTGAGGGTTTACTTCCCTTGCCATGTTTTTTTAACCTCTTCGGTCCTTTATATTTTTTCTGGCTTTACTTTTGGCAAGATCTTTCAGTGCAACATCATCAGCAAATCTATTTAATATGATCTCTATTCCATTTTCCAGACCACTAAGATGCTAATTAAAAGCAGCCCTTATACTGATCCTTCCATTAACTTGGACAATTAGATATTTTGCTATTTGTCATTATCCTGTTTTCTAATCTCTGTGGCCCCATTTACATAAAAGGTGGAATTATGTTTTCAAATTACAGTTCATGAAAGTTTACTAAGTACTTGAGCTAAGACAATGTATCTTAAGCTACTGTCTCCCATTCTTTCATTTTGAAATTCTCCTAGAGACCATAAAAATGCATTGGCAACATTTATTTTTATTCACCCAATACTGCATATTCCACATGGCTCTAGGAATAATTTCTTTTTTGGTTTTCTCTATTTTTATCACCATAACTTAAACAAGTATTAGCAATCTTCATATCACATTAGGATGACTATTTTATCCTGTTTTATGACTGAGGAGAAACTCAGCCAATTGCCTGAGAATACATGCCAAAACAGTGATACAAAAGACAGCGGGACTCAGGCTGTATCACTACTATTGTGACACTTGAGTACTGTTAGGGTCAAATTTACTATTTGTGTCCTTATTTTTTTTCCATGGTTTTCATTGTTTAATTTTTTTTAACTTAGGGTTGAGAATAATTGCCAAATTTTGTCTCATCTGATGATCAACCAACCTAGCTTTTGCTTATTTTTATATTGATAAGATATACACTTTCCTGTTATTTTCTTGCTTTGCTCTGAGAAATATCTATTCAACAACTTTATTTTTTATAGGTACTTGGGAACACCCACAATTATTCTAAAATAGGATTTTAAAAGTTTTGGAGGAGATACACAAACCTGTAGTTGAAAACTTTCACCAACAATTGATGATTTGGGAGAAATGTTTTGTCTTGAACAGACTAGTTTTCTATGGTTTTGATCTTTTTCGTACATTAGTAAGTTTTTTTACAACTAAAATTGATTATTTCTTTGAAGATACATTAATTTCAGTAAGAATCCATTCCTTCTGAAGTCATGTAATGTGTACTAAGACAGAATATGTGAAGAAGGAAAAAATGCCAGGTTTTCTAGTCACTATTCTATTGCAAAGTTCTAAGTGTCCAGCTACTATATCACAAAAAAAAACCACAACACCACAATCTTTCTTTCTGAGATGCATGCACCTATTAAACCAGTATTTTGTACCAAATTCAGTCAGTATTGCAAGGAGTCAAGAGGCTGTAACTATCATCCCATAGGATTTCCTTTTTCAAGAACAGCCCATCCTGGATACTGTGGGATTGAAGTACCAGTGGTCATACTCGATGCAATTTGCAAGCAGTGGAAAAAGTTGAAAAAGAAGGAGAAGGAGATAGGTGCTGGTCTCACAGGGAGTATAGCCCAAGCACAAGGAGAAGAATGAGAGTTACAGCTTAGGAAAACTATTTTGCAGAGAAGGCACAGCAGGAGAAGTACCAAAGTGTTGACTTGCAGACTTCTCTTTACCTTAGGACAGATTCCAAGGCAGAACTTGAACAAAAAGAGAACTGGAAGAAAAATTCAAAGAGTTCAATATTGTCCTTACAGAATTTGCACACAAAAACTCTGCTTTTCACAGCTGTTAACCTTTCATCTTCCTTTCTGATGGACCGTGATATGAAGTGAGAATGTCCTTCTTGATTGTGTTTCTGTTTGTACCTTACCTTTTTACCCTCATGCAGTTGTTCTCATGGCAGAAACTGTGCAAAGAGTTTGATATCATGCAGTCATTAAAATCCTGTGTCTACCAGAAACCTGTTTACATTTTGCTTTGCACAAGCTCTTTGCATGTCTGGTAACACTGGTGGACTGAGTGTTGCTTTCATAGAATCATAGAATCATAGGTGTTGGAAGGGACCTCTGAAGATCATCAAGTCCAACTCTCCTGCTGCAGCAGGAACATGTAGGGCAAATCATACAGGAATGCATCCAGGCAGGTCTTGAATATTTCCAGAGAAGGAGACTCCACAACCTCTCTGGGCAGCCTGTTCTAGTGCTCCATCAACCTCACAGTAAAGAAGTTTTTCCCCATGTTGAGGTGGAACTTCCTGTGTTGTAACTTGGTGTTGTTTCTCCTTGTCCTATCACAGGGCACCAGAGCTGGAACATTATACGGCAAAACTGCATGTCTATTTTTGTAAAAAAGTTTTACAGAAAACAAGCTTTACTAACATAAGTAGGAATTTTTGTCTATCTATTTTTCTAATGCATTTTATTGAATTGTTTGGAATTTATACAACTTTCAAAGATGTGGAATGTATTTCTTTAAATTACTTTAAAACTCCCCAGTGGAGCACATTGAATTATTTGCCTTAGAAGAGCAGCAATTTTTATGTGGATAGGTTTGCCACAGTATGTGCTCAACATACTTGGATACTGGGAAAAACCCAAACAATGAGATTTCTTAATAATAATGAGATTATTTAAAGGGAAAAAGGTAAAACAGAAAAAGGTGATAAGGCTCTGACGTAAAAAGTAGAAACTGGAGGCAGTAACTGCTCTGAATTTCTTACTTCAGTGGTCTTAAATATATTTTTGTCTTCCCTATGGTAGTGGGCAAGCAGGACAGATAACCTCTCTGTTTTCAGAGGTGAGCAAGGACCCACCTTTCCATTTCCCACAATCACTGCCTGGTTTGGCCTTGCCAGAGTTTGACCAGAGACAAACACAGTTAATACACCTGACTTCAGAAGGTCAGGTACAGATACCTGTGAGTTAGAAATAAATTTAACAGCAGGGACTGCTCTTGACTGGTGCATAAAAGAAAGATGTCCCTCTCTGCTGTAGATCTAAAGGCATGGACAATTTTGTTCATAAATAACTGTTTGGCATTCAACAAGCTGCAAGACACTAGCTGAGTTGTAAATTATGAAAAAGCAAAATCATTTTTAAAATAATAATTTAAAAAAATACAACTCCAAACACATTTTAAAATTATTAAAAGAATAAGCAAAATAAAATACATTTCCAAGTGAAATATGCTTGCATTCTTTATTCTTTTCTATGTAATACATTTCTTCTACTGGTAACCTAGAAGGCATGCATTTGCCTTCTAAGAGAAAAGGCATCATGAAAAAGAAACCTAAACATGGAAAAAAAAATATTTTTCACATCACAGAAACACGGAATATGAGACAAAAAAAAAGCTCTCTTTCAATTATTATAGTCTAAATCAAAAGATTACACATTAAATAAGTCATAAATTAAAGTGGGCAAGTATTTTTCACATCAGCTTTAATGACTGTCCTTGGCCATCTCCAGATACCCCTGCAGCACCTTCATTTCATCCAAGACGTGTCTATCAATAAGCTGTTCAAGAGCCAATTAGGAAAAATATCCTGACAGCAAGTACTTTGGAATATGCTGACAAGTCAAGAAAAAGCCCCTTGTTCACTTATGGCAAAACTGACAGTAGTGCAGACAGCTCTCATGGTACCACTGACAGCATTGGCTTTTTGCCACACACCATTCTCCTTCTAGTGTACTAGAAAACTGACCACAGTGACTGAAACCAGGAGAGTCCCTGAGCAGGGGGCTCTGGATTTGCACTAAAGACTCCTATCCTGCTACCATATCTTTATTTTCCACCATAACAATCCTTTCTTCTTTTTGGTCCAACTTGTCATTATGTACATACTTCCTTGTATCTCCACAGTACGACGGTAAAATGAGGCATTTTCAAATGAGCAGTTTTTCACTAGTGAACCCCTCTAGCAGCTAATGGTCATTTAATTTTCAGTAAATTCAGTGTGGTATCTTAGTTTATTTCAAGTTTTAATGTACACCTGAACCTGGATTTAAGTAAGCCTACTATTTAAACTGCTTGTCAGCTCTTGTTTTCTGTACTTTTTTGGGGGTTTTCCTAAAGGACGCCGTATGGGAAAAAGATCTCACATAGTCATAGAAAGCAACTATGTCAAGATATAGGCCTCCTTAGGAAATCATTTTATGTGGAATAATTAGGATAGATTAGTAAGAAATGCTTTCATCTTAGTTTTTTGCCTGTTGCATTTTAAAATAATTAAGAATCCAGATTGTTTCTGTTTTTCACCTTCATTTACTGGCACCCAGCAAAGAGGCCTACACTTTGATTTTAATCATGGCCAGACAGTATAAGACCTTGGTTTTAAAGGCACGCGGAGCAACAAGCAGAAACCCTGCTGTGTAATTTCAAAGCAATGTACTTCATGCTGCTAACCCTACAGTATGATTTCTGTTCTGTCAATGGCTCCAATAGCAGACAACTTCCAATTTGCACCTCTTGCATAAATCCACATTATGCCAATAGGTTCAGAAGAAAACCACAAGCTGCCCAGTTCAGCAGTCAGAGGTCTGTTAACAGATCTTTAACTATGATCTATTGTGTAGGAAAGTCTGAAATTATGGATGCAGAGTTTCACTTTATAGAGCTCTCAGTTGTGCTATGCAGGTTTTCTTGAGATAATTATAAGTGTTTATTTTGGCTTTTAACAAGTTTAATCACATTATTTAGCATGTTCTGATTTTGTCACTGAGGCAACCATTACTCTTGCACACAAGTTCTGCTTAATTGGCAGCGGGAGGAGAAAATGGACTTTAAAGCAACTAATTGCACTAGACCTCACAGATGCCAAGATGTAGCTCTTTTAATTGAAACTTTTTACAGGATAGTTTATAAATGTGCAAGTACTATCTCTTGTAAGTACCCAATACTGCTTTCAGTTTTGCTTCCACTTTAAGTGGCTAAATATTCTAGAAGTTCAACTAAAGGACTACTGCAAAAAAGTATTTCACAGCACAGAAGGCAGAGATTGGGAATATAAAGTAGAGTTCAGTAAGGCACTTCACTCACTTATCTGAATTCCAATTTATAAATAACCCTGGCTGCTTGTAGAGGGTAATTCAGTCGGTTAATTTCATGCCACCGTTTAAGCATCATGCTGTGCCAAGTTTCATTTGATGGTTTTATAATGGCATGACTACAATATATTAAAATGTGATCTATAAAGGTACACCCTAGTAGGAATTTCAACTCAGGCCTCTAGTGGTAAAAATTACATTCATATCTGGCAGTTCCTTCCACTGCATCTCAGGTATGTGTAACTGTTCCACTTTACACAAAAAAAATACATTTTGCATCTCAATTAAAAGTGCTTACAGTTCCAAATTTTAATGATTTTATTATTTCTAACTGATGTTTTTACATGTGTTTTTTTTCAAAATCACAGAGTATGCTTCTCTACACACTTCATTCCACTTTAACTCTCTGAAGTACGGTACTACAACTCTATCAAAAGTGATTGAACAAGTAGCACTTGATGAATGATAATAGTTTCCCCAAAGGCAGTATTATTTCTTGATCTTTGGCATGAAATAACATAGGTATATTGCAGAAAGGTAAGTGCTCACATCAGGATATTGTCTCACAAAAGACTTCTTTGGTCACAGTGGCATTTTCCAGTGAGCAAGACATCTTCACCCCTCCTCCAGTGACCCAACGAAGTTGAATGCCTTTTGGAAGGTTAAGCTCTGTACGCAGGGGTCATGGGACTGAGCTGGAGACAGAAGGTCTGTTTATTTTCTACGTGTGTTGAACTATGTTGTTCTCGGGGTGTGAACATAACTTTCTAACCTTCGCAAATGATCTCAAGGAAAAGACCTTGCTGACTAAGACTGGGTTTGTCACCAAGCCATTCCAAAAATTCAGATCTTTCCAGATGATGCATAACGGCCAAAGAGAATACTTATTTAAGCACTGAATTGTATTTTAAACTTCAGTAACCAGAAGCAATGCCTTTACTAGAGTAATGGTGCAATTATTCAGCTACTTTTTCAAACATATCATGGGGGAAAAAAACACCACAAACACATCCCCCTAGCATTCAGTGAGCACAGCAGCCCCATAAAGAACTTCTCTTAGACTGCTATAATGCCCTGAATTATACCATGCAAAACAAAACACTGAGAATGTTTTAATAAACTTCCTGGCTCATGTCATGACTCCTACATATTGAAACAGTCACACTATGCCAAACTACTTGAAAGCAGAGAGATTCATGGAGCACTGCTTTTGTAAAAAATGTAGCTATACAAATTTAACTTTCTCGATCCATGTAGGCTAAAATTTTCTGCAGGCCCCAAGTAGCAGATAATGTAAGCAAATATCTTCACTTGCAGGAGGCAAAGGATGAAGTATGTGTATCGGATAGATAGTCTTATGGAGTTTCATCTTTAGATAATTTTGAAGATGTTGGTGGCATCCTATTTTTATCTACTTGCAACTCCAAGCCTCATCACTATATCCAGTGTATGGTTTAAAAATGTTTTTTTGAGTAATCTTAAAATCTTCCACTAAGCCAGGTGGAAGGTTCTAGGTAAATAATGAATATTTGCACCAGATTAGTGTGCACCTCACTATTTCTGCTAAGAAGCTCAAAAGTTATCCTATGCCATGCTAATTAATTTCAGCAGTGATTTTGTCTGAGATTTTTTACTTACTTCTCTAGGGATAAATCTTCACTTACATGTGACATCAGAATGAGCATGCTATGACTGAAAGTAGATTGAGTAACTTTTGGTTTCAGGTCAGAAAATATCTTCAAGAAAAGTGTACATCTTCTCCCACAATTCTGACAGTGCAGTATGTCTATCCTTTCTAGTAGTCATAATATTTACAATGTATTATTAATAATGAATTTCGCAAAAATCCTGTTGCTGACCAGACAGTGAACTTCAATTACCCATCAAATGCATATTTTGATAGTTGCTGGAAAATTAGACATTATGAAATAATAGTCAGCTACAAAATACTCTGTCAGATTTTTTAATGTTAGACCTTGGATGATACTGTATGCAGCTCATTGTGGAACTTGTCAGGGTCTTCATTTGTTCGTAGCATTAAAGAGACTAATTTTTGAGTACTGATAAACAATGCCTTTGAGAGTAAAATTGTAAAAAGCAAAGACATCCAGAACGAAATTCAAAGTTAATTATTCGGATAATCTTTTATTCCATGATTGCACTGGTATGAAACTTAATTTGATACATATGTATCAAGCAGCCTCAAAAAATCATAGACTTTACTCTGATTTCTCTTCTCTTTTCTAAAATACACACTTAAGAAAACCTTTTTGGAACAAGTGAAAGAATTTCAACATTAACTCATTTTTTTACCTATATTTCAGCCAAATTGCCTACCATTTTTGTAGGTCTTACAAAACAAACGGCAGTATTAACCTATTTTCTGGCAAGTATCAATGTCAAGTCTAACAGCTGATACAGTTCTTCTATTAGAAATTGGAAAAATACATGCAAATTATGCTGACATTTCTAGTGGTAGTCTTTTTCCCAGAAGGACTTGAAAGACCATAGGCATTCTAATGATTATGCCAATTTTTAGATAAGATGTCAGGCCGGTATTCAGAGTTTGTTTCCAGTTATTTGAGACTTCCTGGACATTTGGCACTTTTGTAAGAGGAAAAGCATTCATTATACTGACCCTGCTAAGTCCAGTTATCTGAAACTGCATTTGAAAATTGCAGATGCTTGTTCTTGTTGTGAATTGTGGTCTTTAACAATTAATTGTTTCCACCCAGCCCAAGGGTGACTGAAGCAATTATTTTGTATAGCTCACATGTAATCATATTTGGTTCATGTAATTAAGATATTGTCTTTTGGAACAAAACTGGAATCTATAATACATAAAAAGAAATATTTTCATTTCTGTATTGGTATATTTGAATGTGCAAGTTTTCTTGTAATATTCGGACTTCTCTGCACTTGTTTTTTGGTTCAAAGTAATAAGTTTTAAAATTTCACCATCATTAACCCATAGAACTAAAGAAGCTTTATGTATTTTGAAAAAGCATTCATGAGCACAAGAGTCTTATTTGGCATTTAGCATTGAACATAAACTGACAATAAAAAATCAGTATTACATCCTAACAACCTCTTGTAACATACCTGGCATCACTGAGTGGAAGCAATGCCCATGGGTGTGAATCATGTGTTAAACGTTGACAAAAAAGTGAGACATCTGTCACACCAGAAGTAGGTGATGTGTCAGAATACTCACCAACTATTTATTTTTTTTCAAATCTTGCAGCCCATCTGTTTTTTTAAGACCTATACAGGCAGGTTTGGCAGCGTAAATGTGCACTACCTGGATGAGGAGAAATATCATTACTTATGAAGCCTGTGGGAAGACATTTGAATACCATGAGCATGAGAGTGTTTTTTCTGGTCTACCTATCTATTTCACAGAGAAAGAAGAGGAAAATCTATGCTGCCATTTCTACAAGTCCTGTGAGACATGATAGGCTTTGGGTAAGTGAAATTTAATGCAGAACTGACTTTAAAAATTAAACAGGGAAATTTTCCAGTGAACTAAACTACTTTACCTCAAATGAAAGCTACTGAAAAAGTATATTTAATTTTGATTTTGTAAGTAAGAATGTTTCTAATGGAACTCTAGAGTTCCTTTGGAAAAACTTCCATTTTGCAGAAGTTGTTTTTTCCATCCAGTTATTCTGACAACAAATTCCCAAAGAACTTTTAATATAAAAGGGGATTGTATATACTACAGAAGTAACAGGTATTTCTCAGTGCCTTCTTAAGGCTCTTTTATAGCTTCTTCAAGTCTCATTTTTTACTTTTTGTTTGTTTGTTTTCTTACTTCCAGTCTTAGCAAATAACCATTCAACAAATTATTTTATATGGAAAAGTACTGATTTTGCACATGAAAGGAAATAATGCTCAAAGAGCAAATCTGTTCTTGAGTTACTGAGCCCTGATGACAAAGAAGGGTCTGGCAGCAGCTGAATGGCAGTGGTGGGGACATGAGATGCAACCAGAGGGAAAAGTGGTCACAGTGCAATCGAACTGCAAAAATTCCCAGCTATTACAAGACTAAGCCTTTGGCCAGGCAGCAGTGCTAGAAACTCAAAAAAAAAATGCAGATAGCCCATTTTCTTGAAGTACGCCAATCTAGAGCCAATGGAAAAATGAAGAAATAGTGTAAAACAACAAAAATAAATCGGCAAAAAAGAAGCAGGTAAGAAAACTATAAAGACAATAGTGTGCTTTCCCACTGATTAAATTATTTAGACTGAATAAACGTTGTATTATGTACAGAACTCAAATATTTAACTTTTGAATTTATATGTATAGCATTGATGTAAAAACACTGTGTAAATACCAGGAAATTTTCACTTCACAGATTTTGACACATCTGTGGTAAAAAGTCAGAAATTAGAAAATAATATAATTCGCTAAAAGTTATTAAAACCTACTCCCTCTTGCCAATCTCTCGTATTTCTGGTTGCTCTTTTGTAAAAGCAATCTGCAAGCATAACATTTTAACCTTTGAAAATAAAAAAAAATCCTGAATTGCAAGACTCAGATACATGGTGTAACAACTGGGAAGATTTGGTGCAGAAAAGAGAGTTTTCTTTAAAGGATTGTATAAAGCATAGTCTACCTCCACCATTAACCCCAACTGGAGTACAGTTAATGTTTGCTAAATTTAACTGTTTAAAACCTTATAGACAGAAATGTTTAAGAGCCTGTGTGTGGATGAGCTGCTTCTATCCGCATTATTTGGGAGAGTTCTGCACTGAAGTTGCATCTGCAATATAAATTCAATAACTTTTTCCAAATTATGATTGAAAGCAACAACATTGCTATCAGTAACAAAAAAGCACAGAGGAAGGGGGGGGGGAAACAGGATTAAAAGTCATCTCCATACTACCTCTGTAAACTGAACATGGCAAGCTTTGGGGCTGCTGTTTAATTATCATCCATTTATAACTTTTTTAGTGATTTTGTTTTTCCACAAAAGCTCAGGGTATGTGAAACATGCCAAAAGGGCACTCTGACCCCTTTAAGTTCTGCTATTAACCTAATAAGGATCTTATCCTGGACAGCTGATGATTGCATAGTGTAATTATAGAAACAGGGATAATTGCAATATACATAGACAGTAGGGAATTTGCTACTCAAAAGTAAGGGCCTCAGCACGATGATCCCACTGACTTCAGCTCTTAATTGACTTCAAAGAGGGTTAAAACTGAACAACAGCTTTTAGTGTAAACCTTTCAACAAGCACAAATTTGGTCAGGTGAGATGATCCAAGACACTTGTCAACCAAATAATTTTGCTTCCCCACATTCCCTCTGTTCTGACTTTTTGATTCAGCCTCTACCCCAAGTACGAGTTATGATGATGTCGTTATTTTAACAGGCATACAAAATACAAAAATCTTCATGTTATGAGTGGAGTTAAATGGTTTATGAACAAATATGTATTAGTAAAGTTAAATATCCGTGATCTTCAGAGAGCTTTATCCATTATTCTACGCCTTTGTATTTAAATAATCAGCCACATCTTTTCTGTGCTGGAAAAACTGGGCCAAAAAAGAAAGTACTTGTTTCTGCCCAAGGTTTCAAAATGGAAAAGAAGTAGTTATACCTTGTGTTAGAACTTTATTTGAACACAATTATGTTTAAGAGTGCACAAGTGTGTAATATAGCACAGCCCATAACATGAGAGTCCGAGGCTATGTCTTCATTAGCAACTAGTGTGTCCTGATAAGAGCAAATGTGGAGGGGGAGAAAGAGCTGGTGGCTGAGGACACAACACGCACAGCGCATGTCATTCTGTCTCATGTTAACTCCATCTTGGGGAAAAATCCCTGCTATCTGCTGAAGGTCAGTCAGGGGCACTCCTAGGGCACATCTTCCACCTTCCAGTTTCATCGATCATGTTCTGTGCACTCACAGACCACTCCATGCTGTGAACTGAAGCCCTGTTGAGTGGGGATAAATTTGCTTCAGTAGTGCGCTCCTGATCCAAACTAGGTGACAGGCACTTTTGAATAACATGCCAAAGTTGTTAAATCCTCTTAAAAGTAAGGAAAACATAGCTATCCAAGTCTTTCAAGTGGTCTCACTAGTGTTAGCTTTGTCAATTATATGGATTTACCAATTAATAACTTCTCTGTATAAGAATAGTAAATGTGCCTCAATAGTTTTTTAAAAGACTCCTTACTGTGTGTGTTCAACATTCAGTTTTTTATGCAGGTATGTGTTTCCATAGAGATGTACCATGTTTGAAAGAAAAAGCCTGCCAAGAGTTAATCTGATTAACAATACTAAAATTATTAAAACTGAGAAAATCTTGAGTGTGCTTAGCTGGGGAAACCCAGCCTTTATCTCACCTGGATGGGGAATAAATAGGAGAGACTCTGGCATGTGTTTGGGGCAGTTTGAGGTACAAACCCGAGAGGCAGCCAGCCCTGAGGAAAGTCTAAAAATTAATTCAGCTTAAGTCACCATGGACCTTGTCAGAAAAGCCAGACCACAAGAGCAGCGGTGTAGTGTTGGAGTCAGAGGAAACTGGGAAGGTCACTGTGGAATGGTCCCTTCCAAGCTTAGGAAGGGACCTTCCCTCATTTCACTAGATCCTGCTCCCAGCTAGAACATAGCAAAATGTTGTTCAGGAGTAAGTAAGAAGAAAGTAAAAAAGATGGACCGAGAGACTAATATAATGAAGACTTGGTGCATAACCAACTGACTGCTTCCTCAGGCTCTCACTATGATAGTAGTGCTGAATAGAGGAGCAAGAGCAGAACATCTGAATGGGAACGAGGGCATCAAAGTAGAAGTAGATGTACGGCAGATGGGCAAAAATCTTGGGGAGACCAAATGCTGGAAACTTCATTTATCAGGAAGGGGAGCACCAAAGGAAAAAATTATTTTTATGAAGGAATGTAATTACAATAATATTTTGTCAATACTAGTCATTAATAAATTGTAGCTTTCTGCTGAGTGGTTTGTAGCAGAAAGGATACTAGCCAGTCAGAATTACTAAGAGCAAAAATGAAACTGTTTTAAGATCAAGCACAATTAATTAATGCAGAGAAATATTCAGTATGACTACTTGTAGCAGAATCACAGAAAATTCAGGCCAGTATATCCATATTCCTAAACCTAAACCTAAAGAACCATTAAAACTGTCTTAACTTCCTTTGGAAGCAGCAGAACAGAACTTGTCGAAACCAAAAACAAAAGTCTAAACAAGCAAGGTTAGTCCTGTGCTTATGCTGTGTGTTCATCAAAAAAATTTTTACTTTTTCATTTTTAAATTCAAATCATCTAATTGACCTTTATGTATGGAGCTTAAGTCTTCTTCACTTTCCAGTAACTCAGAAAAATTGAAATGTTTCCAACCCCTTCTCCTTATGTATACACACTATTTCTCATTACATTGTAAATTGGAAATAAATTGGCAGCAAATGCATTGAATACAATACACAGATATTATTGACTTTGAATAATTTTGTTGTTTTGTATAAGCTATTTTTTCCTCTCTGGGAACAGAAAATATCCCACAGGAAAAAACAGTATTTTAACATTTTTTTCCTTCAGAAAAAGGAACAAAAAGTTGAAATATCACAATTTTTTATTGGAATGAAATGTTCCCAAATAATTCAATTTAGAAATGTCTATGTTTAGTTTTGACTTACTAAATCAAAGTGGTTTATTTCCTTGAACTGAACCCAAACTCTGTGTTTCAAGTCAATTCAACATTAATCTGCTTTGGCCTACTGTGCCTCATGGGAATGTGAGAAGTGCCCCCTGATTCCCACATTTTCCTATGCGCTAGACTTCTTGGCAAACTTCCTTCCGCTGCACTGCGGCGTGCGAGTCTAATGATGAGCCATATGGCTTGGGCAAAGGGGAGCTCATGATGCTTAATGAGACATCAACTTTTGCAAAGGAAAACTGGGTTTTTTCCTTAAAAAACATTTGACACAATTCCCAACCCACTTTCTTCAAAAGCAATATTGCTAGGAAGGCTAGAACAGGAGGAAGTGGCCTGCAGGTATACTGTGGGAAATTTTGTTTACATGAAAAGTCATGGAATTCCAAGAGTTAAGAAACAGGACCTCTTTCATGTCTGTCATAACTCCTTTTAGATGGGGAGGAAATTGGCCCCTACATATCTTGACAACATAGTAAAGAGGACTGCAATCTACAGAAGTCAAGGGGAAAAAATGTGATAATACAGCAGATGGGGAATGTGTTCCTATGGTGACGAGATACACAATATTTTCTGCTAAGATATACAAATGAAAAGCAACACAGACTGCAGCAATGGAAGACCAAACACTAATTCTTCTTAGGGAAATTATAGTCATGCTGCTGCTAGTTGTGATAGCTAATACTAAAACCTATGCATCCATTGCTTGTTTAATACCAGGAACTTTAAACTAGACAGGGGGGAAAGAAAAGATAAAATGAAAGCATTTAAATTGTTTTAGCATTTTACTTTCTGCTTCCTCAAACAAACAAAAACCACAAAATCAACAACAAAGTTCAAAACTGTAGTGCACTCAGCTACCTGCTCAAGCAGGTGGGAATGGCTGGACCTAGAGACCTAAAGACCTAAGGGATGAGAGGATATGCAGTGAAGAAGTTTCTTGTTATATTACAGGAAGATACATTGTCAAGGTAAAGAGGGTAGGAAATGCCAGCATTAAGGTTGCCTGTGGCCTTATTTCTGTCCTTTGAGCTATAACTGAATTATACCATGTTTCTCACCTGTATGCAAAGACATCTATGAAAACAAAATGTTACAGTTGTGTCAAAAGATTTCTGCAGCAAATATTTTAAATTTTACCAGATTATATCTTCCACAGAAGCACCTATTCTAACATTAACAAAGTTTATAAAGCATTTGAATGAGAGCATGCTGGGTTTTTTTCAAAAGGTCCTCAGCTACAAGGTGGTGTCTTTGCTTCTAAGTCTTTATTTCAGAAGAGAGAGAGAGGGAGGTTCCTTCTGTCCTGGACAGGATGTCTGTGTCTGGCTTTGGCATCCACACAGAACACTAGTTTCGCAGAAACTGGTCAGCTAATGTTCAAGACTCTCTGAAGAACTGAGCTGCCTTTTCATGCATATCATGTGACTAGTCTTGGCATTGTCTTAATGGCATTTGTATTGTTTTGTTATATGATACGTGGCAATATACTTCCTATATAGTAGAAATAATAATGACGATATAATAAAGTGGGGAAAGATCTGTTTGGCAAGTGAAGCTAACTAAAATAATCTTACAAGCACTAAGAAGCCTCTGCAGGGTTATAGTGGAAACATGAATAAAATTAAAAGACACACTCGGTGATATTTTCCTGGATGAGTCACTGAGAATGTGTGTGAATAGTAAGGGACTGGGATTATTGGGGGATATCCAGCTATTCATTTTGCCATGAGTCTGAGACAGCTCACTCAATGCAAATGAAAGGCATGTTTGCCTCTGTGATGGCCTGTTACTGGTTTGATTTGCAAAAAGAGCTATAAATTATGTTGAAGAATGCCAAATGTATAGTTTTGTGATGTTAATGGTACATGAGGGAACGAAGGGGAATTTGAGTCATTTATTTGCAAAAAAAACCCAACCCTTTTTGTCTGGTTTTCAGTTAGGCAAATGTAGATGTAGTACACTCAAACTCTTCTGCTCAGAAATGCAATTATTTTATCTAGCTGCCAAAGCAGGTTCCAATTATCAAGTCAGATTGAAAAACTTGCCTCAGCTGCACTTGCTGGGTAGTAGTAAAGCTTGTCTGTAATTACAAAGGTGTTAATTTCAGCATTGCGTGTACTTTTTCTTTTTACTAGATTGGCATGAACATTTCACACTCTAGTGTGTGCTGTAATTGGAACAAACTGCAACACTTACTACTAAAAACTGAGCTCTTTGTAGCCATTGCTTGTCCCTTCCATTTAAAATTCCCTAGCCACACTTCTGCCTCCCAAGCTGCCTTTGAAGGCAGATTTATGTGTTTTAAGTACAATTCAAGCATATTGCAGGCACAGCAGGAGATTGTAAACAATCAGAAACTGAATTGAGGGAGTCCTCAGCATCTCAGTGTGGTAGAACCTGAAAAACACCTGCAGTTTAACTGTTTGCACGTATGGTACTGATGGTTCAGCATTGCTAGCATATGTTATTAAGGAATGTCAGGCGAAACACAGAGCAGTGGAACCAGCTTATATGGATGTTCTCTGTGTACATGAATCAACATTGTGCTGAAGACAGGGTTTGACTGGCTTCCGGAATATTCATCCACCTCTTTATCATTGTATTTATTTAATACAGCTGACTTCACAAAAGTATATATCAAGGCAATATGGGAAAACAAATTCTGCTTTGATCTAAAATTGAGTGATTACATATGTACCTTGAATTACTTCCACTTGGTAATTCTGTATTAAACACCTGTTAGAAAAATACTGGAGATAGATATATAGATATATATATATATAGATATATATATATAAGGCTTGGTCCGTGTCATCCATTATACACATCATACAATCAGAGATAGGAAAAACATTCTATTTCTCAGCTCTTTCTGTGCAAAAAGACCTTTTGGTCCTTTTCCATATGTATAGGACCATGCTCCTACTGGAAGAGGAATTGGTGATGTAAATTCTGGTTATGTCCTCAGCATCATATATTGACTAGACTAAACACTGTGGTCTTTGAATAGCAATAGCCTCTGCAGCAAGTAGGAAATTGTCTCAAGAAATAACACTGTCTGTAGACAAGGACCACTGTCAGCAGGCAGCTTCCATTTCAGTAATATGTCCTAACAGGGATATATTTACTCTTGGTTTTCTTTCTAACTCATTGGCTCTTTGGCACAGCTTCTGCACCAGAGCTGTGCAATTTTCTAACACTGCAGGCATAGCTTCACCTTTCTCCTGAAAAGCAAGTCAAGATGTCTTGAGCTAGGTAAGGGAGCAAATCAAGCCTCCCACTTCCTGGGAAAATGCCTTAATCACTAACTAGCAATCACTAATCATGCAAACAGTGAAGGGTTACTGTTTTTAAAAATTATTTCATTTAGTGAAAATGGGTCTAGTGTTCTGCTTTGTGCTAAACTCATAGATGCTGACAAAGTGTTTTGGGATTCCTCTCCCAGTGTGTAAGACACCAGAGCTTTCAAGGGACTTCCAGATGTCCTAAACTATTTCAGAGAGAGGCTCAATTTGACTAAGGTTATGATACATATAGACCTGAATAATAGCAAAACATAAGACGTGTATTGATTACAATTGTTTGTTTTGGACATGGAAACCTTATATCTGCCTAAATTGCATGCTAGACCCAAATGCTTTTCATGACTGGTAAAGTCAGTGTTTGGCAAATGACTATGACCACTATTATTTATAGGAAAACGTTTTTAAAGAAGGTCTAATTTTCACTGGAGTAGCAGAGGGCCCTTTGTACTGGACTTCAGGCAGCTGATGAAGTCAAGGGTAAAACTTCTAATAAGAAAGTTTCACCCAAGGCAATGTTTGTATCTAAACTCTGGCTTTCCTCAGCTGTCCCTCAGTCTGATCGATAGGTCCTTCAGACTTAACCTCACCTCATTGTGTAGAATGTGACCCTGATTTTCTTTACTCTTCCAAACACATGAGCAGCTCCAATCTCCCTATCTCAAAGCTCTGAGCTAAGAAACAGAATCCCTGTAACATGAATGCTGCTACAGCTGGGTAAGACTGAGGAGATGGGACTTTAAATCTCATACAGTCCCTTAAAATAGAAAGCGATAAACTCTGCCTGATTTTTATTATTTTTTGCCTTAAGAATCATGCAAGGAATGAGATAGATAGATGATGGCTCTCTTGGAGATTTCTGAAAGTCAAACCCTAAAACATGATATTCCAGTTTTTAAAGAGGATTTCGCAGAACTGAACTTGTTCTGATTATCCTTCCAAATGCCTAATTGCATCCTCTGAAATCCTTCTGGAAAGACTACAGAGATCAGGAATTTTTGCTACACCTGAAAACCCCCTAAAACGTTGTACTGTTTCACAAAACAGGGCATGTGAGGGCTGTGGACCTCAGGAAGGATATTGTAAGTGGTTGAGAATGTATAGTTTCCAAAGAAGAGGAAAAACTATTTTTCAGACTGTCTATTTCTGAGAACTGAAACATGCAGAAGACATGTGACAGCATGGTCATTTGTTTAAAAAAGGAAAATAAATAAATTAAATTAAGCTGAATTAAATTAAATTCAAAAATACATGAAACAAAAAACATATAACAGGAAACAATTGCCTTGCCCTTCAAGTAAGGCTTTAAAATATTTTTGCTTTTCAAGGATCTTAGTAAAAATTAGTGTATTTTCATTAAAAGCCTTCTACCTCATTCTAACATTTTGCACCCCAGCAGAAATCATTCACAATCCTGACATTTTTGCTTTTATTAATTATAATTATTAAAAGTTACTTCTGGCTTAACCATTATTTTTCTTCAGAGGCTGAAGGCTTGTGTGTCTTAATGGCAGTAAGATTTCTCTCTCTCTCCCCAGTGGTGCTGTTTTAGAAGCAGCTTTGACACCAGTATTTATATACATCACTGAATGGCAAAGGTTGTCTGCCTTACAAATGGAAGAAGTTGCTTTATGGCTATTCATAAATGACCTGTATGACTGATTTGAGTGACAAATATGGTAACAATCAATAAATGACAGCATTTTAGTGTTGATACATTGTTCCTGGTTTAACTTTGTTTTAATTTTTCCTTGTGATTAAAATTAGATTACGTCAAGTTCACATTCACTTATAAAATAAAAGGAACCAACAAGAAAAGGGTTTTGTTTTTCCTCCTTAAGGCCCCTTAAACCTCATAGGTTAAGTCATGGAAACCTATAAAGCTCATTTAGTGAAAACATATATACATTGCATGTTGCTGGATTTGTTGAGGTCATTTGATATGATCTATGTTCTGCAATGTGTGACTAGATCTCATATGGAGCTTTGAAACAGTAGGCTAAAATGAACATTTTTAATAATTCAAATGATCACTTTAAAAACAAATTAGGCACCACAGCATGTATCTATAGCATTATTTACCATTCCAGTTGATGTGAAAAATGGATATTTGAGAAAAAGTTAATGTTAAATACTCTGTTCAGTAAGTTGACCATTTATTCCACCTTCATTTTTTACCATTGTGTGGAATTTTGTCATAAAAATACTGGCAAACTCTAGTTTGCTATATATGAGAGCTAATTAAAGGTAAATAATAGACAAAATCAGGAGGAATATTTAGTTACATGGAATTGAAAAATAGGGTGAATGTGAATGCTGTTTGGTATTAAATTACCCTCATCGTTTAAAAAACACCTGGATGGGTTCAAGAAGTAAAGAAAGACTGAGCAAAATATGAATTAATGAATAACACATTTCCATGATAGAATGTTTTTGACTACTATATAGACCTATAAATAAAACATGCTATGTGCATAGTTGGCACCCACCAACTGACTAATGTTAATGTAAGTAGACACAGATTTCTAGAGTCTTTTTATATAAAATGTGGCTAGTTTCTGCTTTCTATGCTATGTTAATGAATGCCAGGGAGACTCTCGGCTGTATTTTAACTTTTTGTTTACTTCGTCAGACTCATGCTGAGGGAGCAGTAAGTGCCATTCCCATAGCATAGGGCTTACCACATGCACTTAAAAGGTCCATACTTACACAATTAATCACATTTTAAAAATTATTTGCTTTCCCACATTGAACACAATAGGCCTTTGTTACATTTAACAGCTTACGCACAAAAGAAATGCACTGGCTGCTAAAATACTATAATCACATAGCATTGGCTACAATAAATCGCTAAGTTTTAATATGTCTGGACTGCAACAGGCTCTTGATTATCTAAGATGGTAGAGGACAATTTCCCACTGAAAGAAGAGATTAGGGAATTTAGCAGCTATTTTAGTGGGGAAGTAAATATATTGGAAATCTCAGCTGAGAGGTTACAGAGATGAAAACTAGTCACTGGCAGTGGAGGAAACAGACTTATCCTAAATGTCTCAGTATCAGCAGCAAAGAAAAACTCCACCTAAAAACCAATGGCAGCACAATGACAAAAAGCAAGAAGACTGAATTAAGGTGTGTAACAGGTCATGTATGACACTAATAAATAATCTGTAAATGGGATCTGAGTTTCTTTTTATTTTGGGCAGCAGTTCATTCAGCAGTTTAAAAGTGGATCCGAGATAGAGAATCTGAAGGGATTTCTGAGCTTGTAAGCATTTAATAGCAGGAGATGAGGACAAACATAGGCTGAATTCTTCCCATATTGGGGAGAAAAAGGATCATCTGTACCTGTCTTCTCAAAAAGGAAGAAGCATAAGGAGACCACAGGGCTGTTTCAAGTCTAATTGAAGTGGCATAGAGAAGAGAACTGGTAGCATGGTGGAGAAGATAGCTGGCAGTGCCATGTTCTGCACCTGACTGCCTTTGCTTAGAATAGCTACAAGCACAAAGAATATTCTTGGCAAAACAGCAGCTCCCTGCATAGCCAAGCCTGGGGAAAGGTTCTATTGGAATACGCTGGCTTAGAAGAGTAGTAGGCTAGCGAGAAAATAAAAACAAACATCATCGTTAATCATAGGAAAGAGCACCATGAACCTTCAGAAGAAAAGCTGCGTATAGGTGACAACATGGAAAGAATGCCATTTATATTTCAGACAAAACATGTTTGTCTGTTTACATAAATTATGGGACCTTTATTGGAATATATTTGGATAATGCTTTCAATATTGTTCTGGAGCTTATGTTTTAGAAGTGACATACAAGGAAAGGCATAAATTTCTGCAGCAGCTGCAGTTCCAATCGGTGCTGAAACCTACCTTCACAAGAAACTATATGAGTACAGCATATTAAGTTGTTCGTGCAGATAATAAAAATATTCTTACTGAAAGTGTTGAAGTTTTAAGATATTTTAATTATACTGGATGCATGCATATTCAAATGAACTATTAAGCTGTCAGCTTTAGGCTGGCTACAGGATTGGTTGCTCATATTTGAAAAAATGCAGGAGACTACCACTGATTACTCAAGTACATTCTTGTAACATCTTTTTTTTTTTTTTTTTGTCATTTCCTGTGACAACAATGCCCCTCATAATGAATCCTAGATCTTCAAGTGAAAAGGAATAATATAAATTCCAGGCTAACACACAAACTGTATCCACAAGTGAAATCCTAGGTTTGTTCTACTCTTAATTATGTCAGTTCAAGAAGGACAGGGAAGTGCTTGAAAGAGTCCAGCGCAGAGCCACAAGGATGATTAAGGGAGTGGAACATCTCCCTTATGAGGAAAGGCTGAGGGAGCTGGGTCTCTTTAGTTTGGAGAAAAGGAGACTGAGGGGGGACCTCATCAATGTTTACAAATATGTAAAGGGTGAGTGTCAAGACGATGGAGTTAAGCTTTTTTCAGTGAAGACCAGTGATAGGACAAGGGGTAATGGATACAAGTTGGAGCATAGGAGGTTTAAGATGAATATCAGGAAAAATTTTTTTACTGTAAGAGTGACAGAGCACTGGAACAGGCTGCCCAGAGAGGTTGTGGAGTCTCCTTCGCTGGAGACATTCAAAACCCGCCTGGACGCCTTCCTGTGTGATGTACTCTAGGTGACCCTGCTCTGGCAGGGGGGTTGGACTAGATGATCTTTCGAGGTCCCTTCCAACCCCTAGGATTCTATGATTCTATGATTCTATGTATACAAAAAAACAGTCAGATTACAGTGAGAGTAAACAATTTACCATGTTTACGTAATGTCCAGAAAAAAATAACTTACTGGAATTACAGACTGAGAAGTAAGATTAACAGCAGTTAGTTTCCCTTACAAATAAAAAATGCTGCAACCTTTCCTCAAAACCTCTACTAAGAGCATTAGATGACCTTCCACATCAGATGAGAAGGAGGGAGAATTTGATCTTAGCTTCTGAGAGAAGAGTAATGTAGAATGCAGAGGAGACTAAAGGGACTACCACAAAAGTGTACAATACATGAAAGAATATTTCTAAAGACATTTCAGACCACATGAGAGAAACCAAACCCTGGGGTCCCTGACCACTGAGGTGGAATTCAGAACCCAGACTGATACAGAAACAGTAGCGTGAAGAGAAGTCTCTTCTCAGGACAGGGGTGAGTCCTTCCCCTCCTATGGCTGCACATAAATGGTTACATCTATGTGGCACTTTCCAGTTCAGAAGACCTCCTTGCAAAGAAAGAGAGAATTGACAGATAGAGCAGGTTCTAGTGTTTCATTTTGAAGCTCTGACATGTTTTATCCAACCACTAGTTAATACAAATTGTGAGAAAAGACACTAAAAGTGATCCCCATTGCAGGTAACAGATCCAGTGAACACTTCCTCAACTGAACTATGAATTCATCTCAGGACCTAGTCTTTCTGCATTATTTTCTCCATAATCATGTAATGCATCAACAATTCCAACAGTGGAAAATGATCCCGCCCACCTTACCTTGAGTCTCATAGTGAGAAACCTCCTTCAGAGTGTCAGAAAAAATGTGTTTGGAACTTCTCAGCCTCACAAACTTGGGTTTCCTTTACTTTGACAACCTACCTTTTATATTCAGGGTAGCCGCTATCACTCTTCTGCTATTGCAACCATGTTTTGCAAGGAGCAGTTTGGTCTGTTCGTGGCTGGCAACATTCCCAAAGAATTTTCTCAACTGACCCCCTCAGGAGGCCTAAATCTCCAGATGTTTTGTTCACCTTGCCAGACTGGCACAACTTGAGGTGTGCTGTACTTGCTGCCCAAAGGCTGGTTCCGTCCAGACAGGGTGGCAGCGGGTGATCTGACACTGTCTGGATCAACCAGCCCTTGTGCTTGCACTGCTGGACATTACTGGGACACTGAGCTACTGAGAAGGCACCATTAAACCCAAGAAATACTGAGGCAGCCTAAATACAAGCTCCTAAACTATGTTGGCAGAAAAGCTGTTTTCTTCCTTCTCAAAGTGGCAAGCAATTTAATTGCATATATTTAGAATCCTGTATAAGCAAATGTGGTCAGAATTTTATTTTGGCTGTTTTTTCCTGTCTTAAGTGAGAGGTAAGACTGAACTGCAAAGCAATATTTTTTGAAAGGTTCCTGTGAATTTACTAGGAGAGCACCCTCTGAAGGGTTATGAGAATTTAAGGAATTAGGAGAGCACCTTCTGAAGGGTTATGAGAACTTAGGGAATCATTGCGACACTGTTCACAGTGACCATTTCCATTATTTTATGGAACATATGGGCCTGGCTGTAAATTTTAATAGAGAAGACAACTTTGTTTAACACAGAAATGTATCTTTAATAGTCAAACCTGTAGCTGTGAACATTTTGTAAATGTCTCAGGCAGAGGCATTGGTGGAAAAGTATTTGAATTGATTCAAAATCCTGGAAAAGGCTGATGTCAAGAACAAGTTTAAATTTATAAACTATCTGTATAGTTATGGATTATAAGATTTCCTGATAACCTGGAGCATTGGTGTATAACACAGATTGATTTGGTCGGTACCTATAAAGAGGAGGGGAGGGAGATTATTTTACTGATTGAAGAATGGGATTAGGAGGGAGGAATTAGAGAATTCTATTCTCTGCTCTGCTACTTGTTTACAGTATGATTGCATAAGCCACAACCATGTTAGAGTTCCAGCTTTCTCTGCATGCATGCAGTGTGGACCCATAGTAGCACTCAGAAAAGCCTCTACTCCAGGTACAGTCCAGTGATCACATGAGCAGCTTCAGGCTCTGCAGCGAAACTGGTGACTATTCATCCTCCATCCAGCATTCTGTGGTTACCAGGGGAAATATTGCTCTTGGAGTCACAAGAAGCTTTTGTAGCTGCAGCTCCCACATGGCTCATGGAGTTCATTTTCTTTTTTAATTTAGTGTGGGCTGGCAGCCGTGGAAGCTACTTTCACCTGGGTCAATCCCTTAATAATGCAGAGAGTAATACTGGGCTGATTAGAAGCCATTGCCCAGAATTCACACCCAGTTTATTGGTAGTGGTGAAGCCCTCACAGAGTAGTGAACACAAAGTCTAGTCTGCTGTTTAGGTTCCCCACCAGCTGCATCAAATAGGCCATCAAATTAGTTTGATTTTTTCCCCATCATTTTATGGTGATTACTTCCTGGAAGGCATTATCTTCAATAGGATCTACACCAACTATTTTAGATGAGTTTTCATACTTGTTACTTACTACTCACAAATCTATTTGCATTTAACAGTGGGCCATCAGCATGATTTATTAACAATCCAATAATGTAGGATCAGTATTTTAGTTTACTTTGTTTGTTGTATGTTTGGTTTCTTTATTACACTTCGGTAATGCTGCAATAAAGAAAGCATCCTGGAGCTTTTTCTATTTGTTTTATTAAACCTCTTTGCTGCAGGGTATTTGGCAGTTGTCATGTAGGTTCCCTTTTAATATACCAGCTGTACTTCTTGCTTATTCATTTCCTCTATCCTTAAATGTTCCTCAATAAACTAAATAAACTACTTACTAGAAGTAACTTATAATGTAAAATATGTATGCTCCTTTCAGTGCATCAGAAGCTGTTATACCTTTTTTTTCTTTCTGATGACAAAATTACAAGTTTTACGAACACTGTATATGCATTTTTTCAAAACACTGAAATGTACATTGTTATGTATGTAAATACTGTGGCTACATTTGCTTGTTTGAAGCAGATACACTAAATATTTTGCAACCCCTCCCTGGACTGTTATTTACATGCAGTAAGTATCACATATAGCTGCTACATGGATAAGCATATATGAAACAATTTTGAAATCTATTTTCTAGCTGGTAGCAGCAGCTCAGGAGTATGCAACAATTTAACATCCAAATATCATTTACAATAAAAGTCCAATTATTCTGAAAATAAGTGGAAAATTCCTCTGATGCAAATCACTCTGGCCTTTATGTTCCTAGGGAGTGTATATGCACTTCATATGATACTTCACATGAATGTTATTATGAGATGGATAAGATACTAATGAAATTAAAGGTGTATTTCTCATTATAATATTATTTCCTTAACTTTTGTGGCTCATGAAAAGCATGATATAATAGCCTGCCCTCCGCAGTGGCTGAGCTTTAGGCCACATGTACACTGCTCATGGCCACCTGAGTTCAGGCCTATCCTGCTGAAGTGCCCTCAGGCCTCACCTCACAGGTTTGTATGGCACCTTTGACCTTCCCCAAATATACCCACAAGGGCACTATATAAAGACTCTATTTATTCAAAAAAGTCCTTGAAACACCCTTAGAGGTATGTTGTTTGGCAGGCCCATCAAACATAACCCACAGATGTTTACAAGGGGCATGGCCAGTCTCAAGCTCTTTTTTGCCATCACCTTCACCTTCTAGCAACAGGACAGGACTTTCCAGACTCTTTGCCTAGATCAGTCTACAACCATAATGAAGTCACCCAAATCTGAACAAGGTAGACTTCAAAGCTGGTCTCTAGCTCTCAACCCTGACCAGCAGAACTCTTCAACTCTAAAGATCTTTAAAAAAAAAATTGGACTGGGCTTGTTTTGAAGTCACTTTCTCACACCTTTGTCTAGGCTAAATGCAGGTGAATGAAATCTGATTGAGCATCTTTCTTTCCACTCATCTTTCTGTTCTTCTCCAAGATTACACATTACACTCTGGAGCCAGAAACAGGTGACAACTTGGCCTAGCTCTCCCCTTTCCTCAGAAATTAAAATGTAGTTGGGGAAGTTAATTATGGCAGGTGATTTAAATTTGAAATGAGATAGCATACTTAATTATGCCAAAGTATGTTCATCTTTGTATTCACCACAGGGTCCACTGACCCACCATGCAGAACTGCTTACTGTGTTTTTTCCCTTCCTGCAGTTGCACGATTGATTTATTCTACCTCCAGAATAGCTGTTTATATTGTACTTTGTGAATTATGTCCTAGTTACACCAGACAACCTCTCCAATTTGTTGAGATCATCTGAAATACTAATCTGGACTCTCCAAGTTGTTTGATAGCCCATACTGAATAAGACATGCTCACTCTGAAGACTCTCAGCAACAGTAGCCCTGCACTCTGGATAGATTCCTGGTTGATAGATCATTCTAGTCTGACAGTGACTCCAGTCTAATGACTATTCATACAGGATGGTTCACCTATTGTTCACTCACCTGAAAACAGTTTCAGTTCCTCCATGTTTCACTGCTTTACTTCTGAGAACACCACTTGAGACCACGTTGAAATCTCTGCTACAGCCAATCTGCATAGTATTTGCTGCTCCTTCCTATTCACAAAGCCAAGAGCAGAAGGAAGCTGATGAATATTGCTTGACATAATTTATTCCTGACAAATCCGTATGGGTTGTTTCTCATAATCTTGTACTTTCATTTCTGCTTACAGACATTATTTATTCTGGTATTTTCAGGAAATGGAAGTCAGCTTGATTGGTCTACAAGTCCATAAAGCCTCATGCTTAGAAAATAGCTGGCATGTGTGGACTTAGGACCAGTCACTGCAGTGAGTTCCACTATTCAAAAAGGGTTGAGATGGACATACAGTCCTGGAATTGTAAGCCCACTGGTGTGATTAAACCCTAGTCTTTCCTCCATACACTGCACCAGTCAACTACACTTCCTGTGTGTGCCTGCTCCCTACCCTTTTTGTCTTCCTCAGCCCTACTCAGGTACTACTCAAAAACTGTTTCAGAGAACACTCATGTAAGATGGCTGAAGCTTTTATAAAGTCCCTGTCCTTCTTAGAGGAGTTATTTCTACTTCTGTGGGTTTTTTGCTCGCCTTTTAAGCTTAACTTTTTAAAAAATTCTTCTTCTCTTCTCTTCTCTTCTCTTCTCTTCTCTTCTCTTCTCTTCTCTTCTCTTCTCTTCTCTTCTCTTCTCTTCTCTTCTCTTCTCTTCTCTTCCTTCTCTTCTCTTCTTCTCCTATCCTCTCCTCTCTCCCCTCCTTCCTCCCTCCTGCCTCCTCTCTCGTCTCTTGTCTCTCCTCTCTTTTCTTCTCTTTTTAATTTTGTGGAAGGCCAAAATCAAAGCAGTTTCTATACATGATCTGAAAATAACAACTCCTTGCTCTTCCTTACCAGAAAAAGGAATTTTGTTGTCTTGAGCAGCCTGCCAGGAAAGACCAGTCTATTGAAAATACTACCAAGGACAGAGAAAGCTCAATTGCTGAGAAGCTGAGCAAGAGCACATTGAGAGGGAAGCTGTAGCTTTGAAAGGTAAGGTGGCCTCTTGGATCCATTTCCTCAAGAGTCTTAAACAGAACAAAGAAGGCTATAAATATCCAGTTGTGTGCCAATGAAGAAAAGTGAAAATGAGGCTGATGTGTATTACGATCTGTTTTGGTGAGTGGGAGACAGAGGAAAGAGGGAAGCACGGGATTAGGCTGCTGTTGGGCCAGTGACTCCATTCTATAGCCTTGTTTGGGGTTGTTTTTGGGGGTAACAGCAATGAATTTGTTATAAGTATTCAAGATAAAGAAGTTGCAGAACAGTAATGTTTAGTCATGTTATAAAAATCTTGGGTTTTTTTTGTTTAAAATAATTGTTCTTCAATTGGTTTTAGCCAGAAATATGGAATGATGATCAATGAGTTACTTTGTCAATCATTTAATGAACATTCTCAACTTTACCTTAAATGAATAAATGACTAGTGAAATGACTGGAGCAAATGTCATCAATCAATCTCGTATACCCAATATGTAAGCTGTTTCAGTGCAGTAAAACATATGGTTGTAGTTTAAAAAGAAAATCCTTTGGAAAACTTCATACAAAGTTGCTTAAATCGAAGCTAATCTTTGACATAATCCAATATTAAGAGAGTGAGAGAGATTTGTTTCCTTCTGATGTGATTATAGAGTATAGTTTTGAAAGAGTCCTTTCCAAATATTGTCTAAGTCACAGTAAAGTATTTTGGTGGGAAAAATATAATTAAATTATATGTAACAATTACTACAGGTAACAGAATTAATGTGATCAAAGAATTATCACCTAGGAAGTGACAAGCCATATTATCTTCTCTCTGCAGTGTTGAGAGTAGGACATCAGTTGTCACTAAAGATTTAGATCATCACATTATATAGGGAGTGAGAAAATTCTCTGGAGAAAGCTACCTGTAGCCTGGGCTGCAGCATCAGCAGGAAGGCTTAAGCCGAGGTTTTCCATGTCCTTGCTGCAGAGACAGGAGTAGGAATTGGTGGGACTATGCAAGATACTTCGCCGTCTCTCCAAAAGTGCTCATCACTAGAGCAGGCTACGAGCAAGTACAGCATACTGCCCAGGACACTTACTGGAGACGGAAAGAAAACCAAGTGGAAGGCCACAATTACAAGACCCACGTAGGCTTTTGAGATAAGACTGAGATTGTCTTTTTCCAGGCAGATCACGACATGCAGCTCTCCTGAAAAATGTCTTCATGTTAAGAGAAAGCATCAGGGTGAGCCTTTCCTCAGTTTTTCAAGAGCATCTGATCTCACTTCTACTCTCAAACTTCATAGTTCAGCAATATGAAATGTGGGAAAAAGTTTTAAATTTAGGTATTTATTTTGTCTTTGTTTAGAAGTGGAATGAGACCAAAATTAGAACTGAAATATATAAAAATGAATATGAAAACTGCTGTCATGTGATATATGATGTGTTCTTAAAATGACCGATATTTATATGCACTCTACTGAGAGTTATGCATCAAAGTTGATGCGGAAATTTCCTTTACTATCAAAGGAAATTCCTTTCAGGATACAATTTCATAAACTGACCCATGCTTTCTTTTTAGACTGCTATTCTTATTTTTATCATAACATTTCTTGGGTATTTTCCCATCTATATATATATCCTATAATGATAATCTAAACAGCAGACTGATTTAAGTAGTTTAAATTTTTTTTTTAATTCATTTATAAAAACAGAATGTAATAATGAATACATAATTAAAGCACTTTTCTGAGAAGATTTAAGCAAAGGTATTTTCACTAAAAATTTCTATGGGTTGCTACTGCCCCAAGGTCTCATCTTGCTCTTGACAATGCATAGTGTATTAAACAGCAAACAGAAAGTTATCACCGTGTTAGCTCTGCAAGATTTAGTGCTGTCATGAAACTAACAGCAAAGCTGATTTGCCTGAAAGCAAAGGTCATTTCATTGTACAAGATCAGTGAAATCCTAAGCTACAAATAGGAGTTTTTAAATCTTAAACATTATTACAGGCCAAAGTTAGTTATTTCCCAGTAAAAATTATTTAGTTCCTAAGTCACTTGAAAATAAGATATGCACATATTTAGATCACTCAGGCTTCATCTATCAAAATCAATCAAAATAACTTTTAAATAATAGCTAATAAATTTTTAATTTGGCAGTAGCTGTCTGGAAAATGTTCCTTTCTCATTGCCTCCAAATACTAAGAAAAAAAGTAATAGTTTTATTTTAATTAAATCAAAAGTTCATCATTAAAGCAAACAGATAATGAATCCTCTTAAATCATAGAATCACAGAATCACAGAAAGAAGTTCCTTCTCATATCTAAGTGGAACTTCCTATGTTCCAGCTTGTGCCCATTGCCCCTTGTCCTGTCACTGGGAACTACTGAAAAGAGTCCGGCTCCATCCTTCTTGCACCCACCCTTTAGATACTTCCAGGCATTAGTAAGGTCTCCCTTCAGCCTTCTCTTCTCCAGGCTAAAGAGTCCCAGCTCTCTCAGCTATTTTTAAATGTACAAATTTGAGAAACACACAAACAAAAAATATTAAAAGGAAAATGTTCTGGTACTTCTAAACTCATGCAACTGTGAAAAGCAATATAATTCATGTATTAATTTATGTGCTTCATTGCTGTCTCATATTATGCCAGAGACCCAAATTCTCAGTTGCCTGGAGTCTCAGATTCTAGCTTTTTCCACAGAAGTAGAATATATAGCTTTCTTACAAACAAGAATAACATGCAAGTTAGATTGCTTTAGTGCAACACAAAGACTTGTGAATGTCCTAAATGCTTGAACTTCTTTGGTGAACTTTGGAAAGCTCTGGAAATCATGATTAATGTCTAATCAGAGTCCTTGTAAAGGGAAAACTGAAACCCACAGGCTACATTCAGAATTTTCTGGCATTCCCCAGGTTGGGAATGCCATCGTAATTGTTGCTTGCCTAAGTGAAGAACCTTCTCAGGAGTGTTTGGGAACAGGGCTGTCTGCCACAGCTAATAACTCATTCAGTATCTACCCCTCCAGAACCATAATGCTCGGGCCCCAACCGCGCGCCTGTTCTGTATGACAAAGCGGCTGATGAATGGTAAGAAAGAGCAGAAATGGTAATGAGTCTTGGGATTCAGGGGGACACTACCCACCTTATGTGTTGGAAGAATTTATGAAGATAACATGACATACTAATATATTTTTACAGCCCAAACAAGATATTTTATGCCAGCTGTGGGATCCACACATAGTTTATCAATATAACTTCCAAGACCTTTCCCCTTTTTCACTCTGTGCTTGTACATAGTGTTATTATCAAAGTAAGTAAAAGTAAGTTGTTAAATAGAAAAAACATGAAGAGAAACTCCTTTTGCTGGTTTTTTTGTTTTTTGGTTTTTTTTTTTAATCTTTTTAGATCCATTTTGAACAGTAATAAAGCAGGTACAATGTCTTTCATGCATGTAATCTCTCCCTTGCAACACTTCTCTTTAGCTCTAATTTCTCTCCTGGTACACTGGTGGATGCAAAATGTTCTGTAAATTGATGTAATTCTGTGTTTCACAGACTCTTCAGCAAATTTTAAAACAATGATTAACATCATCAAATCTGAGTTTTGCTATAAAACTGGTGGTGCTGATGGAGTTGGAAATGTTATTTGCAAAACTGTAACACTGACCTGAATTTCCTGTCAGTCCTCTGTAACTGCAGCTGCTATAAAATAGCAGCCAACTATGTGAGGACTATGTAAAATTTAACATATTTTATTTACTTAATGCAGATCAATAAGCTTATCTTCAAGCAACTAACTTCCTGCTTTAATGGTTAAACAAAAGTCATAAGTTAAAAGAAATAATATTTTTAAAATGAAAAAAAAAAAACCAACACCTATTTGACCACTAGGCAATGAAGTACATAATAAACAGCTTAACAGCTTTATATACTATTTTGTCTAGTTCACAAAATACAGAAGCTATCACTGTGTGGCAGTAAGGAATTCCAGATCTCAGAACAATCATCCAAACAACAGTGACACAAAAATCCACACGATATTGAAAATATGGGTTTATTCCAAAACCACATGCATGTCAAATTTAAAGCTTTCCTAATTGCATGTCCCCCAATTCCTGATCATACCACACCTCTAAAACAGGCCCAAGGAAGTGAGTTACACTGTATGGGTTAGTATTTCTTTTTTTGCAGGCTTGATCTGTGGGGGGAAGTCTGTGTGATTAACTCTCACACAGTCAAATAAAAGGAAAGGTGCAGAATATTAAAAAAACATTTCAAACCTAATTAACATAGCAAATTTATTAAAATGTTTCTTTCCAATTTCCTTTCTCTTCCTCCTTTCGTTTATTCTCTTTTATTGTAGAAAAGATGAATTGACGGAAAGAGAATGAAAAAAAAAGCTATGTTGCTTTTCAGATGGATGACAGTAAACGCGCAGCTTTGTTTAACTTGGATAGAAAGGACCTAAGATTTTAAACCAAGGAAATTAGTAATTCAATATGACCAAGAAAATTGATACTTTGATACATACCTAATTTTGTTTTATGGTGCTTTATAACGCGTAATCAAGTTCCACAACAGTAAATGTGGATTAAGTCAATGGTGAAAACAGATTGTTAATGAAAATATAATAGGTTTATGCTCATTTCCCAGGAGATTACTCCTCCACTGTACAACAGCTTATAAATTTATAGTGATCTAAAGTGAAATTACATTTCTTGGAATTTTCAAAGCCAACAATGGTATTCAGCCCCAGATTTAAAGGAAACCATTAGTCTTGGTCTGTCATGTGCATCAAGGTTTAGAAGGCAGCACACTGTTACATCACTGAATCTCTGCCAAATATTCCAAAACGAAAGCAGAGAGCCATACATCTGGCCTGCAACTTTGCCAGCTACACTGTCATGTCTGCAGCCCGGGCAGATATGGTAAAGGGCGCACGCTGAATACCTTTGCTGCAGTGCAGAGGTGAGAATGTGATGGCAGAAATATGCCGAGGCTCCTACAAATTTCTTTTGGGAAGAATTTCAGTCGTAACTGACCATGACCATGACCCCAATCCCACATCAAGGCTTCACCGGTGCTCAAGAGTGACGCTACACATTTCTGAGTGTAGGATTGGAGTCCAAATACAAATTGAAATTTGCTCTGTCTTCCTATGTATCCCGTATGTTTGAACCATATTGTCAGCATCTGTTTAGATGAATCTAGTGCGTCAGGAATTTTCCAATGAAACTGTGTTTTACTAGAAAGAGGGCAGTTTATCAAAACTGAAATTTTGTGGCAAAGAGCCAGATTTTGTCAAGAAGCTTTCAGGTCCTTGATAGCTTTCAGTAAGAGCAAGCCCTGAATACCTAGTCCAAGTCACCATCCTATCTAATACATATTCCTTTGTAAAGATATCTCTACAGTAAACTGGGCTATCACACTTCTATTCTGTGGACAAGTATGCCTTTTCAGTCTGGAATTTCTATTTGATTGAAGAAGAGCTTGGCTGTTTGTTTGTGCTTTCTGGACATCTGGTGCCCTGAAGAAAAGAAATAGATCAATTGGTTCGCTTGCTGAACATCTGGAAACTGTGAGCAAATTACCACTATATGTGAGCTGATCAACTGCCCAGCACATGAACCCATGCTTCCACCAGGGTTTTCCCATAGAAATATGGCATGTCCAGTTTCCCAGAGTAAGGTCTGGGAAAGGTAAGTTCATGAGCTGGCTTTGGTATCTCTGTATGTCACCCTGTTCAACTACGTAACTCTTCCCAGAGCAACCTCTTAAAAGTTGGATAGATTGGAAAATCTATCATGTGTTCTTCTGGATGTGGAGCATTTATCTGAGACTTATACACCCCCATCTGTGTGAATGCTTCCAACCTGCAAGGTCTGAGATACACTTTCCAGGTTATCCTGTGGGAGCTGCCTGATGCTAATACGGCCACAATGCAAAGCTGTCTATTATTAGTCTAACCATACCTACAGCATAGCCATATTCATACCTTATCAAACCTGTTAAATTCACCTTGGTCTGTGTTCAACACTACCTTCAAACTTCATTAATTTATTTGATATAGCAAGTGTTTCAAGGAGGTAAATGTTTTCAGCTCATTCTAGTTAATTCTTTGGAGTGATAACTGTATCCATGGTGTTCAGCACTGCCAACAACAGTAGCACTCTATAAATGGGTAATAATAACACACATAACAAGAAAAAAACTTGAGTCTTCTTTCTATAATAAACCACTTCGTAATTTAATATAAATACTTGTAAAAGCTTCTCATACCTCACAGATCTTGAAGTGGCTCCTTCTGTAGGATGACTATTTGAGTGAATGAAGATCATTCATTACTGTGGATCTGTGTTTGGGTTTTAGTGGTGTAAGTTTGGCCCTTTTTGTCTGCCAATCCCTGCTAAATCTCAGACACATCCAGTGGAGTCCTCGCAGGTGCATCATGGTAATATTTCATTGACAGATTTGCAAGGGGGCTAGAGCCCATGCTGCCATGAGGAAATAAGTGGCATCCCTGCATTTTCCTGGACAAAGGACAAAATCCTTTGTGCATCAGCAGCTTTAAATAGAGATGTGGATGGCATGTCTCCAGCAGTCAGAAAGGAAAGTAGCTATTTCTGCAATGTCATATTCAGTCTCCACTTATGAGCTTCAGAGCTTGTAGATGGATAAATTTGCATATTTCTTCCTGCATGTATTTAAGATAAGTTTGGTATCTAGTGAGTTTTTAACACTCTCGTGGCACATGTTCTACTGAGAACTTTGGAGTTATTATTTTTTCTAAGTTTTAAACTATTTTATGCAGTTATTTAGAAAGGAAGAATTCTTTCTTTTGCATAGTTTATTCAGTGTTCAAATATGGGGTTTACTGTCAAAAGTAAATATACCTCTTGATTCCATGTATCAAAGGACAATAGAAAGTCAACACTAACATGGAGATATACACTTGATCTAATGGCAGTGTTATACAGATCATTAATAACTATATCTGCCTATAAGAAACATACTGAATTTATTGTTGATTACTTGAAAAGGTATTTTCTAGATTAATTGAAAGCTTTATTTATAGTGACTAAATTTCTACAATTGAATATTGTTCACAGGAAAAGAAGTATGCCCATTTTTATAGCTAGTATCAACTTCAATATGCCCATTTTTATAGCTAGTATGAACTTCAGTTCTAGGCCCACAATAACAAGATCCAAATCAGAGAAAATAAGAGATAGATCTGGTAAGAAATTATTTCTATATTCACACAGAAATGCATATCAAGACGGTACTTTTAAATGACAGCCAGAGTAGTGTTTGTTTGTGTGTATGTGTGAGTGAGTGAAAGCACTTCAAGCCTCTCTCAGTGGATGTAGAGAAAAGCAAGCAAACAAACAAACTGAGACGTTGCTATAGGATACAAAGACTCAGTTGGAATCAGTTGATAATAGTGTGAAAAAACAGCAAACATATTACTGTGATGAGCAAGGTTTAGCAGTAAGGATCGGTATGGAGTACTGGTTGATTGACATTATTTATGAAATCACAGTGATGGAAAAACAATGTGCTATAACATACAATGAATAAGAATTACAAGGAAGAGGGCGTGATAAAGATTCACAGTCAAGATAAGCAGCAATTAAGTATGGTGGAGGGTATCTCAGAGTCTATCTGTTCTGGTTTGGTGGGTTTTTTGGTGAAAGGGGAAGGGCCCCAGAAGTGGCTCAGGTAACAAGCTGAGAAGCTGCTCCAAAACCCGCCAAGGCTCCATTAGAGGGACAATAGATGCGATTCGGAAATTAACATACGAAAGAACTGAGATAACACCTGAGCAGAGCGAGCACTTAAAGAAAAAAAGGAGAGCTGTGCTGGGGAAGGAGAGCGGTGCTGGTGGTTGGTGAGGAAGAAGGGGAAGAAGGTGCCCAAGCAGAAGTTTCCCTGCAACCCATGGCGAGATGACAGCTGTCCCCCTGCACTCGTGGAGGAACGTGGTGGAACGTTCCCTGAAGGAGCCAGGAGGGTTGAATTTGGCCACTGGACTTGGATTTTGTGGCCAGTGGATTTGCTGCCTGTGGACTCTGATTGCGCAGCTTTGGAAGACCCTGGTGCCAGGGGAGTTTGTTCCTGAAGCAGCCCGTGACTCTGTGGGAAGCCCAGGCTGGAGCAGCTCCAGACCTTGTGGGAAGGTCTCATGAAGGAGAGGTTTGTGGAGGACTCTCTCTCACAGGAGGAACCCCATGGGGAAGCAGGGAAGGACTGTAAGGAATCCTTCCTGAGGAGGAAGGAGCAGCAGGAACCACCAGCCTGTGAACTGACTCTAAACCCCATCCCCTGTCCCCCTGTGCCGCTGGGGGGAAGGAGGGAGAGAAGCCGGGAACAAAGGGATTTGGGCCCGGGAAGAAGGGAGGGGGTGGGGGTAACATATGCAAGCCCTGCTCTGTGTGTTGTCTGTGTCCTGTGTGTGTTTGATTAGTGTTAAATAATTTTTTTCTTTTTCCTTTTTTTTTCCCCCAAGTTGAGTCTGTTTTGTCCAGGACCTTAATCGGTAAAGAACCCTCCTTGTCCTTTGTCTCAACCCATGAGCTTTGTCCTCCTCATCCCAGAGTGTGTGTGGGGGGGGAGAGTTGAGTGAGCGGCCATGTGGCTGTTCCTTTGTGGTCGTGTTGGGCACAAACCACAACAGTCTCTTAGAGGCAAACTCAGGAGGCAGACTTGTAGAATCACCTAGATTACAACACAGATTATTTACAAGAATTTTATTGCTAAAGACATGAGCTTGTCTTGTGGTTATATTAAAAAGAGCAGGACTTTGATTTATGTAGAATCCAGATTCTCAAAAGATAAATATTCCACCAGAGGTAAAAATAAAGAAAAGCAATAAAGAAGAATTCTGCACAGTGTAGCAAATTCATATTGAAATCAGCATATTCTGTGATTCTACATTGAAAGTGGCAAGAAAATGGAACTACAGACAGCACAGCCTGTTCTGTTAACAATCTCCACAGAGTCAGCTTGGTTTGCTACCTACTGAGCTATAACTTTTGGAGAGTTTTTGTCATTTAGACTATCATGAGTAAAGTTTTAAGTTCCCTTTGGGATTGTGTATATATATATGTAATCCTAGCTGATGTATTTTCAGTCTTGAGGAATGCATAGCCTTCTCTGGTAGCTAAAAATACCTTTACAAAACAAGTTGCTTAAGTTGTGACAGGATCATAAAAACCCCAAAAGCAAATAAAATTTACAGAAGACATCCACATTAACACTTTCTAGTTAGATGGATACAGCAGGGTGCCTCTGAATAAAAGAGCAAATTTTGCATAAAAAATCCAGGCGTCTGAAATGTTCCATGTGCTGCACACTAAGAGCTAACCTACCTGTTATGGAAGTGCCTACAACACGATACAACTACAAAACCTGTGGGCCAAGGAACACTGTTCAGCACAAATGGAGAAAGCCACAAGAATAAATCACTCTTTCAGAGTAATGAGGTCCAGCTCCCTCCCTGGAATCCTTCCAGCAGGATTTGGACTTGGATGTATACCACAAGCTCAGTGCTCAGGACCCTCCTGGACTCTTCCTGAAGTCTCTTGCTCTCTGCATACACCTGTGCAGCCACGCTTGCAGCCCCCAGGATGGCAGACCAACCCCCTTCCTCACCCCTGACCTGCAGACAGGCTGAGACAGGCACTACCATCAAGGTGAGGGACCTGCTCCCACATGCCACCACTTCTGAAGAGAAGTTGTGCCTTCTGAATTGTCTCCAAATAGCTTCCATTAAGGGTAACTCAGTTCTCTGGCTCCTCTTAATTATGTCTTACCAGTACAGGGTTCATGCATCTCATTAAATTGCCCAAAGTTGGGAAAGTTGTCCAGGCATTTTGAATTGCTAGACTTGTACACAGAAACACTCCAGGCTGCATGCCCACTGCAGCTGAAAAGTTTGCTTTGTATTTCTGGATAATCCAAGGTACATCTGGAGTCATCTTTTTTACTGCTGGCATTAGAGTCAGGTTCTGCTGCTTCACAGGTCAGAGGAATGTTGTTCTACCAAAACCAAGCAGGAGCAGCAAAACTTTGCCTCCACTACTTGGCTGTTGCAGAAGGACACAAGCTGCAGACACAGAAAACAGCTTGTGATGCTTGTCAGGATCTGACAGCACATGAAAACCTTTTCATGACACCCACTTAGAGATGAACACACTTGAGAAGATTTGCTAGAAACCCGTGAGCACTGGCAAACCCTGCTGAAATTCCTACGTGCAGTTTGAGGTCATCTGCTCTCCAGCCAGTCCACCTTGCTACATCTAAGCAGGCTGAGAGCAAAAGCCTTTCAGTGGGTTCAGGCTTAATGCAGCAACAAGAGAAGAAAAAAAAAAATCTGGCACTTGAAACCATCATTGATCCCTTCTTCACAATTCATAAGAATGAATCCACACTGAGACATTCAAATGGCTTGAACTACATCAAGGTATTTCAGTACTTAGGGGCCTTTTGCCAACACTCATAGCATCACTTAGTGGTTTTCTTTAATTTTCACTTGCTAAAATTCCAGAAAGCAGGTAAATATTTCCAAAAGATATAAATAGATAGCAATCCTTTAGCATTACATGTGTACATTAAAAGTGACAGGCTCCTTTCAAGTCCTCTGGGAACAAGTCACACCAAGTTTCATCTGGTACTCAACCATGCTTGTCTATATAGAAAAGTGGTCTCAGGGATTCCTAACCATGGTTCTGGGCATTGGTTTCGACACAAATCCATTTGTACCACATAAATCATTAATTCATTCCTTCAAATACTGAAGTCACTTTTATAGAGAATCATCAATATTCATCAGTACTATCATTTAAAAAAAAAAAAGATGAACTTTTAACATTATTACAAGTGAGTGCAATGGGAACAGAAAGCAACTGATACTTTTTTTAAGCTACAAATCTGAAGTGGAAGTGAATGTTAAATGTATGCCTCATACTAAAACTTTATGAAAAATGAAATGTACAAAAAGCTGGATCCTTGCCATGACACCCATTATGGTGAAGTCTGAGACTCTGACCCTTCATGTTATACTTATTGTGTTTCTGACACATTCAGTCAATTAAAATGGGTGAAGTGTAATTTGTTTTTCTTAAGTTTAATACAGCATGTCAATAGAAGCTAACCAAAATTTATAGTAGGAACACTAAAACTGCCACTTGCACTTAAACAAATGAACACAATTTATCATGGTTGAAATAAAGAGAACATCATGTGCATTCGACTTTATACTTCACATGAGCATGTTGCCAAATATAGGAAAGCCTGTTACAGCTGACACTTCCAATGGAAAAGACGTTTTACTTCACATTAAATATTGGTGTGAAAAATTTGGAACCTGTCCAATCCTAAGAAGTGTTAACGTTGGCACTTCCACTGTATACTTTTCCTGTAAATTGTTGTAACATTTATTTGACATAGAATACCCAAAGGATTGATGAGTAAAGAAAGGAAGACTTTTTATTGTGCCATGTTCCCTTTTTCAGTCATACATACTAAGCCTTTACATCTTCAGAGTTTAAACAAGTCGCCACCTGTACTCAATCGGTGAAAGTTATTTTTCATGCAACTAGAGTTTGCCTTTTTTATAAACCTATAAAAGCACACATTTTCCATTTTATTGGTCAGCAAAGCAATGGCTGATTTAACCATAAAACTTAGAAATGTTGTTTCTTTATGGAGATCTATGGGTTTTTTAACCCTTTATAATTCCTTGGAATATAAGCCTCCTTCATTTCATTTGTTTTCAGAGACTGAAAATACGAAGCAAACGGCCGTATTTTTTCTTTTCATTAAAGAAGTTTATCTTAATACTGCTACCACTTATATTAGTACCCATGGACTACTAAAGATTTAGGAGGAACAAAGTACTGCTGCGTAAAAGTTTATCCGCTTCAATTAAGTACCTGCACAAGAATTCTGGGTTCGTATTATGTGAACTATAACTACATTTATCTGCAGTAATGAAGCACTGCAAAATGTTGGAAAAGTGCTGAAGGGCACTTGATATGATTTACTGAACTCATCTATGGGTAAAGAAAGCATGCCTAAGACAAGGGAATTTTTTTTAATCCATATTTTTCAAATTAAGAAAATCCATAGCATTTAGAATTATAAAATTAAATTTTAGAGCCACAAACACAAAAAATGATTGGGGTATTTTAACAACCTTTTTTAAATACTTAGTCCAAGACCTTGAATTTTTATCTGTTTGAATACAGCACTTTGACCTGTCTGTATATTATTACAATTGAAAAATGTACACACATAAATTCTGGGAAAACTTTTTTTTTTCAAAGCACCTATACCAGGTAGACAACTCAGAAACCACATGATGTAATTAACTAGGAGCATGTAGCCAGCAGATGGCATGAGCTGGTGCCTAGGGGCACATTTGGTGGCACCCTGCACATCACAGAATGGCATCTTCAGAACATCTCTGAAGAGAGAGATAGGCTTATTACTTAAATTTTTGAAGTACTGGGGGAAATAGCTCTCCAGTGTCCCAGGCTTTTTGTGTTGTATGTTGTTGTTGGTTTTGTGAAGTGTGTGGTTGTGGGGTTTTTGTGGTTTTTTCTGTTTGCTTTGGGTTTTGGTGGTGGTGTTTTTTTGGGTGGGTCGTGTTGTTTTTTAACCCCAGGTGGACAGTTAGACTAGGTCATCTTACAAATCTTTTTGAACCTTTACAATTCTGTGATTCTGTAAATGGGAAACAAATATTGTTTCTTCTGTGCACCTCACCCTCTACTCTGCCCTGGTAAGGCCCCATCTGAAATCCTGCACGCAATTCTGGACTCCGCAGTTCATGAAGAGCAAGAAGCTACTGAAGAGAGTCCAGCTCAGGGCCACTAAGATGATTAGGGGACTGGAGCATCTACCATATGAATAAAGGCTGAGATAGTTGGGTCTTTTCAGCCTGAAGGAGATTGAGGGGGAATCTCATCAATGCTTATAAATATCTATAAGATGGGTGTCAGGAGGATGGGGCCAGACTCTTTTCAGCTGTGTCCAGTGACAGGACAAGAGGCAGTGGGCACAAACTGGAAGGCAAGAGGTTCAAGGTAATCATAATAAAAAACTTCTTTACTGTGAGAGTAACAGAGCACTGGAACAGGCTGCCCAGGGAAGTTCTGGAATCTCCTTCTCTAGAGACACAAAACCTGTCTGGACACCATCCTGTGCAACCTCCTCTAGGTGAACCTGCTTTAGCAGGAGATTGGAGTCGATAATTTCCAGAGGTCCCTTCTGAACCCTATCATTCTGTGATTCTGTGATTCTGCGAACTAACAGTTTGAAACTCAAATTTCAGTTTCTGAATCCAAGTCATAAGAGAGGGATTTTAATAGAGGATCCATGTTACAAGCCCACCAATATCATCCGCCTCCTCTATCTGTAAATTGCAAATATGGTCCTTTGAAAAGACAAGGGAGAAAAGACACACAAGAGAGCAGACAAGGTTGGAGCAGAAATAAAGTAATGGTTTTGGTAGATTTTGCAGTGTTTGAATGAAGGATAATTACAATGTTGAGAAAAAGTTTCAGTAAAAGCAAATTCACCTCAATCTTCTCTCAGCTATATGTGATCAAGCCATGATGCTTCAACAGCATGTTAAACGTGCTTCAACAGGCAATGTTGTACATAGTTGTTCTACGTGTTCTACAGATCTAGGCAACTGTTCTTGTGGCTGATGCAAAGTAGTTTGAAAGTCACTAGAAACACAGAATTTCAGCCTCTGATATAAAAAGAAATAGACATGTCCCCATACAAAGACATGTTCAGATCAACCTGAAAATTCCAAGTAATTGTACAGGCCTTTAAAAAATCTTCATCCTCAGCTTTCTAGAGCCATTCATGCACAGCAACATAATCACACTGCTTAGCAATAGGGAAGGCAATCTCAGCAATTTCTGTCTCCTACCTCATATTCAGAAAACCCTCAACAAAAAAGCTGTTCATAAGTAGTCGTGTTTTGGAGCAGGATTCCCAAAGAGGCTCTGCAGGCTCTACCCTTGAAGGTTTTCAAGACCCAGTTGGAGAAAACTAGAGTACCTTAGTTTGACCTCATGGATGACCCTGCTTTTAGCAAGACATTCACTAGATACTTCATGACATGTCCTCTAAAGATTTAACCTGTGATCATGTGATTAAAATATTTATTTCAGCTGAGATGAAATAACTTCAAAAACATATTTTGAAGCCAAACCAAGAAAGTAAAGAGCCAGTCTTTTGGTTTTTAAAGATTCGTAAATTGTAAAAACTTATTGTCTATGCCGCTCCCAAAGCACTGGAACTTCAGTTTTTACTAGAAAGCAGGAAAATATACAGGTGGATATTTGTTTGAAAGTTTTCCTGTTTGCAACCCGTGTTGGGGAAAGTATTAAGGGGCTGCCTGGCTTATTTCAGGAAAAAAAAGCTTATTTTCCTTTGGTATGGATGTAATGTCAAACCTGGACAGAAGAAGGTTGTGTTTGTGTTGCTCCAGTTTCTAGCTGGAGTTAATAACAAGTGTGCGGGAGGAACACTCCATTTTTAAGAAGTAGCACTACCTTTCCTCCCATGTCATGCTATCATCTTTAATGGCAACAATAACTCACTTAAGCCAGGAAGACATTTTTTTGTTTTATTTATAGATCATTAGGAAGGTCTGTCTGCTGCATTAATGCCTGCTAAAACGGCATGCAGCTTCCCACTTTATGGCTCTATGTCAAAACTGTCTCTGATAGCTAGTTACTCACTCCACTTTGTCTGTTTTAAACAATCCATTCCTTATTGGATGAACCACACTATCACATGTCAGTTACTTGACTGCTATAATACCCTCTATAGGTGTCATGTCTCTGGAGGACTGTATGTCCTCAACTCCCACTGAAACCAAAGGTAGATAGCACCTTACAGATCAGATGCTGTGACTTTCTAAAGAGCTGCTTAAGCTTTTCAGTTAAAACTCTACAGCTGTGCAAAATGTGGGCATTATTTTTAGCCATACATTGCATCCTTCCCTCTGTTTGTGATAATTTACTACCATGCAAAATATGTTGCTTGATATGGCTCAAGAGATAATAGCAAGAGCAAATCAGTGCAAGTACGTAAAGAAGCAGGGCCAGACGTTTCTGGGACACAAACTGGTTTTGCTATGATAACTCAGAGACCCAAGAACTGGGCTTTTCTAATCTTGGAGCCTTTCTTTCTCAGTAATATAAATGATATTACAAAAAGTCATGTAATGTGGCTTAAGGTATTTAGTGAATCAACTTAGCTTAATCAAATTCAGAATTTTTCTAAGTATTGGTTTATGATTTGGATTATAAAAATCACCCCAAATGGTTGCATTTGCGATACAAAAGTTAGAAAAGGGGTAGACAAAATATTTTAAAGTAATTACAGAATTAACTAAAAATTATTATATGTGTCAAATAAAATTAAGAAATCTGCTTGCACAAGTGCATACAATTGGCACAGATAGGGTTGCTGCACATATGAGGTTATCTAAGATATATAACATCTCCTGTCACAGGTCATCTGTGATCTACATGAGCTGGTTTGCACAAAAAGTTGTCTTCACTGTACGTGTAAGACTCAAAAGTCCAGTCTGCCTTAGACTTCCTTCCATACAACCTTTCACTATGGGTCTTTCAAAAAAGTTTTTTGAAACCAAAATTATAAATATTTATTATGCTTCTACTATTTATCTGATTAAGAGGCTTAGAGTACACGTGGCTTACCTGAGTAGCTGACCTGGTCACATGCTCCAATTGTGAGTGTGCTAGACATGGTACAAACATAAAACAAAACCACCTGATTACTATCTTAACCACTAGTGGGCATCAAGATCAGTGCATCCTACATTTAGAACAGCACTACTTTGAGTAAGAGACTGTGTCACTTATGTGGTATTCAAGACAATAATTCTAGACACCATACATGAAAGTTCTTGCACCATTTTTTCAAAGGTAGATAAATTTTACTCCTTTGCAAATCAAAATTTTCTTTTTGCTTCTCTCACATCACCATCACGGAGGATAAAATTTTGCTTGACTACTTCCTGCAGCCTCCTCAGGCAATGACTAATACGTAATGTATGATATTTTATAGATCTTTGAAAATTTAGACCTGACACGAAGAATGGTGAAAAGTACTCCAAAGCCACCCTTGAGAGTCAAAGAACACAAGAATTCAGGGACCTCTCATGCTGTGCACTCTATATTACTGAATCTTTTGTTGTTGTTGTTCTAATCATTAGCTTATGGACCACTTTATTCCTTATATTAAGAAGGCAAGATCAAGCTCTGATGAAAATGTGAAGCTTGCATTGAATCAGACCAAGCAAGCTCTGCCTGTTAGGCTGCAAGCACTCAGAAAATGGCTTGAGGCTTCTCTTTTCAAGCTAGAGGATAGACTGTTACCTCCCACTTTGGACAGGAATGTCTTGGCTCCATTTTGGTGTTATATCTATTAGGTGCAGAGTGATGAGTCTATCTTACTGCTGATTCACACAGGCTGTTCCAGCAGCAGCATGTGACTGTGATTCCTCTGTGGCCCAGAGGATATTTTCCACCAGCAGCAACAGATGTTACTAATTCCAAAGGCCAAAAGAAAGAATAAAATTATATGTACATAATACATATAAACATTTCAGTCATATTCTTTTTACCATAGGGTCAATAAATGCAAGAGTCTTAACAATGAATGCTGCTGCTGTTGATATTGTTAGAAGACATTAATGGTCAGGAAGGAGTCCTACTGAGTAAGGACACACAGTAAGTTAAACTGCTGATGGAAAATAGAAAATAAATTGAGTGTGATACTGCTTTTCTGAAGGACACAATAGAAATGGACGGAAATAATCTGAAAGAGTATACGAAGAGATGTGTTATGGTGAGATGGTGATATATTAAATCATCTTAGCTCTCAGTATAGTTGGAGAGGTGAAAATGGAAGCTTATTCCTGGAATCTGTGCCTTAAATAAAATTCTAATTATTTGAGACAGGTTTTTTTTATTGTCAGCTAGTGCCTGGCCAAGTTTAGGACCAAAAACAAAGACAGGTTGGCTTGTCTTCCCAGTTGGCTTCAATCCAAGCAAAATGGTACACTGGAGAACTTATCTAACAGAAATGGCTGGTACAAATCTCACCCCATCTCAATCTTTGACAGTAATTCTGTCATTTCATGACTGATGATACCCCATCTAAATATTTTTTTTGCCTAGATATTTATTATTGAAAATTACCTTTCTACAGTAATCATTATAACTTATATATCTATTGGTCTGCAAATACTAAAATAAAATTTTAAAATATCTAATAAAAAAAAAGAAAGAAAGAGAAGAAAATCTGTTTGTTCAGCTCTACTTCCTACCTTTTCCATAATTGATCACTTCTATGCACCCTTCTGCAGGTGAACTGTGTTGTCTTTTTTGTTTGTTTCTTTTTGGTACAGCAATGAAGTCCTTATAAAAACAAACAAACAAACAAACAAACAAAAACATTTCTGTGGATTAATCAAGCAAAATAACTACACATTTAGGCAGAGGGAACCAATCACCTCCAGTTCAGGGTCCTTCAGAACAGGGTCTTTGTGAATTGTTCAGAACAAAGATCATGTCTTATTCACCAGATAAACTTTGTCATTATATACACTTAAGTTATTTCAAGAAACACAGGTTAAATAAAAGAAAAAAAACCCATTTGGAACCCAGCCTGAAACTCACTGAAGTAAATGAAAATATTTCCTTTAGCTCCAGTCTGAGCTGGATGAGATTCAAGACATTCTGTGAACGAAAGCATCCATGATAATATAATAAAGACTGTATAATAATGTGATCACTCAAGAGGCCCAAATTAAGATCACACAGGTGACCTAAACTGTTGTATTTCCTCATGCTTTTGAGCACTTGACTTTGAAACCCTAACATTTTTAACATAGCTGTTTTGTCTGTGGTACTCGCAGTGTCACATTACACTGCAATGCAAATCAGCAGATGGCAAGTCTTTAAATTTTATCTTTCTTTTTTTTTTCTTTTTAACAGGCAGCAGCCTTCTCTGCAAGTCACTATATCTGCAGAGTTACTTTTTGAGCAATACAAGCATTACAGATACATGAAGCAAAGCTCTTCAAAGTCAGATATAATTACACTTTCTGTGAGGTACTTCGAGGAATATTTATTTCCATCAATATTGGAATTCAAGTGCATTGTTTATTGACAAAATGAAAGCAATGTCAAATACAGAACTGCACAGGGGAATACATTGGAATTCTGGAAATGTTCAATCTAATTCAACATTTTTGCCGTGTATGTATTAGGAACAATCCCAAGTGCAAAAACTAATGTCCCTGATGTAAAACTGTCTTCCAGAGTTTGAAAGTCTGTCATCTTTCTCTATATACTCACTTCATTAAATAGTTTACAGCTTGCAAGGGGATCACAATGTTGGAGTAACAAAATTACTGTCCTGACAGATTCAGACAATAAAACAACCAGATTGTTATATGAATGTTTTCTCAGAGACTGTTGCTGCAACACGTAATAAATACAAATATTGAAACACCTGCATGATAAACATAATACTTTTAACAGATGTTAATCCGCCCTGAATGCAACCAGTGGATTTAGATCACATAAATGCAACTTGCCCCCTTCAGGTCTCCCTGGAAAATTACCAATCACATGATTGCTTTCTGACCAACTGCTGCAATCTACATGCACAGTTTTGCTTTTCAGTTCTCCTACTACAAACATTATAAAAACAATCCATAACTATAGCAATATGTATGTATGACAATCAAGCTCATCTGCAAGTTAGGCTACTTGTCTGCTGTCAGCATGAAGAGGTTCTGTCACTTTCAGAAAAGAGTTTTCCAAATTAAAAAAGGGAAAAAAAAAAATTTCAAGTAGAGCAGAACTTTTCTCTCCATTTGGTGGGACTTAGTTGTTCTGTCTCAATGCCTTCTGATCATACACAGCTTATGGTGACTTCAGCCAATTTAATGAAGGTTCAGCACCTTTGACAGTTGGTTAACAAAACACTATTGATGTTTTTATACCCCTAGAGGAGAAGCACAGACTTAAAGCTGTTGGATTAAATTTAAGCACCTGCTTATACACTCTGTTGGAAAACAGCCTGAATTTACATCTATCTTTTCATTTCCAGAATGTGTTTGAATATCTACTGGTGTACCTTAAATTTATACAAACCTTTCTGCACTGGCATGCCCATGCCAATGTTGCTGTAGACAAGAGTGTACATTTGCACTTTAGCGAATGGTATTATTCAGCATTAAGTTGTCTCCTCACTAGGGTCTGGTTTACTGATGTGTATGACTGAAAAGGAGCAAAGTTGAAAGCAGAAAATAAGTGACAAATTATTATTCATAGAAACAGCATGGCAAAGGAAAACCTGTAGACTTGATTTCATGCTTCCAGTCGACAGTTGCATTAAATCAGAGAAAGAGAAACAGAGGCAGAACAGAGATCAGCGCAACAACAACAACAAAAAATTTCATCATAGAAAGGGAAAAGTTTCCTTTCAAAATTGACAAATAAACAAATAAAATTTAATAACACAATTGGTATAAAAATTAACAGTAGATTGTTCCATCTCCATGAACCATATAGGGACATCTAAGAGTGTAGTATTTAGAAATGTAGAAAGGCTCAACTGGTGAAGGATTTTTCCAGAGCAATTTGTAGATGCAGATTAGGATAAATAAATGCAGCTGACAAAGAAGAAATAGAAGTGTTTGACAAATGGCTTCAGTGAATCTCCAGTTTCTCTTGGTGAAAAAAGACAGATTTATGTCTTAGATGCATGTTGGAGAAGAATAACCATCATTATAAAAAAATCAAGATTCAGTTTATTCAACTTCAGCTGTACTCTTGATGAAATAATCACACAAAAAATTGTGGTTGGTCAAAATAATCCAGAGAAAAAACACCAAGAAGATGTATTGCTTGGGATATGACCAGCTACAGGGAGGTAACTGTAGAGTACTCTAAGACAGAGATGGACCAAGGAAAGTTTCCAAAATATTCCTCTTCAGAAAGGAACAAATGGATTGGCTTGCTTTAGGGCATAGAGGAGGATTTTCTCACTACATCAAGTTAATTCTGCAATTTATTGCCAAAGATAAGGACATGGTACATACATAGGAAAAGCTTTTCTATTGACTATGAAGTGAAAAATTCAGCTGACTCTTCCACCTTATAGAATTATTAGCTCATCATATGTAAAACAGGAAAGGATGGTATTGCATAAAAATTGTTCCAGCTGAGCAAATGTGGTCAGAAGAGTAAACACACTGAATCGATACATAATGTATTAGAAGAGAACATGGACTTTTCTAAGATAACTGCTATAGTATTCAGCAACTGTAGTAATCTGTGCAGCACTGTTTTCACCTTTTTTAGAGGCTATTGAAGAATTAGGATAGGTTCATTAGCAATTCTAAACATTGCTCTTTCAGGGAAATTCTTAAATTAAAAGGAACCAGCAAGATTCTTTATGTCATTAAGAGATCATAGAAAGATGCTGATAAAAACACCAATAAGACTAATGAGAAAGACCTTCTGGCCTTGTCTCATATGAGATAATAAAAATAAAAGATTCAGTGAAAACAAAACATAGCAAATTCAAAACTAGCAAAAGTTTATTCACCCTGTATTCGGACTGAGGAGTGATTCTAAGATATAGCAAGATTTAGAAATCATTTGGTCTTTTCTATAGTTAACAAGAGTTTCAAGAATTGCTATATATAAGGCTCACTGTTTTTGAAATTTTTTTCCTTTTTTTTTTTTTTTTAGTTCAGTCTTAATTTTTAAAACTAAAGCACTAGGCTCAGGGCAGGAAGAATAAACATCCCTTTGTGCAGTTTGTTCTAACCACTCTAAAGAGTTTATCTGATGCAGTAGTTATTTTCTCTGACTTCAAAACTAATTTTTGTCTTGCTGTAACTATAGCAAACATTTTTATGCTTCTTCTATCTGTTGTCAAAAGACAGGTGTCTTAGCCCCTGACTGGCTTCATTGCTGTTATCAAAATACAAAGAATGGATTGCTAGGTGTCTAAATGCAGATACATCTTCATTTTGTCAGGACTATCTCTTCCCTTTAATATAATACCACATATTTTACCTTTGAAATTCTGAGTACATTTCACTTTATAGCTATGTTAAAAGTTTTCAATAAATTAATAGAGAACTTACTCATCGTGATAAAATATTTGCTCACAGCACTGCCTGGATAGAAAGTACTTGGTCTTTTTTCTCTCCCTCTCAGATTCCCGTTAAACATTATGAGTCCATGTCTCAGCCTAATCTGAGATTGTACCTGAGGTGCACCACCCTCCATGAGGCAACAAGGATTTAGCATCAAAGTCAGGGGTGGTGGAGGAGTCTTGTCAGTGCCACTCTGCAGCTTGTCCTTGCAGGGAGAGGCAAGGATGGCTACAGCAGGGATGGGGAGAGCTTTGAGGGCTTTTCAAACCAGCTCCCACGTGTGGTACATCCCCAGTACGAAGGAGCTGATCAGACAAAGCTGAATGCAGAGTACCTGAGTATTTCACAGCCCTAATAAAATGCTGCTGCTGCAAAGTTGTCCTGGGGTTTTGTTTTGAAAAGTCTTAATTGCTGCAGCTTCACTTGCTGCAAATTGTGCTGTGAGTTGTTTGGGAGCCCCTGCTTAGGGCTGCATGTGTCCCCCCAGTGCTTCAGTATACTTGGGCTCCCCGGGCTTGCCTGCTTACTCCTAACAGCTAAAACTCTTACTTGAGAGACTGCAAGAAGTGACTAGCATAAGCCAAACTAAAAAGGATCAAGACTCCCATTCCCCTTAGTGTTGGACTATACACTGCTTGGGCCTTTATTTAAGTAATTTGTGCAAGGCTCATGCCTAACTGACCCTGGGGGCTTCTGCTTGCCCCAGGCACTGAGATTGCTCTGAGCTTCATTAACCACTTGCATTTTGAAAATAAATCCTTGAAGCCTTACTTGTGCAGCTTCTCACACCTGGCAGGACTTCCCTGTGAGAATCTCCAGCTACAAAGTTCTCAGTTTTCATGATAGCAAATGAAAACTTCACACCACTGTGGATACAGGTGCACAGATCCCAGTGTGGGCTGTGCTAGCTAGAGCTGTTTACCTGGTCTCTCCTGGCTACAAAAATCTGCATTTGTCTCTTTTTTCTCATCCCATGCCCAAGCGTTAAGGCCTTCAGATGATGCTTTTGTTCTGCTTTTGCAGAGGGCAAGTGTGCCAGTGGATACCACTGTGCAGCAACATTCCCAGATTATGTGACTGGGGTAAACTAAGAGTATGATTAAAAACAAGCAAATAAATAGCCTTAACATGTTAAAAAGCACTCTAATGATTTTCATTCTTTAACCCTGTTTTCACGGTATAGTTATGCACAAAGGTTTCAGCTAAACTCATGCTGTCTTTAGGTATTACTGAGAAGTCTACACTTTAATGGGTTCAAATTACTAAGTTGAAAATGAAATTTCAGTAATTAAAGTGCATGTAAGGGGAGGTGTTTCATTTAGGTTTTTGTTTGTTTGCTTTCATCTAAAGGCCTCCAGTGTTTTCGTATCTATTCTATAAACAGGATAATATAAAATCATCTAGTTACAGAATAAATGAAAAGTTGACTGATTTGTTATATTTATATGACCCTAAAACATGTTGCAGAATTGTATTTATTACTCAGGAAAAAAAAATCCAAAACAATAAAACATCTTATTGAGTAGACGATTATGTGGTATTACAAAAATCTGCCTTCCAGTGGAATCCTTTGGCCTGCATGTGTACAACACTATAAATCTTGCTAAATATTTGTTTCAGAAATTGTCCAGAAGGATGAACAGATTGATTTTCCAGACCTAAATCATTTCAACACCAAATAGTACTCTGGAGAAAACCGTGTTTCTCTTCTTGTTGTTTGCAGACACATTAAGATCACACACTGAGCTTTCTGGTCCTTTTGCTGGTTTGATAATGACAAGATGGAAAAGACACAGCTTTGAGGGACTACCTAAATAAAAGTAGTCAATGAAGGGATAAAAAACCCCTGGTAAAATCAAGGAACAATTAATCTGTTTTAATAATTCTGAACTTGGTTACAGACTAAATTTCTAGCCTGTGCATTTGTATGAATTTGAAAACCTAAAGAAGGAACAAAAAGAAAAATAATCTAGGACTTTTTCATAAAACAAAATAACTTCTAAAGCTCTGTTTTACAAAATAAAACCTTTTCCTACTTTTTTACAAAAAGTCAACAAAACCTGTATTTTCCTGTTTAACTTGTCAAACCATCAGATCAGCATTTTGCAAAGGAAAATTTTTCAGTTACAAAAATGTGTACTTACTTATAATTTAGTACTTCTGTTTAATGGTGTTCTGATTAATTTCCCCAAAGCATTTACCTCTTTATTCTGAGCTCACTGCTTCAATTCATATTCTATAGCTATGAATTTTAGAAATGCTATAATATGTGTTTCTTCAACTGAAAATAATATTTTTTTCCAAATGTACTGAAATTATGTTCCACGTGATATACCTTCCTATTAAAAACAATACAGAGTTATGACTTAGGTACTTCATACTGTGCCTTTAATTCGCCAGTGAAAGCCTGATGCCATGCTTCTCCCATTTGTACTGCAAATTCATGCCTGAAGCAGGGTGCTTGCCAAAGACTATATTCACAGATCTTTAACAGCATAAAGAAGAAAACCTACATTACATCAGAGCTCATTAAAAACTGAAAACTAAGGAGTGTTTTTTCTCACTTCTGTCATTCACAACACGCATCAAATACAATTATATGTATGTGTGTGCACTCATCAGTAACACTTCACAACTCCAGACTTCTAGAGCTGAGAAGTATTGATTCAGTTTAGGCTGGTTTTATGTAGGTCCATCAGTTTCTTAAAACTGATTTTTAAAATATGGAGACCTGATTCTGTTCCATCTAAAAGAGGTGAGGAGCTATTTTCTGTGTTGTCAAGTATCAATGTATTGCACAGCAGTTAGGAGAACAAACTTAGACCTCTTATCATGTCTGCTAGATTAAATTCTCCTGAAAAGCTAAATAAAAAGTTATGGCTCAATATACATTTTCTAGAGATTTACACCCCTTTAAATGCAGGCATCCAGCTTGGTGTGCTGTGTAAGAGACACTGATGTCTGGTTTTATATGTTTATATATGTTAACATGTTATATAAAGAAAGTTCAGTAACAAACCTCTTTTTCCTCACAGAGGAATAAGAGACCTATCCACTTAGCTGGCAAGTCACTTTGTTTCAAAATGGTTTGGGAGCTTGTTGGTTGTTTTTTTTCTAACAGGCTCAGGTTAAGAGGATAATGGTAATAAATGCCTCAAGAAAAGTCTTCTTGTAAGTGCAGTTTAGAACTGTGAAATCCATAGAAAAGGGAAAAGAGGAATTTCCCAAGCATAGCCACAACCTCAATAATTTACACTTCAAGCGTGTTTGGATGACAAATAAACAAGTAAGCCTTTTGCATTTAGTCCCTACTTCTGAAAAAGAACTGTATCGTTTAGAAAGGCCCTAAAAGCCATGTGGAAAGGTAGTTTTTATGCATTTCTAAAAAAAAATAATACATTTTCAACACCTATTTGTTCAAACTCTCATTTCCTATTAAGTAAATGAAATTGAATTGTTGGTGTTCCAGTGGTTTAGCGGGTTTCTCCTCTTCTAAATGAACACAACCTGCTGGATCCAGCAAATTCATTAAAATGTGCTTTTACAGGGTAGAGGGCTTTAGGAGCTGCACAAACCCATCAGACTTTATGAGTTTTCAGACCAGTTTCATTCACGGGGTGCGAGTGAATATCTCCCAGTTCCCAGAGAGCCTCCCTTCACAAATAAAAAGAACAGAGATAAGTTGAGACATGCAAGGTAAGCATAAAATGCAATTAAACCATACTTTCATTCTCAGTTGGTTGCAGCTGCTAATCTTACTGATTAGCAGTTCTTCCATCTATGAGTCCTCCCAGAGATCTATTCACAATAGGTTGAGCCTAAAATCATCCTAGTTTTCAGGAATGCCAATGAGCAAATATTCTGTGTAGGCTGAAGACCAACAAAGCTACAGCATGAAATGACAAAACATATGTCCACTTTAAAATTATTATGTTAATGGGATCATTTACAAAAATGTTGAGTGCACACTATATACACAGCCTGTATAATTGTTTTTTTTCACATGCAGGAGTTTCAAAAACCAAGACAAGCAGAGTAGACTGCTAAGCACAGGTTTTCTCCACTTGATATCTGCAAGATACACTTCTTGGCCAGAAAGTGAAAATAAAAACCAGGTAAATTCTGTGTTACTGCACTAATATCAGACAGCTGACCATAATTTTCCACTTACATCCCAGTTCACATAAGTGTGAAATATCAGTCCTGCTGGTGTTTTATGAACTTTACTTATAACGATTACAGATGGTACTAAAGTCCATTGTCTGGCTGTTCTTTACACTCCTTTTCGTGTACATGTGGGTTATACATCTGTAGGAAAAGCATGCCAAGGTAAAAAATTCTTGGCCAAAAAAAAAGTAGAAAACAGGTGCTTAAATATTAAAATAAAGATGGCCTGAACATGCAGTACAAGATGCTTCTGAATGCTCACGTTTCCACCCCCCCTCCCCCATTTTGGTCCAATATTTCTGTATTGTAAGACCCCATTGTCCTACATCAAGTTGTTCTATGTGCAGCCACTACCACAAAAACTATTGGTGAATTGCTGCCCAAAATTCCCATACCACAGAATTATGGTCTTGACAGCTGTTAACTGCTTCCACATGCTTCCCCCAGCATCCCAAGCTGAAGTGTCCTAGTTTCTTCTGTCTCTGTTTATGGAAGCTGGTAGCAGGTCGTTCCCTTCATATCCTCAGGATGAGTCTCCCCCATCCTCCATGGAAGCTCATCTCATCTAGCAAAAGTGCCTCAGTTCCTGCTAAGTATCATGAAGGGATGGGGAAACGAGAGGATGTCCCTGTAAAGAGCTGTAGTTGATATTTCAGGTATCAAATCACCAAATTCTAAAATTGTTTATACATTTCTTTATGTTCCAGCCTTCAAGGGCAATCATGATACATGCCTAGAAAAATGCAGTTCTATGGGAAATCTCATACAAGGGAGTTTGGCCTTCAGTTGGGATTCCATGCTGGTTTGACATGTCCTGTTTAGGGGAAGTGGACTCGCTCGGAAGGGTTTTGTGCTGGTTGGGCACTGTGCCTCCTCCAGCTGTCATGTAACTGCCACATCCCGACACACTTTGCTATCCAAGGCTGCTATTTGCACTTTTCAGGCAACAGTCTTCTCTGTTCATGTGGTCTGCTTTTCCTGGTCCATTCCCAGTCAGGAGACTGGGCACCTCTCCAATGGCTCTGCCATCCCTGCTTTCCTGGGATGGGAGCTGAGTGCAGCTCAGGCATGAACTGACAGATATCTGTGTGGTTTCAAGAAATTTCATCCGAAGGATTTGTCACACTATAAGTATGTTTAAGATTTCAGGAATACTTCAGTGGTTATTAAAATTAAAACCTTACAGATAAGAGAATGCAGATAGTCACCAATTGAGTTAAATAAATGCCAAAAGTGCAGAGAGGTCCACCCAGGCATTTCTGTGTATGTGGATTTATGCCTTCATACACACCTACCAAGGAATGTTTTGCATTCCATGTTCAAAAACCATGCCCAGATATTTGTTTGCACGTATATGGTCTTAGACCTCCTAGCAACATAAACGTTTGTATTAACAAGATGGGTATCAAATAATAAAATTTTTTACAGTTCATGTCTTGTCTGTCCTAAGCTATTTAAGTTTTTAAAGTTCATGACTCTAATGTCTTAATTTAGCTACTGTATGAATGATTTTACCACTGTAGCAAATGTTTCCAATATTTTGTCAAACACAAAACCACCAAGCAATCTTTGTATTTACCATGATTTTCTTTAATACATAAATCAAAAGACCATAACAAGCCTAATGTCAAAGAAAATTTTTGACACTTCATACATTACATAAAAGCAGCCGATAAACAGTTTAGATGAAATTATAGCTTGAAATGTAGTTCCCAAGAGGACTGTGGTTCATAAATTGCATTTATACTGCCTCTGTCATTCTTTATTTGAGATACGCACAAGACACCCACAGTCATTACCAGTGCTACCATTACTTAACCTGCCTTTATTTAGACACATGGAGACTACCAACCATCTATTTCTGTGAAAAATGCGTTGTTTGGTTGTCATCACATGTGTAGCATGTTGCCTTCTATTTGAAAGCCTGACACGTAATAAAAAAATTGGAAGAAAATCAGCCTTTAAGTTTTGACCGTGCCTGAATCCCAGAATCTTCTGTAAATACTTTGGGTATTCAAAGGGAGGGCATTTTCCAATCAGCACAAAAGATGTTTGGCAGTTGATTGGTAATTGACCTGGTCTCCTTGACTCACAAATGTGAACGATTTCAAGGTCATCACTTCTTTACTGCATCACAGCTTTCAAATCCCTTTGAAAGACATACTTTCTTTTGCTTTTACTTTTGAAATTTCTCTATAGCTGAATGTGACCACACAAATCACTGCTTCAAAGATGCTGCCCTGCTTATAGGGAGAATATTTATAATAACTTGGAAATTAATATGCCAGTGTTAAGTATAGGAAATGGGGAAAAGTTTGTGTGAAACAAACCATTATGATCTACACCAAGGTTCAGAGCAAGAACTTCATTTTTGCATTCAGTTCAGATGGAAGAAATTGGTTTTCAAAATACCCAAGATTATGTGATATTGCACCCTTCACATGAAGGTCTTGGTCCTGCAAAATTGCACTTTCAGTGCAAACATATTCCTCTCATAGGAACAGAAAGGTTCATTGGTCTACTTTGTTTTTTCACTACTGAATACTTCAAAACAGAGTTAAGAGAGAGCTAAGAGTTGACTCTATTCACTAGAGAAATGTTCTAGTAACAATTAATTATAAATAAAGCATCTACGGACAAATCTAGCAAAATGATAAATTTATTAAGTGTACCACTTGGGGGTTTTATAGGTCAAGGTACCCTCTCTACAAGCAAAGGTGGTAAGCTTCTCAAAGTGCCCTTCATCATTATGCTAACTATGTGACAGGATATTTGCTGAAAGCCATACAAATGGACCATTGTATCTGAATAGCAACTATGTGTTTTCAGCACAAACAAAACGAATAGATTTTAAGAGAGACTTCATGCCTTCATGAGCAACTAGTATTTAAAGAGTACACATCCTTAGCACAAATCTGGATGATGAAGTATGTGCAAGCAGAGCTCTTAAAAAGAGCATATATGAAAGAGAGTCTACACGGCCCAGCAGATTTCCTATTTACTTTGCTTTCAGTTCACTCTTCTCACACCTCTACCCAGAGATTTCACAGCAAAACAAATTCATTTGAAGAAGCAAATGGGTCTATCTGAAATAAACTATAAATATATTCCCACCCCTCTACTCATGACATTTGTTGCCATTGTTTTGTAGGGAACAGTGTAGCTAGCTGATAACATCAGGTTCTTTTCTTTTTGACATTTTTTACAAGTAGGTGTCACTGACACTGCAGAAAAACCATATAAGCCTGCTGGCAGATAGCAGGCTAGACCTGTAAAGTGGGCCTTGAGCAACGGTGTGCATACAGTGCTGGGGGGCCAAACTGAGAAGTACAAACACCTATTGTGCTCATATGAGTCGTGAATTTTTCAATGACGAGATTCACATCAATAAATTGGGTACAAATGCATAACACATACAATTAGCTTAGAAAAAACTAAGCAGAAGTGAATAACACCTAACCTGTACTATTCTTCAGGGAAGGCTGACATTGCCTTTTTTTGTTGTTATTTTATTTCCTTATTTACTTTAAATATAATGGAAAGGCTGCTGCTTTACTTCCAATGCCATTAAAGCACATGATTCATTCCCCAGGAACCATAGGCTTTTCCTTATTTTCTTTCTTTTCACCTTTTCACTTTCCTTTTTTTTTTTCTTTTTTTTCTTTGAGGGTGTGGGTGTAAAACTAATCATCCAGTGAAGGGTTTATCCTTTTATGGTATAAGGAGTTTAGCTCACCTTTGGGCTGTATCCAAAGACAAAATCTACAAAAAAATGTATTCCTGAAGGACCATTAAATGTACACTAGGCATTAACATTAATAGTATGTTGATCTAGCTTCTGTCCTCTCTACCTCCCTCATTAAAGTGACTAACAGCCTTTCCTTTATCAGATCCCACTCCTTGTACTGAAATCCCTGCTACTTCAACACATAGGACCAAACTCTTCTTAAATCCTTGAGCTTCTTAGAGCTTTCTTTGCTCTTCTCCCTCATAGCCAAATAACTCTTCTCCTTGCTCTTCTTCATTTCTTTCTTGCTGCAAAAAGAGAAATCCACAATGAGATTCAGAGTGTATCCAGATCAGTGTTGTCTTTGGTGCTCAGGACAGGAATCAGAAGGGCTTTAGCTGACAAATAATTGAGCCAGAGATTCAGAAATTCTACTCTTGAGCACAGATTAACTCTAGAGACTCCTAAATTCAGCCAGCACTAACTCCACTGTGGACCACAGACTTTTGCCTCAGATATGGGTTCCCCACTTGAGTGAACCCTAACTTAAGCTAACAGAGGCACTTTGCCCTCTGCCTGGCCTTCTGGATTGAGCAATCAGTGAGGGCTACTAAAGAACAAGGCACTAGCCTTTCCTCTCTCAAGAAGCCATCAGCATGTGTAGAGAAGGAAAAGAGACATCAGAATGAGACCAGTAGCTCTGAGCAACTCTGCTCCTTCCCTTTCCAGTGTCCCTGTCACACTTCCAAGCTTGGTAACACTGCTGGGATTGTGTTGTTCTCCCTTGATCCCCGCACACTTGCAATAGTGGCCAGGTCGCCCCTGAGTCTGGCAAGGACACAGAGATATCCCAGAGAGAGCAGAGATGAGCCTCCATGCACCCAAAAAAATTAAGTTGGCCAGGCTTCTAGGCAGCTGTTGGAGAGGCAATAGGAGCTGATCATGGACAGGACTGGTGCACAGGAACAAAATCAATATGGTGCCAGGTAACACCCCTGCCTTGCTTCTGGAGATTAAATATGCATAAAAGTAGACATGTTTAACCTCTACGTTCTTCCTTCTGCTTTGCCACTTTTCTTGATTATTCTATCACATCTCCAATGTGATACACCAATCTCTGATGTTCTTTCTCCTGTCAGAATTTCTTGGACAAATCCTGTCCCAAAACTCAGGTCCAATCCATCCATCTTCCTTTGTCACTACCTAAACCTTTCCCCAAACCTTCTGACCTCATCTCCCTTCATTCTATACGGTAATTCACAGTGAAAATTATCACAGTTGTCCTATCTCTTCTAAGCTGCACAGGATCATATGTGTGGCTTTTTCTAGGTTAGATTTCTAACATCAGGCCAAGTATGCAGAGCATAACCTTGCACTGGAGTGGAGCTGAACTCCTGCATTTGACAGCATCCTGCCATGGCTTAGAGCACAGTTCCTTAACAACAGAAAAAAAGTCTGCTAACAGCCCTCCCCAGCTCTTGACTTAAAAGGTTAAGATTCAGTTAAGATTTCTTCTCTGCACACTTAAGGATTAATTATTGCCAATGAGCTAAAAAAAATATTAGCCACAGAAGAGGTATTCTAAATTGTTTTCTTTTTATGTCAGTTAATGATTTAATTTTTTCAAGGGCTTATGAGAAATGGACTGCTTTTTCTGGAACAGGTATATAAAGTGACTTGTCTATATGTACAACACACAGAAAAAAAAGAATTTTCACATAGTCCATGTACAAACATGCCTGAGCCACATTTGGTACCGCTCTTGCTTGTTTCTCCTGTGTGAGACTTAGTGTGGCATTACCTACTTTTACTTTTAAGATTTTCTTTTTTTTTTAAAAAAAAAAAAAAGCAACTAAGGAATGTAGACACATTCACAACTAAAACAGCCTCTTTTTATTCTTGACTGCTTTAACCCTGTCCTCTGAGAACAGTTCCTTGAGCCAAGGTTTATAGTCAATCGCCAAAAAAAAAAAAGTGGGGGGCTCCATTACCTTCCCCTTTTAATTGTAGGGCAGGGGCCTTTAACTTTCCACAAGGCTTTAGTAAGAATTTCTTCTGGGGAGAATTTCCTTGAACCTGGTAATCAAGACCACAGGATACGTGCTAATTGTCTTTGACATGCAGAATTATCTGCATTTACCCAAGCTAATAACATCACCCCAGACAGAGTTTTTCAAACACGTGGTTTAAAATCATCTACACATTCAATTACTATTAAAAAATACGAAGACTGACAAACACTAGAAAGGCCAAAGAAATTAATAGAAATATGCAACTTTGTCCTTAATTCACCCTGTCTGAATTCTATTGCCTGCGAGACTAACACGGCTTGGGAAATCAGTCCTGTTTATAGTTCCTGTTCTACTAAAGCACAACTGCATTGATTAAACATCAATTTGCAGTCTTAATTTTGAATGTGCTTGCTCCTCTGGGTTGAAGTCAATGATCTTAATGATTGTGCAACATTTCCGTTACCCTGAACATATTTTTTTCTCAATGTCTAGCTGTAGAAAAAGTTAGGAAGGAAAAAAAAAATAAAATAAATGCCTTGTGGAAAAATAAAGGTAGAAATGACTGGGTATACTCATTCTGAATCAAAGCATCTGTAAGCGTTTTTAGAGCTTTAACCATTTTTAAGTGTTTTTTATAAATTCTACTTTGAAAGGCTATCATAGCTAGTGTATGTTAACTAGATACAAGTAGGTAATAGGTAAAACAATTTGACACAGTTCCATTTAATTTTATCTTTATAATTTATCCACAAAACAAGATGAAATTGATTTAAGCAACCTTCATTGGTCAAAAGTACTTGATTAATATTTTCTTAAAATTTCTAAATCATGTTCTTTACCCATTACTTAGCAGGTTTTCTACATGTAGCATTTAAAAGATAAAAGGCTGGTGTATTTAGGCGCCAATCATGTTTTAATGTGTAAACTATATAATTTTACAAGAATAAGATCCTTTTGTTTTGTAATTCATTCTATTTCTTTGCTAAAGAGATCTAGTTGTCTTTGCTTCATCTCCTCATTCCCAACCAAATCTTGTCTTTATTTTTGTAGTGCAGAGGCATGAATGTTTCATATTTCATACTTAACAGCACAACTATGTTTTATCTGTTGAGTAGTAATAACATGTCCTGGCAAGGTGATAAAATTTTCAGAATTAGTTTATCCTGACACAGTTTTCACAGTCCGATCTAAAATTCTGTGAACACTCAATTCTCACTTTAAAAATCTGTCTTTCAGCAAATATTCTTGTTCTTTTTGAGAACATCCACTGGAAAAAGACAACTTAGTGTGGAGGCTGTAATGGCTCTGTATACCTCTACAGCCACAGCTTCCATCCAGTGTTAATTGAAGGAGAATTAACAGGCTCAATATTCATTCATACAAACATCAAAGCTAAGAATAATGGGGGGAAAAAACAAAAACACAAAAAAAACCCACAAAAAACAACATTGCAATAATAATTAAAGCTTGTGATAATTATATTGCTGTGCTGAGAGCAGTGTCTTTTCCCCTGTTCCAAATCAGCTGAATAGAGGAGAGTACACACTGTGGTATGTCCCCTCCTGCTCTGTGAATGGCACCAGACAACAGCCTAATGAACAGCTATCAAATGTGTGTTCAAGAAAACAGAACACCATGAAGCTGAAGATATCAGGACAGTGAATTCCAGGGAAAGAAAAGGGTTAAAAGTGAAGCAATATTTCTGAGACTTTTTTGCTTGATCAGCAAGTACTGATTGTTACCAAAAATTAGTTGATTGTAAGGTACAAAAGTGAGGGGGGTTTTAGGCACATAGGAGCTTAAACAGGAAATAATGTAGATGCCTCCTAAACTACATAAGGCTCTGCCATCACCTTTCCCAGACAGCTCCACCAACGACCCTGGCAGGCATGTAAGGGCAGTCTTTTGGCTTTTGATACAAACTAATCATGAGGAAGGATCAGGGCACAGAACTCAGCTACATTTGGAAAGCTCTTGGGGCAGGAGAGGGCATCTGCCCCAGCAGAGCTTTGGGTTGCCCAGTGAAGCCAGCTCCTGGTGAAGCTGATTGTCCCAGGGGCAGCACCCACCTGAGAACAGGAAGGGTAAGAGGAACAAGACTGGACTAAAACACTTTACCCTCAGTCTCCCTCCCCCATTTTTTTTTTCCCTGCTCATGATGGAGCTGCTTGACCTGACAGTGCGTCGCTTCACTGCCTTCAGATGTCTCCAAGCTTTCCTTTGAAGCTGTGAGAATCATACCATGAATCACAGCAGCAATGAGACACGAGTGCAGACAGACAGAACAAGAAGTCAGGCTGCCAGTCCTGTGCAACAAAAGGCTCTTCCAGGTCAAAGAGGAGAGTATGCTTTTCAGCAAGGTAAAACTGATGGGTGAAACCCTCAATCAAAAGCAGAGATAGCCCTCTGGATCACAGTGCTTAGGGTAGTAATAATCTCTCACCACAGTGGCCCCTCTGCCTTCAAGATTTCAGGCTTTGGTGCCTAAACTGACCCCAGCAGAAGGTGACACCATCTTCACCCCCTGCCAGAAGCCCAGGCACTGTTATTTTTGTTTGGCTGACTTGCCTTTCAGCTGTCATCCTGGGGATTTATCCTTCATACATTCGGTAGATGCAAATAAGAGGTAATTTTAAAACAATCCCAGATCTACCTGCATCTTGCAGCTTTTGTTATTTCAGTACATAGCCTTAAAAGGTATGGATAGGGGGGCACTATCTGTTTGTTTTTATGTACAGTAGTGCATAACTTTATAACAGTGGAAGTATTTTAGAGGCACAGAGTAGCCTCAGGGGAACAAGCATTTGCAGAACAGTTTTCTACGTGTAAAGTTGCAAGAATATGCTTCAAACTGTAAATTCCATTATCAATTAGTTATCTTTACTTGTATAATCAAAGTTCAAGGATAAAGCAACTGGGAGAAAAAACAAGAAATGTTTACATTTTACCAGTGTTTTATATTCAATTAAACATCTTTGCTGCTATTTACATAGTTGAATGGCACTGCATTTACGCCATGCAATTTCATGTTATTTCTATGTAAATATTTCTTTAAAGCCAAATGTAAGTCCAAATTAGTTGTGAAAGAAACACTAAAATTAAATAAACTTCCATTTGCAAGTGATCACAAATTATTCTAAAACTGAAGAGCAAGTCTCTTCAAATACAAAGTGAAAAGCAAACAATACTAAAGCAAGCTGAATAAACGAGGAAAAATTACACAGAAGGATGCTTTTAAAAAGCTTACCTTATTGCAATGGATTCTGAGGATTACAGGTAAATTAAAATTCAATGGGAGTTTTAATTTAAGCAGCATGCAGTAGCACATTAGTTTAAAATAAAAGTTTGTTGAATGTACACACAAGGTCTCTGAAATTCCTCTAGTGCAACTGAAAGCAGAATTTACCCTTTCTTCCTTTAATTCTAGTTAAATCTTAAATAGTAATTTCATTCTTCTTCCATCCTCTTTTCTCCTAGAAATCCACTGCCAAAACACACACTCCCTCAGAAGTCTGCCAAATTCTGCATCTCTTAGAAGTAAACTTTAAGAGAAAGAACGGAAAAACACAAACTCAAACTAGCTCATAACCTTCCTTCACTCTTGTTTGTGTGACATCATGATACTCTCTCAGATGCAATCTTGTACCTAATTTAGACTGAAAAGTCCTCAGTGGTAATCCTGGTTTTATTCCTTCTACATTTTTTCCATTCCACAGGTGATGTTATGTACAAATAATTAACCCAGTCTTAAAAATCTTATGTTTCCAAGTTCTGCACAAGTCTGGAGGAACTGCAGGTGATGAGAAACAAAATCGGAGCATTAAAAAAAATCTTACTCATTTTGAGCTTTATGTTTTCAGCCCACTTTATCTGAAAGATTTCAGTAATTGCTTGGTAGCTGGATATTCACTTCCATGTGTCTCTGACTTTGATTTCCAGTGGTTGGATAATGGTATCCACAGAATAATTACGAAAGGTTTGCTTTGCAAACAGAAAGGTGGATCAAGTAGGGTTCTGAAGAGGTCCATCCACAGACTGATTTTTGTCAATATCTTCATCGATGATCCAAATTATAACCTACAGAATATACATACATTTCATACATAAATTGTATATGTAAAAGATGACATAATGCTAGCAAGATCTCCATGTAGGTGAAAGGGCAAGACTGGAATTCAAAATGATCTTGATTAAGCAGAGAAGTGGTTGAGGGAAAAATAGAAAGTTCTTACACTTTCTGGAGTAATCAACTGCATAATAAGACGGAGAGATCCCCGCTTGGGATAAATTTTAGGGAAAGATTTACTGGTTATTGTGGAACACAGGCTGAGCATAAACCATGAATGTCAAATAACCATTTTAAAAAAGCAAACAGATCATAGGAGTTATTAACAGAAATACAGGCTATAGCATAGTGAGGCAAACATTCCACGCAATGCAGGAATTAAAGTCCTACTGTGTCCATTCTTAGTCACACAATTTCAATAAAGGTAAAAATGAATTGAAGAGCCAGCAAAATGCATTAGACATTCAAGAAGTGTAATATAAAAATATATACATATATATACATATATATATATCTCGTGCAGAGAAAAGAAAGCTGAAGAGGAACATGTTAATCAAATATGTAGAAGTCAGCTACAAAGAAGAAAAGTATAAACCACTCTCCATGTTAAAAGCAACTAAAAGACTCAATGAAGATTCAGGAATTACTTTTGCCTGTAAGAAAGAACTACTGAAATGCATCACCTGGAAAAAAAAAAAGTAATCTTCTCTGGAAATCTGTGAAAATAAAAACCTCTGCCAGGTATGCTGTTCTTGACAGATGATCACATCTTGCAACAAAAGGTGAAATATATGCCTCTTCAGACACTGACCAGCCTCTTTCTATTTCTCTGGCTTTTTTTAGCCTTTTCAGTGTAAGCTGAGATATCTTAACAAATTAAGTTTAATATTGACAGCCTTGGAGTCTAATCTTTCTTTCTGAAAATACTTTGGCTTTGTTTATTTGAAAATAGAACGACTATTTTGTCATGTCAACAGCCTCGTCAGCGTATTCATACTGAAATAAAAGTAAGTTAGTGGTCATTTCTGATTATGCCACCATCCATCCAACATGCTTCTGCAGCTACCTTTCAATCCCTTTATTAGTATGAATTTTGACCAGACCCTCTGCACAGGGTCAACCCCTGCTCAAATGAATGTTCTCCAGCAAGGGAAGTCACTTGATTTCATTTTATTATTAAGGTGCTCTCTTCCGAAGGTGAGGGGTTAATGACACACACCAAATTATACAGAAATTTCTTTAAGGAAGAGATTCATCTTAGACCTACAGCTACAAAAAAGAACGACAATGACTGATTTTCTCACCACTCAGCAGCGTCGGCAAAGCTACAAACATATATTGTTTTTACTCTTCTGGGAGTTATTTATTGAGCAAAGGGAGGGTGGATAGCATTCCTTTGAAGTCAAACATCTTGCTTGGATAAGGAGATACGTTGCATGAAACAAAAGTAATAAAAGGACAAAATGCTTTATTAAATCTTCTTTATCACAATATTGTGCTCCAATAGCATGATCTAATTAAAGACATATATGAACCTCTTTTCATCTGAGGATTAGTTCAGAGGCCTTCATTTATTCTGAAACAAACACACTGCTGAAAGGTTTCCAAGATTTCCAGTGACGTATTCTTTCCATCTAATAGGTGCTGATGCTTTAATTACCTCTTCAAGATTTGCTGTGGAGCGGGAAAAAAAGACAACACTTTTTGAAAGGAAGACACAAATTATTTCTTTATTAACAAAGCAACAAGAAATACACTCATTAGTCATTTAATATAGCAAAACTTCGTAAGTTGTTTGGACATAACAGTGGATAGCTCTTAGAGTGTATCTCATTGCTCATTACAAGTAGTTGACTTCGACTTTCCTTCACATGCAAGAGGTGTAATATCTGATATTTTAAAGATACCTTGCACCAAATGTCTTTAGGAGAATTGGGTTCCTATACATTTCCATCAAGTTCAGCACAATTCCCAAATAAGTTGTGTGGAGGGTGTTACTAATTTTCCCTAGGATAGTGCTAGAGGAAAATATCTTATGAACTACAGCCATTACCTTTGTCCTGAACCACTCCACTAATTTTTCCCCAATACTTGCAGTTGCCTCAGTCCTGCAATAATATTTGTATTAAAAGGTCTTGTTTTACTTAAAAAAATCTATTTCAACACAGTTTGTTTCCATTTCCTGGTAAAAGTGGTTCTGCTACATTTGGTATAACACAAACAAATAAATCTGCTATCTCAAATTCAGTAAAAGTTAATTGTATAAACACTACACATTTGTTTGTTTAGGTGTACTGTACTTCAAGTCTCTAATAGTAAGAATTGGATGACAAATCCAGCTGTTACTATCCTCATCACTGTAACTTTTATGCAATGGAACTTTGAAGCTTGCATGAGAAGCCTGAGTACATATTCTGTAGCTGCAGAAAAGATTTTGTAAAATGCTTTGTATCGCTCAGAATTTCATTGAACTCAACTTAGAGTAGATTGTTGCCTATCTGGAAACAAACATTTAATGTAAGAGATATTTTTTTTTTCTTAAAATATTTTACTCCTAAAGTATTCTCTTCCATATTGCACATACAATCACTTCCTCTTAATCTTTAATTGCTTTAGTTTTGCTTGCTGCACTCAACACTCATCCCTATTTACATGTATGGAGATTTTTGACTGAGAACATAACTTGAGTGTAGTTTTGTTTATTTGCTCACAAGTAGGCTTCCAATTCCCCTTGTAGCCCTTAGCAACTGTCATCAATCCTGCCATAAGTCGTTTACTCTTCCTTTGTAGCCATGTATGAAGTGACCGTAGTTAGAAAAAACTTGCTGTACACAAGTACTTCTGTTCTTACAGATATTAAATTTCCAAGACCTCTGTTTCTCCTGCCCTCTCAGTGGATTTCTTATTACTGAACATTGTACTCCTTTTTACAGTCAAACAGAGCTCAGATTTTACAAACTTAGGACCTCATCCAAGGCCATCTGTTTTATCAGGCCTTTTATCAACTTCTATTAAGCCATTATTTTAAAACAGAAAATGGGGATGCATTATTAACTTCTGTACTCTGGAGGAAGACAAAACCATTTTCTGCTTGAAGTGGTATAATATTCCCATGTGCTAAGGCAACTAGAGCTATTACAAACAGCTTTTAAATAATGTAAATTAAAGCTTACCTACAGAACGTGTAAAGCAAAATAACTTTGAAGAAGAACAGATTAAATGGACTGTTAAAGTCTAAGGAGGGGATACATCTTATGGGATGGAGAGTTGCATACTTGTATTTCAAAATGAGGTTTTGTATTTATAATAAAAATTTAAGCTACATATAAAACTTTTGGGGAAATGAACTGCAAATAATATCTACATTAGACTGAGACAGAAGGTCATTCTACAAAAGAATAAAAAAGTGTGAGCAGAATGGGACTTCTATTGCACCTAATGTTATATAGTTCTTCTGATACATGCAAAAGAAATAAAGCCCAGCAATATTTGGATTAATAATAAAACTAATGGGCAGATGTAACCCATTCTAGAGCAGAAAGTTACAGCAGCTGCAATTTCCCACTGTTAACTTCCAAACAGGTGAAATTCCAATAAGTCACAGTAAAAACTTGGAGACTATTGTTGCAAAAAGCAAGTCCACTGCCATCTCTGATAAACAACTGGAAGCTTCAATATCTTTCTTTTTACACATAGAATCATATATTGTATCCACATTTACGTTAAACCTTTATTTTTCATTTATTTTCTGTGCCCATTGCCCTATCTATGTTCCTGATTTAAACATATACTCTTGCTGGTCGTACATTTACTACAACCAGTATTAAATTTGCATTGTACTGCACAGATGTATTAAGAAAAGCAGGTAATATCCCAAAACTGTTCCAACTGTAGAGAACTGGAAAAATGTCTTTTGTTGGGGAAGAGGAAAAGGAACTGACCCAGGTCTAATGACAGCATAATGGCAGCCACAAAAGTGGGGACAGACTGAGCAATGGATTAGCAAATCCTGAGCTAAGATTAATGCTGGAAAACAGACCAAGAAGAAAATCCTGTGAGGACGTTAAGGACCCCAGCAGTGTCTACAACAAACCAGGATAATTCAGACAGTGGTTAAAGCTCAGTAAAAGAGAATAACCAATGTTTCTCGTTGTTGGTATGCTGGCATACCAACAACCAGTATGTTGGTATGATCTTCACTGTTGGATGCACAAGAGGTGAAGTAGAAAAGAGAGCAGTCAAGCTCAGAAATAGCCTAGTAGAAGTGACTTGGAACTGGAAGAGGGTAGATTTAGGCTAGACATTAGAAAGAAAGTCTTCACTGTGAGGGTGGTGAGACACTGGAACACGTTGCCCAGGGAATCTATGGGTGCCCCATCCCTGGAAGTGTTCAAGTCCAGATTGGATGGGACTTTGAGCAACATGGTGTAGTGGGAGGTGTCCCTGTACATAGCAGGGGGGTTGGAACTAGATGATCTTTAAGGTCCCTTCCAAACCAAACCATTCTATTATTCCATTAAGTGAACATATGCATTTGCGTATGTCTTTGTGTACTCAGCTGTCAACATGTACCTGGAATATATCTATATATGACAAAAATGGGAAATCTGTATAGCTACAAATGCATTACATTTCTAAAAGCTGAAGAAGAGTTTTTTCATCAGGCCACCTAACAAAGGCAGTACAGGTTCTTCAGGACCTTAAAATATTTTGAAGGAAAGAATTCCCCACTACAGTCTAAGTGGTGTTGATTTCTCTTTCAGTGAGGGAATGGTAGGACAGCTTGCCCACGTGTAGACTAATCCTTTAATATACCATAAATCAGCATAAAAATGGAAATGCCATTTCTTCCTCCCTGGATGCTGCTGTTTTTTCTAGCAGAAGATGCTGGTCATTCTGGCACTACCAAGCTTACAAATTGCCCTCCATCTTGCTTGCATGGTCCCCTCCCGAGGAACCAGTAGCCAGGACAGCAGAAAATTAGGGCAGATCCCTGACTTTTAGCAAAGCAAAGGAAAAACTGTCTTAAATTTCCAGGGGGCCCCATTCAAAAGGCCTGGTGCGTGTCACCCTCTGGTTATCAGTGGCTGTTGGGGCAGATTCACAGTGCCTATGAAACTGAGGTGAAAAGCTATGACAATTTGCCTTCTTTTGTTTTGGACACACAGAATCCTACTTCTACAAAATCACAAATCTAGGACATCCTTTACAGAAAAAAAAAAAAAAAAAAATTTTTTTTTTTTAAATCCTATTACAAATTTTGTCTCTTCAACCAGCCTTCATATTAACAAATTAGTTTCTGCTTCACATAAATTTTCCTTTTTTAATTGTTGTTTCCTGCATCGTTTATTGTGTTCTTTGATCTTGGGCTGTAACTTTAAATCTATGTCATCTTCCTTGGGCTGTTTAGATAAACCTAGCCTAATAACTTCGCAGTTTTATCTTTAGTAACACAGATAGCTATCGTACATTCAGTTTGGTGCTCGCTTGTGAACAACCACAAGATACTATTTTTAAAACTTCATAAAAGCCCTGCAAATAGCTGAAAGCACTTAAGGGATAATACTAGTGGCTATCATTGTGGTTGTAAAAAAAGACTATAAACTAGTGTGAGACATCTTTTATGTTTTATTATTTCAAAAACAGATATCAAAGGAAATATCATAACTTCATAATATCTCTGCTATTAATAATTATGTATTTCTTGTGCATCCGAATCTCAGATTTTATTAGTCAGACTTTTAATGACAAATTAGGTCCCTCCAGTATTTATATGTATTATTCTAAAAACATTTTGACTCGTAAATCTCTTTACAGACAATAACAAAAATGTGAGCAAGGGAACTAATATACAACAAGGTAATTTTAAAATAATGAAGTATTAAGCAGACTTGAATCCTTCACTTTATAGAAATCCAGTTAAGAAGGTTACAAGTAAACTACTGAGTGAAGATGAAGCACCAGTAGACTTATTACTACAGAATTCTGAAGGGACGGAATTTCACACAGAGGTGAAGTGCTGGTGGCATTACTGCCGGAGGTTTTCTGACATTAATGCACTTCGTTACTGCCAAAGAATTCAAAAAGAAAGACAAATCAAATGTTAGGTGCTAAATTATAGGTTGGAAGATTTTACTGAATGTGATTTCCACACGTTCAGTGCCTTACAATAAAAATTAACAAGCTCTTCCATACACTTTAGAAGACTACATGTCACACAGAAAACAATTGCGTACTATTTTATGAATTAGAATATTTTGGTCTGAGTTTTTTCAAAATAGCTTCTGAAGTTATTCAGTTACTTCCAATTAAACATCATTAAGCTGATGTTTTCTTAGGATCATTCATCATTTTTCCTGTTGGAATTGATAAAAAATACAGTGTGAATAGTAAGTTATCATCTCTTCCAGTAATTCTTTTAATAGGGTAAAATGTGCAAATTCTGATATATATTGTCTCAGGTGACAGCTTAGTTTAGGGAGTATATCTATTGTGTAAAATTAGAGTATCCTTACAGAGTGTGGGACACTAACTAGACCTCAGTGTCTTCTCTGAGTGAAGACTCAGTGGTCACTTCTATCACATCTAATTGTTCTTAGGATAATAGCCAGCACGTTGAGCTGGGAATTATTCAGTGCTTTCTTTCACAGTGAAGGAAATGTTCTGCTAGAATAAATTACCTTTGTCGTAGTAGTAAGGCTAGACAAAATGTTAACATACATACAACACTCCCAACAATTTGTGAGTTACTCATTTTCTTACGTTGTAAGGATTGAAGAGCTGGTCTGATGGAAACTAACACCTTTGTTTGCCTCAACCTCAATCTTTGTTTGACAAGCTGAATGATACTAAAGTTATCTGGTACCCTCCAAGTTGCTATGCTAAGAGGTTCTGCGTGACAACAAGCTGGTTGAATCAGCAGCTGCGTAACTGGAAAAAGCACAAGGAGGGTGAAAAACATAGGAAAAAAGTTAGCCTGATCAGCGTATCCAAGTTTATCCAGTAAACCTTACTCATGATCTTTCAGAAATGAATGGCAGAAAACCGCACACATACAGGGAGTAGAGTTGATAAACGTCATCGAGTTCAGTGGAAGGCTACCAAGACAATTTCTTAAATTGAAATTTGGGATGTTCTGGTTATCACGGAAAAAGAGATCATAGGAAGATAGTTAAGCATTAGGACATGTGGTGCAAGGAGGCTGTGCAGCCTTGTTTCTCAAGAGTTTTCAGTTCTCAACTGGACAAAGCCCTGAACATCCTTTTCTGCCCCCATATTTTGCTCTGCTTTGAGACAGCTTGGGCAAGAGATCTCCAGAAGTTTCTTTGGCCTTGATTATTCAGTGATTGCAGATGGCTGCAGATGGTAGCAATCAATGGCATTTCAGATTTACAGAGATCATGAAGAAATTTCAAGGTTTTGCAGATAATTTTGAAATTAAGAGTATGAATCGCTCACTTACATCTGAAACTGAGAGACAGATAGCTCAGATGTTTCACAGGTTGGCCATCCCATGACAGCAGCTCACTTGTATGTACAGGAAGAGACTATGAAGCTCTGAAAAAGATCCTTGCGAGTATCTCTCTGTCTGACTCTTGATTGACTATAACCCATCACTTTGCAATTTGTTTACTTTTCACACCTATGGCAGGACACTGAAGTTTCCAGTTTTGAACTATAAACTATAGGCTGGCTTTGTAGGAATGGTGTTTGATTTTACAGTGGAGAATAAGCAAGAGATGAGAGAAGACCAATCAGCAATTCATTTTTTATTGTTGCTACTGATAAATATTTGGCTGTAAAAGGAGAAACTGCATGATGAAAAAGTCTCAGATAAAGTAAAACTATTTGGATCTGTCAATCTGTACTGAGGTGGATATTTCTCAGTTCTTTTAGCCTCAGCTTTATGGTTGACATTTTGTCATACTATTTCCATGTACAAGACTCTGTCAAAACCATTGGTGTTTTTCATATTAATGAGGGGGAAATGAGTCAATAGAAATATTTCTTTAGCTAATCAAATGTGGATTTTAAATTTTACTCAGCCTCCACTGACATTAAGAAATGCTGCTTAAGCATCTTTTCAGGAAGCTCACTTTAAAAAAAAAAGTTATAAATAGAAACTTATCATAATTAACATGTATATAGACCCATTGTTGTATACTTGCACACATGTGCCTGCAGAGACACACAGGCTTTCCATCATTTTATCATAATTTTGATTATTTCCTTATTTCTTATTTAAGCTATGTTTATTATGATAAAGGGTGATATCCTCATGTGAGATAGGGATAAGGCCCTCAGCTGTGGTTTGCATAACACATAAAAGTAGAGTTTTTAAAAAGCCCATAGTAAGCCAGAACCTGGGAGTTAAAGGGTCGTGGTGCCTGGCACACTTAGGTTCTTCTGAGAATTTCACTCTGTCTATGATTAGACATGCAGAAAGGCAAGAGAACTCCCAGCTAAAACAACAAAAAACCCTCTTGCCTTTTAATTTTTCTTTTGCACCTAAATCTGTATCTAGGGATTTTTATACACACACACGCTTACATGTAGAAATAAATTAAAGTATGTATTTGAATAGATTCATTTGCTTCACTCAAAGTGAAGTACCACTGTGCTTATTTGACAGGTTTCAGGAAAGCCACATATATCTAGTGTCCACGAACCAATTAATATATTTGCCTTTCCTCCCAGTGTTACTGAGTGTTCCTTGGGCTTAACCTTAGACAGTGACTTAGTTAAACGCTATATTGAATTTCACCATTTCCATTTGAACTACCTTTCTGGTAGTTCACTGAAGGGTTTATAGTTATCATGAGTGACCAAAGTACTTGGATGTGTGTACTTAGGTCAGCGTATAGGCCTATACATGTGGGATGGGGGTGAAATCTTTTAAAATAAAACAGCTGCAGAAGAAATGGTCAAGCCATTGAAGGCAACATGATAGCTGCTATTAAATCCCACTTTGAGAAGCTTCCTTTAGCTTTGATGATTTTTTTTTTTCATCTCAAAAGTTGCTATCAATTTTTCTCTGACCTCAGCTCAACCTCACAAAATCAACCTAAATTCACGTCTGCTCATGTTTTTCTTGCATTGGGACAAAAAGAATAAATTAAAAATAGTGAATTGCATTGAAACAAAAAGTGATCAAAACTCGGGGTGGTTTGGGTTTAAAAAATTCAATGAATTTTGTTTTGCTTTTGCAAAGCCAATACCCTGAGGTGGTTCACATCAGGATCTCTTTTTGTCTAAAGTTCAGGGAGGTACGAATAAGTAGTTTGAGACTTCATCTTTAATTGTAACCAAATGCCCTCTTACAAGGGACAGAGGATTACCATAAAGGTGTTCTTAGCTTTTCAGGGGTTGTTGCTGTTCCCGGAATAAAAATAATTTACGTAGTGCCTACTCAATATAAAGTCTGAATTACTCATAATCTTTGTTTATGTTAATAGCATCTTTATTGGGGGTCCTTGTTATCATTAATTCATATATTCCTATTGGTGAAAATTTTGGAAGGGAAATGAAGGCATAGGTGGACTAATGCCATAAAGCAACACAAGCTCTGCAACACCTAGAGTTGCAACATCTGCCTGATAGTGGAACCTGACATCATGAGTCAAGGCACTAAGCAGCTTTTTCTCAGTGCATATGAGGCACCTTGCAATCAAGTCAGCAGAATCACCGGGCCAAGCAGCAAATTCCTTGTGGCCCTCATGCCAAACACATATTAAAATATTGCTTCTCTTCAAGACTTAAGTGTTTGGCCAGTATAGAACTCCAGTATTTCAGCCTGGGAAATCTGTGCAGCGTATGTGCACTCCACCCCACACTTCAGGAAGCAACACGTCCTGCTGCACATGCAACATTTCATTGCTCTGCCTATTCACAGTAAATCTGACTTACAGAGCCTTTACTGTGCATGTTCCCAGTGACTGGGCAGCACATGGGCAGTAGGTCCGTTAGACAATCCCCAGAAGTGTGAGTCTGGCTGTGCAGGCATGCGGTGACTTTGTCACATGTGCACAATAAATATGATGCTCTCTATAAGTGTTGGCCTGACTATGAGGGTTCATGCAGTCTTGTGGTTATCACCAGGCTTCATACAACCTGCTTGTAGAACAGCCTGGATAGAGCATCTGACCTGCACAGCTCCAAACAGCTTGAAATCCTAACAAATGTGTACATTTTTCAACAGCTGCCCAAACAATGATTCTGAGCTGAAAAAGAGATTGTGTTCAGGAAATGCAGCTGTTTGGTAGTCTTAAGTCTATGAAGTCTAAGTTTATGAAGGTGTCCCTGAAGTTCACAGTCTTCTCTTGAATGTTGGCACCTGCACTTCTCCTCACATAGAGATGAGTGACCCTCTACCTCCATCTGCATGGTCCAAACCCCACCTCAGGTAATGAAGGAGCCTGTTTCCTTCCTAGCCTAGGTGACGTTTCTGAAAAATACATTCTTTTATTAAGCCAATGGAGAGATTGGCACCCATTACATTCAAACCAACATTTGCAATTCTTGTCCAGAGATCTGGATACTTATAAACTAAGAATGATTTCCAGACTAATAAAGAGGTGGAATACCTGGCTTGAGGATTCAGGCACCTGTATTTTGCCTTGCCCAATATGGCACACCTTGCCCACAATGACAGAGAACCTCTGGAGCAGAACTGGAGCATACCAAGCTGCTAATTTTGTTGTCCCATCATGGATGCAACAGGTGACACAGGAATTTTTAGTCAAGCCTGACAGCATAGACAGAGTGACAGGGATGTTTTCAGGAATGTTCTGCTTTCCAGCATGCTCTCTTCTTCACGGGGGCACACAGCCCTCAGCACCACCTGCAGTACTGAATGATGGGATACAGTCAGTGGCTTGGCATCTTTCTCATTGTGTCTCCTGTATGAATTAAAGTGTTTGGTGGCTAGGATATTTTTAAATACTGTTTTCATCTCTAAAAAGTACACATATTAGGGAGTTAGATCTGAAGGTGAAAAAGAGGAAGGAAACTTCACATGTTGGAGCTGGTGGGACCACCTTTCTGGTGGCTCTTAGTAACTATGGGATGTTACCCCACACTCCTTAACAGACCCCAGAAAAGCTGTCTCTTCCACAGACCAGCTTTCTCATGGTGACAGAAATTATCCTCCCAGGTGAAGGACTGGACTTGCCAGCCAGACTGCCTATTCTAGAGTTACAGCTGGTGTTTTTACGTGCAGTGTCCAGAGACCATTGAACACTCTCTAGGCCTTTCACCAGCCTAGTTGCTCTTCTCTGCACCCCCTTCAGCACCTCGATGTCTTTCTAGTATTAAGGTGCCCAAAACTGAACACAGTCCTTAAGGTGGGACCTCATCAGTGCCGTGTACAAGGGGAGGATCACTTCCCTAGACCTGCTTGCAACAATATTTCTAGTACAAGCCAGGATAGCATTGGCCTTCTTGGCCACCTGGAAGTCAGCAAAGACTGTGCGGGGCAGGTAGGAGGTTGGTTGGGAACAGCTGATATGGTGCTCTGTTACTAGCCTGAAGGTCCTCACACACTCACATTTCCCTTCTCAGCTATGCCATATTGATCTAGTTTATATGAGAGATTGCAAAGGGGTATAAGGGAAGGGATGCTATTGTACACCAACATGAGAAGGGCACAAGAAATGTCAGATGCTTTTAGACACTGTTACAACTACATGAAAGTGTCAGAGAAAGGACAGGACCATTACTAGCCTGTCTTCATATTTTAGTTTAATTTAGATTTATTTTGATTCTTGAGCAAAATACTCCAGAAAATATGACAAATATTTCACTAAGATCTTCAGTAGGAAGGCATCTTACATGAACACTTTTTAAAATGGATCTGGGACCCCTCTGAGCCAGCACCAGTAGCCATGATGCTAGCTCACCCAAGGATCAGGCAGTTGCACTACTGGCATGGCAAAAGGGGACCACAGCAGGAGCAGCAGTGGTGACTTTGTGATTTCTTCACTGAAACCTGTTTCAAGGCACCATCAAAAACCAGAAGCTAGACTGTGCATGTGTGGTTCTCAAGTTGTGAATGGTCTTTCTTGTCCACAGAGGGTTGTAAGTGACCTCATTAGAGCAGCCATAGGACTGACTTAGCTTACAGGGATGACCGGTCAGACTTTGAAGAGGAAATTCTGCAAAGTTTTCTATCACTCAGCTGGAGCATGAGCAATTATGTTGTCTCAGCACTCTGTGGCACATACAGGCATGAGCAGACTTGCCCTGTACATTCATTCTAGGCACCTCCTGGGGCAAGAACTCTTCAAGCCTTACCTTTCAGGTCTTCAGTCACTCCCCCTAGTTCTTCCAGTTTTTATACTATGTTCTCCTCCTGTCATGTTCCAGATTTTTTTTTTTCATCCTTTCCCTTTAGTACTTTTACCTCTACTTTCTTCAGTGTGCTCTCCTTTCTTTGCTCTTGTGTCTCTGTTCTTATTTCCCAGACCATTTTTTTTTACTCAGTTTCTTTCTTAGACTCTATTTTCTAAGTCTGTAATCCCACTCCTATTCAATAAATCTATTTTTCTCTGCTTTTCTAAGTTAGTTTTTCATTATAATTTGGGTTTTCACCAAAAAATCATAATTTCTCTCTTCTACATCTTTAGCTCTCTTCCTTTAAATTCTAAATCATCACATTCTGCCCAGTTCCAAAGGTAACTTTCTCTTCTGTTACAGTATCTGTTCATCTGATGCTGTCTCTCTCACAACCTGTTCTGCATGTCCATCCCCTTAGCTCTTAAAGCAAAGGAAACTGCATAACATAAATCTCCATACAAAACTTCAAAGTTGTTTCCAAATCCTCTGCAGTTTTCTTCTTAAACCGCGCCATTAGGAAAAATTTATCTGTTGCCTACAGCTTCTCACCAGCTAATGGACAAGAGCTCTTATTGCTTAAGAGGGCTAAGAAGAAGTCAAGTTCTTGGTATTCATCAGAAGTCCTATCAATTCTCTATCTACAACAGGGGGCTTTTGATTATGAAAGAAATGTCTTCATCTTGTTGCAGTATCAACTATATCAACTCTAATTATGGAACAGGGAAATATCAATATTGTTCAGATCTGATTATATAAACTCAGGAAAACACAACTTTGCAGAACAAATCTACTTGCAAGAAATTATCTATGAACATATTCCAAATCTGCAGCTTTTCAACTGCATATGTTTCTGTTGAGGATAAGAAAACCACATGTTCATCCACCTAGTGCTTTGGAGTCCATCGCTCAACAAAGTGTTGATTCGTATCCTTCAGTCTTTCTACCAGTGACAGTGAGGTATGAATCCATGGAAACGCTGCAAGAGCCCAAGGAGCTCATCCCATCAGATGTATTCAACTGACTCCCACAAAACCCTTTAAGAACATGTTTTACCATGTCTCATAAGTTAATTTCTTCATCTACTTTTATCACTTTCAACCACAAAACCTTTCCCTTTCTATGCTGCTTCTCTTCTGATATCAAATAATCACCTTGGACTGCCATATATTTCCTATAAAATTGGCAATAAAGACAGAAATTACTCATCTTTCCTAGACTTCTTGCAATCTGACAAGAAATTCTTAGATGTGAAGGGAAGCCACTGCTCCTTGCACAACTATCAGTTGTTGTTTTTTTTCTGTGAGAGAACACTCTGTTGGAGTGCAATCTCTGTACTTCTCTCGGAACAAAACCCAATGAAGAATTAAAATCCACAGCCCTATTTGCAAATAATTATGGCAATTTTGTGCCCTCAGACTGCTTGTTAGAAACACAAGGAGAAGCTTTGCCCAGCTAGAAGATACACTTGCTAACTGAGGGATGTGAATTTGATGTTTATTTATCCTGCCTAAGAATACGAAGATGAGCAATGAATTATGTTTTTATTTCTCTAGTATATGGAAAGTTAAATAGCAAAGTGTAATTAAATTATGATTTCGTAGTGACCATAAGGAAGATCTAAGGCATGTTTTGTATCCGCAGGTGCCTATCATAGAATCATAGAATGATGTGGATGACTTAAGGATCATCTAGTTCCAAACTCCCTGCTATGGGCAGGGACATCTCCCACTAGACCATGTTGCTCAAAGCCCCATCCAACCTGGCCTTCAACAATTCCAGGGAGGGGACATCCACAACTTCCCTGGGCAACCTCTTCCTTTGTCTCACCACCCTTACACTAAAGAATTTCTTCCTAATGTCTAACCTAAATTTCCCTTCTTCCAGTTTAAAGCCATTACCCCTTATCCTGTCAGTACCCTCTCTGGTGAAAAACCCCTCCCCAGCTTTCCTGTAGGCACCCTTCAGGTTCTGGAAGGTCACTATAAGGTCACCCCAGAGCCTTCTCTTCTCCAGGCTGAACAGCCCCAACTCTCTCAGCCTGTCTTCATAGGAGAGGTGTTCAGGCCTTCTTATCATCTTCATGGCCCTCCTCCACACTAACTCCAGGAGGTCCACGTCCTTGTGTTGGAGGGCCCAGAAATGGACACTATATGCTGGGTGGGCTGCAGAAGTTGATCCCAGTATGAGGATAAAGTAAATGCTGGACGATCAAGGAGGTAGTTGCCTATTTGCAGACCAAAAATGGTCTTGGCTTACAAAAACAATTCTGCACTTTTAAATGTCTATCTTGTCTTTCTTATCCATGTAAGAGCAGACAGATTGTCCGTAGGCAATAACAAGACTGTGAAATTTGGGGAAGAATGGGGAGAGGCTAGTATTAGCTTGGGATGCATACTTGGGTCTCCCAGTGTTTGCCAGCAGAATTTCTCAGGGAAGGTCCTTCAGCAAAGAGAAAGACTGGACTTATTGGCACAGGGTTTGTTTCTTGCTGAAGAACCCTTTACACATGCTCTTAGAGTGAATCCACCAAACAGATTTGAGATAAATTGGTAGGAACTTGGACTAGCAAGACAGAAATGAAAGGCTCCATTCTCTCCTCATGGCCTCATAAACTATTAACTCCCACTCGAATTGCTCCTTTAGATTTCCACTGTAAGGTCTTCAGCTTCCTTTTGTTCTTTTTTTCTTCATTTTAGCCTGTTGTTTGCAGGATACTATTTTAGACACATAGAATTTTAACCTGAAAGGTCTCTTCCACTGGAAATTTAAATAGATTGAACAGCATGAAAATATCTCACAGCATGCATGTGTTGCGTGTTACAAGGGAGTGTAGTTTCTGAGTCCAAGTTATTAATAATGATTTGTATGGAGACTAAGTAAAAGAAAAAATATTTAGGAAAAGATTTCTTAGTTCTTATAAGATTGATTCTTTGGTAGGCAACTTTCTTAGTTTATGAAGTAATTTAGAAAGTGCTGTGTTGTAAATTACAAAGTACAGTACATAGCACTCAGGCTAAGGGCAGTTTTGTTATTATGACTGCCTGAGATCTGATAAACTATTATATCTGCCTTTATAAACACTTTATTAAATATCACACTATCACAAACCAAAGAATGTTGTATAAAAGCAACTTGAGCAATTCAACATCCACTTTTTGTCATAAAAAAAAGAAATATTCTCTTGATTAGTCTCTATGAAGCATAATAACTGTAAAATAAACAAGATAATCTTTGTGTAAACAGCACAGGGTACACGGAGCACAGAAATGGATGGAGGCACAAAGAACATTCTTGGCTTTAAAACCTGAAAGCAAATTTCCTCTATTTAATCTAGTTTAATAATAGTTTTTATTGCAGTATTTTTAAGTCACTGGCAAAAAAACCACAAAAAACTTTTCTAACTTTTTTTTTTTAATTATTGTTATTTTATCTATCCCCCTAGGTAGCATCCCCTGGACAGAAATGAAAGTTTGTACTCATTTGCCCCTTCAGACCCATCCCTAGACTTCCACAGTGGAGTTCTGCCTGGCAGCTATCATTCTGTTCCTCATATAGCAAGGAAACAAAACCTGTTTCACCTGTTCTCAAAGCAAAAGCATCTAGTCTACAGTTCACTGGCAGCACTCCTCACTCCATACAAGAAATGCAACCAGTGTTTCACAGCCATAATTGTAAGAAATACAGATTTGTCTCATAATCAGCTGATTGCCTTCTTTAAGCATTTCCTTCAAGCTAGCTGTAACAAATGGGTTTTGCCTCTTTTTTCTTGGTATTGTAATCCCTGGGTTCGAAGGCACAAATAATTTACATTTCTACAGTGACTGACATCTGAAGCACTTTGCACGAACATTACCTAAGGAAACTTCATGTGGCCAGCTGGAACAAAGACACCTGCCTCCACAAAAACCATGATCCATGAGAATCTCAAGGAAGCAGAATTAGATATTTTTCAAGAGCTGGATAGCTCTCAAATATTACGAATCCTGCCAGATGCCAATGTTTCTTTTGAGCTAGAACACTTGTTAATGAGGTTAAGATGTAAATACCGAAAGGAAATTACTAAACCCTTTTTTTTTTTCAAATTCCTATGTATATGCTTATGTATATGTTTGTGCATTAGCATGTGTATGTTTATCAACTTATACAGGTTATAAACAACACTAGGATTTAAAGTTCTGGTTTTTCCTTATGTATATCTTCATAGAATTCATCCCACAAATAACAGATTTCCTGTTGACAGCAACTATGGGAAGTTGTAGTGGCAATGAGTATTTAAAATGGCCTGGCCAACTTCCAGACAGCTGGAAGAGAACCTGTCTCCAAACTCTTTTACCTTTGATCCAAAAGAAGGACCAATTCTTCCTATAAATAAATAAATAAATAGATAGATAATAGAATATATTATACTCTGTTCTAAAAGACAGAGAGGCATCAAAGTATTTTTTACTTATTTTGAACTAACACTGTTTTGTTGAACTTTCAATGTATACGTTATTTCTGAAACCCCCAAAATTACTCAGCGAAAAATATGTAAGGAGTCAGGATAAGAAAAGGACTTTAACTTCCATCATTTATTTCTGGGTAACACAATGCACACTCCTATGTCACATAATGTTTTCTTGGTCATGCACCACCTCCACAAACTTTAAAGCAATGTTCTCCCACTTACTATTTTCCAGTTTTCTCTATTCCTATGCCAGCAGGATCAATAAAACATTTTTTTCAATATATTTAGAGTCAGCCTCATAGGCAAAAGCAACAAAATGTCCCATGGACATACCACAGTGTTCAGTGCAACTTCACTTTTGACACTGACAGCACTTATGTCATTAGCGTAGCAATCAAGGACCATGTTATGTGGTAGTCAATACTCTGAATTACTCAGTCTGGAACAGGCACACACAGCTTAGCTACAATATAAGAGAAGAAAACACAAGTATTAAAGTTTTTCCCAATGATTTTTAAGGGGTGCACAAAAGGCAGGAGGTCTGTCTCCCCTGACTTTGCAGAGAAGTTTCTAGCCCAAAGCGCCTCTCATCAGGATTAGATGATAGCATCTGAAATGCAGGCAGCTGGGGCTCTGCTTGCTGCCCTCCCTGGCTGCAGTACTGTGTCAGTGAACCGATAACAGACAAACATTAAAAAGCCTGTCACAGCCACAAATTCATTCCTTTGGAGCTGTCCGGGAGAGAGGAGGATAAACTCCTGCCCAGCATGCAGGGCCTAATGGTCAGGGAGCAGCACACAGTAGGAATCCCATTACCTACAGAGGTATTAGAAAAGTGTTCCCAGCTGAAAGCCTTTATCCAATTCCAATTGTTGGTTGAATAACGACATTAAGAGCAGCATGGTTCTATTTGCTACTGTCTCAAACTATGCAATGGCTGTTTAGAATCACGTTTTGTTTCCCAAATAGCTGAATTTACTGTGGGAGTAGAGAAGAATTTACATCCAGAAAATCTACATTCCTTGAAGCAGATGTTTCTAATTTTAATAACATCAGCCTATAGAAATGAATATCTGAAATATTCTGATTGCTGTGTGCATGTTGCTGTTTAGAGTAACACTCCATCTTGGTGAGTTTGCAGAAAAATTCAGGAGCCACCAGGAGAAATAAGATGCTACTAGCTTTTCTAACAAGAATAATGTTGGAGTTTTTTGTGGGGTTTTGTTGTCTTTTTTTTCCTTTGGAAAGCCACTTAAAAATGCCCTCCTATGCAGAAGAATGTAATTTTCTGCACTGTAGATACACTGCATTACAGATTCATACTTGGAAAATTGCACGTGCAGAATTGTTTGCAGTGTGTGCCTTCACTTTTCCACACATGCAGCCCAGATGCGTGCATGCACATATCACACAAAATGGGCATGTACTGTTTCTACAAGCTAGGACATATCTTTATGAATAGTACATAAACAAAGTCAGGGGAAGCCCTTCATGGGCTCCAGGTTATGCAAGTCAGAGCGACTGGCCTCCAGGTGAGCAAAGATGCATGTACTCACTTTTCCCACTCCTCTGTCTGTACAGCAGACTGTAAGTATAGAGGTCCTTGAATCATCTGTAACACAGCGCTTGCAGTCCCGTATTGCAATAGCATAGAGTTCAGAGCAACCTACTTTGCTCAGTGAGAAACTGGGTAAAATTAGCCTGCACTGTGCTCTGTTTTCCTATGGAAGGCTGGTAATTGTATATGAGCTGGCTCAGGTGTGTACAAATTGTTTCCATTAACAGTAGGCACATGCAAAGCTTAGTTTCCTACAAATAGATGCCACTCTGATGAGCAGTGTTGTCAGTTTAACTAGCACAGCTTCTACTGATGAAGACTGTGAGGTTTTGTGATCTTTTTTTCCCATGTATCTTACAGATGTTATTCACTACATGATTAGGATTAATGTAATTGAACAGTAGATCATTCTACAACAGTTGTTAATAAAACTAGGGCTCTGAAATTACTAGCCTGTTATATTTAAGAAAAAAAAAATCACAGGGGGAAAAAAGGTAGTATGACTTTTATTTAGCAATATGTAAAACAATTTCTAACTGAAAGGTCTTATGTTTGAAAGAACACATTAAACTGCATATGCTGCTTCTGCTCTCTGCTTTCATAGCTGCTAGGCTTCCCAGTGGCCAGTCACTTGAAGAGCCATGCTGCATGCATGTGTGCTTCCTGAGACAGAAAAAGCACTGCCCTGTGAGATTATATATGAACCAATCTTTTCAAGCTCTGCACTTGCAAATCATTCCAGCCCAGCAGCAAACCACTGAACATACCAGCTATTCCCTGCTCTCTGGGCAACCTAAACCCTCATTTGGGTGCTCATCATAAGCAATATCAGGACTTGATAATAAGAAAGAACCAAAACAAGGCATAGAGACATAATAAAACATTGCTAACACCTTAGATGCAAACATGCTTGCATTGAATAAAACAGTTTTAGGATGTATGAATTCCATTTTACAGTGGAATATGACTGGAAACATATCTTCTGTGAGGCAGATTTTAAAAGGCATCCATATGCAGTGAGCTGGTTTGGTTTGCAAAAATTTCCAGGGTATAAATCTTCAAAGATACTTATATGCTGAACCTGCATTTATTTCAAGGAGTTTTAGAGCCTTTCCACTTTGAAATCTTCCCATCGAAGTACCTGTCTTCATTTTAGCATGCAAAAATCTCTAAAAACCTATGAAAGTAAAGCTGTAATTTAGCTCCACAGATGGACAAACGATCTCAAAGGTTAGTAGTTTCTAGTTCTAGTAACAAGGATGAAAATAGCCTAAGGTGCTTATTCGGAGATGGATGGTGAAGCCTTACTTCTGACTTAAAGTTTTGCATATCAGTAAACTGTGAAAGTAATCGGAGCCTGTCCCTGCAGTGGTCAGATGTGACACTTGTGCCAGCCCTCCTCCCACGGAAGTCACAGGGAGTTTTGTCGTTGAACTGAGGGGGACAGAGCTGGGTTTCCCCGATCTAGGGGATGCTGGGAGAGGCGGTAGAGGGTTTTTTTTTAATCTGCAGGTATCTTTAGATGTACCTGCGAAGTAGCTCAGTAGTAGACCCGTTGAATCTTCGTGTTTTGCTGCTAAAGAAAATCTATAAAAATAGATTTATTGTCATATTTCCCTTTTGCGTTGTACTGTTCCCCTTCCTCGTAAAATACTCTCGTCAGTTTACAGCAAAGCAAATGTAGCAGCTTAGTCCATAAGCGCCAAAGTTTCCCTCAGTTATACGCAGGCTTTTAGGCGTAATTGAGTTAGCTGCTATTTTTGTTGATACCAGAGAGCTGATTGCTGCCCCGAGCTGCCGTAATGAGGCTTATCAAGACCTGACGTGTGCCGAGGGGTCGTTACGCAGCGACCAAAAGCGACCCGCACCAGCCCGCAAGTCTGCAGGAACCAGTCCAAGCGGTTTTAACTTTTATTCTTCCTGCAAAGGATTTAAAGCGGCTTTGTACAACAGTCAGACAAGAATAAGCAGCTGTGGAAAATATAACAAATCATAAGAACGATTTAACGGGGGGAGGGGGAGGGGAAGAGAAGCCGGCAAAGCAAAGCCAAACGCCTGGAGTCTTGCGTGGGGACAGGAGGGACGCCTGCCTGATCCCTGACCCCTGCGTGGGAAGGAAGGGGGAACCTGAGGAAAAGATCTTGTGCTGGAAAGTAGCGTTGAAACAAACAAGCAAACAAACAAAACAAACAAAAAACCCCACCCTCTTTCAGCGTTTGAAACTGAGCGATTCTAAGTTTGATATTAAGGTTTTGATCTTTTTCCCAAAGATCACTTGCTAAGCGGCTCCTCCGGGCAGTCTCCCTCACACACACACACTGGCCGCTGCAAAGGTGTCCATAGGGCTGTGCGGGGAGGAGCCGAGGGGGGACAGAGGGGCAAGGGATGCTCGCCCCAGAGAAAAGGTAGGCACAAGCCAGGCCGTAATTACAAAGCAAACAAGGGTAGAATATTGGATCGTCCTCGCCCGTGACAAGATCTGCGCTTTTTGCCGCCAATTTGTTTGTGGAGCTCTATTTAAAGGCGCTTGATTGAGGAAACGTTGAAAATAGCAGTTAAGGTTTCCCTAATGAGACCTCTAGAGGAAAGCAGTGGCAGTCAGGGGGCTCCAGGAGGAGGAGAAGGGGAAGCGCTTAACCCTTTCCAGCCCCCCACAGCCCGGCGGGACTCGTCCCGGACATGGCACCTCCCGCGGGGCGCCCAAGGGACCGGGGCCGTCTGTCCCCGGGAAGAGCGGTGGGCAGCGGGGGTCAGCCCGCTTTCTTTCCCTCGGCCTTTAGTATTTCAACCTCCGGGCAGAGAGCCCGGCAAGGGGCAGTGCCAGGGCAGGGTTGAGCATTCTCGGCCTCTCCCTGCGGGGGAGGCTGGTCCCCCAGAACGTGCGCCCCGGCAGGACCGCGGCGTCGGGGCTCTGCCCCCCGCCGTCCCTTCATTTACTGGATCAGATCGCCGAGTGACCACGGGCTGATGCTTCAACCCGGCAACTCAAAGGCGGGCTGGAAAAAAAAAAAAAAAGAAAAAAAAAGAAAAAGAAAAAGTGGCCCTTAGAAACGCTGAAAGACCGAGAGTGTAGTGAACAAGTAACTAGATGTGTCACGTTAACATGCCCTGCTCTGGGGCCTTGTGACACTCCCTTCCATATGTGCCTTGCTCCTTTCTCACTTGCTGTATGAGCCTGCCCCGGCTCTCATTCTCGCAACTTCGCATACATTTACGTGCTAAATTAGAGCCTGCCTAAATCCCGTATTGAATGCAAATGAGATCTTTGACAAAACGCATGTTGAAAATATTCTGAAAGGTGCTAATGCCTGTAAGGGAGTGTGGATTGCAGTCGTTCTTCGGATTTCCTCCTCGAAGGGTTTGATACGCTATTGGTATGTCCCCGCTCTCGATTTTACAGATCCAACTTCAGTTCCGAAAAACGGGGCTCCCTTTCTCAACGAACTGCTTACAGTGCCCAGGGCCCTCGGATGTTACCTAGGGCATGTCTGCCCGCTCCTCTGCCCGGCCACCGTGCCGTCTTCTGCACGCACGTCAGTGTTTCTGTTACACGTAAATGTGTGTGTGTATATATGCACCTGGACGGAGATCAAAATAATCTTCTAGGGAATATCTAATAAATGAGAGCATTGTCTCTTCCTGAAGGGAAGGAGGGAAAGTTAAACGCAGGAAAACAAAGTGTTGACTTAGTAAAATACGTTCTGCAGGGTGATGTAAATTATTTATTTTTGTTGTCGCATTTACACCCAACTTTTTGGCCACTGCTCGGTCTCCCTGCAGGTCTGAGGAGGTGCATGACACTCAGTTCTCCATTTCCCGTCTTCTTCTGTTACTTTCCTGAAAATAAGAGCAAAGAGACTTTTTCTTTTCCTAGCTAAAGTGAAACGAATAAAGATTTTGCGTACCCACCTATCGGTTGTATCATCTGTAAGAGCAAATTACAAGTACGGCCGTGCATTTCTAGTAAAGCCTCCTGTCTTCTGTTCATGTTATGTCATTTCTGTTGGTAATTATTTTTATTTTAATTTTATGTCATTTTTAACAGAAGCCAGACCGGTTTCCCCTCCGTGTTTTGTACACAATACTCTTTCTCGATAAGATGTTCTTTCCTATCTTTTTGTTTTTTCTTTTAAAAATGTTTATAGTTCCCCACGAGCAATCCTCCGATATTTCTCTCTTGTATTTTAAGGACTTGTCCCTGTCTTGTTTTATTTGTTTGTGTGAAATTTAGTTTGAAAGGAGATCAGAGAGAGCAGGAGGGGTTTGTAATAAGAGAATGACCAAGTGACCTAAAGGCTGATTATGTGTCATTAACTGGAGACTTGGTGTATCCAAATTACCAAAAAGACCTCACTCAGCCAGATCAATTACACCGAGATACGCATATAGGAATTGCGGTCCAGGCTGATGCTTCCAGCAAGTATGCAGCCGACATTTGCAGGAGTCAGCTGCTGAGTTTGAAAAGAAGGGCCCGTGTGCTCCAGCCGGTCCCGGGCAGGCGGGAGCGGGGTGCGGTGCGGCAAGTACATGGCGAGGGGGACACCGGCAGGACGGCACTATTTTGGGGCGTGCACTGAGGACGAAATTGCAGTTAACTGACACTGCTACAAGAGGGATATTTTTTTCCTTTTTAAGCCAAACCATGTTGGCTTTGATCTATGAACGCTGCTTAAGCCCCAGCCCTGTTAAGTGAGGACTTTCCGTGAAGAATGGCAATAGAAGTGTTGATTTTTGTTAGCCTAAACCCCAAACGATGCCACCCTAGCCTCTGCTTCCTCCAACGCCTGAGCTTCAGAGGCTGGAGGACAAAATGTTTATTAATGAAGGCAATTACATCCGCTAACTATTTAATCAGCGGCTTAAGATGCTGTTTCCGATGAATTAAAACAACTATTTGTGACAAGAAGCTGTGCCTGACTGTATATATGTATTATATGTCGGTGTTTATACACGTGTATATATAGGATACAGACGTGACAAACACAATAAATAAAGACACACTTCGCGTTCACTGCAGAATTTTATAAGGTCTTCATTATTGTTCTTCTGACAAAGAAGGGGTCTTGGTCAGAGTTGGTTGTGGTTTTCTTTTCTTTCTGTGATTCCTGCCCAGAGTCTAAATGCAACTCCGGGTCCTCCAACACAAATATAAGCAATCCTCGAATAATTGCTTACACATGCAGAGGTAAAATGCGCAGGGTCCGGCGCTTACCGCCAATCACTGCGACCCACAATATGGTCAGTGTCTTGGGTTTTTCTCGTCTCTGTTTTTCTGTGGTGGTTTTTTGTTTTGTTTTGTTGGTTTTTTTGTGGTTTTGTTTTGTTTTGTTTTGTTTCTTTTTTGTTTTTCGTATACGCAACGGCTGCTACGTTATCGTGCCTGAAATATGTGGGCGTTCATTACCGATAACCGTAACGTAAACCAGGGTTCCTCCACCTCCAATGGCAGCAATTAAATCGGGCCTGCTGGACCCGATTCTGTCAGCTGCTCTGGACTTTGAAATCCAGGTTGCGTGTGCGTAACAGAGGGTATAAGTAGGCCCATTAGGCACAAGTCCTTCTCATTAACCCGCACTGACAGGTTGACCTTCAAATTATATTTCTCCGATCCCTCTTTACAAAAATCGAGGGTTTTTTCGCGACTTCACGTTGTTTTGCCAACTCGTAGGCGATGGTCCAGGGATAGGGCGCGTCGCATCCGTGGGACGCGGGCTGCTTCGAAGTCCCCAGCTCCATCCGAGAACGATACCCCTTTCTGATGCCTATGGTCCAGGTCAATGACACCATGCACTCTATAAATTCAAATGCATCTCGACTCTTCAAGCCATGCACCGGGCTGTTGAGCGATGTGGTAGGCAGGCGGGCGGGAGGAGGAAGGAGAAGCACTCTGCAGCCGTTGACCCCCTGGACTTTTAGGAACTGTCGGGGAGCAAAACCATCGTGGGGAACTGCCCGGCCAGGGCTGAGCCGCAAATGCAAGGGAAAGGGTGCCCTTGGGGTGTTTTTGCCGCTCTGATTTCTTGTTTGCCGTAATGAAAACTGTAAAGTAGAAGGAAAGACTGGGCGGTGCTGCGAGGAGCGGGGGACGCGTGGTGCTGGGCTCGGCGCCGGGCCCGCCACTCCCTTCGCTACCTCGCCCGGACGGCTGCCTGCCTCCCAAAATCGCCCCGCCGGTATCGGACGCTCCTCGATGACAAGGTGCAGAAAAGGAGCAAACGAACGAGAGGGTCGAAGCTCAGGCACCGACCAGGCGCTTTCCTGCCCCGGGTCTGCTCATTAAGTAGCCCGGGCGGGTGAGCCTGATGCTCTCCCAGCCCGCCAGCCCGAGAGCCCCCAGCAGATGTTGGTTTCCGACCACCCAGCGTCGACACCTCTTCCCCACTTCCATGCGATTTCGACTGATTCGGAGAAATTAGCTTAATTTGCAATTTAGCCTAATTTACACAAGTCCGAGCTGGGGAGGGGTGAGGGGTGGGAGCACAGTTGCTTTGTTATCCCCAAATACCACCCTACCCTTGGCCCGGAGGAGAGAAGTGACCTGGCGATAAGCGGCCCGGCGGCGGCTGAGCGTCGGGGCAGGACAGCGGGTGGCCCCGGCGGCGCGGCCGGGGCTGGTCACCCTGAGCGGAGGCCCTGTGCGCAGCCCCCCGCCTCTCCCAAGTCCTCGGGCTTCTGCCTCCCGTGCGCCGGGGCACCCACCAGGGGCAAAGGCAGCCACTTCTTCCCTCTCAGTGCACGGAGGACAGGAAAGGCAACAACCAAGGGGCAAAAGCAAGGATATAGCCCCCCACAAACAACCTCCTCCCCCCTCCCCGACAAAATCAAACAAAATAATTTTTAAAACAAACAAACAAAACCCAAAAACAAACAAAAGGGAAGAGGGGCGGGGGGAGGAAAGGGAAAACCAGCCTCTGAACAGTCGCCACCAAAATTTCTTAATTACAGCGAGCTAGGAAAGTCCTGTCTGGCAGCAGAGCCCAGATAAATCGCCGCCTAACATGCAACCATTTGGGCAGGGACATAGTGACATGAGGCTGGAGCTTCTTTCTTTCTCCTTTTTTTTTTCTTGTTTTGTTTTGTTTTGTTTTTTCCCCAAGCAACTGTTTTGTGCACGAAAAAGATACCTAGATAAATCGACAACCGGAAGATGGGAAAAATACTAATGCTTTTTGGCGGACTGTAAACCTAGTCTTGGGGAAGGTACTTTGGGTTGCAGTGGTTTCCAGTGTTGATCAAGGAGGAAAGCCTGTAACCCCTGATCGGGCAGCGTGAGTAACTAAAAGATGAGGGACACAAGAGTTGCATTTGCTCTAAAACTCACTTTATAAACTCATAAACAACTCCTGGTGGTAGGAGGAATATATCTTTCTCTGCAGAAGATCCTGCTACATGCTTTATCTAGAGACCTTATTTCTCCAAAACTAATGAAGCGATAATGATGCTAGCTCTGGAGTCTAGTGTTCTGATCGGTATCTCCTGTATCTTTTATTACTTTTCCTCTGCCTCATGTTTTGCCTTTTCTTCATCATTGGAGATGTTATCGGAGTGACCATAGTGGCTTGCCACAGAGATTGTCGCTGTTCCAGTCCAGCCTGCAGTATATTGGAAAGCTCCTACACAAATAAAGAGGCTGCAAAAAAGCGCAACGCCCTTTGCAAGCCGATACACATTTCTGGCCTTGGCAATGCCGGCTTCTTCGCATCGAGAAGAATATCTCGGAAAAAGAAAACGAGAAGCGCTGCAAAAACCGGGTAGATTTCCAGGCTGAGCCCTGCAGGCATTGGATCTCGAGCAGCAGGGATACGCTCCCTGACGGCTCCAGGGCTCTACCTGCACAATGTGCTCACAGCCTTTCTTAAATTTAAAAATCCGTACTGGAAATATGTTATTTCCTTAGGCTAATAAAATATGTACGTGTGTGCCTGTGCATACATAGATGGAGATAGCCATCAGTCATTTTAGTAAAAAGCATGTGTGCGTACGTTTAAGATGTATATGTATATACATCAGTTCTACATCTGGACTAGTTTTTCACTTTCGTACTCAGTTTACACCCAGACGCTCAGGCATATGTGTATATACTTATATAAATCTACGTCTGCATTTCTGTTCTCTGTGCACGTCCCTTCGCTGGATTAAGCCCTGCACTCCCCGTCCTGCCGAAATGTTGTGCCAGCGCCCTGCTTCCCCTTTGATTTTTCCCCACCGAATCCAGCTCCCCGGTACCGCAGCGGGCTGCTCCTTGGAGGGCGACCTCATCGGCGGAGACTGCCACCTTTCAGCAAATCTTTCCCTGCAGAGAGCCCGCAGAACCACCCGCAGAGCCCCCGGGTCCCAGCAAGCCCCCGTGTCCCTGCGGCATCTCGGAGGACGAGCGGGGCGGCAGCCCTCCCCCGCACCGGGGCCGCTCGGACTCAGCTCGTCTCCTCTCCCCAGGCGTTGAGTTGGTTCACCCCACAGAGGGGGTTTTTCGCCGTCTTTCCGCCTCCCAGCACTTCCCCTCAAGGCATCCCCACCGGCTCTTGCAGTGAGTCCGCAGAGTGCAGTGAGCTGCTGCAGAAATTGGACTTGCTGTTCTTGCTACCTTCTTTCGTAGACTCCTCCACTTCTATCTTTCTCTTTCTTTAATTTATGACCTCTCCGCTCCTGCTGACATAGTTTTCCACACTGCCTGTATTGTAGGCTTGCATTGTATTATACGCAGAATCAGACTAGTCGTCAGCCAATGCACCTAAGGGTGGGTATTTGATATTTCGTAGCTATTTAGTAATGCTGGGCTCCATTTGAAGATTCCAACATTTCGCCTCGCCTCCAAGTTATCCCTGAATCACAGCTTTACCCCTTTGTAATATCTTCAAGCTTACCAAAACAAAACACCTAAATAGCTACGAGAGATTTCGTCCTGGCCTGGCCGTGAAACAAACATTTTAACTGTTCCCTTTCGATAACTAAACCCGCTTTCCGCAGATGCTGGTCTTTATTTATGTATTTATTTATTTATTTATTGCAGAACCAGGAATGCTGAGAAATATTTATATATTTGTTAGTAAAAGCTAGAAAATAAGCTCTGAACATGCTGTAAAAAAGATTCGGTTACTTACCTATCAGACCAGTTAAAGAAGCATGACACTGATTTCAGGAGTCGTCTGAATACTGGTCGAGGTGCGTAGGCGCAGACAGCAAGCTGAAAGAGAATCAGTTAGAGTCGGGTTTATTGTCAGTGTTTCAAAGCCATTATTTGTGGAATACCGTCCCTGGCCAAGCCCTGAGTTTCCTGCTCCCTCGGCAAGTCAGCGGCAGCGAAGCCGGACCAAGCCTTGGCTGACTTGGATCGCAAGCCCGGTGACAGACAAGGCAGAGGTGCTTCGTCTCCCTCCTCACGGGAACTAGTGATCTCTTTGTGTATACTAAACGGTGATAAAAGCGTAAGCCGGAGCGTTGCAGGGGCATGCCTATAATACCGGGCAATCGATAAAGTGCCCATCCGAAGCTGATTTTATTTGTGCCTGTACCACACGGGCACGAGGCATTTTGGAAAAGAAACCTCGGAGGGTATCAAGCTCACACACAGATTTTGCCAAGAAATTCCTTGGATCCATACTGTACCTGGTTTGAGATTATCCGATATTTAAGTTTTAATGAGTTTGCTGGTTTTTTGGTTGTTGGTTTTGGGGTTTTTTAAAAAGCAGATTTTACAGTAAGGCATCTGCTAAACACTTGCATTAACCTCTGCCTCCATGATAATTTTTCCCCCCTTGTTTTAATTACATTATGGATGCGGAGGGGCAGCCAATCCTAAAAGAGGAGCTCGGCAATTAGCAGGACGAACATCAAAAAAGTTTTATTGAGGAGGGCGGCGGGCCCCGCCCCTGCCGCCAGCCATTGGCGGCCGCCGCTTCTGACGACATATATTAACCCGAGCGGCCTTAAACATGTAGCTGTACATGGAGATCGTGCCGGTGAGCCGTGCCAGTGCCCCGCGCCGCGCCGAGCCCCGCCACTGCAGCCGCTCCCCGCCGCCGCGCCCGGCCGAGCGGCGCGGATGCCCCAGAGGAAGGCCGGGGTGCTGACCCCCGCGGCCGAGCGGCGGGCAGGGATGCTTGCGCCCGCCCGGCAGTGACGGCCCCGCCGCCCGCCCGCCCCGAGCCGGGGGCGCATGGAGGGGGGCCGCGTGTAAGTACCACCCGGCCGGGCTGCGGCGGACTTGGCGAGAGCTGTGGGAAGCAAGAGGCGAGGAAGATCCCGCGCTGGGAAGCCAAGCCATTTTGTTTTGGTCGACTTCTCTCCATAGCCTTTTTTTTTTTTTTCTTCCTCGAAGACCCGTCCCCGGGCGAGGAGGAGGAGGAGGTGGAAGCACAACGCATGAGCGGCAGCGGCGGCGCCTGGGGAGGGGGGATCTCTCGGGCACCCACGGGGACTGTGCAGCAGCTCCCTATGGAGAGGCAGCGGGCAGCGGGGCAGTGCTGAGGGGTGAGCGGCGGGCAGCATCTCCCGCCGCCGCGGAGGGGGTGGGAGGCGGACGGGGAGGGGAAACCTTTGTTTTGGGGCCTGGGGGGGGGTGGGGGGGTGCGCTAGGGAGCGGGGATGAGTCTAGTGGGAGGCTTTCCCCACCACCCGGTGGTGCACCATGAGGGCTACCCTTTCGCCGCCGCCGCCGCTGCCGCCGCCGCTGCCGCCACCCGCTGCGGCCACGAGGAAAACCCCTACTTCCACGGCTGGCTCATTAGCAGCCACCCGGAGATGTCCCCCCCTGACTACAGCATGGCTCTGTCCTACAGCCCCGAGTACGCCAACGGGGCGCCGGGCATGGACCACTCCCATTACGGGGGGGTGCCGCCCGGGAACGGCCCGCCCGGGCTCGGGGGGCCCCGGCCGGTGAAGCGCAGGGGCACGGCGAACCGCAAGGAGCGGCGCAGGACTCAGAGCATCAACAGCGCCTTCGCGGAGCTGCGGGAGTGCATCCCCAACGTGCCCGCCGACACCAAGCTCTCCAAGATCAAAACCCTCCGCCTGGCCACCAGCTACATCGCCTACCTCATGGACCTGCTGGCGAAGGATGACCAGAACGGGGAGGCGGAGGCCTTCAAGGCAGAGATCAAGAAGACAGACGTGAAGGAGGAAAAGAGGAAGAAAGAGCTGGTCAGTGCTCCGGGACGGGACTGGGTGGGACGGGGAGGGGGGGCCGCAGAGAGGAGGCTGCTCGGCCGCCCGCCGGCGCCCCATCCCCGCGCACCCGGCGGCTAGGCAGGATCGGGTCGTCGGGTGATGTCCATGGGGGACACCTCAGTCCTACCCGTCTATGGACATACCTAAGAGCGGGCTAAGAGAGGGACAGGGCACGGCTCCGGTCCCAAACGGCCCTCGACGCCCGCGGCTCTCTCAGAGAGAATGGATCCCCGGCAAGCAGCCGCCGGGGAAACGCCGCGTCAGTAGGGACTCCCGCGGGACTCTGTTCCCGGGCTTGGGGTTGGTCCCGGATCCCAAACCATGATCCCGTCAGAAACAGGCCTCCCCTCTCTTAAATGAAAGCCTGTAAGCGCGATTACTTGCTAAGTTCAGCACGGCTTTAATAGGTTCACAGTGCGGGGCTTTCCTTCCCGTGCGCTCTGCGCTTGAACTATTTTGGCTTTTAACGGAGTCGGCTTTGATGAGGCAGCGCAAGCCCAATTTCGTGTAGGCCCTACGGCACGCTCGGGCGATAGTCCCGCAGATTTCGGTGGCTGCAGGCCCGATATTTTGCCCCGCTGCGTGCCCAGTTCCTTCTCAGAACCCAGGAGGGGATGGTTCAGCGCCATCCTTATCTTCCCGCAGATGGCTGATACCGCTCAGCCCCCTAGTACGCGCCTCCGAGCCTCAGGGTCCTGCATGGAAGGACAGCGGTGCTGGCGTGGAGCAGGACTCGGCCTCCGCCGCAGATCGTGAGCGGCCGCTCACAGCCCGTGCCCGCTCCCCTGGACGGCGGCTTCGCCCGCAGCGAGACCCTGCGGAGGCCCGCCCCACTGTGTCCTCTGCAGCCCCAGGCCTAGACAGGAGCCCGTGTCTCCTCGTAGTTTTCCCTCTCAGGGCAGGGCAGAGGCGATCTAGAAAGGGAAATAATATCTCTAACCTTTTTTTTTCTCCTCTCCCCCTTCTGTTTCTCTCCTCTTTCTCTTTGCATCCTGTCTCTCCAGAACGAAATCTTGAAAAGCACAGTTAGCAGCAACGATAAGAAAACCAAAGGGAGGACTGGCTGGCCGCAGCATGTCTGGGCTTTGGAGCTCAAGCAGTGAGCACGACAGGACTGGTGGAGCCGTCCTCTTGGTCTCGGTGGCGAGCTCTTCTCTGAGGACTCTTTATATTTGGAATCGTCCAGTTTATTTATGTGCAATTTCTCCCCCAAGCCCCCAAAAGTGTGGATATTTGAAGGAGAGGGAAAAAGCATTCCATATATGAAGAAGCAACTCCAACTTGGTAAGGGGTAATGTCTCTAATAGTTTCGTGAATGTTATTTGCTCTTTATAAAACACAGGGGAAAAACAGAACCATAGGAAAGGAAAAAAGAAAAAATCCCTCCCTGGCATTAGTGTGTATGTGAAGTGTATCTTTAATACTTGGCCTTTTGGATATAAATATTCATGGGATTATAAAGTTATATTTCAACAGAAGCAGTTGCACCAATGTTTCGGTTGACTCGGTATTTAGTGTTGTAATTTTGTTGTGGTCGTTCAGTATTTGAGGATGTTTTCAATAGTTATTGGTTATGTGCACTTCCGTCCGTAAGGGAAAAAAGTGGAATCTAATTAATATTGAAGGTGTAAACGTTGTAAGTACTCAATAAACCACTGTGTGTGTTTTTTACAAAACAAAACAAAAAAAAACCCTACAAAAAACAAACAAAAAACAACAACAAACAAAAAAGAAACCTACCCAAATCTTTTTATGTTTTATACCTCAAAATGTTTTGAATAACAGCGTTGTTTATGGCTTTTTTCATAATATTTAAAATATTCGGAAGTAAACTAAATTATAAAGATGCCTCCTAAGTTTATTTTTAAACAAGTGACTGAGAGAAAGGAGTGGTAGGGGGAGGGATCTCGCCAGCCCCGCGAGTGTTGAGCAGAAACCGGCAGCTCAGCTGAATAGGAATTCCTTGTGGTGGTGTTCTCCATGCAGGAGACCTACTGCTAACGGGAAACGGACAAGGATGCAAACCCCGGGCGGATGACGAATGGCAGCGATGCGCGGTTTTCTCGCCGCCGGGGCCCGGGCGGTGGCGGTGCCAGGCGCTGGCGGGAGCCAAGCCCGGATCGGGGCCGGGCGGTGGGGGCGGCGGCCCCAGAGGTGTGCCACGGGCAGGCTAGGGAGGCCGGAGGGCTTTACTAGGAGTGATTAGGTAACAGGTAATTTTACGTCAAGGAAGAAAGAGTGAACAAGGCAAGGGATTTGTGGGGTGGGGGGAGATATGTAAGATTTACAACGAGCTATGGTGAACTTAATATTAACTTTGCGGTTCCCAAAATTCTCCTGGATTGCACATTTCCAGCCCGACACAGAGAGGTTTGTTTTTTTAAAAACAAACAAACAAACAAAAAGCAACCTTTTTTTTTTTTTTTTTTCTGGCTGTAAACTGCAGCAGCTTCTGCTTTGGCTCTTTTTGGTACCTTCGTGATCTGTCTTCCCCCATATCTGCACAGTTACCTCTCGCCCCATTTGCAGACTCCTTTAGAAGGGTGCCGGTGCCAGGCTGGTGGCGTTTCTGCTCCCCGATGCCGGGATGAGCTGCAGACATTCAGTTCTGTGAAATGCGGGGCATCCCATTGTGTCGTAGGCAGTCAAGAAAAAAATGTGAAGCTTTTTACACAGAGAGGCTGCTCTAGGTATCTTTGGCAATTTTCGGTTAAACTCAAGGTTTTCCACCTTTTCCATAATAAAATTCGGGCTCATATTTTAAACCCTTACTTAAATCATCTCAACTTAAACCAAGCTGGCTCTCTCTCCAGGTCCAGGGCTGCAAACCTGCCTGCCTTCCCCTGCCGCAGCGCCTATGGAAGTGGCTCCTGACGAAAGCCGGCACTAAGCGTAGGTAGTTGTGCGATTGCCCATAAAAAGATAAGGAAGCCCCTTGCGCCGTTTCGCCGCCCCTGCTGACAGTGGGGAGGTTGCGGGGTTACAACAACCAGACAAAAGTGATGTGCCCTCCCTCCTGTCGGGTCAGGCAGCCCGGCTCGACGCTTCGGCGTGGGTCTGTGTTTACAGACACTTGCTTTTTGTTTATAACACATGGAGAGAAAAATCTCCCTCCTTGTTTGCTTTTCCTTGCCTGTTAGTTGCCCAGCTGATAAACTGGAACATCTTGCACACCCTTCCCTCCCAAACTTTCTTTCTTCTTTTTTTTTTTTTTTTCTTTTTTTTAAAGGCACGGGAAAAAAGAAAAAGAAAAAAGGGGGGAGGGAGGTGGGCGAGGGATGTCTGCGAGTGCTGCAGTGCAACACGTCCCGGGCAGCCTCCCAGCAGATGCGGTGTCTTTCCTTGACCGAGTCGACGGTCTGCAGCTCTCCCTGGGAATGCGCGGCAGGGCCGGGGTGCCGAGCCGCCCGCTGCTCCCCCGACCCACCTCCTGGAGAATCGCCTCTCTGATACTTCCCTAATAATAATTTTATCTTTTTGAAAAGTTAGTTTCTGAGAACCGGGAGCTCTTCTGAATCCGGTAAGGAGGGTCTCTTTTAATTGCTAGCAAATTAGGATGTTGCCATTTTTTCAGGAGCGGTCATTCCTGCAGCTAAATCACAAGAGTCCTAGACAGGCCGGAGCCGACAAAAATGTAGGTTTTGACGTTAAAAGCTAAATGGGGAAGCAGAAGCTAAATTGATGGTAGATGGGGATGTCAGTGCCCTGGCCCCAGATCTCCGCTAGCGGAGCCGAGGCCTGATAACAGCGAAGCGCTGCTCCCGCACCAAGCCTGCTCCCCGAGGCAACACCGCCCCGGCGGCCCAAGTATTTTGGAGAGCTTTTTTCGAAGGTGAAAAGCACGCAGGAGGAGGGACGGCAGCCTGTATCCCCCTGCAACATGTATCGGCGCTGTGATGGTGGAGGAAGGAAGAAGAGAGGAGGGCAGGGGGTGGGTGGAATGTAGCCGGGTAGTTGAAGTCCCTACTCGCGCAGACGGGCTCATGGCCCAGATTTACTCGTAGTTTAAGCCAGTCCCATGTAATATGGCTGGGGGAGTGAGACTCTCTGTTATTCCTCAAGAGAAAATAACACTTAATTTTTTTTTCTTCCCCCTTGAAGGGAGACATCAATAAAATTCCCCCGGGTGGTGTCTCGCAGCCGCCGCCCGCCCGCCCTCCCAGGAAGCGTCCCCTCGGATCCCCGGGGTGCGGACCCGGCTGCACGCCAGACACACCGCGGCCGCTCCCCCGCAGCGGAGGAGGCAAGGACCTCTCCGTGTCCTCCGGGAGGGTGCGAGGATGCCTGGTTTAGGTAGATAGCAGCGGGGGATTTTGAAGCTCGCCGTGGTTTTGGGGAGCGGGGAGGCAGCGAGGAACCAGCCCGGTGCCTTTCCCCGGTCGGCAGCTAGCCCGGGCGGCTGCTGGCCATTCAGGGTTTGGGCGGAGGGGGGGGAGAGGTGTTCCTGCAACATGCGGGACCCCGGAGGACCCCTCAGCCCTTCCCCATCTTTTTTAGGCTGTTTTATGTGTCCTCTGCGCTATCGGACGTGCGTGGCATGCCTGCTATTCCTGCCCACAAGGAAGATAAAGTGTGGAGGGTTGTTTTTTTTTCTTCTGCTTTTTTTTTTTAAGTGCATTTTGCTTTGTATTGCGGGTGGGTTTTTTTACCCCTTCGTTCCCAGGAGCTCTTCTATGCCTCGAAAGATAATTGCAATTATTAGTACTAAATTGCTATCGTTGTCAAAGAGGTGTAACGGGGCCTCCCGGACCAAGCCGCAGACAACCCTAGAACAAGTGCCGAGACATCCGTGGGCATCTGTAAGAATATAAACACAACCAGAGGATGCCATAGAGACAATATGAGCTTGAAAGGTGGGCGGGGAGGCCGGGAGAGAAGGTTAATAATAAAACCTCTAAGAAAAATATGCTGCTTTTCGCACTTTAAACCTAACCTTAATCCTCCTTTTTCACACTTACTCTCCCAGCGACTCACAAATGCACCCAAAAGAAACCCAAGTAGCGATGGGAAGGAAACTCATTCCACACGCCTGCAGACATAATCCCCTCTGCTGTAACGAGAGGCTTATCAATGTTTTATATATTTTTAATTTGGGAAATTTTTTTTGTGGGCCATGAAATACGTGCCTTTGCAGACGAGCTCCGATCTTTTTCTTTTTCTAATTGGCCAATTACTGTTCAGCTGTTTCAGTTCATACCGTACGATGGAGATTAAAGTAGAGTTGTTATCTGAATCACACATTCACATAAATTCTAGCAAAGCTGGGCAATGCGCGGAGCCAGAGCTTCTCTGGGAATCCCTGTGGCCCCCTCTTTCCCTTCCAAACCTGCGTGGTGTGTGTCTCCCTCTTCCCCATCTCCCCCTACACCCCCATTTTCCTCTAAAAATGTCTTTGCTTTGATGATCCGATTGTAGAGCATTGATTACAAATTTATTCTCAGACACTATATAAGTCTTTATATCTGCTATTAGAGACATCTGGGAATGATTACAGTCCTCCCTCCCCCGGCTCAGTTCCCTCTATCTTGCAGCGAGGAGCTAGAGACATGTTGACGTCAGATCAGACGGCTAGGAGCCATCCTGCTCTCCACTTGGGTGTAATCACGGCCGAGTTTTCCAAGCTTCAGCCCCGGCCGCGGCCGCCAGCTGGGATGCGGGTGCAGCGGGACCCAGCACTCCCTCCGCGGGGCTCCTCTGCGCGGAAGCCCCCGGGGCCGCCAGCTCTTCTGGAGTTTGCCGTCAGGGTTGTTTGTTTACTTGTCTGTTTGGAATTTCAAGAAAGAAAAAGCAGTGCATTCCGCGGGCGGTGCTCCCGCCCTGCCGCCGGCCCAGCTCTCGCTTTATCTCAACCCGATTTCTCCCGGCGCATTCGCTCACAGCGCTATCTTCCAAAATAAATACCGAGGCAGGCAGATTTCCACCTTATGTCTTGGCAGGGAGAAATTAGCCAAGCAAAGTGCTTACGTGCGGGCAGTGACAGACGCGCTGACACCCCGCTATCCAAAGTGGTAGTCAGGTTTATAATCAGCCGGGCGAACTGGAGGCTGCTCTAAAACAAGACGATTCCCTACCCAAAAGGCAGTGCTGCTGGAGAGGAGATGGCTTTGCACCTGCTGTTAAAACCTAATGAATCGCCTCTAATTGAGAGCTGAGACTGGCTGACGGTAATGCCGAGCAGCCACCTTGGTAGCCCTGGCTCAGCGGGACCCCAGACCACATTTGCCACGCTTATTTTCACAAACTGTTTACTGTATGGTTTCGTAGGTTTCGTACCATTCTGTTTTATTTTGAGTTTTTTTGGTTTGTTTTCCCCAAGGAGATAAAAAATATAATTGAATAAATACAACTTGAGCCTCGCCGGCGGTTCGCGAAGCCTTGGACCGGCTGACACTTGTCCAGCTGTACGCTGCAATCAGTGCTACCACCAGGAAAGGGGGGGTGGATGAGAAAGCAGTTGATCTCGTCTCCAGAGGAAAGAGATAATGTTAGACTGTTTGTCTGAAGGATTAAGTTCGCGGGGTAAAATACGTTTGCCAGAAGAGGGAAAAAAAAAAAAAAAAAAAGCCTCTCGTGATCCTAAAAATAAATTAAAATATACTCTTCCATTTCTTTGTTCCAGCAGAATAAAATAAAATAAACCCCCTAAGATACCTCAACGGTCCGCTGTGTTTATCTGTAATCTCGAAAGGAAAAGGAACATTTCCTTTCTGAATCAGTGCAAACGGTCTGCTGTGCGCTCGGCTTCCCACCACAGCCACCAACCCCAGGGCTCGGGCAGGGAAAAATAAAAAAAAATTAAAATAATAAAAAAGAAGTTAAGAAAAAAAAAAAAGAAGGAAAAAATAACCCCGAAAAACAAGCCCGAACCGAGAAAAATCCCAACAAAACCTACCGCTGGGCTTTATGGGAGATGGCCGGCCCATGAGGGCTCCTCTGCAGGCTGAGGCTGTGACCGCGGCACCTCTCCTCCGGGTCCCTGGAGGCTGCAGCTGCCTCTCCGCGGGAGGAGGCCGAGCAGCCCTCTGCGTGGAGCGGGCCGGGTCCTGCTGGCCTGTTTTGGGGGGAGCGGGGTTGTGGAGCCCTGCCGGGCAGAGCGCTAGGTACGGCTGCAGCCGGGAGTGGGGTTTTGGGAACAGCAGTAATGGATTAGCGAAACAATGGAGATCAGTGCGCCCGCATCCCGGGGCCGTTTATTTGCTAACAGTGAAGGCTGTTCAAAGCAGGAACGAGCCCCTGCGTTGTCCAAAGTACTCGGAAGAAAAATGTAAAATTATATTTTAATGTATAGCAGTAGAGTCGCTTTCCCGGCCACGTATATTGAACAAACATGTGGGGATATTAGAGAGGACGGTTCTCCTATAGGGGTCTCTATTTGCATACCATATGTGGCTATAGGCTGAAACAGCTGCGTGTAATGAACTTTTTAAAAAGATAAATACGCATGCAAACCCATAGCAGTTTTCTAAAACAGGCCTAAAATACAATGAAATGTCCTGCCAGAAAATACAGGAGGCGGAAGAGATTAAAACAACAAAAAAAGTTACCTTCCCTACCCCAACCAAGCCTCAAGACTCCGCCGGTTTCCTTGGGAGCCATGACCGAAGGAGGACCCCGGCAGCTGGGGGGCTGCTGGGGTCTGGGGAGGCCCGGAGGTCTGGCAGGGATGCGGGGGGGGAGGGTTGGCAGGAGCGAGCCTAGACGTACGGCCCGTTTTTGACTGCCTCTCTCCCAAATCTGGTTTTCATACAGCCGCGCAGTAATTACCTAAAGCCATAACTGTCTCCGAAATTATTCATTAAAGTCATTCTCGGGAATCTCGCGGCGCTAGCGCTTACATTTATGGCCTTTGCGCCATCCGAGCATGACATCGCCTCTCGCCCTGCTTCCTTGGCGGCCATGTGTTCAACATTGCAGAGGGGAAAGGAGTGTGTGGAGGGGGGTCTCGCTTGCCTTTCCCTCGGTGTGTTTGTTTGCCGGGAATTTAGGTTGCTTTCCCCCTTTTGGCGAGGGAGCGCGATGCAACCCGGCAGACACCTTAGGAGCGAGAAGGGTATTTTGGGGAGTTGCAGTGTTGTGCGGAAGATCATGTCTGTGCCCTGTGGTGCTGTCAGCGGTGACAGATCCCAGATGCAGCCGCTACTGTATGGCAGATTGAGTTTCTCAGCAGAAAACTCTCTCTCTCCCTCCCAAACGTCTTCAAAAACCTTCTCCAGATACTGAGGGTCACTTCGGCTCAAACGGAGAGAGAAAGGGAGGGGGGAAAAGACTTTCCCTCTCCCCCTCCCTTTCTCTTCCTTCCGCCGAATCTCTTGGAGGTGCGTGGGGGGGCATAACCGGGCCCTTCCGCGCTCGGGGGTTCAAGGCCTCCCCGTCGATGCCGACCCGCTGCGAGCACGTCGCCGAGCACGGGAAGTCTCGTCCAGGTAAGCAAGGGGGGGGACGGCAAGCGGGGTCGGGGCCGGTGGCCGGGGCTCGGGTGGTCCCCGGACCTGGTCCTGCCTCGCTCAGTCCGTTCTCTATGCCTAATAAGGGAGACCGAGGGCTGGGAGCGTAGTTGTCGGGAGTTGGGCGGCTTACGGGCTCCCTCTGCCCCAGGCAAGACGAGCGGGCTGGTGGGCTCGGGAGACGAGGTGGGACCCCCTACTCTGCCCGGCGGCTGCGACAAGAGGCAGTAGCCATGATCCGGGTCTGGCCAAAGCCCCCGGTCCAGCGGGGGAACGCTCCCAGGGCGGGGGAACGGAGCGGGCTTGAATTTGGGGGCTTTAAAGGGGACCGGGGTCAGGGGAGAGCGGACGGGGATGGGGAAGGGCGGCCGGCAGGCTATGGGCTCAGACCCCACCGAGCGGCCGAAAACGGGGAGGACAGGCCGGCAGCGGAGCCGGGGAAGCCGCTTTACGTGATCGGCACCGGCATCCGCCGCCCTGGGAATTGGACGAGGTCGGGAGCACCCCCGTCTTCCTCCCCCCGTCACCCCGCTGCAAGTAAGCGGGGGGGTTAATAGCGCCGGGAAGCTCAGCGCCCTCTTCGAGATTTACAACGTAAATCAACCGTCCCGTCCTTTCCGCAATGCTCCGGGAAAATACTCGCGTTCCCCGAGTGTCGAAATCAGAAGCAGGGGGAGGGAGGTTTCTTCTTCTGGAGCCCTTCTTCCCTCTCCGCGCAACTGTGCGACGCTTAGAGGCTTATTGCGCGCTGTGGCGCCCCCTCCTCCGTACATTTCAGGAGCAATGCTCATTTAATCTCTCTGGCATCAGCGAGGTCTCGGGCCAGCGGATGAACCCCCAACACCCCTAGCACGGACGCGGGGGAGGCCTGCCACTCCTGACAGGGAGCAGCCCCAGGGTCGGGGGTGACCGCCGTGCCTGGCGCCCCGCACCCCATCACCCGTCACTTTCCTCTGAGTGGAAGCAACCTGATTTTACTCTTGCCTCTTTGAAACGGTCCCTGCTAACACCGCTCTCGGTCTTTCCTTCCCAGATGAATTGAAAGGCTTGAATTCAATCGCTTGCCCAGCCCCCTCCCCTGTCTCTTCCTCTCTTTTTCTCTCTCATAAAAAAAAAACCAAAAACACACACGCAAAAAAAAACCCAAAAAAACACCCACCCAAAACCAACAAAAAAACCCTCTTGCCTTTAGCAGAAGTATAATTGTGACCCTGCCTGATCCACAGAGCCTCCTGTTGGGAGCAGTTAGCTGTGGTTGCATTAGGCCAAAGGACCTCCCAAGTGGCAGTGGCCTGGGTGTCACAGGAAGGGACTCTGCACATTGTCCATTCTTTCTCATCAAAGTCCCAGGCACCGTGGAGCCAACAGTTTGGTGGAGCAGGAAAATAGTAAACAAGCCTTCCCCTTCCCTCCCAATCCAACAGCCCCATGATCTTCCTGGGATGCAGAATAAGTAACACACTTTTTCATAACTTCAGCTCTACAGTGTGATTTACATTTCCGGCTGCTCTGTCAGAGGGGCAGTAATTTACAACCTGATAAAAAACACTTTTACAACAGCAGAACATGTTCAAGTGTTGTCTTACTATGCAAAAAGATTTTAAAAGAGCACACACGCAAGAAAAAAATTAGTTTCTCTGCCTTTTTCCAGCATGCCTTTCTGAAGAGATAAATAGGTTGAAACTGTAGCACAAGCAAAAGGAAAAAAAAATAATAAAAAAATAAAAGCAGGCTGAAAAAAAGCGTGGCTGAAATCAGTCCTGCGGTTTTGTTTATATAGTGTATATTATATATTCACGTTTCTTCTAATCCTCCAAGGCTTTCTCTTAATGGATAGTTCTATTTTCGTGCTCTCCAGCCAAATCTCTCTTCTCTTGCTCCAGGGAATGCTTTCATTTGTGCATGAATCCATTGTGTTTAAACAATTTATTTTCTTCAATAACTCATTTCTTCTCCGGAGTTTGAAGCCGAGTAGGTCTGGTAGCGTTTATGAAAGGGGAAGCATCTTTGATTCAGTTCTAATTTCTCTAATCTGATATGGAAATGTATTCCAAATACCGGGGTAATTCTTGAGAAGCATCCAGTTTGTTCCAGTCAAGCTACTCCACAGAGACAGAACAGGATGGCTCTGGAATCTAATCCCTACCCTGGTAGAGACGAAGTTTAGTAAATTACAAGTATGTGAATTTGGCAAACAGTTAAGGATTAAAATGATCAAACGATTAAAAAAAAAAAAAAAAAAAAAAAAAAGCAATGAATAAACACATGTAGCAGTTGCCGCTTTCATGACTTTGGTAATTATTTACACCTGAATAGTTTACTCCAGCCACAGTTTCAAAAGTAAACCTTTAAAGAATTTAATTTTTTCCAGTTTTTGGCAATATACATGAAATGAAAAAAAAAATAAAAATGAAGAAGTGTAGGTTAGTGAGCAACTGCTGTCTCCCGAGTTCTTATAAAAGGCTTTACGTGCATTTCCATCCCGAAGATACAAGCAGCCCTTCCCCGTCTCCCCCTCCTCCCCGACACACATGAGCACGCACCGTCATCTATGTGTGCATTTATGACCTAATGAGAGGGCGCTGAAGAGACTCGCATGGGACGATCCTGCTGCATATATATATATATTTGTGTGTGCGTGTGTTCAGTCGAGGCATAATATTGAAGCATGTGTGGATGGACTTACAGGCTTCTTCCTTCAGCTCTGTAATAGCTCTGTTATTTTTACTAAACGATCAGGATGGCTCTATGTGACCCCTCGTCATTTAAAACAATTTTCTATCATTGCACGTGTGCCGGGCGTGGGAAGGTAGGGGTGGGAATGGGGGGGGAGCAATCGACAAGTCATTGAGAATAACCGAGAAAGCCTGTGATGTATAGCATGTTTTATCTTTATTTAGGCAACATGTCGTTGGCAGGATGGCCTGGGTTTCCATGCGGGTAGGGCCATGAAGCACATCCATCCTCTGGGAGAGGCAGGGAGGCTCAGAGAGCTCCCGCGGCTGGAGGGATGCTGGGCGGGCGCAGGAGCACGGCAACCTCGCGTTCCCCTTCTGCCATTTTCTGTGTGTGGATTCATCACTGTCTAGGGGGGGGAAAAACAAACAAACAAAAAAAAAAACACAGAAAACCAAACCAAAACAAAACCAAAAACAACAGCAAGCGTGTCTCTGCTGCTGGATCTTCGCGGCCGCTCTGGCAGAGGCGGGTGAGGCGTGCGCGGGGTGAGCCCTGGGGGTTGAAAGCCCCGGTCCCCGCAGGAGTCCGCCTCGCCCTGGGCACTGCTGTGAGCTGCAAGCTGCGAGTGCTTTCGGTATTTCGTTTGTCCCTCTCCTTAAATTCCCCCTAGCTCAGCGTCGGGGCTACCTGGGAGTCGTTCCCGCAGCCTCGCAGCATCCTCCTGTGCACTGTGTCCTGGGGCTCTGAAACAGACGATTTGCTTTCAGGAAACCGGCTCGAACTTGACTCTCGGTGGGAGTCGTCCCGGGGGAGGGGAGTAAAGGGTGGAGAGGCAAGCCGTGATTTAGTTTGGAGAGCAGCCTTCTGCGGTGTGTGCCCCGTACCTGCGCAGCGCGGCCGGGCAGCGGGTGCCAGGCTGCGCCCTGCACGGAGCTCCGCGGCCGGCTGGAGCATTCCCAGCACATCCCCCGGCGAGGGGAGGTGGTGACCGGGCAGCCCGCGTCGGCCCGCCTCGGACTCCCGTTCCCCTGCCCAGCCGGTGCCTGGCGCGGAGGGCGTTTACAAAGCGGGGGTGTGTGCCAAAGAAAAGAAAAGGAAAAATATCCTCAGACACCTATTTTTTACACTTTCCGGAACTTCCCTAAAACAACCTGATGGGACTAGGTCTGTGAGGGTTTTATACGCACCCGCTCTCCATGGCCCAGAGTAACTCCGCCGGTGCTTTAATATCTAACTATAGGGGTATTTGGACATAAGCCCATACATTGAGGCATGGATGAGAGAGCTCTGCGTCGCCTCGAGTTAGGGGCTCAGTCCTCAGGGTATTTTTGGCAGCTGGCTCGGACTTTGTAAAACATCTGTTAGAAATGCCATTCCCTGCCGGACAAAAAGCTAGATGGTGTTTTACCTTTTTTTTTTTTTTTTTTTTCACCCTTGGCTGAGGGAAGAGATATCTCGCTGGATACAGGAAGGCGAGGAGACATGTAAATTAACTGTAATTCCTAGAGGTAAACCAACTCAAGCATGTGCTTAGTAATACTTTTTATTTCTCATGGCCGATTGTCTTAATAGATGTCAATACGACTATGTTTATTACGTCATTTTCAATCCCATTATGACATTTTCAATGCCATTACTCGCACATCTTAATTTTGAAAACAAAGATATTTTTTACCTGTCCAGCCCTAAGAAGACATACACTAACCTGAGATTAAAAGAGCACTTCTTATCAAAGACGGGCAGCGATCTTTCCCACTACAGCATCTCATTAAAAGCCACAAGAAAAGAGAGATTGAAACACGGTAAGGTCATATCCGACATTCTAACTGAGTCTAAGCAGTATAAGCATAGAAGGTGTTAAAAACTTTAACTTTCCTGGGTTGTTTCTTTTGCACACATATGGTTTAAAATAGATAAAGTGGTAATATTATTTAGTTGTACATGTACAAAGACTTAGGTATGTAACTCCCCCCAAAGAGAGATTTGACACCTGTTGTAAGCTCCAAAACAGGAGGTCACACTGTAAATGCTTCCTGCATTTTTTAGGTGGTAAACAGTAGTCTCAGATAAAATACCTACAGGAAAGCTTCGCTAAGCAAACGTCCTACGATAATATCCTCGAGGTTGAATTAATCCCTGGCTGGGACGAAAAAGGTGTCGGGTTCTCCCCGTGTTTTCCAAGCCGGACACCTCCGCGCAGACCTCTGGCAATCTTTTTGCTATTTTATTAAATTCTGTGGACACTAGTTTCCCGAATTTGCTTGGGTTTATTTTTCTTTGCTGAATAGCCGGACGAAAAGCACGGTGAAACTGGGGAAGAAAAAAAAAAAAAAATTCTCCTTAGCTGAAACAAAAACTATTTGGGGTCTCTTTCCTCGGGTTATCTGCATCCAGCCTACGAAGTGCCCCCTTGATGCCCAGCGGGGCCTCCCCAGTTGCCGGGTGGCTGGTCCCTGGTGCCCGCGGAGCCCCAGCACATCTTCCGAGAGCGGGGAAGGCGTTGCCCCCTGCCCCCCAGCCACCAGTCGGCAGTGCTTAATGGAGGGGGGCAGAAGCCGTTGCGATTGTTTTCCCTGCAGATGTTGTCCTGTTATTTAAAGAACTAAATCCTAACTTCCAGGCACACAGCTGGGAGATGTTGTAACCTATCCTATCAGTTTGTAACAAGGAAGCATTCTGGAAAGACTCGTAAGGATATTTATTTTAAAATGTGTGCTGAAAAGACGTATGTGGGGGTGGGGGGACGGGGACAGAGTGTTGGGCGTTTCTAGTTTTGTTTCTAAGCCAAAATGGCACAGTTCGAGTTGCGAACAAATGGTTTCCAGAGAATAGTTCTTTTCTCTTTCTTTTCCCTGCAAAAAGTTTGTTTGAAGTTCCCGGAGTTTTAAATGTTAAGTAATATTAATACCAAAAAGAATCCTTCTGGGCTTCTTGTTTTAATTTTGAAGGACTGGCATGTGTGGTTTCTCTCTTTCTTGGTTTCTTTCTGGCTTTCTTTCTTTATCTCACTTCGTCTCCTCCTGTCCTCCTCTCCCTCTTTCTGTCTTTCTTCCCCTCTTTCTCTCTTTCCCCCTCTCCTTCCTTTGCTCTCTCTTTTCCTCTCTCTCTCTCTCTTTCTTTCCTGTTTTTGGAAACTCCTTTTTTCAAACGGACCTATGTTCAGGGTATTGTTGCGCGTAAAAGAAATAAATAACACAATAAATAAAACAGGCTCCTGTTATGACAAGTTCCAAGCCAGACCAAGATTTTACGAGTTAAAATAGCCCTCTAGGAAAAAGGAGAGGAAAAAAAAAAAAAAAGCCAACCCACAAAAAAAACCAACCAACCAAAAAAACAAACAAAAAACATACGTTTAATAACAGAACCGCTGTCATTTGCCGAGGTGTGGGGAAGGGGCGCAGAGCGCACCTATCCCCCAGCCCCACTGCCGCGGAGCTGCTGGTGCCCCGGGCATCTCGGGGGATGGGGTGGGCGCCGCTCCCGAGAAGGTGGGCTTGCGGGATCAGCCCACAGGGTTTATCACCGGCAAACCCTCTGCAGAGCCGGCACTACCAGGAATGGGCAGCTCGGCAGGGTGTTGCTGTTCCCTCCCTGCCGCTTTTCTTCCTTTCATCGCTGCCACAGTGTTAAAACTATTGCGAAAACAGCCACAGTTCGAGTCAGCTTTGTGTGAGGGCTGGACGCCTCCCGGCCACCTTCCATCGGCAGTTAGCCCGGCTCCTGCTCGCCTGCCCTGTTGCTGCTGCCTGGGGCAGAGTCCGGGGCAGATTTTTCTCCAGAAATCGGGTTTGGAGGGTGAAGGTGTCGGTGCAGAATTCTGCAGTCAAAGCTTGAAGACGGTTTCCTCTTCTGCAGACCCTGGGTGGGGTTTTACTCCAGCCGGGGGAGGCGAAGAGGGAGGAACTCCCAGCAGTGAGCTGAGCGGTGTTGCCTCCCTTGGGAGGCACGGGCAGGGAGGCCCAGGAGCACCCCTCGGGGACCCGCTTTGGCAGCTGTGCTCCCCCGGCTGGCTGGAGCTCCCCACTCCCTAATCGCTTGCGTGTGCCTGTGCCCCAAGCAGCCCCGCTCCGAATCTTGGCAAATACCGTAACAACTCACGTGTAGTAAACTACAGAGACCTCGCCCTGGCAGGGAAATGCCGGGAAAGCATCCTATTTCTCTGCAGCTCTGGAAGGCATGGGAGACACCGGGCTTGCTGCTTCCCCGATTTCCCTTTCCCCTCTCTTCCCCTCGACCGCTCCTCTACCGAGGGTGTTACTGCAAGAACTGTTTCTGTGGAAGAGTTTTTGTCTTCCCTCACCGTCACCACCACCCCCTCTCCTCTTTTTTTTTTTTTTTTTTTTTTTAGCTTTTAATTCCCGTTTATGATCGAAAAGATATTCCGTGAATTTTAGTTTCGTTCTGGCTGCCATTGGTTGGCTTGGGTTTAATCAGTGGGGGGAAAGGCTCGCCATAAACGTAGCTATTGTTTGGCTGGAGACACCAACACGGGAGGAGGAAAGCAGAGGACAGGAGACTGAGTGACAGTAACGGTGAGGACCACACATCACTCTCCCGGTGCCTTGGTTCTGGTCTCAAGACATGCCCTAAACAGGGCTCCCTCTTTCCCCAACCTGTCTGCAGCGGTATGTAGGGGCACATGTTATCTCAGGAACATAATACTAATAAATGTGCTCATATGTTGGACATTCCCCTTGCGTGTTTTATAGGGTTTCGCTGGTGGGGCTTAATGGGGTGGGTCACTGGGACTGATGCTAGGGAGGTTATTAGGCTTAAGTAACCTAGTTAATCGTACGGCCATTAGCGGGCTTTGAAAGTAGGTAGTTTTCCCTGTAACCTGGTCTTCTGCCCCTTAACAAGGGCAATTATTTTTAACTGTCCCTCAACCACAGGTCGGAGGAGGGGACTTTTTAAAGTTCTTTAACATGCTCTGATGTTCATAAATTGATTTATTCACAGAAGAAGTCCGTCTTTTTAATCTCGGAGTTCCTCCGAACCGCCGGGCTAGCCAGACACCGTGTTCGCTGCCGCCCAGCTCGGCTGATGGGAGCGCAGCAGCCCGCGGAGGAGCCGGCGGCGGTGCCGGCGCCTTTCCCCCTTCCGCCGTCGGCAACGGGCACAGCTCGACGCACCGCTCCGTGAGTACTCGAGGAATATATTTTTTCCTAGCGGAGGGGTTTTCTCTTTGTGCCTTTGCCTAAGCCAAGTAAGGGATACGATGCTCGGTTCCTTCTCCAGCTGCTAATGTCTCTCCCGCTGCTAGCCCCTCACCGCGCCCTCCCCGGGCGCACCGGCCAGACCTTGGAGTCTCCTTCCTGGCGTCACTGCCCCTCACTCTGGTACCGCCACCCGACACTGGGGCTGCGCTCGTGGGGGGCGGGAAGGGGCAGGCCGGTGGCACCAAAGGCTGAGGCTTGCCCTTTGCAGCAGTGCCCGAGGGGGAGCTCAGGTTGACAGGAGTGAGCTCTTGCGCCATCCACCGTTTTTTACAGCAGGGAGAAACAATTTATTAAACTTTTTTTTTAGTTCCCCCCTGCGGTAGAAGGGAGCGTTTGACTGCAGGCAGAGGTTACAGATCGTAATGCTCCCTCGGGGAGGCAGTGCTAGGGGTGTGAATCTCTGCTTTAATTAGAACACGTGCTAACGGTTGATTTAATTTAATCAGATTTGAAATACTTGCCCTGCCCGTATTTTTCGGACAGATAACGCTTATAAGCCGTCCCCAACAAACTAACAACAAAACCCTCCAAACCGAGCCAAAACCAAACCAAACCAACCACCATAGGAAAAAAGCCTGACAAGACGGTGTTGGGAGGAAGGGGACGGCAGGCTTTTTGCCGGGTGGCTCCGGGAACGCGGCCCGCGCCGCTCAGCCGCCTGCTGCAGAGGGGCTGGAGGTGGTCCCCGGGAGGGACACAGGGTTGTGGGGCCATGGTGGCTGGAGGCACAGCCAAGCCCCGACTCCGCTCCCGGAGCAAAAGAAGGCGGGAAACCCGGCCCGGCGAAGCCAAGGCACCTTCGACAGTGCTGTCACCAGGCTAGTGGCAAAACTCCATGCCATTTTATCCAGCCATAAAAGCTCATGATGAAACGGCGTGAGGCACCGCACCTGGCGAGCTGCCTGATCCACGGCTGCCGCGGCGGGGCTGCTTCTCCTAGGGCCCGGAGGCTGGAGCAACGCAAGGTGTTCGCCTGCAGAGGGGAGGAAAGCTCCAGCCTGGCTGACTTGGAAAGCCTCCACTTCCCACAGCTTTTTCAATCCCCAATACTTTTCACACCCTGTTAGGAGTTAATACCGTGGAAACCGCTAAGCGCTTCCATGCCTGAAGGTACGGCCCCACCGGGGGCTGCGCCTGCCGGTCCCCAGCACCGGGGGCAGACAGGGCCGGGGCGGAGTGGAGAGCCGCCAGCCCCGCGGAAAGGGCTCGTTTCCCTGGTGGAAATTCCTCGGATGCTTCGTGCTTCGGCTAACACATCGGGCCTGCTTTCCTTGCAGGGGCTTCGGAGGGCAGGGGAGGGGAAAGATTCCCGGGATACCTTTTCGGGAAGCGCTTAGGGATGTTGCAAGAGCCGCTCCAGCTCCCTGGCTAATGTTTCAGATGCCAGTCCCTAGGCGTAGAAAGGCGGCTCGGGATCAGCTATGCTGCAGGGAAGACTCCCGGGGCACTGGGGGGATGTCAAAAGCAGACTCGATCTTGCCTGTAGCCGGAGGATTTTTTTTTTTTTAATTTTTTTATTTTTTTTGTAGGAGGATGTAGGAAGGCGCTCTTTCCAGCGTCTGTGGTTGAGCCTTGCACCTTTCAGCCACCGCCCGCCGCGTTCGCCGGCGGCCGGTACCGCTCTGGCCTAGTTCTGGGGAAGGCAGCCGCTCCGGCAGAGCAAACACGCAGTGAGGCCTGTAGCTGACCTCGCCTTTTATGTGTCCCCAGCCTCGCCACTCACTCAGCAAGGCCACTAGCAGAGAAGGGACCGCTCTTTCCTTTAACTCACGGGACGGTACTGTAACTAAATCCATGCCGCAGGAAAGAGCCTACCGGGGCAGCATTTCTCCTTTTTTTTTTTTTCCCCCCCTCCCCCCCCCCTCCATCTTAAGTAATCGCTAGGAAAATAGTATGACATTTATTACCATTTCTTTCTGAATCTGCTAACACCGTTTCCAGCAAAACCGACCGACTAAGGTCTCGCCAGCTGGCAACAGAGTCTTCTCTGGAAAGCACAAAATTGATCCGGAAGGCCTGATCTTGCAGTGTCTGATGGGTAGGCCAACTGTGTCCTGCCTTTGAAGCAGTGGGACTTGTAGGTTGGAATTCAGAGCCTTAAGGGTTTTGTTGGGCGGGTTTGGCCCCAAAAAACAAGGGACTTGTCCCAGGTGTAAAGCGACCGCATCTCTGGAGCTCAGATCTGCCGTGATTCCCTCCAGCCCTCCACGCCCCGCAGATACAGAGCGGTACTTCTCTCCTTGCACCCCGCAGCTCACCACACTCCTTCCCTTACAGACCGAAACACTTGATCGGTGGGCATTGAGTGTGCGGAATGCACACTCAGGTACTCCGTCACTCTGTAGAGTTATAAATGATGTAGCATGCCCCACCTTCCCTTTTGCACTCCGTTCAAACCCTTGAAAAACATGTGGCGGGGAAGGGAAATCTGTCAGTAATACACACTTGGCGGGACAGTCTACTGCCTTGGTTTTGGCTTTTCCCATTGCCGTCGGGAAATGCACGGAGGGCCGGCTGCCGTGTGTGCCGCAGGCGAGGAAACTGCGAGTGCGGTGCCAGGACGGCTCCCGAGGAACGGGCTGCTGAGATGTCCGATAGAGGCTGGTTCCCAGAAGTGACGGGAGGACAGATTTTCCCCGTTGTCCTGTCCCTGCCCGAGGCACCCACAGCCTCCTCCCCTGCCCCGGGCAGGTCCAGATTAGATGGAACCTCTCCCCGCCGCTCCTGGGGCCCAGCCCGGACCCTTCCGGGTTACACCCCCCACGAGCTGTGCTCGCAAAGTGACACAGGGATCTCTGTGTGTGATCGGGGAGAGGAGGAACACTTCGGTTGTATCCGTGACTTTTCGACACCTATAGCTTTCCATTGGATTTGCAAGCCCTCAAGTTGCTCTTCTCCAGCCGGAGCATCAGATAGGATAGAAGAGGAGGTTTTCTCCCCTTCCTACCCACCCGCTGGGAAGAAATCAAGGCAACAGAGACAAGGACCTGGTTCAAACCCTCTCTGCCCCTCAAGGGCCCCGATCCCACAGCTACTCAGCTCGCCGCTCCTCACTTTCCCTGACGGGACCGGGCGGCGGGCACCGCAAGGAGTGCCCCGCACTGCCCGCCGGTTTCCAGCCCCTGGCTCCTCCCCACGCCCTGCTGCCGCTGTGGAACCAGATGCCCCGTGCTCCGGGCTCCAGCCCCGAGAGCTCATGCCCGTACGGATATGGCCATCTCCCCTCTCACCCTCCCCAGTCCTCGGCAGCACCCCAAACTCTTCCCAAAATGAAGGACCTGCGATGGGAGTGCTAAACAAACCAGGCAGATGCCTTCACTCATCAGACTCACCCTTCCCTTCCCTTCCCTTCCCTTCCCTTCCCTTCCCTTCCCTTCCCTTCCCTTCCCTTCCCTTCCCTTCCCTTCCCTTCCCTTCCCTTCCCTTCCCTTCCCTTCCCTTCCCTTCCCTTCCCTTCCCTTCCCTTCCCTTCCCTTCTTAAAAAAATTCAGAGGAAAAAAAATACCTAAACCGTTGCTTGTACAAAAACAGTGTAAGCCGAGTTTGGAGGTCTTGTTGTGGGGTTAATTTGACGAGTTGGTGTTCTTCTGTTTATTGTTTTGGTGCGCTGCAGCCAGTATCGCCTAGGGGCAGGAATCGCTCTGCCCGAGGGGTTCCTCTGGTTTCCGAGGAGTTGTTCTGGTTTAAAATCGAATATCGTGCCCAACCCGTAGGTCTGAGAGCAGCAGCGGTGGGACCGAACGCCCACCTTGTACTCAGCTCCCCCGCCCCAAGTGCAACAGGGGGTCAGGGTGGGCTCAGCGCGGCTGCAAGTCGGAGGGGTGGGCACCGAGCCTGGTTTTGGAGACCCAGGCCAGGCTGAGTACAGCAAAAAACGTGGGTGAGTGCGTGTGAGTGCGCGTGTTACACAGATGTATGTATAAACACATCACTATTTGTTAAATTAGTACAATCGAATATAAACTATATTGGTTTAGTTATCTTACAAAATAACAGTGACTTAGTCCGGCAGTTTATCTTAATTTGCCTTATGAGTTTGAAGATCTGCAAGAAAGGCAAACTGGGGAATTTGGAAATATGTATTTTTACGTATTAAATATACACAAACATATGCAAATATACTACAGCTATGTAAAATCTTATCAACAAATGCACATATTAATTTTATGGAAATGCTGCTGTCTGTTGATACGGTAGGATGGGACATGAGATGTGATGTGATGTTATACTGTCAGCCCCCCTTTGTATGTGAAGCTCGTGGCGGGGTCTGCCAGGATCCCCCTCCCAGAGCTGACAGCTGTGACATCCTCCCTCTCCCCTCGCCCCCATGGGCTCCGGCCCCACCTGGATGCGGCCCGTAGGAAAGGGAGGTGATTTCCTCACTGCTGCTGTCCCAGCGCTCGGGAAAAGACGGTCAGCAAGGCACGAGTGCCTTGTCTGTTAGCACGGTGTCGTCTCCGGCCCTTCCCTGCAGAAATAAGTCTTATTTATTAGAGGAGACAAGGGGCTCCTGGAATTAATTGCAGATTTTAAACCTGCCGCCCCCTCCCCTAACCCCTTCCTGTCTCAAGGGAAAAAAAAAAAAAAAAAAAAAAAAAAGGAAAAAGTAAGGAGAGAGATCGCTGTTGGAATTAAGCAAACGGGATGAAGTTCATTCTCTGCGCAATACTGGTTTTCCTTCTTATTTCTTTTTTGCAAAGCTTTCCTACGTGCCTGAAGACGTGAGACTCCAGCTCAAAACTGCTGTTTGCAAAATTCGCGTGGCACCAGCCAGAACTTTAGAACTTTCAAACACCTCCGTTTGAAAGAGCAGGCATTTCTCCGACCTCTTGGTTTGTGTGTTTTGGTCGGTTGGTTGTGGTTTGTGTGTGTGTGTTTAGGTTTGGTTTGGGTTGGTTTTTTTTGTTTCTTTTACTTACGTAAATGTAGCTACTGGGTATAAAGGACATTAATAAATGTAACCATTCCCCTCTCCTTTTAATAATATCCTTTAAAGTCACCATGTAACATTCCAGAACAGTAATTTCAAACGCGATCCTGTTACTTAGCTGAAATAAAGACACAAGAAAGAAAGAAAGCTATAAATAAAGACAGAAAGCAAGCAAGCAAGACAGAAAGCAAGCAAACACTGCTACCAGCAATAACAAGAAGAGAAAAAATGTAAAATAAATAAATAAACAAATAGAAATAAAAAACAAGGAAAAAAAGAAAATACAACCCCCACAGTTTTGGTTGTTAATATTTTCCCCTCTGTATCTTGCCCGAAGCGCCGAGAACAGGCACAGAGTAAGGCAGAAGGAGCTGCCGAGCCCCTGAAGAAGGGAGCTGCAAGCTCCCAGCCGTGAGCCGGGGAAGTTTAAGGAGCTCTTCTTTCCCGCGGGGAAGGTGGGGACCGCATTTCAGAGCAGGTACGCGGCCAGTCCGGCTACCTGCAGCCCGGACAGGCCCCGTAGAGCAGGAGGTTCAGATCGGACTTCCGTCAGAGGGGAAACCACCACTTTTGCAGCTAGGAACACCGAAAGCTCCTTCATAGTTAATAGCGGGGATGGGGAAGGGAGGGAAGAGAAAAAGAGAAAAAGAGAAAACAAAAGGGAGAAAAGGAAGAAGACAAAAGGAAAATTTAAAAAGACAAACGTAAAAAAAGAGAAAGGAAAAGAAAAAGACAAAGTAAACAAACAAACAAACACAACCCCCAAAACAAACAAACAAAAAAGCCACCACCACAACAAAACACGCTGCATGCTCTTGGGGCTACAGCAGCAGCGCTGAGGATGGAGACAGGGCCAGATCCTCGTCCCGGGATGGACAGTGTCAGCCCCACGCCCTGAGTGTTGCCAGACTGCTCGGCTTGGTGTGTGGGGCTGGCACTGTTGTCTGTCCTGGGATGAGGATCTGGCCTCACGCCTTCCCAAGAACCAAACCTGACATCAAAGGGCATGCAATAGGCAATGTGGAGCGCACATGGGCGGCTCGCAAAGCCTCTTCTGTCAAAATGTGTTTCCTGGCATTTCTCTGTCCTACCAGACCTAGCCCCCTGACACCCTCACAGTGCTGTGGAGGAGCAGCAGGGACCTATAGACCTCTAGAGATGGGCTGTGCATAATATGTCTTCTTGAAGTGAGCTGGGGGAGCTGCTCGTTTCCTTTTTTCCTCTGTGGGATGAAGTGACTTGTGGCAAGTTAATAGCCATTGTCACCAGGGGTGTTTTTAATTATCTTCTTGGACCTCTGTAGATTTAACTCGTCTTCTGCCACTTTGCTGTACAAACTGGGCATCAATCCAAAATCCATTTGCAAACTCAGCCCTCGCAATCAATATCTCACCTGCTTTGCATCTACCCCACTGGTCAAATCTTTGTGCATTCAAACACATGAACTGTCTCCACTTCAGGTCCAAGGACTTGGTGGATATCCCCTTACCCCTGCTTAGCAACTGCATGTGCCCCCCATCATGATCTTCCATGGTCTGGAAGCACAGCAGGTTGTAAAATGGGTTGTAATGGGAAATGAAGCAGGATTTTAAGGCTCTGTACTGGTGGGCAGTGGAGAGAAGAAGGGAAATTAAATCAAGACCTTTTGGGTCTGCATGAATATTCAAGAAAACAGCCTTATAAATGTTTTAGGTAACAAATTAAATGAAGTTCTGATTTAGGAGGGACTCGGAAACTTGCAGAACATTTCAATGATGATTTGTTTCTATAGGTTTTTTAAAAAAACTTTTCATTCATCCACATCACGTTATTTTAAGAGGTTATAAAAAAAGAGCAATAGGTTTGTGTGCATCAATCAATACACTGCAGTACACTACAATGAATGCTACATATTTATAATGTACTCGTTTCTCGTTGCCTTAGCAGATCTAGAGGAAAAACAATGTTTTTGCAGAGATTCCAAGACACAACATGTAGAAAGAGTCCCTGCAATAATTCATACTGTCTGCACCTCGGAAGCTCCTATTGCTTAACTGGGACATGAGTCCAGCTCACAAACATACCAACACTGAGGATTAGGTGGAAATCTGGTGTTTAAATGCAGGCTATCTTTTCCATATTATCATGCCTTTACCAAGTAACTCCCCCCGGCACCAGGGAAGTCTCTGAGATGCCTGAAGTTCTGCTCTGCACATGCACCAAAGCCTTTCGGTCTTGACAGGGCTAAAGTGTGTATCTCGCACCTAATCCCATCCGGATTCACAGACAAAGCATTTCTTCTTCCTGGCAGAGCTGGCTCTGGCAGTACACATGGAACACACACTCACACAAACAGGGTCTGCAGAGATCACAGTGGCACTGGGGCATGTTGGGGAAATGTCAGTAGTGAGACAGATCTGTCAGTCCCATTTTGTGGAGTGCCTTGTTAGCTAGCAAGGTCCATCCCCTTCAGCTGCATTAGGGAACTCACAGCTGCAGCTCCCATCGCTGTAGTATGTAGCTTACAGAAAAGGAGGCACCCAAAGGATGATGAGAAGAAACAGTCATCTTTCCTTTGAAGCTGCATTAATCTGTATGGCACAATTAAAGATTCAGTCCCTCTTCCCTTCTCCCTTGCCTGTGCCAACACAGGAACAGTTTCTATCCAGACATCAGTGTACTATTACAGAGGCTGGGAAGTAGAAGTTTAACCTCCCCAAGGAAATGAAATGAGGTCCCCAGCGCCTCTGGGGAGATCCTATAACCACCAGGCCATTGCTTTCTATAAAAGGTGATGGATTTTTCAGTTTCTGATAGAAAATATTTACTCTCTATGCCCACAGTGCAAGAAAGAGCTAGAAGTCATTGATCTGGGCAGCCAGGTCCCTGACAGCCCTAGGTAGTGCTGAGCTGCTTACAGGGAAGTGGTGGGAGACTTTTTTCCAGTAAGAAAAATGACAGGAAGACTTTAAAGTCTCTGGTATGTATGTCTATCCTGAAGCAATCAGTGAAGGGACTTTGGAAATGTCCAAACCGGACTGCCCTGTTGAGGTTGTATGAAGTGGTGATGTACTTTCAGATACTGGATAAAGACACTGAGTACTTGTGCCCATCTGGTTGGAAATCAAGAAACACATATCCTTAAAGGCACCAGCACAGGATGCTGCTTATGTGGAGCATTGCTGGCATGAGGTAACTGCAGCTGGAGTCACTGGGAGTGCACACCAGACCCCTGTCCTTCTCGAGAACACATCCTTCAGGATGCGTGCAGCCACATTCTCCCCCATCCACTGATTCTGCTGTCCTCTCTCTGGAGCTCCTCACCCCTCATTCAGAGCTCACTTTGCCCTTAGAATCTGAAAAATTGAGACCTTGAAGTTCAGCCTGACCTCACACACAGCCATTGTGGAGCCAGGCCAAACTCATTACAGGTGAGGGAGCCTTTGCACATCCACCTGTGTTTCTTACTGTGTAAGAACTCAAAGGCCCAAATCCATGCATCTATTAGTTGCTAAAGCTGCTTGAATAAACAGTAGAGCATATTGTCCAAAAAGCACAACTTTTGAGAGATCTGAACCAAGTCTTCCTTCTGTACATGTCAGCATGGCAATAAACATTTTAAGAGCCATGGGATGGTGCTGAAATGGAAAATGTAGCTCCTTGCACTGCCAGTCAAACAGATGTTTCCTGAAATTCACATAACTGATCAATAGGGGAGGTTTTGGGGAGGTGTAATTTCTGGTAAAGAAAGGAAGTGCGGAAGTATGCTTCATATGCCCAAGGCTTTAATCTCCTTTTGCCCCACCCCCATAAAATGAACCACATAATTTGTAATTGTTCATAACATTTGGAATTGTCTTGACTTTTAAAATATTTTTCTCATTAGATAAGCCTTTATTCCTTGTAAAGCATATTATTGATATTAATATGCAGAAAATGCCATAGTTAGCAACTCAGACTGTCTGTGCCATTTTTGCTAAACAATGAGAATTGATGAGGTTTGGCAGGACATTAAAATATTTAACATAATAGCTTTAAGAAGTCTTTTATGTGTCTACTAATAGCAACATCTTTTAACAGGAAAAATGTTCTCTGCACCACTAAGATCTCCAGTGAGGGCTGATTCTATTTGCATTAAATGAACCAATGGGAGGTTTGTTACTCACTTCAAAGTCAGTTCCAAGAGGAACTTCAGTTTGGAAAATCATGACTATAAAAAGTCTCACTCTTTTAGTCACATGACTAGTGCCATTTAAATTAGCATGTTATTGCAAGTCCTGACACCTCAGAAAGTATCTGAGTCCAGGACATTTGGCTTTGCTGAAGAAGTTGCACCTTACTGGCTTGAGCATGGAATAGAAGCCAACTCCTGCATCATCATGTCTTCTGAAGCATGTGAGATGGACCAGGAGCAGTTCTCAGGGGAGCCACAGGCCTGTATCACATACATCTAAGAGACAACTTTTGAGACACTTTTAAAAAATTATTTTAAATGCCCACATTTCTGTTCTCAGTATCCAAATCTGACTTGCAGGGCTCTGGTACATAGGCTGGGCCTCTGTCTTTACAGCATTATGTGCAGGGTGCAGAGCTCGGAGGAAGTACGGAAGGCAGCATGGTGTTTAAAAAACCAACCATAGCTACACAGAGCATTACTAGACCATGATAGGTTAGGTGTGACAGGGAAAGCGTACCTGGTTCAGTGCCTTGATTCAGCAAAGAATATTTGCCAGCTGGCTGATTTGTCACATCCTGGTCCATTGTGAGCTGCCTAAGTGCTGTGGCAGAGTCCTACAAAATGGGCCATCATCACCTTAGGGTTGCAAGAGCATCTCCAGGCGCTACTCTGTCCTGTGATCCCAAGGGCTACCTTGGACTGGTGCAGTCCAGTGTTAAGCCCTGCAGTGTGTGTGTCCTCTCACTGTGCATTTTGCAATTAAGATGAAGGAGGAAAACTATTTAGGCTAACTAGACAGCTTAAAATAAGGTTGTGATGAAAAAGAGATTATAAAGTTTATGCCTATCTTAATCTTTCAGTATTTAGCTCATGTGAGGGTACTCTGATCCTCTGAGCACCTGAAATAAAAAGGTCTTTCTTGAAATCTCTAAAGGCAGACCTCAGGAGCCCATTGAGGCTTCTTGGACCTTCTGTAACATTAAGCAGAGGCTGGTAGACTTCATTTTAACTATGAAGCTCATCCCCAATATTTCTGAGGTGGGAAATTTCATTATGAGCATCACATTATTTGTGAAGATCAGCTTTGATTTATCATTTGCAATCTTACCTTTACCCTCTGAAGGACTGCACCTCGTATAAATGCCAGCAGGAAAAGAACAGAATGTGAAAATTTTATTCTGCAATCATACTTATTCCTGTACACAACCAGCTCAAATGCTGGGATCTTTTAATAGCTTTTTCAATATTGGACTCTTTGTTTGGATGTGGTTTTCCTGATGTATCCTAGTAACATGTTTAGTTAATTTATATTGTGTGTATGTGTAGACAGATATACACACATCCATATGTATGCACACACATAGTCCTCATTAAGTAAGTGTTAAACCTCCCACAGCAGAGTAGGGTATGGAGGGCAACAAGGCTGAAAAACTAGAAGTCTGTTCCCTTTGCAGAAGAGTACCACAGAGATTGCTCCCAGGAGGTACACACAGCCACCAGTGGGGATCTGGAACCCCTGTGTGTCTGGGTGTGAAGGTTGCTCTGATGTGTACATCCCCCCAGACAGGATTAAAATCCTAATTTCTCACTGGAAGCCAAACACCATGCTCACAAGCCCTCCCAAGAGGGTGGGTTCATCACCTCTCCCATTCTTCACTTGCACATGTGAGTCTGGAGTGCTCGGCCAATCTCTTGGTAGCAGAGGGGCTGCTTGCATGTACATTGGTGGTGTGAGGACTTGATCCTGAAACTGTATCTTGGCTGTTGCAAGACAAACTCCAAACACAGAAATATTTGATGGATGATGAAGAAAGGAGTGATTCCACGTATTGCACAGTAAAACACAAATATGACCTACTTGTCTGGTGTTAGGAGAAGGCTCGCTTGAAGGACTCAATCCTGGCCGTGTCTGCCTTTATTAAAACAAGTAAGAGCTGGCTCTAGGGATACAATATGCACTCTTGGAAAAGCTACACACCCCTTACTGTTTTTTTTTTCCAGACCTTGCATTGTTGTATTTTAAAACTCCTTTTGAGGAGGATTCTGCAGACATAAGGACTGAGGAGTCAGGACTGGGAGCTAAGGAAAGGACATGAACAGTTTCCTCCATCTCTGGTTTAGAAAAAGCCAGCTGCTTTCTACAGTCATGCCAAAACTGAGATGAGATGGTCTGAAAGTAAGAAAGGCATGGCATAATTTTCATACCAAATGTGAAAAAGGAGAAATAACTTCAACATATAACAACTTGCCATAAAAATGTAATGCACGTTTCCTTCCAGCTTTAAAAAGCAACTTCATAAACTCTACAAACTTTGATTTGTTAAAACAACTTTATTTTTTTAATTCATAAGTGTGTGAGAAAACTTAATGAAACCCTTGATGTTTTTATGTTCTTGAATAGCGCTTCATCATATAAAGATTTGGTTATTGAAAATGCACTAAATATTGCACTGTAAAATCTGTTGCAACTTATTCAATATTTTTTTAATTAATAGAGAAAAAACCAAGATTGCAAAAATTGTACTAGTTCTTATTTTATTTCATTTAATAAAAATCTCCCTTGAGTGCACATCCTTTGCTTTATTTTCTACTTATTGTGTCTATATTTGAAGAAAAATATTTGTTGCATAACATCTATCTAACACTAAAAACTGATGCTGTTATTAATAAGTTACTGAGAAAAACAAACCACTTTGCACTTTGATTTGTATCACTCCTGGTGAGTGATTGTTCTGGCATAAACATAGCTCCAATACTTGTAAACAATGCAGGAAATTAATAACAAAATTATTTGGATTTATTTCTAATGCTGCATAATATATATAAATATATGTGGCTTTCAATTTAAATAATTTCACTGTAAGTAATAAACTTCGCTCTTTAGCCTTCTCTTAAACTAAACATTTATTACTGTATAAGTGTTATTTCAACTAAATCAAGTAGATGTTCTTGGTAAACTAATGCAACTGATATATTCATCCAGAGATGCAGGATGGCTTCTTTTGTGTTGGAAAAACTCTACTAAGTTTCTACTTAATCTTCAAGGGCATGAGATGCAGTATAATATGCTGATTTTTAATGTGAAAAATTTTTATAATAACTTTTAAAATTCATCTAGGTTTCCTTCAAGCTCAGTGGTAAAATATAGGAAAAATCCCATCAGTTAAATAAAGTTACATATATCTGCTCCATGAACCTTGGGTTAGTTTTTTTACTACCAACCGGGATTAGTCAATATTTCCCAAGAGTCATGAGTGGAGTGTCTTCTCTGGTAACAGAGTTCTTTGAACTGTACAATTTTAAGAATATAAGGACAAAAATATTTTGCACACCAACATGAAAAAATAGATATTAAGAAACACGCTGCTATCATGATTGTCATGACACATGTCTGACTTCTAAAAATGTGTCAAGCCTGGCCGTCTGTGGAGACTTTGGACCCTTAGAAAACCAACTCTCAAGGGTGTTCAGGTCATTAAGTGGAAAAAGCTCTGCTACAACATAAAGGTTTGTTGTGGGACACAACAGCACCTTTTTTGTCCTTCCTTACCCAAGAAAATAAGAGCAACCCCCTGGGGTGGCAACCAAAGGGCCATGGGAACCAGCCTCTCCTCAACCCAAACATCTCATATTGTGGCTGGATTTGGAGGAGCCCGCTGTGCCATTGCTGCATGCCCTAGGCTCACAGGAGCATGTGGCTGCTGTTGTCTCCCTTTCCATGCAGGAACCTGGAGGAGGCTGGTGGTGGCATGGCTTGGGCAACTCTGCCTTTCAGGGGCTGCTGGCACATGCAGGGGCTGCTGGCTCTGAGGCCCATGGGAGAGATTTCATTGCTCTGACTGTGTCAGATATCAGTGCACAGCTTAGCCTTTAACATGAGTGCTAGGCTTCTGGATTTTATCTCTTAATGAGGCACAGGCTATCCTTGGGGGACACTGAATCATCACATTTCTCAAGCTCGAGCTCGCAACCAGCAGCCTCTTATTCTAGGGATTGCATTAGCCAGGAGTCTGCATGAAGTGACATTAGCTCTGATTACAGGAGTAAAGCACTAAAATTGATTAACTCAGGTATAACAATTTTCAATTTATTTTGGTTTTATTTTGCTTTGTTCTATTGGATTTGCTTCAGACATGACTCATTGCCACTTTCTGCATCTCCCCCATGGTTCCTGCAGGACCCTCAGCCATGGAGCATGGCTTGCACCCACTTCAAACACAATGTAAATTCTCATGTATATTTTTCATACTGAGGCTTCATCTAAATTAAATGTGGCAGGCCAGAGGGTATGCAGTACACATCCTTGGTTCCCTTGATAGACTGAAAAGAGAACTACAAAGAGGGAAGAAAAAAAAAAAAAGAAAAAAGGAAAGGAAAAGAGAAAGAACGAAAGTCTTGATATATAAAGGAAGAAGTCAAATTCCAAAAGCTCACAGGAAGTCAAATTCTCCAGGCATAAGAAGAGTGACATTATCCAAACCAAACTTTAACAGCATGGAAATGTGATGAAGAGTAGGGCTGGTATTTTCAGTGAGGTTATAGACATATATGTAAATACAATCAAATTGGGAACATATTCTAGGGATTAAAGAGATCTGCGTAGCACTAGAAGAAAGCAGCAGCAGATGTAACTGCTAACAACAAAAGAAGGGATTTCTGGCCAAAGTTCAAGATTTTTTTGCACCCAAGCCCATTGTTGCAAATGAATCTGGGCACAGTAAATAATTTGTAGTGACTTGTAGATTCAATTTCTTTTTGTTGTTTTTCATGAACTAGCTACCATTCACCAACATGCTGACTTTTATAAATTAGTTCCTTCAGAGCCGTTCAGCAAATGCGTAACACAGATGTATTTCCATCTAGACAGTGTCACTGCTCTGTTAAACTGAGCTGCTACAGTGACTGCGAGATAGGCAATGACCAAAAATGGATGACTGAAGATGACCAAAAAGTTTTGAGCCCTGACCAGCAGATTTGCAGCAGTAGAGAGACACAAACTCTCATGGAGCTGATCTTTAAGCTTCAAAGAGGTCCCAGGCATCATGCTTCACAAAAACCTCCCTTGATGAAGGAGGGAGGGTACTAGTTGGGAAGATGTCTAGATGGAGCAATGGCCTGGGAAACAAGACCCATTAGGATAGACCAACACCAATTTTAATTTTTTGATGTCTGTAGATGAAGCTATCTGGCCATCCTAGCAATAGATATTACACAAGCCATCAAAACTGGGCTGCATAATTAGGAAAATTTGCCAGGTCAAGACAGGCATTAAACCAATGATAAATAAATCATCTCAGCTTCCACACATAGTCAAAAGTGTTCCAAACACAAGAAGAGTGCTCAGACAAAATTAACCTGGAAATAAGACCCACCTTGACAATTCTCTTACTTTTACTCGTCACCTGCAAAGTATCAACAGTATTTTCAACACTGTTAATTGAATGATCCAGTCTGTATGTTGTGAAGACCAGAATCCTGATGGGCTAAGGAAGCACACAGAAATGTATTGTGTCCACACATAGTTCACAGGTTTCCACAGCAAATGCTGACGTCTTAAAACTAGGCAGAAACAAGAATACCAATGCAGATGACAGTCCTCTTTTTTACTGTCTGAAACAAGGGTTTCTGTGTGTCATGTGATTCAGTGATCCTGAAGGACAGGAAGGGCTACCATGTTCTCCCAGTTGGAGACGGAGGAAAAAGTATCTACTGTCCATCATTATTTTTAAGGGACTAGCAGGGGCAAACCTCCTAAATCTGGAAGAAAAGAAGCTATGGAATGCTGATGCCATACCCAAATAGGGCCACACAGAGGGCCTGCCCTGTGCCAGGCAGTTGCCCTGGCAGCCTGGCCATGTGGTGTTGCCCCAGCCTTAAGAGAGCACCACCACTGGGACCTGGGTCTGCAAACCTGCTCCCGCTGCCCCACGGCTCTGAGTGACCGGTCTGCTCTCCCACGGTGCCTGCAGTCTGTGGTGTCATCTAAGGCTGAGTCCAAACCACAAACCCAAGCTCTCATCTCTTTTCTATTGGGGTGGCAGTGGATTACACAACAAAAAAGTAAGATTATTTGTTCTATTTATTGCTCACTTCCCACTTTGGCACACAATCTTTTTGTTTTTGTAAGATCCTGTTCTGTTGAACAAAAAAAGAGACGGATAAAGGAATCATTTTTATATATAGATTTGCATCATCCTTTTAAAGTCTTAAAGTCTACATTCAAATGTTTCTATTAATGATCCAGGATCCTAAACAGCTTTTAATATCTTATTACAAAGCTTTTCAGCTTGCTTTTAATAAAAGAAAAGTTGATTAAACATACAGAACCTGAAAAATTGCCAACTATAAAAGAGCACTACTTTTTTTTTTTTAATTATTTGAGACTCTTCTGAAATCCCAACGTAGCTATTGGGATCCAAGGTTATGATCTAAGAGAAAAGATATGTTCATTTTAATTAAAGAAGCCTTCTACGTTTTTAAGAAAAAAAATACTTTTAAAGCATTCATATTGCTGTTTATGAGCTTTGGGAGGACAAGAGGCTCTGTGGACTGCTAATGACACACAGATAACCATATGTTCCTCTCACCTCTGTTGTTTTCCCTGGGACTGATTCCTCAATGCTTGCGCCATATGCAAAGTAATAATAATCTATGTCTCTTTTATGGAGCTTTTCAATCTTTGATTGCAAAGTCCTTAATGTTTATGTTGCAGATGGGAAAGGGAGGTGCAGGACACGAGCTGATTTGCACCATGCGGTCACACTGCAGATTAGTGGCAAAGCTTGTCCCCAAGTAGTACCCTCCTGAGTGATCCCTGCCAGGTGTAAAATGCTATCGTCTGAAACTGTTGACTCTTCTGCAGCCCAGTGCTACTGCAGATGCACAGAATGGAGAAATACAGGCATTTATTTCAGTGATTTATACTTCATTGAGGAGAAAGGCAGCTCTAGGGCACTGTCAGCATGATCAAAATAGAGCAATAAAGGATCATCATCTAATTGATAATTAATAAGAGATCAGTTTGGCAGTTTCATCTCTGCTTCAAGCAGACAAATGTCCTCAGAAAAATCTTCTGGTGACTCTTTGGGAGCTGTGTATTGCAACCATGGGTCACTAGCTGGTCACCCAGCCCCATCTGCACTGAGTGCTCTTAATGTGCTGTTAATTTTTTACCTTCTACCTCGTCAAAGCAAATGGAAAGCTGAATTAAAAAAGCCAAAGCCACACAACAACATGAAAAAATTAATACAAAGGGATCTCTGACTTTCACAAGTCCAAAGACAAAACAGTCTGATATTCTTCTCTTCCTCAAAAGTTAAACCATGCTGACCTCCCTCAGAGGCACAGATGTACTTACAAGGTCTAGCTCCGTGCCTAATTACCAGAATGCTGTCCATGATGGAGCCTATTTTTAAGTAACTTCCCTTCCATCTTTGAAATCAAAGAAAGGGTATGTGATATAAAGAGCAGCCTAGGTCCAGATAAAGATTTAAAACTATAAGAAAGGAAGTAAAGCACAAGTAAAGGAAGAGAAGGATGGTCTAGTAGCCAAGATAAGGCTCATAAATTCCCAGGTTTAAGGGCAGAGGAGATAACAGTGTCAAGCCCGTACATATCATAGGCCTGGTTTCACCAGGTTAGGGCATGCAATGACCTCAGAGTGACTGCAGCAGAATTAGTATTGGTCACTGCTCTATTTTATCAAATCCACAATGAAAGACAAACCAAATGCCCACTGCAATGAAAGGAAACTTTCAGGAGTGGGGGTGGAAATACAGTGAAAGTAAACCAAAAAAGCTTTCATTGAAACCATCTGGGTATGTCAGGGTGAAAGCTGGAGGATCAAAGGTTGCATCTAGAGTGTCTTTCAGAAACTCTTCCCTACTAGCACAGGGAGAACAGTCTACCTGGCCAGTGGAGACAGCATGGTTGCAACTGAAGCAAACCTGCTGTGCAGAGGACAGGAGTGCAAGCTGCGGACAGCACACGTGCAGTTGCAGGCTCTGAGCTGCCTCTCCTCCTCACCCCTGAATTGCACTACCACCCCTGGGAAGTGTCATTCCCCCAAAAAGGTGTGTAGCAGAATAAACCTTTTTTGTATGTGGGGCAGCCCAAATGTTGCATCTCCAAATGGCAGGAGTTCCCTTTGTATTTCTGTGCTCTGATGACATATAATGCTGGGGAGAAAAAGCAAGTCCAAGGCAGAAGCCTCCCCAGACCTATAATTCCTCTCCTCAGCTGTTACCAGTGCAACAGTTTGCAGGGAAGAAGCAAGGAACCTATCAGATGGAGAAGAAATAGCAAGAGGAGACTGCAAAATAAGACACCTCTTGGCTGTGAGCAGGTTTGCTTTCTCCCAATGGGCTCATCATCTTCTTCTATTCTAAAAGCAGCACCTGGTGCAAGCCTGGCGTGCAGATGGCCCTGCTGTGGCGCGCACAGCGCACAGCCCTCCAAATCTGGCAGGCAGCTGTTTTGGTTTCTTTTTTGCCAGGCTGCCAACTCAGGACTGTTTTTACTTTTTCCCCCCCCTTTTCTGCTCCCTCTGTACTCAGCCTTACCCTTCTCAATGTAAATTGGAAGAGCAGATGTATAATCTGGGAAATTTTCCACATCCATCTTTTAAAGAGGAAGGTGGATAAGCTAAGTCAGCTCTTTAAGGCTCCAGTTCGGAAAAAGCACTTTAAGCACATGCTTAAGTCGTGTTTATTTAGGAAAAGTAAAAAAGACTAGTGATTTCATAGGTCTTAAACACATGCTTATGTATCCTTCCTGAAGAGCAATATGCATTTGAACAGCAGCCCAATTATGCCAGTGCAGGAGGCACAAAACTGAGCATTCACTGTAAATTACACAAGCCAAGTAATGTCTCAGTTTAGCTCTTTATAATGATCACAGTTTCATTGATTTTTAAGGTCAAAGCAATGTGCTGACTCTAGAGTCTTGTTACTATCTGAGTGATCAAAGTAAAAATCAAATATTTAAATCCTGGTGACCCCCAAATCTTCCAAGCTCTTCCTCTGTTAATAAACGCCTGCAGCTCTTATTCCTTAATAAAAACTTGACAGCATTATCTGAACAGGCACATTTGGATTTTAGGAAGGAAAAATGAAAACATCTAAGGATTCCTCACTAAGGATGACTTCCAGCAGATGTTGATATTTAATGTTTTCCTTGGCTGCTGCCATGCCACAGAGCTGTGTGGTACAGTATAGAAAGCTTTGCTGGTCAGTCAAGTGTGCCTAGAAATGAGCAGCAAACCAGCATGAGCTGTTCTCTGGGAGAACCAGGGCAGCTGTGTGGACACAGTGGTTGTACCTCTCACACATGGGTTTTTGCACTTGGTTTTGTACTGCTCTCTCCCTCCCAGCACCCACACACAGCCTTGTCCTCTCCTTGCCCTTTACATCCCCAGTGAACCCTGTTGTTATTGCTCCTCTGTTCAGATGGAGAAGAAGGAAAAGGGGTGAAACCCTTTCGAACCCACTTCTCTGAAGGGCACTCTGAGGACCTAGGCTGGACTTTCTTTCCCCAGCTGTCCATGGTCACTGCTTCTTCTCTGGCCACCAATGACTAAAAACACTCTGCAGGCTGTGCTGGCTGGAAACACCTTCCAGTGCTCCAGTGTGAATTAAAGGTGGGCAAACTGCCCCAACCCAAAGAGCTGCCATTGTTGTTCCCACAACCCTGTTACTGGCTGTCGCCTTTGGTCCCCATATCCATTGCCACCTGAGTTCCAAGGGACGAGCTCCCCATGACACCGCGTAAGTCCAGCCTCTGTGCCAGCTGCTTTTAATGAAACAGGCAGAACTCTCATCTGGATATTGTGAGATGTTCTTCCAAAATGCATTACAACCAAAGCTAACAAGTGAAGCAGAGCTAGCTCCTGGGGCTAATGAGCAATCACGACTGCCATCTTCAGAGTCCTCTTTCAAGGGAAGACTTCTAGCCTTTATAACTGTCATGCCACAAGTCAACAAGGACAGAGATACAAATGTGGAGATTTGGCTTTTGTCAGAAGTGTGCTGGCTCATTATTTCTGCCAGGAGGTTGCTGTGCAGATCTCAGTCTGTCTTAGGACTGACTTTATACTGTCTTTCAGGAAGATCTGAAGAGAGCAGATAGCTGAAGAGCCAAGTCTCACCTCTGCTCTCTTGGTGCACTGAAGTTAGGTACTAACAGGCACAAGTCAGACCAAGGAAGGAGGAAGAAACTAGCCTGGAGAAATTAGCGAGGAGACAGTTTTACCTTGTCTTTTCCCTTAACCATGGCTTGTGGCAGATTAGCAGAGATCAGCTTTCATTGCAGCTGCCTATACTGTACTTGACCTATGCAGAAAGAAAGCATTTGGTCCCCAAGCCTGGAAGGCAATCATCCTTGCCTAGCTCTGATTTCTCTTAAATAATTTTAATTAAACAAGGGAAAAAGAAAGTGAACTGACAGTTATGATTAATGAAGTGGAAATGGGCTATGAATACAATAAGAACTAATTAAACAGTGAGGGTAAGACCATGTTGATTTTTTTTTTTTAATTATTTGTGTGTGTGTGTGTGTCAGATTTTTAAATTAAATACATGTGCATTAAGCCTAAGGAGAGATTTAAATCTGCTGCACAGATTTTCCTTCAGAGCACAATGCAGGACAGATGTTAGTCACATCATTTAATGCACCACTGCAGCAGGCATCAGTCACTAGTGAGTACTGCAGTGTGGGAGCCAGTACAGGATGGCATAGGAAATTATGCTGGAGAAATACATTTGACCTTTTGTTATGGATGTGCTTGCACAAGTGAACACTGAACCTGTGGCATAGCAAGTACCGTAGAGCCAAACCGTTCCCAAATGCTAAGATGCTTCAGCCTGTTCTAATAAAAGTATCTGTATTTCGTGGCATGTTACTACTGAAGATGTGCAAATAACAATAGCAATATATTGCACTGCAAAGAAAATGAAATCACTGCCAAGGGACCATTCCACAGACCACCTGCAGATTATATATCATTTTGTTTCAGAAAAGCTGGAGCAGGGGGGAAAGGGGATTATTTTATTCCACAGAAATTGATGGCAGCAGGCTGTAAATGACACAGGCAATATTCATTCCTCGCTCCCAAAGAGAGGAGCAAGGGCGAGCTACAGAAAATTAGAAGGCTTTACTGAAGACCTTCCTGGCTGAATTCCTCCACAGGCTCCTTACTGCTGGTTTCAAGGCAAAGGACAGCAGGAGCACTGAAAAAGGTGACCGATACAGTAGCTGTATGGGTCTGCCTCCCCTTGATCGGCACTGTGAATCCAGCCCTTTCATCAGCATTCATAGACTCCTACACACATGGAAACGGGTGGCTGAGCATCCCCAAAATGTTATTGAGAACTGTCTGCCTCCTTCTGAGTTTGAGACTGACTCCAAGCTTCCTACGTTCTGCAAAACACCCCTCCAATTCCTTTGCTGTGCATTTGCTGCTTGTTCTCACTGTCTTCGACTTTATCATTTTCAGCAGAAAACGCCACTGAGCTGGAAGGCTCAAATCACCCAAATCAACCATATTTTTCCAATTGTCTTACGGAGCAGACTGCATGGTGTGGTTGCTGTGGAGACTGTCAGGGCTGTGGCAGTATATCTGAGAATGGATCACTTAATACATTCCTTGCTCCTTACACATTTCCCTAAACAAGTGCCAGGGAGAGAGGAGGCAGAGGTGGGTGGATCTTTGACCTGAGCCATCATGGTGAGAGCAGGGGGCTTCACTTGATGCCTGGAAGTCCCTTTGAGCCTGTATCCAAGACTCCTTCCCCTGCCCTTTGCTCAGAGGGGCTCATGTCCACATACAAGCCTTTGAAGGCCCTTTTATAACCTGTGTTCAGAAACCTGCAAACCAGTTTGGCCCATCTACATTAAAAAATGTGGTTTTCCTCAAAATGTAAGGGCTGTATTTTCACAGAGCTCACTTACTCACAGCAAGTCTCATTTATGAATCTACTACATGCAGTGAAAATGTGCCCTTTTTGTGAATAAAGCCCCAACTGTCTACTAACAGTGCTAACACACTGACATCATTCTGCAAACATTTTCACGTAATACAGTCTTGGACAAGCTTTGTTTCCACTCGGGTCAAATTACTTGGAAAAATCACACTTTCCCCATTAAAGAATCATTTTCTCTTTAAGCAGTTTCCAAGGTACTCCACCCCACCAGCTTCCAGTTGGAGCTGGCTCACTTTGCAGGGCCCAGGTCCCAAGACCAAAACAGAGGCGGTCCTCAGTGCTGGGGCAGGTGGGAGCCGGTCAGATATGCTCAGGACAAACACTAACCAAGACAACAATGGTTTAAGTGCTTTCAGCTCTGACTGCAGTCTCCAGCCAACAGAGGTTAGAAACCTCTGCACCTCGATGAACAAGTAATTAGTGGTGATTTACAAAGCAACACTTCTACTTCCTGCACTTACAGATTTAAATTCAGGCGAGACTTGCAGAAGGATAATCTGAATAATTAAAAGCATCCTAAGCTAACGAGTAAGGTCCAGATTTGCTGATACACTCTGGATGCTTTGTATTTTCTAACAGTGCAAATGCAGCTCACAGAGGCCAGCTTATGACACAAATAAACAATTTTGCCTACAGAAAAAGGTGTCACAAATCTAAGTGGATTAGCTGAGGAGATTTCATAAATGCTTTGAAGAGGAAGAGTGAAGCAATTGCAAAGTGTTGTCGTATTAATTATCCTTGGGTATATTTTCAGAAAAGGTGAAATCTTTCTTTTGTGGCTGTGAGTTGAACTGCAGATTAAGGTGCAAAACGGAACTATAAGAACAAATCAGCTTATTTGTGTATATGCCTACTTGACAGTAGCTGGAAAGTCATAGGTGGAAATAAGGCTCAATTTTCATTTTCACCAAGTCTGTGCAAATTCTGGAAAGGAAACGAAAACAAAACACACACACACACACACACAAACCCCTAGGACTAAGAAACCAATCCTTGCACATTATCTTCTCTGTAGGAAAAAAAACCCAACTTGGTTTCAAGAATTTCGGCTTGATTATTTTTAGTATGGGTAATGACCTTAATGTCACTTCCTCCATGAAATTTGTGCTCTGACACCTTTGTACTTTATTCACTTCCTGAATTACTGAATGACGCTGAAGTGTTTTGTAAGTGAAAAGGCAAAGTTCAAGCACCATCCACACGCAAACTTGTGGCTTCAAAATAAGCTATAAATGTTGGCTTTTCAGTCTCACTAAGATGCATTTTGCTTCTAGAAAGAATCTGCTTCTACTAGCTGTTTTAGTCTGAAAGACTGGTTTGGGGGATTTTTGGTTTTTTTGGGTTTTTTAAACTAAAAATAAAACCTAAACCATAAATTTTCATAGCAGTCTTTGCTTTTAAAAATTAATTTATTTTCATAGAAAGGAGGCAGTTTTGTTATCTTCATTCTGCAGATGGGGAAAATGCAGCACAGACAGAGTGAAGTGGTCACACACTGGACTGATGGCATCTATTTTTCCTCTTTTCTTTCATGGTGCAAATGTTTACAAGTGAAAATATTCACATGCTCTTCTGCCTAATAATGGATATCCTAAGGTACCATAGCTACTATCCTAAAACTTCTCTCTTTTCACTAAAAATTGCCCATAAAGATGGTTGCAATGGTTGCTGGATAAACACATGCCATCATAAACATTTTGTGTCCTTCTTGGCTTAGAGAAAACCAGAAGTCACACGGAAGGGATGAATGACATAGGTACTGCATAGAAACACGGGGGGGGGAAACCAAAGCCATTCTTTATTTGTAATGAAAAATCAAGATAGTGTTTTGAATCATTTGGGTTGCATAGAGGCAGGCAGGTGGGAAGAACAGGAAAAATGGAGGTGGGAGAGAAGAAGGAAAGGAAGGAAGAAGGAAGGAAGGAAGGAAGGAAGGAAGGAAGGAAGGAAGGAAGGAAGGAAGGAAGGAAGGAAGGAAGGAAGGAAGGAAGGAAGGAAGGAAGGAAGGAAGGAAGGAAGGAAGGAAGGAAGGAAGGAAGGAAGGAAGGAAGGAAAAGGGAGGGAGGAAGGGAAGGAGAAAATAGTTAGAGGTTAGCCCCTAAGTCTGATCAAAGGACTGGATTTCTAGGCACCTCAGTAGAGATCTAAAGTGGTCTGAGGAATGTGAATTTGCTATATGTGTTAGATGACTTCCAGAACTGACCCTTTTCCGGCGGCTCCAAGCATGGGCAGAGCAGGTGTGCAACTCCCTGCACATGTCTATGGAAATGGGACCTAAGAAGACTATATTTAAATTAAGTCAAGTGATAAGTACCTTTGTCTATCTAGCTGTCTTGTTGTTGATGAGCATTCAGTCTTACATTTTCAGCCTCTATCCAGCCTTGCATTGAATAATCACATGGCTTTATAGACAATCACAGGTATTCATGTGGAGATTTGATAGCATACCTTGGAAAAAGTCTTCAGCTAAGGCAGACTTGTTCAGTCTGAGCAACCATTTCAGACTTAAATCCCCCCGGGACTTCATGCCCCTCAGAGTTGTCATAAGCATTCATATCCAGCACAGTGAACCAGGAAAAGACTCATTTCTAGATTTAAGGTAATAAATTAAGGGTACTATTAAACCTCTTTGGATGCAAATCTGTGCGATCCATTTTGTATGGCTGCTTTTTGGTGAAATTATTCACTCCTTAAAAGGACTTATTTCTTTCCAATTTCTCTAAAGGGATTCTAAAAGTGTAAGTCAGATTTAGAAATTTATGCTGTAGATGTCTATAACTGAATCACAGTCTGGTCTGTTATCTAAGCACAAAGCAAGAAAAAAAACATAAAGTCTGTGCTGTGTATTTCTGCGTGCTTCCCAGGTGCCAGACACCCCTGCAGCCTTTGAACTCTGGAGAGGCAACATAGCTCCAACAGCCACAACCTGCCCTTCAACTGGCCTGGGTTGGCAGCAGTCCCATGGGACCACACTTGCCAGTCTCAGTGCAGGTACTCCATCCATCCACAGAGATGTTTGGTTAGCTCAGTACCCTGGGAACTTTTGCTTCCAGAGCCAGCATCATCTTCTAGTGGTGGCATGTACAGCACCCTTTCTGCTCTCACCCAGCACACACATATGGGTGCCCTTGTGTATCACACCCTTTCTTATCTGCTGTTCTGTGTCGTAGGTATCAAAAACCTCCTCTTGGTCTTGATCAAAATCTCCTGGTAATGCTCGTAGGCAGGCTAGTGCACACATGCCATGGGCACTTTCTCGCCTACTTCACTGCGGGTCCACACCAGAGGTGCACCAGGCTCAGGTGGTCAACTTCCAGTGGTGATACACCCCAAATTCATTTGTTCAGTCAATCCCAGGTGGTGTAATGCTTGGCAATTGGAGCACTGCCTGAGTTTGCCCTTGGTAGACACCAGATCTTCCTTGGCAGGTAAAGGCGTCTCCTCTCTGCTGGAATCCTTCCACTGTTTTAAATGAGACAGAAATCCTTTCCTAATAAAGAGTCCCAAAAAGGTGCAACATGATTTGGTCCCATGTGAGCAGGATTTCCTGCCTGACATCTGAATATTGCTCAAGGATTATTTATCTTCATCTTCCTTCTAGCTTGTAATGTGAAGTTTTCCAGTTGTTATTGCTTACAAATAAGTATCATGACTAATTTGACAAACAACTCCAGAACTGAATACCTCTGCTGGAATCTTTATTTAAAGAATACACCATTCTGGACTAGTTCTACAAAGCAAAGGAGAAACAACCTCTTTGGCAGCAGAAAGGAGCTCCTAGATCTCATTAAAGAGTGAGATAAATTTCTTTTATACCTGTGGTCTCAAATTTGGTTATAAACATTGATGAAATTTTGTCCCCACAGAGATCAGTGTACATTTCAGTTGCCAGCTTCAAAGGGTGGAGAATTAATCCAAGGTGAAAATTACATTTTCTGGCAGAATTCCAGATTATCAGTGGTGTAAAGCAAGCCTGAGATTTCTCTTTGAACATAGAACTTCCTGAAGAGAATTCTCTTTGTTTTTATTTAACTATGTATATCAGTAATGAATATGAGACTAGTGGTCTGGTCCCATGATACTGAATAAATTACTTCTCAATGGATCATAAATCAAGTGTTTGCATAATTTGGCTGTTTACAAATCAAGCCTAAATCCAGAAACTGCTTTTTTCCCAGTGCAGTCATTGTAGTTAAATGAATACTTGGAAAACACACAAGATGTCATCTATTTATCAGTTTCTTTTAAAACAGCTGTTTGTATCTGTAGTAAAAAGGAAGATGTAAGATGTTCTTGGAATATATTCAAGATATGAAAATTATCATAGTAACAGTGGGAACAACATAAAACCCCACAGAAGGGATCCAACTTCCTTTTCATGAGCTCTCAGGATATGGATGTCAATGAAACAGCCTCCTGGGAGAACACTTTGATAGCACAAGGTGGGAGCACTTTTCCTTTGCCAAGGGATGGCTGCAGATGGAGCAGTCAGCACGTCTGGTGGTTTGTGCCCAGCTCTGTCCCCATGTCCAAACACAGTCTTGAGAGTTGGTCTCCTTTTCTGGAAGATACAAGTAACGTGTGCTGGCTCCCTCAAATTCTGGTTTAATGGTAAGGTTTGCTGCTAGGAAAAAGTCCATGCTCAAAGACTTTTCATATTCCTGAGGCAGGTTGGGTCAGCACTTACTCCAAAGCGAGCTCCAACCTGAGCTCACCCAATGTACCTGTCAGGGGATATGGAGTGACTCCAAGAGTTTCCATCTTTCCTCACACACAGCACAGGAGTTTCACCCTGCTCAGATAAGCAGCTATGGGCCAGAGTCTGCCTGCATTTAGGGCAGGACAACCCCTGCACTGTGCAGCAGGCAGCTTGGCCCCATCTCACGGGGCAGTCCGGCTGGAAGTTCCGAGCCTGATCCTGCTCTAGCTGAATGCTGTGTGCTGGCTTCTCCACCCACTCCACTCAGACCTGAGGTGAGTGGGTGTGTAACTCTAGCCTGAGTGTTGGAGTACACAGCATTTCCACCCATGTGAGCAGCAGTGTAAAGGAACAAACCAGAGTCAGCTTGCTTGGAAGCCATGCCTCTGACCTCATTCCAAACAGATATGTAGAATCATAATATTGTACTTAAAAATAGATTTGAGTTTCCGCAGTAATCTTTAGATGCATATAAACTAATGAGAGGCATGAAAGCTGAAATTGGCCAGCATTTGCATTTCCAAGATAAACATCTTAAAATACATTATGATCAAAATAAAGCAGACGAAGTTGCTAGTAAGGTTTCCAAGAGTAGGTGGCTTGTTTTGAAGTTCCATTAATGTTTTTCATTTCGTTTTGGTGCCAGCCTGAGAGGCAAAAATATTCCAAGAGATAACATAAAGGTACATACTCTAAGGAAGAATAAACCCATTATTCATCTGTTGCAAGACATTTGGCCACAATGAAGTAAGCGGGATGGAGAATAGAAAGTTGTTGACGTGTCTGGGAGATGGAGATTATTTTGTGGAACATAGCATGAAGTTTAGTGCTATCTACAAAAAAAGATAAAAGATTGCTGGGTTGTGTGGGAAGGAAACCAGCTAGCCAGAAGACAGAGGAAGCCCCACAGTCACAGCAACGTCATCCTGGGTTAGCCCATCTGGGTTAACCTGTATGCAACCAGGCACTTGGGCAGGAGACAAAATGTATCTATTTCTCACACCTGCAAAACTCTTCCTCTGTAACAACTGTAACACCCACAGTAAAAAAAACACACCACCTGCAACTACAAGATACTAGAGGAAAAGAATATGCTTAATTTTTTTATTCTGCTCACCAGAAGATAGTCATCACATACAACTCCCAGGGTAGCCTAGGAAGTCACCCCCAGCCTTGCACTAACATCAGCAATCTCTGCCCTTTCTAACTCAGGGGGAAAAGGGCTGCAAAACTAATGCTCAAAATTAAACACACGAGCAGGTTACAGGAGTTCTGTTGAAAAGCATTCAAGATCACAAGGCTCTTGGGAATAAAGTAACTACCAATACTTCAGTAATACTGCTACTCTTCACAATTGTTACATCTCAGCTATTTTTTATTACTATTCATTTTAAGAATAAAGAATTAATCCGCTTAAGCAGGAATTCAAATCCAGGATTGCTGGATTATTGACCTGCAGTTTTATAAGCTCTCACAGAAATAAAGGGAAGGGAATGTCTGAGTTCTTGGAGTATAATGAGGGCAAAAATATAGGAAAGAGAAAATTCAAATGTTGTTGAATTACTGTATCTTGATTACGTTAATTTTTTTATGAGTGTGTGTATTTAATGCATTACATACTTGAATGATCTACAGCTAAGTCAACATATTTTATAGCAACATTAAAGAGAAAATGTTATATTCACTAAACTTTTTTCTCATATACAATTTGTTGATTGTTATTAAAGGCCACGTTCAGTAATTGAGTCAGTCCTGCATGCATGTCTCCCTGTAAAACACAGTCCGCTTTTCTGGCTCACAAGTATGGTACTCAAGACACAACAAACTAACAAATGAGCTAATAAAACTTGATTTTGCTGTCCCTGTTTTAGATACTGCTAATCTCCAACAGCAGCTCCAGCAGATTGATGTTACAGTTACAGATCTGTGGATGAGCATGTACTATCAGTCTTCACTGGGGAAGCACATCTTCACACCTGCAGAGGTGTTAGCTGGCTCTTGCTGCTCTCTGGGAACAGCCAGATTGCCAAAGGAATCCTTCCATTCACAGATCCTTCAGGGAGTACCCAGGGGAAAGCAAAGGGAGGATTCAAGAAGGGGTCAGAAGTTCTGACCTTTACACTAAAATGAGTATGTGCAAACTTTTCTAATGATAAGTTTCAAGATTTGGTCAGCTATAAAAAAGTGCCCCTATGCTTTTAGAGAAGCAAAGAGTGTTCCAGAGCAGATACATCACCTCCCTTTGTGCCTACTGATTTGCTGATCTCAAAACCAGGTCTCCAAAGACTTTCCTTCCCCAAAATGTAGTTCAAGGGGACCATTTTCATCTGTGCCCTGACAGTGATCAAGTACATACATCTAAAACCACTGAGCATCAGGTGTTGAAAAAAGTCTTAATCTTTAAAATAGTTATTTAACACAGTGTTGATAAACAACATTATTATTTTAATGCAACATTGGACTGCTATTCAACTCATTAGGTCATAACTCATCACCTGGGTCTCGGGAACATGCAGTGTGGCAGCTGCGTGATCAAGCTCCAACTCATCAACCTTCCTGTGGCTTTAGGGTTGCCGTGCTGGAGCCTGGAGCTGGCATCCTAGCTATCTGCTGATGTTTTCCTGCTGATGCCTTGCTGTGTGAGTCATCTCACCGTTCTCGGAAGCAGGTCTAAATGGATTGTTTTACAGGCACAGTGGAAACTACTGCTGTGGGACAAGAGGCAGGAGGAACTAGATGATCTTTAAGGTCTCTTCAAACCCAAACTATTCTATGATTCTATGAGATTCAGAGTTGTTCTGGAGCTGGGAAAGTGCACTGAAAAGGTCCAAACATGGCACTTAAGAGTCAGAGTAACCCCTCTGCTCTTCAGTGCCCTGGATGGATCACCATTTGTTTGTCTAGTGTGCCTACCAAATGGGCATCTGAATTAGTTAACTGAAGAATTTTAATAGTAATGCTGATATTAACATGCTCAGCGAAAGTTCATTTTGAGGAGTGGTTTTTGAGGTGGATCAGTTTCTGACTTCCAGCACATTGTGCTAGAAATCCCAATGTCTAGCTGAGTTCCTGCTGATTTACACCAGTGTAACAGAGCAGAATTTGGTCTGGATAAAGCCTGATGAGCAGCAATCACAACCTTCTGCCCCTAAACCACAGGCCTCTTACCACTCTAGCTAAAGGAAAATTTTCATTAATTTTGATTAATGTAGAGTTCTTGTTCAAGACTAATTTAGACTATGCAAGGCTGAGAAGCTTCTAGCCTGACCTTTCAAACATACCTGCAGGAAGACTTTTGGAGGGGAGTAATTTAGTTTATTCCTAGTTACCCTAAGTCTATTAAAAAAATTGTCATATTCATTTGTACAGAAAACGAAAAATTACAATAGTCAGGTGATGGAGGTATTTGTCCTAGAAAAATAAATCTCACAGCATTTCAACTTTCCTGCTTGGATAGCAGTGGGGGTTTTTGGTGGGTTTTGTTTGTTTGTTTGTTTGTTTGTTTGTTTTTGTTAGTTAGTTAGTTAGTTTGTTTTAAGACTCTTACTTCATATCTGCCATGCATTTGAGTTTTGGCAAGCAGAGATTAAGTTTCAAACCTGAACCGCAAGTTTCTCTCCAGTAAATGGCTATCTTCAGTGAACTTGAATCTGGATTTCAGGCTCATTAAAAAATACTGAACTCAGGTGGGGTTTTGCTTGGTTTTATGTTTCATCATAGAAACTTTGCACACCTCAATTCAGAAGTAGCTGGTGAACCAGCCATTAGATGGTAAACTTTTTCTAGTGATCAAGGATGTGAGGTTCTGCTCAGCAGAACAACTACAACCATTTTCTTTTCTTAAAAATATTTTATCTTAAAAAAACTAGGACTATCAATATTTCTTGTAAAAATATAGCTTCTTCCTGCTCCTAACATCTGAGGGTATGGCCTTTTCTAGACTACTAGGCTACTTGGTCTACAGATTTTTCACCATCACTTTCTAGATCACACACCCAGTTAACAGGCAAGATTCAAGCATCTGCCTCTATAGATGTGCATCTGGTATCTCTGTGTGGGCATGACAGTGTATCTGCAGTAACAACTACTTTTTCCAGATTCTCTTAAGGTCAGGATCTTGCTATTTGCCCCTCTCGTCCTCAGATTCCTCCTAATGAAAATTGCCAGAAATCTGCTCTGGTGTAGCTTAGGACATTAGCACTCTTCTGAGCCAAGAATATTTGATATTTTATCACTTTTTCACAAGAATAAACATATTATGCTGTGGGTTTTTTTGCTCTTTGTTTTTTTTTTAATTTATTTAAAAGGCCAAAGAGTAAGATTTTTCAAAATATTTTAGTATGCTAAGACATACATTTCATTAAATTAATGCAATTCATTTGGACTGGTGAAAGATAGTGAAATCAAAGCAAAGTATTTGCTGAGCTGTGTAATGACAAAAGTATGTCCTTCAGTACAAGCAAGGCCTTCTTTCTAATTCACAGTTAGATGTAAGTTAGAGCAGCACTACACTTCAAACACATCAAAAGATACTCAGACCACACCACCGAAGAAACAGAGCCATCTAGGAAGAGTAAGGCCACATCTTGTGCCTTACAGGCACATTTATGAAGTCCTCCATAAGGGAGTTGAAAAAAAAAAAGAGGTTTTACGCCTTCTTATCCCTGCTAATGTGCATTAGCACTGCTACAAAAGTGGAATATGTATTTGGCAAAGAGAATAACACTGACATTTGCCTTGTAAGACTGAAGGAGAGAGATCACTAGCTCCTCTCCAACTTATTTTCCTTAAGAACTGTTACCCAAGACCAAGGTCTCCTGGAGGACCGACTTTTGCCATCCTTTCTAGGCTGTGGTGTAGCTATACCGTTGGCCAGTCCATAGTGGGGACTTTGCTACTGCTCCTGGGCTGGAGGGGGAGACCAAATACCAGGACACAAAGGTGGGGGAGCAGGACTGAACATGGGCCCTGCTTGACTCCGTGCACTAACATCCACACCATGCTGCTCATGTGTGCCATCAGAATCCTTGCCCTTGTGTGGTTACCCTTTGGTGTCTGAAAGAGCCCTAAAACATCCCAGGGAAGTGTTCTACTCACAAACCAGATTCACCGTGTTAAGTTACTCTCCGCATTCTGACTCCTTTCCTAGTGGGGCCAAGAGGCTTCCAGACACTTCTTAATTGTGACTTGGTGTTTGGATATGAACGCACTTTGGCAGGCTCCTCTCTATATTATATGATTATCCGCAGTTTACAGCAGTGTCGGATACATAACTCCTGTGGTTCTCTAGGACCTACCTAAAACAGTTTTATTTCTTCCATTTCTTTTTATCACAAATGCTATAAAATGCAGTTAAAAGACTGAAATGAAAAATTCACTCTACTTGTTTGTTTTGATTGTGTTTTTTGGTTTTTTTTCTTTTATTTGTAGAACGTAAAAATGTAATTATGAATAAGGGCATTATTTGTTTAAGAAGTTACCTGGGTGTCATTACTGCAGATGCTGTAATGACCTGGGACCTAGCATCCCAGAAGAAGGAACCTTGGTCCTGCTCAATTTTAAAGGTGATTTCTGGGTCTTTTTTGTTTACCAGTTTCTGAATATGTGGTACATTAATCAAGAAGAGGAAGATGTCATCCACGAAGTATCTGCATTGTTGGCTTAGTAATAAGTGCTTAAAAATATTATGTTCTCTATCAGCCATAAATATTTCATCAGATAATGGAAGAAATGGGGCTACAGCTGCAGCCTCTGTAAACTGATTATTGTTCTGCCCATTGTGCTTGGCCTATGTAGCAGTGGAGTGATGCGCAGAGGACACTTCCAACAATTACCTCTATATTTCAACATTAAAAGGTAATAATTAGGGACAATGTCAGCATAAAATCATATGCTATGATTGTCTAACTAAAAAGTACAACATTTAACAACAGAAGATCAATCTACCAAGACAATTGTTACAACCATTTTATTATTTTTTTTTAATTTGTATCAGTATTGATTTCCCTCCCCATTAACTTAAGCAAAAGCCTCATCTACTCCCCATAGTATTATGTGTGCCTCAAGAAACCCCAAAACTCTTACTGCAATGGAGAAGTAGAAGTTAGAAAAAAACAATATAGAGGAGATTCATGATTTGTACCACTGTAGTGGAAATGATTAATCAGATCAAGAAGTCCCATATAGAAGTGAAGGTTATATTAGATAGTAATCTCTTCAGCACACTGCCCACCACCTCATAAATATGCTATAGAGTATGCCATGTGTAACTTATGTTTGTGTCTGGATCTTCTTATTTTCCACACTGAGGACTTAGGCTGTTTAAGACAAATGGCAACACTGTCCCAAAAGTTCTTCATTCCAATCATTGATAATACTACTTTCTGTTTCAGCTTTGTGTGTGATAGCATGCTAGCCCAGTTTATTTAAAGCAGAAGACTCAAGGTGCTCCAGTTTTTGCACCTTGGTGGTCTGAACTCCCTTACATTGTCATCTTGGGTAAGGCAGCTGAATGTCTCTACTCTCACAGATTGCACCACCTCACATCCTCAGAAGGCAAGGAGAAAAAAGGGAAATCCCACCGATATTTCAATTTCATCAGCTATTGCCAGCACTTATGCTGGATAAGATCCAGGCTTCACAACCTTTCATAACAAGGTAACATAAATTTCGTGAACTTCTGAAAGCAAATCATTCTCCATCTTGTGCCTGCCCAGAGTACATGGGAATTTTGTGACAGTGATGAATGAAATAATTGAATAATCATAAATAAATGATGCTACACCTATCTTCTAAAGTCCCTATGGCTCCTAAAGCCTCCAATGTGCTAAAGGTTAATCATTTTCTAAAGGATTTAGGCAAATTTACCCTCTATTCCATTTTTAATCTCTCTCTTTTATACCATTTACAAAAAGTATTTGAAACTTCTGGGTCTGATACTAGATTTTGGCTCAGGTTTATCTTGCCATTGTTCTTGATTTCCATGTCAGACTGCTGAAATCTGGTTTGAGAGAAGGAAAGAAAAGGGGAGACAAAGCACGGCAGAAAGCCTGGGAGGCATAAATTTTGTTTTCCAGCAGGTCTGTACTTGCAATCAGCAGCCTAAAAAGTTCTGCTATGGTCATCAAGAGATGATGCCTATCAATCAGTCTTTAAACACTGCCCGTTAGGTTGTCCTGTTGAGGATGTAACTGAATCTACAATTCCCCAAAGGCTATTTTTATTCCATTTTGCAGCAAAGGAGAAATAAGGGAAGTTATTTTTCTTTCCAATACATTAAGTGGTGTGGATCAAAGGGATTAGTAGCATGGCCTAAAAAGTTGTTTTTTAGAGCTATAATAGAATCTATACTGCCTTTTTTTTTCCCCTCCCCTATAGAATTTTTTAAGACATAAATCAAGTCACATAGTATTGATCGTAGAATATATTTGCAGATGTCACCCCTCAGTATAAAGATACTTGATTTCAAAGTGTTTTATATTCTGGTGCTGTAGGATTTTATACATTCTGGGCATATGCAAAATACGTTATATTATTCTCTGAGTTTAGATTTTTTCCAGATGACAGGCGTTACTTTTATGATGCCCTGAATGGAATGACAGAGTGAATTGCCCTGATTTATACTCCATTACAACCAGTGATACTGCTGTCATGACTGCTGCTCTTTCTCATTACACAACATCACACACTGCCTTGCCCAGCAATGAAAATAAGCTGCAGCATTCCCAAATACCAGCAACACAGGTCAGTTCCCATCATGTGTCTCACTCGCTCACCCTGGGAACTTTTCCATTTTAGACCTCGGCCTACAGCTCCTCTTATGGATGGTTTCCATTCCGTTGCCTTATCTGGGGTATACATGGTATCCCATTCTTCATTTTAGATGTACTGTTTGGAGACAAGCACCAAAACAATAAATCATGGGGCTAGGTTATTTTTAGGCCACATTTCCGAATCAACATTGAGACTATTTCTGAAGAACCTGCACAAGGAACTTATTGTATGCATACACAAATAAATGACACAATTCAATGGTTTAATACTATCTGCCAAGTTAAACTACTGCAGAGCAGCTGTGTACATTTAAAATGATCCCTGGCACTTCTGAAGACTTCATAAATCAGCAGCAACATACTTTCTTCCAATTAAGAGAGTTAAAGAAAAAAAATCAGAAATTAATGTGTCTAGGACATAAACGACATCTCTATACACTTGTGAATGTGAATCTGAAAAATAAATAAAGCATTGCTCTTTACATTATTAAGATTATAATAAATTTAAAATACCCATTTTTCTAAGTGTTTCAGTTTTCATCAAAAGTGTTGTTGCAAGCAGGCTTGTTTGAAGCCAGCCAGTGATGTTAACCCAAATCTACCAAGAAAAAGAGAGTCATCAACCAAACCACAGAAGTACCTCAACAGTGCCTCAAGCTATGTATTCCTCCAGTAAGAGTAACAGAAGATGTACACCCCATGTGGTCAGTCACAAATAATGTTTTAGAACTGACTCTGAAAGCAACCACTAAAACACTGATTATTGCTCTAAAGAACCACATCGCAAAGTTCCACTCTAAATTTTCCTGCCAATTTCCTGGCATTAAAAGCAACCACCGCACTATCGCTCAACGACTGTGTGCCCTTGGCTCTTGTGCTCTGCTATAGCAAACACAGCTGAAATACAAAGCAGGTGATAGGCATCACTGAGTCTTTGCCACCTATGGCAGTCTCTTCTGTTTGCACATCTTCCCCCTTGCAACTTCTTGCCTTCTCATTGTGCTCCAGTTTCCTGCACCTTTTCACTATAGAGATATAGAGTTAATTATAGAGTTAGTCTCTTGCTGTAGCTGGATCTTCATCCCAACTGTGTTTGGCACAGTTTGTTTGTACATGTGAATCCATGCATAAAAATGTATCTTTTCCTCTAGTTTGGGTCTTAGTAAGGGAAGCAGAAGGAACAACAAGTGCATTAAGAAAAACATTTACTTTTTTTTTTTTAAAAAAAAAAGCTCAAAATCCACACACCACACCTTCCCCCCCCAGTTTTGCGCAGGAAGCACCACCCATCTTACCAAGTCACTGCCTTTGCTCTTCAGCAGATTTCTTAAGTAGTTACAGAAACCTCCATCCAATGCAACCTTGTTTCCTCCTTTCCTTGACTGAATGCTGTCTGCCACCAGCTTCCCACGGCAGTAGCTGCTGGCACTGCAGGATGCACACATGCCAACTGAAAAACAGTTGGAAAGGCCCAGCTGGAAGGGACCTCAGTCATTCACCTAGAGTATCCATCTGCTCCAACAAGGTTATTAGAGCAGAGATAGTCAACACCTTGTCTGGTCAATTTTTCAATGTGTCCAAAGCTGGGGATTACAGCACCTGTCTGGACAATCTGCTCCAGGGTCTGATGACTCTCATGGTGAAAAATCTTTTTTCCTTATATCCTGCTGGGGTTTCCTGTTTTCCAGATGGTGCCTGTTGCCTATTGTCCTGTCATGCACATCTGAGAAGATGTCTTCACATTCTCTACACCTTCCCATTAGGAAGAGATTCCCAGGAACTGGCAGCATAGAAATTAATTTCATTATTATAAATGGTTTACTCAAAACCTACTATTTTCACTAGGATACTCCCTAAGATCTATAACTAGCCCTCTCCACACTCCAGAGGAGTGATACCTTCTTCCTCTCCATGCTCTGGCAGAATGAAGGACTAATGTATGCATAATTGTCAGAACGTCTGGAGCATTCTTGAATCTGCTTCTTGTTAACTAGACCATCATTGCACATCTGAAACACAGAAGCTATGTTAAAGCATGTCTCCTTGTTTTGAGCTTAAAGTAATCCAGTCATTTTTGTGTTAAACCAAGTGTGGAATGGATAAGACTTGGAGGACTGGGAGACAAGTCTGGGTCAATGCTGCTATGTATTGACATAATGAGCTCATAACATCATTAAGCTGTAACTCTTAAACTGGCACATAAAAATTTCACAATGGCATGATGTTAATTTAATTAGAAATAAAAAGAAAGCTTTACTTCAGATTTGTAAGATGTTTCGTAAAAATGTCATACCACTTGATTTTTCCATGGTGTTATTTCCCATGCCAGCTGTCTCCTGCGACACCAATCTGTTTGACAATTCAAATCAGGACATTGTAGGCCTGGAGCACTCCAGGAACTGAACAAGTAGACATTTACAGCTAATGGTGTAACCCTTCTGGAAAGCTGACAAGCATTTGGGAGTGCTATAATGCACTTTGCAGACTCTTCATACAGCTTACACTCATTTGATGAGAAGAAAGCTAAGGTGGTTTGTAAATTCCTAGTGACAGAAAAGTACGTAGGCTGAGCATATCACTATGCATAAATGCTGGAGAAGGCTAGGCCAAGAAATGGGTTTGGACACTTTATTCCCCGCTGCTAGATCCCATTCTCAGTTGTTGCTTGCCCAGATAGCACCTCTGCTTTCACCTCTGTAATTTACTAGGCCAAGTCTGGGCAGCACTGAACTGCTTTGCTGCAGATAAGCAAGTTTTTACAAAGCTGATCCAAATCCATGCTGAGTCCTAGCCAAAAAGTCACTGAAGAAGGAGGCCAGGTCAGAAAACAGAAGGCAAAGAAGAGTTCAGGAAAACCGCAATTCTGCAGCCCTTACTTGGCTGAGCACTGCAGGCATCAAGCTCAGCTGGACCCTTGATATTTTGGATTTTAATGATACCCTGGCAGATGCATCTTCTGGTATTGCAGAAGAGCTCAGCTTTCCCCTTAGCCAGCCAGATTCAGAGCATCCCTACCCCCAGTGCCTAGAGGAGATGCTCCAGGAGGCCACCTCCAAACACACTTCACCCCATCGCCAGGCTCCAACTCCTTACAAGCAGCAGGGAAAACCACCTCAACGGTGCTTTTCAGAGCTTTCACAGCTCCTCACCAAGAGACTGTTCTCTGGTGTCTTGGGTGGAAAAGAGACTCTTTAATCTTCTTGTTGGGGCAACCAGGCTTTTTCTGTGCACAGCCTGGGAAGAAGGAGAGCCTGGCATCTGTTCCAGAGAGCAGGCAACTAAAAACCCATCAGCTAGGTCCTCTTCTGTACCTAATGCTTAGGAATCAAATTCCCCCTTGTGACCAAAGAAAACCCAGCTAAATGTGATGAAATGTTTTATATTTTCCAGTAACTAAATTAGTAGGAAATTGAAGATGTTTCCATTCTGGAAAGTTAAGGAATTGTTATTAGTAAATGCAAGTAATGGTTCAGAGTTTAAATTTCTGAGGAATTCAGTGCTTATTTTAGGGAAGATAGTAGGGCTGATCTGTTTTCTAGATTTTCACAGCGTTGATGAAATAATATTTTGCAAATGTTGTTTACATTTGCAGTCTTACAAAGCCATAGTATGTATATATGTATGTGTGTAAATATATCTCCTTTACTAGACAATCTGTAAGGAATCTGTAACGTGAAAAATTAAAAATGCTTTTGCAGAACATAATGTTAATTTATCTGTAAATATTTGTCAGAGAGTAGAGATTTAGATGATTATTTTTATGATTATTCTTTACTGTCATATCTAGCAGGTTTAAAAGTTAAAGTTCCAGTTAAAGCACAAAATATGTAAAGACTCCCACCTAAAAGTAGTATGATAAACATAAAATGCTTTCGAACAATCATAATCTACCCGCTTAAAAAAATATATACTCTTCATAGATGAAGAGTACATGGCTAGATGGAAGGAAAATTCCACCGAGTATTTTATCAGCTGGCTGCCATTCTCTGTATGTGAGCCAATAAAAATGGAGAATTTTATTGGGAAGCAATAATTTCCTCTGTATCAACCTTTGCAAGCGCTATTACATCAAATCCCAAGGGTACTCACAGAAACAAAACACCCTTTTAAATGTTTTCCCAAGATATGATGCAGCCATTCCATCTATCATTTAGACCCCACCATTTCAACCAAACATGCTCATATTGAGTCATAGGGGGTTTGGGTTGCAGACAGCACAGCCATGCAAAAGGACCACAGGTTTGGTAAGGTTTTACTTAAATATTTTTTTGCTTTTTAATTTTGGGGGGTCAGAATAGTGGGCTATCTCGGCTGTGATGTAACACAGCACTAAAAGCTAATGGCAGGAAGACCACAATTTTATTGAACAGCTCTGGTTACACAAGGAAGGGATGTGAAAAGCCTTTTCAACACAGGAAGCCATAGGCACTCCCTTGACCAGAAGCAACACTTTAAACCAAATTAAACAGAAGTCAGGTGACTAGAAGAGCACCTGCATATTCCCAAGACTGTTCAGCTATTGATCTCTGGGACCTGACCATCTGAACCAAAATGTAAGTCATATAATTCTTTATGATCTTAGAAAACATTAGAGCTGCCCCCCAATCTTTTATGCCTTTACTGCAAAGCTTTGTTGATATGCTGAATTTAAATAATCTCCCATTTTGTAGCTGTCTGAGATGGGTAACAGGCCATCTCTCTAACTTCAGCCCCAGTCTGACTACAGTAAATAAATTTATGCTCTGTTTGTATTTTTTCATTCACACAGAACTGCACTAACTGTGTAGGCACTCAAAGCCCCAAGGAACCCTTAACAATATTTAAAAGCAATCAGTCTTTTGCCATCAGTGTTAGTCTATCTTACTACCTTTTTCTCAGCTGGTTAGGCAAGACTGAGGTTGAGCCAAGAGATAAAATTAGGAATAACACCTTAAACAATGCCTAAAAACATTTCAGCCTTAGATAAATCTGAGGATAATTGGAGCAGACAGGAGAAGCTCATTCCTCTCTGGTGGCTGGCAGTAGAGTAGCTCCAGTTGCTCTTGGAAGCTCTGAAATGTGTGTGTATCCTGACATGGAGGCAGTGCTTGGACTTGAAAATAAAGGGTAACCAGGTGAGAAGAGTGCCATGCTTTCTGGATCTCCTGCTTCAAGCCCTAACTGAAATCCTAGCTCAGGAGTCCAGTGGAGGACAAAACCTGTGCTGACTGAAGCTGACCAAACCCATGGAAATCGTGAAATCACCCAAGTCAAAGCCACAGAAATGTGGAATTATCCCACTCAAAAAGCCTAATTCATGTCCTGTTGATGCTCTAACTACAGACCACAAAACTACCCAGCAGAGAACAACCCCAGACCCTGACCTGGTTAGTGACCTACATGTCAGTGCTCCACTCACTCAGGCAGTGGAAAAGGACACTATGTCCTAAAAGGAGCACAGTTAGAAAATACTGCTTCCAGATCAAATAATTTACACTTGCTTTGAGTAACATTCCTAACCTCATCAGTATTCTTTCTTGAAATCCATAAATGCAAGAACATTAACTTTTTATAAAATTTGTGGCTAAATATCCATCTCCATCAGAAAACAAAACAAAACAAAGGGAAAATATGCATCAGCAAAATTTGTCTTTCTTTGCTTTTTGATCAAAAGTTTTCAATCCAGCTCAGTTGAGTACCAATAAGTGAACACTGATCATATCAGGAGAAAGAAAATAGCTGTGGATGGCAATAACAAGTCCTGCTGCACTATCTCATGTAATGATTCTCTATTTTTTGCACTTGATATTTACCTCCTTGAAGCTGAGTCCCATCCACCAGTTACATATCTTCTTTTCTTCCCCTTGTAAACTCAATATACACCATAATGTTCATTAGTCAAAGGAAAGCTTTTTCCTGTTTTTCTGCAGCTGGCATTCCTGTATAACACAAAATTAAATCTATCATACAGCAGTCCCAAGATTACAATCCTGGCAGTGAAAACATAGTTTTCTCAATGGTATCTAACCTGACACTGGGGACGGGGGGGTGCAGCTCTATCAGTGAACCACTGATCTGCCTTTACAGCAAATGTTCCCAGTCCATCTCAAAGGTGATTTCAAGAATGGTGGATCTGGTCTAGCTTGGTTAGCTTTGAGTCTCTATTTTGTGGCAAAATAGGTCAACAGGAGCACTGGGAGCCACAGCATTGCCTCTGCACCCATCATTGTAGGTAACTGCAGGGCTGCTGGAGGGATGCAACAAACAGCAGCAGCAAAGAGAGCTGCAAGCCACTTCTGCCTGAGAAGAGAGGGAGGAGCAGGAGAAGCTCCAAAGTCTGGGTTGGGGTGTTTCTTTCTCTTCCCTTCACTAAGCTGAGCCAAATTTAGGAAAAAAGTGTTCTGGGAGGAAAAAACACAAGAACAAAAAACAAATCACTAAAGAAACAAAAAACCCCACAAAAACATGAGATTTTTGTAGAAGAATGTTGAAATAAAATATTCTGACTTTTCAAATTTTTACTTCAAGTTCTTGACTGAAAATATGGCTGGGAATTTAACCTGAAGTCCCAGATATTTAACTCAATCCAAACCTGCGTTTCAGACAAGTGAGATACCTAACATTTGTCAGTGCAAGACTGCTGACCACTTTTCCCACCAGAATACTGGGAGCTCTCATATGTCACAGAAAGCTTAGAGTATAACAAATTTCTTTTTGTTTTAAGCAATTTCCTTTAGTGCTCAGTGAATTACCCTGTCACACATTCAGAGACTTGTTTTCATATTGCTACAAGCACTTCTGCTGGATGAAATTAACGTGGTGAAGTGTATTCTCAGTTTTCATTAGGCTCTTTTGGCTGAGGAAAGATCAATATTAAATAGGAAAATGGGGGAAGGAATGCAAATAGAATGGTTTTCCTTTTCTGTCTAGTATCTGAAAAAAATGTAAAATACCTAATTTCATGAATGGTGGACCCATTCAGCCAGCCAGCTGGATTCTGCTGAGTACCAGTTGCAGTCACAAGAATCTCAGGCCTCTGATGCTTTGAAGTCAACTGAGCAGTATCATAAAAAGAAGAAAACAATCAGAAAGAAATGTAAAGGCCACATACACCATTTAATTGACATGACTTTGGAGACACCTTTGTAAGCAAAGTAATTAAAGCCCAGGCTGTAAGAACAGGAAGAAAACTGAGAAGCAGTAATTAATTAAAAATTTTATGATGTTTCTCTCTACAAATTCTGTAATTTTCACAGCACAGCAGAAACTAGAAGTGATATCTTGCACCTTCAGGATGCTGGTCTGCAGGATAGAGACACCTACCCAGTACAGTATGTGTAATAGATGAATAAAAGGAACAATTGTTTCGGCTTCAGCATGGTGGTGAACTTTGATGGCATCCTAGTAAAACACATAACATTTATTGCCATGATAAACTGCTCTTGAGGGAGTGATTTTCCTGCCCTCCCAGCTGGAGCTGTCGTGCTGCAATGACAGAGTGGGTAAGGAAGGGACAGAACAATAGCAAAGTCAAGGAGCTGGAGCCTGACCTTAACAGACTGGGTGGTATTTGCTGTAGTCCAGAAAAGCAAATAACTCACTCAGAGGTGATAGATTTTACTGGGCAGTGGAAATAACAAAGCTGAGAAATAAAGTGGAGCAAACATGGTAGGAAAACATATTAAATTAAATGAAGGAGGGGATTTACTTGTCAATAGATTCAGCTACTAAGGAGAGAAAGGAAAAAACAAAAGAGAGGGGAGAGAAAAGAGAAGAGAAGAGAAGAGAAGAGAAGAGAAGGAGAAGAGAAGAGAAGAGAAGAGAAGAGAAGAGAAGAGAAGAGAAGAGAAGAGAAGAGAAGAGAAGAGAAGAGAAGAGAAGAGAAGAGAAGAGAAGAGAAGAGAAGAGAAGAGAAGAGAAGAGAAGAGAAGAGAAGAGGGATGGGGAAAGAAAAAAAATGAAAGGAAAAAAGGAAGGAAGAAGAAGAAGAAAGAAAAAGACGAAGAAAAAATTTAAAAAAAAAGAAAGAAAATGGAAAAAGAGAAAAAGGAAACAAGGAAAAGGAAAAAAAAATTAATAAAAAGCAATCCTCAAGACTGTGAGGTGTTCTTGATTAAGTGTATCACTCAGTTACATGTCCAAAACACACCAAAACTCTTCATGGAACACCTTGCCTGACAGCAAGGGTGTAATTGAGTAGTTGGCACTGGAAAATTTGTTTCTGTTTTCTCTCTTTTTAAGACCAGGGACTGCAGGGACTTTCAGGCAGGAGAAATGTCCTTCTTGGTCACTACCTCAGTCAAGAACATGCAGAAAAAAATCCCAGCTCTCCAAAACATATGGAACTTTTTTTTTTTTTAGGGCAACTACCTGCACATTTTAACCATTCTTGCCTACTGCCCTTTTTGCCATAAAGCCTGAGAATGAGAAAGACCAGAGACTACTCATTGATCTAAAAAATTAGGAGTTGCTTTGGTACCAGTGACTTTAATCCAGTTGCATTTTCTGTGTCCAGACAAAACGTGACACCAGTCACAATATGTATGTTGGGAACTTGGAAAAGGGTCAGTTTTCCAAAGCTGAAATAAATCAGTGGAATGACTGACTAAAAAGTGGTATTGTTCAAGGATATTTTATTCGTTCAGCAAAATACTGCAGATTGATAGGGAAAAGTATTCTGCCCGGAAGGAAACACAGAAGCCAAAATAAGCCATAAATATGGCTATATATATATAGTGAAAGAAAAAAAAACAAACCCAAAAAAACCCACACAAAAACAAACAACAACAACAACCAAACAAACAAACAAAAAACCACAAACCATCCATGAATACAAGTTACAAGTTTCTGTGTCTCATAGCTGATTTAAAAATAAAGGTAAAGAAACTGATGAAGTATCCATTGCCCCTTCTGCAGGGGATTTTTTTCAAAATGTGTAGTAAAACATTCTCTCTCAGTCTGAAGAACTTTATGGCTTCTGTTCATATTGCATTAAAGTGCTTCAAAATAAGGTACTTAATTTTACAGCATACTTTGGAGAAGCAGATGTTTCTTTTGCCTCAATATTGCAGAGGCAAAACATGTACAGAAATATTCAGATATATCCCCAGTGTCAGATTGGGTAGGTGCAGTGATAGAGCAAGATGAACTTATATCTCTGAAAATTTCTGGGCAAGTGCATGAGTCACAGGTCACTCTTTCTCCAAGAATGACAGCCACTGCCCTCTTGGATAAAGAGAACATTATTACTAGTATTACTCATACTGCTTACGAATACCAGTACTATTACTACTATACAAAGCTGTTGATAGGGACTACAAACATCTCAAAAAATTTAGAGACTAGCAGAAGGGAAAGAGTTGTTAAGGCAAGGTAACTGGTATAACAAGACATACTTAATTCTTAGAGGATAAAGACCAGAAAGCCATTGCCAACACATGCAGAGACTGCATAGGTTCTGCATGCCTTGTGGCACAGGTCAAACTGAAACTAGGACTTGACTGGCAAACATTAGAAGTAGTGTTACATATTTTGACTGACAACCTGACATCATCTTCAGACTGATTCAGACTGATGGAAACCATGAGCTGTGCTGATGGCCACTGGAGGTGTCATCCAATCAGATATTTCTAAGCATGTGAAGGAGTTTTTATTTCTTTCTCTTCTGTATGGAATTGTAGGACAGGATAATTACTCTTAAAAAGACACTAATAAATTGTAAGTGAATGGTCATCTCTACCATATAACAATACCATGATTATTATTAGTTTTCCTTAAAGCAGTGTCTCTCAAAAAGCTGGATGACAATCAGCAGCTCGCTCACCCCATGCCCTCCTCCTCCACAGGCCCCAAGGCACAGATGGGGACCTCAGCTGCCCAGACACCCCAGGGTGGGCTGCAGCACCCCACCACCAGACTCTGCAGCTGTTTGCATTTCCACAGCCTGACTCTTTCCCTGCAGCACACCTGGCTTAAATGCCCTGTTTTCTCGGGAGGAAAGGTTACTGCTGTTTGGGACTAGGCAGGGACAGATCATTTGGGGGAGCCCAGTAGGGGCCAAGGCAAGCGTACCTGAAAGATGGTGCTCCTGAGGATGCCTGGAGGCTCACCTCAAGGCTGCTTCTCACACATCCCTATCTCTGCCCTCCCTTTCCTTTGTCTGCCAGCTTTGAGAATTGCACTTCCTGCAGCACCGTCCTTGCTGTTTGAAGAAATTACCTTGCAGATCAGTAGCAGGTTCCTTGTCCTTCAGTTGAAAACATGGCATGGTATAATCAACTGCTCATGGAGAAAAGAGGAAACATTATTACAGAAGCACAAAGATGTAGATAGGATGATCAGCTCTTTGCATGGTTTCCAGCTGCATTGAGACAGCATCTTCTTTGTACCTCTAGGTTACGTTACTGCAGTTTGTGCTGCAGAGACTGTTCTAGCAGGCTGTTCGTGTCTGCAAAATGTGGACAACCACCCAGCAGAGAGCTCCCAGATCTCTTCTCCTTTGATCCCAAACCCAAATGTTATGTTGCACTACACAGCACAGCTCTGTAAACTCCTTTATTCAAATCAGCAGTTTTTCTGTCAAACACAAAAAATATATTATTTTTTCCTACTTTATTTTATGTTACGTGTATATATATTTACCAGAGTAGTTTTCAGAAATTAATCCTTTAAGGCTTACAACAACTGTGGAGGTGATAATTTGCTATAAAAATAACCATTGAAGCATCCCATTGAATACTTTAAACTGATCTGCATAACTGTGAGTGTGCCAATTGTTCAAACTGAGCTATTCTAATCTTTTCATCTGTGGTGAAACCAAACTGATGACCATCTTGAGCTAAGCTGCATGGCTGTGACTACTTAGATAAGTCATACAATACCATCTTCCCCAGCAAGAAAGCACTTCCCTTTGGAAGACAGAGACATAAATCTCCCTGGAGAGTGGATTTCAAACCTCTGGGCTGCTGGATCGCCTGGATGCCTGCTGAAAGCAGACATTAAGTAAAGAGCCTGCATTTAGGAATGGTGTGGCCAGCTGCAGCATTTTCTCCTTCCCTTTGCTTGGCTCACTCCAGGTATTGCTCAGACTTGGAAGCACTGTGTGCCTTGGGGAGCCCATCCCCTCTGATCTGGGTTGGGGGAGATGTCTGGTGCTGCCGGTCCCTCAGCGGGACCCCTGGAGTGGAGGGTCCTGCAGAGAAGATTTCCCAAAGACACAACTCCTCTTCCTTGTGCAGGGAATGACCCATCTGGCAGGGGAAGGGTGGGTATGGTAGGGTAATGTTCCCTTCCCAGTGAAGGTTCTGTGGAGGGACACGTGGGAGAGGTATGCATTTTTGTGTCAGAACCACTACGCTGTAGCCAGTTTATTTTAATATTATTTGCATGCACATGTTCAATACATCCTTGGAAGTGCCAGAGCGAGACTGTGATAGAAGGTATGTATAAACCAAAATATGTAAAATAAGTAATTCTTCATAATTCAAGATGACATCCTTCCTTTAATTTAAACCTAATCAGGGAATAAGAAACTAAAAACAGCTGTAAGCATTCACATTATATCTCTCCAGGGAAATGTACATAAAGTTAGGATTTGTTTTCACCCAATGGAAATTTTGTGATTTCACACAGCCACTACTTTTGTTTAAGCTGCTTCTTTATTACATTTTCCGTAACAGAATTTACAGTCACCCCAATATAATAAGCAATTCCAATGCACTTTTCTCGGGCGATTCTCTTGCTCTACCTTCTCCAGCTCAAAACATGAAAAGATTAAACACGTAAGTGTTTCTAGTAATCTGGCTATCTCGGCCATAAATTCAACAGGCAGGAAAGATTGTTTTTAATCAGTAAAATATGCCTGGAAACTGTGCATGGCCCGGCACGATGTGCATGTTTCTTTTTCTTTTTATTTTCCTTTTTTTTTTTTTAATCATTCATAGGGTATATAAGCTTTTAGCAAACCACATCCAAAGGCCTTTTAAAGCTCTCTTCTCCACATATATCAATCCTGGCCAGCAGCACAGAGCTAAAATGCACGGTGAGCTCAGAAGCGAATACTTCCAACAATTAAAATGTTCCACCAAGCATTCCAGCAAGGAGATGCTGGCAGAGAGCACAAGGGAATGCAAGCCCTCGCAGCACAAAAGGACACGGCCCCTGGACTGTGGCTGTTCAACAATACCCCAGCTATTAAAGGGAGCAGGGAGGGACCCAATGGCAGTGCGAGACAAACAGAAGCCTGTATCCCCACGTCCAGTGGGAAGCGAATAATCCTATTATGGCCTTCAGTCTCCTTCAAAGTCAGTTGCTAATGAATTGAGAAAAATGCTCCACTGCTGAAGCTCGCTCAAATGAAGCACACAGCATTTGTGAACAGCAATGCCTTATGAGTCCGAAGTTAATGCTAGGAATTGCCTCTTAATCTGTACTTAATAATTTCTGGCAGAGTGAAAGGCTGACCTAAGGCAAAGTTTAATGATCAAATGGGCAATTAGAGGCATTGGTAACAATACCGTTTTTCTGCAAATGTGTTTTCTATGGTGGGAAGTACAACTATTAAATTTCCAGACATTTTTCACTACATTTTAAAAAATCAGACATTATCAACCATAAATACTGTGCAAGGTCATATCTGATGTTAAACCCAGCGAGATCTTGCAGCAAAAGGCAATAGATGCAGTTGGGACTTTTGGCTGTGATCACAGCCATGACTGTTTTGTTCTCTACATAAAGGAGGAACTTAAAGAAAAAACACTATAAATTTTCCCTCACAGCAGAGGACTTTGAACTTGCCCCTGTAGCAGAAAAAAACCCACAATGCTACCAACTTCTGGCACCTTTAGTGCTATCAAAATTGTTCTTCCCTGAGGTAGGCAGAATTTTGCAGACACTGACTTTCATGGGTGTAGTGTGTTGGGTCCAGCATCAAACAAAGCTGGGTGCTCCTCTCCATGCCTCTGCAGGCACTGGCTGTTCAGGGCCACAGCTGGATTACATCAAGCCTTTCTGCTGATGATGCACTCAGGGGAGACAGTCAGGGATAGAGAAGATGCCCCTTTTGCTCAGTGGGGCTCACCACAGGCACCCCCCTATCCCTCTATCTGATCATGATGAAATCCTTTTATCAGTCACTGGAGTGGCACCACATACCTCTTATTATACACCCGTTATGATAATGTTGTAATTAAAGTGTTGACATGCTTTTTTATGAGGACAAAAATGTTCTTGCTGGTCAGAGTATGAGAGAGTTGTGGGAGGAAGAGGGAATGAGGCAGCAGGAGAGAAAGAGAAAGAAGACAGCTGAGAAAGACACGGTTTTGCTCTGTTTTTAACCATTAGCCAAGCCAATATTGTATGTTTTAAACATAAGTATTGTGAACTCAGTGAATTTTTCTTCTGCATTTTTTAGAACCTCCTGTTTCGTCTTTTAAAAGTTTAAAAGTTTTAAAAGCAATTAAAAGTTTAGTTTAAAGGGAAAGGGAAAGGGAAATGGAAAGGGAAAGGGAAAGGGGAAGGGGAAGGAGAAGGGAAAGGGAAAGGAAAAGGGAAAGAGAAAGGGGAAGGGAAAGGGAAAGGAAGAGGAAGAGGAAAAGGAAAGGGAAAGGGAAAGGAAAATGAAAATGAAAATGAAAATGAAAAGGAAAAGGAAAAGGAAAAGGAAAAGGAAAAGGAAAAGGAAAAGGAAAAGGAGGCACTCTAGAATGTATTTTACTAGACCATTAATATATACCTCAGGCATACAGAGAAGCAAATTTGAAATTGAAGCAAGAATTAGTAGCCTACAAAAATGCGTATTGTCATGTCTTAAATCTATGGTCAGTAAGAATTATTCTTCTAGTTAGCAAAGTCATTTAGCAAATATAGAGAGTACAAATGCATTCCATATACAGTAGTGTTTATGTTGAAAAATACTTCTGGCCTATATAATAAAATAAAATAATTATTAAATTGATTTGGTAGACTATCTAGGTCCCAAAATAATTTTTTAAGAAAAATACATACATGTGTACAGCTATATATACATCTCCTAAGATAACCATAATCCTGCATACAATACACTAACATTTATAAGACTTTTTCAATCATTATGGATAAATGATTGATATTATTGAGTAATGATTGAGATAGTTTTCCTTACAAATCCTAAAATTAATGTATCCTGTTCTAATAATGACAAAATTAATCAAATATGGTTCAAGAACAAATACAGGTACCCACAATTCTTAAATTTAGTTTTATGTACTGTCTTAACGTTCCCTCTTGTGTGGGCAGTTGTTCTGCCTGTTTGTGTTTTCTCTTCTTGCTTTTTTTTTTTTTTAAGCCTGGAAACTGCCACAGAAAGTCTGGCAGCTATAACCTCCAGCTAACTACTAGCAAATGCTAACATGCTGTAAAGTGGAACATTTATACAAGATCCATCTGGTGCATACAAGTAGGAATCCAAGATTTAAAGCCATTACACTGTGCATGTGCATTTACACCTTCACCAAAGTTGGCAAAGAGAGTAGATTTTACCCCATGACTCCAGTAGTAAAAGGACGGGTGTGAAATGTGTGCTGACCTACACTCCTCCATCCAATTGTAGTTATTATATACTGCACTTTGGCATGTTACATCCCAGGCTTCATGCCAGGAGTAAATTAGTCCAGTCCTGAACTTGCCTATCAGAAATTAAACAGTACAAGAGCGAAACATGCCTATAAAGTATTAAGGTAGCTGAGTATTTTCTTTTGATCAGACTTACCACTTTAAAAGGGCGCTCCACCGGGTCTGGTAAAACGAGCAATACTCCCTTCAAAAGGATGTCTCAGCTGACTTTTTTAGCTGTAACTGAACAGTAAGGAAGTAAAAACTACTTTGAGCTTTTTCATTATTCTTCATTGCTTAACCATACACCTAACATTTTCATATTTTTCTGCTGGCTACATTCCCACCACCTCAGGCAGCATAGACCTGGGGTTCTCAGCAATATTTGGTTTTATTTCTGTTATAGGAAAATACGTCTATATGAAAAGAAGGTATGATGAACTAACAACACCTAGTCATCACTGTGATTTAAAAAAAAAAAAAAAAAGAAAAAGAAAAAGAAAAAAAAGGTGAAGGCAAAGGATACTTTGATACTACCAGTGAAATTCAGATTATTGTAGGTGTTGGGAAGCACACCCCGATGCTTAAGGCATTCATTATTGCCCTCTGCCGTCTGTCTTGATGAATTTCAGTGAACATTGGCCGCTTGTGCTTAAGAGAAGCACCCACTCCGAAAGCCATTTTGGGTAACTGACATTTCTTGTTTCGTGCGCATTTCCCCACCTGCAAGACGCAGGCAGCAAAGCTGTAGCTCCGGTTTAGCTTACCGCAAGACGGTTTCTGCCTGCAGTCCAAAAATAGGAGCCCGTTCCTCCTTAGGCAGCATTCCTTCTTGAGGTTGGTCATTTAAACACCAGGTGGCACCAAATAACAAGTTTCAATAGAGTTGTGGACCCTTTTTAATTGGGGAAAAAAAAAAAAGAAAAAAAAGAAAAAAAAAGAAAAAAAAAGCTGGCGAAAATCTCTCACAGGAACGTGCAAGGCGACTGTGGGGGAAAAAAAATATAAAAAAAATAAAATTAAACAATTAAAATACCCAAACAAACGAAACCAAGCAAAACACCTCAGCACGGATCTGCGGTAATTTTACCAAGAGCAATGTCTCCATTTAGATGGAGATGGGGAGAGATGGCGAGGCAGTTGGGCAGCCCACACTCTACCTGACTGCTGAGGTGCTCACCCTAGGGGCTGATAAGCAGTAACTATCTCACCAACTTCCAACAAACGCTTTTCTGAAGAGGGCAAGCACTTTGGGAAATGGCAACAGATCAGTCACTAGTCCTTCTATTTAACTGCTACAAAGTCACCAGCTTTTTGAGTGGGGCCCTCATTGTTACCAACATTGGTGACCACTGCTCAATCCAATAGTAACACACCAATGACAGCAAGGATAGTACTTTTGGAGAGGAGATATAATGCATTTAGAACATGTAAGCACAGACGGAACAAGCTGGACATCCAACTGTCGTAATTTCTAGCCCCACACTTTGGTCAGTCTGACAGTTCACCTGCTTTGCAACGGCCTGTCAAATTTTGCATGCTCAGCACAAAACTGGGTCCTGTGTTACTGTGCTGGAGTAGAAGGGGTGCCGCTTTTTCCCCTGCAAAATATTGTTCAGAAGACCAAGAGCACAAAACCAAATAACATACTGGCATAAAGGAGGATGAGCTGGCTGGTTTGCTTTTATCAGCATTCCCATACTCAGTTGTAGTTTTAGAAGCATTACAACTGTTCCTGATGTGAAAGTATTGCACTGTAGCGTTTCAAAGAATCATAAAATTATTGAAAGGGACTTTTGGACTGCAGTTCTCCCACTCAAAGCAGGGTTAACTTAAGTTAGAACAGGTAATTCAGTGTCTTTCCTATGAAGTTTTAGAAACCTCTAAAGCAGAAATCCCAGAGTATCTCTAGCCAGTGTGTTCCAGTTCTCAGCCACTCCCATAATGAAGAATATTTTTTTTACATGCAGTCAGAGTTTCCTTTGTTGCAACTTGCTGTGCATTTTTACTATACACTGGAGGAAAGAATCTTACTCTATCTCCTTGATGCTTCTCCCCACCTCCTGGGAGGTCCACCAAAAGCCTTCTCCTCCTGAGGCTGAGCAAACCCAACCTCTTCTCACACATCCCCTGCTTCAGCTCCTAAACCATTCTGGCTGCTCTCCAGTGGCGTCTCTCCAGCTGGAGCCCAAATCCAGGTGTAGTACCCCAGGGGCAGCTTCACAAGCACTAGGAGGGGAATCATCTCTTGCTCCCATAGCTCAGTAGCTGCCAGGCCTTCACCAGCACTGAGGTGCAGTGTTGGTTCACACCCATCATGGTCTGCTAGCACCCACATGTTCTCTGCTGCTCAGCTGACCAGGACTGAACCATCCATGGCCTCCTCTGGTACATCCTGTTACTCCAGCCCTGATGCAGGACTGTGAACTTGAACTTCCTGTGGTTGGTGCTCCCCCATATTCCCGCAGCTTGGAGCTCCCACTGAACAGCTGCTTGAGCCTCCAGCGGATCACCTCAGCCCTCAGAAAAGGTTCCATGTTTGACAAAACTAGAAATAATTGGATTAGGGAAAAAATAAAACAGCCAGAATAACTGCAGAACACTGTTACCTGATAGGTAGTCACGAATTTCTGTATTGCTTACAGTGAAGTTACAGTGAAGTTTTCCTTGCTGAAACCAATGAAGATTTTCTGGTTGGACCTTTTTGTGTGTGCAAGGGAGAGCAAACCTGAAAATCACCGTGTAAGTGGATGAGAAGCCACAGTACTGTCGTAGGTGGATTTCCAAAGCAAGGGAAAGAGATACACAAAGTTAATACAGTTATTTAAATAATTGTCGTTTACATGCCACAGGTGTTCAAAACAGTGCCAATTATTTAATTTTGTTTCCTTTGTGGAAAGAAAGGGAAGCAACGGGAGCGTATATACTCACGTCTTGCCATCGGCAAGAGGTTGCTTTTAAACTCACAGGCAGAAATTTAACCCTGAAGCTTCCTCAGGTTTTGACGGTAGATGTTGAAGCCGTTTGTACAGATTGCCCACCAGATGGAGCACAGATATCCCAGCCAAAGCCTCGCTCCCCCGAGGGATAGAGGGTGAAGATGTGACCGGTGGGTACCAGCTCTGCAGGCTGTGCATCCTCAGAGCCTCGGGGCACTGCAACCGGGAGGCACCGCTGCTCTCCGCAGCTGCGCAGCGGTAGGCAGAGGAAAATACGCCGTATTATCCACAAAAAGATCTAAGTTCGTACTACACACACGTGCTATAAGATCATTAAGCTCGTGAACTAACCCTGTGGACAGGTTCACAATTATCACGATGTAATTTTTCCATGCAGCACTAGGTTTGGGGGTGTGATTTGCGCAGTCAGAACAAGCAAAAAAATGGCACAAAGGCACAGACATGCCCTATCGATCTGACCAGTTAGAAAAGTTGTACACAAGCCAGGCTCTAACTAATAAAAATAATTTTAAAGAAGAATTCCTTTTGAAAAAAAGGTCAAAGAGCCTTTTTAAGAAATATCAATGCAGAGAGCCAGTTCTGAGTTTTAATACTTACCACTGCATTTTGCAGCTGAAGTTGTCCAAAGTTAATTATATAAATATCACTGCTTGCTGATACAGAAATGAGGTATGTTTTCTATGCAATGTCTCCTGTGATGCCTCCTCTTTCCAATGTACAGTACTGGGGTACAACTCAAATCAGAGGCAGAGACTGTGCCTGTCAGGTTCTCTGTATGCTGAACATCTTCAGACCACCAACTAGGCCATGAATCTTTTAAAATATTTTCTATGATAATGAGCAATATCAGAGGGTTGTCTTGAATTTCATGTTCTTAAATGGTAGAACTGGCATCTTTCCTAAAGTCAATAGCATTAGGGGTGTTCTTTCTCTCCACTTGAAAAGACAAAGTGCATTGCTGAAACTTCCTTCCTCTAAGTAGATGTTTGGGAAGGATGGAAGGGGTAATGTTATTGCACACTTCAGGCTCAATTTCTGCATGTCAGGATTCCTGTTTAGGATGATTATGACAATGGATTTTAAGGAACTGACTCCTGGCTTCAGTAAATAACTTTGATGTTTTCTTCTGTGGTAGCTGTGTTGTTCCCTGCTGGCCAACACTATCTGAAGTAATGATTTAAGTTATATCTGCACTTTCACCAGTATGAAAAAAGTTTAAAGGATCTGTTATTAAGAATCCCTTATTAGCCCAGTCTTCCACTTATCTGCTCTGAAGCTGCCTGTCTCACCAACAAACTCTCCTTTTCCTCCATCCACATTCACACATAGTTCCATAAAGACAAATTCAAATAAGCAAATATTAGCTACATGAGTAAAAGGTTACAACATTGGACACCGATGACACGATATGGAGAAGTGGGGATCAAATCCATCTACTAAAAGGTCAAGAGCATATGCCTACAAAACATTTCTTATTCAAGCAAGTCATAGAGAGAACTTTCCTCAGAGAGCTACTCATGTGAACAATCTGATAAGACCAGATTCTTATGTATTTATGTGAACTTTGATACTTTCAAAGTTATAACTCATATGACAAGTGTTTGCATGCTAGAACTAAAAATTATTTTTAAAGAAACTGCTTTACATTCTACAGAATTTTGTTATGACTTCTTATTTTTGCTTTTAACCAAAGCCCCCTACTTTTCAAAATAAATTGATGATTAATAACATAGGAATTAAACTAGCAGAATGTACACACAAAAAAATAAATTAATGCTTTTGAGCTACAATTTTATCATTACAATGTAAGCAGCAAATTTAAGCAATAATAGGCCAGAGTTACAAAGGGGCTTAATAACTTTAATCTAAAATGGTGACCCAAAACTCTCTATCTGTAGCCCACATTTTTCCCAGTGCTCACCCTCAGGGCCCAGTCCAGTTGGAGTCCTGCAGAGTGCCAAAAAAAAATGCAGGTGGTGGCAAGAGGAAGGCCATGTTTCATGCAATAACTCACCCACAATGACCACAAAGATCAGCCTGGGAGGAACTAGTCACACTTCAGTTCAGCCATCTAGAACTGAGACATCCTATCTGCAGCTGCCAGCCTGTCTTACCTGTATTGGAGACAAGTTGTTCTCTCCTCTTTCCCATCCACAAACAGAAAAGTAATTTTGCAAAACACAACAGCTGCCAATTATCCTACACAACTTATAGCCTACTGCTTAGAAAACTGTCTTAGGTTGCAGAGAAAGGAATTCTCTCTCTTATCTTGGTAAAGTTGGCTAACTGCTGAACTACTGTATGAGTCCCTTCCTGGCTCAAGGAAAGAGAAGAGCATATTCTTGCCGTTTCCTTTCCAAGTGAGAGAGCTTCAGCATCTGCCTCCGAAATATACTGGGGTACAAGGGCTTTTAAAACCCCTGGCATGTTTAATTCATAAGTTCTCACATAATGGATACAACCAGGCTTTAGGAGATCTTCCTGAACTGCATGGTCCTTCTCTGCTTCTCTTCTTTCCCTGCCTTTTAATAGTGTGCAGGAAAGCCTTTGCCATATATCTGGAAACAACACATTACCCATTATGGGTTAATCTTTCTGCACAAAACCTTTGTGTTAAAATCTTATTTGTTAGAGAAAGTCATCAAGAAAAGAAGTTCCTAGCAGATCCTACCTCCTTCTCCCATACATGTCTTCAATATTTAAGGGCAGATATTCCAGGAAGCTGGTACAGGGAAATTTTTTTGCCCTTCTCTAGTAGCCACACTGACAGCAACCAAGCCTTGGGGTTTAAATTTAAGAGGAATCACAGCCACCCAGCAGCTAGTGGCAAGACAACCTAAAAATCACATGTACCCTCTGCAAGCATAAACTAGGAAAATAAAAGCCTAAAGCAATATGTGATGCCTACCAAAGTGACCTTTTTAAGAAAAATAATTACCTACCTAATGATTAAATGTCAAGGATAAGCTGTGGTCACTGGAAGGCTGATTTATTTCACTTCAAAATCCACCTTTGATATGCTGCTAAGGTGTGCTGTCAGCTTTTACAAGTTCACACTTTTAAAATTTAAATGCTTGGGGGTGGGGGGGAGAGGGCAGGGGACGGGTAGTGATGTCTGGGCTTTACATCTAATAGGATGATGATAGAAAAGGAATAGTAAAAAAAAAGATAAAGTAGCTAATCACCTATGCTTAAGTTGTTTGTTTTTTTCACATCGAATTAGGATCATAATCAAACATACGAGAGCATATCCTTATCCAAAAGGAAAACTTACCAAGTCATTAATTACCTAAGACGTACAATGAAGAAAGCAAGCGAAGAAAAGGACGTTACAGTAAACGCTGTAGGAGTATTCAAACCAAGAGAATCTTCACACTTTTCAGTAAATACAACTTTACAGTATATAATTAACAATGAATTACATTCCTGTTGGACAAACAAAAGCCCTCAAGAACTGGTAGAATGAGAACTAGTATTTAAATAAGCCTTCTTATGTTTATCCAGTTGGTGAGAAAGCAAACCTGAGATATTTAATGCAAACAGCTTTCAAGCACAAACTCTTCACGATGAATTTGGAAATGGTGAATGTTCATCACCTAGAAGACAATTTGCTGCTTTTCATGCTTGTTATTTTCAAGAACATATTTGTCAAACTGTACAAACTCTTTCAGTAAACGTGCTCAGACAGTTTAGCACATTTCAGGATATAAAAATTGTCCATGAATTGTGTATGCTAATGCTCTGCTACTGACAAAAACAATCTGGTAAAACTGACTCAGAGTTAAGAAGTTTAACAGTGAGGAACAGCTTTGGCAAGAAGGGTTAAATATCATCGTTATTACTTGAGTTGTGAATCCCAGGGAGACAGTCCCATTACAGAAAAACAGAACAGGCAAAAGTATGTAGGAAACAGGGAACTGGTTAACCTTTTGAACTGGTTAACCAGCTCACTCTCCTTAAAAAGCATGCTTCAAGAAATGTGAAGAATGCTCACACTTTTCTTGTCACTTTACCAAACAGAAAGGTTTGTCTGCAGTTGCTTCTGAACTATAAAAAAAACCAACACAACAACAAAAAAGCCCATAAAAACCAAAAACAAAAAAAAACGTACAAAATATTAATAATTTAGTAGGAATTCTGTTGCAAATGTATGTCGTACAGGCAATTAAACTTATATGCTGTGATATATAAACAAAAGACCAGATGGAACAGTTCCTGCAGTTTACTCCCATAAAGCTGAATATGTTGCAAATATGGTGTTAGATTTATTTTTAAGGAGAAAGACATGTCCTAATTAATTTGGTGGTGACAGGCACAGAGCAATACATAGAAGATACTAGTTTTATATGTGCATTTACATAAATATACACAGAATTCTCTGGTCAAATTATTTCTGTATTTTCCATGTGTTGGGTATATCTTAAGCTTAATGACTGCAGGGGTTGCTGAAGACAGCAGTATATTGCTTCATAGTTCTTGCTTTATGCAAAATTGTCATTTTTCTTGGGCTACTTTCAAAACATGTTGAACTCTACTAGGTCCAAATTGAAGAGCTGCATAACGTTTGTCAAACACTAAACTGTCAGGTCTTGCTAATACAATCAAGGGTCTATAAAAAGATTAAAAAGTAATAATTCAGCTCTAGATACTCATAACAGGAAGCTTTGTGTCTCCATCGAAGCAGGAAGAGTCTGGAAAGTATTTTTGACTGTTCTTCTGAGGAAGTTCTCAATCATTCCAGTGACCCAAGGAAAACTGCATAAGAAGTAGGTGAGAACCTATAGATAAATGAATATTAGATTTTTCATTAAACATACCATGTAAAGGTGTATATTCTTAACAAATCTTGGAAACCAGAGATATTGGAAATGAGAAATATTGCCAAAAAAGGCCTACAAAGACATCAGTACATGACTTGGTTTTTCAATTTAACTAAGGTCTATGAATATTAAGGAAATAAAACAGTATCAAAAGTAATGCTCTTGACCATAGTGACCTGGGAGACGAAGATTCAAAGTATTCATTGTAAGCCGTGTATTTCAGCAAGAGAGTAACCATCATCCTCCATTCAGCTTCTGCTCAGCAATGAAGATTGATAAGCTGAATTTCACATTTCCACAAATAACATTCCTTTGTGGATTTTTCTGAGTTATGATGATAGTAAACTACTACAGTAAATGCTCTTCTTTTGTAGTTAAAGCTGATTAAAACTAAGCTGCATGGACATATGTCACAAATAAGACCATTTTATTTGTCTCTGGTGAGTGTCAAGTCTAATATCTTTCAAAAAAAGGTTTCAGCTTTGATTTGTAGTTTTGCCACCCAAATGTTTACAGAGCAATCTTTCTAAGTGTCAGTTACATGACTGCAATCTGTAGCTGACACACATAAGACACTGATGCTTTGTCTTGATATTCTGAGTCCAGACAAAAAAACTCTGCATTCAGAAGTTATTTTAGTGAAATTCCCTTTTATTCCTTAAGGCAGAGAAGCCCAGACTGTATTTTGCCTATGGCCTCCAGCATATTTAAGACTACCCTCCTAGCAGTAAAACATCCTGTCTCGCTTTGCATAGAGAAGTCCCCAGATGGGACTGTGGAGCTGTTTCTCTCTCCATCTCCATCCTCTAATAGAGCCATATCTGCCTAAGAGTCAAGGGTCTATCTTTTTTATATGTATTTCACAGGACTCCTGTATGTATGTATCTATCTACAGAATGTTGTATCTGCCAACAGCAGTAATGCTTGCTTGAAACATCATTTAAAGCAGACATTAGGAATAAATTCTTTTAGTGTGAGTGTGGTGAGAGTCTGGAACATGCTGCCCAGGAAAGTTGTGATGACTTATCCCTGGAATTGTTCAAGACCAGGCTGGTTGGGGTTTTGAGCAACCTGGTTTAGCGGAAAGTGTCCCTGCTCATACAGTGTGCCTGGGACTAGATGATCTTTAAAGTCCCTTCCATGGGTCCATTCTACAATTCCATGATTCTAGGATTCTATTATTAATACTAGTGGATTTGTTAGCTGTTTTGTATTATCCCTAAAGCTGGTTACATTTGCTTTCAGCAGCTGCAGGAATTAAGACCTGTTATAGACAGCAGCAGTTCTGCTCAAGAGCTACAGCCCTTTACAGGTACAAAACCTGTTTAGATTAAATTGAAGTTATCAAAGGACTGTGTAATCCATGCTGAAGGCACCAGTTCCTTTGATGAGAGAGTCTGAATGGACAACTTTGCAAAAATGGGAGGACTACTTAAGAACCTTAACCACTAATCTATATTAGTTATTAGAAAAAACAATCCTTTCCCTCTCAATAAGAATCTAAAATTACCTCATTATTATCAGCCAACAAATGAAAAGGTTCTGGTGAGACTCGATGGCAAAAGTCCTTTCAGGTTTTATATGCCCAGAACTATTTCTGGCAGGTAAAGCACAAGGAAGAACACCACTGTGAGATAAACTATGACTAAGTGGATGAGGGTGATTCAGCTTCTATCACAATACTTCAGTTTCCATAAAGTTTTTTGCAAAAATCCCTCGTTAGAGACTCCTAAGGAAACTAAGCTGTCAATTCATACTTAAAATTCAGAAACAAACAGTAGCATGCATGGTCACTTGCCACGACGCAGAGAGGTTGCTGTTCTCACAAGGCATCTAGGCTGTGGCCTGACAGAGGGTGATAAGGACCAGCAGGGAGTCTGCAAACAAAAGATTTGCTTTGTCAAACCACAAGTACGTGAGCTCATTCACGATGGTGCATGCAGTACAGGCACAGCTCTGGAGTTGAGGCTGAACTGCTAACTGACTTCCAGTTGAGAAGGGAGTTGAAATCAAAGTAGCTGAGGTTGGAAGGCATGTCTACAAACTATCTAGTCCAACACTCCTGCTCAAGCAAGATCAACCATAGCAGGTTGTCCAGGACTGCATTCAGCTGGATTTTATCTCTAAGGAGATCACCACAGCCTCTCTGGGCACTGTATGCCAGTCTTTGACCTTTGTCACAGGTAAAAACATTCTCTGGATTTTGAAATGGAATCTCCTGTCTTCCAGCTGGTGCCTGTTGCCTCTTGTACTGTCACTGGACATAACTGAGAAGTCTGGTTCCATCTTTATGAAGGTCCCACCGGCAGGCAGGCAGGCAGGCAGGCAGGCAGGCAGGCAGGCAGGCAAATAGATAGATAGATAGATAGATAGATAGATAGATAGATAGATAGATAGATAGATAATCTCCTCTTTCCTTCTCCAGGCTAAAGAGTCCCAGCTTTCCCAGATTCTCCTTGTACAATAGATGCTCCAGTTGCTAAGCACCTCTGTGGCTCTTTGCTGGACTCACTCCACATCTCACTTAGACCTGGATCCAGCATTCCAGGTGTGTCTCACCAGTGAAGAGCAGATGGGAAGGATCACCTCCCTGAACTTTCTGGCAACACTTGTTTTGTCGAATGTCATGGTGCTCCTGACAACACATTTACCTTTTGAGAAGCAGCCTAACCATTAGGCACCTGGTTCCCTCACTCCACTCCCACTTCATTTGCAAATTACCTAAAGTTTCCACAACTTCCTCACTGAACTGTGGGTTGCCACATCCTTCCCCTGTTGTTCCTTGTTTAAAACTCTCATTACCAGGTTGGCCAGCCTGTTGAAAAAGCTGCTTTTGCCCCATAGAGTCACACTTGATACTTTCCAGGTCTCTGCAGGCTGTGTTGTTGGTGACCACATGGATGAGTAGCAGGGGTTAAAGTGTGAGAGTTGGACAAGTCTTCACAGTCTCTCTGCAATGCCCCAGATTTGAGCCCCCAGCAAACAGCCCTGTGTAAGGTCAGAGCTACCTTGTAGCAGGCAAAAGCCAGTGGTGCAGGCAAGGATTTCAAATGTCAGTGCAGTATCTGTGAGGTTTTAGTGGTGATGATTAAGGAAAACTAAGTAATTAGCATGTTTGGTTTTTTGTTTTGCTTTTTCATATTTTTTTTTCTTTAACTGCAGAGACATTAGCATTGGTGATAGAGGCACATGTGTCTCTTGTATCAGACCCCTGGCACCAACCAACTCCAGCATGCTCTACACTCTCAAGGCTAGGCACCTTTAAGTAGCAACAGATAATTACTGACAAACCATAAAACAAAACCAAAAAAACCCCAACAAAATCAAACTAACAAAAAAACCCCTCATAATATTCTGAATCAACAAAAAATCATACCAGGCATGGACCTGTAGGTATCAGACAACTGATATCTGTGGTGGCTGGTAAGTGAGAATAGTTTCTCAACTTAAGAGTAATTTTTCCTTAACACATTCAGATTAATTTGCCAGTCTGTGACACCAGACTTCACACTTACACACATACAACATTAACTCATTTGTCCTGTCTGGGATTGATAGTTCATAGGATCAGCAGGTTCTGCATCCTCTCTGCCTTCACAAAAATGCAGGAGCAGCCTGAGCATGGCAACAGACCTTTCATCTGAGGAAATACACTAAAAGGTGCCTTTGGTTAGTCCAGTGCTTTGTGGTGCATATTTTAACCAAGGACAAATTGCAGCTTGCAGAAAAAGTTGAGAGAATTAACAGCAAAACCAAGGAGCCAAAAATGAGAGACAGAGGAAGCAGAGGGGCTCTAGGACTCCATAGAGAACAGCCACTGGAGGTAAAGAAGCACCCAGCAATCAAGACAAGAAATGGAAGATACTTTGCATGGACAAGAGCTGCTGTACCCCTGATCTCTTCAGGCAAAATAATGAGCAGTGTTCCAGAAAACTCAGATGAATCCCCCAGGCTAATGCAGGTACAAGGTGTAAAGCAAATTATCAGATGCTGGAATTGCAAAGGCAATTGTAAAGTGTAGAGCACAGACATTTCCTAGAAACAATCATCAACAGAACAAAGGACACAAAATGAAAATTACACAAAGTGAAAGCACACAAAACTGTTTTCAAATACTTTTGCTGTCTGACTTTGTAGATGTTGAGCAATAGAAAGCATGACATGAGGGAGGGAATGCGAGTTCTATTTGGTTTACACGTGAATATTTTTACAGTGAGCATATGAGATATTTATCTTTGCTCAAAAGCCCATGGTGCTGAAGATTGACTCCATGACATCCTACCTGAGCCTGTAACAAATGATGACAGCAGTTAATATCTTAGCTGTGCTGGCATTGTCATTACTAGTGGCATTGTCTCCAAGGTCTCTTTGCAAACCCTACAATACTTGTATTTCTTTACAATCTTCAAGTATAGGTTTTGGATGGAATCATCAAGTTTGGATTTTTTTTTTATTGCCAAAATCAGGTTTTCAGGTTCTTTAGAGATCTCCTCATATAAACTCCATGTATTAATAAGCTGGCTGACTCACAGGATCAGTGGTATCTTTTAAGAAGATTTACAGTGACTGGAGAAACATAAGCACTTCCCACTGTCAGCCTGCAAAGAGCTGAATGTTGATATCAAGGATACAGAAAGATGCAAATTGATTTTTGTTTACAGAAAAAAAGCTAAATCTTTCTGTGGGGCTCAAATTAAAAATACAAAGCACATTTAGGATCCTGAGTACTTTAAAATATACTGAAAAGTAAGATTATTTTTCCCAGACACATTACACGTATTTAGTCTAGATTAATGCTGTATGTTTGAGGCAGCCATGCTTTTGCAGCTGAATTTCTGTGCTGTCTTTCTTCCTTCTCACCTTATGAGGGACCATTCTTCTCTGAAAACTACTTCTTTCCTGCTGCTACCTTATCACTAGCTTGTCCTGCCTCCATCTGCCACTGCCTTCACATGGGCCATCGCTTCTTGCAGGCTTCAACAGGTCCAACCTGGGAACAAAAAAAAAAAAAAATTAGCCAAAGCAGCTCTAATTTGTATCTTACTTCTAATTTTGCCATACTTCTTCTGACAGGAACAGGGGTACATATACATCTAAAAAGCTTCACTAAACATAAGTAGCTTAACTTCATTCATTATGACTGTCTCTACACAGGTAAAGGAGGGTGAAAAAAGCAAAATTTCCTTACAGTTCTTCTGCAGCTCCCAGATGCTGCCACGGTGGAGAGCAAAAAGACTCACCTCTGTGTGGTGTCTGGCAGCCCCCCAGCCTGTGACAGACATTAGCTGCCAAACCCACTGGGGATGGGGACTGGGGAAAAAAGGCAGGAGGAAATGGGAAATAACAACAGGGTCACCAGGGCTGGAGACAGGGAGCGAGGTAGAGTCAATATAGGAAGAAAGATTCAGGGCAGTGGATTAAAGACAAAGCAGAGAAAGGAAAAGAGGTAAGATCTGGAAGTGCTGCCTTGTACTTTGCTCTCTGCCAAGCCACCTGAACTGCCCTTCAAAGCATTTTCCTATGAACTACCTCACTTTTCATACCTGAAATAGTGGTTCCTGCATAGTCTTGGGTTGCATTCCCCTGCTGAAATTTCCTAAAGCTTTTGCTTCCTCCAAATCCCAATTTTCTTTTCAGTCTCTATTCTGAAAGCAGCATCATGAGGGAGAAACTCCTCTCTTGCTCCTGAATGTTTTCAGGGACTGAAAACATCATACATTGAGCAATGGTGAAAAACAAAACAAACAAACACCAGCAAAGCATCAGCTTTGTTGGAACTGCCTTTTCTCAAAATGCAGCGGGACATAACCCAAATAAAACTATCCCTCACACACTTTATAAACAAAACTGCCAGTCCACCAGACTGCTGTCCAAACAGGGCTTTCCCAGGGAGCAAAATGAGCCCTGGAAACACAGATACTCCCTGGAAAACATTTAAATGGCCAGCATGGGAATCATCATAACACTTTTATTACATCTTCTGACAAAAACTTCAAATTATTCATACCAAAATTTATTTGCAATTAACTGAAAAGGCATCCAAATTCAGAGCATCAGCACAATATGCTGTCATTCCCCCTTCCAAGTTTTATCCCTGCTTATAGGCAGCATCGGAGTGATTTCCATCCACACCAGGCTCACAGCTTCCTCCTGCAGCAGAGCACTGCCCTGGAACACTCTGTACTCCCAACGGCATTAGGATAATCTCATTTAAGGCACAGATTCCCGTGGTCAGGATCCACACCAGAAAAGAATTTCTGTAGAAAAGCAGAGCCAGCACCAGGCATTTTTTCACCTTGAAAAGGCAAGGATGTCCTGTTCTGACAGCAGCTGCCTGCAGCTACCTCTTCCCTGCCTTTTAAGTTGCCATGCCTATAATAACAGTGGCAAAGAATGTCCTGCCTGACATTTCTAATCTGAATTAGAGCTAGAGGTACAGTCATGCATCCTGCTCTCTGCTGTCCTGGCTGCCCATCTCCAGCAGAGAGGGGGGAATACCCTGCTTGATGGAACCACCATGAGTAAGTAGGCTCAGTTTCAAGAGGTTTGCTTCTAAGCACCAGTGGCCCTTGTCTACCTCCTTGCTGAGGCAGCAGATGGGACGTGCACTTCTTACAGAGATCTTAGTTCACTTCTTGCATATGATAAGTGAAAGTCAGCACTGAGACATCAAATTGTAAACTGCGACAGCTGAGCAGAGGTGTTTTTCTGTATTCCTAACAAACCTCTGTAATGGAAGCAGCCCAACAGAGGGAGAACAACAGACTCTTAAGAAGCAACAACAGAGTCAAAGCAATGCAGACTAGCAAATGTAAAAATTATTAGCTCGACAGCTAAGGTGCAATCATACTTCTTTATACACATCACAAATAAATCCAGAATGGCCACAATAAAAGAAGGGCCAAATTGCAACAGAAATATGATGACACACACTTCACCGCCAAGACAATTTTCTCATTAATATATAATATTTCAATTCCACTTAAGAACCTCATTATGTGGTTTTATTATACTGGATCATTTGATTAGCTATATTTTTAAAAATAACTTGCTCTGAAAGACTGTTCAGTGTAATGCTCTTCCTCTTGATTAAATGTTTGTTCAGTAATGAATTCAATGCATGACACTGCAGCACGTGCTGTACTAGAAGTCTGGTTAAAGTCACAACAGTTTTCTTATTATTCTGAAACAATCTCAAAGTACTGGGATTAAAGTACTGCATGAGATTATTGGCATGGCCTGTCATTCCTGCCCAATGCAAAACAAAGCACCTGTCCAGCAACCATGTTCTTCTGCTTGTGCACATTTGGTACCCCACTGCTTCCCACTCCCCTCAGACTGCTCATGCTCCACAGCAAGGCACAATTATTCCACAGGTTGTTTCCTCTTCCCCCATTCTGGATGTTACACTTTGCTCTCTGAGGAGATACTTTCTCATCTGATCCTGGATGAACTAATTATTTCCTGTTGGAAAAGAGACATTATTTTTTTTTCCCCTTGGTCTAGGTAAGCAGTGACTAAAAGAGGTAGATCTTGAAGCCCATCCTCTGGCACCTTGCTGAAGAAGAGAGCCGTCAGTCACAGCCAGAAGTCAGGACAAACAAAGGGCTCTTTGTACAGCATCTCCCATCAGCCCTCCCTCTTCTCATTCCTGCTAGTTCTCGCTCTCTCTGGGTACATCTAGGAAGATACAGCTGCCAAGAAAGTGAAAGAGAGTCAAGTAGAAGAGAAAGGTATGTCTTGGTCCTGAAATTATCCTTGTGCATTTGTTCTGCTGGTGCTAGTTACAGAGTACAGGATTAGGAATATATATGGGGACATGCATGAGAAGATTTGGGAGATGCAGATACATTGTAGGCAAGACATGCTGTTCAAGACAAATGCATGGATATGAGCCAGCTAAAGATAATTCTTTCACTGTCTTGCTTTTCTACACAGTTGAATGCTACATGCTAATACCTGAATGAATGAATGTCATTAAACATAATACATTGCCTTCCAGTGCTCAATATTATTGCAAAATTAGTGAATATGGAGAGAGGTGTGTTCACAATTGATTGCTGTCTTTAAGAAAACTAAATGGGCTTTAATGAGGATTCAGCTTCTGGAAAGAATCATGGTATTGATGGTAATTACAAAGCAGTAATTCACTGAATTCATCCTCAGTGGAATAGCTGCTGTCCTTACAATGCACCAACTGTTCAAGCAAAATTGATTAGAAGGATTTTTTTTTTTTTTTAACACAAAAAAACTACTTCATAATCATATCAGCTATGCATCTCTTCTGTAATGATTTCTTAGGAATTCACTAATAAACACACACCAACAGTGTACAATTCATGTACTCCTTGTTTTCAACATTGGGCAACTGGAGATGCAGCTTGCTTAATAACTCCGAAGGATATATTTGATAGCTGATAGACCAAATTGTAAACATTTCTCTTTTCCCAAACATGCAGGATCTCTAGAGGAGCTGGACTACAGATTTCGTGCCGTTTCTCAGTTTCCCCATTTGTAACACCTGAACTCATATTAATACCACGTGGCCTTTAAGGGGCATTGTTTCTCATGAAACATTACCCTGTTGTTCTTGGCCAAGGAAGCTGAAATTTGGGATTTTTGTTTTGGCCTTTCCTGACTACCTCTGCATCTAGCAGATCCAAAGAACTATATGGGGCCAAATGGCCTGGCAGGATAACTGACATGCTCTCAGCTGAACAAGCAGGGATAGCAGATTCCTAACTCCCCCCGTGCATATTCCCAAACTAATCGTCTTCCTCTGCACACAACTTCAAATTATTTCAAAGTACTTGTATTCCCAGCTGCACTTGGTCTCAAACTTTGGTTATTTTGTCATTGTGTAACTAAAGCAAAATTGATTGAAAAGAACTTACACAAATGCAGAGAGCTTGCCTTCAGTATTTTTAGATGGCTTTACTCCTGCTAGGATTTGCAACTATATAATCTTGATAGAGGAACTTGGTCAGGCTTAACACAACTGACACTGCTACTTTTCCAGAAGATTTTACGAAATAATGTAAGGAGTCGCTTGCTGGCAATTAGTCTTTGAGTCATCTTAATGATTGAATTGACTCGTATTTCCCTGATTTCTTTCTGCTGTTTCTATGGGATACAAAAGCAGATAAGGTCTTTGACATGTACTTTGAAATAAATATGCACATACTAGCTCTGCTCTTTACCTAGGCAATCAGTGACATTCCATCATCTGTGCAACCATATTCAGGAAAAGAAGTTGCAGCAATTTGTCAGAAAAAGATGCTGCATCTGGAAGGCCTGCTGGGTTTATAAGCATTGATCCTGTTCAGGGAGCTAATGAAACACTTCATGTCCTTGCCAATCTTTCATCTATAAATAGGTACCACTCTCTCATAGGGAAGGAATAACCTTTTTGAAGAACGGTCTTTTGACTAAAAGCTTATTTTCAGTTGCTATCTGGGAAAAAGAAAAAAAAAAAGAAAAAAAAAAGAGAGAGAGAGAGAGAGAAAGAGGAAATATTTAAGCAGAAATTAAATTGTAATAAAATAAATACAATATTTTGTCCTGAATAGCAACAATGCTGGGCAGGTAAGATGCATAACTGATGTGGTAGTGAAGCTGTCTGTCTGTAGCTCACCAGCATATTGACTTTGCTACTACTGATTTCAGCAGTTATCCATATCAACTCTCTTGACAATGCACTATAGCAATACCCTGCTCTATTCCAAAGCAAGTAATGAGTTACCTTAAACTGTAGGTTGTGATTTTTGAATCCAGCAATTTAACAGCCTATAGAAAATCTGCTTGTTTTCAGGACAGAATGAGTTCCTACAAATTTTGAGCAGACAGGCAACTGGCAACAGATTAAAATGAGCACTCTGGCTGAACCCCAGGTAGGGAAAGATCATCCAAATTACTAGGCATTAAAAAAAAAAATAAATGTACACAAGAGCAAGATATGATGAACGTCTCACCCTCAAGGGAAAAACTCACAGAATAATCCAATCACAGAGAACAAAGGCATAAACCCCCTTCTTCCTAAATTTCTCTTCATAGAAATTTTATTCTATTAAATACTTAAATAATTAAGCTCAATTATTTGAACAGAAGATCCTTGACAGTGTCATTTATCAAGTTATAGTATAAACAAACTTGTTCTTTTTAAGTTTTAGACTTCCCTGAGCAGAACCCTCATAACTGCAGTGTTTATACTCCCTACAAAATAAAACCATTATTATAATAATACGGATTCTTTACTCAAGTCTAAAAACCAACAGCAGGCAAAGTTAGAACAATGTTTACTTTATTTGAAAAGTAGTTTTGAGGTCTAAAACTAATAAAGACAGTGTGTTATTAAATACTGCACTCAAAGGTAATTAAAAAATAGATCCCAAGGCTCCATTACTAGTAGTTCATAGGAGTCTCCTACTCAAAAGTTCACATACAAGTTCATTGAAACTAAAAGAAATAATTCAATGGATTTTTCTTCTACAACAGAAGTTAAAAAATATAGAAGAGTTTATTTTCACTTCAGTCATGTTCTTTAATATATTGGCCACTTTCTCCTATCTTGGCTTCTAGTGTTCAAAAAAAAAAGTTTGCACAAAATCTTACAGAAAAATATAACCAAAGAGCATCAAGGTGTGGCATTTTATCCCTAATATTAATCCAGATTCCTAGAATTTCTCACCGTCTCTGATGTCATTCATTGTCCGGAGAAATGAAAGATCAGCAAGGTAGCTATGGTGGTGATGTAACTACCCAGGAAAAATTACTACAAAATACAGTAAATGTATTCATTTAATAGCTTATTGTTTGTTTTTCAAGGGTGACCTTAAGAGTTTTACAAAATAACACGTGGAAATCTATTAACTGACTTCTATAGCTGGCATGACTTTTTTTTTTTCTTATCTAGATAATTGCTGTGCCATCTTAACTTGGCCTTTGCCTTATGCCTAGTTATTTTTGGGTTAGTCTCGAGCCCTCTATTCTACAGCCCTACGATAAAGACTAGAACCAGCCCACAATGACGTGCCATTGGGGTTGCAGGATTGACTCTGAAGCACCAACAGGACAAATGGCAACAAAGTCTTTCTTGAGGCTAACATAAGTACAGTGAGGAGCACTTGGGGAGTGTTTACTGGGCAGAGCTGGCCATTGCTTTAGGCCAGTTTTCAGAGCAGAATTCCTATTTAAATTCAGTAAGGTGCCAGACTCCTTTCGTTCATGCACGAGAAAAGGTAAAAAATCCACTCTCTCTCCTAACATCAATAAAGTCCAGGTTTAAGCATTGTTCAAAATGATAATTTAAAAGTGAATGCAAGTTCAAGGGTTTTATCCAAAGCTTTGTGGCATGGTGAGTCTCTGTGCAAAGCAGCACAGAATAGCAGAGCTAGAGTTGAATGTGCTGATGCAGACAGTGGAAAGCCTACTCACCAAGAGCAGAGTTTTGCAAGGGATAATTTATCCCATCTTTCAAAAAGCAGCATTGATTAAACCATAATGACCTCCTGTAGCAAGACTCAGCTAAGCAGTCTGCAGTACTAAAAAATTAAAAACGAAAAAATTCTCAGCAATGCTGCATCATACCAGAGCCTGCAGTCCAGGACAGCGGCACTCAGCAGCACTGCAGAGAGCTTCAGCCTCCTTTGCTGTTTAATGCTTCAGTTGCTTGAATGGTCCATGACAGAAGATTCAATCAGGAGATAGTTTTTGCACAATTTTGGTGTGGAAAGATAATTTTGTGTAAGTGACTCTGGTTTTGACAGGCAAAATGGCCTGGGAGGCAAGGAAACACACCCCTGGTTTGGTAGCAATCAATATATTCACTTATACCACCGAGAGAACACGGCCAGCTCAAAGCAATTTTCTCAAGGTGAGAGGCCAAAGAAACAACAAAATTGCCTCCAACAGAAGCCTCAATTCTCAATGAAAGGATTCCCAAGGCTGTACAGAAAGTAATGAATATCAATTCTGTTGTAATATTATTTACCTCCTAGGAGAAAATGCTCCCCAGCACTCAGGCTCAAACCTCCAAAAGTTCACAGGAAAGGAAAGGAAAATGAAAGCCAGAAAGCAAACTGGGGAAAGAGATGTGTTCAACAGCTATACCTGTGTCACGTACCTCCTCTCTCTTTAGCACCCTGCTGCAGAAAGCTTTGCAAAAAATGAAGATGGTCTCAGTGTTGCTTCTGCTGAGCACCCTGCTGGGTACTCCTGCCGTGCCTTCCCGGCGTCCCTCGTGCTACAAGAGGGCCCTCAAAGACCACAACTGTCACAGCATCCCTGAGAGCACGGTGAACCTTCGACAAATTGATCATGGTCTGCAAGATCACTTTTGGGAAGGGAAGGGTTGTGAGGTGATCTGTTACTGCAACTTCAACGAACTGCTCTGCTGCCCAAAGTAAGATTATGCTCATTTCCTGCACGCTTGCACAGTTCTATATGGCCACCCATTATATTTCTGGCATTTTAGAGTTCCCAGCGGAGGAATAAGCTATCGTTTGAAAGAAAAGCATCACTTGAGATGGTTTGAAATTATAGCAAGATATAGCCAATTAGCTGATACGCTGCCAGTTTTTAGTTTTTGTTTTTCAGAAGCTCTCCTAGGATTTGCTTAGCATGTTTTATAAACCTGCATGTCCTATATATATGACTTCAGCATTTAAATCACCCAACTTTTAACCCTTTTGTTTGATTGAAACTCAGTATGAGACCTACACCAAATCCTTATTCGCAGCACTTTGCCATGAAGATGTTTTCAGGATCATAAACAAAACCATCTGATTTCTGTTCCACCTAAAGAGCTGTTTTGCTATTCTAAGGTGTATACACATACATCTGTTGACTAAACAATTCTGCAAAGACAGCTGTTCAAAGTGGGAAAGCAAACAGGATAACAGAGGTTTGCAGATGCCTACAAAGGGAGAGAAAAGATTTAGCCCTTGAATGTCTCCAGTACTGCTGACAAGGCAAAATGAAGAGGTTCCCACTAACTGTGCAGTTTCCTGTTGTTTTACAGCAGGAATGCACATCCCAACAAAAATAATATTCAGTTAATAAACACTGCCAGCTCATACTGCTTCAAAGTAATAAATGGTATTAGAAGTTATTGTCTCATTTCAGCTTTCCAGCAATATCTTTTCTTCAGGAAATTTAGTTTTAAAATATCAACAAATCAACTTATCAATACAGGGACACTAAAATGTGATGGCATTATATAGTTAAGCATAAATTACTTTTTGTACATTCTCCTATTATCACCTAAGTTTCTCAAGCCCCCTGAAGTCCAATAAAAGGCAAATTTTGAGCACTCCCATAGGGAACCAAATAGGAATGACTTCTGAAGCCAGAAACCTCAAACTCAAACTGAGAACAGGGCTTTTATACTCTCTCTAAAATCAGTATCCTCACCTTGAAGCACACTCTGGGTTTCCAGATTCAACCTCTGAGCTTTGAGCAGTCTAAGAAAGCCTTTTACTCTGATACAAATACATAAGGATGTCTTCTTTCAACCATCTTGAGTTAGCAAGGACCTACTTTGCAGGTCTGCTCTCAGGGCAAATTGTACTAAACCATATGCATGCACATGCAGAAGCTCTTTATTTTTCTAACATATTTGCTAAGTTTGCTTTCTCAAAGCTAAAATACCTGGATGGAGAACTGGTACTCTAGTCAGTCAGTGAAAGATTTGCCATCACTTCTAAGTCAGGCCAGCAGAGGTAGAAATACAGTATCTTCATAATGACCTGCAGATGCATTGCTGGAAGGGCATCCCACAAACACACCAACTCCACATATATCTCACCAAAAGCAAAGCAAAACAAAACAAAAACAACAAAAACCTGCCAACTGGAAATGGAAGTAATGTCAAAGTTCTGACAAAGCAATAATGTAATTATTTAAATATCTGGTAATATCTTTCAGGGATGTATTCTTTGGACCAAAGATATCTTTTGTGATTCCCTGCAACAGTCAGTGATGGACATCGTTTGCTGGTGAAGACAACAGACATCACTCTCCAGTCACGCAATAATGCTTTCCAGGGGCAAAACAAAGCCACCACAAGAAAAAGAAAAAACACTTTCTAACCACAAGACAGTGTCTCTATTTACATTGTAGAAAAATTTCCTTTCCATACATACCTTTGTAGAATCTCAAATAGGTAGGAAATTCTCTTTTCAAATTTGGTAGCTGCCCTAATGGTGTAAGAGTGTACAAGCTCTTACTGCATCCAAATACATATCCTCTAGCAAAAAAGCCTAACTCATGTTACTCAGCACAACATTCTCAACTAGTTTTAATAAAGAAACTCCAAACTTAAGGTTAAGAATGTGACTCTTATAGTAACCTAGTGCAAATGCAGCTTCCTATATTGCTTTATTGCCTTCACACAGCTAACATTGTTTTAAGCTGAAGCTACTCAGTCCCTGGTGCTTCTGCAGACAGGCTCACATGTTCTATTCAGATATCTTAAAATACATGCATGTACAAAAGGCAAACTTTCACTATTTATATTTGAAAATTCTACTGGAAAAAATAATTCAGTACTCCCATTAACAGTACTAAAGCACACTTAGGTCTTAATGATGTCTAACTGGTCAACGGTATTAACTATGCAATCTGTGAAACCTTAAACTGCTTAGTCTTAACACTGAACATTTAAAATACTAGAACAGTTACAACAGTGTGTGTATCTATATTCAGAAAGACTATATTCAGGATTGGACTAATGCAAAATCTGTTAAGACAACATAAAAATCCACACATAAGCAGCTTTTGTTTGAAATACAGGACCCCAAAACTAAGTTGAAATGCTGGGTTTTTATTTTTAAGTTAGCCATATAAGGAAATAGCTAAGGAAGTGAAGACAAAGAGGTATCTCAAAATATTAGAAGCAATCTTCTTAAGAGGTATCCTGCTCTAGGCTGTAGATACAGTCACTTCTCAACACCTGCCAGTACCAATCACAGTACAAGAGAAAAACAGCCAAAATGTATGTCCTTTCATAAGATTAAGGAAAGCTACCTGAACAACTCAGGCTTACAGGCAGTAAGCCTGGCTTGCTTCCTTACACATATAGAAACTCTTTAGCTATCAAGCTCGTCATATGGTATGTGTGTAGTACTTAAGTAATTATTTAGTCTTTTCCACCCCAAAAGTGTAGTTACTGTTCATCTAATAATCTTACACCTTTACACCATGAAAACTGCTACCACCGGTTTACCAGACTTATGTCGCGTACAGTATGAAATATCACGATGACTGTTTTTCTTCCTCTGTTAGTAAAGGAGGGTTGGCTAGTGGGTGTGTGGGGTGTGATTATACATAGCTAATAATAAATGTTTCAAGTAAATCTGTGTGTACTATTTTTGCCAAGTAATTCTTAGGCTTCTGACTGTTTAACACACACTTTGTGTCACCAGGCTTTTATTTTTAAGCCTGGTTTGTGTAATTATTCCTGAGTAATTTGGGCTTCTTACCAAATCATCAATTAAGGATAAAAAACCCCCACAAATCTGACAAGCCACAGGCAAAATATCCCAAGTCAGTGCTGTGCTAAGAAAACATACGGTATCTGCTCTTGTGCAGAATCCTCTATAAGCTTCTAGCAGAAATAAGGGCATGTAACTTCTGTTGTTTCTGCCATCTAGTTTCTACACAAATCATGTTGCATATGCCTGGCATTCACAGCTTTCCAAAGCAGCAGCAGCAAAAAAAAAGAAGGCAGATGCAAATCTGGTAGTCAAGTTAGTAGGTGATTTTCAGTTACTTTCCTTCCACCACTCCTGGCTAAGGAAAATCCACAAACCACTGGAGAAAAATGTTGTCACTTTCCACACGCAGATGGACAGGATCACCTAGGCTACTACTTGAAGACTGACTTCCCATATAAACTTGCTTTTGTTTCTCTCCCCATTCTCCTTCCCTCTCAAAGCTTCTTCTGCCGGTCCTGCCAGGACTAGGTGAGAACGTTCACTCCTGCCATGCACTCAGAAAAAGTCTTTCTCCTTCAGATGTCCCATCCCCAGGCAGGTTCCCTGACTGCTTCTCTAACTAGTACTTTGAAGATGACAATCTGAATATGTGCAAAGGATATTTAGCAAACAAACTTACAGTCACTGTAGTGAAATGGGCACTAAAACGTCTCTTTGAAGGAATACCAATTTCAGCTGCCACATGCTAGATATCACTAACTGCCCTGACCTTAGGCAAATACCGCAGAACTTTTTTGTGGAAATATGTAGGACAGCGCAAGTGTAAGAAATCACATTATTATTCTCCTAACATTATTTTTAGCATGTGTTTATTCAGTATATAATAAAAAAATCCACTTGAAGTTAATAGATCAGAGGATATATTTTTATGAATTAATATGGTTATTTCCTACTAATTGAAAACAGAATGTCCTGTACTAAGGTCATTTTTGTAGTATAATGATCAGATACAACTGTAACTGTCACCCTGTGGTAATTTTCCTGTCTCTCTCCTTATTTTGTATCATTCATTCTAACAAGCCTGAAGTATGTTAAAATACTACTCAAAAGATACCATTTTTTTTTTTTAATGGAGAGAAGAACTGGAAGAACTAACGGAGAGAGCTACTGGGAAGGCAGTCAGTTTTAGGTTAGGGTTTATCATCATTCAGTGCTAAACAAGCATCACAGGTCAAAAAAGCAAAGCTTCCAAGTCAACCACCCTTGTCCTTACAGGGGACCTCAACTTGCCAGAAATCAACTGGGACCAACATACAGCCAGCACAACCCAGGCCAGAAGATTTCTAAGCCACCTGGCTGACAGCTTTATGGAACAGGTCATAAGGGAGCGAACTCAGAAGAATGCCCTCCTTGATCTGCTGCTTGTCAACGAAGAGGATCTCATGAGTGAAGTGGAGACTGGGGATCATCTCGACCACAGTGACCACAAGGTGATTGAGTTTAAAATATCTGTTGACAAGAGGAAAACTGTTCACAAAACTTCAACACTGGACATGAGAAGAGCAGACTTCAAGCTGCTTAGGGAGCTGCTGAGTCAAGTCCCCTGGGAAAATATTTCTGCAGGTTCCGGGGTTCATGGGTGCTGGTCACTCTTTAAACATTAGGCAAAAAAGGAAGGTGTATGCCAGTGAAGCTAGGTCAGGTGATGTGGGAAGAATACAGAGATGCTGCTAACCACTGTAGGGAGAAAATTCAAGAGGCCAAAGCCCAACTGGAGTTGAAATGGGCCAGAACTGTGGGGGATAATAAAAAGAGTTTTTTCAAATACAGTAATGGCAAAAGGCATTGTAGAAACATCATTGGTCCTTTACAGGATTAGGACAGTCACCTCAACAACAGAGATACATACAAAGCAGAGGTATTTCATGCATTCTTTGCCTCTGTCTTCAATGCTGGTGACGGACCAAGTGAGCCTCAATGCCCATAACTGAAGGACCGTGACTGCAACAAGGATCAACTCTTAGCTGACCCTGAACTTGTGCGGGATCTGCTGCTACAGTTAGATCCCTGCAAGTCCATGGGGCCTGATGGGATCCATCTGAGAAACCTCAAAGAGCTGGCTGATGTCATCGATAGGCCTCTCTCTATGATTTTTGGGAAGTCCTGGGAATCTGGCGAGATCCCAGTTGACTGGAAGCTGGCTAATGCTCTTCCAGTATTCAAGAAGGATAAGAAGGAGGATCCTGGAAACTACAGTCTAGTTAGTCTAACTTCAGTGCCTGATAAAATTATGGAAAAGATTATTCTAGGAGGTATTGAAAAACACCTGGGGGACAACACAGTCATTGGTCACAGCCAGCACGGGTTCATGAAGGGAAAGTCATGCTTGTCAAACTTAAATTTCTTTTTATGACAAGGTAACTCACCTATTTGATCAAGGAAAGCCAGTGGATGTAGTATTTCTGGACTTCAGCAAGGCTTTTGATACTGTCTCTCACAGTATTCCCTTGGACAAAATGTCTAGCATACGGCTGGACAAAGAGTGACACTGAATGGGGTAACATCAGGCTGATGACCAGTCACTAGTGGGGTCCCACAGGGCTCCATCCTAGGCCCAGTCCTCTTCAACATCAATGACTTGGAGACAATACTCGAAGGAACTCTAACCAAGTTTGCTGATGATACAAAAATGGGAGGATCTGTCAACTCCCTAGAGGGCAGACAGGCCCTGCAGAGACACCTCAACAAGTTAGAGATGGGCAATCACCAAACACATGAAGTTTAACAAGGGCAAGTGCCAGATTCTGCACCTGGGACAGGGAATGAGTGGCTGGAGAACAGTGCAGCAGAGAGGAACCTGGGGGTCCTGGTTGATGGGAAACTGAAGATGAGCCAGCCAGGAGGGCCAACTATGCCCCGCGGTGCCTCAAGCACAGAGGTGATTGTCCCACTCTACTCTGCACTGGTGCAGCCTCACCTTGAGTACTGCATGCAATTTTGGGCATCACAAATCTATTGGAGAGTGTTGAAGGGAGAGTCACAAGGATGGTGAAGGGTCTGGAAGGGATGACTTATGAGGAACAGCTGAGGTCACTTGGATTATTCAGCTTGGAGAAGAGGAAGCTGAGGGGTGACCTCATTGCATTCTATGGCTTCCTCACAAGGTGAAGAGATGGGGCAGGTACAGATCTCTTTACTCCTGTGACCAATGACAGGACTAGGGGAAATGGCAGGAAGCTGAATCAGGGGAGGTTTAGGTTAGATATCAAGAAAAGGTGTTTCACCTAGAGGGTGGTTGAGCACTGGAACAAACTCCCCAGGGAAGTGGTCATAACACCAAGCCTGCCTGAGTTCAAGAAGCATTTGGGTGATGCTCTGAGGCATACAGTGTGAATCTTGGGGTGCCCTACACAGGGACAGGAGTTGGACTCAATGATCCTGATGCGTCCCTTCCAACTCAGCATATTCTATGATTCTGTAATCCTAGTTGAAGCGATACCAGCAAAGCAGCAGTTTTCAAAAACCTCATGAGATTAACACTGAGCAGATTAGACCATAAAAATATGCTTTGTCATTTTTTCTAAAATAAGAAGCTTTTCAACATCTGATAAGGTTAAGAGCTGCAACAAATGCTAACCGAACAAGCTGGAGCTGTGTCCTCCTCTGCTTTAAGATGAGGGCTCTTCTCCCTTCACCTTTCCTTCAGCCTACATGCACAGCTTAAAGGAGAAAGAAACCATATTCCATACACTTCATATTTAGACTGGCAAAACCATTAAATGACAAGACAAGAAGTCATTTAAAATATCATGTTCAACATCAAACTTTACTAAGATATTAATTTAAAAGTATTGCTGGATATTTTTCTCACATGTCACCATGAGTTTCAATTTGGTTTTGGTTGTTTGTTTTTTTTTTAAACAGACCCTGAGCTAATGCATGCAATGAAAAAGTATAGTATGACTATTAGGAGATACCATATTGACCATGCACAAACTCTGTCTTCCATCCTCCAATTAATTTCTTAGCCACAGCCCATACAGATGAATGGAAAAGCCAGCAGCTAAAGGATTTCTTACCGAGTGGAAGGATCTCTCAGCACACTAAGCCACAGCAGTTTTTTCATGGATACTTACAGCTTTGAAATTTGAGAGCTGCCTTTTTTTTTTTCTCCATTTTAATATAGGAGCAGGAAGGTCTCGGTGCTTAGCAGCACATATCCCAGAGATGACAAGATGAGTTAAAAAAAACAAAACAGTCAGACACCCCTCATCAATTTTGGTTTCCAAAGGGGAAAATCAAAATATTATATAGCTATTTCTGCCCAGCTAACAACTGGAGCTGTCATTTAAAGCCTTTTACCTTAGGAAAAGTATCTATTGCCAAGTCTGCTACAGCTTTTTTTGCCCTTTTTTTTTTTAAGGCATAGCATCATGAGAACTTGAAGTACATTCATAAATATAACCTTGGCACACTTTAATTGAAAAATATTTTAATAATATTACATCATCAGTCAAAACTTAACTATTAAGTACAAGTAACTCACTAAATAAGTTACAGACACACCCACTTGAGCAACAATATCAGTGATATTTATTTAAAATACTTTTGCTGAGGAAATTTGTTTCATAGAGATGGTTTTCAACCAAATCAGCAAGGTTATGAAAAATAAAACAGAGACAAACTCTCTGGGGAGAAAAAGTTAGAAAGAAAGCTTCTGCATATCAACAAAAACCCTCAGTCTTTTCATTTGTGGCCTGAGTTTCAGTCCCAACCTTTTCCATCTAATGAACCCCACTATCCATCTTCAGATCTGGTTTGTTCTTGTCGTTCTTCACCGAGTAGATGAAATATGTTAAGGTGTCCTTCTCATTCACTGGAATTGTCCTAAAATGGCAGCCAATTATCTATAAAAGAAGAATGCAAGGAAATTAAATAACCACCTTATATGCAGAAACTGAATATTCAGATTTAAATCAACTACATTAAAGTTGAAAAGCTTGATCTAGAAGCTTAAAAAAAAAAAAAAAAGGAAAGCTGCATTGCTTTAACAGGTAAACAGAAACTATTTTATTAAGAACCATGAACCAAATATAGCAGATTGTACCCTAATTTCCTAAGTAAAAAGTCCAGAAAAATTTCAGGGGAAAAAAAAAAGTTATCAAAACAAGCATTGGAAGTACCATTACATCTGTGTAATTACAGCTTGACTCTAAAGCAAGTAATAACTATAAACTAGCAGGAGAACTACAGTACAGAAATGAGAGGCTACTGCTCATTATTCATGCTGGGGGGGTTGTGTCTGTATTAAGTAACGTATAGAGCATCTAAGACAATAAAAGAATCTTTAAGAACTATAATTGAACTTGCAGCACTTCAAAACAGCTATCAATGAAAATTCACCATGCTGTAACCACTAAAACACTCTCTAACCAGTTCTTGAATTACTTCTGTCATTTCAGAAGTCTTTCCTTTCATCAAAATGAATACCAGCTTTAAAAAAAACAACATGCAAAATACTGTACCTGCCTGAGTCTATTCTCTGGTTTGTTGCAGAATATTTTTGTTGATTCAAATTAGCAAGTGAGAAACATGTGACTGCTCATGTAACTACCACAGGACAGAATCAAAAATGTTTAGCCTAGTTAGCAAGTTAGAAAGCTTTCTAAGCCCCACTCCCAAAAAATTCAGAGAGAGTCCTTTGAAGTGGGCTTTAAGTAACAGGTAGAGGAGTGTCTATTGTACATTAAAGCAGGCTACAAGGGATCACACGCACTGTAAGCTAAGGAAGTTCTGCAGCTAAGGCTCACAAGTACCTGCAGGTCACCCAAAGCACACAACAGAGGAAGCTTTGCCTATTTTCATCAAGCAGCATAGAAAGCATAAGCTAGTGCAAATACCTGATGAGATGTACCTAAATCAGACCCTTAGAAATGCCAGTTTTACAGAAAAAAAAACTGCTTATGTTTTTTCAAGTCACAGTCTTGTAATTCAAGAGCTAGCTGGACCTCAACTCACATACAAGAAAAAAGATGACTGATTTTACAGTCTTACTTGTAGTGGCAGTAACACTATTCTATTACAACTCAGCTTTGAGATGTGCCACACATATAAGAACCTTGCCTTTAATTCACACAGATGAAGGGAGAGAGCAACAAAACACCTGCACTGAAGTACAACTGCACAGAAGTGAAGCAAGTGCAGCTGAACCTCCCTGTTAAGAGAACATCACTGGTTCTCCCATGTATTTACATCAGCTTGCTGTAACTGCACCTTTGCAGTGCAGAATTCCCTTAAAATGACACTCACATGCAGCAGACACTCACATAGAGCTGTACTCGTACACATCTTCAGTGCCTTTAGAATTATTGATAAAAAAATGAATTTCATAAAGTTCCGTTTTTCTGATGGCAAATCCCAGTGGGACTAATTAACATAATCATCAATAGAAGCCTATATTTTTGCTTTTCATACTTTACATACACAGAAACACATAGGTTTGCATTAACTAGCTTTATAAAGCAAAGTCTGAACCTTGCTAGAACTTCACTGTCACCTCTCAGTTTCTAGTTCTTTTCAGCAGAACACTTTGGGTGGAGGCATGACTGATGCACAGACTACACACCTGTGATTCTAGGATATTTAGGAACACACAGATCATCTTACTGTTACAACACAGTATTTCATGTTTTTAAGCAGCACACACTGCTTTCAGAAGTTGAGTCTTTCCTCTGGAAAGAACTTTTACTTTTGATTTACTTGGCTCAGGAGCTGTGGCCTATGAAGGAAGCTAGATAAGCAGTTAGTTCCCTTTTGTTCTTAAAACCCAGATTACGTATGCTCTTCATGCAAGGATGACATTGTAGAGAAAATCACATGCCATAGCAAGTTGCATTTTCTATTATGGAACAAACACTTATACATACTTCAACAAGCTGTGCTTTGTTAAGGCCTGGTCTGGTCTGTAGCTTGAAGTGTCTTTTGTACCTTCGAAGTGTGTTTACTTGTAACTGATATAAATCAACCTAGAAGAAAAGGAGGGGGAGGGAGGAAAACATTTGAATGTAACTGAAAAGGATTCAGTCATTAATAGTTCACCTCTCAAAAACACTTTGGAATCTCACAGACGTGCAAGTGTAAACCATCAGCTCAGGAGGTCTCAGTTTGACAAAAAAGAAATCCAAACTCCACCCTGCACCTTCCAACAGAAAGGAGAGCAGCCCTGCTCAGTTTAAGAGCATTTTATTTTTATGAAGCATGGCTCTGTCTTCCGTTAGCTGCGGACAATGCTTGGAACTCATTATTGCACTTTAATCAGTTCTAGGTTTTTTGTTTGTTCCCCAGTTCAAGCATGATAACACAAAGCCCAGTAACAATTTTCATATAACATCTGTGAAAATGTTGTTTCTAAGGAGAACCCTACATTGTGATTTCAGCCATTAAATTTAAACAAGTTGCATGCAAGATACTGCACATCTGCACCATGAGACAGCACACACTAGAAGTGCGAAAATGTCTAGAGCACAAAGTTTTCTTGGCTTAAAGTGAGAGAACAAAACAGCTGCTCTTGCTCTCCAAACATGTCCCTGCTACATAAGCACAATGCAGGAATTACGTGCATGAGCATAGTTGTCCAAAACTATTTTTCAGCACAAGTTGACAGTTGAGAGAATTGCATAAGATCCTCTTAGGGATATAAATACACAACCTTAACCCAGTACTCCCTCAGTTTTGAATCCCATGAACTCTGATGAACAGTCACTTCTCGCAGCAACAGCTTACCCTCCCACCCTCCTTGACAATGCAAGAGAGCTTAATCAGATGACTGAGTGGAAAAGCTAGCTGAGAAAGCAGGCCAAATGAGAAATTCTGCTAGATCAGTTGCAATTACAGTAGTATACTCCAAGCTCACTACATTAAAGATTGGTTAAAGCATTCACTTCCACTTTCAATTAATTTAGCAGCTTCAACTATAGTATATTTGAAGAACAGCAGTGGTACTGCATACTTATTAACCTGGCCACACCGGATGGGATTCCCCTTGCGTGACAGAAGATGGGTATCCTTTAGTGCTCAGAAGCTTACACAGTACAAACTCCACTTCCAAAGTCAGAGTGGGCAACCCACATCCTAGAGCATCATGCAGAAGAGTAGCAGCAGCTTTCCAAGTCCTGGAAGCTACCAGTACTGCAGATGCCCCCTCCCCTCCTGTAGGAACCACTTCTAACAAGTAATGATGGTCATGACAGAGAGGGAAACAGGAGGGCCTTACAAGTTTTCAGGGGAAGGGTATTTTTTTTTCTTAGTAAACTGGATAGCAACTGAAAATAAAGAAGGTCAAGAGCCAATGGGCATCTAAGGCATACAGTAATCACATGGGATAAACATACTGCCATTGTCCAAACAGCCAGCTGAAACTCCTCAATAATACTTCCCAGGCAGTTTTCTTTCCAGCGGTAGTACAAGAACAAAAAAGGTTGCTTTATTGTTCTAGAGATATCCATCAGTTGTAACATGTTTTATAATTCTCACATGACAAAACAAAACAGGCCTGCAGGAGAGCTGTAACTGCCACTGTGCCAGACTGCTACCTGAAGCCACACAGAACTTCCTAAGAAGCTATCCCACATATTGAACAGACAAACATACCAATCCTCTAAAATCTTCTTAGCCAGAGCCTTCAGACAGGAGCCTTTAGGCAAGGGCTCTTGCACAAAGTGTCATCACTTATGCTGCTGGTATCTGCAGACGCTGACCATAAAGATGCCATTAACACTTGCAGAACAATTTCTGAAGAATGCTTAAAAACAATCCCTCCTAGAAGTGAACAGGTAGGCATGACACCCTCTGCTTAAAATTAACACACTGAACACCACCTGCCAGGCTGTAGCAGAAATAATCCAAAGGACATGTAAGAAAAAGAGCCTTAGGTGCAGTCACTCCCACTACACTATGCAAAAGCTTTGAAGGCTGCAGTTCACTTTTACAATGGGTGAGGTTTCACTGGTCTGCAGTGGAGAAAATGGGTCAGAAAAGCACCATCCTTCTCCACTCCTTTCTAGCACAGCTCCCTGAGCATCTTCTCCCTCAACAAGTGATAAATCCAAAGAACTACCATCATTAAACTTTCCTCATTAGACTAAGGCAACAGAGTAACTGCAAGAGCCATCTGCAACACATTTAGCACAGACGGAAAGGATCGGAAGGATGGGGCAGCGAAGCATTTATATCCCAAGTCCTATGTGCAATTCCCTTCAAGTTGTCAGCTTCTGCAGAAGACAGTTTGCTGATCTGTAGCAAAGCATCTCCCTGGAGAGGAAGGACTAAGAAGGAGAAAGTTCAAAACAGCAATTTTCTGAGAAAACCAGCGGACACTTAAAAATAAACTGGAGGATCCTGTTAATTCTATTCTGAACAATTAATACAGAAAAAACAACACAAAATTAAGTTAGTTTTTGTTATATTAAGAATTGAGTGAATCAAGAGTCTTCCCTTTCCTACACAACCTCAAGTAAGGAGAGTTGTAAGAATGGGAAGTGGTATCTGGGCAGACTTGGTAGTCCCTAAGAAAAAGCTTAACTCAACAATTAGCAAAAAACCAACTATTTAACTACCTCTGGGGTGTCGATGTCTTGCACTGGTGAGTCACCATCATCATCGCTGCCTTTCCTCTTTCTTCTGTTTCTCACACTCTGAATTAAGTTTTTGTGGAAGTCACAAATATACAGATGTCTTGCCTGGAAGAGTAATACAGTGTCTTTCCATCAAATCCACATAAATCTCCCAGACTTATGACATAAATGCACGTACAGAGACAAGCCTTCAGCAACCAAAGTCACATTAACCGAGCTGAGGAAGGTTTTCTACTGGATCCTTCTAAATAAAGAAAGTGCTGTACTACAGATCGCTGCCACCGGCTCGGCCCAGAGGACGCTGAAGTGCTGCCACCGACTGATTCAGCAGTAACAGACTGCAGAGACACAGGAGAACAGCCCTCCCTCCAGCCACTCACAGCTATTCAGGGATCGGGAAGCAAACAAACAAGCTTTCGGTTGTTCTTTGGAAGGCAAAAAGCAGGCTCTCCTTTCACCCTGGCTCTCGTTCCCCATCTGTATCCTCCTCTCGTTGTTTTTTTACTTTCACTACCTAGGCGAGGTCAAGCGATACACTTTTTTTTTTTTTTTTTTAATTATTAAAAGTTTCCCTTTGTACGGATTAGCATGCTTTGGGAGAATGGCAGAAGTCATCTACGGGTAACAACCCTGAATGTCAGGAGTTCTGCGCTCTAATGACCATGAAAGCCCGGAGCTGCGTTTAGGGGACCACGCTTGCTGGGGTAGGAACCCCTGGGTCGAAGTGAGGTATTGCGGAGGTCTCTAGGGGCGCATGGGCTGGAGGGGGGGGGGGCTGTGGGGGACCCTCAGGGCGTACAGAACCGGGGCGGAGGGCTGCAGGGCTCCCTCGGGGCGCACGGAGTTCTGACCGAGCGCAGAGCAGTCCAGCCTGCTGCCGCGCATTTTAAGCTGCTTTGCCCCGGCGCCAAGAAACCCTCCTGCGGTACTGGGCGAGGGCAGGCAGCCCTCCGAAACGCCCAGGCAGTTCGTGCCGCAGGCGGGCGGACAGGTCTCCCCGCCTCCCGCGCCGGTGGCGGGTCGGGGTTCGCTCCAGCAGCCCGGCCGAGCAGCGCCGAGCCGCGCCCGATGGCTGCCGAGCGGAAGATACAGTGGCAAGGGGAAACGTGCAACATTGCAACACGAGGCGGAGCAGCCGAGCGCTGCCCTCGCCAGGAACAGACATAATCTAGCGCGGCGGGAGCCATGCAGCTCCGCTCCGGGGAGGAGCCGCGCTTCCCGGCCACGCTTCTTCCCACTTCAGCTACACAGAGGGGACACGCAGCCGGCGTCCGCGGCTCTTGAGGGGTGGAAAGGGGCCCTAGACTCAAGGAGGAAGGGAGGACGATCTCCCCCGCCTCTCCTGAAGAGGGAGAGCACTTTCAGGCCGTCCTCATGTAGCGGCAGCCAAACTCCACCGTGCTACGGAAGGGGGTGGGGAAGAGGAAACAACACTTCCCCGCCGTCAAAAAAATCCCTAAACTTTATTAAAAGCCCCGAAACCAACCAAGCCATTGGCGAAGCCGGCCGGTGCAGAGCGGGGCTGGGGACGGACACGCCGCCGGTGCCCGGGCACGCACCGTCGGGACCTGCCGGCAGCTTTTGTCTGCCTGCCCCGCCGGCGGCGAGGGGACGGCGGTAGCCCCGTCTGTGTCCGCCCCTCCCGGGACTTACGCTCTTGTCCAGCTCGATCTTCACCTTCTTCTGCGAGATGCTCTTCTGGATCCGCTTGCTGAAGCTGGCGTTGCCGGCGGCGCGGCCGCACCGCTCCCCTTCCTCCCGCAGGCAGCACAGCTGCCCAGCCCCGGGGCCGCCCGCACTCCCGGCGCCTGCCGAGCCCGCGGCAGCGGCCGGAGCCAGCCCCGGCGGCGCTGGCGGTACCTCTACGGCGGAGCCCGCATTGCTCACCACCGCGACGGTAGCGGCGGGGTCCGCCCCGCGCTGGGTCACCTCCTCGGCGACGAAGCCGTTCATAGCCGGCGCCACCTCCTCAGCCAGCGGGAAGCCCGGGGGAGGTCGGCAGGATCCCGCGCCGCACTAAACTTCCCCGACGAGACGCCGCGGCCCGGCGGGGCGCTCCTCCGCTGCCTGCCCGCCTCCCCTCAGCGGCGGCACCGGGACGCAAGCCCGCCCTCGAGGGCGATCAGTCCGCAAAGACGCGGGAAAGACCTGAGCGCCGGCTGCCACGGTCCGAGCACGGCGGCTACTGGAGCGGCGGCGCCCCGCGGGCCGCCCCACTTCCTCCTTTCCCCCCTGTCATGTGGAGAGTCTTCAGCTGTTTCCTATGTAACAACAGCAACCTGCCCGCCGCGCCGCCCCGCCCCGCCGCGCATGCCGGGGCCCCCGCCGCGGGGCGCCACGGGAAATGTAGTTCTCAGTCCACGCCCCCTCGGCGGCGGACGCGGCGGGAGAACTACAGCTCCCGAGGTGCACCGCGGCGGCGGCGGGAGTGCGGGTGGGGGGCTCGGCGTGCCGCTCTGCGGCGCTCAGGCCGGAGCTGCCGTCCCGCAGTGGCGGCAGCGGGAGCCGCTCCTCCTGCCCCCTGCGGCCTTGGGCTGCGCCCCCGTTCCCCCGCCGCCAGGAGGCCGGGCTCACCGGGCTGCAGCAACGGCTCAGCCCACTTTTAAAAGGCCCCGTCCCTCCCTCCCCTCGTCGCTCCGCCCCGGCGGCGCGGCCGTTGGGATTTGAAAGGCAGCCGGGCGGCGGCGGCGCTCAGCCCTGCGGGGGCGGAGGCGGGAAGGCGAGGCCGGCGCGGGGCAGCAGGAGGAGGCCGGGCGGCCCTGCAGAAAGCGCGGCGGGTGGGCGGCACCTGCCCCGGGGGCACGGCTCGTTGCCGCTCGCACGGCCGAGCGTGTAGCCGCGCGGCAGCCAGAACACGTCCCGGCGCCCACGCTTCCTCTGCCCTGTCCCCGCGGCGCCCCCCGCCTCGCCAGGGGCGCCCCCGCCTTCACTTTTTCTGGCTGTAACGTCTCAGGCTCGGACTGCCGGCTTAGGACTTCCTACGAGTTGATTTTTTCCTCTGCCTTCCATCTCGGTCTTGTCCCTCCGCGCCTCGCTGCCTCCTTCCCTTTGCCCTCCTGTCAGCCACGGCTGTAGAGCGGGTCCCACCGCTCGGAGGGAGCGAGCGGGTCCCGGTCCCGCCCCGGCGGCGGGAGGGAGGCAGGGAGGGAGCTCCCTGCGATTCTCTGCGCTGCCGCCGCCGGGGTTTCTCCGGACCGGGACCCGCGGAAGCTCGGTCCTTTGTTAAAACTGTTTTTACCGCACGTGTCATCAGGGGTCCGTCTCGCGTGCCTTCAGTGAAGATCTTTGAAGACAAAGACGACTTGCAGCGCGACGTTCCAGTTTAGTAATTGAAAAGGACTTTTCACTAATAAAGGTGACTTTAACGACCAGAAAAAGACTGAGAATGCTGAGCTATTTCCTCTAGTGATGACCGGACCTTGCTGTGCATACGACTAGCTAAAATAGATACTGTGAAAATACTTGATCAAAGCCATTATTTTTAGTTTCGAGACTTTACAAAACTACGCACGAGATGCATTTGCATTAAACCCTTAATAGTTCCGCAGTCGACAGCAGAGCTGCAGAAGCAGCAAGCTTTGACCTACTATTTTTCAAGTCCGTGCAAAGCACATATAATGAAGGGTGAGGTTTTGCTTTCCTTTTGAACTGCCGTGAATAGTCCTTTAAACCTCAGAAACGGCATCCGAGCTGACCCGTACTCAAAGCGTTAATGATTTAATCACTGAAATATTCGACCGTATCGCTTGCCATGTGTTTCCAGCTTGCAGGAGGAGAGGAGTAGCGGGGAGACTGCTGAATGATTCAAAGAGACACAGATCCTGCGTAAGCCAAAGTTCTGCCTGAGCCGGGGAACGCGATTATAGCGCAGTTTCAGTTTGCGCTGCAGATGGCTCCTTAATCTGATTGCATAACCTGGCATTAGAGAATAAGGGTCAGTCCCACTTCATGCTCTGCACAGCCACAAGTGAATGAAGGATACAGTAACTGGAGCTGAGCGTAGTCACAGACAGCAGCTACCTTACCAATAAGGCACGTTTCAGTGGTTACAGAGGGGAATTGGATAAGACTTGGAAAAAATACCAAACCCCATTTTGTTACCAACCAAGTTGAAGACTACATGAAGTGCCTGGGTTTAATTCCACACTCTGCCCTTGCATCATCTCAGGCAACAGATGTTTAACTCACCATTTGATTTTTTATTGTGATTTCCCACTTTAAAAAAGAGTAACTGTTAAAGAAATTAAATACCAATAACCATGACAGCAGGCCTTAAAGCAGAACATAGGAAGCACAAGCTGGGAAAAGTGGGACAAGGGTGAGTTCCAGGAATTCTTCAGTGGGAATGTGGATCATGAGTAGCCGTTTCTGGATTCTAAGGCTATGTCTTTTGAGGTCCGTTTTATTTCTTCAGGTGGACTTGACCTTACTGTGAGCATAAAATACATCAGGCAGGGTTTGGCTGCTGTGATTTTGTATAGTGGAAAGGTCACTTGAAAAAGAAACATTTTAAATATGTTTCTGATTCTCTTACTGTAGTTTGTGAGCATTTAAGGGCCTGATTATGTTACCCAGACATGCTTGCCAATATGTTAGTTTATAAGAGGAATTTCAGGTAAAGTAGTGTCATAGTTTCATTATCAGATCATGGTAAGACAATAGTGGTCAGATAGACAGTTCAGCTTCTGCCCTAAACTGCTCATTTTCACACCTGTGCCCTGTTCTTTTGTGCCTATAAAAACATTTCTATGGCTGCATGGCACACTGGATTGGGTTACAACTAGACCAGCAACAAGGAAATCAGTTAAATTTAACCGTGATCAGCTTTACCATTCAGTTGCATGATGTACCAGCACACAGGAAGGTCCAGTGGAAGGGCAGGACCATGTGACCAGCACAGAGGGATGACCACCTCATTTGGTATGAACACCTGCTTACAGTAACAAAGAAATCATGTCACTTTTAATTTTGCATCATATGTGGGATCAAAAAATACAAAGAGCTGCAGCTAGATGGGATTATCAGGCAGTCTGAAGCTCACTACAGGATAGATTTACAAACTTTCACGAAGCTCGGGCCCTGAGAAATTAAAAAAAAAATCATTGTAAGTATGTCACCTAAAATTATGATTTTATAATGTAAACTGTAGTAATGGTTTGTAGAAGCATTCAGATATAACTAAAGCATATATAAGAAGAGATTTTAAATAGACATAAAACATGCAACAGTACACTGATTAGAGTAAAGCTTCAAAAATTAAATCAGTCCAAAGGAAATGGCAGCAACTCTGTACATGAGACTTCACAAGCACTTACGGGCCACACACACAAGCAGAGATGAATTGGAAGGCAGCAGTAACCTACATTCCTCATAGGTGCCAAAAACACAGCAGGGCATGTAAGTGGCATGCAGAAGGAGTAAGAGCTACAGCATCTTGGAAAGTATGCCTGAATTTGCAGCTCCCAGGCTCTAAAATCAGCAGGTGTCATTGGCCTCTCCTGGCACCAAGGCGGGCCAGGTGCAGGTGAGAGCTGAGCAGCTTATGTCTCTCTGAGATGCCATATGCCCCAGCTCCTGTTAGCTTTTGACTGATGTGTTTTGTAATTTGAGAAAGAAGAATGGTAATCGGACATATCACCTTGGATATACACGCAAGCAACTGCAAACACATTATTAGTAATTAATCTTGGAAAGGAAATGTGGCTTGTAACTCCACATACATCTTTATGATAAGGTTCAACTTTCCCTTTCCCAATAGGTACCATTAATCTGAAGTCTAAGTGTACTTTAGTGTGTTTGATTGAAATTGTCCTGTTAGTAAATGGAATAATAAATAAAACTATTGGTATACATGTTTTGGCTTCTATTTCAATGAAAAATAGATTCCTTTAAAATACACTTAAAATTCTGCAAATTCCACCACATACCCTGGTGTTTTTGATAAAAGAGCAACTGGCTGTGATAAAGAAGAGTGACCAAATCTCTCCTTCCCTATTTGAAACAAGTCCCATTCTTTTTATGTGCTCTCCTTTCTCTGATCTTTGAATCTCTGATTTTCTCTACCCACTTCAGCACCAACTAACCCTCCTATTGCCTGTTGCTTTAACTAAAATAGTGCAAAACTGGTATTTCTAGGTCTTTGAGTAATGCAGCTGAAGCCAATGTTATTTTTTTAAGTATTCTGCCTTGTGCAATGGACCCTAAGGGTGTATGAAAGCCTTTATGTAACAAAGGCTTTTATGAAAAGATTTAAAGTGGTAAATAGGGTCCAAAAATAAACATCATGTTTTAAGAATAATCTAGGTGTTACGGGATTAAAACTGGTAAGCCTGTGTACTGTTAAAGCTTTAAAGATTTGTAATACATGCCCCTTAACAGTTTGTGCCAATTCACTTTCGCAGTAAGCCATTTGTTACAGGAGGCATCAAAGGACTTTCTGCTAGGTGGCTTCATCCTTAAAGTGCAAAAATAGAGAAATGTTGATATAGAAGCTTTAGATGTTCTTTGTTGAATGTACGTGACAAATGGTTTGTTGGGGGACTCAAAGACACCTACTTCTGGTTCACAAAGCAGTGGTAAGTGCTGCATAAGGCCATTTGAAATACCTCAAACACAACAACTGCACAGAGGCAAAAAGAGAGAAGCCAACCTCCAGCTTTGCATTGAGGTACCCACTAGGTTGCAAAACCCCTTCTCCTCACAGGCCTCCACTCAGCCAAGTTAGAAGTGCACATCCATCTGCTTCCTTCAGTCACTGCTTCACCCAACATTTATCCATCCGGGTTGCTTGGATTAATGCTTGGTTTCTCATTGTATTAGATCTCCCAGTCAGAAAAAGACCCAACAAAACCATCATTAGAGCTTCTCTGAAATGTAATGCAACTATCTGGAACACATAGTGAAAAAGTGTCACCCTGGAGGTTTTGTTTAGTAACACAATACAAATATAATTATTAGTAATAAGCAATATTTGTAATATATTGCTTAAGAGTTACTTTTTAATCCCTTGGAAATATATAAATAAATAATAATTGAAATAAAGCTGAGCAAGCTTTTTAAGTAAGAGAAACACTACAGTATCTTTTCAGCAAATTTTGCTGCTCTCAAATGCCCTCCTGATACCACAAAAAAAGCCCTGAATACTCTTTGCTACATTCTTACATTTTGTGAACCACTCTTTTCTGCTCATAGATAGTCAGATTTGACACTGTCTTTAATCACTCACTTCTTGCTTTGAATAGTGCATATCACACAATCTTTGCAGTTTTGTCAGAGGATCCTAGAAACTACAGGGCTCCTTTGCATCATGTCCTCTTCTGATACTGATTCATTTTACAGAAGGGAAAATGGGAAACTCCTGTATTCCTGAAGACTTCCAGCACCCTTGTCTTTGCAGTACAGTTAAAAGCATCTCTAGGTCTGACTTGGCTCTTGTTGAAATTAACAGCAGGTTTTAAGTGCCCCCTGGGAGCAGGCGAGCAGCGATTCCTCCACCCAAGTCCAGAATGCATTGTTTAGGACTTTAGAAGGAACTTGGACTTCCTCACTAAAAGCAAGATAGAGCCTGATACTTATGCAGACATTTTTTATAAAAATAAAATGAGTAAAATTACTTGAGTTAAGAGTTTAAATATTTTCCTGACTTCCTGCAGAGCTCATTCTGAGTAAAAGACATAGGCTTATGCTCCAACAAACTCGAGTATAATGATAATTTTGAAATGCAGGGTTGCTTTTTTTGCTGATTTAATTGACAAATACCTTAACTGTAAAATATTATGGGCAAAGGATCTGATAAAAGGTTTTGCAATTTTTTTCACAAAAATTGGACACTAGGCAGAACAGACCCAGTTTCCTACCTTTGGATAGTACCTACTGCCAGCATTCATTCCAAATACAGCAACTAATCAAAAGCACTGCTTATTGAGTAGATACTGACATTCATGTTTAATGTTCTTCAAACATCAGCTCCCTTACTTGAAACATTACATTAGAGTCTCAGCTTCCATATTGACCAAGCTTCTAGACTTTACAGTCGCAAAGGTAAATCTGGTCAAAACATATCCTAAAGCATAGAACACAAAAAGAGACCCCAAACCTCCAGTTTCAAGATTATGATTTTTAAAAAGATATGGTTTTAGAAGTTTTTTCTTATCCAAGTGTTTGGTTGCTAATATTTATTAACATAATAAAAAACTCAGATGAGGCCCAATTCTGCTATTACAGCTATCCACAGGATGAAAATACTCTCACCTTGTAAACTATTTCAGTATTAGAAAAATAATAATTTATATATTTTACCTCTTAACTTTAACTTCTGTTATTATCTATGTTTCTAGTTAAAGAAACCCATTAAAGTTTGTTCCAAAATGAATTATATCATTACAAAGCAAATTTTTAACTACTAGAAAAAGAAAATGGGGATTTTGTGCTTTTAGTATTACATATTGCAATAATTTAACAACATTAAAATGCTAATCATTACTATAAAATGTAGTGACATAAAATTGCATATCATGATCAAGCCTACAAACTGGAGTGTATTCACCAAGACGGTTTCATCTCTTAAATGTTTATGCTGAAGTTGAAAGTTTACAGGTTCTAAGGATATTTTTTTTTCAACTTTTAAAAATCTGGGAAAGAAATGCTTTGGGCTGCACTTCAGTTTCTTATTAACTTGGAATAAGCCAGCCTTTCTTTGAAAGGGAACAATTCTATTTGACTTGAGCTTTCCTTGTTTTTTTTTTTTTGTTCAAATGCACTACTGTACCATTCCCTATTTCTTTTTTAATTCGTAGTAGGTGTTTATCCCTGTCAGTGCCTAGGGTGTTTCACACATGGCCACACTAAGTTATAAGGATTAATCATAGGCCCAAGGGTTTATTATCAACTTCCTTAAGATTGTTTTGGTTTTTTTCCCCACAAGAGCTGGGGCTGTGGAGTAGAAGCACTAGCTTTTGGCTGGTATTATAGACAAATGCATTTTCCAGTAGCATAAGATCTCTGAAACAACCTTCCTTGTGAAACACTTAATAAGATAGAGTAGGGTATACAACGGGATCTTCTAAAGAAACTATACTTTTTCCATCAGTGGCTGGAAAATCCCACAGAATCCATGACTAAAACTGAGACTGATTAATCAACAATTTCACAATTTCCTGAGCATTTTATTTCTAGTCTCAGATTACCTGTGCATCCTGTGATCATTTCCACAACACATGTGACAGCACTATTTGCCAGACATGAGGAGAAATTAATTATTCTACTATAACAACATCTACATTAGCAACAGCACAGGACGTACTCCATGTGAGCAAAACTTGAGACTCATTTAAGTTTAACAAGACCCACTGAAATTCATTTAAATTTTCCACTACCTGGACCCAAGGCCAACATGTTGATAAGTGTTACGTTATCAGCCTAACCTGCTTCTCTCTTCAGGCTGTGGAGACAGGAAAGCACAATTCCTCTTTCCTCTCATGGCCCATGGGGCACACAGCCTTGTTTTTTTGAATTTCTGGCCCTTACAGCTGCAGAAGACAAATGGCCCTTAGAAGGGACAAGGTACAAAGAGAATGATCTGGTTTGCTTTGTAGAAGTTTCAACATTTGTAAGTAACAGTGGGTTGGCACATACTTAACTGTGGCAGCAGTGAGCACCAGCAGCTAACCTCAAGTGCGTGCTTGGACCATTCAGGAGACGGACAGTGATTACAGCCTCTTCAGATCTGCTCACTGGATGTTGCACCTCCAGGGCCAGACAACCCTTTGTCTTACTGCTTAGGAGAAAAAAAAAAATATCCTGAAACTGTGCTCTCCAATTCTCAAACGAAACAACAATTTTCTTAGTAATTACATTTTATTTCTTAAGTAATGTATAAATTTCAGGTAAAGTACAAATTGCAAGAGTTTAGGGGCTGGGGACAGAAGGATAGAAACTTTTTTTCCCATTTAAACTGATACAATAGTGTAAATTAAAGCTATCCACCTTTTAAAGCCCCTCTAAGCTGCATGTGAAACTATCTAATGGATGAACAAAGGCAAATTTTTGTTTTCTTTTAATACCTGTAAAAAGGGATTAACAATATAGCAAAATATAAAGGAGGTCTATTGAGATCTCCAGGGAAAAAGTGTTACATGGTTATTGCTTTGAATGTAAATAAGAAAGTAAATGAAAGTGAGGTCTAGGAATAGAAAAATAAAAGAGAAAAAGCACGTTTACCCAATGTAAGTGGGAAAAAGTTTTTGTCAAATTAAGATTGCAAAAGTACAGTTAACACTTATTGTCACCAGGAACAGCTGGTGTTCCTAATATTATCTGCATTAGTACAGCAAGAGATTTGTTGTATTTATTTCCTATCATATGACTGCTGCAGTTCAGTCTCTGCTTTGCAGCTGTCACAAGTAGTATCTAATGTAGGCTGCTTTTGTTTTAGGTATTTGGTACACAGCACAAAGTCAAAACAAGTTCCTGAGCTTTCACACTAAACCAGCCTGGTGTTAACACTATGCTGTTTGCCTATGAGCTGCGTAACTGGTTATGCAGGCTTTACAGTAGCAAATACAGCAAAACTGTAATGTTTAAAGGGTAAATACATTTTATTTGTATAAAATACATATTATTTGCACATTATGTAACAACAGAAAAAAATGGGAAAAGTTCTAATATATTATCTTAATATATCAAATATTTAAGATACTTAAAGAAATATCCTTTTTGCAAGCCTCTGGGCAGCTGCAGTTACATACATATTTATCAGAGTACAAAGAAAAACTGCTTATAACAAACACTACAGTAAAATGTTTTATTTAGCATTTAGGTAAGCATTAGCATAGGTAGTTCTGGTTTTCGCTTTTCATCCTAAAACTCCTACCATGTATCTAGTATGAGATTCTTGCATGAAATAAGTAAAAAAACATACTTGCTGTCTGTAGACTTCATAACTCACACTAAAAGTATTTTTATTAAAGCAGTGACCTATGTAAATGCTTTGTGTCTTGGATTTTAATCTTTTCCTCTGAGGAAAAAAAAAAATCAATTAAAGCTATATTTCCTTTTTCTTTCAACATCCTGCTTTACTATTAGTGAAGTTAGGTGACATTAAAATCCAGAGCAGCTGTAACTCGCTTTCAGTATTCTTCTGGTAAACACTGACTTCTTGAGTCCATAAGTGAGACCCATTCAGCACTAATCAATCTAGAACGATCACCTCTCACAGCAGAATTCTATTGCTATTAAGACTACATTAAGGCATATTCCATACAGCAATCTGGTTAACAGCAGAGTCTTTGTGGAGAGACAGTGGAGCTTCTGAATCCAGCTGACTGAATTAAAACTGACAGTGTGTCACCATATAATATACTTATGCCAGAATGAAAGTTTGGTCAGAGTTAAGGCCATGCAACTGTAGTTTGCAATTTCCTCAGCTGAATGGTATCTGCTTCAATGGATCCGCTGATGGAAACAAACAAAAGATCTTTGTTACTTTCTTCCCTTGCTTTGTCCACACAGACACGAGTATCCAGAAAAGCTGTAGAAGCCACCCACAGAAGCCAAGAGGTACAGCATGCGATAAAGCATTATCACTCCAATCACACACTTTTTTCATCCACAGCATACTTTAAATCAGTTTCTCAGCTCTGTAACCTGGTCTCACCCACCTGGTCTTTTCTCTCCTTTTTACCCAGCATTTCTAGGCACTACATTGTTTATCTCTCCTCACAGGCAGTTTACTGAAGATTAAGTGAAGTTAACAATAGCACCCAAAATTGTAATTGTGAAGCAGATTAGAAACTCAAAAGGGCTCGAAGCCAGGGAGCTATAAAACTTAAGTCATTTCATGAGCTGAATTACTCAAGCAGAAATAAGCTTCAGGTCCTGGAGTTTATGCTTCTTCCCCACAACTGTCATCCACATGTGGTTAATAAATTAACCACGCAGACCGACCGAAGTCAATGCTGCATAGATCACTGCTTTGGAAGAGTAACAATGATTGAATCTCTTGAGACAGAATTTGTGGTTTTGTCTGAAAAGGAACAGCGTGGTGTAATGAAAAAACAGTGACAGCTCTTTGTGGAACCAGGCGCACAGAGAAGCACTTTTCCAGGCACGAGGGTGCTGGGAGGAAGGCACAGCTTTGGGATTGACAAGTTTCTAACATCGGCATTCTTGCATGGAGCTTTCAGCATTGGCAATGCTGTGGAAAGCTTCCAGTATCATATTCAAGCATGGAAAATTTTCAATACTGCCTTCCTTGTTGGAGAACAGACAGATGTAAAGAGCACAACTGTTTTATTTCTTATGGTGCCCTATGTAACATGACGTTGCATGACATAACCCTCTGTGCGTACATTTAATTATACAAAAGCTTTCTTATTCAGAGTAGATAATATATCTTTAAAAGAACAAAGAACCTAATTTATTTCTTTAAACATTTAATTAAATAATTTGAAAGGCAGGTCTCTTTTTTACCCTATAGCAGTAATTACACTTTCTCACCCTACCTGCTTTTCCACAATCATTTTCTTCCTGTTCTTCGAACAGATATGAAAAACATAGGCAACAGAGAAAACGTCACTCCAGTCATATCCCATAATTTCCAAAGTAATTTTTTCCAAGAACTTGCTACATTAATGTTAAAAGGAAGAGTAAAAAATATGTTACACAAAGCTTCAAACACTCCCCCCCCACATCCCCCCCCTTTTTGGTTCAAGACTTGACAGAGAATTGATTTGAAAGCATAACATGAGAAAAACTCTTTTCTCCTTACAACTGCTAAAAATAATTGCTGGTGCATGTGGCCATCCTGGTAACTTTTCAGTGACCAACTCCCAGGGGTCATGTCTTTCTATTTTAGAAGCACTGACATTGAGAAAACTTTATTTTCCTGGAAACTAGTGAACCACTTAATTGTTCTTTCACCTGCATTGGTGAGGATTCAGAAGTAAAACTGATTTTTATGGAGTTAACCTACATTTTTATATGTCTGTAAACAATGTACAATGTACCTATGAATTTGTTTGAACTGCGTGACATGGAGAGCTCTACGTAAGCCTGGTGGACAAAGAATGGTTTTACACCAGAGATACTGATAGCTGCACTATGATTCTTTCACTACATGTTATCATTGCAAGGTTCCACCATCTGTTCCAAAACTATTAACTGGAAAACACTCTGCAAGATACTGTCATATACAGGTGGTTTACCACAAAATGAATGAGTAACCCATCTGGCAGCTTAATTCACCAAACAACATGGTGCTTTTCAAGTAACATACGAAGTTAAAAGGCATTTTTAAAGCTACTTAACAAACTAAAACAACTCCCTTACAAAGTGTCTAGGTCTTCATAGAGTTCTGTACCACAGAAATTAGAACATTAATCTGCTACTGAGGAGTTGTGAAACAGTTTACAGTAATAAAGAGCCAAAACTGGAACATGGAATATCCCCTGTGTAAACATTTATTTTAGAAGATAAGTGTAAGTTTTTTTTGTAGGTTAAACACCATTAAAAGAAATAGCCACAGAAGTTAGCTGATGTAAGAATTCAGAAAACTGGCTGCTGACAGGCTTTGACATCTTCAAAGGGACTACGTATTTCTGTGCTGCTCTGTCAGTTTACCCTCTCTTTATAAAAAATTGATTAACTTTTTCCAGTTTACATTTATGTCTCTTAGGGCTGCAGTTTGAGCAAACACATAAAGCTTAAAATGAAACAGGGATAACAGAGGGATTTACTACCGTATTAGTGAACTGTTTCATGTGAACAACCCCTTGCTGGAAAGAGAAAAAATACAAATAATAAAAAAACACACACAAAAAAACAACACGAGAGATTTTGGAGAACTGGAGAAGGTAAGTGCTTCTTATTCAATGCTCCTTGCACTGAGCAAATCTGGAATGAGGGAGCCCCTGGAGGGAAGACCTTGACTGTTGTAATTTCTGCAACTAGTCAATACCCTCAGATGGCTTAGGGATTCTTACTGCTGACTTTTAAAGTGGTGTGGAGTTTTTTTGTGTGGGGTTTGTTTGTTTTGGTTTTTTTTTACCACTGAGCTACAACGACATGATTAAAACACTGCTGAAGACATGGCATCTTCAGGAAGCAAAGTTATAACCTGGTTTCCATGAGTGCTTTACAGTATTTTACGATACACCTGAAAACGTAAAAGTGTAAGAAACTGCTTAAATTACTAAGAATATTTACCTAAACTGACGTTAACTAGATAATTGGGTGAAAATAACCGAAGAGAAGAAAACCAACATCAGCAAACCCCATACCGTGCAGGTTAGGGTCAAATCACCACAAAGCAGACGAAATGACTAAGGAAACCGGTGTCACCCCCAGACCGCAGGGCCAGACCCGCCGCCGGCGCTCCCCTCGGCAGCGCTAACGCAAACCCCCGGCTCTGCCCCAGGCCGGCCCTGCTGCCGGGAGCCCCAACACACGAGGACGGGCCCTTCCCCCTCCCAGCCGCCGTGCTCCGAGCCCGGCCTGGGACGGGAACCGCACCGCTCCAGCCCGCCCCAAGCTCCCGCTTTGCCCCCCGCCAGTGGAAGGGCAGGCAGACGCTCCCGCGGGCCTCCCCGCCCCGCGCCCCGGGCGGCAGCTGGGGGCGGGCGCTGCCCCGGCCCTCACCCCGCCACGGGGGGGCTCGGGGCGGGGGCAGGGCCGTTCCACCGCCCGCCCCCCGGGGGCGAGCCTCGGGCGGGCGGCACAGCCTGGGCTGGAGCCCACTCCTACAGGAGGGGCTGCTGCCGCTGCTGCCCGCCGGCTCCGGGAGGCCGCGGGCCCACCGGCCTCGTGCCGAGAGAACGACGGCCGCGCGCACCGCCACGGCCCAGCCCCGGCTGGCGGGAGGGAGGGAGGGAGGGAGGCAGCGCCGAGGGGGCCCCACGCCCGCCGGCGGCCAGGCCGCAACGCGGGCCGCTGCCCGCCGCCGTCCCCAGCGAGGCCGCCGGCAGAGGCGGCCCCGCGCCCCGCCCGCCCCGCCGCAGCTCCCCTCCGCTGCCCCCTCCGCTGCCCGCGCCGCCCCCCGCGCGCCGCCTTTGTATTTTTAAACCACGCTACCGCGTCCCGCTCCGCCCAATCAAAGCGCGCGCCGTGCTCGGCGGCCAATGGCGAGCGGCCCCGCGGTTTTTTAAACCGTCCCTCTCCCCCAATCACCGCCCAGCGCCTTTGGTCCCGCCCCCTCCGCTCTCCTCACCGCAACCGGTTCCAGCGAGTATGAGCACGAACGACCCCCAGGCGCTCGACCTAGCCCAGGAGCTGCTCGGCCGCTGACGTCAGAGCCCCAGCTAGCGAATCCTCGGCAGCCTCGGCCTTAGGGGGCGGGGCGCCAGGCAGTTTGAACCGGCGCGGCGGCCAATCGGCTGAGGCGGGGGGCGGGCCCCCGGGCGCGGCGGGTCAAGTTGCTGTGGCGGGTAGGGCTGTGGAAAACAAGAGGCGGTAAGTGCGCCGCCGGGAAACCATTGAGCAGCAGCAGCCGAGAGCGAGCAGAGCCGCCCGCCGCCGCCCCGCACAGCCAGGCAAGGCCCGCGCAGCCCCCGCCGGCGGCCGCCGCAGGGCGAGGGAGGTCGCCGAGAGGGCAGGAGAGCGGGCAGGAGGGGGAGCCGCCGCGCTGCCGGGTGCGGAGCGAGCGTGGAGCTGCCGGGGCGGGCGGCGCGCCCAGCGCTGAGAGGGAATTCCCCGCCGGGGGGGCGGGTGCGGCCAGCGGCGCAGGGAGGGCGGCGGCGGCCCCGGCGGGGAGGGCTGGGGCGCGGGCGGCGGCGCGGCTGGGGCGGGCGCCGCGGGGGGCGGGTGGAGGCGCCTGGCGGCGGTGGCGGGAGGCGCGGCGGGGCGGGCCGGAGAGAGGGAGAGTGGCCGGCGGCGGCGGGGGGCGTGTTGGGGCGGGAAGGCGCCGGCGGGCGAGAGGCGGGAGCGGCCGGGGCGCGGCCCCGCCCTCACGCAGCGTCTCCCCTCCCACCCCCCGCAGGGACCCGCCGCCGACCTCGCCATGGGCAAAGGCGACCCCAACAAGCCGCGGGGCAAGATGTCCTCGTACGCCTACTTCGTGCAGACCTGCCGCGAGGAGCACAAGAAGAAGCACCCGGACTCGTCCGTCAACTTCGCCGAGTTCTCGCGGAAGTGCTCGGAGCGGTGGAAGGTGAGCGGGGCCGGGCCGCGCTGAGCTGCGCCGGGCCGGCCCCCGCCCCTGCCTCGGGCTGCTGGGAAGAGATCCCCGGTAGCAGCTGCTGCTTAGGTGTTAGTGGGTCACCAGGCGCTTGATCTGATCCAGACTCTTCTCCTTTCCCCTCCGTCTGTCCGCAGACAATGTCTAGCAAGGAAAAAGGAAAGTTTGAAGAAATGGCTAAAGGAGACAAAGCTCGTTATGACAGGGAGATGAAAAACTATGTTCCTCCCAAAGGCGAGAAGAAGGGAAAGAAAAAGGATCCCAACGCTCCTAAAAGACCACCGTGAGTGTTTCTATGGCCAAAAAAGAACAGAAACACCACCCCCCACCACCCCTCCATATTAATTGTAATAGTCTGACACTGAATCACTGTCTCTGATTTTAGATCTGCATTCTTCCTTTTCTGTTCGGAACACCGTCCAAAAATAAAAAATGATCATCCTGGCTTGTCTATTGGAGATACAGCAAAGAAGTTAGGTGAAATGTGGTCTGAACAGTCAGCCAAAGATAAACAGCCATATGAACAGAAGGCTGCTAAGCTAAAGGAGAAATATGAAAAGGTACAGTGAAAGTGAAAAAAATAATGGTTGAAGTTTTTGAGGTCTCTGTGAATGCATTACTTGTTTTGCACCTAAATGATATCTGCATCATCGTTCTAAATGTTTGTCAGGCTTCAGAATGCAGGGAAGGGTGTGGTGTGGGAGGTATCTGGAACCCTTGCAGCGAACGTGGATGTGGTTTTCGGGTGTGTAGAGTTTTTGCAGTTACTTCAGAAAACAGGTCACCTGCTTAGACAAATACACAGTCATACTCCAAAGCACTGCAGTAATAAAACTTAAAACTTTGCAGATCACGTGGTCTCTTGCCAAAAGGTGTAAGCAAGGAAGTCCCAGGGTTTAAATCCTGCATTTCTGCACAGAGCATTTTATCTGCATAGTATATTAGTATTACATTATTGAAGCAGTACAATTTTGTCTTCAGAGTTACATTGCCAGCAACTAAATGGCATTTTTCTTGCAGGATATTGCAGCATATCGTGCCAAGAGCAAGAGTGACGCAGGAAAAAAAGGCCCAGGTAGGCCTGCAGGATCTAAGAAGAAAGCAGAACCAGAAGAGGAGGAGGAGGAGGAGGAAGATGATGAAGAGGAGGAAGAAGATGAGGATGAGGAATAAGTCAATGTCCTGCTGTAAAGATTTATGCTCAAAATCCAATATTTTGCTAAGAATGTGAACTCAAGTGCAGCTCATTGTTAGCTTCAGTATAAAAATCTGTACAGATTTGTGTATAGGTAATGTGGTTCTTTGTAGGGAGACCTCTATTTTTAAGTAGTAGCTGAGGGCTGCTACAGTTCGGTTTTCAAAAAAGAAAAAGTTGTGGAATGTTTCTGCATATTTAATGATTTTGTTGAAATTCAGTGACTGATAGCCAGGTGTTTTTAATAGCTTAAGTAAAACAAAGGGGGTAGCTTAATAGCTGATCTTATATTTTGTAGTATATTGCATTGTATTACTTTTTTAACAATTTTGTAATAAAATGTTGTACATGATTCTTGTTGTATTGATGTTTCTGAGAGGCTGGGTGCTGCCAGAATAGAAGCCCAGCACAGGATAAGGCTTTGTATCTTCTTGGGCTATTACTGTTACTGTGAGACTGGCAAGTCTTGAAGTGTTATCTCTTGAAGTTTATACTGGAATTTAAACTTTGTTTTGCTGTTCAGTTGCAATTCTGTCTCCCACACATCCTACCCATAGTGGTAAACTGATGTTTTCCTTATGATAGCATTTCCTATCACCTGATAGTTCTAGGTACTGAAGTTGGTTTTTCCCCTGAAACTACTGAAGCAGCAGTCTTAGAAAGTTTTGTCTTGGCTGATTAGCTGACAATGACTGGATCTTGGGGACTTTCTCTCTCAGAGCTTGGGTTCACTGGCCTTTTCTCCTGTCCATATCGGACAGGAAAGCTGGTGATAAGATGTAGTTAGAGGTATGTCTTCCCAGATGTTCCCTACTCCTTCCCTCTCCCCTTGGCCCCAGTATTAGTGGCTTCTCATAAAATACACAGCTTGCAGAACAGCATGAAAAATGTTGGAATGTTATCTACACACATGCCAATAGATTCCTGCAGAAAAGAGGTATTTGTGAAGAACATGTGCTCCTGGTATGTTTCCGTTTGTGCTGGTAACAGTATCACCAGTTAGGCTATACAGTTGCTCTAGTTCTCGTTTTTACTCAACCTTCAGTAGATTTAAAAGTAAATCTAGATAGTTAACAATGTTTGCAAATGGAGAATTTGAGATCCCACAGCTAACTATTAGCTTACGTTTATTTTGTTGCGGTAAATACTAGACAATATCTTTCAGTAGCCTCTGAAAGCCCAGTACTGAAAAACACCTAATGTCTAAAATACTAAGCACCATAAAGGGCAGGCTTCCAAGTTCTCTTTTTAAGCATCTCCCTATTGTCCATCGATTTCTGAAATAAATTTGCATACAAGATCATGTAGCACTTTGTGAAATCACAAGACTGACAAAAACAGTTGGTGTGTTCCTGAAAGTACAGAAATAAGGTAACTGTAAAGGCAACGATATTGAAGTAGGTACTAAACTTTGAAGGCTTTAGAAATGTAGCATTGTTTTATCCTCCTCACCCTGCCCTCAAGATACTTACTTAAAGCAATATCAGGAGGATTAGCTGCTGTTTCACATGTTGAATCTGCCAGAGATACTTGATGCAGGTGGCATGAATGGCTCCATTTTACCAGCTCAGATTTTGGGAAGCCACAGCTGTGAACTGGAAGTGAGAGACAGTTCTTCTGTGTGCAGTACATCACGTGCTTAAGAACATTTTCCCCTGTAGAGAGTTTGCAATGCTACAGCACCTTAATCCTTACCTTAAAAATTCTTCCAGCTAGAGGCAATTCCCATTCATAGTGTGCAGCCAAGACTGTGCTTGTCTCACTCGTGTTCAGTGTCCTCTGTGCAAATTGCCCTGTAGATACACCATCCCCTACCCTCAGTTCTCAGACTCCCTCCCTGAACAGAATGGTGATGCTTCAAGAAGTCTTTCTGATTAGATTTAAATAATCTATTTTCAGTGGAGCAGTAGCATCAGAGTAAATTGCCTAGTTTGATTATTTGAAATGTTTTTTACTTCTGCTCAAGTGCTTTTAAATTGAAATGAAATATAACCCTTCAGGTGTCCTAGAAAGCTACATGGGTTACAGAATTTTAAATATTGTGTCAGAACAAAGGCATATCTTGAGGTAATTCAGAATAAAAGAACTTTTCTAATATTTTCCTCAGTGAGGTAAAACGATTTTTTTGGGTTCATTTAGCATTCATTGGCTAATTTAGCTCAAGCACAACTTCTGCACAAATCACTGCAGAACTGTCTGGTGCTGCCACCACTGTCCCTCATCCTAAGAATGGTCTGTGAAAAGCTACCCATGGGTTACTTTTGTTTATGATCTCATTTACAAATATATCCTGACTACTGGAGATCTTAATTGCAAAAATAGTCCATCGCACTGCTCTGCTAGCCTGACCTACATCATTATACAGATCATTTTGTGTGCAGCATGAGCGGCAGCAGGCCATGGCAAAGCTCTGCATCAAGCTAATCTATCAACTGAGAATGATGATGTCATGACTACAGATGAGTGATTTTAAAAAAATAATATTTTGCCCTTTCGGTAAGGATGCAGAATATATATTAGAGGCAAATGGAAAATGGCACATGAAAATTACTACTTTCAAATTAAGCTTTAAAAAGTATGGTATGTCAGGTCAGGGGGTTCAGATAGTGCCCATCTCTGAGCACTGAAGGCATTAGCACTGGAAAGGACTAGTGATCAAAGAGTAACGGGAATATTCCGAAAATACAGGGTCATAGAAGAAAACCTAGATTAGTTATTCACATCCATGTTCAATATGGGCAATCTTATGAAATCACTCACTGAAAACTTTTTGCTGGAGCTGAACTGGGAGGTCCATCTCAAAGCAAAAGAGATACTCAAAATAGTTCCAGGTATTTGGGTGACTGCTCACGCTGCATTAGAGGTCCAGCAAAAAGGCATACCACCCAATAAAGCAGACCAAGACCACAAAAAAAAAACCACAAAAAAAACCAACCCAAACAACAGACTGATTTCTGTAAAAAGCAGGTATGTGAGAATAACAAATGTAGGAAAACAGTCTTTCAAAATGTTGAAGTTATTTAGAAATAAGTATAGCAGAAGAAACCTGCACCCTGACAGGCCAGAAGCACCAGTGTGTAGCAGGGAAAAAAAGAACATCAGAGCAACACGAGAAAACACACGGATTAATGACAACTGACTAAACACATCAGAACCAGGAGGCTTGCCAAGTTAGGATATAGGAGCAATGGCTAAAGAAGATCTCAGGAAAACTTTTTTTTAACCTTGTAGTGAGCTTCAGGAAGTTTTCATGACAGAACTTTTTAATGGGGGAGGCATGGTGGAGCATCTGTCTCAAATCCAAGTGTAAAAGGTTTTGAAACAAAATGACAGGACAGATGGTATTCATCCAAGAGTTCTAAAGAAACTCAAGGATGAAATGGCTAAACTATGAACCGTACTTTATAATTTTTCACTTAAAACTGCCTTAGTGCTAGAGGATGGAAGGTCATAAATATGAGACTAATTTTTAGAAAGCATTCTGGGGAGATACAGGGAACTTCAGATGAGTAATGCCCATATAAGCAAGCTGGTAGGTGCCATAGTACAGCTGAGTTGGTGGACAAATGGATAAATAGGATTTCACAAGAGGAAATGCTGTTCCACAGACCCATAAGTTATTTTTGGAGATGGAGTTAATGGCTAGTGAAGATTGTTTAGTACATACATAGATGACTTGGAAAAAAGAGGTGAATGGTGCTGCAAGAAAGATGAGAGCTAACAGCAAAGAACTGCAAAGCCAGCCTGCAGCCTGGGAGTGACAGGGTAATAAAACCAGCAGGTGAAATACAGCATTAATACCAAGCGTATTACATGAATATGTGCTCCCTCAACACATATGAAGGGAAAAAACATGCCTAACATTTCTGTCATGGGTTGTGTGGGTGGACAATAAACTACATTTCATTAGTCTGAAGCAGATGCTGGAGAACTTAGAACATAGCCTATTTACAAACTTGGTCTTACTTTTTCCAATCAGAACCTATGGAACCTATGGTCTGAAGAACTGTAAATATGCCTCTTTTTGTTGTGGGGGGGTTGTGTGCATTTTCAAAAGGAAAACCTTTATTAGAACAGCTACAGACATCGGAACTGACTGCAGTATATAGAGGCCTTAGAATTCAAATAACACAAAAGAAATTGCAAAAGGCTGTGGAGAGAAAATCAGAAAAAATAGAAAAGGAGGTTTTACCTTTGCTTAGCTAATGACCTATTGAATTGTTTCCTAGCAGTGTATCATAGGCTTCTTGTACATAACATTGGTACATAATCTAGTACATATTGCACAATGGATTATTTGCTGTGGTGGTGACTGTCACTTTCCCTGCTTCACTAGCCTTACCATTCTCAACATATATTTATTTTTCTGTTTTCTCGTTTTGGCTTGTATTTCCACATCTTGAAATATCTAAGCGTTTTGCCAGCAACCCCTGCATTTCCAAAACTGCTGGGCCTCTCATGTGAGCTGCATCACAGCCCTGTCTGCTTTTCCATGATCCCGGTTGAATCCAGTGTCAAGAATCCCGTAACGGAGCCCAGATGTCGAGCTCGCTGCAGCGTTCTCCAACGCACGCAGCCCTTGAGGGATACATAACTCTGCTCACTGTGAGATGCGCAGGAGATTTAGACCTACCCAAGTAAAAGAGTTGACTGCCTACACAAATTTCTCTTCATCAATGCAATAAAGTAACTGTCACAGGCCAGCACCAATTAGTGAGTGAACCTGTTTTGTTGCTCCAATTATCCTGATATTCTGAGAACAATTATGCCCCCTAGCCTCAGTACTGGAGAGGCTCTTGATGTTCCAGGACTGAATATGGAGTCAATCCCCAGAAAAATTTTTATAGCCAGCAAGTCCAGTGCCTCACCTATAAGTTGTACGGTTATTCTCAATGCTTCTTGGCCCAAACACCTAATGGCAAAGTTTGTACTCATAAATCTGTTCTCCAGCAGAGCTGAAAGGATGATACTTGTGTGGACAACACCACATCCTTCTAAAAGGCCTTTGAAAAACCTACTGTGATGGCGTTATTGTCAGTGCTGCCACTTTGAAGCCAGTTCCTGATGGGCTGGACGCAGTACTGACTCAGCACTAACTACTCCTTTGAGATGAAGACCTTTTAAAGCCTCCATAACTCTCCTATATGGCACTGATTTGTTTCAGCAGAGGAGAGAGCTGCTGAGCCAGTGTGCTGCCTCTGAAACCTTGAAACTTTTTGCATAACCAGATGTGACAGATGACCAAAGTCTGCCTAGATTCAAAGAACGGATGGACAAATTCTGGACTATTACATAGTAAATACCATCTTTAGCTCAGAAAGTGGTTGAGTTGTATATTGCCAGAAGTAGGGATAATGTTAGGCAAGTATCCTTGCCCTGTTCTTTCACTCTGTCCTGCGCTCCTTGACCATGCTGATCCTGACCACTGAGGGGGACAGGCTACTGAGCTAGCTGGACCTCTGGCCTGATCTTCCATGTCCTTTTTAAGATTTGATGTTAACCCTAATTCTTAACCTAAGTTAAAATACTTTCCAACTTCGTCAATCAGAGACAAAGGGGTCCTGACATTTCAGGAGTGTGGAATCCCTTCCTCTCATAGCCATCACATGGAAGATAATGCGATATCATAACAGAGGAAAAAAACAAATGCAGGAGGAGTGGCTCCTCTCTCCAACGGGGAATGGCCCAGTTCAACATTAATTTATCCCAAATAGCTCTAATATCAGTAGTAATCAGATCCCATTCTGCTATAGGGTTTCAGATTTGTTTTCCTTGGCAACACCCCACACCATCTTACCTTTCCTGCTAGATGGTAGGACAGGCACCTTTCCCTTCCATTACCAGGTTGATGTCTTTAGACGTTCTTTGGCTTCTTCAGGACAGGCAGGACTTCAGGGCATTTCTCAGTGCTACTTAGTGAGCTTGGTATGCTTTTTCTCCTGGTCAGCCCTTCTCAAATCTCCCTTCTTAAATCTTTTTAAGAACCCCCAAGAATCCTCCAGAAGAACTCTACGTTCATCCATTTTTCCTGCTGCCTCAGAAATAAAAATAAGAAAATTGAGGATCTGGCAAGAGGGTGTAACCCTTCTGCAGGCTCAGGTTAGTGAAGCGTCCAATTGCCAGGTCTTCCAGGCATACCAAAGGACAACATGGAGCTTCCCCAGTGGGATGAGATCCCTGACTGCATGGAAACACAGCTTCCTGAGGGCACATTTTCGCTCATCAGCCCTCAGAAATGTAGGCACCAGCCCTCAAGGCTCTGGCCCAGATGTTACTGTAAGCCCTAATGCTGTATCTTGTGACAGGCCCAACCCAGAGAAAATGCACCCACACACAGAAGATCCAGAGGACTTTACACTCAAAGATACACCATTTAATATCAGGACTTGTTCAAAGATGCTGGCCTATACTATTTTCCGGAGAAATCCTTCCACAAATTTCAAGGGAAAAGGCTATATTTTGATTCTTAGTTCCGCTGTATTGCCTTCAAGTGATGCAGAAAGCCTATTCCAAGTAGGGCTTCTTCATCTTCATATGAAGACTCTGATTCACCAACTGTCTGGGAATGCTGCCTCCTTGACTGACACACACTGCCACGAGCAGCCCTTTTCAGGAAAGTAAAGCATCATCTCTCCATTCATTTTCTTTCCTCTTTCAGGACCCCCGGGATGCTCAGCCAGAGGGCTGCTGTTGCCATCACACACATCTCAGACATTGGAGTGTTATTTTTTTTGTTTTGTTTGAACATGAGTGCTACACCACTTCTCCCTGCTCTCTGCTCCTTTCTTCTGTAGAAGACACGACTCTTGCACAAGGAACATTGCTGAGCTGTTTGAACACGCAGCCCACTGGAGGCAGTTCTGCTTTCTCACTGAATGATGAGCACATTGACGAGTCAATGTCTCCGGCATTGATGAGACCTGTGGGACTCACCTGACCCCCAGCCCTGCTCCACCTGCACTCCACTATTGGAAGGGATGTGGCTCTTGTCCCTAAAGCAGTCACATTTCAGTTTAGTGTATTATGAGAAAAATAAGGGATCTAACCCACAAACATACCTTTTCATCCTGGTGTTTGAACAGCGCCAACTCCTCCTTACAGGCTTTCATCCCTGTCACTTTCATGGACCTGTTAACTGAAGGAATGCACAGTTTTCATCAGTTAATGTCCATCAGACCATAAGCCATACCAATACCTTGCTGGAGTCTCCATCCACACTGTTGTTCAGAACAGTCACAGTGCAGTGAAAAACCTATGGGTTGTGCAGACTGCTTGTTTTTTCTTTTACTAGGACTCATGTAACATGGTAATGGAGAACACTTAATTTGTTTGTCAGTGTAAAGAACAGACTATGCTTTTAAGATTTAAAAACAAAGGTCACTAACCATTAACTGATTAACACAAACACCTCTTCTCACTTTTGCTGTGGTTCAGACTAGTTAACGTGGCTGAGGGTGTGCTGAGTGAGGCAGCACGCACCAACGCACATGCCAGTGGCAGCAGCATGTGAGGAAAGGTGACCAGAGGTTCCCCACAGTGGAAGGGGGGCCAACATGGCTTCAGTCTTCAGGGGTTGCTCATAGTTCATGTACCCTTTTTTTTTTTTTAAGCAAAAGGGAGGTGAACTCCCTACATTTTATAATACCCTATCACTTTTTCTACTCAGACTCATTCTACATAGAGCCTCCCTAAACAGTGTCAGTCAAGCTACACAACTTACCCTTCCAACAGTGCAGGAGTTCAGAGAAAGCTTGTAGGGTAAGTAAAGTCAACAACCAGAGGACTGAATGCTGTCAACCACTTCTGATGTTCCCAGAAAGTAAATACTACTCTGGCAGATAACGTCTGCTGCTTCTCAGGGATTCTCTCATATATGTAGCAAGATGAGATTTCAGAATGCCGCAAGACCTAGTATCCCATGCCTCTTATACCAAGGGAAAGAACAACCAGAAACGGAGACTCCAGCAGGGAAAAAAGAATAAATGTTTTTACAAAAAAGCCAGTTTTTGTTCAATGGTGTAAGTCTTTCTTGTGCATGTTCTGAAATTCCTGTGCCTCTGTCAATTCTGCATTATTTGACCTTCTTTAATCTAACAGCAATATTGTGGTTCATACACAGCAACATTTAGCAAGGCATCCTCTGTGTCTTCCTAGGCTGCTGGTATGTTTGCTTTTTTTCCCTGCAGAAAGTTTAATAGATAAACATAAAATTTTTACATCCCTGGCATGGTGTAATAGATCTCAGGCATCTTGGTCTAGTGTCAGAGAGTAAGCTGATCTTGACCATTGGCTTTAGGTACTGCAATTTGGAGGCAGATGGTATGAAAGCAGCAAATAGTAAAGGAATAAAGGTGAGTGACTGACTTTGGGGAAAGAATATTAACTGATTCTAGAATACTGTCAAGAGGGACATTGTTTTTGGTTTTGTGGGTTCTCCTGGTGCCAGGATCTCTGGCAATGAAGAAAGATGTCACCACCTTCCTATCAGTCCCCGTTTCAGTAAATAAAAGTGTACTTCCTACAGGAACTTGCTGTTGCTATACCCCCAGGGTTTTGCTGAAGGAGCCTTTTGAAATTTGAATACAAAAAAGTTGTTTGACAGACATGATTGGGAAACAAGAACCCCATCTGTAAAAATGTGCTGTAGATTTCAGCACTTAAGCTTGCTCTTGGGCCTGAACTTGCATCTTCAGTGTCCTGATTTCAGTGCAAATTCTTTTGCTAAGAAACCTTCTCAGGAAAAAAAAAAGTTTGATTGAAACATGCTTGTTGGTAGAAACATACAAAATATAGAGTCTAAACACTTCCAACTAGTTTTGACATTTGGCTCTACTTTAGAAATAATTCTCAAGTTAATTTTCTATGACCATATTCAATCTAACTAATTAGATCAGGGCAGGTGACAAAAAAATTCAAATCTGTCCACATGGCAACTCCCAGTAGGAATTTAATTTTTCACTTCACTGGAAAAAAAATCTAGGTCCCCACAGATACAAAAAAGTAAAATAAAACATTTTTAGTATTTATAAGTTTGCAACATTGAAGTTGTCTAGATTTAGAGATATGGGGTTTCTATAAAGATAAGAATTCATTTTTACTCTGTAAAAGTATAGTAAACCCAAAATTTCAAATATTTTATTTACTTCGTCTAAAAAACAAGCAACCCATAAGTAAGATATACATAGGTTTCCCAGATTTATCCCTAATAAATTTAAAGTTTTATACAATTTCTACAGAAACATACAGTGTATCAAAATCTGCATAAATCAAATTTATAAAATATGTAGAAATGCATAGTGATATTATCAACTTACAAAGCAAGAATATGGGAATTATTTTTTTCCAAGCCGGCTATAGTAGGAAAAAGTCATTACAGCAACAGCTTCTCATGATCTCATGTTTTGCAAGGTTTCAGTCTCACATACAGATTCATATTCACATACAGCATCAGCTTTCAATTAATTGCACAAAATACCCATTTAAAATGCACACCTGCACAAATTATGTGCCACCATTCTTTCTCTTATGCATAGCCATATGATTAAATTAATCTACCCAACACACAAAAATCGAGTCAGTTTTCATACACACAAGGAACAAGTACCAGCACACAACCTTATTTTCCTTTTTTTTTTTTTTTCTTTTTTTTTTTACGCCCCTCCAGTTTCTCCCTCCTTTATTTTCATAGCTCTGAAAGGATAGATGAGAAATTTAAGGAAAGTAGGAAAGATCCCAAACTAACAGATCAGTGCAGACAGCCCTATAAAGATCAAACTCTGTCACCAAATATGATACATAACCCGTGCTAACATCAATCAAAGCTGCATGCAATGCTATTCTAGATCTCAGGGAAGCATTTAGTCATATTTAGTAGTGTGACATGTTAGAGGCATAACTCTTATGAAATCAGTACACTGATGGCAACATCTAACAGTCACAAAATCTGGAATAAGGAAGAGGGGCTAAGTAATTTCTCCTCCACCTCTCTGTTCATTCAGAGCAAATATTTATACTCCTAAGGGACTTTGTATCAACTTCTTTCCAGAACATTTTTAGAAACTTTTTCTTCACACTGTAATCTGTAAACTGTAGCACCAAGTGGTTGTATTTTGTTTGTAATCCCTCAGGAAAAGTTTCTAATGACAAAAATAAGAAGAAAATTAGTATGAGTAAATGGGGTTTCAGGATTTCCATTTCTCTTCTCAAATCTAAATCTGGCATCCAAAGTAGCTGACAGATGTCCTTGTAAGGAATGATGCAGATGTGTTAAGGAGCTGGATTTTTTTTCCTAATTAAAATTTTTAGTCTACCTCTAAGTGATTCCCATTTAAAATGACAACATAAATGAAGCACTGGTTTATTTCTAAGTTTTTACATAATTGTGCAGCTTTATTTTAATTTTTTTTCCAATTATTTTTATGTAAGGCATGTTTTCAACAAGCAAGTTAGTGGTTACCAATTCATAACTGGAGTTGCAAAGGTGCTTACTTCCATCAAAATGTACCCCATTAGCACTAAATTCAGCACTATGCTCTTCCTTGCACCATACACAGCATCCAGCCAAAGTAGACCAGCCAAACCGGCAACCTGATTGGTCTTCAGTAACATAATTACACGGGGGTGGTACAGTTGGTCCCTAGCTCTGGTGACAGCTCAGAAAAATCCCTTGTATGATCTCCAACTAATGCTTTTCTTGTGAAATACAGAAATGAAAGAGGCACTAAGTATGTTGAAATTCACCTTCGAAAAAAGCAGCATGACTGTGAGAGAAGGCCACCCTGGCTGATAACCTGTGGCAGTGCTTATAAGATGTAAAATTAAACAAAAATATACAACAGGTTGATAATCACCAAGTTCTATGAAAATCTGGTTACTCCAACCTTTTCAAGTGTATATAAAAAAAACTGCCTTCAGACCCCTGAGTGTAATCCCAAAGAAGACGACAACGCTCTTAGCTATGTTCCTAGGAAACATAGCTAACAGCACATTAATTCACCAACACCTTAAAACAAAAAAGATGTAAACATCTACAGAGTTTAAGGTAAAGCAGTTTTGTAAACATTAACTGCGGATGATAATGTTATTGTAATAATCAGAGTTCATCTATGTCCTTCATCCAAGCCAGGAGGCTCGCAGCTGTACAAAGTTAATAATTGCAGCAGTTTTCAGGCTATTTTCAGTCCTGTACAAATTATTGTGTCAGTAGGTAGGTTTTGTTTGTCTACACGCTAAGGATGTTGTTCATTTCCCATTTTTGTGTTGCTTTACTGGAGTCACAGTCTGAAATGAATACTTGGTGGAGGACTTCGGAGCGATCCAAGCACTTCCCTGACGGAATGTGAGTAAATCTATGCAGATTCTGGAAAACAAAACCATCAGGAACATGTGTTGAATTGGGTTGTTTGGGGTTTTTTTTGTTTGTTTGTTTTGTTTCATTTTTTTGTTTTGTTTTTAACATTTTCTTTACAACTGCATATAGCTATTTACAAAACATGTTTCAGTGTCCCAGAATAGATCAGTTCTATACTAATCTTACTATTTGTTAAACCTAGATTTTCACAGCCTTCATATTATGAAATGTTTGGTGTGTGTAGGTCTACTTGAGACACCTTCCATTTCTTTTAGACAACAAACTACTAAGAAAGTGAGCAAAACTGTGTGTAAAATTCTTCCAGCCTTTTCATTCGTCCTGTAACCAAACCAAAAAATTAACTCTTGAGGACAGTTCTACAAGAGCTGACTCCACTGGGCAGATCCTCCTTTGGTTAGCTCTCACATAAAGCAACTGTACAGCCCCAGTGTTAACCAATACCACTGGGGAAAAAAAGCACTAGCTTTACTCCCTGTTTGGCTGGTAGATGGAAGAGAAGAGGGTATGAGAGCAAGTCCAGCCTCTGGAGCAACAGCAGGCTGCCTAAGGAACCACAGACCTACGGTGCCTAGCACTTTCAGGCTGAGACTCACATGCTTCCACACACCCTGTGCTACCATGCCCAAGTCTCAGGCACTTGCAAAGCAACCTGTGGCTCCTCTCTTGCTTGCTGACCCCTGTGCCAGATGCAGTCCTGGCTCACCGACTGGCTGCATCTAGCCTGAAGCAGCAGCAAACCAATAACACTGCAGTCAGGCTGGGCTCAGCATCCCTGCCTGCCCCTGTGCACAGCTCCTCCAGGCATGGACACTGACCATTGCCCCACTGCTCCCACACACATGTGAACATCCAAATATTGGTTCAGCTTGATACTTGATCCTACCATGTGGCCAGACATGGGGATCTTCTACTTGGAGAAGTAACAGATGCTTGAACAAAAACAATAAACAGATGACTGCCAGTCCCACCTTTGCTCATGGGCACTGAAGCCCTGCTTCCACCCAAGGCTCAGGCAGCACAGATGTTATGCTCACTAAACTAACATTCATTCCACAAACGACCAACCGACCAAAGAGATAAAATCTCCTGGCAGCTTTCATTTACATGAGGCCACAACATTTTTCAGCAGTTCATAAGCATTTCATTCCTTACACCCTCCTCATTAGAAGAAATGGTCATACCCTCCACACTGCTAAGCAGAGCATGCCAAATTTCTAGTATCTGCTTGGTTACACAACCTTGGTGGTCATTTTGCTCTCACCCTTTTTTTTCCTCCTTCTGGAAGCCAGTCAGTGTTTTGTTCTACAGCCCAGACCATGCCTACTGGGCTTCCTCAAAACTTGCAGTAATAAGCAAACAATTACACAACTTGGTACCATTATGGAGGAAATGGATCATTCTTGCCTTCTTGCATAAAATAAATCTTGGCTCTTCGTGAAGAGCCAAATAACAAGCTGGGACACACTAGGATGGCTGGAGAGTTAAAAAATGCTATATATTATTCCAATATTAAAGCAGAAATTGGCAAGCACTGGAACACTGCTTACTAATTTTTAAATTTCAGGTTTACAGAATTTTGTCTGCCTGTATGGCACAGGAAAGCTGGGTGGAAATGGCATTATTGTGCTTGGTATTTCCCAGCTTTATGCAAATATCAGAAAAAGCAGGGTGGCTTAAAGGATAACAGATTCTGCGTCACTCAGCGGTGCTTAAATCTTTCAGATAAACACCATCCAGATAACCAGCTAATGAATTAATAAATATACAATACCCTACAGAGACTGAAGAACATCAACACTGAAAAAAAATTGATGCAGAAGTTTCTTAGACACAGATCGAGTTAAACGGAGCATATATATCCATGGATAACATCACTCTTAGACTATTCAGTCTCATTTTTTAAGAGACTAACAGACACACAACCTTAGACATTTTTTAAATAACACGTTCAAAATAAGAGTTAATAAAGGACTAACAGATGTAGTCACTAAATAGGCTGTAACAGCCTTTGCATATATATATCAGGTAACTTTCCAAGTCTTTATTAAAAATTCATAGATTTTGCAACAGCATCATAATGGCACCACACCCAGAATTCACAAGAGAGCATGTTATTACGGAATGGCTAGCAAACAGGAAAAAGAAACACTGAAGGCAAAGACAACACAAGAAGGCAAAGATTACTGCTATTTTACCTATTCTTATGTGGGCTTAAAAGGATCCGTCTTTAAACAGAGAAACACTTCAATTTAGATCTCTCAAAATTAGATGAAATACTGAGCCTAGCTACTAAATACACCTCAGCATTTAAGTAATCCTCTCACAGCATTCATTAGATAAAGAAACTTTCTTGATAGGAAGCATACAGGCAGAGAGGGTGATGGCATGAAAAGCTTTTAGAAACTCTGTCACTGGTAGAGGTGACAACCCCTAGGATTCTCTGATTCTATGATAATCTTTGCTTCCTCCGAGATGAGTGCTAACACTTGTGGCAACACATATAACGTCATCAGTATTGTCCTTAAAGATTTTGCTACACAAGACAGCAGCTAGAATCACTAGTAAATTTGTATTTTTCTAGAGGACGTTTTCCTAGTCAGCATGGATTTCCAAGAATGTGCAACTTACTTACTTGATTTTGTTCAGTTATCCTTGTTGCAGATCTTTATTTTCAGATATACATAAAATAACCAAAAAAAGGATGCAAATTATAATTTCTGCTTATCTATTGCATACCTTGAAGTACTGCCAATCCTTGTATTCATTCTGTTTACAGTGTAGAATCATAACTTTGGATCCATCTGGTCCTTTAGTTAAGCACTGATCATACTGCATGAGTTGATTAGCTTCATTGATACGGAAAAGCTAACAGAAAAAAAAAACAAAAGACAAACTGCAAAAATAGTTGACTCAAATATGTTAGGAACACTGAAAATACTAACAAAATTGCATCACTCAAAATACTGCCTGGTGTCATTAAATCCATCTTTCAGGGGGGCTTTTTATTTTACATGATGTAATGCCCTTTTACTATGGCAATAATAAATTTCATTAAGAACTCTCCTGTAGGATTTAGAACTCTGAGACACTTACCTAGCAACACAAAAATGATAAAAATATAGAGATCCCTATTTGGGAGACTTCTAAAAGTGTCTAATTAAAAGCCTTTGTATGATTTGATGGCCAAACCACTACCTTTCTAAAGATCTGGTAGCAAGTCTTTGATCATGGATAGTAATTTCACGTGAAGACAGTAAAACTTTGGCATTTCACCCATGAAGGAAATCAAACTAATGCATCCAGATACAAAAAGACTATCCTAACTATTCTTATTAAATGATTGCTACAGGGTTTCTGGGCATAACATATACAGATGTACTTTAGGGAACTTTTTTATTAAATATAAAAATAAAACAGGCATTTCAAGGGCTATTAAGAGCTAACCCAAACACAATTCTTAAAAGTATCATCCTGCATGTGACTTCACGACTACTCTGGCAAAACTTGCCTCGTTCAAGTCTACATCAGCATAAATAAGGACTTCAAATGATGAAAAGTTTTCCAGCCAAAATGGAGATGTAAATACCAAGCAGCATGCTTGCGTGGTAGTGTGGGTAGGTTTGTGAAGATACAGGTCAAACATAATAGTAGCTTGGATTGCAACCATCTATTACTAACTATATTCTGCCAATTAATTTGTAAATGAAGCAGAGACAAATTTGTATTCAATTTCTTGGGGTCTGTGGTGGAAGAGGAGTTACGCACAGAAGTGTTTTATGTTTCCACTAGAGCAAAACAACTTTGTAAAATAATTGGTAGTCAAAGCAAGGGGGTAATTTCCTCAAGGAAGAATTATTAAGTGAAGAAAGATGATGAATCAACAGCAGTGCTAAGGTTGCAGTTGTTCTAATGCAGTGATATGGTTGATCTGAAACAGTCCTTGCTTTCTCATACACCTGGTTCACTGAAAAAGAGATGATTAACTTCCTCTGATTTTATACCATTTGTGCTTGAAATGGTCAGAGTCTGATATTTTAGTAATGTCAGTATGCTTATGGAAAATCCCTAACTCCCATCTTTGTAGGTAGCACCTAAGTGACTTTACATAGAAGCTTAACAGAAAACTGGCCTGTTACCATCCACAGCAAGCAGTTCTCCTTCATACTTGCCCCCGAGCTCCTTACCTGGTTTCCTCCCATTCTGTGGCATGGCCCAAGCTCAACGAAGCCACCGTTGGTGTGTCCCATGCTATCAATGCAATAAGAAGTTTCAAAGCCTCTAATCTGGAAAAGAAGTTTTGCACTCTAGGTTAGTGTCAATGAAAAAATAAGTGCAAAGGAGTTCAGAAAATTCCCACTTATCTTTCAAATCAGAAACAGATAATATGCCAGAGAGATACGAGATGAACCTATGCATGAAATTTAAATACTTATCTTAACTGTTCTGGGAGATGGAGCTTCAAGATGACCATGCTAATTTGTGGGCTCTTACGTGAGTTAGAGTACACTGATGAAGCTAGAGTTGCAAAGCTCAGTTTTAAATTAATGACACTGAAATGTACAACTTTGAAGTATGTTTTAATTTATTCAGTCTCCCCTCTCTTTGTTCATAAATAAAGCAGGAGCTCAGCTAAGTTGCTTTCATCTTATGGATGAGAGAAACGTGATGCAGAGAAGTTCCACACAGCCGCTATTGACTGCAGGCAGGCTCAGCCCACTGACCCTGCTGCTCAGAAGCACCTTGTGCAGCAGCAATTACACAGGAAAAAAAGGGATAAGATTGATGAGGGACAGACACAGGGATAAAGAACAAAAGTCCTATCAGAAAGCATGCCTCAACAGCATTATCCTATCAGCTTCTCAGGAGGGCCAGCAAACAGCTTTACAAAGACTTTATGGTCTTTCCAATTTCCAGACCAATTTTCTTTGCCAGAGCTTCTTTCTTCTTCATGATGGAAAAAAGTGCAAAAATGAAATTAACGGGAGAGACCAGGCAAGGCTGGAACCAACTAAAAAGAGGAAAACAAAAAATTTGAAAGCAGGCAGAAGACATGTAGTAAGAGCTCCTCAAGGGGGGGACTCAATGCTACAACAAAATGGACAGGGTTCAGTGAGGTATCCTGCACTGGCCTGGTGACATGCTGTCTCTGTCAACCATGTGAAAACGTCTAACGAAGAACACCACATTCTGAATTTAGTGAATTCATGCTGATATACACTAATGCTGGAGATGGCTAAGGAATCATGTTAAATTCTTACACGCAGATAAGGGATTTACTGAGGTTTTAACTGTATGAGTACATCCCAGGCTAGCAAACGTAGGCAGAATGGACTCCACCTGGATTTCATTATCTACTCTCTACACCTTCCCAGAAAAAGATTCTCACCTATTCATCTTTGCCAATAGTTTTATGCACACACCGTTAACATTTTTTCTTTTAAAAAAACAAAAATTCCAGTTACGACAGAGAAAGCTTTAGACACAACTGAAGATAGAGTTAGACTCAGAATAATCCTTCCAGGAACTATGGAGCTAAAAAAAAATAAAAATCCCACCTCTTAAAGTATATAACATTTTTTTTCCTAGCCTTAGTACAGTGGTAATCAAGGAGCCTATTCTCAGATTGATGTAAAGTAGCTATCACTTTCTTCGGGGTTCCCAATTTTTAAAGAAAGCTCATAAAATAAATACATGTTATATACTGTACTTACCTCTCCCCAGTCCACATTTTTAGGTGGTAAGGGATAATGTGAAGGTATATCATATGCTATCTCTTCCATAAACCACTTAAAACTCTTGCAGTTGTGATCTTCACGGAATTTTTTTAGCTCAGATATATCTCCATAGGGTAACGCTCTTGTCTCTGGCCGACTAGCATAGAAGTAATCTTTATATTCGTCCCACCACACTTCTACAACTCTGACATAGTTCTGTGAAGGACAAGGACATTGCTGCTATCTCAAAGTACACACAACATCAGATGCAACGGCATGTTAATTCCAGAGATTTAAGGATGTCTCCTCTTAAATAAAAGTGACAGCATGAAATAATTACATAGTACTAACAATTTGTCACCTGAAGCAGATTATAAAAGACACAGGCATATTATTTTCAAATTAAAACAATATCTTAGGACTGAAGCCAGCAAAATAAACTGATTCGCTTAACAAGAGTAAAGTCTTCTTCTAAGCTTAGAGAATGTTTATTTGAAAATAAATACTCTTCAGTTGTGAGTGCAATAAAATGTTGCAATACTTTGCTGTGTATCAGAACTGCAATTTAGAGTTTGTATTCACCTTCTACTGTTTTAATAGAGTGAATGATACACATTAGACCACTAAGGGTGAAAAAATAAAGTCTTCAATGAGTCTGCTATGAAACATGAATGAGGTGTTATCTCCTCAAGCAAAGTAGTGTATTGCTGAGTGGAGAAGGGGAAAAATGGATTGCTTGCCTGGTGAACAAGACTTTCTTACGTCTTTCTTCTGAGTCTTTTTGATGGCTCTTATCTCTGTATTACCTGTATCTGTTCTAGATGCACACCACACTTTGTACAATTCTTCTAGCATTAATGACCAGGTGTTAAAACAATCTTAATAGATCTGACTAAAGGCACAAATTATTGTTTTACTTTAATCCACATCCAGCATATATTGAATGAAGCTATAAAAAAAGCACATTTACTGTGGGGAGGAGGGTGCTCAAAGAGGGAGAAAGGTATTCTGCATCCTGCCTTGAATGGAGAGGCAACTTAATATTTAAGAACACTTGATAATGTTTTGTTGTATTCAGTAAGCAGATAAGAAGACTCATGTAAGGTGTTTAGGTATGCAGTAAATACTTTTTGTCAGCTTTTCTGAAGAGTGAAATGTATTTTAAAATTTCAGACGAGGCAAACCAACATCTTGCCTTCACTGAGTAATGGAGCTATCATTTGCTAGTCTGTCTCCCATTGCCCTGTCTCTACTCCCAGCTATTCCCATTTCCCCTTGTCCCCCTTGTACTGGTCCTAGTGCTTGTTTGATCAAAATGTTCATCTGTTCATATTTCTAATAGACAATCTTTTTTTGTTGCTTTTTTGGTAGCAGGTTAGTTTTCTATTGCTAAGCAAGGCTGGGATGTTCCCTTTTCAACAGAACCAACTGCTAGCTTGGCTCAAGCCACGCTCTGTAACCCTACCAGTAGTCATCGCCACAGGTAACATCTCAGAAGATGGTTCTGGGATTTGAATTTACAAAGAACCGGGTCTTTGGGAACAGGATTTACCAATGACAAAACACTGCACAAGAGGAAGCTTAAACCAGGCAAAAGGAAACCTCAACAGGAGGATCATCTCTATTCCTGCTGGTAGGTGGAAACTTCTATGAAACAGTTTTTCTTGTTTCACATTGTGTCTTCAGATATAGACAGCTGGCTCACTCTCCTCTTGACATGGTACGTATTTTCAGTATCATGGCTTGAGCAGCACTTTTGAACCTGCAAGGAGTCTGAGGAGTTACCAAGCTTTACGATGAAGTGCAGAGCATGCCGTTTTCTCAGGTGTCGTTTACTGCTTCTTAATTAACAAATGGAGCCACAAAGCTCTGCAAGATGCTAGACTACAGCATTTGCTAAGTCTGCCTATGATCACCTCCTTTCAAGCCAAAGATGGATTTAAAACCCACAATCATGTTCTCCAGGTGTGTGTTGTATTTACTAGAGTTGTTCGTACTCCAGTTACGCACAGTGCATCAAAGTCTTGGGGTAATCAGAGGAGGTAACAGGAAATGTGATTTGTATCTCAAAGATGGGTTCTAGGAATCTCTACTCTTAGTGGGATTGGCAAAAAGATTTCCCTCCTGTGGGAATTACTATCTTAGCTTTAGATACTAAATAGCTTTGGATGAAGTTGTCTCTATACTGCTACTGATAATTTAAGTAGAATTATCTAAAAACTGTTGTTATCTAAAATAAAAAAACACCTTCAAGGTTGCAGCAAAACAGTACCTTCAACGTAGGAGAAGACCCAACGTACACAGGGGGTGGATTTCCTTGCCAACCCTGGAGACGATAGATGTGTCCAATACGAGAACAGGGAACAAACAACAGTTTTCCCCCACACTGCCAGATCTAAAAGTTAAAACAAAGGTGGAGATATTAATATGTATGCACTGGAGTTTAAGACAGACACATAATAAGCTACATAAGAAATCTCAATCACTTTTCTTAACATACCAACTCTGTGATATATTTAAATACTTTTGCTTCAGATGGGGCTGTTCAGTCTGGAGAAGAGAAGGCTCCACGGAGACCTTATAGCAGCCTTCCAGTATCTGAAGGGGCTACAGGAAAGCTGGGGAGGGGCTTTTAAAAAGTGCATGTAGTGATAGGACAAGGGGTAATGTTTTTAAGCTGAAAGAGGGATGATTTTGATTAGATATTAAGAAGAAATGATTTCGTGTGAGGAGGGTGAGACACTGGAACAGGTTGCCTGGGGAAGTTGTGGATGCTCCCTCTCTGGAAGTGTTCAGGGCCAGGCTGGATGGGGTTTTGAGCAACCTGGTCTAGTGGGAGGTGCCCCTGCTCACGGCAGGGGGTTAAGAACTAGAAGATCTTTAAGGTCCTTTCCAACCCAAACCATTCTGTGATTCTGCAAGCATTAACATAATAGGTCTCTGAAATTAAAGGCTGTATTTAGTACATCTTTATCTCAGCCATGATATTACTAAGCTAAATTACTTTTTAAAAGACCTTTTAAAAAAGTTTGCCATCTCATTCCATTGCTATTTTAAAATAACAGTAACGAATGAGTGCACAAAATCTGGAACTGACTAATTTTTATTATTGCAGAATATTTTTATTTTATTAAAGCAACTCACATAACATCACTAAAATGGATTTTGGTTACATGCCCATCACATTTAAATTTTTCTTAATAAAGACTAGTAGGAGATAAGGCTGTCTTTGGTATCCCATTGTTTCAAGTACAAACACATTTTTCCTTAGCTATAGTAGCTGGAAATAAAAAATAGGTAAAACATTACCATTCTGAAATCCCCTCCCTCCCACACATCCTTGGATAATCCACTAATGGGGAAAAGAAAACATACCTAAATCTGAATTTAGTTACTCATAGTTTTGATGAGTTTGAAATGTAGCATGAAATCCAAATTCAAGCTAGCTTTGGGGGTGTTCCAAATTAGTTTGAATTCCAGATTAAAAATACGACTTCACAGTATTAGGAGAGATGGGCTGAATAATTTACTGTCTTCCTTGCGTTATCATATTAAGCTTCTTAAGCTTTGTCAAAACACCCCTCAGATATGTGAGGCCATCGTATTTGCTATCCAGGAGTCAGCATCCAGGACTGATAAATTTTGTTTAGCTCTGCTGAAGATCGGTCGTGATCTGCATGAAACCAGTTTGGAGCCCTCTACATAATCAGCAGTTCAATTACAAAACTGCTGTAATTTAAATCATGATTTATTAGCTCTAAGAAAGATGGAGAACTAGAAGGATAAAGACTGTATGTGTAACATCCTCAATTACTACCTTTTGCATATGGATTTACAGCTGAGCAAGTGCACACAGAGCTTTCCTGAAAATCACAAGGAGTGGGAGTAGCTAGGGGAGGTCTGAATGTACTTTTGGTAAAATTCAGCTATGGTTTCACAGATCGCTGCTGAGAATATAAGATGTCTCTACTTTTGTCTGTTAATTGGGACAGATTCCTGCTGTCTGCCACTTATGTCATTATGAATACTGAAACTACAAGAAGCTAATGATTACCATGTTCCCTGCTAACTGAAGAGCATGCATATGCCTAAGAGTGAAAATAAAATCTTCTGCAGTGATTATGAATTATGCAGTTAGTGTTTCAATTATGAAAACTTCTCTTTTAAAGAAGTTCTTGAAATTTTGAAAAGTACATGAGATCATATAAATGGTATAAAAATGGCAGGAAGGAGTAAGCCAGGGCAGATTACTTTTTGTTGCATCATTATATACTTCATATGCATCTATGCATAAACTGAGTACTACTTGTTCTGTGGAAACACTTTTATTATAAGCAGTATTTTTCTACACTCACCATGACAGCATTCAGTTTCCCCCCATGAAATCTGCCAGTCTGATTTCAGATTAAATGTTATGGGGTGTGTGTGATCCCAAAGCATTAACAAAATCTAGATTACGCAGCATTCGGGTCTCAGCATCAAGCCACCTCTCTGAACGTTTCTGCCCTAAAGCCCACCAGGAAACGTAAAGGACACACACCTCTACCACAACGCCTCCTTGCAACACAACCTATCAGGCTTCATGAGACACAGGTGGTGCAAATCAGAGTTTGGTTGGTCTGAACTCCAAATAGGGGTATTTACAAAAAATATACATACACTAAACTGAATTAGCTTTAATTTTTTAGTGTTACCTTGTAAGAAATTTCAAAATTTTCACCACCCCAGATTTGAAGACCTGGATCATAGAGACCCAGTTCAAAAAAGAAATCACGTTCGATGGCAAACAATCCACCAGCCATTGCGGGGGACCTGAAAGAGGAAGACAGTGTAACTTCTTCTGCTGAAAGCATATGATAACACTTGGGGGAAGCATTAATTAAGGAAGAAATTTACTGTTAACATATAATAAAGATTAGACAAATGGCAATACACTGAAAAATCATAAAGCTTTGTCATCAGCTTCCAGTGATTTTCTGAAATGACACCTGTATAATTTAAAGGGAAGTAATAATTTGTTGTTGTTGTTGTTTTTTAAATTATTATACAAAATTTTGGTTGGCATTGTCCATTCGGCCAGTTGTTGTGTTTCTATTAAAAAAAAAGTAAGAATCAGCATGGCAAGACATTTCATTCTCAAAAGTCATTCAAGCTTCTGAGATAACAGATGAGACCATACAGCAGACTGAAAGCTTATGCTCTGAGGAGCTGCCACATTGAAACTTACTATTACACAAGCAATACAGTTTTTCTAGCTAAACAGTATCTATCTCCTCCTTCTGGCTTTTTTTTTTTCTGCTACTGCCATATCAGCCACTTTTCATTATCCTCTTGGAAATTTTTAAGAGGGCCTGGATCAAGTTGTATATGGTTTCCATTTTGATTTAGTGTTCTGTGTATTTTTTTTTTTATGGTTTTGTAAATCCCTCAATCTATGCCAGGGTTCAATTAGCAAGTTTTAATGTGTCAAAAAGACGTTATAATTTGGATTAGAGCATTTTTTTGCAGAATGGCTTTACCCAAAATTTTTCCATTGCTCGGTCACACTGAAGCAGAGAGAAGTGTATGTTAAGCATTTCCAGTGCACATACCATGCATTTTTCACCTGAGGATTAATAAGTATCTAAAAAACTTTATGGATATAAGTTGGGCTCCCCACTAAGTTGGCAATTAAAAAAAAAAGCTGGTAAGGAAAAAGTGAATTCTTTCTGACTTTAAATGATCTGCAGCATTGAAAGGTGGAGGATCCAAGAGTTCAAGATCACCCTGGTAAGCTAAATAAAACACAAGTGAACTACTCTTTCATGATGAAGTTATTGAGATGGGTCTTTTCTAGCACTATTCTGCCTCTTAATTCTACTAGATTAACTTGGTCGTGCTCCTTTTAACAGCAATGATTATGTATTTCCCTTCTGCACGTGAATGTCTAGAGTAGAAATGCTCAGGAAAAAGTAACCTGCAGGGCTAACAACATATAGCTCCTCTGCATAGCAGAGGTAGGGCAACAACAAAACCAGAGCTGCTGGGTCCATCTGCTGAGTTAAGTATAATGGTTATCAGTTCAGCTGCTCTCCAAATGACCTGATCAGATTCTGAGTTAACTCCTAAAGGTCCCCCTTGACTTGGCTGCTTAGAGGTGAGGGAGCCAGGGAGCACAGCAGGGAGGAGCACACTGTGGAGCACAGCCCTGTGGCTTTACTGCACGTTTGCTTTTTCTCTGCACCATAAACACTTGGCAAGTGTAGAGGCCTCAGATGCTGAAGTTTTAGTCTTGGCCTCCAATGTGCTGCCAAGTGTGTTAAAGAATACAGTAAAATCTGCATGAGCTTAGTAGTTTATTTTATAGGATATGAGGAGGTAAGCATAATATTACTGAAAGAAGGATTCTGTCCTGGGGCAATTCTCACATTACAAAAAGTTTGTTTCTGTGCTTTAAGCTATTGAGAGTTTTTTTGGGGTTTGTTTTCTTTTAACACTAAGCAGTCCTGGCTATGGTTTCAGCAAAACTTGGTCTTACTTGCCTTGATATTGCTGCAACAAAATGCATACAGCCTGGATATAAACAGATGCAGGGAATGTCTCTTTTAAAAAAGTACTGTAACTTTGAAAAGTATTATTAAACATAAAGTCATCTTTTAAACCATTTTGAGAACATGTGTTCTATGTTTCTGGGAATAGTTTAAAGCATTTTAACACCTGTTTGGATGGTAAACACAGAACACAACAGCAATGTTTGAAATAGTTTATTTCACTCTAAGCGAATATTAAGTTCCAATGTGGACAGCCTTGTCAGAAAATGGAATTATTTATACTGTATACAAAAGAGATCAAAGCTTCATAACTTCCTTGCATGTGTTGCCATTTTAGCAAAGAACAACCATGGGTGAGGATAGGGAATTACCAACACCAGTCCTTACAATGTTTAAATCATATATATAAGCAATAGAAGTAATTAGATTCTGAAGATGTGAGGATTGCTTTCAAATGTAGTAACACTATTAGTTAAATGTGAAGGGGAAAGTAAAAAAAAACAGCAGAACCACAGTCTCCTAGTCTTGAAAAGCCATCCAGAAACCCCAAGTTTCTAAGCTATGGTTTCTAGCCAGTTTCTGTTTGCTGGGAAAAAACCACAGTCCCCTACAAAGCATAAAGAAAAAGGTAGGACTTCTGTGAAAGCTATTGGAGTTTTCCCAGAAAATAAGATGGTAGACATCTTTTGGTTTGGTGGGTTTTTTTGTTTGGTTGTTTTTTTCCATGTTATGTATATTAAATTGAAATTCCAAAACATACTGAGACCTTAGAAAATATCCAGGCAAGATTCTTAAACAGTATGCTGCTTTGTCAGATGTGATCTACTACAAAGCAAGTGGGAGAAATATAACAAAAGGGATTTTTTTTTTTTTTTTTTTTACACACATGCATAATCCACAATCTGTATGCATGCACCAAGCCATGACACCAGGCTACAGATTTTATACATTACTGGCAGTTATAAATTCTCACAGCATGCTTGTTATTTCAAAACAAATGGTTAAATAAACACTGTTGTTTCCAACGCTACCTAAAAAACGTATCAGAGCTAAACAGAGTTTCCCCTCAAAACTAAGTCATACAATATTTTCTTTGCCAAACCAAACCCTGTCATTCTAGTGTGCACCCTATTAACCACACAAGAGCAGGAATGGAGAGGACATGAGGTAGCAAAGGTATTTTGAGGAAATAGTCAGTTGTGGCAAACAGGTCTGACTAAACAAAGCAGCTGGTGTGATTAGAAACACGAAGATTTTCAGGTTAGAAGTACATGCAAGTTTTAGTGGATCAATATTGACTTCAGGAAAAAAAAAAAAAAGAGAGGGGTAAGTGATTTAGTGATTACCGATACGGTTCAGTTTTTGTCTTTCTGCTTTCCTTCTCTCGCTTGGTCAAGGGAACCCTCTTCCATAGCATACTCCAATCCCACGCTCCTCTAGCAAACCCATCTTCGTCACCACCCCCTTGCGGCACAATCCTATATGTGTTGCCATCTATGACATCTATAAGCGGCACAGTGCATGTGGTTCTGCAGGGTGGCGGGGGGTGCAGGGGAGATGTGGTTATGTGCAAGGACCCGTGTGGCACACGTGCACCGACCGTAGATCGTGGGAAAAGAGGGGGGGAGAGGGAAAAATGACAGGGTTTAGACAGTTATTTGTTATGATTCACAGTATGTAAACAGCCGTCTTTACCGATAAGGCTCAGTTTTATGTTTTCGTTTGGACTTTTCCTTGTGGTTTAACGGAATTCGTTTCCATAGCAAACTCCAGTCCCAGGCCCCTCTGGCAAAACCATCTTCATCCCCACCTTGTTGTGGCTCAATGGAATAATCATTCCCATCTATGTAATCTATTAGAGGTACAGTACATGTAGTTCTGAAGCATTTATAGAAGGGAAAGAGAGCAAAATACAATTTCAGAAGAGTAATCTGTCTAATCTGAAATTTACACAATTATTAAGCTTACAGAGCAGTTTATATGAAAAGTCACTCGTAAACGTATTATTAAAAAAATGAAGTCTCATTAGAAGAAAAAAGAGATAGTCCTTTATGTTAAGAGGTTCTGAAAGCAGAAAAGTTAGGTCTGAAATGCTAATACATCAATTTATCAGTACTTTTTTCTTTATGTCTACTTTTTAACATCAGTCTTCCAATAGAGCACTACTGGAGGCAACAGAGGAGCCTGTAGAGGGCTAGGGTTCTCACAGTAATATTATTTCCTGTAATTTCTATTCGTATCAGATCTTAGCTGTCAACAACTATGATAAGCTCTTATCTTTTACTACTGTAAATGTGGATTATCACTATTCTGTCCTATTCAATTGCCCTGCAAATCAAATCTCTCAGGATAAAAAAACCCCAACACATTACTGGTGCTCTCCTATCAGCACTCTTTAGTAGATTTTTTCCTGTTTGAGTTGTAATATACTCCTCATTGTGATCTATCACATAAAATGTTCACCAAGGAAAAGACACTATCTTGTTACTCCCCTCCCAGTTTTCCAAATGAGTTTCCAAGTGACCAAACTTGGAGCTTTATAATCTTTTTAAGTCAAATCCTACGAGACAGAAAAGGGGGGAAATGCTAATGAGGCTACCATGGCTTGGCAGAAGGCTGCCAAGGGCTGCTCTCTGGCACCTTGCACCTCGGCATCACTGGTCCTCACGTAGCCTCTCTGCCTCTGCAAGTGGTGCTGGAGGATGCCCCTAAAGCTGCCCGTTCTCACCAGCCTCTCTCATGTAAAAGACTAACATACACTCGGTGGAAGCACAAAAGTATTTCCACCCTCTCTCTAGTATCCTGGCACAAATACAGTATTGATGCTGTTACAGCCTTTAAAACACACAAAACCCACCTGTTCAAGTAAGTTCTAGTAGTACGACAGGTTGACAAATACTTTTAGGATTAAATAGTTATTTTATGGGATTAAAATGTTCAAACAAACACATGGTTTCCTAAACACAAACACCACCAGACCACAGAAGCTAAGAATGTGGTAGCATGCGGCGACAGCATCATTTCAACAACTAGAAGAAAGGAAGCCCCTGGGGATCCCTCTCCTCTGTCACCCCTGGCAGATCCCACACACACCACGCCGGCGTTTCCACCCCTGGCTCCTATCAAGTGCCTGGGCTTGCAGCAGGGGCAGGCTCAAGCTCTGGTCTCCATTCATTAGGGGCAACACTCCAAAAAAAGTTTCAGAGGAAACAAGACCATATTGCAAGACCAAAGGTGAGAAAGCTAAAAAACTCTTGAGATCACGCAGGCTCCAAATCCTGATTAAATCAAAACACCACTACTCTTCATCTATCAAATATCACTTTTTTGTTTAGTTATTTTGTTTAACCAGGCTCCTTATTCAGCCAGAATGGAACATTTTTCTAACAGTGCCTGAAATCACCGCCTTGTATTTAATCTTGTATTTAATCTATACTATGCAAAACATTCAGTTTGACTATTAAAAGAAACTATCAGGAGATTTATCTGCTTATTTTCCTATGATGACAATAAAATCATCATACAACAAATACAGATATAAAAAAAATTGACTACAGTTAGAAAAGTGAAGACTGTTACTGTCACTTTGTCTTCCTAAGAGGCCAAGCACTGGAAATAACAGGAGAACATTACCTGTCCTTAGATATAGGAGCTATAAGTGGCGCATACCAATTAATTCCCACCTCACAATGGGCATCCAGGTAAACCAAAACCTTCAAAAGAAAAAAAATAAAAAATTCTATTTCTGTATATGAGATGACAATCATTTAATTAAGGTTATGTACATTGAAATACTTCCGTATTATTAAAAAAAAAAGCTTAAATGAGTAAAATTAGTATAGTTTAAAAGCAGTATTAATAATATAATACTATGTTTCTACACACCTATTCAAACATAGAACCACCACCTCTCCCCCCCAAAAAAGAAAAAAAGCCCTGATTTGTGTGTGAACTGGCTCCTACCTGTCCAAGTTTAGCCTTCTGGGCTCCAATGCTTCTAGCTTGGATTAAACCTTCTCTCCTCTCATTTCGAAATATCTTTACAAGGCCATTCCACTGCTTAATATACTCATCCAGCCTCTCTTTTAAGTGTACTATTGAAGAACAAATGAAAGAAAGAACAAAGAAAAATATTTTGGTGAGGTTTGATAATGTACATTTTTGTACCCTTAATACACCCCAAATACAACTACAGACATTTTATATATATATATATATCTACAGACATTTAAGAGACTCTAATTCAACTGCTCACAAACACTAAGCCTGAAGAGATCAAGTCGTGGAGCTCTCTGATGTCACAGCACAGATTTATCTCTGGCACATCTGAAGAGCAAGCAGCCGAAGCGTTTGGCCACACCACAGGGTAGCTGGTTGGACAATTCCCAGTCACTTCAACAAATGTCATAGTGGCTTTCAGGCCTTTGCTTGCAGTTCAACCAGGCAGAGAAGTTTCTATACTTCAGCACATAGTTTTCCCTCATCAGAGAATGTTACACATACATCTGAAGACACCATGTTTCAAATTAAACTTTTCTCTTCCCTCACTCTCTGCCTCACAAAATTTTCTGTCAGTCTATTAAATCTGGAAACCAGAGACAGAAGCCCACCATATTCAAATTATTGCCATCCCTCATCTAGATCTGTTCCCCTTGGGGTTGGGGTGGTCTTATGCTAATATTTTAATGAAATTAATAATAAGAATAATTGGAGGGCTAGAATTGCAGTGAATGAGGTGTAGCTCTTCATACTGATGAGACAGGAAACATTTAGCCAAAGGGACTCGGTCAGCAAAGGGACCAGTAACTGCATGAGGGTCAAGAGGGGCTACACTTAAATGGTTACAGATTTGTATTTGCACATTGGTCTTTGCCAAACCAATTTAGAAACCACATTCCTACCATGCAGGTTGAAAAAAGGATCCTGGTGTTGCACAGTATTTTTGCACAGATGATTCTGTTGAGAAAACTCACAAAGGCAGAAGGGTTGGCAGCCAGGCGCTTGCTGTTTGAGGCTATGTGGAATTAATGACTGGTGTTCATTTCAAATCTATTTTTGTACTGAAAGGCTCAAAAAAATTGCCTACAGCTTCAGTTCCTCTCAGTCAGCAATCAAAATAAGCCACCTAAGCTAAAGCTGAGGCATCCATGCACTGGTCTGCAGCAGCTCCAAGGAGCTGTTAGATGCTGTGCCTACACTGATCTAAAATGAGAGGGGATGGGCAGAGGTGGAAGGTGAAGAAGTCCCTTTCATCAGCAACAAGCCACCAGGTTGCTTCAGCAGCAACATTTTCCACATCCTGAATTAAAATGATTGAAGCCTGGAGCTTGCTGCTACTTATGCCAACAGTATATATGAAAAAAGTCTAGTTTAAACAAAAGTTACATATAAATAATTGAAATGCAAATGATGTTTTTTGGAAGTGATATTTCCTAACTTGAAAATTCAGCAATTTTACCAAAGAACAATCTTCTGAAAACATTATATTCTAATTCTGTTGTTATCCCTTCTCACTTTTATAAAAGAATAAGTCTTCTCAAAAGTTTTATGCATCCTCTTCTCCTTTCCTTACACATATTTACAATTTCTTTTGTGAATCCTTGTGCATTAGGAAAACTTAAAGGATACATAAATATCAAAGTAGGGAAAGAACAATTTTATCACATATGCTGCATAGAATAACATGCTGGGTAATATATATAGGCTATATGATATGATAGCCGTGATATAGAGTTTTACGATATAAAATCAAGAGAGTTATGAGGTCATACTGAAGTAGTACTAGGAGAATCTTTATACCACACCATTTTCTATTCTGTAAATTCCAAGGACATGTTACAGAAGGACTGTCAGGAATGCTTTAAAGTTAATTTAAAACGTGAAGTTATTTCCAACTCTCCTGCCTACAGAAGCCAAATGTTTTAGCTATCAAACGTTCAACTATGTAAGGTTCACAGGGAACTGTAAAAACCTGTCATATCAATTGTGTAAAGCTCTTCTACGGTACGAGTGGCAGGACTTTGCAGTTCATTACCTGAAACTGTGCCAGGGTTAGCAGCAAGAACTATTTCCCACAGGAAAACTGAATTTTCCTTCCTTCCGATACTACAAAGCCTACATGACAGTAGTGTGTAAAATCCTGATAGTTTGAGAGTTAGAAATACTGTTCAGCCACTGTTACATTTTATTCATGTAAAACATGTATTTATTGTGTCTGTCAACAGCCTTACAGCATTCTGGTTTTTGGTTAAAAAAGTGTATTTTACCTTTCAAATATTATAACCACCAATCTGGTCTTGGTTGAATTTTCCCCTCATGTCTCAGTACATGACTAAAGCATGAATCAATGTTTTTTAAAAACACATCCTCTCTCCAAAAGACTTTAGACATTGCAGATTACAAGGCAGGGGGGAGGCGGATAAAAGCAGGTTTTTTTCCCCTCGACTCATGGACATCAGGTTGAGAACTAGAAAAATGCTGTCAGAAGTCCTACTTAAAGCAGCTGCCTCCAAGTCCTCTGTGCTGTAATACTACTAACTTGAGGCTCTCAGCTCTAACACAAGTACTGATTAACACTTCAGCTTCCCCACTGCAAGTACTGTTTAACAAGTTAATAAAAATACTGTTACCGATCTATGCTCATTACCTCCCCTTTTGGTTATCTTACGTTGCATCAGTAGGAAATACAGATAGCAATGAAGAAAAAAATAATTATACACAAAAGGTCAACAAAGCCTTTAAACACTACTAGGAGCACTGATATTTATCTCAAAGTCAATCTACACATGCCTGGGCTACAAAAACAAGTGGCACCAACTGAGATACTGACCTTTATGTTTCAGAAAGAAATAAAGCTGGTACCTAAATAGTAGTCTTTGAAGACCTATATACAAAACTGTAATTGTAGAGAGCTTCAGAAAAATCTTTTGCTATAAAATTCTCATTGTCCTTCCAGAACAGCTGTATCCAGCACACAGCTAGCACTCAGAGCAAAATTAACTGTTCCTATTAAGAAATGCAAGAAAAAAATGGGGCAATCCCCCCCTCAAAACATGCAGCAGCATGGCTACACTGACACTGTGGTAGAAGCTGCTGCAACAATTCTTGGACTCTAACATGCATTAATACAGAGGTCTCCATTGAAAATCTCGGAACTAGCATCATCCAATTAGCTTGGCGTCATCTTGTTACTGTTGCCTTTTATGCTCTGACAAAGGAAAAAACGCCTGAGCAGAACTCGGCCCATCTCTCTGTGTAGCTCTCCACAGTCGAACCCTGCTGTTTGCAGAAGAGATTAAGGAAGGAAGGGAGGGTGTTGTTCAGCAAAAACACTGCTCCCAACTGACTTTATACAAAGAATTGTAATGAAAAGAACATTTTTCAAGCACTGAAACTGTTTCTCCCTGTAAGGCATAACATATATAAGCTTCTGTGCAGCAGTAACTCCGTTCTGATGAAAGAGGATTTCTCATGAAGAAGGAGAGGCAGGGCTCGTTATGAGCCAGCCTTTACAAGTGTTTGCAACCGCTGTGCTCCATTTTGATTTCATATCACTGGAGAAGGTGGCAGCTAAGGAAGAAGGACAGACACACTGAGTGTCAGAAAACATGTACTCATCCAGCATCTGGGCCCCTGTGCATTGGTCTTAAGGAGCAGAGGACATTCTTTGCTGGGTAGAAAGGCAGATACAAAGTGCACAGCCTGAAAGAGGGTGGGGAAGGAAAAAATCCTTTATCTGTTCTGTCTGCACTGCTTTCCTTCAGGCTGAAAAAGCAAAAAGCCACCAGCAGCTCTGCTGTGATGAAGAGTGTTTGTGTTTTGCAGCTCTCCTAACAACTGGAGAACTCTTCAGGCAGCTTGGCATGCTTTGCAGTTTGTCCTAGTTCATGCTTCTCTCTGGGGAGAAAGAAGTGGAGCAAGATCCTACTCTCTTGGCCATTTTTCATCTACAATGGAATTTGAATTACTGAAATTAAGTTAATTATGTTTACCAAGTAATAGCCTAAAGCAGTTTGAAGAGTTATTATAGTGAAACACTACAGTTGCAGCAAGGTGTTCAGAGCCATTCCAGTCTGTGCTTGTTTTCAGCCACTCATACATGAGAAAACTGCATCTTGAACTTGCTTTACTGAATTTTCTGATTCAAGAAAGTAATCTGGGAAAATGAAGCATGGGAAATACAGAGACAATGGTCTGCTGGATGTCAGATCCAGGCTAGCTGTATCTGCTAGCCATTCATATATGAGCAGAAAGTGTAAGTAAAGTTCTCTATTTCAAACCTAATTTCTTGGAAAACACTGCCTTTATCTAACAATCATCATACGTTGGAAAAGTGTAGCATGAGTTGTTATGCCAGATAAAACTTATTCCATGAATTGCAAATACATAGCACAGTCAGCTACAACTCATGAGAAACCCAAGTATCAAGTCCTATCATTAGTAAAAATCTGATTTTTTTTTTAGAGACCATCAGTGTTATAGTGATTTTATAATACTAACTTGGTCCTTGAATAGCCCTGAAGGAATGCCGTGATCCCAGCCGAAAAGGAGAAACACAGCACCTGTCTGCTGACTCAATTATTAAAATTTTATCCCTCAGAAGAGAAGATGGTTTTGGTTTATAATGTGTGTATACACTTAAGCCAGATTCTCAAAAGCCGTAAAATTATACAGGAGACTACAGTGTTCTATTCATTATCTTTATTAGACTAACCCAGATGTTGTCAAGTTTACAATACAGGTAACTTCTCCTCTCCTGTAAAAACAAACAAAAAATGATACCTACCTACGGGTACGACGTAAAAATTAACATACTATAAATATTTTTAATAGTGATTGATATTCAAAAAAGGCAATCTCAACTATGTGATGAGTTCAGCTTTAAAATTTATAGTGGGTATATCCATAGCAAACAACTGGTGTTATGAGGCTGGAACTGTGAAAAGACCAGATCACTTGATAAAACAAGAGAGTTTCAAACGGTCATCTGCTTTCCATGCCCCTACCAAGTTCAGCTATTATAAAAACAAAGAGGAGGGTAAATGGAATATATCTTATACTGCTGACCAATTTAAACTTGCCTGTGCTCCTAAAAGCCATCATCATTGTCTAGAAGACACTGTCATCCCACACAAAGTTATGTTTTTATTGGTATGTCTACTCTTTTTCTCCATCAACTTCCATTCAAGAGCCATCCTGCAGTAAAATCTTGCAGAACCTGCAGCTTTGGTGTACTATTTTGAAATTTGTTTAAAGGTTTAAAGCCAGATTTCATTCATATCAATCTTTTTATACCTCTACCATCCTACTTTCAATTCTCTCTATTCAGCCTTGATTTGCATTAAAGCTGAAGACATCCCCGTTAAAGGAAGAAAGTTGGTGTATGTTTATAAGTATCACACGTAAATACACATATCCTGACTAAACCAAGACTAGAATGTGTATTACAAAGTAAGAGGAAAATCTCTGGACTTATGAAAATGTTGATATGCAGGACTCAAAAAGAAGTAGAAATCGAAACACAAGTATATTCTTAAAAGCCCCTCCCCCCAGTAAGAAATAATAAACACTTTAACGTGATGTTTAACTAAAAAAGGATGTTGGACATCGAAAAAGATAATGAAAAGTAATCAGAATAATTCAATACCCCTAGATTGATTTTTATTAAATTCCTAAAGAAATAACTTATTTCTAACAGACTGAACTCAAACTCCTTTAATATTCTTAAAACTACTTGTTTTCACAACAGCTAAGAGAGGTACTCGCTATCCCAGCTTTCTGCTATATACTACTCCACAGCTGTAGTAGAGCACCTATCACAAATCCCATGTTTGAAACAGTTCAATACACATAAAGGACTGCCACCTTTATGAAAGCAGTTCATTGGAAAAGAAATTCCCTTCACTGAAAACTGAAAGGACTGTGAAAAAGCAACTTACTTTTCTTGCAGAGTCAACTCAATCCACGGCAGGTAATAAAAGAAAACTATTTCAAGAAAAAAAAAAGTTTCCTTTTCTACAGGTAGTCTGTTACTATTCCAAACATACCTTTGTTGCTAAAATCATCAATCAGCACAATTTCTGCCAAGTATTTCCTTGGTGTTCTCTTAATGACACTGTGGACTGTCCTCATGAGTGTGGACCATCCTTCATTATGGAAGACAATGACAACGCTGGAGGTGAGCAGGTTTTCATCATAATGCCAGTATTTGCATCTGTAAAAAGATTTAATTTTATTAGTTTTCACATTGTAATTTACAGAACTGCTTAACAACATCTTTGTGCAAACAAAATCTTGACTAATAGCTATCCTTCAGATTAAAAAGAAACAGGATATAAAAAGGCAATATAGCTTAAGTGCATGACAGAGGTACGAGGCTCTCAGAGCAGCTTGTTTCCATTGAGCAAGCCCTTTTTATGTCCTGGAAGAAGTAGAATGCAGCCAGTGAATGAAGACTCCGGCCTCAACAGCTATGTGCTTCCTCCTGTACAGGTGGATGGCATTGCATGGACCTCCCTAAGAGACAACCCTACCACCATGCTGCTTGTGGGGCCAGCAGGAAAAAAAAAAAAAAAAAAGAAAAGAAAAGAGGGGGAAAGAAAAGCCCCAAACAGTGGCTGCCAGGATGAGAGTCCTCTTCAAGACATCAGATATCACTACTTAGGACGGACTGTGCATTTGGGTCACCTACTGCATAACATGCACTAGAACAGCACTGTTTTCTTCTAAGCTTCTTTAAATCAGATTTATCCAGTAGAAGGACTGCCTATAAAATGTTTCTGTTGGCGTTATACAGTCCACATGCAGAACCTGCATCTTTAGCAAAGTGAGAAGCATTGTTGTGACAAGAAATAACTCATTAATTTCTGTCCTTTCACAATAAAATAGATTTAAACATAGTAAACTAGAAGTACAGCAGCAACATGTGACAAGCTCATGTCAGCTGCTCTGCATAAAGTGATCACAATGTGAAAAACCTGTCAGAAAAGCACAGCTGCTCACGAGAAAAATGTAATCCCATGGCAGACAAGATGCGATTTTTACTACTGCTTTATTATTCATGGCTCCCCTTTCAGGTATAACAAGAGCAGCTAAGAAATACCAGCCTTACCAAAAACCCATTCCACCCTCCACTCCCCTAGGCAAAACAGAAGAGTTACATGTTTGACCGGATGTAAGAAAGTAACAACTTTGGCCAAATTTGTGAAACTGTACGCATCTTTTTGAACAGATACAAATAAACATTCTATAAAATAGACTGCCAAGGACAAGTTTTAAACCTGGCCGAATTTCAATGGGTTTCCTCCTTGAAAGAACAGAGATGAGGGGGGGAAGACATTAGGAAGAAATTCTTCACCATGAGGGTAGTAATAAGGCAATAGGAATTAGGTTGCCCAGGGAGGTTGCAGAAGCCCCCTCCCTGGAGGTGTTTAAGGTCAGGTTGGATGAGGCTTTGTGCAGCCTGGTCTAGTGTGAGGTGTCCCTGCTCATAGCAGGGAGGTTGTAACCTGATGATCTTTAAGGTGCCTTCCAACCTTAACCATTCTGTAATTCTATGATAGCACAAGCATTTAAGCCATTGACAACTTATATAGCCATTTGCAGAGACAAGATGGATATGTTACCTAGTTGCATTAAGTCAGCTGTGTAAAAGAAAGCTTTTTTGTTTTGTGTTTAATTACAGATTATTAACAGCACTGGGCTGCTTTACAAATATATTCACCTAGATTAATTCTGGTGATACAGTTACATTAAAACAGAGGAAAACGGGGTGTTGGACATTCAAAATCAGCATGCCAGCTGAACACCATTCAAAAGCTCTATGAAAAAGGCAGCAGAAATGAATGGCATCTTTTGCCTCAAAGAAGATGGCAGCATCTGATGCAAGTTGTACTGTGCCACTAACCTGCACCTTCAGCAATTTAATAGGAAACTTTTTTGCTCTCCAATTAGAAAGACAGCTACGACACTGCACACTGCCTTTGCAACAGAAACAAAGCAAACACTGCAAAAAACTACAACATTTTGTTTACTTCTCCCACTTTCTGTAGTGTAGGTAATTCATATTTCGGAACAAAATGGAGAAGAGCCTAAGAATGCAAGACAGTAAGTAATTTAACATAGTTTTAAAAGGCCAAAACTATTAAAAAGCCTGAACTGAACAACACATCTGTGAGTAATTTATAAGCATTTTTTGATCTGTATTTAATAAATTTTTAAAACATAAAACCAGAGGTCTAGACAGGCTTTTTGCTACATATCCAACTTAATCTCCTCAGATCTGTCAGCACATTTACTTTTTAAACTTGAAAAATCATGTGTTGCTAAATGTGCCATTTGCAAGCAATAAAAGCACTGCATTTACACCTCTAGTAAGATCATGCCTTTAGTTTTTTCCAGAGGCTTTATTTCATTTGTTGGGACAGTCTACAGTCTGACTCATCAAGCCCATAAACTCCAACAGACTACAGTAACTCCTATGCACAATCCCGTCTCTCATCCTGAATTGTGAATTACAGGTTTGAAACTTGGCAACTGTTTCAGATACGTGCAATTAATGAGTATTTTAATCCCAGTGGCAATTTTTACCAAGAAATGCAAATGTTGCTTAAGTATTTGAGCGACACAAATCAGGAGGCTCTGCTCCCCTTTACTTCAGATCCACAGGGAAGGAAGCAGGGAAGAGCCTTTCCTCAGTGGAGCAGCACTGACATCCAGTGGTTGGCAAACCAAATACCAAGAAAACACAACCGGATTTCCCTTGAGTTTTAAGCTGAATTCTACAGCACTAGTTTCCCAGTAAATTTTAGGCACCAGAAAGGGAAAATAAAAAGCCTGAATTTCCAGACTCATGCTTCAGTTTTAAAAGATACAGTCAAATAGATGTGGCCACATCCAGGCAAAAGCTGCAAGATTGTGAAAACTAACATTAGCATGCTCAAAGTACAAAAGGGTCTGTGACAGTGAAGATTTAAATAATTTTGACCTTTAGCTTTGCTCCTGGCTGCTGTCCTGCCCACATTTGGTAGCACAGTGCCCTTTCAGGTGTAGCCTGCAGACCAGCTGTGGTGATGTGCTGTGACCCGAACTAGCAAACACACTTTAAAAAAAAAAATTTTTTTTAATTCTTATTGGTTCAGCTGAGAGGACAGCACATTGTAGCAAAAAGGCAGGAATGAGAGGGTAGCATCCTTAAGCTAGTCTTGCTTCACTTTTCCTAGCCCCTGTAAAGAATTACTTTATGAGGCAAGAAGGAGCAGGTGTGCACAGTTCTGTGAAGGGCTGGCAACATCTTCCCCAGGCAGCAAGGAAGCAACACCTTCAGATCAGCCTGTGGATAAGAATTTGCTGTCTCCAGATCAACACTGGTATTACTGAGCAAAACCACAGACTGACACATCACTGGAGCAAGAAGAAACCTTCTGAAAGGCACAGTAGTAATCTAATGGAGAAACAGGTTGAGTAACATTTCTTCTGACTATTAAGCCTGCATACTTCAGATGTGTGTTAGTCCTACTCCCTCTCTACCCCTGCGAGGGAATAGCACTGTTGGAGACAACGCGACAGATACTTGGTCACAGTTGTTCACTACCCAGGGCAGAAAAGCCCTTTCATGGGGGACCCTCCTGCATAAGAAGCTGGACATCTGGGCTGGAGCAGTCCTCGGCTTGAGAAAACCTTTTGCTCTTAGAGTTTTGTGCTCTATGCCTTGGTTTGCTCTTACTGATGTCCCCCTGGCCCCACAAATGTGATTACGGGTACGTGCTCCAAGGATTAGATGATCTCTATAGTTTTAGCAGCAATCGCAGTTGCAGATGTAGGCTCAAATTTCCTCAGGGTACAGGCTGCTTTTCTTGGCAAAGTAATCCAGCCATCAAGCAAAAAATCAAGAAGTGAACAAGGAGAACACCTATTTAACTAGTGAGACACAATGAGAGGGCCATTTGAGATCTTAAGCCAACAAAAGTGCTTCTCATGACATCCTGAATTCCTAACTTCCCTAGCACACCAGCACCTAAGCTCCAGAAAAACCCAAGTGGTATTGTAGCTGCAACCAACTCTCTATCCTGATACTATCTTCATCAGGTCAACTATCTAAGCACCTGTGCTTACCAAAAGTACATCAGTGCCCTCTCTGGATTTTAAAGCACTGTACTTCTGTGCTCAGACCACAATGCAGCAGCACAGATTTCTTCAAGACAGCAGACAGTTATCACTGCCTTCCTGTAACAGCTCCAGCAGCCAAGTCCTAAGATTCTGGAGGCTGGCTGTATCAAGCTGAGGGCCCTGACTCAGTAGAAAGGTGAAGGTGTTCATTTAGCATTTATCCTGAAATTGTAACTGACAGAAAAAGGAATATCGATTCTCCATTAATATCAAACTGCTCAAACTTTTAAATTTTAAGTTTTATTTCATGTTTAAAGTGGTATGGGATCCACAGTGGCATCAATTATCACCTATTGATAATTGCTTTATAATGCATGCATTTTTCTCACTCTATGAGAAGGTCTAGCACTAGCAGAGCCCAAAAATAAGTCTGGAACTCTGTTTCTCATTCATAGCTTCCTCTTCTAGTAAGCCCTGTTCTTATCTTATAAGGAGACAGTTGTTCAACAGACAGCACATTGTTTACATACTTTAATACTGAATCTAGGGCTGCTTGTTATTTTAAATCATCAATTTATTATGACTACTGCAGTAAAACTGCACTCACCCCCAAGGAAGACCGGTGAGAGTTTATTTCATAAAGCACTCTTGACAGTTTGCTCATATATAGAGTTGATACCACCAAGGTCCTAGATAGGACTGGCTGACTGATGCCTGAAAGAGGGATCATTGCCTAAATCTAGAGTAGACAGAAAGAGACTACAGAACTGGGCATTTCTTCAAGATATGAATAAGTAAATCTAATGTTAGTACTGGATTTGTTAGCTATGAAGCCTTACAGGGTGTTCTATGCAACATCAATATAAGACTATAAGCAAAACCTAAGACAACTTGCAACACAAGGGTTCTGGAAGAGAAGTGAGCAGACAAGGCAAGGGCAGTTTGATCAACTGGGTGATCCTTTTTTCTTTTTTTTCCCCCTTCAGCAGACAGCAGCAAAGCCTTTACTACACACTGTCAAACAGGTTAAACCTATGCTGAAACAGCACTTCCTCTTTTTACCATAGCTACAATCTTTGTCTGTTTCCATGCCTGAAGTAGCCTGCGAGGCTATGTGACTAAATTTTGTTATTAGTGTCCCTGGAAGCAAAACTGTATCTCCTATCATACCTCTGAAAGTGCCACAATGCAAATTGAGGGGAAGGTTTGTAAAGACAACCAACGTATTAGGGCTAATAGGAAAATTAAAGAAATAAACTGCATTTTTTTAATCACAAGATTCTTGCCCAGAGTATCACTTGTCCAGCACTGGAAAAGTTGAAGCAATAAATACCACAGAGCAGGAGAGCTAGGGCAGCTAGAAGGCTAAAATAAATTCCTTTCCTCTGCGAAGGGGAAGCCACCTTACAGAGAGATGGAGCCAAAGCCCTCTTCTTTCCCATTCTGAAGCAGCACAATACCTCCTTGAACATCTCCAGCCACTCTGCAGCACCGTGGCATATGTGCACTACTGCAGGAAGCAGACGGGGCAGGCAGATCACTCCCACCAGCATCAGACAGCTGTGCTGTGTCCTCAGAAAACACTGTTAAGCTACAGCTTGCTACATATGGCAATTCTTGCCATTTCTCCAATGAGGCCAGCACTAGTTCAGGAAACTCCAGCTTGATGCATTTGCTTACGCACAGCTCAGACTGCAAGCTGTGCAGAATTTTGGATTTATCAAATACTGACAGGTTTTACTTAATATAATAAAAGACTAGAAAGAAGCTTGGGGCAGTGGGCTCAGTCCCACAGAAATACTTTATTTCCACCATGCCTTCCTCGTCAGATACTAAATACTGAAGTTCCTGCCTATGCTCAGCTGGACTGAATCACACCTTGTATCATGAAAGTTTATTTAAATGCTGTACCACAGTAAGTTCTGGCTAACAGGGACAAGACAGAGCAATTTTTTTAGCTTTACATTTAGATTACAACTCATTTCACAGAATGCTTCCACTATTTGCCCCAAAATTTCTAAGTTGACAGACAGCACCTTGAGGGTTACACAACTAGCTGCAGGAAACCTCTCACACTGTTCTCTGCCCACTCCTCTAAAGTCAAGGTTTAAGGCAGAATTTAAATATAGTGAGAATACTCAGGTGCTGCACTATGCATTTTTGTTGAGTAAGAGGTCCTGTTCAGAGCTCAGTCTTGCTCATTTCAGATGCAAACACACGCACAGAGGTAAGTAAATCCAACTAAGTTTAGACACCCCGTGCCTCTGGCAACTTCTTTGTACTTTTTGGGTGAACTGTTTCTCTCTTGAAACTTAAAACTGGAAACACTAGCAGCCAACACTAAACAGACACAGGATCCATCTTTATTGTCGTTTTCACCACTGGGATCTGAAATGCTAACAGAAAACGCCTGATTTTGCTTTAAGGCCAATTGCTGGAGTTCAAACATTTCCTGACCACAAGGAGATGCTCTAACAACACATGGCCAATTACATTTTAAATGCATTTTTTTCCTCCAGGCATCTTCCCAGCAGTAAGGCAGCTGATAAGCTGCAGTGGAAAGGCAGCCTTCCTGATTTAGTGTGATCATGACAATTCACCTGATTCTCAACCCCAACCTTCACACAAAGATTTATTTACGCACATACTTTAAAATTAGTTTTCTTCGTTACGGAACAGTTCCAGTGTACCACGTGGCACCTGAATATAAGATTTTCCCAAGGTACCATGTGAAATGAAACCAAGTTCCTAGTGCTCCATTTCCAATAGCACAGATACAAATTACTGATTTTTTTTTTCTTATAACAGTATCAAATATGTAATTTGCACTGTGCTATAATTAAGAAACTGAGCACATTCCTGAAGAAGGCAGGCTTCTCTCCAGAGCTTTTCTATTCAATCTCTTTAGCTACAACAAGATTGACTGGACAACTAACTACTTAATGTAAGAGAACATATTAAATTAATGTTATTTGCCCAGAGTAAAAAGACCATAGATCTCTAATGAGCAGCCAAGACTCATGTCTTATGTAATATTCTGAGCAATTGTTTACAATTAAAGATTTTGGTGTTTTTTCAACTCAAGTCTGGAAACAAAAATTTTCTGTATTTTTACTAGCACTTGGACCAAACTGTCACCATCAAACTATGATAGGAAAAATATAATTACTAACAGCTCTGCTATACTAATACACAGCTCTGTGTGAATGTATTTTTAAGTAAGTCAAAAGCATTTATTACTGGCAAGAATTCCCTCCTCTGCTCGTACTAAAAATGATGATAAAATAAAGCAAACACCCTTCCAAACTCCATGTACTATTTTAAAAGCCAAGCCAATTCTCATTCCCTTTCGATTTAGTTTTATAAACCCTTTTGATTTTATAAAATGTTGTGAGCTGCAAAAGCAGTTGTCCAAAAATACATTTCTGTACACAAGCAGCACTGTACTCAAGAAAGAAAAAGTTATTTTCTCAGGTTTTTCAACAAAAGCATGTTGCCAGCTTTTCTGTCTGAAGTAAATTAAAAGTGACCCATAGCAACAGATCCAATCATTCAAGTACAAATTTGTATGGCCAAGGGGCATGCACAGTAACAGCAATAACGTCATTAGAAAGGAAAAGTCAAACTGGATAATCCAGGGAAGGAAAAAAACACTTTAAAATATTTATTTTGCCATAATCAGACTGACAGATGTGTGTGGGTGATGCAGCTGAAATTCTGACTCGCGCTGGTGAGCAGACAGCAGCTATCTATTGTCATATTGAGAAAAAGTAATCCAGTAAGAGATTAATTTGTCTCATGCCATAAACATTCATGAAGAGTCATGATGCTTCCTCTCCCAGTCAAACTACTCAGGATAGAATTCCTGCAACATTTGTCAAACGAAGCTGTCAAAATAATCTAGCTTAAACAGAATCATAAGACTAAAACCCTTTGGGTCAGTAAGAATAATTTGTAAGCAAGTCTTCCATGGGTTGGATAATAACAGCATATCAAGCCTGAGCAAAGCGTGTTGAGCACTGATGCCTTCTTACAGCCAACACAGTTAATTACTCTGGCATGAAATCTGATCAACAGTATAAACATCCCTGGCTTAGGGGCTCTACAGTAATTCAAGTTAGCTAACAGGAAGGATACGGAGTTTCACAGAGAATCACAATATATTTTAACTTAATGCTTCTTGACTTAAATTTTGACCCCAAGTGCAACAAGCATAACCCAAGCACAGCAAAATACACCAATGGAAATTACAGACGTGCATTGGAGTGTTCTACTGTGAAAGCAAACTTAATAAATGAAAACCTGCATTGCTTAGAGTTTTTGAGATAAAAGAAACGACAAAGAAACTACTGCACCCAATGCATTGTAGGTACATTTTTAAAAATGAAATACTGAATACACATTCTTTGGAATCACTCGCACTGCTTTCGTCTTGTATAACCAGGACAGCTCTTGAAAGAAGACAGACAGCCTCTTCTCAGAGCTCCACATTCACAAACATCAGTGGTTTTGTCCATCAGGCAGTTCTGTCTCCCTTTTTGACTCTTCCATAGAGATACCATTATTTAAATGTTTCCTAACATCTGCCACGAGAAGCTCATGATTTCAGGTGTTACAACTTTGCCAAAAAGGGTCCAAGAATGGCTTTTTTGAGCACAACCTCCTCAAAACACAGAACCAGCCTGTTACCATGTGCAGTAAGTCAAACAGGCACAGGAGAAAGCCTGCTTGGCTGCACCAAGGACTGATGGAGCTCCAATGCAGACAGAAATACTGCCTGAGCACATCCAGAGAGAACTTAAGGCAAAACTCTGGTGGAGATGACATCTGTGAGATGGGAAAGGCTGCATCCTGTAAGGATCCATTTAGAATAATGACCTAAAAAGCAAACTGCAGTTTGACTCTGCCTTGTCAGAAGGAGGTCAACACACAACGACAACACTGAATGCTGCGATTTGTATTAATATTTTTTTAAACATAGCAAGATTATTATATAACACTTTCTGCTTAGACACTCATGCAGGAGAACAAATGTGGTCCCTAAGAATGAAATAAAGAACATTTTTCATTGATTTTTACATGACAATTAACCACAAGCTTCATGCAATTAGACTTCTAAGAGTGTTAGTCACTTCACTTAGGTCTCTATTTTGAACCTATTGAATTGGGTGACTGATCCTGCAGCAGATCTCTTCAGTTAGTCTTCTACCCCCCTGTTTCAAATGCCACAGCCTCTTTGGCCAGCACTGTGCCTGCTTCGCCATGCCTATCTTTAGCTACACCATGGCAAGTAATAAAACAGATTGGAAGAAGCAGAAGAGAGGCCTGGCCCAAGGCACCTCAAACTCTCAGTCATGCAGCTGAGAGGTCATGGACAATTTATTTCTTTATTTTTTCCAGATGGAAAGAGGAAGTAAACAGCTGGATTTACCAAATTTTCAGGCAATGGCCAAAAAAAGCAGCAGAGCTTCAGTGCCTGGATGAGAAAATAGTGTAGAGCAGTATGTTCAGAATTCATTAGTACCTGGTGAAATTTTTTGAATGTATTACTTTATCCAGGAAGCTCTGCCTTCTCAAAAATAAACCAGAAACACGTCTCTAGAGCTTAAGTGTGCCAGGGACCTTCTAGCATGAAGACAAGGGGAAGCCAAGGACACAGCCAGACAGAAGTACCAGCTGCCCAAGCAGGACTTGGACAACATCTGCGATGCGTATAGAGGAACTGGAGCTCCCCAGAGGACAGAAGACATAGGCACAGGTCTTCCACCACCTCAGGGGACACAGTAAATATAAATTGTGCTCCAGAGGGTACTGTTTAAGGCATCACTAGCGTTTCCAGGGGACAGCACATCAGAGGACCCACAAGAGAATTAGCACATTTTGAGTCCTCAGGGCAATGTGGAGCTCAGCTGAAGACATAACTGCTTATAGGCCACCCTCTAACTGCAGCCACAACACACTGAAGTCCTAATGTCAAAAGAGAGGAGTCCAAATAACACCTTCTTTTGAAAATGGGAGCTATAAAGAAGTGAGTTGGCTTATGGAAGAGACAAACTAAGGGTAAAACATGTTCAAGGTAGCATGGAGCTTTTTTCGAGACTTCATATAAGAAACTGAGAGATTTTAACCATTAATCATAAAAAAGCCTAGCAGGAACTAGGGAATGCCAGCATAATTTAAAAACAGAGGCTTTTAGCAATAAGACGGACATTCTTTAAATGCACAGGGCAGTGTCCAAACAATGAAAACAGAAATGAACACTAAACTGGGCAAACTGCATGTAAAGAGTAAGACAGATTTTTAAAAAAAAGTTTGAGAAATCACTTACTGAAGTATAATAGCTACTATTGAAATATTTTTTAAAAAAACCACCACAAGTAGGATGCCTTCCAGAAAGTCTGCTGGGTTCATAGATGACCAAAAAGAAAAGAGACCACTTCGGAAACAGGAAAGCGAAATTAAGTATTTCCGTTCAATTCTTGGCAGTGACCAACAGCAGATACCAAGAGAAGGGAACAAAAACAGGGCAAACATACAGTTATCCTTCCCACTGTATGCTCCTCTCTTCAGCTACCTAAAGCTAAGGAACTTTGTAATTCAGAGATATCAGATACCTGCATGATAGCTTCTGCTGGATTCTTCTGCCACGAATAGCCTGGTAGCTTTTTAATTTTTTTAAATCAACCTAGTATTTCCAAAAGAACACAACACAAATTAACAAACTATTATGGCATATAATTATTGCTGACATCAGCCTTGTTATCAAACCAACAGAGGGAGGATAACATGACACCAATTTTTATAAAAGGGCCCTGGGGAGCTAAAGAATTGCAGACCACTAACTCTGACTTCTGCGTTGAAATATGATAGTAATAATAAAAATTAAGTAAACCATACACACAACTTTTGCAAAAGAAAGCCATGCCACAGAAGCATATTATCATCTTTTGAAGACATCAAAAACTATGTGGACACAGGTGAGCTTAGTAACAGAGTAACTGAATTTCCAAAGCCTTTTACAAGGTTCTTTGCTTTCTTCACAAGCACAGTTCTTCAAAGTATGGCAGGTAAGATGTAAGATCTCTTAGATTAATAACTGCCAAAGTGTAAAAACTGTCAATTCATTCAAATTTTTAAAGTAGGTTTGTGACTGTAGCAGTGTCAGTGTTGGTGCTGGGAGCCAAGCTGTCCACCTCCTCTTCCACGTCACTACAGAACAATAAAAAAAGTTCTTGGTAGCTGCAATTAAAACTACTATCAACACCTGCAGAATGATTCAAGGACACGACTGAGCAAATGAGCTGGTAGAAGAGCTCATGGCAAGTACAAATGTATGTATATGGAGTGTTAAGACCACTCTTAGTGCGCATACTTAGTCATAGACCTTAAATTTGGCTTACCACTCCAAAAAAGTATCTTGGAGTTAGATGTGGATAGCAATTTGAGCAGTTTAGCTCAGAGTTCATGAAAGGGCAAATAGAATGGTAGCAATAACAAAGAAAGAATACTAAACATTTATATAGTAGCTTGATGTAAATATTTCTGATATTCCCATATCACAGGGCAGCAGAGTAACAGATGTACATGGCAGTATCCAGGAGGAAAGGTTAAACAAACATCATATTCCTTAGCCTGGAAAAGTCATTGACTCAGGATGTCATTAACTCCAAGAGTATAAATGCATTTAAAAGACAAGCCCGTGCACAGAAAAAAAGGTCTATGAAGCATGACAATCCTCTTGCAATTTTTGGCTCAAGTGTCTAGCCTTCTGCTTGCCAGGAATGAAATATAGTTGATTCTTGTATGCTTTCTCCCAAGCGTGTTATCATCCAGAGCTAGAGACAAGACTGTCAAAAAATCTGATCTCTGGTCAGACTCAGTATAGCTGTATTTTTAAAAATTAGTTTTATTTTAAAATACTATGGATAAGTGGCTCATTATGCTGGAGAAACAACTCAGTTCTTGTTCTCCCTAGCAGCAATTCTCTTCAGTCACAATTTTTTTGGGGAGGACACACCTTGATACCTGACAGCATTCATTCTCATATCTAGGTCCATTTTCTATTTCCCTAGCATGGTATATTTATATTGAATCCAAGTTCATCCAGAAAACTTTATTACCCTTTTTTTACTGCAGCAGCTCTACCGCTGTGTAAACTCCCGATCACACACACACACACAAATAATCAAGGGAGCAATCAAATTAATATTCTTCTTCCCTAAAGCCAACATTAGTTGTAATCACAGATCTTCTAGGAGTAAGGGACAACAAGTAAAAATCAATATCAATGACTACTCTTAAAAGTAAAAGGCTGCCACCTATCATGATAATAAAAGATCAAAAAAATTGTAAAAATAATCAAGTTTTAAGAAAAAAAAAGTTTTCTTCCAGCAACTGTACAGAGGTTTTTGACAGGGCCTGCTAAATCCGGTCTACTTCTTTGCAACTAGAAATAACATGGAAAAGATGTACTGCTCCACCTAAGACCAGTTTATGCCCCCCCTGCCCTGGCCCTCTTTCAGAGTGCTGAAAGGCTGCAGTGAGACGATGCCATCTTTGACATTTTGTACACTGACTTTTACGTATCCTCATACATTCTCAATTTTGTTTAACCAGCCCTATGAATTGCTGTATTGTTGTACCAACAGAGGTGTTTGGCTTCAACTTTGAAATAGATTGGTTAGAACCCCTAAGGTAAGAGTATGCTATACTGGCAAACAAACCTCAACTTGCCATCCAACGTTATTCTGCTCTACAGGGTGCAGCATGAGTTAAGACTTTTTACAGTAACTGCAACTGCCCAGAATAACCATCAAAGTTCTTACTGAATCGGTGAAGGCAGCTGGCAAATTTTGTTGGACACTTTGCCAAAATGAAATCTAAACATCACAGGATTGACTCCCTTTTTATTGGCATTTCTTCCCTCTTCTCCCAGCAGCAGAGACAAGCCTTAAGGCTATGTGGCTTTTATGCTGAGAGAGACAGCTCTTGCAGTGCTATTTCACTCCAGTTAGCAGTGCTTGGGAAAGCATTTGGCATACTCCACTGAACAAACCTAAATGCTTAAGGTGATGCTTAAAAATTTTGATGCTTAAAGCAAAACAAGGCTGAGGGGACATCTACCTGAATTTAAATGTCTTTGAATGAATAACCCAGTCCTTGCCTGAAAGATATTCTTCAATCAGAAATGCCAAGATATCATTAACAAAAAAAAGATTATTATATTGCTCTTCAGTAGAATTAAACTGAATGTTGACCAGCTTTATCAACCAGAATGACTTCTAGACTTTTTAAACAGATCAATGGGAAGAAACCAAATGGTGCATCCAACAGGCAACCTGCTACCTTTTGTTGCACTTCTTGCCAGTATAGGAGGTTAAGCAGGAAAGCGAGTATGTAGATACCTGAAAACTTATAGCAATATCCACCAGCCTTACATTGCTTCCTCTCTCCTCTGCTGTTCCCAGGACACACATGGAAGTTACAATAAACCTTTTTATCTTATTTAGGGCAATTATAAATATCCCAAGTATTCATTATATAAAATATTTGATATGAAGTTGTCTTGAAGATGCCTTAAGTAATAAAACCTAACTTTGATTTGAGCTGCCGGCTTTGACCTTCATGGCAAACTTCTCTGCATGTGCACTTGGAGGAAACTTTCTAAAATTCATCACCTCTGCTCTGGTTTGTCACATGGCTGTTCCTCCTGTTCCTCAAAGTATTTAATTTTTATTAGGGAGTTTCTATTTGTTATGCTCCTTCAGAACAGAAGTAAAAACAAACTTGGAGTCTATGCCAAAAACACTTCAGGAAGCTATAGGTTCAGAACTATTTGGCAGATCCATATGCTCTCCCACCTTGGGAGAAACGGAGGGGAGGGAGTACTTGAGCTCTTGCTGCCTAAGATAAGGCTACTAGGCTGGGCTTGGGCAGCCAGTCCCACCTGCACGCCATGTGCTGCTGTTTCTGCTTTGTTGTCCTTGTGGAGCAGAGGGCTAGGAGGGGACCATGCTTCTACCTCCCTCCCACTCTCTCTCTTTAGAAGGCAGGGCCCAAGTGAGCTCTGTAAACATGAACTTCTGGCATCAGCTCCTCTCTGCTCAGTTAATCACAACACTCAGTGGGGAAAAGGTTTTTCTATTCCTTAGTCCTGTTGCCTCCAAAAAACAGGGGCCCCAGTGGCTGTAAATGTCTCAGCAGAAGTAGCCATGTCTAGGGAATCAACTCCTAAAAGAAAAACACAGGTTACCCAGGCTGTTTCTTCCACTTACAGAAAAATCTCTTTAGTGCAGAGGTCCTACTGCCGACCCTAGTGGAGAAAGAAAACTGAAACCAACACCAGGAGAGCCAACACTTCATTGCCACCGGCAGTGAACAGGCTTGGACCTCTACTCTGACCGTCAGCAGGTGGAAACCTTCAATAAGTGATCTGAGGAACACGGCACAATGGAAGGAGAAGGCAGTACTCTGTGCACTTTCTGTGAGTACACATCAGGTAGTACATTCAAGCAGCTGTTCATACACAGACATGAGTCAGGCTCACAGCTGGCCAGCTCTCTCCTACCTCGTAAAATGGAAAAACACGCCCAATAAAAGGGCCACAGGAGAGCCTCAGCAACCAGCCAGTGACCAATCAAACAGATCAACTGCCACAGCTGGAAACATAACCCAGAAGTTGGCACCCAATCCAGAGATTAGCACAGCTCCATTGCTAGGGATGAGGGGAAAATGAAAACAGGTAAGTACTTAATTTCATATCAAAATTAATTTGCCCTCCCCTCCAATTGCAAAAAAACCCAACCCAAACAAAACAATGCTGCAACCAAAACAACACACCAAAACAACCCTACCAATTAGTTTGCTAAGATATCTGTCTAGCTGATATTTAACATGCAAAATTTTATCAAATGTAGATTATCTTGAGTGTAAATATGGCTCAAACATACACCAAAGATCAGAACAGCCTATATATATCTGTTAGTAATCACTGAGCACATGTTAATAACAACTTCAACACCAAATCAGACACCCTCCTGGTAAATAATGTTTTTTCTAAGGCTGCTTCCTCCTTTATGACAAATGCAATGAGAAACTTTTAGAAGACTACTATTCTGTCAGCTCCAAACACCACTATAGCAGATCTATATTTCAGTAATCCATGTAATTAAGCAAAGCTGTTTAAAGGGAACATTTAATTGTTTCTATCCCCAGTATTTACTTATTTAGCTTTAATCTTTAAAGCACCAAGGTGAATCCAAAACTGAATAAATTAACCAGTATAGGAAATTCTGCAGAAAATAATAAAGACAATATTTCTTTTTTGAAACCAAATCTGAAGAAGTTATGGATTAAGAAGATACGACAATGAATACAGGGGCTGGACCTGGAACATGCAAACACATGTGATTAGACACTAAAATGGATTACTTTAAAGAGAAATCAATATAGACAAAGTATTCATGAAAGGAATCATTGCAACAGCATTAAGAATAATATATTTAAACATTTGGCATAGTACAACACTCCTGCCTGTCAGGACAAGAAACCAAAAGTATTTAGCTTAAGCATATTATTTTAAGCATCAATTAAGATATATGGAAAGAAAATAATAAAATAAAACTTGAATAAAAAAGTTTGCTTACTCTTCTTGACGCAAGTCATTAACACTCCGATCTAGTGAGATCATATCACTGGCCACCATATTAAAACCAAACTCTTTAATGCTGGCTTGAATGGATTCTTTGTAATCTGGTCCTAAAACATATGGCTTCGCTTCCTCTCCAGGGCCACCAACAACGCCAGGAGGCTCAGGCTCTTTGGGTTCAAAGTTACCAAGGACTCCAGGTCGTAAAACAGGATCTCTGTATACAAATGTCTGAGGCTTAAATGTGAGATACTGCCTCTGGATGATGTTTTGTTGTTTGTTATCACCATCACCGTGATGATTTAGTTCATTTTTGGCCTTATTTTTCCTTCGAATGGATTCTAAGTCCACTTCCACACCTTCCACATGAGGCCAAGGTACCACAGGTTTGAACTTCTCATTTCCCAGTTCACGGTCTCCTTTGTTTGGCATGGGTCTGTTGGCTTCTTTGTCATCCTATATATATATATACAGAGAAACAGCAGGAAATTATATAAGTTAATGACCCTTTATTTAAATCCAGTACTTTAATGCATTGAACATGAACACTGAATATATGTTAAGCAAGAAGAGCAAAGTCTCTGTTAAGGGGCTCAGAGAACACTTATTTCTAAAGCAACTGGCTGCTGGAGAACACCACCAGCTGTTGTCCACACTTGCCTTCCTTGGTCAGTAGGACCCAGAAATGGCCTAACACCCAAAGCATTCTCAAAGATCAAATACCCATATAGGTCATATGTTAACTTGGACATATTTAAGGCTGCACATCAAACCAATGTGCAGGGAGCACCGACAGAGCATTTTACGGAGGAGAAGGTGGTATGGAGACAGACAACACAGGAGCATGGTGTCCTTGGGGCCACTCTCAGACACAGGGTGCTTCTGAGGCTACATACACCGGCTGCCAAGACCTCTCCAGGGTCTCAGTGGCTGCTAGACAAAGCCTCAATATGCTCCTGTGCTGGGAAAGACTGCAGTAACTACTTGTCATCTGGCATGCACATCTGCCACAGCCTCAGGCCACACCTAATCCCTACCCTTCATCCCCCTGACACGCTCCCACCAAGTATTAGCTCCTCTGATACAAGAGTAGCACTGCTTATTTAGAACCATGAGGTAAGCTGAAGGCACTGGGGACAGCAGGCAAAAATGAGATGCTGCCCTGATCTGATCTGCTGCACAGCCACACAGATGGACCTGCCTGGGGAAGTGGTGCTGGGGCTGATGAGAGATGCCACTGGCAGCAAGACCTCTTACATCCTTGTTTGAAACAGCTCTACCATTTTAGAGCACTCCTCCCTGCCTTCTCACCAAGAGATCAGAAGCTCTGAGAGAAAAGGCTGGGATTTTGAAAACCACTCAGCATTTTCAGTGATCAGCAAGGTTGACAGGGTTAGAACAAGAGCGGGTGATTTTGGAAGAAACAGGACAAGCAGGCTCTGAAGTGTCTGCGTATGAAATCTCCAGAGTACAACAGCCCTACCCATGAGTGACTCCCAGAACATACAGTCATCGCTTTTTCCAATACCGTCCAAGAGGACAGCAGGAAAACATTGCTGAAAGCTCAGATTACCTGCGAAAATTGTCTATTTGTAAACAGGACTGATGTTAGACCACACCAAAGTCCACAGAGAACAATATACACATTTTAGCAATGTCTCACTATCTATTCACAAATAAAGAATGAAACAAAACATTAAGATCAGAAGCATGTCACCTATTCAAACCTGCTGGAAGGACAGCTTCACAGTTACATCAGGTTTCTCAGAGGCTCATCCAATCACACCCCAAATACCTTCAGTTGCTCTGAACAACCTGTTTCAGTTGCTTAACCAGTCTCACAGGGAAGGTATTTTTCTTCATACCTCAGCAGAAGTTTCCCATGTTGCATCTTGTGATGATTGCCTCCTGCCCTTTCAGAGTGCACCCCTCAGAAGATTTTATTTCCGTTTTCTCTGTAATCTCACTTTTGAGGATGAAAAGATGCAATTAGATTCCCCACTAGACTTTTCTCCTGCCAAACCAAGCTGAGCTCTTTTACCCTTTCCATGACTACGTCACATGCTGCAGCCCTCTCACTTCCTTGGCAGGTCTTTGCTAGGTCCTCTCCATTTGTTAACATCTCTCACGTGCTGGGCAGTGCAGGAAAAGAAACCAGATACAGTGCTTCAGACACAGGCTTGCTAATGCTATGTGCAGGGAAACAAAGCACATCCCTCTGCTTGGTGGCTAAGCTCTTCCTGGTATAAGCCATTAAGCAGTCTCCTTTTACTGCAGCAAGGCCACAGTGCTGACTCATGTCTGTGTTTAACTTAAACCACATGCTATTCACTACTACACTACAGTATTTTCTTCACATATCATTCTCCATAACACCACTTCAGAAATTCAGAAAAATCCAGTATAAATTCAATGCAATAAAACTTTATTCAAGAAACTTTCTGACCTCTCTGCTTGTTCTAGTTTAAACAGGGAAGACATACAAAATGCAGAAGTGTTACATTACTCTGGTCTTCCATGACTGTTCTTTGAGGAACTCGAAAGCCAGTGTGAGAAAGGGAAGCATAAGGGCATGTGGAAAGACACATTCCGCAAGGAGGTAGAAGGCTGCCATGGATCTAAATAGAGTCCTGAGAGGACTTTTGAAGGGAGCATCATCTCACACTTACCCCAGGAATCAGAAGGAAGGCTTTGCCACTCAACTGTCAGAACACTGCTGAGCAATCAGCTCTTACCGACTCGCATCCAATTCCTGCTCCCAGTGCGGAGACAGCTGTACAAGCCAACAAATGGTGAGCATCATCATGAAGGATGCTTAAAGAGAGCATCATTTTGAATGCATAAAATTTTGAGGCATTCATGTCTTCGGTAATATTTAGTTCTGGTCTGCATTTCAAAAGGAGTTAGAGAAGGTACAGAATATGGCAACCAGAACAAAGGCAAAGGCAGTGAGATGCCTTGATGAAAGAGCAGAAAGGCTAGCCTTTAATCTTAAAATCCTGCAGTCTGGAGGTGTGATGGCTGAGGGGTATACAACCGAAGTTTAGAAAATCATTAAGGTGATAGATAAGGGTAATGGAAACCCACTGTTTACCCTAAATACAAGAACTGGAGACACTTGACAAAACTGATAGGAAATCAACCATAAAATGGTCTTTGTAAAGTAATCTTGGGTTATGCTGCACAGAAGGCTGTGGAGAGAGATAGTACAAACAGTTGAAAAAGGGGTGAGACAACATGATTGGTGACAGGTTCATAAGCGGACTGTAAAAGTGGTAGGAAGTACCTTCTAAAAACTGAAATTTAACAGCTGTGGATACTGGAAAGGTCCAAAGGGAGCATACAAAGCAGCCAGATTTATGTGTTGCCACTCTCTGACACTATTCTGGATCACAAGTCTCAATTAGGCAGTAATCTCTTATGCCCCCGGTCTATATGAAATTAAATACCCTTTCATTCACTTCTATCACTTATGAAAGTTATGAGCTTCCACTTAGCCTGTTCCCCAACTGAACTATAAGACTTCTCAAAGTATTTTTTTAAATTTTGCTATTGTCAGAACTATGATTTATCCTCTATTACAGTTAGCCTCATTATAACTGTTATGCACAATTTGCATTATAATTAATTTATCTCCTGTTCCCTCCCAGACATTAAATATATTCCCTTTTTGCAGGCCTGGGAAAATAGTGCATAAACAAACAAAATAATACCCAAACATAGAGACACAGCCATTCATCTCTTTCCTCCAATTTTTACGTACCTAGGACAAGTATGATGGAAAGCATTTTTTGTGGGTTAACTCCCTGCAGACAGCTCAGTACCACACAGCTGCTCACTATCCCCCCTCCACCCCTGGTCAGAAATCTAAAACACAGTATCACACGGGATGCTATGAAGAAAATTAACTGTCTCAGCATTTTATGGGCATTTTTACAAAAATAAGGAACTAGCATCATCTAAGTGCATGGTGCAGATCACAGCTCCTGGAGGTTATTAACTTCTCAAGAGATAACTGAGACAAAGGTTTTTCAAACACTGGAAAAAAGCAAAGTCAAACCACAGTAAAAGAACTATTTTAGTCATCATGTAAGTTAAAATGTCTTAGGAACTTCTAGAGCTTTTTTGCTTTTATGAATTACAAGTTCCCCCCTCCTTTTTTAAAAAGAGAAATATTTAAAGACATATTAAAAAAACCTGAAATAATTTTTGAACAATGTGCCTCACTGATTAAAAGTTTTCCTCAGCTAAAAATGTAGTATCCAAGTTCTTAAAGATTCATACAACACTGACAGTCAAACTGGAAGGCATGTATATTAAAAAAACCCAAGCCACAATAACCTTTCTACAGTGGAAAAAGAAGATAGTCCTAAAATTCTTTTAAAAACTTTGCAAGAGACAATGATTGACAACAAGGAGAAGGGAAGACTTTTAAGAAGTGAGCATGACATACATCTGAACACTTTCAGGCTATCAAAAAATGAGGAGAGAGAAGCAAAAAATCTGTGAATTCTCTCATATCTAAAGACAAAAAAACAGAATCTCACTACATCTTTATAAGGACACATAATAAGCTGTTTGCACAAAGTACTACAAATATTTTAATTTTTTTTTCTAAAGGGCTAGACCTAAGATTTCCTGCCAGTTTTTCTAGCTCCAGGTCAGTGCATGCTGCTTTAGCTTCTAAATATTCTTTTCACTCCTTAGGGAATTATGTATGAGTCACTGCAATGGGCGTTGCAGAAACAGTGAGATGATATAAATACAGTCAATCTCTGACTTGTATAAAAATAGGAGGTATTTGGTGATTTTTTTTTTAATTATTATTATTATTTTTTGCAAATTAGATTCTTCTCATTTGCAAAAGAAAGGAGTGCAATAAAAGGTATAGGGAACATAACTGTATCTCTTCGGAAAAGTTTCTAAATCATACAAAGTAAAAGAGAGAGCTTCATAGAGCTGCAAGACTGGTCAACTGGTAGGAGGGTTGGAGTTGTAGCTGGTAATAAAACTGCAAATGTCAATGTTGCACAATCTGTTTTTCTTTAGTCAACCAGTTCAAGACTGGCAACTCCCTAAAACACCCTATGAAATAATGTCTGAAGTACAAATTGCTGTTAAAAAAAGTGGATTTGCTTGATTTCTAAAATGGAAGATTATCATGCTGAAAAAAAGTTTGCTAATTCAAAGCAACATCTGTAAAAGGAACTTGCTTATCTAGGTAAGTCGGTGAGGCACAAAGAATGAAAAGGGGAATAATTTAGTAGAATCCAGTAGTATTCTCATTACACAAGGATGCAAAAATAAATTTATAAAAGAAGCATTTTGAATAGAGCCTCTGTCACAGACACTAACAAAGACCACATGGCTATCAGTTTAGCAATGATTTCAACATATTTAAAGTATTTTGCTTTGTTAGCCACAACTTAATGCAGTCACACTCCTAGTGTGAGGATTGTTTTAATTTATTCAGTTACCTGGTTAAAAAAAATAATAAAAGAAAGACTACAAGCTGAATTCATAGATTGCCTTGTCGACTAGACTCATGCTGTGAAGATACTAAAATAATGCCTGTTCTCAGCCGAGCTTCTAGAATGATTCTCTTCTATCAGCTAATAAGAGAAAATAACCCAACATGTAGTATATTTTGGGTTGCTTTGAATCATTATGTGTAGGTCTTACCAGGTTACAGTTCAGAGCACAGATGGAAAAAATAAAGTGCCACACAGAATTACTTAGTTCTGCAACTATTTTTATGCCTTGTGATGGAAAAAGAATCCATAACACTCTTATGACCAAAAATCTGGATGACTTTACAGTATACAGGATCAAACACAGACAAAAGGGAAAATCAACACATCCAACAATGTACTTTTGGACATATTTCACTCTAGATACACACTAATTTCAAAATAAATAAAATAAGCAACAATTCCCATAACATAGTTGGCTGACTGTCAAAGAGGCCCCATAAGATTGGACACCTTCTACTTCCACCACCCATGGTAACCTCCATATGAGCAATCAAAAGTCCTAGTTAGTGCAGGACCAGGTGCAGAGAGGAAAGCAAAACCAAGAGAACACACAGCTGGAAAAATACAGCTTCTCAAACATATCAGAAAATAAGTAAAAAAAATAATACAAAAAATGCCCTTCGTAATCATAACACTTTTTGCACAAAAAAGTCTGCTTTAAGCTTCCCATGCAGCACTGCTTTCGAGTCATATTTTTTAAAACGTTCCTTCAAACAATTTCATCACAAAGCAACTGCATTGACTTGAACAAGGGCAGAAGTTGGACCAGAAAAAATTCCTTTGTCAAATATGAGCAGTGGCATTCAAGCTCAAAAGGGGCATTTGCTGTCACAGTGCCTGGGCAAAACTCTCTTTCTTTGGCATCTTCTCTCAGGATACTTCAGAGGCACTGTACAGGTGATGGAGTGCACACTTAAGCACTCGGTAGCTCCTACAGGGACTTGTAAAACTTGCACAAACTTACAACGGAGCATTTATGGGAACTGCAGAAACACAGAGAGAAACACAATTTCATACTAAATTATAGAAAAGTTCTGAAGTTTAAAAATAAATGTTTGTAAAAAATAACAGATTACTAAATCACTGTAATTTCATGCTTTGTGTAACACAAGGGAAAAAAATATACTGTTGGTATTTGTCACCACCACTTCCAGGAACACCTACGTCTGTAAGTTATGTTCTTATATACTTATCATTGCCTTCAATTTTGACAGATATACTGACAACATAAAAGTCCATGATGCAACCAATGCCATCCCTCCATAGTGCATTTTTGCCCCATTAAGCATTCTAGAGGAAACAAAACATACTTAAACAAGACCTAAATCATATATATTAGCACTAAAGCTGCGCAAGTTGTGTTACACCAACCCAGAATAAGTTATGGTAGACAGAACTTACATGACTACAGTTTTGTACCACAAACACATTACTGTGATGGCATACCCAAAGAGCAAGTAATTCTAGCTGACAACAACTACAGTCTACTTTTCAAAGTGTTCAACACAGGACTTGGTCAGAAGCTACTTAAGAGCCATAAAGAAAACTCCAAACAATTAAAAAGAACTTTTAAAAATTAGCCATCATTATATGCATGGTTTATATACATGTTCATTAAAAAATACATAAATCTGAAGTGTAACTGAGGTGCAAGGGCCTTAAGGAGCTTTGAAGAAATGCATTTTCAGCAGTAGTTTTATACTGCTGTGTATTGTACTCCCACCTACATCTGAAGAATGAAAAGTAAAATCTTGCATTTTTTTTCTTATTTAAAAGAAGCAAGGCAACTTGCCCTTACATCTGCTTCAGCTGTGAATTTGATGGATACTACTGCACTATTCATTGCCCTGCACCATCCATTACCCAGCCTGCTTTTTCTTGTTCTCTTTTTTCCCAGTTTCTGAGTATCTCAAGAAGGAACCTGTAATAAAACTGCTCATCAGCAGCATGGAGAAGCATTCCTTATGTCCCATCTGATAAGGCAAAACAGGAGAATCACTAGTATTTACATTTCTATAGTTACAGAAGTAACTTAATTTTCAATAGATACCAGCAGACCACAGTCACTATTGTTTTGGTTTTTTTTTTTTCAATGGGCAGAGTTAATATAAGTAGCAATATCGTTGAGACCCAAAATCACCTGAGTTAGCTGACACAAAAGAACTTAGGGGAGCACAATGAGTAACTTTGTTCTATCTTGGAGCTGACATTCCTGAAATTTGAGAGCACTGCTTATGGAAAAGCAAGCAGCATGTTCAAAAATATAAAGGGCACATAATAAAGGAGAGGAACTGTTTGTAAATCTGTGAATTTGACACCAGCTCGATGTTCTGCTACTATGAAGTTTGACACAATTTATCATTCCAGTTCTGAGTGACTTGCATTAATCTATGTGAGTCTCTGTATCGCTGATTAAAAAAAAAAAAAAAAGGTCAAAACAACTTCACATTACCTAGTAATGAGTCTAAAAACTGACAATATTCACTAACATTTGAGGTCATCTCTGCTGATGTTTGAACCTGTGAGTGGAAGAAAAGCACTGAGGAAGATATGATACAGTTCCTCACATGTATTTTATTTTATTTTTTAAAAGCTTGCTGTTGATGCAAGTGTTCCCTGGGCAAAAAGACCAACTAGCCTTTCCTGTCTGCTTGGATTTTACTGAAGATACTGTCTACTTCATCACAGCAGAAGCATTCATCTAGGACAGTGACTTCAGGCTATTGCTGTATACTGCCACATTCTGCAGCCAACATCTCACAAGGTCATTGCATATGAAGTTGTATTAAGTTATGGAAGCCCTCAGGTAACAAGTCATATGGAGATGGCCTCTGCCTCATGTCCTTCCCTTTCTTTGGTGGTGAATAAATTTCTAATAATGCAAGAATACTTTTTTTTCAGCTGAAATAACCTGGTTGCCCAGCTATTTGCCTAAGAGGGGAATACTGCAAATCCCAAATTTCCCTGTTTACCTGCAGAGTACCTTGCTTATATATCCACCTTCAGATGAATCAGCATGACACACGTCTAAGCATCCCATTTAAATTACTTCTGTTGTGGTATTGTCTTTCACTTGCAAAGGGAATGTCATCCTCTTTGGCCTTGCTGAACATGTATCACCTAAACTCCTGCAGAACAATGTAATCCTGTCACAAGTGCCAGTTCACCTTGTACTACTCTACTCCCTCTGTCCTTGCTCCTTCACCCCCTCTTCCAATGTCCCTTCTTCCTCACAACCTACTGCTGTGCATGTCCCTTCTCCTGAAGGAGTCTGCATTTTCTGTACATTTAATGGCCACACTCACACGCATCTGATGCAGCCTGAACGACTGACTTCCTTTGCTTAGCAAAGTTCAGTTACCTTCAACAAAACCAGAGACTACCAGGAGACGTGGCCCAAGAGTGCTTCATGCCAGATAGTCTCTCATTGGAGATGCCACTGACCACCCAAAACTTGCAAACTTCTGTCTCTCTGATCTCCAGTGAGGTTTATGAGTACAAAAAAGACAGTGAGAACATGTCCTGTACCTGACCTACCTATCTTACATGGTGCCTCCTTTGGAGAGGTGCAGTACTTCTGGAACTCCTGTCCAACAGTCAGTTTCACAATTGCAAGTTACAAATTACAAAAAAGCAAGTAAAAATAAAGACACTGAGTGCTTCAGAACAAATTACTGTAAAAAACAGCAGTCTTTTATTGTCCTCATTTTTATTGGCACGTTAAGTGTTTCGGGAATATTGAACCAGCTGTTATAAGCCTTCCAACCTGCCTTGCTGCCCGAGATTCAACTCTTCCTCAGTGTTCACACGTTATCCTTCCATTCCTGGTACGGTCATAGTTTATTGTCCCATACTGCCTCAGTCCCATCTGTAGCTCAATAGTTACACTGCGTTACAGAAGTCTGGCCAGAGATCCCCTTCACTCAAAGCCTTGATTTAAGATATGCTTGAGAAACTTGTGAGGTAACCACAAGCAATGCACCTCTCCCTGAGGCTCTGGAGACCACCAGACAATCTGGGATAGTAATTAAGGATATCTAAAATAGGAAGACTCAGATAAATACCTGAATAAAGAGATATCAAAGAAAACTCTGCTTAACTTTGTAACTTAAGGCTAGTTTCAAAGCAGACAAATCAGCCTCTTATCATTAAGATTACAATAATTTTCAAGTAACACAAATACTCTTAAACTAAATCATAAATGAAGCTGCTGTTTACCTAATTTGATGCTATCTTTCAGTCTCTCTGATGTTGTAGAAATGGGAAGATGTTGGCACTAGTAGCCTGTGCAATAAAAAAACCCAAACAAACCCCATTTGTAACTCTTTGCAGAACAGAAAGTTGTTTGAGGACCCTGGATAAGACAGAAGTATGATCCAGAGCCTCCTAGATCCTCGCCTTACAGACAGTGCAACAAAGATGACAGAAAAGCTTTTAACCTCAGAATAGAAGACTAGATTACAAGTTTACTACAACTAGAATAATCAACATTTTCAGTAGAAGAAAGCCAAAGTGATCAAGTGGGATAGAACATAAGCAAAACTTGCATTTATGCTCCTATCGCCCTACACAGTGCATCTTTTCAGCTGTGTTTTTGCTTCTTGTTTATTAAGTGGCTTTCTCTGTTGTACTGAAGTGGAATTCTTCTGGTCCTTAAGGAACCAGAAATCACAAGAGACAAGATGCTTTCTTTGCCTGCCAAGAAGGTTGCCTGCACTGTTCCTGGCCCGCTCTTCTTAATGGAACATGACACAAACTGAGAAAAGACCAAAACTGTACATCATACAAAGTTAGTCAGTTTAGGTTAAGTACTTAAGACAGGTCTAATCAAGCACAAGCTGACTCAGAGACCATGACTAAACTTTTAAGAGTCTGCCATCAATTGCTTTTCAAATATAACCTTTCTTCTTTCTCTGCACAACAGACCAATTTCTATGTCCTGCAACCTACATTACCATGAGCATGTATTTAGCATGGGTATTTCACCTGCAAACTTCTGTAGACCATCATCCACAGCAGTTTATTCTCAGAGACTGCAGTGACTCAGACCTCCAAGCCAACAAAGAAGCACCTGTTCAGTACATTTACCCTCAAATGCACCATATGGGTTGCTATACCACAGATGAGATTTTTAATTAAAAAAAAAAAAAAAACACACCAAACTTGTATGCCAGTTGACTCAATTCATGCTAAATTCAGCCATTTAAAATAATTGTAATTCAGTTATTCTGAATGCTGTTATGATAAAAACCAAACCCCATGAAGAGGCCAAAGAGCAAGGAGAGCACCAAGCCCTGAGGCACAGTTATCATTCAAAACCCCCACCAGAGAGAAAACCTGTGCCAAGCAAGCAAAGCCCACCAGACCAAAACAAAGTCTCATTTCCTGTCTAGTCTTGGGAGTGGAGACTCAACGGAACAAATCACTTTCACTTTTTCCTTCTTTTCCTGAAGCAATTCTCCACCTGAAGTGCTGGGAGATGTCAAGTTACATCGACTCACAGACAGCGCAACACTTACTGCATAGAAAGTTATACCTCGTTTTCTCTTAAGAAACTTACTGAAAGTAATTATTTTTCAACTTCTCAACCTGGAAGCAATCCATGGGGTACCCTGCTGTGCCAGAGCTTCAGCAAGGTGATTTGCTCCTTAAGCAAATGTGCCAGCTGCTGTAGGTATTGCAGAAGGAGCAAAGCAGTAGATGAACTAAGGCATTTCTAAGCAAAAAGTGCAACAAAGTGGCTTCTAGGGACACAGCCAACCCCAAAAAACATTTAAGCAGATGAAAGCTGTGGGAATCTCCAAATGCCCTGAATTCTGGCTGGCTCTAATCAATATTATCTCTCATTTCTGTAAACATTTGCTGTTATGTATTTTGTTCCAATGCAACCTTCTGTTCTGCTTTTAATTTCACTCAAATTGTTTACAGTGCTTGGATTAAGATGATGCCATTTCTTACTCTATTCTAGAGGGGCAAAAGGAGGAGGCAAAATTTTTTTCTGACTCTTTCTTTTGGACAAAAGCTGAATACCAGGAAAACCCTTTTGAAAAAACAGATTGCAGGAAATGCAGTATTTTTCCCTCCTGTCTCCCCCCTCTAAGGGAGTACCACAGTTGTACATGGCTACATAGCTCACAGCAACGTTACACATTCAATCAGACTTTGAAAACAGGGCTGAATTGCTCACCTAACATCTAGAAAATGGTAAAATTATCAACAAAAAATGAAAACGTACCTCTGCCCTTCAACTTGCATACAAGGGCTTCAGAGTCAAGTATTAGATGCATTTCTCCATTGTCTCTAAGCCTTTCCCAAGAGCCATGTGTTTGGAAAACATAATATAGAACAACTCAGGACCATAAGATAAAGTTTTCCAAAGCAGACTGATAACCAGAAATCAATTTTTTGTTAATAGAAAAACAGATTTTTCAAGTCAAGAGCAGCAAACCAGAGTGAAGATAAAGGCATTTTATCACAGATTTACAATAAAATTAATCAGAAGCATACTTGGGCTATAATGAATTGCTTCATAATAATTTGAATAATGAACACCTTGCTGGCCTGTGAAGATTTTCCCTAGGATACAAGGAAAATAACATACCATATTTAGATAACGGTCCACAAATTTTTCTCTCTAGAGGGATTTTATAAATGCTTGACTGGAAAAACTACGAGTATGAAGAACAAAATGGACAACTGCTTAATACATCCTCCCCATCAGAGCTTACTGGAAGATACAACAGAGCCTCCAGATATCAGATATTTTTCTGTGACTCCTGGATTTATTCCCTACTTCAGAAAAAAAATGCATTGATTTTTCATTTAAGCTTTACTATCTTTCTCTCTGTTTCCAAGTAGAAGGAAACAGCATAGCATATATACTCACATAGGAAAGCAGGTCCCATTTCTCAGCTTAAATTACCTCCTTCCCTTGTAGATCCCTAAGACCATTCAACTTTAAAACCGTTAAAATTTAAGAACAAACAGCCCTGAATACCTCAAAAGAAATGGTCTTGTATTGCTGTCTTGCCCATTTAGTATATACCGATGCATGTAGTTTTACTATTTCTACAGTAGTATTCTACTTCTGCCACATGCACACACCTTCAAGTGTTTGGCAAACATTTCCAATAATTTTGCAATGAAATGGAAGATAAATGAGACAAAATAGCCATGACATTGTTTATTCTGTGTATTTCTGAATTTACTTATTTCACTGCAATATTGCCATAAACCAGACCACCACCACTTTATCACCAAGACCTTTTCTCTAGTACTTTCTTGGTTCACTTCTGCACTCAGTGATCTTCAGCGGCATTGCCTTTTGTGCCCAGCAGCTGGTCTTGGCCAGTGCTATACCAACACTTAAGGCATTGCTACAGGTGCTAAGAACTTTCTTTCACAGCCCTTAATAGTTCAGCAATAACAAGCCATGTCTTTCCCATTCTGAAAACCTCTTCCATCTTTTTTCCCAGGAAGCTGTACCCTCCAAGGTGAAAGATTTAGAACATCAATGAAGAGGTTCAGTACAAGATTTGTTCTCGTTACTACATTTCAACATAAAGTGAAGCTTGTGACCTCTAGCTGAAACACTGCTCCTTCCATGTTCTGTTTCATTCAAGGAATATCCTTTCTTTTATGCATATGTTTGAACAAGAACGTAAAAACTCATGTTTATTCATATGGACATTAGAGAGTTTTAAGGACTTTTAAGATGTCCTCTGTCCAGCTTCATTTTCTTCCATACAGGAAGGATTATTCTCCTTTTCCTGGGTAGTGTTACACAGCAGACTATGATGGGGCAATGCTTTTCATTCTACCAAGGCCAAGTCCCTTTTAGGATTGGTATCTGCAGACAGAAGAAACACATGAAGCTTTTCTTTTCGACTTAATCAAAATTAATCAAATTTTAAGCTGTAGAGAGAGATAAGCAGGTAAAAAAAGGCTTCCAATTTATAATCCATTACTTTGCTATTGAAAAGATCCAACTTCTATTCCAGATGAAAAAAGCCTCCAAAAGAAACAAAACCTACCATCAGTCCCCATGTTCTAAGGAGTTGAGGACAGCTTTTATGGCCCTCCAGGTAACAGCTATGAACACTGCACTGGTTAAAGCCTGCAGACAAACTTCATCCTTGTTTCTCAATCATCTGAGACGGGTATTTGAAAATCATGCATTTGTTTTATATACCTCAGTGAGTAAATGACATTTACAATACAACAAATCCATCATTGGTGGACACGCTTCATCAAGGGATGCAGGTTTCTGTGCTGTATCTTGTCTGTCTCGATTTTTTAAAAGACATATGTCAATATAATTTCATATATCTTGCTATTAAGAAGTTAACTACATTATTATATTTTCACTTACCTTGAAATATTGTTACCATTATCAAGTTTTATAACGGTCTATTTCTGCCTTCTTAAAAAAAAATTGCATTTCACAATTTGATTAGCCCTACCATTCTGAAAATGCTTTCAAAGAAACAGCCAGCTGAAGCCAAAAGCTGCATTGTATGAAAACTACACATACAGTCTAAAAACATGTTTCTGAAAGCTTCATCTGAATTCCCAAAATATTTCAGAAATTCATAGTATTTATATAATTACCTTGTATACTGCTTGACTGATAAGTGAGGGAAAAAACCTGTTAAGACAAATTGTGTTCTCCATCTCATCTTTCCTTGACCATTCATTCCTGCATCTTTTCTACATAGGATATTAAAGAGAACCTGTGTAATATTTGCCAGTAAGTTAACCAAATCACTGAGATAAGGTAAATTCTTGTCTGTTCTGAATACTTAAAAATACATTAATAAATCAACACAATACATGCATTTGAAGCCCAAGAAGGAAAAGAGACCTGCAAGAATACTAAACTAGTAACAACCAATTTACTGAACAGATAAATCAATCTCAGTAAATTTACTACTCTGTCTGTGACAAACACAGCTACTGGCATTATTGTTTTGCTGTAAACATGAGATAACAGAATCCAACCAAAAAAAAAAAAAAAAAAAAAAAGGCAGCCACACCGTGTGTGCGCACAGCCAGATTCTTTGCATCTTTTAGATAGCCAGCAATAATACAATCATATAACCTGCAAACCTCTTTTAATGGACTCCGTTGAACCTGTTTGCTCTCCCCTACGCTTCCAGTCTTGCATTTAGCTCTGCACTCTCCATGTAGTATCTTTTGACTACGGAAGTGACCATGCTCGTGTTGAGACTGCTAGACCTAGCGAGGAAGGAGGCAAGCTGCATCTGGAATTCAAGAAACAGACTGCCTTGACATTTACTTTTTAATGCTGATGATCCACAGTGGTGCCAGCAATCTAAACTTGAAGCTGACCGAGACTAACATTCAAACCATTACTCTCAAAGCTGACTTTGGGAACAGACATCCTACTGCTTTCTCTTAACATGGCACCAAAGACCAGCCTCTAGCCCTGAACATCTTCCAAGGGACCAACTACATATTTCAGATCCCAAAGAAAGCTTTCGAGTCACATTTGTGTCTCTAGCTCAGGTACACTCTAATTGGAATTTCTGACCATGTGTCTGGAGAACATGCAGACAAACATCCTCACCTGTGCACAGATTCTTTTGCAATCAGGCTGTAGCATGCTACTGTTTAAATTATTTGGTGTACAGAAAACGCAAAGAAAGCTGCATGAGGATCCTTCTTGCGTGCAATGAATCAAAGTCAGTGTTCTCAGCACCAGATCAAACAGCAGGATACCCTCACCATCCAAACAGCATAGTAAGGGGCTATTCTCTGAAGGCCTGTAATCTTTCAACAAGTGTTCACTCCTTGTAAACATTTTGAAAATCTGTTCTGAAATCTGAAGTCTTGGCAATTTAGACTCTTCATGTAAATAACAAGAATAGAATTTTGGTTAAAAAATCATCTCAAAATCAGGGCGATTCTTTCCTCAGCTTCTACTTGCCCCAGTAATGCTGCTCCCAGCTGGAGCCATTTCCAGAAGCCATAAGCATTCAAGCTCCTGGTAGGCTTCAAAAGGAGCTGCTAATAGCTGCATTTATGAAAACTCTGCCCTTTACTTACTGTGTCTAACACAGAAAAGATATTAGCAAAGCATACTTATGATCTATCCAGTTCATTAAGTGGGTGTTCAAATTGGAATGCAGTTGGCTGAATCAAGACCTTTACGTGCTACCCTTGCACTTCTAACAAAGTTAATTTTGTTAAAGCCTATTAGAAAATTCATTTTAAAAGCCCTCTGCAGTCCCTGAGAAAGAAGTCTGTTGTGTCTAATGGCAAAATCTGGCCAGAGGCTGGAGAAGGAGGGAGTAAGGCCGTTCATACTTATGTCTGGGTGGGGAGAGACAGTGCCTCCCAACAAGAACCACTGCAAAAGGATGCCAGTATTTCCATCTTCAGTATCAAAGAGAAGCTACATGCACAAGCCATCAAATACTAGAGAAGGACAAACTGACAGGTGTACCAAGACACTGAACAACACAGACTTGTTTACTTTACATCAAACCAGAATCATCAAAAGAAACCCAAAAATCCACCAGGAAGAGACTCTAAACAAAACACAAAAGAAATAAAATCCACTGTGTTTTGCTTCCTTTCAATAACCTGTAAAACTATTACATTGAAAAAGATGTGGAGAAGTAATACAGAAAAGCCTCTTCTATAAGAGACCATACATTTACATGGTTGTCAACCAAGCCAGTATTATTGCTGTCATTAATCAGTTGTCTTTTGGGATGAGATGCTTTCTTTTTTTCAAAGTTCTCGTACACAAGTGACAACAACACAACATAAAGGTATATTCTCTGTTTAAAACTGTCATATGTGAGTTACTCAAATCAAAATTTTCTCAATACATTACTTTATCACACAATGTAGACTTGGATAAATATTTTGAGCTAAGACAGAGAAAACCAGATTGACTCACTATCCCTCTAAAAAGTTCCCATAAACTAAATCAGAAAAAATATCAAACAAACAAAACCCTATGAAAAAACTAATGAAAAAATGCACTATTTTAATTTTTTTTTTTCTTAAGTTACAATTAAAGTTACAGAATCAAAGAATCATCCTGGTTGGAAAAGATGTTTAAGATCATTGAGTCCAAGCTTTAACCTGACTCTGCTGGGTCCGGTGCTTAAACCACATTCCTAAGCACCACATCTACTCGTCTTTTAACCACCTTCAGAGATGGTGATTCAACCAACTCCCCGGGCAGCCTGATCCAGTGCTTGATAACCCTTTCATTGAAGAAATTTCTCCCAGTATCCAATCTAAACTTCCTTTGGTGCAACTTGAGGTTATTTCCTCTTGTCCTATCACTTGTTACTTGAAAGACCAACCCCCATCTCTCTACAATCTCCTTTCAGTTTCAAGTCCCATGGCAAACTCAAAATATCAGGGACAGTGATAAAGGTGTCAGAATGGGTTTGGTTTTGTGTTTTTGTGTTTTGATTTTTTGTTTTGTTTTGGTGGGGTTTTTTTGTGAAATTGAGGAAAATATCTAACCGGATAGGAAAAAAAACAACTTGCACCATGAGAATGGCCAGTGAGACAAGTTAGGCAGAGCAGTTGTGCCATCGCTGGAGGTTATCAAAGCCCAACAGGATAAAGCCCCCAGCAGCCTCTCTAACGACGCAGCCGATCCTGATTTGAGTAGTGACCTCCTCGGGTCCCTTCTACCTTGAATATCCTATTATTCTATGCAACGAATTTGGACCGACTTTCCGACATTGTTAAAGATGGAATTTTTTAGTTTTGCGCTCACTCCATTTAACAAATACAAAAGTTTAAAAATAAGCTACTATTCAGCTTTCCATTTTTAATAATTCCAATAGAACATGAACAGCAGAAAGTCTGTGCATCTCTTTAGTAGAGAGCCACAAGCAACAAAGTCACTTCAGATACAATATTTTACCTGAAAACAGCATGTTTTCCTTTTGTTTAGTATGGAGTTTCCAGTTCTACAATTCTTGACAGTATGACAACTGTAGATTTGTAGAAGTCAGATTTATATAAGATGTGGAAAAAAAAAAAAAAAAAAATCACTTGCCTACACTTCCAACTGAGTAAAGGGACTCAAGGCTGACTTCTCTGTTTTATTTAAAAAGTAAAGTTTGGAAGACCTCTGAATGTCAATACTATGATGCATTACGTTGGTGTTTATCTTCTCAAGATTGCAGACATACAATAAAACCTGAAGGTGATATTTTTTATCTCTGCTGCAAGGTGAACTGTGGAATACCAGGAATACGAATTACAGGATGCATCTAGCTCTTGTACAAAACTACTGAAAACTGCATTTCTTAGCTGCTGGAGACATGCTGCCTTTACACTTTTTTTTTTTTCTTTTTTTTCTACTTTGTTATAGATTTAAACCTCTGTCTGATAGGTGCTGGACTTTTCAAGCTGATGTTCTAGAGTGGGATAGATACATTTTTACAATCAGTTTATTTCTCTGCTACCCATTTTTGTCCTGCCCGTGCACCAACAAAAGCATCCTTACACCCACATGGTGAGTCGCATGAAGGACACCCTGCAGCAAGCTGCACAGGCAAGCCAAAGAAACTTGGCGTCCAGAAGCAGGGTGAACACCAGTGCTAAGCTACTTCAAAACAAAAGCATGAAAGAAAAAAAAAGAAAAAATGCTGGAAGAGAGGGGTAGGTGAAAAACAGAGAAGAGTGCCCTAGTAGCAAAACACAGAGAACACAGATGTCTCCCTGGGCTGCTTAAAACCATTACTTGTGCATAGGCATACAGCAAGGACAAAGGCTGCATAGTCCTACTTCCCTCTGGTGATCTCTGGCCATCACTATGAGGGTGGGGAGATACTACAACAGGTTGCCCAGAGAAGCTGTGGATGTTCCCTTTCTGGAAGTGTTCAAGGACAGTTTGGATGGGGCTCTGAGCAACCTGGGAGGGGTCCCTGCCCATGCAAGAGGGTTGGAACAAGATGGTCTTTAAGGTCTCTTCCAACCCAAACCATTCTGTGATTCTATGATCTCCAGAGCCCTCCTTGGGACCTCTGCATAGCCCTGCTTCCCCGACAGTGATCCCTGGCCATACTTCAAGCCCTCCTTGGGACCCCTGCAGGGCAGTGGGGAGAACTGCTACCTGTAGGCTGGCAGCAGAGCAGAGCAGAGCAGCTGCCCGGCCCAAGAGAAAGTTTAATTCTTTTGTACCTTTAAAACAAAACAACACAACATAACTAAACAAGAGCAGCAACAACTAAAAACCACAATCCAGAGTGCCCTCTCTAAACCTTTCTGCTTTCTTGGAGCAGATCCACTTGCTATGCCGAGGAAGCAGAGAATGAAGGCAACACACTTATGTCCCTGTCATATTTAGGGCCACTCATGGTGCCCAAAGAGCATTAGACAAAAATTCAAAGGCTTGCCCAGTCAGGTGGTTTTCTGAGTCACCATACCCAGACCCTATTTCAGAAATAATCCAAGTGTTCCTATGCAGGGAACGCCCTTAAGAGCAAGAGATTATTTGGGGTGCTCTGGACAATGGCTGCTGTTCCCTTGCCCAAGGCACCCAGGACTGTTCTTCCAGTGTTTCCTGTGGTTAACGGCAATGCAGGAACACTGTTATGCTCTAAACAAAAGGACATTTCTGTTAAGTATTCTTAGCAGTATGAATCTCCCTTTCTTCTTCTCAACCAAAGCTACAAAAAGATCATTTCCCCTCTTACTATAGAATTAAGGAGACAGCTGCATGTTCTTGAACTCTGGGAGGCCGGAAGATGTGCATAACCAGTGGTTGCCCTGCATGGGCTGAAAGCACCTCCCTCTTTTCAGGAAAGCACCAAGCCTCAACAGAGCTGTCATTAAAAACACACAATGGTGACTTTTAACAGCATGATGATTTGAACATGTATTTCTAGATTTCCAGTAGTACCCTTATCTTGGAAAATGCATGAATTATCATGCAGGTCTCCCTTTCACGTAAGCATTTTCTCACTCTTGTATCCAATCCTACATACCGCTACAGCTAGAAAAGAAAGGATGTTAGGGAATGTGCTAGTCTAGTGCTGGCCACATCTCTTCAGTCTACAGGCAAAATATATCAAAGTAAATAAACAAAAACTTTAAAATAAAAACATGTATGAAGATAAAGAGACACTGCAGAGGTTAACATGAATTGGGATAAAACCAGCACTGGTTATACAACATTAGAGTTGCCATTTATGCAGTTTAACGTTTCTTTGAGCCCTATAGCTGATACAGCATAAGACCAGCTAAGCAACATTAACATGTGACAAAATTAACAAATGCATGCAGACTTCCTACAGGAAAGTTGCTGGGGTTTGGTGTTAAGACTATGAATAGATCTCCTAAATATACACTGCTGGGAGGTCTGCACTTGTAAAGCCAAAACGACTTACAGAAATGTCAGTTATCTACAACTACGTAGAGGAATACTTAATGGGTCAGCTATCAGACACTGATTCTGTATCTAAAACCATTAACTTCCTTATCAGTAACACTAGGCTTAAAAATAATGTCCATGCATTTTAATAAATATGTAAAAAGTATATTGCTCTGGACTTGGGAAATTTCAAGTTGTAGAATGAAAAAGGAAGATGATAAAATACAATTATTTCTTATGTGTGAGAACAGTCTTATTTCTTATATATCTTATATATAAATATCTTATTTCTTATCTTTGAAAGAGCCCAGCGCAGAGTCACAAAGATGATGGAGTGGAACATCTCCCTTATGAGGAAAGGCTGAGGGAGCAGGGTCTTTAGCTTGGAGAAGACAAGACTGAGGGGCGACCTCATCCATGTTTACAAATAGGTTAAGGGCGAGTGTCAGGAGGATGGAGCCAGGCTTTTTTCAGTGATGTCTAGTGATAGGATTAGGGGCAATAGGTACAAACTGGAACATAGGAGGTTCCAAGTAAACATCAGAAAAAACTTTTTCACTGTGAGAGTGACAGAGCACTGGAACAGGCTGCCCAGAGAGGTCGTAGAGTCTCCTTCACTGGAGACACTCAACACCTGCCTGGACAAGTTTCTGCGTGATGTGCTCTAGGTGATCCTGCTCTGGCAGGGGTGTTGGATTAGATGATCTTTTGAGGTCCCTTCCAACCCCTAAGATTCTGTGAAAGCATTCCCACTAATAAAAATGTTAAGGAATCAGAGTAAAGATTATTCAGTTAAAATATTAAAATATATTTTTAAAAGCATCGACCTAAGAAGTATAATGAATTCTGCTTGCAACACTATGCCTTCAGTAACATTAAAAAGTACATCATGTTTGTTAGATAAACAAAATCAATAGAGAAAAGCTCTTCCTGTTTCCTAGAAATTCACAGCTGTGAACCACTCCTGAAAATCAGGATTGCTGGGATTAGACTGCAAATTGTATTTTGACAAGTAACCAGTACAGACTAAATTATTGCAAATATCATACAAGATAAAACCTGTTCAAAAACCTGTTCAAGCTGCCTTTCCTTTGTAGCAACATTAACTGGCTGAGTTTATCAGCGAAAACTTTGGTGCTTAGCATTTAAGACTCTGAAGACTTTAATCATAGACACGCATTGCAGAGTTTAAAATTAACACTTTTTCCCATGAAAACCGTAGCATTTTATATCCTACGACAAACCTGTTAAAAGATAAGATTGCACAACCTATTACAAAGAATAAAGTCAAGAGAAGTAGTCTGATGATTTACCTTTCTTTCTTGTTTCCAGATACTCTTACCACTTAATATCTTACTGCCGTGCAAGAAAACTCTTAAGCTGTTAAACAATGGCTTGTGAGAATAAGCCTAATTAACTCCCCAAATCGCCATAAAGAATGAGCAAGAAAAAAAAAATACCAAGAAAAAAAAGAAATCCATTAAATGAGGTATTCAACCTTCAGCTGAGGATGCAAGTGGAATAAGAACCTGGAATAACAAAGATCAATGCAACTCATTACACTACCATGGACTTGTGCGAGCTGCAGTCAATTAATGATCACCATCAAGCCACTGTCTAAGGATCCAATCATACCGTCATCACTCAATGCAAACGTAACAGGACTGTTTTAAAATATTGCTCTTTTTTTTGCTTGTTTTTAAAGATATCTTATTGTTTCCAATAAATATAAAAATTATGTTAAAATCTGAAAAATCAGTGTCTTGCATGCCTTGCTGTAAGCCAAGCAGCCCTTCCATCCTCAGCTTACCAGCAAAAACCTAACTAGGTACCTCTGATCACCTGCAGTCCCTGTGCACATTCCACTGCACACATATATGCAAGTCAGCTTGAGTTTAGAAATTATGCACCCCTGGGAAGTATCGCCAAAACAAACACCTCCCAAAGAGGCATGAGGCAGCTCTCAACCACAAGTTCTAAGCATATGGGAATAAGAGAAAAGGCACATAGGACAGATGAAGTGTGCTCAAGGACAGCAGATTTCAAAGAATTCTAATTATTTTTAAAGTAGGCCAACCCCCAGGACATATCCATTTCATTCAGAAAAATTAATCCGGCCTGCTCCCTGCCATCCTCTTTTCCCAAGGCCCCTCAGGCATACACAAAGATTAAAGGCTATGTGAACTATCCTGGCAGTCTGCTCCCTTTTATCACAACAGCTTGACAACTCCCCTGTCATCACTAGCCTTGGTAGAAGATAATAACGGGAGCAAAACTTATTAAATCCCCAAGAGGTGACTAACATGACTATTCATGGAAAAGGTAAATCTGCTTTCTAATACAGGGACTTTGTATCTTACAGAGATTCCTCCCTCTGTTTCTTTACATGAAATAATGCTGAAAGTTTTAACACTTCTGGACACCCACTCACTGCTCCATATATTCAAGGGTCTCATCATACATAGGCAAAACTGGGCCAGTGTGAGCGTTTGCCCCAGGTTTCACACCAAAGCCTTCTCCCAGTCTTGGTTCAAGCGGTAGCTGCTCTCCTGGAGGATGGTTTTTCTGCTGATGACCTGCAGGAGGAGCTAGCACATGTATCTACCCCGTCAAGGAGCTTCACAGCCTCACTGTCACATCAACACTTCTTGGCCTTCCTTACCCCAACCTTTCTTTTACTGTTTACCTAACTAAAAAATAAACAAGTGTTCAAGACAAATATTTCAGATTGGTACTGGTAAACAGAGAGGGACGTAAGACCCAAGGAGTCTTCAACTCTTATGACTCCAAGGTCACAAAAAAGCATCCTACAAACCCATCTGCAGTCTTACTCCAGACCCCCAGAGCTAGAATAGCTCCACAGAGCTCAAGACCACTTTACACACTCAGTACATCTTATGTTGTAGAAGTATCATATATTGAGTGAAATATCAGCATTTGCAGGCAAGGATCTCCAAAAAGCTATGTAAAACTCAGCATGAGATTCTTCTCCCTCACCAGCAAGAGCGGAGGCTCAGGAAACCCATGCACCTTCCTTCTGGACTTGAGAGCCGCTGGCTAAGAACTCTATAATCAGAGGCAGGTCATACACTGACAATCACTGAAAGTTTAGATTCCATCAAAAGAAGAAAACAACAAAAAACCCCACTTACCACCCTTTTCCACCTCTGCAGATTAAGATACTGTTTGTAAGATAATCACTAGTGAAGGTCTTGGTTCTGTACAGGAGGAAGATATTTCAGAGTGGGGAGGGAAACATGGGTAGAAAATGTGGAAGAGGTGAGAAAAAACCAACACATCTCATAGATGCTGTTTAAAGTTTCTAAGAGGCTTTGGCATGTTAGAATAACACTGTGGGAGATGGATTAGCAGAGCCAGAGCAGGTGAAGCAACCTAAGGTGCATGATAAATGCACCACTGACACATGCATGGCTTATAAAAGACATATATTATGAGCCTTGAAGAACTGACTTCAAGGCCTCATTTAAGCAAGTGTGTTGCACATCTTGTTTCAGGACTAAAGCATGCAGAGAACAATTTTTCTTCTCTGAAGAACACGTTATCTCGATACTGTCTTTCTTGGTCTTCCTTCCTTAACAGGAAGAATATAAAACTCATGACGTTACCATCCCAGGCACGTTTAAGAGGTAGCTTAGTTACTTTTTTTCGTTTTGTTTCAAAATGTTTTTACAGATGAGGCATTCTCTACAGCCAACTTAAAACAATAAATACTTCTTTCTTCGATATATTTATAATTCTTATTAACTAGCTCAAAACAAATAAATTGCTTAAATATACAAAATCCATAAAAGCAGGAATTGAGAAATAAAATGGGGTGCTGCTATGTTTCAGACCTATTGAAACGCTATTCCTTGTTTTTTCAGTCACCCTTAAAATGGAAATCTTTTGCTATAGGTTAAAACCAAAGCAAATTTTAATCCCCAAGTTGTGATAAACATGGTCAAATGTGAAAAAACCCTATATTCAAGTTAAATTAAAATCTTGTATTTTTTTCAACAGCACACACTATCTTAATACGTTCTGCCTTACTAAAAAAAAACCCTGTATTTACTCCAGTCAGAGCAGTTACTGCTGAGCCATTTTCATTGCCAATTTTTTAAAAGACAACAAAGTAAGAAAGAAACTTTGTGGGATGAGCACCATCTGCTTATGCTTTAATTTCATTAACAGCTACATTTTGAGATCTTCAACTGTAAAGAAAGTTTTCCAAATGTAAACAGCATGTAAATCACTATACTGTTTTTACCTCATACCCTCCCACAATTCTCTCCTGCTGCTCCGGGGTTTTACTGTACACCATGGCCAACTGCTGCTATCTGCAGCTGAACAAGGAAATCAAAGGAAAACAGGTTGTAGTTGGGGAAAATCCACAGCAATGCTAAAAACCATTACTGAATCTGAGATTAGCATGAGGATTCAAGAAGATGTGGTAAGAGAGAAACTTAAAAAGAAATACAGATCACCACAGAGCGGCAATTAGTGTATTCTAACAGATAAGGGGGGAAAAAAAAAGTGTTTTGTTCTATGAATTTGCAGAAAGTGTGCTCATGCATGGAGAAACGCACTTAATTCCTGCTTAATACGCTATTTTTCTAAGCATCACTTCTTCATAACAAAAAGTAGCCATTTCTGTTTTAGTAATAATGCCTGTATGTAGCCCAGTAAGAATATTTTTATTCCTATAGGGGAACTCGATGGATTTTCAGAAAATTGAAATACTGTGCTATAAAATGCATCACAAGGAAGGTACCAACCTATTTCAAAAACAGCTCACACTAAGCAATTTTTTTTTTCAAATTTTAGACCTACCAATTCAAGTGATATTCCAATAAGTAAAACATGTCAAAACTGGTTACAAGCAGGAGCAACACAGTAAGGATGTTTATTTGAAAAACAAAGGTAAAATGCAAATACTAGCCTTTTCCTCTGTATCTTATATATCTTTCTATAATTATTAACAACACCCCTTCTCCACAAAAGCATATACTTTCCCAGCAAGCTCCTTCAAGGAGGAGACTACAATTAAACTGAAAAATCCCAATATAGAACTCTGCTGTGAAGCACAATTTTAACACTTGGTTTAAGTTTATAAAAATCTACCAAGTTTAAGTTTTTCCCCTTAAAACCTATAGTAGGTGAAAAGCCTAATACCCCCAAATCCAACCCTCAACAGTATCACAGGCTGCAAAGACATGCAAGCTGCTGGCTGCTTACTGTTCCTTTTGTTGGACCATTTTGGCAACATTTTCCCTACTGAACAGGTTACTTTGGCATAGATGTTAGTCACGGGGACGGTGAGGGAAACCTCTCCCACCAAAACACGGCCTAAATCTCAAGCACTGTGGGGTCAGCAGCACACTGCTAAAGGCAGATTCAAGTAAGATAAATTCCCTTTAATTCACAAAAAGATTACAGAAAATTGTTAGAGGCAGGGGCCTTTTAAGCAGCACGTTGCTATTTTTAAACTAATCGTTCACAGTACACGTTTGTTTTCCATACTTAGGGAGGAAATCTAGTAATTAAATATAACTGTTACCAGACTCAGAATCCTTCTCTCCAATTATATGGCCTAGTTTCTGCAAAAAGCATCCCCTCCCGCCCCCCCAAGGTAAAAGTCAAACCTATTAATGTAACAGCTTATCCTGCCCTATTTCCACTTGCCAGTCTCCTGTAATGCTGATTTAATATCCAACAAAAATAGTACAAAGATGCTGTCATTTTTCATTAGGGAACATCAGCTCAATACAAGCAATTTAACTCTTCCGAGCTTGGGCTGGGGAAGGTGCATGCTGCTTGGCAATGTGGTGAAAAGAACACACACCCTTATGGATATCACTTGCCTTCTCTCTAGGCTGGCATCCTGATGACCCACTGAGCCTCTTCTGATAACTAAATTTACTAGCACCAGAATTTCTACTATGAGAGCTTAGCCATCATTTCTTAATTCACCGCCTTAAAAATAGAGTTAACTATTACCTAGATTTTTATCTAAAAAAAAGGGACTTAATTACATGCTATTTTTAATGCCCCATTACTTGGCCACTAAGCAGCACAAATTACCACTTCTCTCTCTCTCTTTTTTTTTTTTTTTTAAACAAATTACCACCTACTCAACCCATTATTTTGATCCTTCCTGATTTCTGTAGTCTCACTCACTGCTTCTCCATTAGGTACTCTAACAGTAGAGAAGTTATGCTTGTGCTATGCCCAAAACAGATACAATTACTACATTTTTTGTTGCATGATCTTACCTAAGAGTGCAGAGCTACCTTTAATCTTATGCTGAGGATCCTGCCAAAGGTTCCCTGGATGCCCCAGATGCACTTCTCCTGCAATGGGATTCTTGAAAAGCAAATATACCAGTCCTAACTTGGTATCTTAGATATTTAGCTGATCATTTATTTTACATTACTTATATGAATGGTAACACTTGAGGCTAGAATCGGACAAGGGGAATCTTGTCACACACATATATATATATATATATATAAAAAATAGTGTGAAACTGTTCTCTCTAGAGTAGACATTTACATAATTATGTCTTGAGATAATGAGTTATTTACCCAATTTATTAGAAGGGATCTTAATGAGAAAAGAGTTAAGAAAATGTTAATACAATCTATGTATGTATATGTAGATTGTTGGTATTATGTAGGGGTTTTTTCCCTCATTTATTCACATTATTTGCTTTGTGGTCATTTATTCTGGAAGCATTTGTCAAAAGATTCCTCTTTTAATATGACATGGATTGGGGTTTTTACACTCTCCCAAGGGTGACAGATTTTTATAAGCTTTTTCAAAGCCAATTTAGATGAAAGCACAAAGCAAAAAAGAAATTAATATGTAATATCTCAAAACATTTTGCCTATTACTGTTACTAGCAACACATAAGATTGCTATAATAAACAGAGGGGGGAAGAAAGTGATGCTTACTTCCTACAACAGCAATACTTTTGCTATAGCAAGCTCACTGCCTCCCTGCACACAGATTTCAAACCAAACTTGTTTGACATGAAAAATCTGTCCAGGTGTTAATTTCTGCTGAATGCCACAAAAAGAGTGACTTATTATGGCTTTGACTGTAGAAGGCAGCATGCCTATGTCTAGCCTTAGCACCTGTAGGGAGCTTTTCACACCCAGATGATGAATTATTGCCTTGAGCTTTTAGATAATGCCAGAGTGGCAGAACTGATGTGACACTCCTTGTGTTATGTCTCATCCAATTATAGAAAAGCAAACCAATAAAAAAAGTGACCAGCATATAGGTAACTATACAAAGCAACCAGAGAGAGATTATTTTGCTGTTTGCTCACCTGTGTACCACAATGCATCACGTTTTTACCAAACCCAGACAACTTGAATCCCTTCACTATTGAACACCACTCTCCCTGTTACATTAGATTTACAATTTTATTCCAATTCCCACCTTTTCTCCAGTAATTATATCAACTTCAAATTCTGGCCTCTCAGTTTCTCTTCTAAGCACATTTGCCATTATTTCTTAAGGGGAATTGGAGAATTTATTCTGGGACTTCCACCTCAAAGAATCTAATTTAAACCACAATAACACTTCAAGTTCAGTCTGCAACTTGTTATTAAGTTCTCAGTGACAATCCAGCCAAGGCATACAGGATATTAGCAGTCCTTAAAGTGGGGGAGAAGGGGTGTCAGCAGAAAGCTCAACGAAAGTCCATTCAGCTTTTGTTTCTTTTTTTTGTAACTCCTCTGCCTCCACATCATAAATTCTCCACCTTCTAGTGGCCATATGGGAATTGTAATGTTCAAACTTGGCAGTTGCCAAGGGCCCACTGCACCAGCTGCAAGCCCATCATCTCTTTTCCTGAACCAGAGGGAAATGCCAGAATCACCACCTGCACCAGAGCAAAGCCTCCCTTTCCCATTTGAGGGTAACTGCTCTTCCCTTGCTGTAGCACGGCTGCCCTGACATCTGGCAGCAAGGACAGCTACAAGTCCTGGCATGGAGAAGAGGGTATAAACATCTAAGGATAGGAGACTGTGACCTCCAAAACTCCTGTTAAGTTACAGAGCACTGAGAGCACACCTGGTGCAGGAGATGCACATGCTTTCAGGAGTGGCAGGAGGAAAGGGACACTTGCCCAATTACTTATGCAAACAAAAACCCCCATGGGAACCCAGTCCAGAAAGTCAGTTGATAAACAAATACTCCCTGAACAAGAGCCCATTAAGAACACGCCACAAACAAAAAATTAAACACCTTCTAAACTGGCAAGGCAAGGCAATGGCAGCCTGTGGGTGGTTCAGCAGCAGCAGCAATGGACTAGCTGAAGTAGGGAAATACCCCAAGTATTGTAATGCTTCAAATTTGAAGCACCAGGTTCCCAGATATGAGACCAGGTAGCCTGTGCTGAGATTTCAGAATGTCCTCCTCACTGCACATAAGAAGAGGGAAAACCAAGAAATTTATTTTGCGGGTTTTGCAATTTCACCACCACATTTCTGACTTGGGGAAGGTCAGCCACACACTTCAGCAAATTTTCTACCACCTTCCCAGGCTCCAGAAGGGGGTAAGTAACACACCGGACATTCTTGATTATTTACCATCCTCTGTATGGACAAATTAATAGCATAATTTCTATCAGGTTCTTGGAGTGCTCCAGTGAAAATTAGAGGAAGTATGAGACCACTGACCATACTACTAACCACACAGACAAATGAGCAAAGTTGTACTTTGAGCTTTGCCTCAAGTAGGCTAAACATGTATTTGAAAACAAATAACCACCAAAACCACCAACTTAAATGATACACAACTTTTAAAGCTTCTAAGTATTAATTTGGTCACTCTAACATATAATTGGTCAAATTTGGAGAGTTAGAGTTGACCTGTACCACATTTACTCCTCCAAATACACAGTTTTCAGTGTTTCAGGAATGAATTTTTCCTTACATTTCAGTCCATTGCTTCTGCCTGCTGTACTGCCCACTCCTTGATGACACTGGCTTTTCAGTCAGTACCTCTGAGGATGATCATTAGCAACACATCTTATGGAAGACCAACGAGTCCTACAGCTAGGATCCCTATGGCAATCTTCTTACAATGAATGGCCGTAATCATTGCCTCCTAGCTCCAAAATCTTTTATCTCTTGACCCAGCAGAGCAGAAGGTATCAGAAACCCAAAAGACTTCACAACATGCATGCAATAATAAAATCAATGATTCTACCTAACCTTTTCTCATCGCCATAAACAAGAGTGTTCCTGCCTACATCTTTGGTGCCTTTGTAATCCTTACTATCAGGTATCAGATGTCCTTACTTACACAGAAGCAGATACACTTTTAAAGACTCTGAGGACAGACCTTAATATACTTTCAATGTTTAGTCTTATGTGGGGGGGAGAAGATGGACCGTTCCCCACAGTTTCTATTTGGTTTAGATTGGAAACCAAAAGCTCTTTAGGATAAGGATTATTTTATTCTGTTTGGATATTTCTGGTAATGCAAATAAATACTTATCCTCTCCCTCTGAACACGCCTTGCAGGAACAAAATTCCACAGTCAGGTTACTCTGGGAAGAGGGAAGAGCTTTGCCTTCCCAACTTCTGGATATTCTTTCAGTGAACATCCACATCTGTGCTAGTCTTCTATCAGAAAAAAAGGTCTTATCTCCAACTGTATTACTGTTACTGCCTCAGTGTTCTCTCATTTCCTTTCTAAACATCCACTTCTCCACTTTCACTTTTTATTTGAAAACTCTCTGTATATTAATCATCTTGCCTCTCCAAAAGATGTCTGAAATCTTTTAAAATCAGCAGAAAAAACATAATACAGTATCTGAAAGGAGAATCTATTTTTAAAGGTATATAATTACAACACTACTACAAGATCTTCAATATTGCTCATTGTTGTCTGCTGCTGTAAGCAGGAAAAGATTTGATGTTATAAAAATACAAAAAACAAAGCAGTACTTGCTCCTTTAATACCTGGGTGTTATTAAAAAGCACCCAGGGTTATCGTGCAGGAAGAGCAAGAGCAATGCCTGAAGTTAGCTGTAAAAACTTAAATTCTATTTTAAGCTGGTACTGTCTAAGAAGGAATTTTACATCTATTGAGCTTTCAGTGCAAGTGAAGGGAGGAGGCTGTTGTATGGGAAGAATTATTCTGTTATCTTTAACTTAACAAACTTTCCAGCAGCTAACAGCAGAGCAAACACACACATTTCTATGACTGAACAAAGTACACACCAGTGCATTTCAGAGAAGCAGTTTTGATTACACCACTAGTTCCAATGCACTGAAAGAGTACCAACACACAGTCTGCTTCCAGAGGTTGCAGGGAGGTGGAAGCCCACCTCACAGGGTCAACGCTGTCTTGCCTAGCAGGATGGAAGACAAGAAGACCCCAACCTCCATACAAGCTCCTGGACTCTGACAGCTCCCCAGGAATACGCTGGAGCACTGCTAGGAGCAAGCCTGCTCACTGCTGTTTAACTAGTAACCATCACCTGAGCAGCTTCTGAGGAGAAAAAGTCCAAACCAAAATAATACTGTTTCCCAGAAAATGACGGAGCAGCATGTGTTACCCACTCCTGTCTATATATCACAATAATAAGTAAACAGCTGATGTAGCTAATGAACCAGACATTATGTTTAGATTTTATCTCTGACAGCGTTTACTTAATATAATTATATTTGTTCCCAACAAAGACTGAATTATTTCCTGAAGTGGCTGTCATGGATATTTCCTCCTCCAGTCAAGGCAGAGGTAATCAAGATAGAATGCTGCTTTATCAGGGGCTGGACTGTAAAAACTCTTCCGACTCCCTTTATTGCAACATGCACCAGCTAGGAAATGTTTTCAAATCGGACCTCACACCCAAACGGAGGTGGATACATGGGTTCAGCTCAAATGTCTCTGAGCAAAAGCCTTCAGGCTTGTGAGAAAGGACAGTGTGATTCATTACAGCACCTGAATAAATTGCTATAGCACACATGCTGTAGGACTGCAGTATTTCAGCTGTCACCCCAGAATAATAATTTGAAGATGGTCACTGCCCCACATAGCAATGCAACCATAACTTTTTTTTTTTTCCTTCAAAGGATGTCAGTTTACAGGTATGTCACCCCTTCCTAAGCAGGAAAAGTAATTCAACTGGTTTTGCTGCAAAATGTTTATTGCCTGATGTTTTCTTGGGAGGTATGCAAATCAAATTCCTGAAGATTTTTCTGTACACAGAAAAGCCTATGTTGTGTCTAGAAGAGCAGATTACAGAAACTTCACCACTTAATAAACACTGTATCTCCAAAAGAACCAAGATGGCCTACTATCTCAGCAGCAACTGCCAAGATACAGCAAACTGTAACAGCTTCAGAAGACAGAGTATCTGCTGAAGGAGTCCAAAGTTATTTCCAGTTTTCAAAAGCAAGAATTCTGTCAGCCCGCCTACTTTCCACAGTTATTCAAAGCAGCCCACTAGAGAGGGCCACACTCATTAGCAAACACATAATGAAGTATCACTTTTTAGGCTAATCAGTAAGATTTTATTACTTTACCAAGATATTTTAATCTCGGCTTATCTTACTTGAAGCAGATCTCCTTAATTCCAGTTACCTCTAAGACATCTGGTGAAAATGGAAACAGAACTTGGACTCCTTCTGAGATCCAAAGGTCAAAGGGTCAGATTATTCTCACCTGATTTGACTATTACAAGGCAGTGGCAAGTAGATCTGTTTGTTTGGCCTCCCAAAGCATTTCTGGACGTTACTGTCCCTGTCAGCTGCAGCACTGCCCACCCCACACCTCACAAGCTACCCCACTACTTGGGGGTGGGAGAGCTGCACTGCCTGCACGGTCAATCCAATGCCTTTTGCTTTTCCTTGAGCTGTTCTTAAATTACCCGACCTGCCACTTCTCCCTGGCAAAACTTGCCCTTTGGTTAGTAAGGCGCCAGAAGCTGATCCATGGCAGCGGTGTGAGTGGCAGAGGGGAACACCTGCACCCTTTGCTGAAGCACTGAGGCAGACCTTTGCAGGATACTTAGGCAGCTTCGCTTGGAAAGGATGGCAAAGAGATAGAACCCGTAGGTTTGGGTGCCCTGGGCATCACCGGCGGACAGGTCTCGGGCTAGGGTCCCACCGGCGCACTGCTGGCAGCCCCACACCGGAGGCGGTCGGGGGGGGCTGCGGCTGCGCCGGGGGGGAGTGCAGGGACCGGACACCGGCCGGGCCCGGCCGGCGGGGCCCACCCGAGCGCGGCGCCCGCGGGCAGCTCCAGGGCGGCGGCAGAGCACGGCGCGGCGCCGCCCGGGCACGGACGCCAGATCCGGGGGACGGCTAGGGCCGGCCCCGCCGCTCCGTGCTCCCCTCTCGGGCCTGCAGGCGCCGCAGGCCGCAGCTCGGCAGCCGTCCCCCGCCCGCCGCCGCCGGTCACATCCAGGGCGGCAGCCCCCGCCACCCGCTTCGTCCCGCCGCTCAGCACGGCCGCGCACTCACCCGCGTCCGTCCCGGGGGAGCCGGCTCGTCGGCGCGGGGCGACAGCGAAGACCAGAGCAGCAACAGCCCCAAGAAGCTGCCCGCCAGCAGCACGGCGCGCAGCAGGAAGCCCAGCTTCAGCCGCATCCTCCGGCCGCCCGCCCGCTCCCTCCGCCACCGCGCAGGCAGCGCCCGGCCCCGCGCACCGGCGGGCTTCCGCCCCCCGCCCGGCGCGGCGCAGCCCCGCGCCGCCTCCTCTCCCCCTGCTTCCCCCCTCCTCCGGCCGCCGCTGCTCTCCGGCAGCCGCCCGCCTGCCGGGGCTGTGCTCCCGCCGCCGCTGCACGTACAAACTTTCTTCTTCTTTTTTTTTTTTTTCTTTTTTTTTGTTGTTTCCCACCCCTTTTTTGCTCCCCCCTCTCTCCTCCCCGTGAGGCTCCGCTGCCGCGGATGCCTGCCCGCCGGGTGATGCGGAGCAGGAAGTCGCTGCCGTGGGAGCCGCCGTTCCACGTGGCCGCCCCGCACCGAGGCGGGGGCGCCCCGCACCGCGCCGCCCGCTCCCGCCCCCGCCGCACCTGCTGCGGCCCTGGCTGCGGCTGGGGCTAACGGCGCCTGCAGCCCGCCCGCAGCACGGCGAGGGCTGGAAGAGGTCGTGTAGGGGGATTTGGCCTTTCTCAGCCGGGTGGGCAGCTCCGCTCCAGCACCGACTTGTAAAAATTAAGGTGCGGACGCTTAACTTTTGTAATTGTCACAGGAGCAGCGTGACACCGGCCGCTAGTTGTTGTGTGCAGCCCAGGCGCAATAACACTGGAAAGCCAACAGATTTTTCATGAGGTTTGCAGATTAAGTACACGATTACAAAGATGTTATCAGCCCTAATCTCACCTGTATTTTGTTACTAATTTTCTGCACTGAAAGCCAGACGTCCCATTTCCTCCTTTGAAGGAGTCTCACACATGCACACACATGCACACCTGATGATGTGTGCTCTCCACAAAGCAGAATGAGGCGAGAACAAGGCTTTCAATTCATTACTCTTGCCTTTTCTGTCTATTCAGTACTATCCACTTGCTTTGATATTTTTTAGTTCTATTTTGTTGTGTGCACTGGAAGGACATTGAAACCAATTACCCTGAAGGTTAACTTTCATGATAAGCACTGTAGAAATAAAACAGGATATGACAACCTGAACAGGATAACTCTGGAGGAAAAAAACCTCCACACCTAAGTGACCTTTGTAGCTGGACACACCTAAACACAGAAGTCTTTGTTTATTCATTTAACTTGTGCTATAGCACTGTGTGTTTTTCTTTGCCCATTCTGTAAGATCATGGCACGAGACGTAGACAAATACAATGTTTAAAGCGTGGGCAACAGTTCTCATCCTAAGTGTTTTCACAACCCTGTGGCTTCCACAGCTCCCCAGAGGTGTTTTTCCCAAGGCCCTCACCCTGTTTGCAGTAGCAGTAACCACACAAAGGTTATGTGACTGATTTCAGGTACATAACAGCACCTGCAAAGGGCTGGGAGGGATTGTTTTGTGTTGTGTTTTGTTTGTTTGTTTGGGTTGTTTTAGGTTTGTTTTCTGGGAAAGGCACAGAGTTGAGGCACCCGGATCTCGTGGCTCACTGAGCTTGGTAGGGAAAGGCAGGTTGGGGCTACAAACTGTGAAGCTCTGTGAACGGTCAAAGAGGTATGGAACTGTTTCCACCAACTCTTACTTCATTGCTTTCCAAAGACTTACTGCAGCAAAAGGTGCTCTTTCCTCTCATTCTTTAATTCTCTGGGTTTTGGGACCTCCTTCTACTGTTCTGTTCTGGTGCTCTGAGCACAGTAGAGTGAAAAGAAAGCATAAGTTACTCTTGGCACTGCATAGAGGCCGCAGCCACCTGGATTGGCATTTTAAAAAAAAACGTGCCTTTTCCCCCGGAAAGAGAGGGAGTTGCTGCCCACTGGGAGGCAGCACGGGCCAGTGGACAGGGTGTTGATGCCAACCATCCCCTTTCTCACCTGGAACTGCCACTTGAAAAAGGCATCATGTTTCTGCCTCCCTATTACACCTGCCTGCCCTGGTCCCTCCATGAAAGGGAGCATCATCCACCTTTTCTTCTCAAGCATAAGCTGTACAGTCTGGATACAAAAGTACCAGCTTAATACTGGCCTTGGAGGCAGATTTTTTTGTTTTATTCTCATTAAGGATGTGCTAAAGTTTCAAACTCTGCACTTACAGTTTATCCTATGCAGTAAAGAGCCTAAAAATATGTGCAGAACATATTTTCACTTTCACTGAATTCGTACTGGCTAAGACAAAAAATTAAAATTAAAGTTGGCTTCGAATTGTCTACAGTCACATTCAAAACCATTTGAAAAAGACTTTTTAATAAGCTGGAGAGGGGGAGAGAGAGAGGGTTAAACACAATTTTTTGCCTCTCTCATTTGCAAAATACTGTATAAACTATGATGCTTTTCCTACCCAGCCAGTACTAAAACAAGACACAATCCTGATTGTTATTAGGGAGTTAATCAACCTCTGTTAGAGTGATACTCCATCATTCAAGTATTTCTAACAGACTGGCAACTGTCATAATGTTTGTATCTGGACGTGTCTACCACTTTCTGCACCGAAATCATATGTTCACTCCTCCATACGCCTCCAGATAAATATCTGGTGGTGTTTAAGTCATTACAAAGCCTTGCTGCTCTTGAACCAGAGACCTATGATGACCTGGAGGTGAAGTATCCGATTACCAATCCCCTAAGCCATGCAGTTGCCTTATTGCTGGGGATTTGGGGGATGGTGTCTAGAACAGGGTCACTGGTGAACACCAAAATCCAAAGCAGTTGCTCGCATTGGAGAAACATCAGGATCTTGATATGTCTCTTAATTCATCCAGAATATTTGGCCACAGTAAAGCACTGTGCTTGTTCATTAACACAGTGTTTGCAAGGAAATTTGTATAAACATTTGTACTTATCAAGATGGAAACAATGTATTAAAAAGTTCCATAATACAACAAGTTACTTCACTGTAAACAAAAACCCCCATTTTGCTCATCTGTGGAGTTTTTTTTTCCAGCAACACACTCCTCTGTAAAATATTCAAGTCAGAGACCAACTTCCCTTTCTACTGAGTGCAGTGAGCATAAAACACAAGTGTTAGGGGTTTTCTCATGTAAATAGGTTCTTTGAAATTAGCAATGGATGGTAGACCTCAAGCAATTTTACTTTCTTTAGAAGTTTCTGGACTTAACTAACAACACTTAATTTAGTGCAATATTTCACGACATGAGATACTCTAGGCTTCATCTAATGGAAAACTTGGTCATGCTTTGATCAAGGAAGAAAGTGCTGGAAAATGCCAGCTGGCAGACAGTAGCTTGCTTTCCTAAACTGAATACCCTCAACACAAGAATGCCTCTGCTCCAGTGAAAACTCCCAGCTCCATGCAATCCCTTTTCCCATCCCTTCTGACCTTTCCTGCTTCACTGTCAGAATTTGTCACGTTGCTTGCATTTAAGTGGTCACCACTGAACAAAGCTTATGAAGTTCTCCATATTGCTGCTTTGGATCTAAGGCGAGTTGGCCATTGACAGTTCTGGAAAAACTCATGTAGTGTATTAGCACTACAGCAGGTCTATTAGTGCTGCATAAGGGAATCCTGGGGTGCCCAGGTGGAATCCAAGATACTCCTTCCTGAGCTTGTGTCTGAGATCTGAGAAGGTAGAATTTGAAGGTGTGGCTGGAGAAGCCTGACCAGATCTACCTTAAACTTCTGTTAAACAGGCTCATTCTCCCTTCTGACCACTGTCCTCAGCACTGAGGGATTTGCAAAGAGATTCTGGATTAATGGGGTGCTCGCTGCTTGGAATAACCCAGGAGAACAGGGTGTTTGGCATACGCTGCAATGGAGATAAAGTCATACACTAAATATTTACAATGTATGTATATTTAACCTCACAGTTGATAAAAAAGGAACTGATGTACACGTTTTGAAATTCTTTTAACATTCTGTTATTGTTTTAAATGTACTTTATTCAGATAAGTGTCTCTCGGAAATACTTAATGCATGCTTTTGCAAATGAGACTGAGATGTGCTTCATCTTAACCACTTTGTGTTCATCCTCTCTAGTCTTCAGTATCATTCTTCCTCTAATTCTCATTTATCCTTCTTTCTTTTGTAAGTCAGAGGTTTACCAATGCATGTCCTACCAAAAATTATCCTTCGGTATTTCAGGATCTGAATGGATGCTTTTGGCAGAGTGCAATTTGCCTCCTTTGCTTTTCCTGTCATTTTTCTGAAGAGCATGTTATGAAGTTCCTGTCATTATAGTTAGCCCCCATATGCTGTCATGCCTACTTAGTTGGTTTTCCTCCTGCAATATCACCTCCAGCTCCTCTTCTCTTTTCCCACACAACAGCAAGCAAGCTCATTATTTTGCATGGGTTTTGGATTCTACCTATATCCTGAAGACTGGAATGTAAAAACAAACAAATAAATAAATATTATTTTTCAGCTGCACTTTCTGGTATTGAGTACCAATCAATGTTTATGAACTATGTTGTATTATTCATACTAGTTTTGTCTAAAGAAACTTAACCTCTTTCAGATTTGCAAGTCCTCAAAATATCCCCACTGCAATGAGTGTTGACAATCCTTGACAGATTTAGATCTCATTAAAACAGTGGATGGGATGGCCTGTTGCATGGGTGTTTCATTTGAAAGAGAATTTGAATTATTCTAATTGTGGTTTTGCCATTAAAAAAAAAAAAAAGAAAAAAGCAATAAATATAATTTTTAAGTGACTTTTTAAAGGATTGCTTACCTGTATTTGGAGCCAGATGTAAGTGTGAGTAGTCATATACCTCAGGTCTGGAAAACATCCTTTTCCAAGGTGTCATATTTCTGAGCACTTCAAACAGAAATTAACTTGCACCATTTTCCTGAATCTAGGGCAGAGAAAATTGAAATAGGTTCCTGCAATTTCTCTTATGCTGAAAAAATGAATGATGTAAACATCCCCATTTCAGATGCTGATTTACTTTTCCAAAAATCTCTAAAAATATAGTAAATTAGTGGAGTTAATTTGATTAAACTGTCAATCTGAACAAGATCCACAGTGCATTTTTGAGGTACAAAAGGGAACATTTTACAACTATAAATTAATTAGATTTTCATATTTCTGTGGACTTTTGCTATTTAGTGATAAACTGTTGCTAGTCTAACAAATAACTGGTAACTTGGGTATTATCAATTCAGTATCATACCTGCTATATGAGATATAAATCTTCATTAATTCTGACAAGTTTCTCTTCAGGATGCATTCTGTTATGTTGTTAAAAATGAAACAAAACCTAACCACAGAAGATACTAAACAGTTATAAAGCATTGGATAAGTTAAATAAAGTCATTGTGTCAAATCTCACCATAATAAAGCGCTTTGAAGCTTCATAGACAATTGAAAGTTGTTACATAGAAAAGAGTGGACATGCAACAGTCAGTAGTCCCTAAACCAGGTATCTTTTGTTTTTTCTTACCTTAGTCACAGGGTAAGGTGAGCTAAGTGCTATTTCAGTATTTTACATAAGTACTTTAAAGGTCAATTAATAATTACTGTAAAAGTCCAGTTCAGTAGATAGGTTTATATTAACATTGAAATACTAGAGACTGGATAACATCACTGAGAGAAGTTAAACTCTCATTTTCAAACTGGGGTCCCTGGAGGCCTGGGGAATGGGGAAGGTGCCTGCAACAGAAAATGACAGCAAGACTATTGCCGTTAGTCATTTAAAGTTTGCAGTACTGAGCCTCCATGACAAACTGATAACTGGAAGTAGAGAGTCTTAGAAGAAATGAAGCATAGCAGCATTGCTAGACAGCTCTGACCTTTTTTTTTTTTTTTTTTTTTTTGTGCAGATTTCATAAAATGGAAGTTTGGTCTTGCAAGTGGTTGAGAACCAATGCCAGGATGCTGAGAGCAGCCTCTTTTCTTACCAAACTGCTATCTGGGGAGAAATTCTTAAACAGATTATTTCTATTCTATACCATCTGACACCAAGTTGTATTGATTAGTAATTCAACGAAATGCTTCTGTTATAAAAGGCATGTTTTGTGGGAATTACTTGTGGAATTGCAGGCAATAGCAGTAGACGGATCATAGCACTGCACACACTCAAGGCTTTTATGAAATATAATAATAATGAAAGTTTTCATAAGGATTTTAGTACACCATGCAGATGCATAATTTTGTTGAAGTTTCTCTCTTTTCTCAGGTCCAAATTTACATACAGATATCCTTACTTGATATGAATTAAACACTTTCCAGCTTGTACAGTTTTAGCTTAGGTATTGATGTAGATACTTATTTCAATTTTCTTCTTTAGTACGTTTCCTTTTTTCAAACTGGAAGTTCAACCAAAAAAAACCCAAACAAACAAAAAAACAAACCCAAACCCATGAAACAATTTAAAAGTAAAAATTCCTAGACCTCTCAAAAAGACTTTGAAATAAAGGCAAAGAACTGTAATAAAGTCATCATCTTGGCAAGCTGAAATCCATTGCTTTTTAGTCACTTTTGACAAGTAATAGTGACAATGGCAGGATCTCATCCATCTTCAAACACTGCGGGTTTCCAGATGTCTCCATTCACTGCCAGTCAACGCCCTTTACTGATGTATAACTGCAATGACTTAAAACTAGTTGGCTGAGTATTCCAATTAAAAAAATGTTCTAAAATTCCCAGGTGCATGTAATTAGCAGAGAGCCAATCTCTAGACTGTACTTTTATTTTAATACTGGCTTCACTAAATCTTTGTTCTGAGTAGTTTGATAAATTCAAGGACATCCTTTAGGTTTAGAGGTTAGCTGGAGTTTACAGAGTAAATGGGAAAAGATTAATTCAGATTTTTGTCCTTAAAAAAATAATAAAAATATTTCACTGGTTGCAACTTGAAAAACATGCTTATAGAGCAGAAGACTATTCCAATTAATATGATTTCAAATTAAACTGAAGAATCAATGATTTATTCTTATTCCCATTCCCTGACCTTTTGAATAATCAAAGTTGCTCTTGTAAACCTTAGGCCAAAGTGAAGCTGATTCAGTTCCTCATTTACTGTTAACAGCTCTGCCATACTAGAATATAACTGAAAATTATGACAGCATCTGTGTAATAATTATTTTTTTTCCCCTGAAATGGTGCTTTGGAACAGAGTAGAAGTGACAGGAAAGCTTCATATGCTGTTAAAGCCTGGTGATCCACAGCAAGGCTTTAGTAGACTCCTGGCTAACTGCCTGAAAAAACTGGTTGACTTCTTATTAACCTACAAGATACAGGAAGCTAAAACTTTTTCCATGCATTTCAGATTTAAATAAGCAGACGTAAGATTTAAATTAAATGTATATATATAAAATTGTAACATTTTCCTCATTCAGGCTTATATCCAAACACTCTCTTCAAACTTACCTTGATAAGCCTTTGGTGTCAGGATTGATTAACTGAAAGGAGGAGGCAGAGGCACTGTTCCTCACAACATTTAGGTCAGTTCTGATGCTCTCTGCTGTGTATCTAGGCCACGTCTAATTAATCCCAGAATATTCCATAACTGCTGGATTATCTTTGTCAGCTTCTCCCACAAAAACCTGGCAGCAAAGAGTCTAACCTTAGGTGAGGAATTTTCCTTTTCTAAAGGTAAATAGGCAGGTTTTTTTCATAGTCTAACTATGTAATGTTTATGCAACAATGTATAGAGCCCTTAGGATATAAAGTATTTAGTAGGGGTGAATACCTTCACTTGAAATTACTGGAAAGTTGCCACTGATTTAAATAGAGCCAAGATTTCACTTCCCATTGTTTTTAGGATAAAAGTTACCAGCTATGGCCTTCTCAACTCTGAATTCGATGCTGCTACTCAAAAGAATAACTTATTTTTTTTTTCCTTTTTCTAAGCCAAACATGTATATAAGGTGTTTAATCAAATTAAGACCAGAAAATAGAGAAGAGCTGCAAAAGAAATAAAAAATGTCACCTAAAAGCCTACTGCAGATCAGGGGATGCTAACAGGCTGAATTGCATTTGTGCATTTTTGTAGTCTATAGCTTCCCTGGTCATTACCAGAAGTACAGAAACACTTTGCAAAGACAGTTATCAGCTTGGGGAGGTGCTTAAATCAAGATGAGCTGCCAGTGTGGAGCAGTGGATACACAACTGATGACCAGTAAAAATAACCTAGCACACTTAGTGAACTAAGGAGACACAGCATCCATGTTTTGTGTATCACAATAGCAATGCACAGAATCAGAGTACTAAAAACAGAGCATTAATTAGCAATCCTAAATCTACACGCAACAACGCAGGGTGCTGGGTGTCTCAAGAAGTACCATGCTTGCTTCCTGAGGGCAAAGTATTGTGACTTTGAAAATCAATTCTTCATAAACATGCATTCATCTAGTATGCACAAAGTCAGATGATATTTTTTAATGCTTAATGATGAAGTACCAAAAGACAACTTTTTACTTGCTGAACCAGAAATACGTTATTTGAGATCTATTAATATACGTATAAAACACAGGCCAAGAACAGCACAGACATTTTTGTAGTGGGCGAGCTATGTTTTTCAGCCACACCCTCTGTTCTTCAAATTATGTCCTTACAATCTCCTTTATTTAAACATCAAAAGGGTTTTCATGGCATTTGGTACAGCACTTGTTGTCAAAATCCCTGTCTGAATGCTTCTACTGAGGCCTTTAGAACTCTGTAATATTACAAATGTAAGAAAGATGCAGCTTTTTCACATGCTTGTTTTCCTTTCCTGTGTGAGTTGAATACTAAAGCAGAAAATGCTATTCATAAATGCTTGATACCAAAACATAAAACAATCCATGTTAAAAGAAGTGTTTTCAAAATTTAATTTGAGAAATAGATTAGTAGAAACCATAAGTTTTGCCTGAATTAAGATTTACCTGTCCTACAAATGTGCAGTCGAGGATCAATTGATACTTGCATTGACATGCCTCACATCTACATACTGTGTTTGAGAAGTCATCTTGTGTTTTGGCTCACATTAAAAGCAGCAAAGCAGATTTCCTTAGATGCAGCATGAGTGCACCTGCAGCAAAAGTACATCTAGATGGATTGCATTACACAGCCAATGCTGCGAAAGTGTCAAATCCCACTGTCTTGTGCTTAATGTTTCAGGATGAACTCACAGATACGCAATAAAATAGTGTCATTTTGACAGGTAAAAAAATGCACACATGGTGTGCATGATATTAAAAATATTCCAAGTTAGCATAAGTTGTCACAATTCACATTGCTATTCCACAAAGGTCCCATACTAAAATACTGGGCTTCGCCACGGGAGAGGGATTCTCTTTCATCGTGGCACGTTTCTGGGTGTATGAGTCCTACAAGCACACGCAGCACCAGTGCGTACTCAGGCTCTATCTGGATGTTGTCATGCAGCTCAATTCAGAACTAACGGATGAACGAGATTTGTGCAAGTGTTTCTAACAGTGATGGGCTTCCTGAGGCTCCCAATAAAGTAAGATACCAAAATAAGCTTGATGACATAGGACAGAGTACAGTTACTAAGAAATTATAGCATTGTTGCCCTTTTGCTTTAGGGATATTAACTCTTCTTGTGCTTTGTCACTCACATTTAATAACGTACAAACAGTGGTTTGGTGGTGGTAACAGGATGAAGACACTAAAATTCTCTCTGACCTTGTCACTCCCCATAGTGTACAATGCCCACTAGGCTACTAAATTTTCAATGCTTTTTGCCTGACTAGCTTCTCAAATTCATCCACATCAAGTTGCTGAGCAGGTTGTAGACTACTAGTGAAAGCTGCAGTTGTTGAAATTACCTAGTCTTCATACCAGCTTGATGAGACAGAGATAGATGGGCACTGGAGAGAGGAGTTTTTTGTATGGATTACATAGGTTCTAAACTTGGAGTGTTGTTGCCCTGTACGTAGCAGAAAAACACAAACCTGTGATTCAAAAAGTGTATTAGTCATGTTAACTCAAAAATTTACTACATTCAAGAATCTGAATTTTAGTCTTTGTTAGGCATAATAAACCTTCTAATAGTTTTTGTGAGTGGATGCACAACTTGACTTGCTGTTGAGAAAAATAAAATGGTTCTTTGTATGCTTCCCAGAAATTGCTTCATCTGGTGTCAGTGTCTTCCCCTATGATTCAAAGCTTTCACTTAATCCTTCCTTTTCTGCCACTGCTCTTTTGCTAGTTGGGCATTCTTCGCCATTAAAAAAAAAGTACAAAAAAAATGTTTTATACAGTATAGTTCCTTGTCAGACTCCAACCTTGATACCAGTGTTTCCAATTTCCTGATTATTATCTGGGTAAAGTTATATTATTATTTTGAATTAGCCACAACAACTTCCATTATGAAGGCAAGAGCTTCACCCTGCCCCACAGTAAATGGAGAGGATCAGCCATAGCATCAACACCTACCCTCACTACACAGACTCAGAAAAAGCCAGACCTTTTTAAAGCTTCTGGTGTCACAGCTTTCTCTCTGCTGCTTGCAGGTGTGGGAGAAGCTTCTCATGGTTATTAAACAAGCCTGGAGCATTGTAGTGTAATACCAGGCTGTTGCTCATGACTCCTGAGACCTCATATAAAAGACAAAGAATGGGCAGACGCATTCAGTAAATGGCTCTCATGGTTCAAGAACTTCTGACAGGTGAAGTCCTTAACAAATACCTGCATCCTGACCAAGTTTCTGACTTTGAGGTTCCTCACCTTCCCATAACAGCACATGCTTTTGTTACAACAGTCCTTGGGTTAAAAGTGCTGACACCTGAACTCTAAATAAGTGGCAGAAATCAAGCAAAAAAAATTTCACATAGTTGTCTGAACCCATCCAGCTTTTCATCAAGTAAAATCTCAAGGGGATGGGATGATCATCCTGATTAGTTTTGTACCAAGGTAGAAAAGATGATGCCTTTTTGTTTCTTTTGACATAATTACTGGTTATCCTACATCTGAAGCACTGTCCTACCTGACATTTTAGATAAGGTTATATAGCTAAAGAATGGCATTACACAAATCAATCTGTCCAGAAATGCTTAGCAGATGCATCTGGTTTTCTTCATTCTCCTGTGATGTCATGTTTCAAATTCAATACCTTCTTTTATGTATCCTGATGACAGTATTTATTTTTATGACCAAGAAACTCTCAGTGCTTGTGTATTCTTCCTCAATGCTGACAGTGCTCTGAACATGGCACTGGCTCACTGAAGCGGTGAAAATGAAATCAGCATCATCTTAGAAATCGTTCTGCTTAACGTCAGGACAAAGAATCCCTTGCTCTCTGGTTTTGAAATTTCAGTATGCAAAATAGAAAAAAGATTTTAGGAGCTCTGCAGCACAGCAAGGGAGTACAGTTTGCGTACAGTTATGCTGACCTGATCCAGCTTTTTTTTTTTTTTCATCTTTTTCTGCTGCCTTTTTCCTTTCTACACTGTCAGTTGTGTATCACTCTCCTGTGTTTGCTTAGTGCCTAGCACAGATTAGTCCAGTCTGTTACTAGAACAGCTATGGGATGGTGCACGCACTTAGTCTCTTAATCCTGGAAGAAGTTTGCATGCCAGAGCTTTCCTCATCCCCTCCAACTGCTCTCTCTCCCCACTTTCAACATTCATATCATCCTGCTTTTTCATGGACACATTTGAAAATGAGTTTCACACTCACAATCTATTTCTAAAGCAGTAATAAATCCTGTGACAATTTTTGCTTTCAATAAACCAGCTTGCATAGCACATCACAGCTTCCATTACTGTTCAGTTATTAATTCCCTGAGACCCCTAGGCTGAAACACCTGCAGCTGTTCAGCACCATCAACTGAGTATTTAATCTCTGAAAATGTAAGTACTCTTTGTGCATGAAATACCATATACTACTTTTTCTGGTTTTATTTTAATAAGTTCCCATCAGTATTTTTACCAAATCATTCTCAAGGTCCGTGGGCCAGATGCTGAATATGTATAAATCATGCAGCTCCAAATACATCAAAGAAACTGTGTTCATTTGTCCCAGGATTTGGCTTCCTCCTTGCAGTTTTACCAGACTTTTCTTCAACTAATCTTGCAAACTCCTTAACCACATCAACTTCCTACTATACCCTTCTCAATCCCTTTCGATTACCTCCTTCTTAACATATAACCCCTCTGTAATTCTTCCCTTTTAAATCCTTTTAAACCCTTTTTTTTTTCCTTCTTCTTCTTCCTTTTCCTAAAAAAATTAGCTAATTGTTAGAAGAATTTGTAACTCTGAAATTGTGCTTCTGAAAGCATTGTGGTATGTTGACTCTAAGAACTAAAGTTTCTAAGCAGCTTTCACAATAATGAGATTTGTGTGCATGACTTCCTTGCACTGCTTTAAAGATTTACTCTTTAGAGTTAGAAGATTTTTCAAAACTCAGTTTCTTTGTGCAGCTGGCTTGTAAACACTGCTTAGAGCATGCATCTTTTACAGCACAGTTACTCTTTTTTCCTCCAAGATACATGCTCTGCTTGAAGAGGTTGCAAATATCTACCCTTAACAATGAACTTTGTAACCTAAGGGTGTGTCTTCCTTAGCAGCAGCTGGTATGCTCCGCAGTTTTTGTCCAGTGTGCCTCCAGTCTGCACTTAGCATTTGTATGCATAAAATATTTGCACTAGGCATATATGTACCTTTAACAGGCAACACGGTCTCTTCTTTGCACAACCAGCATTTCCACTGATAAGTGGCAGCAACTTGTAGATATCTTCTGTAAAGTGTAAGTGGCAGTAACTTGTAGGTCTTGTACATGAAGTTGCACTCCAAAATGGTAGAAAAACATGCTACATTTGTCAAGTTAGCAATGCCTAAAATGTTAATCTAAACTGCCTGGGCTTTGCAGACTGGCTTGGTTGCCACAAATGTTCCTGACATGTCACAGTCAGTTATACTTTGCATTATTATTTCACATCAAGTTTTCTGATGAGTAAGCCTGCCTAGCATCTAATTATTGCCCACAGTATGCTTGACCTGGTAATTTGGGTTGGGTTTGCTGAGCCTAAGCTTGGGTGCCTGCATTGACTTCCCCACTGATGCCGCAGCAAAGGTGTGCCAGGTGGCTCCTGGCTGTGCCAAACCAGGTGGGTTGGCTTCACTGATTGCGCAGGCTGCTCCTGGAGTGTTTGCATTCTCTGAGGTGACCCTGGCACTCCTCCACACATGCCTGCTGCTGTGTGTGCCCTCCTCAGGTGCTGCAGCTGCCCACCAATCCAAAACCCAAGGTTTGCATTCCCTGATGTGAACCAGGGCACAGCAACCACAGATTGTTGCTTTTTTTCCCCTCTGTTGCCTGCCTCCCCCAGCACAACTAAACCAGCTCTCATCCTGCTCTTTTCTTCAGAGTTAATCAAAGCATGTGCTGAATCATTTTGTGTACCAAAAAAAGCATGTTGCTCTACTGCTTCCTCCGTAGACCATATTTTGAATTCCAAGTTTTTGCCTCATTGGAAGTTTTTTCATTAGCTGAGTCCCCTAGCAATGAAATATGCAACACATAATTAGAAAAAAACTGGAGAATAGGAATGCAATGCAATTCTGTTGGGATGGAAGAAAAAGCTGTATAGTGCACTCATAGGTTTTCACATGTGGCCTCAATTGCCCTCCCTTTTGATGGCAGATTATGGGGTAGTGACTTTATGAAGACTCTTTTCACAAAATTACACATACCTAAGCCTTCATCTAAGAACCGAGGTACTAGTGCTTGTGCTGGGTCTGTGCTTTACATTTTTTCTACATTGCCTGAAGCTGTGTAAGTGTATTGGCTTTTCCATAATTAAGACAGCAATAACCACTGATGGGATTTAACTGTCCCCTGAAGTAAAAATGTTCAACTATTAACCACAGACTTCTTAAAAACCCTGGAAAATGCTAAGGTTACAAGAGCAACACGCATTACCAATAGACATGAAATGCTGAGCAACAGGTAGGAAGATAAACCGTAAAGAAAAGTTAAGACTGCCGAATATTTTCACATATTATAAGTGTTTAGAAGGATTAATTCTTACCTATACTCTTTTTCTTCCTTGTAACAACTATGCTTTTAGAATGATTTTTTAAATATTTAGCTTCTTAGTAATGCAACCATAACACCAAGCATGTTTGGTTGGTTTTTTTAAAACATTCAGAGTCACCTACGTGCTTGGCATGCACTGGGAGTAGAGGATGCTGCAATACTCATGATGTTGTTGAATCCTCAATACACATACCTGTCTAGTACCTTCTAGTTTAGCCTCTTTAAATACAGAAGGATGAGTGTGTCTTTCCCCCCCCTTTATTTTGCTGCCCAGTGAGGTTACTTGGCATAGCTTCTTTAGGAGATGCAAAGGAAAGGAGACCAGAGTCAGGCTTTTGCTCCTTGGCTGGTACAGAGTTTCAGGACATTGAGCCAGGCTGAGCTTGCTGCTATGTATTAATTCCCAACCCCAGCAGTCTTCATTTACTCTTTGGGAGAGAAGGAGCTTTTTTTTTTTTTTTTCAAAATGGTTGTGACTAGATGTTCAGTTATAGTTTATACAGGTTTAAGGAAGTGCTACACAAATGTTTTAAGCATGCAAGAGTGAATGCCTGCAATCATATACAGCCTTAAGCAGGAAAGGGTGCATCAAAAACTGCAATTCTTTAAAAAGCTTTCCAACCAGAGCAGGATCCTGTCTGGATCCAGTAAATGGGTCCAACAGTTCCCACAAATTCAGCCTGTCATAAGTGGTAGGACTAAGTGGTCTCTGACAACCCCAGTTCTGGTACTGTAAGCAGTGTCCCCAAAAGCAGTGTGCCATGTTTTACATCTGCTCTGCCAAGCACTGGAGTGAGAAAGTGCATAAAAGAAGCTAAAGGAAAGGTATTTTTCTCCTTTACTGCCAGCTTTTTCAACTCCGGGGCTTTTTCCTTAGGGCCTCCATTGCTGCAGCTTTATGAATAACTCCTAGCCACAACAACTGAAGAAAAATGCAACCTTCTTATCCTCGCTCCCCAAGCCCTATCACCCTCCACTCACCCAAAAATCCACCGAGAGCTGAAATAGCCCCAAAGTCAATGCAAGCACATTATGAATACACTTTATGAGGTAACCTGGTGAATTTTGGATGCTTGCCACTGGCAAACTCTTTTGTTTTTCCAGCGTCAGTGTTGTGCCTCTTCTCTCTTTGAGGATAAAGCTTCCTGGGCTTTCTAAAAGTCTCTGGTAACCTTTTCTGGACTCAGCTGGCTTTGTCAGCAGGGAGGACTTCTGTTGCTATGGCAGTGGAAGCCAGGGCCCCTGCTCCAGCCAAAAGGTTTGAGGAATTTCTTTTGAGGCATCACTACCACAAGACAGGCAGCAATTAGGTGAAGCCTTCAGGTATCACAAGGATATATATGTATACATATATATACATGCTGCCTGGGTTATCTGACATGGCATCCTTTGCTACAGATAGGTAGCTATGTGGTTGATAGAGCAAATTGCTTTTTTGTGGATTTGGTAACTTAAAAGGTCCAAGTCGGAGTTCTTCTATACTTAATGAACTTCACCATGGCCTGAGAAGATGTGCTTCAGCATGGTGGATGGTAGTGTACCCTGCAAGGGGAGTTGCCTTCCCACTGGGAAGGTGGGGGCACTCTCCTGTGCCCACTGTGTCCAGAGCAGACCCTGCACCTCTGGGGAGCCCTGGCACCCACATTCGAATTTGTCAGCTCTCCCTTGGCTTCTCTGCTGGGTACCCTGTGGCCCTTTTCAAAAGCAGGTGGTGTTAACATTTCTTTCTATAGTAAGCACATCATGTTCTCACTTAAAAAAGGCACAAAAAACTCCTTATTTAAAACCGGCTAGAAAAAATTCACCTTTTAGGAAAGTTGCAGCAAGGTGCCCCTTGCCTCAGCTTTCAGACAAAATAACATTTTTTGTCTGCACAAACTAAATGCTACTAACACTTTTTTGTATGTGTGACACTGAACCATGTAACAGTTTCCTATTCTCATTCTTCACCACCTCTATTTTGTTGCAGAGAAGCCAAGCCCCAAGAGGTATTCTCCTTGTAAACTGTATTTCATTAATAGTGGACTCCTTGCCCCCACCACGTGAGCAGCTGCAGCTTCACAAATGGTCTGGCACTGCAGAGCCCAAATGTCTTTCCTGGGGTTTGGCTTTGCTCATGGGAACATCTCCATGCAAGAAAGCTCGTATTTGGTCCTTGCACACAGCTGTTGCCATTACAACCAATAAAGCTTAGGGAGAGGCCTGCAGTACAGTTTTGGGACCAGATGCACTCCAATGATGGCAGTACAAAACTCCCAGGTCACTCTGCACAGGGGACACAGCCAGAACAAAGGACTGCAAGAGCCTGCCCGAGGTCTATGCATTAACTGGGGTCTTTTCTTACACCCGGCCACCTCCTCCCCACACCTGTCATTACCTTCACATAATTTTTGGAAAAACAGAGCGTTTTCCTTCTCCAGATGACCAACAAGATAATGATTTTTTAATTTTTTTTTTTTTTTTTTTGAGAGCCAGGACTAGGATCCATTTTAAGTGAAAATGTTCCTGTTTGGTGAATGGTCTAAAACCACAAAAGGCAAGGAGTTTAGGTTTTCTACCTTGTTTCAAAGCAGAATACTTACAAGCTTATGTTAACCCTTTCCAGAAAAACGAATACAGATTATGATCTATTAAAAAAAAAATAAAAACTCCATGAGAAGGTAAACATGCTTTACATGCCAAATGCTATAAAGAACCCAGCTATAAATCATTACTGCTTTTGGAGAATATACATTCAAATACACAAGCTGGTCAAAATCTAATCCTTTTACTTAAAGAAAATTGCTTAACACACAAACAAAAACCTTAGATAAAAACAAAGCTGTAAGCTTGAAATGTATACTTATACTAAAAGAAAAAAAGTCTTAAATAGCTGTTAAATTATCTGCAAATTGCTGCTCTTCTCGGTAGACTAAATATTTTGTGATATATTGTTGTCTCTTCATCTGAAATGCAAACTGTTTTCTCTATTATTGATACAACCATTATGCTTTAAAAAAAAAAAAGAACTGCAATATCTGTATAAGCCAACCACTGTACTCAGGCATCAAGGAAAAAATATCACAGCAGGCAAATAAGAGAAAAAAAATTAGTTTACCTTGCTTCAAATATGCGCTTTAAAAGAGGAAATATTTTACTCCAGGTTTACTTTGATGGACGCTCTCAGGGGAACTGAAAATATTATGGACTTTATTAATGGCTAGACTATCCTTAATATCTTCACATATGCATCGACAAGTTGGTCCTGAGAATGACCACAGCCTTTAAAGGAGTGACCCAACAGAAGATCCCAGCAATGTGTCAGAAGAAAGACTGATTTGAGAGAAAGACTTTTTGCATTGGACCAAAAGTTCAGTAACATCTTCTGTACCAAAAGCAAATAGCACAGAGTAACATTCAGTTACTGGAAGCTGGAATGTGGTAGGTCCTAAACCAACATTTGTTCCTCTAGTAGTTTTCATTTCTTGATACAAAAGCTATGTCAGAAAGAGTGGAGAGACAGGATAGTGTACTCAAAGCTTTTAACAAAGTACTAAACTCTCCTAATTACACACACACACAAATTACATAAGAAATGTTTGCTAACCTGCCACACAGCATCACAGTTTCCTAGAAATACTGTCCAGTAATTCACACAAAGCCGCCTTTTTCCCATCTATAGCTCACCTAGGCCATGCCATGTTTGCTAGCATCCTAAGAGACTGCTGGTATTGCCTATAGTGCAAAAAAAGTGACTTCTCCTTACCTTAGCAGAAAGAGCAACAATCACAGCAGTGAAACAAATAGCACTGGGTGTGCTGACAGCCAGGTGGGATGGGAGGCAATGCCATGATGCCTTTGCTCAGCAGGGCAGACATCGCACCATCATCCTTGCCAAGTGGCCAGCATGCAGACGTGGCAGGCTGTAATTTCTTGAGCAAGAGCCTTGAAAAACAGGCTAGAGCTCCTAAAAGGTCAGGGCCACAGATCTTATTTTGGAGTGTGCTGTTTAAATTAAATAAACTGAAACCAGCAACTGCAGCTTGCCATGGGTTTTTATAGTCCTGTGTCCATGGTTCCATGGTTATTCAAGACCTGTGTGCCAGTTGGCTCGTGTCTCTTGTTCGTACCACATCCATAAGATTTTGTAGCAAAAAACCATCTGCAGTCTTCGTGCATCATATTGCAGTTTTGTCTTCCCACCCACCCCTATCTCCCCACCATTTCATCCCCATCCCAGCTGCTATTTCAGAAACAATTAAATAGACAGTTTTTTCTCTAAGCGACAACTGCAAATGACTTCATAAGCTCCCTCGTGGTACTGACACAACTTGCCAACATCAAATATCTTAGTCACTGACCTGATTTTAGGTTGGCATGGTCTTCTTTCAGTTGTAAGTCCCAGTGCTTGGAGAGTCAGGGTCGTATCTTCTCACAAGGTTGCAATTGCAGGTTTCTTGGCATAAAAATGGTGGAGTCACAGCTGGTCACTAATCATACAGTACAGACAGGATCCCTGAAGGAAAACAGCTCAAAAAAAACCCTGAGATTGAATCTATAAAGACTTTATATATCCTTTGGTATGATCTGTTTGAGATAGGTGAGATGCTGGGAAATACAGGATTGTGCAGGTGACAGCACTTCCTTCCTGGCTGAAGCCCTCTGTCCTGGTTGTGCTGCCGGTGCCAGCATGGACCCTCCTGGGTCACCTGAAGTGTGTGGGGTGGCCTAAGGAGGCACTGTGGGAGCAGAGGGGGATGCCCACTGATGACTGGCTTCCTGCTTCCAATTTGGGTTCTGGGAAGTGCCAAAGAGATGAGGATAACCAAGTAATCTGGACAGAGTGTCCATCTTCTACCAGTTTAGGCAGTAGCTACCAAGCCAACCTCTTTGGCAAAGGGCTATGAGTTACTAGCTGGTAGGTACCATCGCTGGGCTTAGTCTCCTGGCTGTGCTTTCTCAGCTCTTCCTGCTTGTCTGTCTGCCCAGTGGGAGCGACTTTCTTTCTGTCAGTTTTACTGCCTCCTGCCAGAATGAAAGCTTACCCTGGCATTTCCTTAAAGTGGAAGCTTATTAGTTCTAAATCAGGAGACACATTTAACTTAGTAGTGAATGTCACTTAAGAATCACTTAGGCCAAGAAAACAAACAGACCAGTTTTTTTCCCCACTTACCTCAAGGCCAAAAAAAGTGTCTAACTAGAGTAATCCAAGCACAAGCACCTCACCAGACACCCTCTTCTGCTCCCCAAGGCCTCCAGCTGAAGACATCCCTACAATCCCCCTTCAAATCCAAGGAGGATACTCTGCCACTGACCAGGAGCACAAAGTTGCATCTCCTTCCCAGCAGGCTGGGGAAGTCTGTTGACCAGAGCTCAACACTTTACCAACTGTGCAGACAGGCAACACTTCTGACTGGTGCAGGGAATTACCTCAACTGTGGCACTTACTTACATCCCTGCTTCTCTGACTGGTAACAGGCAGCTACTTCACAGAGCTACTGCAAGAGCTGGTAGTGCCACAGGCTGATGGAAATTTCTTGATAGAAATTCAGGCTGTGTGTGGCTGCACTCTGTAAGCACTTCTGAATGGCTGCTGCTAACCTGGAGCTGTATCTGAAGGCTCCAACCAGGAGGATCACAAACTGCCCTCACCCTTCCCCATCCACAGGCATTGCAGAGAAAGGAGGGAGGTGAGGGGAGATAGCAGACAGGCTTGGATATTCCTCTACTTCCAGACCAGGAGGAATATGTGTGGCAACATCTTGACCTTCAACCAAAGGAAGAGTCAAAGCAGAAACCCACTAAGCCTCCTTGTCCCTCTTCCCACACTGAAATGCTGTGTTCTGAGTTAATAAATGTGCACTAGTAACAGCTGTGTAACTCCTGCCCATCACTTGTTCTGCAACCAGGGACAAGCCACTCATTTCAGACCAACATGCAGTCCCTATTTGCTTTTCTCCCTACCTCAGGTCTTACTACTTTCCTGATGCATCTTTTCCTGCAAAAACTCTTTAAAGGTTTTTCCTTGAAGGTTTTCACCTGATGTTATCAAAGGTAATTAGCTAATTGATACAGAATTCACATAAGGTGTTCTGGTTTCTTTTTACTCTACTTTCCCCAGGCTGTGAACTTTAAGTGATGCAAATGAGAGAATCCTTTATTGTTCTACTGTGTTTAACCTTAGGTGACATCAAAACTAATGCCTAATTGTTCTTGATGTATCTAAAGCATTTTATTGTTCTTTTAAAAATATTTTTGCTTTGTTCCTAGTTGTTCTACTGCCAAGGGTAATGCCTGTGATACTAATGACTCCAGCCTCACTAGGGATTTGATAGCAGTTTTAGTTATTCATAAAGTCCCTCTCAGTTCTATTTTGTTTTGTTGTTGTTATCACCACTTCAGTTTATCAGTCTGGAACTATATATACCAAATTGTCTTTAAAGAATTAGTCTCAAAGACTTTAGGTGGAAAGATAGTTTTTCTTTTTCTTGCAGCTGGAGATGCACTCAGCTTGCATGTGACTACAGCACCCTTTCAAACTCTCTAGACAAGGAAGAGTCACTCACTTTAATAGTGCATGCTTATAGTTTTCTTATTTGTGCTACTTTTGACATTCACAGATCTTCAGAAGCAATATTCACTTTAATTGTTCCTTTAGAAAGCTGCATGAATAAATAAAAATTAGATTGTGTCCAGTTAAATCCTACCACAACTCTGCCATACGCAGAGGATGTCAGGGAAGAATTTAACCAACTGTTTGAGCTGAGAAAGAGTTCTACGGTAGAGGCACAGCACTGAAGAACTGAAGTGTATGAGTATGCACAACACTCAGTTATAGGACTTAAAGAGATGCAAATTAAAAAAAGAAAAATAATGAGAAACTCTTCCTTCCCTAGTCTTTAAAGATGATGGACTCTTGCCCTGTGTGACTCCTGAACACCTGAGGTGTGGGTACCTGCCTTCAATAAGCTAATCCTATTTAGGGAAACAATGAATTTTGTATCTTAGCAGTTGTAGAAAGAACAGCTAGCAGTCCTGGGAATTTACAGAGTGTGGTTTTGGTGTGGAAGCGTACCAAATAAATTTCTACTTAGATGACTTTTTGCTACAATGCTCACTGACTTCTCCAATGCTTCCTTGTGAGTTGTACACTATTATGAGTGTACAACTGTGTTGTACTCATTTCTGTATCTGCCTCTTATTTAAGTGGCCCTTCAAGAGGTGAGTTCTGATATTGTCAGAGCGGACAATGCCCCTTGCTGAAGAAAAAACAACCTTGTTTCCTCTCTCTGTTGATACTGCAGAGCTGGTGTGGCTGGGGCTGTGGGAAGGGCGAGCAGAACCAGTGCAGCTGGTTAGGCTGGGCTGGTCTTTCACTCACTTGACAGAGCAGGTTATTTTTGCAGCAGTAGATGTACAACAAATTGAAACATTAATGCTGTAGTTTCTGAGAGGTATTTATTCATTCAGATCATGATAATATTTTTTTTTTTTTAACTGTACTTCAGCAATCTTTGTACTTCGTCATGTAATACATCCAAATATAAAATAGGACAGGTGTACAATTTTTATTCCATAATTCAGCTTCCTAATTACAGTCTAGTAATTTACAGGCATGTGCTCTCTGTAACTCCTTTGAGCATTCTTGAAAACGTTACTTTAATGCATCAGTAAGTTGGTCAAAGCTTCTACAGCTGCTGTTTAACATCTAAGCCAACTATCTTAGACTAGTCAGCACAGAACTGTATATTTTCCTTTTACTTATTATAATGTATATATTACTAATTGTAGTCTACTGTATACTACTTCAATGCACACACCTGAAAATATTTTCCCCATTTTTTCAGAGAGCAGTTATTTCCTAAATTACAATACTCAAAGAATTTCATCTTGATTCCCAGAAAACTAGACAACTCCTTCTTACCTGTTGATTGAGTCTGCTAGCTGCCTATAAGCCCAGCTCATCACTGGCTGCCTTGCCTACTAGCACATTGGATAAGGATTACATAAAGCTGTCTTCAGCTCTTCTTGGCCCTTTACAAATAGTTGATCATAGTTGAGTTGCCAGGGAATGTCTTGTCCTGAATGTTGTTTTACAGCAGGTGAACGCTGTAATTCCAGACTCTCAGAAAAGTGAGAGAAACTGCTATTTCACAGGATACCTGCAGGAAAGGGTGTTCATTCACAGAGGTGCCTGGAAATACTCTGACCATCAGAAAGGCTAGTTGATAAACAGAAGCATCTCAGAGGCTTAGAAGGGATCACCATTTTCTGATTTGCCACCTAATGCCTGGTAAACCTTGTGTGTGTTTATGTGGGCTGGACTGCTATGAAGCATTACGAGGTATGCAATGGACCAGATAGTATGAAGAGCTGGTCAATACCAAGCTACTTCAGCCAATAGAGTTTAAAATGGAAAACTACAGGTCAGACCAAAGTCAGAAGGAACGAAGGAATGTGCCCCCTGCAGCAACAGCAACTGTGGAGAAAGACTCCCAACCCCAAAGATCAGCTTTATATAGCCATGGTGCAGACTTGTATGAAAAACTGGCAGCAGAGCCCTGATGAAGCACCATTATCCTTTCAGGTGTAGATTACCATGATACATTTGATGTACAGTTGTAGCTGCAATCTGGAGGCTGATATGACAGGAATAAAGGAAAGCAAACTTTAGGGGGCCTTATTTTTCTTCTGTATGAAATCCCTCTTACTTGGCTGACAATCCTCTTAACAGTGTATTTACAGGCTTCATTCTGGTACTCTGATTTCTTAGGAACACGTTTTGTGAAGGGACAGTGTACAGCTTCTATCCCTGAGTCCTGGTTACAAATAAATTGCTCTGGAGGTGTATAAAACCAAATAGGAAACAAATGAAAAGGTTCTCTGCTAATAGGAAAGGTCATGTTTTACTGCCATTTCTGCAAATGCAGCTTTGATAACGAGAATCACAGGGGTAGTTATTTAGATACACTAGCTTTGCTGACATATTGGGGAATAAACTGGAGCTGTACAGCTGAAAACAGAAAATGCTGCATGTTGGACAATCTCTCTTTTTGAGGTTTTGAGGTTTTGTAAAGAAAAGCCACTCTGAGTGTCTGCAGATTGACTAGACATTATGTATTCATGAGAGATTACACATCCGTTTCAGATTTGAAATAACGCCTTCTGATAAAGTTGCTGTAACCCCTTGGTGGCTTCTACAAACCATGTTTAAATATAATTCTAATTTAGTTTCTTGTATGTATGTTAGTTCAGTAAGGATAATCACAAGTTCAAACCTGCTTACCAAGGTTAAGTTCAGCTGCTTCTAAATGTTTGTTCAAAGTTTATCCACTGCATAAACTACTTCCATTCTTACATATTCTCTTCTCTGGGTAGCACTGAATTTTGAAGATCAGTGAGAAAGCAGATCACCAATGCAATTTCCTCCCTCAGAGATGTTTGTCTGTCCATGCTATGACCTATAACTCTTCCATGGACAAAATCCATAGTGAGACTGACCAATAAGGACAGAACCTCTTCCTCAGGTGCCTTTCTCCTCCCCACCCCTTTGCTAACAAAACATGGAGCAAGCAAAGTGCCCGAGGCAGAAGGGCTTGTGGCTCTGCAGATCAAAGCAACTTTAGTCACTCCTACCTTAAGGAAGGGATCTGCAACAGCAGAAACACCTTTTGGTACAAACCAGAATGAATGGAAGAAAGGAGGACCAGCATTCTGGCAGAACCCTGCAGATGGGGGGCCAGCAGAAGGGAAGAAACACCATATAGGAAAAAGAATGAAGAAAATAACTGAAATGGCTAAAAAGAGGTGAATGCTGCAAGGAGTCATGAAGGTAGACCTACACTGTTCTTTTTTTAAGAGCTGTATGTGATGTTTGAAGAGAAACATGTGGTGTCTTGATCCACACAAGAAGAAGGCAGAGCTACTTTGTACTGATCTGGGTTGACATTTCCTGGAAAATTTAGCTAAATGTTTTTTCTCTTTCAAAAAAGCTAGAGATACAGTGAAATATTAAGCTGAGGTAAACCAGTGACCATAATGTCCTGCTTCTACACACTATCCACAAAATATCCTCAGGAATGCACATACATACCTTTGGTGGAAAACTCAACACTGGCTTGGTGCCTAGCAAAGCTTTGCTCTAGTTGCACTCCTGCATTTCACAATCAATACGCTTCAGATTATGCAGTTCTCTTTATTCTAAATTTAACTCCTTTGCAGGAGGAGGTAGAACTGATTGCCTCTCAACTCCTGAGTATTTGTTATGGAAAAAACCACACTAACCCTGGTATGAAGGGGCATCCCAAATTATCATTGGTGACCTTCATAAGTCATGGTTCCATCATAACTAGAAATAAACTGGAGTCCTGCCTCTTCCCTTTTATCCCATTTCCTCCTTCCTTTCTCAATTAAACTGCTATCTCCTAATCTCATAATTTCGCCTTTCACCTTTATGAAAGCTCATGACTCCTGATCTTAATCTAGCATCATTACCATCAATCACTCCTTTAGGCAATGAAACCTTTTTTCTCAGAAGGATGCCAGGAGCCTACAGATCTTCTAGTCTGATAATACTGTTTTAGTTCTGGTGCTAGTTGGGGTTTTTGGCTAAACTGCTGCCTAGTGGTATTTTGTGCTCCACGCTCATCAACAGAAATTTGCTTGGGCTGTGATTCCTTCCAGCTTGAATAATTTAATTGGAAGAGGTGAAGGATTAACTTAATTAAATCAACGGATACTTTGAAAAAGTGCTGGAGGTACTGCCAAGTATCCCAAGGTTAATGACAACCATGCTTTCCTTTCCAATATCTTAATATTTTTTAGATAGTACCATTTATCCGGCCTCACTGCAGCTCCCCTTGCATCACTTAACTGTCCATGGTAACTTGTCTCAATGCCCTGTTCGTTTGCTCCTCAAAAATGGGTCATTGTGACTTTCTGCATCTTCTGCTGAGTATGAACTTTCCTACTGGCCAGCTTTACATGGCTCCTCCTCATTCATATATTCCCTGGAGCTGAACATCTACCACAATGGCCACACAAAGGAGGGAGATTTATCTTTGCATATAAATAACATGGCACCTTTAAGTAAGCACAAATTCTTATTGTTTTATCCCAAGTCCTTTTTCTTCCCTTTTTTCCTCCATTTTTTTCATAAGGACCATTGAAGCAACTACCTTACTACCAAGTCCTGTAAAAAAAAAGGCAAAAATACTAATATAATGGGAACCTTAAAATAGCCAGTACTCTTAAGGCATACCAGACTGCAATGTTTGACTGCAATTTCTTCAGAACTGTTCCTAGAAGGAATTTTCTTCTCTGTCACTATGCTGTCCATCTACTGTGACAAACTACAGCACATAATTTTCAAAAGTTCTACTTCAGGGAGTGGGACCACTGATATTAATGATACACTGAAAGACTAGAAAGCTGTGAAAGACACAGAAAATATATTTTCTGAATGCTGCTGAAGCTGTCAGGACAAGTGATGCATTTTTCTGATCACCTCTGTCTAAACTTTCTCACTGTTTGTGTTTACAAAGGTTTCTTAGCCAGTTTGTAGAGGTTTGGGTTTTTTCTCCTCTCTTTAGATTTTCTTCCGTTCAGTGCATTCAGAATTATAACAAGGAAATATGAGATTACAGGAGACCTCAAGACAGGTTTATGTATTACATGTGGTTAAACAAAAAACACCCTGTCAGCAACTACAGATTTACTAAAATTAGATTTTTTAAGAGTAAAAGTTTTATCTAGAAAGCACTATACACTGAAGGTTTACTAAACTATATTGCTTACTCATCTAAAATTTTCCAGTCAGTGGATACTTTTTTAGAACAAGTTTAGCTAAATCTCTGAGTACAGTAGACATAATAGCCAGGTATTTTTCCTTGTGGATTTTTTCAGTTACCTTTTGGCTTATTCCTGATAATTTTTTAAAGGTGTTTAAAACTTTCTTTCAAACTCAAAATGTCATGAAAAAGCACTCTTGAACACTTCTGCTCATTCTAAAAGGATATGTGGACCAGAATTGGAAGGGAGTTAATTTATTAACTTTATACATCTAATACTGGCTATAAAAAAGCTACTTCTGATCAGCTTTTTTGTTATCAAGGGTTTTGAAATGGCTTTCCTAAGAACCCTGATGGATTAAAAACCAAAAATAAATAATGCACATCTTGTGTTCTCTTGAAAAATGCTGGGCTAACAGCATTAAAGATTGATACACTTTTAACAGAAAATGGATACAGCCCTGGTGGCAGCCACACTGAAAGTCTCCCGGCTCTGCCTTCCTAAAATGCTACATCCACAATCTCTATGGGTAGGTTAAAAGGGTCCCACTCAGTCCCTTGAAGAAGTTATCAGTGAAAATGCAAATGAATTCTGATTATGATTACATTAAAAAAAAACAACAAAAAAACCCGCAACACCACAAAGGTGACATCTTATAGAGGTGCAACCCATCAAATAAAATTGGTGAAGCTATTTTTGTATGTTTCTTTTATGATAATCTGTGGCATCCAACTTCACTGAGGCCATGGAGACACTGATGCTGGTACTTTGCCAGTAATCAAACATTTTAAGTGCTTCTCAGCTTCCTTTCAAGCTTAGCCTATCTTTATCATGAGGAAGACTCAGTTCAGCAGCTATGGACCTTTTATTTGTAGACTGATAACACCCAGGAATTATGCATTATATCATTAAAATATCTGTAATGTTGCAAAAACATTTGTTCTAAAACAATCTCATTTTTCTGAAATAAGAAATAAGACTATGCCAAATGAACAGTGAAGTCTTGTCACACCTCTGCAACAAGGCTGCTCTCAGACACATGTGAAATGCTTTGCTTCCCAGCTCCTCCTCTCTTGTTAAGCCCTCTCCCCCAAGGCTTCTGTTTAGTATAGATTTTGGAATATATATGCAGGGAAACACATACAATTTTAGCATTTTAGTTGCACTTGGTGTTTATCCCAGCTTTTCCCATTCTCTCTTGTGGCAGTAGTTTGCTGGCCACAAAAAAAAAGATATGATAACGTTAAACGGAAAATGTTTAGGGTAGGTGCTGATGAACTCTTAAGAGACAAAGATCATCTTTTCAGGCATGTTGATTAAAGCTCTCTCATTTATAACATATTTAATTAAAAAAACAACTGAAGCAAGTCATCAGTTGGGGCAGATTAGTAAGCCTGCATCAGTTAATGCTACCTGTGCACTACATTCCAAATGTATTCATAACTATCTGGTATTAAAAAAAAGGAATTATCTGAAGACACTTCATAGCCTTTTGGAGAAATCCATATTAAAGCTAAATGCTCCTAGAGAAATATGAGAGGAAGATATATCTGTCCATCTTATCTAGTTGTTCAGATGTTTGTTGGGTGGAAGAGTTGGTTGTAATAGACTTAAAGAAATTCCAAATGTTAAATTAGTCCTGAAAAACTGTTATCAGTGGAAAGCTTTGGAGAACACCCAAGACAGAATTTATTTGAGAGGTAGGGATGATAATCGATTGTTAATAAAACCCTCTGTTTGAGGATTACAGTGAGGAGCAAGTCATAACCATTTGGCGAATCCTCCATTCAAAAGGTTACAGGAGCACAGCTCCGAGCACGCTGTCCTTAGGGGCCACCCTACACCCACAGCAGGAGGATTACAGCTGGCTGTGGTGAAGCTGAATGCTAGACTTTTTTTTTCCTCAGTTTTTAAAAAAGAGAAATTTCCTTAAGCTGAAAACAGTAAGATACTGTCCTCACCACTAGCCTAACGTGTCCTGTCACTTTTTTCTGTGCAGTTCTAATTATACTCAATATTTGAAAGATCAGCCCAGTAACTGAAAAACCTCTCTTCCATCTACCCCTTTCCATTGGTCACACATACATATGTATATATATGCACACACCTATATGTATGCATATGTGTGCATGTTTCTGTTCTGCAGTGTGGCAAGTTCTTATTAAGCTTTTAAGATATGGACCTTCATTTAACCTTTATATTTCCAGATTGATCAACAGATGCTCACTGCTGACCCACAACAAACTCCAATATATTTTTCTTATATAGAAAATAGCAAAAGCCTGTAATACCTGAGAACATTATGTAGATTGTATTTTTTCCCCAGAACATCTGAATATTAGTTATGTGGATTGCTTTCTGACATGGACTTTCTGACATTGGAGTTTAAAATTAGTATCCAGTTATGAGTAAGGGGAGGATTTCCTTTGGCAGTGCAAGATGCTGTGCAATACTACTCAAAGGTTGATGTAAAAGGTATAGAAGCTATTTACCCCAACAGCAGCATAGTTCCCATTAGGCATTTCAAAATCAGACCACTGAGATGCAGTCAGACACTGAACGATATACCCCTGCCATCCTGTTCATAATATAAATTGCTTAGCTGGCCTAGTAGTTCTCCTTTGCCTCCCTATTTTGGGCATACAGTGTTGCTTCCAGGACTTTGACAGTTTGGGGCCAGTTCCAGTCAACATTTTGAGGACTGCAGTTACATTTTAGGCAGCCATTTTCTTCTTTTTCCAAACACTCTTCCCTCATGTTCAGGCTGCAAATAAATGAGCTGTGAGCACTGCACCTGGGAAGGCTGACAGTCTGCGGTGTCTGGTCTGGTTCTGTGTAGTGGTAGCTAAACAAATCTCATACAGTAGCCTTATTGCTTCCATTTCTGAGTGCACCATATCTTCAAATTAAACTTAAAGAATACCTAAAGAAGCTCACTTACTTTAAAATCATAAAATGAGAAGTTTAACTCTACAGACACATTTCTTTCAGGTTATTTGAAAGACCTCATCACTAAATTGCACCAATAGCTCAATGTATGGATGCATTTCACCATTTTCGAAGTGCATGCATCCTGAATGCTACAGGATCTCATTCCCCTCTTGGAAAGTTCCTATGACCAACAATTTTGGGTCTTAATCTACAATGACAAGGTGCTGCCATAAAACAGCACATAGTTATTGGTACTAGAACCATCCTCTGGATGCAATCACTGCTCTTTGTGCATAAACACAGCTCAAGGAGCAATAAACAAAACCCATTCACCGTACTCCTGCAAAACAGGGGAGGTTGCACATCAGTATTTTGGTTAGTCAGCCATCTCTTCAGCAATCAGATAAGCAACTTAATTGCATATGGTATTTTTGGAATCTGAAAGCACTGTTACAGCCACCTCTTAGAGGATGTGGTCTATCTGCCTTTATGGTGCTTTCATCTGTAAATTCACCTTTCAAATAAAAGCAGGCCACGCACTTGATATACATTTATACCTTGAAAAATCCCAAACCTAGCAGTGACATTCCACGCATCAGTATTAACTGATTTCTGTTGAGAAGAACCACAACCCCTGTCCCCAGCCAAGCTTTACAGGCCTCTCCTGCTTGATGGGTCTGAAGGACACCACAGGCATAATGATCATCAGTGTGACACAAGTCTATCTTACCTTGAATTGTGCCTGAAGTACCAAATATTGTAACATTGAACTTGTGTGCACTCCTCCTTTCCTCCATCATGAGATCTACAATATAATTCACTCCTTAACTCTGGGAAGTTCATGTGATTTCCAGCACAGATTTCAAAAGCCCTGCAAACCACCCAACCAGTTCTATGTCAATTTCTCCTCTCCACTCCTATCCAACTAGAGCACTGCAAGATCTCTGCAAGATCTTCTAAGCTGCACTGAAGGGAGTCAAGACACTTTTAGATGATAGCAATGTACCAATGTTCATTTGACTAACCTAGTTCAGCATGCAGTATGCAATTATTTCTGATAAAAACCCTCCTGATGTGGGTTTTTTTCCCTCAGCTTATTTAATTTATCCTTTGGTAAGGATTCTATCATTAGAAAAGACAGCTAGCCCACAAGCCTTCCATTATATTGCAGCTGCTGCTGTTATATTTGTCACGGAAGCAACTTAATCTCACCTTGTGTGACAATGGGTTTTGAATCATAATTGCTAAATATATAATGTATAGAAATTTGATTGCTTTGCTTTTTTTTTTTTCCCTGATGTGGGAAATGTGAGGGCCAAACCTTACAGTTTATTGCATGCTTCACTACAGTGTAATTCTAGACCCTAATATTTCTACCATTCCTATTTTAGTAATGAATGGAATGTAAGAGGGAGGTATATAAAATTAATTGCAGCAGTTCTGAGGGTTAAACCTGCTTAACCCAACCTTCTATTTAGAGAATGTCAACAGAGCATAAATCTTGTCTGGGAGTGCTGGGACATCATTATTCTTCTACCAGCATGTTTAGTTCTAAAACCTGGGATTTCTTCAGGTTCCTGTAGCTGTCATGTACACCATATACCCATCCCAAATTACAGCGTCTGTTCTGAGCTACTCACTACAGCAGGACCTGACCTGAGAAACTCGAGAGTTTTGTTTTACTTTATTAACTTGGAGTACTTTTAAACAGTTTTTAAACATTTTTTTCCCTCGACCAGCAAGGGAATTTTCAGCCTTAAGTTCTCAGCAGCATCCGGTGAGGCTCTTGGCCAAGTTCTTCAGATAATGTACATCCACAAAGACAGCCTGCTGGCTCTTGCTGTGGCATTTTCTTAATCCTCAGAACAGATTTCCTGGATCTAGGAAATGTAATTCCTGACTCCTTCAACTCAGACGCTGGCAAAAATGTAGTATCTGCAGTCTGTACGTAACTGGGTGTGTCCCCCCTTTTTTTTTCTTTTCTTTCTAGGAACTGGCCTTGCTGTTAAATTTTTCTAAAACAGTCATATTAATATGTTCAAAAATCCACTGTTGAGTTTCAGATAAAGGATCACATCTGTTCATGAAAATCTTCTTCTCAGCTGGGTTGCAATCTATGCAGCTGCTGCTTACAGGATGGAACAAAGTTTTGTCCTACAGGAATGAGAAAAAAAAAATTAAGTAGCAAATACCAAGTCATCAGAAGTGTTCTCATTTTACAGAACATGGATTAACACAGCCTTATCTGACATGATTATGTGGTTTCTGTGTGCTAACCTTGTGTAATAACCACAGCTATCATTAGGAAGCCGTAGAGAATGGAATGTTTTTTCTCTTGGTTTATTATCCTTCACAAAATTGGGGATTCAAGAAATAATGAGGCAGACATAATCTGGTCTTTAACTAATAACAACACAGAATAATGAAAGACTAGAATGTATTTTAATAATCTTTGCATTATCCTGTGCTTCCCTGGATTCTATTTGAATGCCTGAACCTGAAAAGTGTTTTGTTTTGTTTGTTTAGATTTGTTTCTAACAGTTTCTACCTTGTTTCTAGGCAGGAGGATCTGTAACAATCTGTTAAAAAGGAGTTATTAACTGAAGTGGTGTGGTGGACAGACAGACCCAGGACTGATTATTTGTGTTCTCACTCCATGAAATGCAGACTTTTCCTACGGCCTTGGTAAGACTAGCCACTGGAATATGCTCTCTCTCCTAATAAAAAGGGAATCCTAACAATTTTTTAGCTCCTTGGGGAGATTCTGGGAGGATAAACATGGATCAAGTTGCTTTAGAAAGGATATTTATTTATGATTAATTAATTTTTACTTCACAAAAATTGAGTGAACTGTAAATAACCTGTGAATCTTTGGTAAAGCAGAAATTACCCAGAGAGCAACTGGTTTTTGCAGGTTGGGTAGTGGCAACATACTTAGTTTACAGAGGCAAATGTCTGAGAGAGACAGATGTGGGAGTGATTAGATGCTTTGAAAATTTCCAGAGACTATGCACTGACTTTATCTATGGAAATAAATTTCAGATTACTTTCTGTAAAATGCATCCAGGCTTCTCCCATCCATGCCAAACGCCCTGCCAGTATTTCAACAGTAGTGCAGGATGTGTCTGCTTGCCTGATTTCTCAGAGAAAAAAAGAAGAAGCTACCTGTCAAATTGCAATTGATTAAAAGCTCACAGAAGTGCTCTGGGTGCCGAGCAACAATCACACAGACTTATCTTTAACTAAAAATACCACACATTAAAAAAGGAAGTATGAAGACAAAAATAAATATAATACAATAAACTAATAAGAAATAGTAGCCATTTAAAAACAATTTAGAAAAAGACAGGTTTGTTTTGTTGTGTTGTTTTTTTTTTCATTTAGGAGAGATTGAAAGTGATTAATTTTGGGGGTTGTGAAACCTCAGTAAAGTACAATGTCCTTTTTTAATATTAACATATGCAATGAAGAGCAAAGTCAAAAGCATCTCATGCTCTGGCTGAGGGTGATGTTGTTACACTGGCCTTCCAAAAAGACTTTTTCACCTTCAGCATCTGCCCTTCCCTCAAAGCAATGGGTAAACACATGCACACACAAGTCTGTAATTCAGAGGGATAATACTGAAGCTGAAAGGACTAAACCAAATGGGTAGAGGCCTTTTGGTCACTCTCCATTTTGTTCATGAGGTGAGCAGATAAGACACTTCATCTTGCAACAAGGGGCCAACTCTACTGTGCAGAAAGGGCCGTTGTGTCCTTACTAGAAAGTGGGCCAGCAAGAATTCCCAAGCACCCTATGGGATGGTGGAGGCACCCGTTTGCACCTTGCCAGCTCATTCTGTCCTTGTGTGAGAGACTGATGGAGCAGCACTGCCCAAAACCAGGATATTGTGACTGTGTCATGGCCACCCCACCTGCTGTGGGGCCTCAAGAGAAAGGTGGCATCTGGATTTCCTTGCATCATAGCTCGGCATGAGGATCAGCCAAGCTATTAGGAAGCCAAAGTTGGAATACTAGAAACTTTAATAGGATAGCTGGTAAAAGAAGAAAGGAAACTGCTTCAGTACAAGGAGTGCTATGAAAAACACTCCAGCCTTTCCGAGAAGAGCTGGAGTTCTTTCTTCTCGCAGAAGTATCCCGGGGATGTAATTTTTGAGTGAAGCATTGTTGGTGCTTTCTTTTAGAAAGTCTGGTTATTAGGAGAGAAGAGCGTATTTTAAGAACAGGGACACAGTTACCACTCTGGAAAATCTTCTGTCTGACCTAGACATATATAAAGATTTATTAATTTATCATCTCAAGCTTATGCTGACCTAAGGTCAATGCCTGCTGCTCTTACAGATTTCAATGGAAACAGGCTCAGAACTTAAAGGGGTAACAGTTGTGTGTGTCCTTGAGAAGAACTTTCTAAGAGAAATATAAAATTTTGTCTTTATACCAATATTAAAAAGCCACAAGAGCTCTTGTGGAGACTTTTATGGCATATGAAAACAGCAGAGTGAATTTTTTTTTCTCCCTTCATGCCTTCTGGCATCAAGGCAAGTCTGAAGACTATTTGCAGAAGGAGAAACTTCTCCATAAGATAATGGGCCTTGACAGTTCAGGTAATGAGACACAGAGCCTTTAATTTCTTCTAGGTCACTGCTATAACTATGGCCAAGGTCAATAGCAACTGGAAGTCATTACCAGCTGGTGGCTGCAGTAGTTCATCTGAAATTAGTTGGTAGCCCCAGTGCAGTTTCAGCAGGAAAGATGTCCATATGATAAAAGCCACTATCACAATGACATGTCTTTGGTTGTCTGAGGAAATGATCTATGTACCTAATGTGTGAAGAGTGAACTTACTCTTAGACTTTGTCCCTGAAGCTGTCAGAAGGGTATGAGCAAACCACGTTGCTCTGGGCATGGTTTTTGACATTGTCAGCCTAGCATCTATCATAATCACTAGGCTGAGGGCAGAATTCGAGTATGATGAAATTGATTTTGCACAATTGTTTCTTTTTAAAGACTTACTAAATCAGACCTCTCTTGGATACTTGTACTCTACAAATAGCACTAGTGGGTCTAGAGCACACAAATTGAATCATACTTTATTAGAACCAACGTATTACCTATTAACCCAGAATGAGAATACATTGAAAACCAGAGGCATATTCCTTCACTGGGAGAAATAGAAATTTGTAGGCACTGTTGAGGCACACTTAGGAGCCTCAGAGTCAAGGAAAAGTCTTTAGCTTGGGAAGCCACTATTCTCCAAAACCTCTAATAATTTCAGATTGTTTACATTTATCTGTCTATTTTCTCTTATTATTACTATTGTTGATGTCATACCCCCATTATGGGGTAAGTATTTTTTTTTTCCATATTAAATGCACTTTACTTCAGTGTGTTTATGGTATTACTCAGATTCATTCTACTCGCTTGCTTCTTACAGTGATGTTTTAGAGATGTACTTGGTTGGTTTGGATTGGTCCTAAAAAAATTATTATATAATACCACAGACTTTCTAGATTTTCAAATAGTTGCTTGGATGTAGTTTTGGTTTCACTCATCTGAAAATAATCCAGTTTGCACGCTCTGAGACTGCGCTCCAATAAGAAACAAAATGCAGACAATGGAGGTAAGCTGGAAATAGTTTTGTAAGAGCACTCCTTACCCAAAGTAAAATATTAATGTATTCTACTTGCCACTAAAATATTTAAGCTGTTTTTATTTGACAGTATCAAAATACAGGACAAAAGGGGAATCTTAAAACAGTGCCTGGCTTCAAACTGTACTTGCAGAACTTTATTATCACTTCACAGGCCTAACTTTTTACCAGTGGCTTGAGGATGCAAATGATCATGAAAAGAGATTCACCCTTAAAAGAACAAAAATCTTATCTTCTAGTTTTATAGGAACGGTATCATAGAATCATAGAATCATAGAATCCTAGGGGTTGGAAGGGACCTCGAAAGATCATCTAGTCCAACCCCCCTGCCAGAGCAGGGTCACCTAGAGTACATCACACAGGAAGGCGTCCAGGCGGGTTTTGAATGTCTCCAGCAAAGGAGACTCCACAACCTCTCTGGGCAGCCTGTTCCAGTGCTCTGTCACTCTTACAGTAAAAAAATTTTTCCTGATATTCATCTTAAACCTCCTATGCTCCAACTTGTATCCATTACTCCTTGTCCTATCACTGGTCTTCACTGAAAAAAGCTTAACTCCATCGTCTTGACACTCACCCTTTACATATTTGTAAACATTGATGAGGTCACCCCTCAGTCTCCTTTTCTCCAAACTAAAGAGACCCAGCTCCCTCAGCCTTTCCTCATAAGGGAGATGTTCCACTCCCTTAATCATCCTTGTGGCTCTGCGCTGGACTCTTTCAAGCACTTCCCTGTCCTTCTTGAACTGAGGGGCCCAGAACTGGACACAATCTTCCAGATGTGGCCTCACCAATGCAGAATAGAGGGGGAGGAGAACCTCTCTTGACCTACTAACCACACCCTTTCTAATACACCCCAGGATGCCATTGGCCTTCTTAGCCACAAGGGCACACTGCTGACTCATGGTCATCCTCCCGTCTACCATGACCCCCAGGTCCCTTTCACCTACACTGCTCTCCAGCAGGTCAGCCCCCAACCTGTACTGGTGCATGGCGTTTTTCTTCCCCAAATGCAAAACTCTACACTTGCTCTTGTTAAACTTCATCAGGTTTTTCCCCGCCCAAGTCTCCAGCCTGTCTAAGTCTCTCTGAATGGCAGCACAGCCTTCTGGTGTGTCAGCCACTCCTCCCAGCTTGGTGTCATCAGCAAACTTGCTGAGGGTACATTCTGTGCCCTCATCCAGGTCGTTGATGAAGATATTGAACAACACCGGTCCCAGTACCGACCCCTGAGGGACTCCACTAGTCACAGGCCTCCAACTAGATTCTGCCCCATTGACTACAACTCTCTGACTTCTTCCTTTCAACCAGTTCTTGATCCACCTCACTGCCTGATCATCAAACCCATACTTGATCAACTTATCTACAAGGATGCTGTGGGAGACGGTGTCAAATGCTTTACTGAAATCAAGATAGACCACATCTACCGCTCTACCATCATCTATCCACCTAGTAATTTCCTCATAGAAGGCTATGAGGTTAGTCAAACATGACTTACCCTTGGTAAAACCATGTTGACTGCTCTTGATGACACCCATCTCCTTGATATGTCTAGAGATAGTGCCAAGGACAAGTTGTTCCATTACCTTTCCAGAGATGGAGGTGAGGCTGACCGGTCTATAGTTACCCGGGTCCTCCTTCTTGCCCTTCTTGTAGACTGGAGTGACATTTGCTATCCTCCAGTCCTCAGGCACCTCTCCAGTTACCCATGACTTACCGAAGATGATGGAGAGTGGACTAGCAATGACCTCCGCCAGCTCCCTCAGCACCCTTGGATGCATTTCATCCGGACCCATCGATTTATGGATGTCCAGATTATGCAACTGATCCCTAACCCAATCCTCATCTACTATGTCCTCACCTATCTTGACTACTTCTGGGGTTATATGAATCTGGGGCTCATGGGAAAAGCCTGCAGGAGTAAAGACAGAGGCAAAGAAGGCATTCAGCACCTCTGCCTTCTTCATATCCTCTGTCACCAGGGCACCCACCTCATTCAGCAGTGGGCCTATATTGCCTCTGGTATTAGCTTTGTTGGCTATGTATTTGAAAAAGCCCTTTCTACTGTCCTTAACCCGACTTGCAAGGTTAAGTTCCAAGGAGGCCTTAGCTTTCCTAGTTGCCTCCCTACATTCCCTGACAACATTCCTATATTCCTCCCAAGTGACCAGTCCCTCCTTCCATGATCTATAGATTTTCCTCTTCCACTTGAGTTTCCCCAGCAGTTCCTTTTTTAACCACGCTGGTCTCCTAGCTCCCTTACTAGATTTTCTACCCATTGGGACACACTGATGCTGTGCTTGCAAGAAGTGGTCCTTGAATGTTGTCCAGCTATCTTGAGCCCCTTTACCTTCTAGCACTCTGTCCCATGGGACTTCCCTTAACAATTGGTTGAGGAGGCCGAAGTTTGCTCTGTAGAAGTCCAGGGTTCTGGTCCTGCTGGAAATTCTGTTCCTCCCACACAGGATCCTGAACTCCACCATCTCATGGTCACTGCAGCCAAGGTTGCCATTGACCACCACTGCTTCAATAAGGCCCTCCTTGTTGGTGAGCACAAGATCCAGCAGCGCTCCTCTTCTAGTCGGCTCATCCACCATTTGCATTAAGAAGTTGTCATCAATGCATTGGAGGAACCTCCTAGACTGTGAAAGGCTGGCTGTATAAGTCTTCCAGCAGATATCGGGATAGTTAAAATCTCCCATGAGGACCAAGGACTGCAGTTGTGAGGCTGCTTTCAGCTGCCTGTAGAAAGCCTCATCAACTTCCTCATCTTGATCAGGAGGTCTGTAGTAGACCCCCACAACTGTGTCACCCATACTACCCTGTCCTTTAATTCTTACCCACAGAATTTCAACTCGCTCCTCATCAGCCCCTGTACAAAACTCGATACATTCTAGTTGCTCTCTCACATAAAGAGCAACTCCACCACCTCGCTTCACCAACCGATCTTTCCTAAAAAGCACATAGCCATCCATGGCCACATTCCAGTCGTGTGAGCTGTCCCACCATGTCTCTGTTACTGCTACCAGATCATAACCCTTAGACCGCACACAGACCTCTAACTCTTCCTGTTTATTCCCCATGCTGCGCGCATTGGTGTACAGGCATTTCAGGAAGCAAGTAGAGCACATCGGTGGGACTAAATGTGGTAAGAAACAACACACAAGAAACACGTGGAAGAATAATTGGCACGATGGATACGTGACCATCAGGAAGCTGCAGCACCTCTAAGTGATGCAGAGAACTGAACAGAGTCACTGACCTGCTGGTTTTCAAAAGGAGGCACCTCCTGGCTTAAATGAACTACTTCTCTTATTTATTTATGGTGCAATTTTACTAGCATTCTCTAGGTAAAGACCTCTAGTACAGATGCAGTTAAATCAATATAGCATCCTCTTCTTGTATTTGGAAACACTATAAATCCTACTGCCAGGATGCTCTCAAAACTAGATACGGATTATATAATTAGGATTTTGAAGGTATATCTGTACCACCAAAAATCTCTAATGTAAATCTGCCCTGTATCTGAGGAAATAGACTATGTGAAAGAAAAAAACACTATTTAATGTGCAGCTAAACAAAAACTAAGCTTAAAGAAAATTATTTATACAGAAATCTATTATTCCAATGTAGTTTCTTAATTTGAAGGAAGGTTTATGCAAACTAATCAGCTTGCTGTCAGGCAGGTATTACAATTAAGACTGTGTCAGTACTTCCATCATAACAAAATTTTGCGGTGTTTCTTGCTGAGATGGAAATGCCTGCCTTGCACTGAGAATTTTTATGTGAGCCCTGTCAGCCTTCTGGAAACAAAAAATGAACCCATGCAGAGGATTTGATATAACTCACTCTGTGTATTTTTTTCAAATTTCTTTTTTTTTTTTTTTGTTTTTTTGTTATCTGCTGTATTCTGTCTGCATCAAAGGTGATGAGCCTTACAGAGGTCAGCTCCAGACCTGCATTTTGTCTTATGAACGGGCTACATTAGGCACCAATGGAGTGCTAAAGGCATGAAAGCTTCTTTCCTGCAGCTTGGGTAGGCAAAAAGATAAATTGGAAGGGTTTTGAAGCAAGAAGGTATTATTATGGCATTACAGAGCCAGCTATGCAGCAAGACAGCCGTGACAATTTATGTCCTCTAAATATCTGGCCCATACGTTCTAACTTTACCACAGGTAATACCCCAGTTTCAAAGGCATCACACTTCTGATAAGCCTTGTGGTGGATCTCTGATTGCAATGTAAATAGGGTAAAAAGGCACAGGCTAGAAAGTAGGCACTCAGAAAAAAGGTCAGGACTAAACTATTTGTAATGGTTCTGAATTAAGTTTTCTGCTATATGTAATTTCAAACTAGAAAGCACTGTTGAGTTTTATCTGGCAAAGTCCAATTTTTGGCACTTTGGCCTCAGCTTAAGCAAGGTGATGGGCAAGGCACAGTGGTCACAGAAAAGCAAAAGCTGTGCGAGAGGAAACCTCAGTGCTTCAGAGAAATCTATGTCCTCATCTTACGTGGAATACAGAGCTTACTACTGAAATATCAAGTTTAATCAAGGCAGCTTGCTGATCAGCCATTTAAAAAATGTAACAACTCTGTAGCATTGCAAGGACTTTTTGGCCTAAATGAAGTTCTGACAGTTCCTAGCTTGACCTCCTGTTTCCAGTGATTTATAAAAATGGGCTGAAACGAGATCAAAGTAGTGTCTAAGCTGCTTATCTTTAATTTATAAACTCCTGCCTTCTTTGGGCTTACAGCAGTGCTTTTAATGTTGAGTTGGGTTGGTTTGTTTTTGTTTGTTTGTTTGTTTTTTTTTGAGGGAGATTTTCCTGCCACCTGTAACCTTTAAAATGTAGTAAAATAATAATATTTAACTCATGAGCAGCATTTCTTCTGCTGTCACATTGGATGAAAATATTTCCAACAGTGCCTCTGTTAAAATGACACAAGCATTTTGAAGCGGCAGAATGATAAAACACCTTTCAGGGAACAGATCCAACATAGACACCCTCTGAGCTGCATCAGATCTATTTTCACTTAAATTTGACCTAAATAGCTCTATGTTCAAAAGGAATATATTCTAGAGACATTACTGCAAATTTAAATGGGAGTAAGATAGGGTGGATTTTAAAACAAAACTTCTCAGGTGGGAAAACACTAAACTAAACATAGGCTCAAGACAGTCTGAACCTCTGAGATGCCCCAGAGTGACTCCAACCTTCCGATAGCTCCAGTGCTGGTTTCCCTTCATCCCGTGACAGTCGTACAGCGTGACAGGGCTACTGTGCGAAATGGCGTCGAAGCAGAACTTTCTGGTGTGAAGTGGCTCCCCGGGGCGGATGTCTTCTCTCCAACCAAAGGTGAAGAGCTAGAAAACCAATAAGGTAATGTAATGATATATAATTAGTGAAAAACATTTAAAACCACACACAAAGCTTGACGCATTTTTCCCTACTCTGCACGCCCCAGCTGCTGATTAAATGAGATTTTGCCTATGTGCAATTTTAAGTGATGCCAACTGCCTTAATTAAAGTGCATTGGTGGTGATGTGGAATATACCCCAAAAAGGCACAATCCCTATGGCAGGTAAGAAAAAAGTCTCTGGCAACACAGTTCTGTGAAGAGGAGAGGGGATACATTGTACATTGCCTTTAGTTATCCTGTGAAAAGACCAACTTGTGTGCACTAGGACTGCAGCTACCTGGGACTCACAAAGCCTCTGCCAGTGACTTTTCTGTAGCGCTCGTCTGGGTCTGAAGAAGCTACCTAGAGACATTTTTCCTCACAGCATCTTCCTTGTGTTTAATGAAGAGTTTCCCTCTGTTTATATGGGACACTGTTAGCATATCGTCTCTCAACTGTCTTTTTTCCTCCAAACAACACATATTAAATGATCTTCATCTTTCTGCTGCAAACCTGGTGAGCTACAGGCAGCTTGTTAAAGCCCTTTTTCTTGCTGCCTGAGAGGAATCATGGAGGATCACAGTTAACAGAGGAATCCTTCTCAATCAGACACCAGCTGTCTGAAATGATCTGTGGCACTGCAATCTTCCAGTCATCAGATGAAGGTCAGATCTGACAGGATCAAATTTAAAGATGCAGAGGGTGTTTTCCTTTCCCATGGACCAGTCTTTGCAGAAAACAGGCTTCAGGTTGTAAAATGCTACTGAGCAGCTCTGCTGAGAGCTGTGAGGGTTGTTGTTTTTTTTTTTCTCTTTATTTTTATTATTTTTTAATGTGTATGTGTCAGTGAAATTCTTTACCTTTTCACTTGACTTTTGATTTTCCATAGTACAAACTGAAACATAACATTGAGAAAGTGAAGCTCTCTTTAAACAAGCAAACTTTGCTAGTGGAAACTGTTTACCAGTGATGATTCAGGTGGAACTGCACTCAGGCTTGTTATCCAGAAAATCAGCTCCCCATACTGTGGTCAGACTGCCTCCAGCATCACAGCTACCTCATCTTAGGGCAGCTTTGGTCCTTATTTAAGCACCCTGCTCCCTGCAATGTACACTTTCCCTGATAGAACCAGTATCTACAAATCCAAATTGAAGCTTGAAGTCATATGGGTCTGATCCAGAATGCTTATCTGTTGCATTTCCCAGATTTGAATAATTTGAATCGTTTTGTGGGGTTTGTTTGTTTGTTTGTTTTGACATCTTTCATTTTATGGTCTTTATAACATCAATAGCTTTTAAAAATACTCATCTTCGATCCTATACCATCCTCCACATGCCACATTTGAGTGGCGTTACTGTTCCCTTCGGTCTCCAGGCACAAAATACAAGCATAAACCCAAATATTTGCTTTTTTGTTGTTGTATAGCTCATTGTAAGCCTCTGTTCTCTCTGTTAGCTGCTGTTGCTCCCTACTTACTTCTGTGTTAGAGGTTTTCTAGACAGCATTCTCAGTCTGCCCCTGTCCTGCTTATTTCTGCTTTCCTCCAGAGTGCATTTAACATTTATCTGCAGTAAAATGCAGTGAACAGCTTTAATGTAATTTTCAACACAATTCTGGCTTTTAAAAAGTAAACTCTTTTTCTACTCTTCCTCTTTCTTGGAAGCAGCACCATGGGATCTCTACAAAGATAACTTACCATTTCACAAGCAAACTCAGAAGTAAGACTTGGCACAGAAAAAAGCTAAGCTGCTGCTTCTTTAGAAAAAGAGAAGCCTGAGATGAATTTACTTTAAGGAAAATAAGAAACAACAAAAGCCATTTCCTTTCTCTTATTCTTAAACCTAGAGCTCAAAGTGATGAATAACAAATACCTAGAGAAATGGAGTGGAACAGTGGCTCTGTGATATAACTGCTACAACAGAGATCCTCTTGCAGGACCTTCCTCATCTTTCCCAGTGGGTGGCTCTCCAGATTTCTCATGCCTTGCATGACTGGTGGGTGGAGGGGCCAATTTCTGTGGCTCCCTGGACGTTGGCCCAAGTACCACTACCCTACTGAACGGATTGGTAGGGCAGAAAGAGCTCAAGTTAGCTTTTAAATCAGATTATACTGATCCAGGGAATCCCTTTTCCCATTTCTACTGCTGTGTAGTTTCTGAAGACAGTTTGACAGTTAAGATATGGTAATAGATGGGGTTTTTTTTATTATCTTCCACTGAAACCCAGGATCTGTGTATTACTACATGTCAAATGTTTAGACTAGCACATTCTTTTTCCTCCTTCTTAGACTCCTGTTTTGTAAAATAGTTTCATTTTAAAATCAACAAGTACACATTCTCCTTAGTGATACTATTATAAAGTCAACCTTGTTTGTGCAGAAGCAAGTTTTAGGAGTAGAAGGGAGAAGAGAAAAAGATTGATCAGAAAAAAGTTTAGACTTCTGTATACACTCAATTCATATAAAAATCTTTAAATACAAGATAAAATTGGAAGGCCTACGGTCCTTCCAATCTCATCATTCTATGCTATCCTCCATTACATATCCAATTCTCTCTAGTTAACACGAAGTCTGGCTGTTAGAAAAATTACCTCCCCTCTGCACAATGTGCAACAATGCTATGTGTTCTTATCTGAAGTCTTGAGTACATAATGCTCCACTTTGCCACCACCTGTCACTTTGAATTTTGTTGTTCCTTTGCCCTAAGCTGTTAGAAGCCATCCTGTGTCTGATTTTACAAGAATGGATGAACCCTTTTGTACTCCTTCCTTCATTCCTGCTTACTGATTTGAAATGAGGCTGCACCTAAATTCCCAGATACATTATTAACAAACAGCAGGCTGGTTCTTCACTTGCAACCCACAGAGCCACTGTTCACTGCTCCCCGGTGGACCCTAGAAATCCTCTGTCCTGGCTCAGTGGATGCTCGTTCTCCTCCTTCGCTGTGTCTCATACCACAGAGCCTGTAAAACACAGCCTCATACTCTGCATTTGCAACCAAGCTACCCCTCGACCCTCATCCTTTAGCTTTTCATGCAGCCTAGCCCTGTCACGCAATAACTAGGGAAAATACAGCTTTCCAGCTTCATTTATAATTGGCACAGGGCCTGGAGAATGATTGCCTGATACAGCCATTGGCTTGGGACCATCTATAGGACAAAGGCTCTTTTGATACCATTAATGCTTTCCAGCCTGACAACGCTGTTCAATTACTGGCTGCCTGGCTGGGGTCCATCAGCTGGCATTGTGCTTTGACTACGGTGTTAGACTTGAGCAGACAACATGTGCCCCACACAAAAATGAAATGCCATGTTTCAGAAGTGGGCTCTGGCTTTAACTATACCTCCAAGAAAAGAGGAAAGAGCTGGGCAGGCTGCATTGCTACTTGCTGGGCTGTGATAGAGATTATGCCTGTCCACTTGCTCCTTGGCCAGGCTGGGGGTCCTGAGAAGAGGGAATGGTGCCTGTCATTTTCCTTTGCTGCTGGTTGATCAGTATGGTCAAGCCCCAGTTTACCCAAAGCCAGAAGTTAGCTCTGGGAAGACACAGGTGGAAGAATGTAGAGCCGCGCAATCCTTTCCTTCCCCTCTGTTTTTTAATTCTCAGGAAGTTTCTAGAAACTGCAGTGACATTCATCCTCTCTCCCCACCCTTCTCCCATTCACCAAAAAGCCTGCAATTGCTTCATGAACCTTTTGTCTGTTATTTGCCAACTGGGGCTTGTACAACCCCAGGGGAGAAGGTGTCTTCCTTCTCCTGGGGGCTGCTAAAGGGCTGCACCTCTCAGCATGGCTGCTGAGACTGTCAGTTTTTAATTCCTGCCCGTGTAACATGACACAAATCAAGTACCACCAAGGATCATATATTGATCTAGCGTCAGCACTGATGGCTGCTGCACTGATCATATCAAGCTACTATACTTTGCCACTGAACTCCCTCTAAATTTATAGCAGAAGTTACAAGACCAGCTCAGTGTCAATAGATGCTATTTGAAATATGATACTAAAATTCTTGGTATTTTCATTCACATTGCTAGTTTATACTGGCATATGTAGAAATCACGTAGGCAACAAACTCAAGAAGACACAAGCACTAAAGAGAAGCTCTCTGAGGCTTGGTCAGGTGGTCAGTAGCTCTTCACACTCTTTAACAAAGTTAATCTTCACAGCTTACCGTGGTGCAAGAGGGAGATGTTTGATTAGACTGTGATCTTACACATACCTCAAGTAAATGTTCCTCCCCAGGCAGCCTTTGGAATTGAGTAAGAAGAGCTAGTGGAAAAATTTCCATCAAAATGTACCAACCTAAACCACATTTTTGTGGCAATTTTTGGACTTCCACCAACTGCCAGCAACACAGAGACAGATTTTGCTCACCAGGTTGGAAGTTGAGATTTTGCCCTGCAGGTTCCTGGGGAGCTACAGGGCATGGAGGCACTGGTTATGGCTGGAGTAGTGGAAGCCCATGTGCTAACTCAGTGCTCACAGTCTCTCTGCTGTGGGAAACTTCAGGGAAAAGGGGGAAAAAAATGCTGTCTTCTTTCTGAAAAAAATAAAAATAAAAATCCCCCAAGCCCCGCATCACCAAAGTGTTCTGACCTTCCAAAATGAAACATTTTCAGAAGTTATTTTCTAGAGAACTGAAAGTTCTCCTCTCAATTAAATATTTTTTACATACCATAATTTCCTATGAGCTAGAAATTCAGAGTTTCAGTGAGGCCTACTGCCTTGTTCGCTTCACCTTTTAGTTTATGAGATTCTGTGATTCTTTCTTGTCTTTCTTAAACGGCATCTTCAAGATCTGTACCTTGCACAAACTCACGCTTGAAATCTATCAGCCAGATCAAAGTCTCTCATACCAGGAGTCTGACTACTTGAGTAAATTTAGTTTAGTTTTTACTCTAACCCCGAAACCAATAGAATATTACCACTACTAAAATGATGCAAATAAGAATGTGCCCAGTCATACAGTAGTAGATACTATGCCAGGTCCTTGTCTGGTAAGGCATGACACAAAATAATCTTTCTTTTAAAAGGTCTATTTTCCAGTTTTCGAAAATGAGTTCATTTCTAGGAGAAAGCTAAATCTATTTATTTATTACAATAAAAGTAATTAAACTTTTATACATTATTTATATCTATGAATAAATGATAACTCTATTTATTACTCTAATTTCCTTCTAATGATTCTTCACCATTTCTCAGATGATTTCTAGGCTTTACAGCGACAGGCGGATCAGTAACTCGTTCCTGTCAGTGGGAATAACAACCTTTGAATGCAGTGCTGTCTTCTGGGGGAAAAAAACCCAACCAACAACAAAAAACCCGCACCCCAGGAGGCACCGGCCGCGGGGAGGGGTCCCGGGGCGCAGCGGCGGCTCGGGCGGTCCCGCTGCCGCAGCGCCCCCTGCCGCCCGCCCGCGGTCACGCAGCCGCCGCCGCCCGCGCCTCCCCTCCGCAGCCCCGGGGCACCCAAGCGTTCAGCCGCCTGGATGAAATATCCCGGGTTACAGCTCGGCACACCTTTCCCAGAGCAGTCGTCCCGCGCCGCTGGGAGCGTGTTCCCGAGCGGTGTTTTCCAGCGGGGAGAAGGTACGCGCTGTTCCGCAGCAGCCCGGGAGAAAGAATCCCCGCGGTCCCTGCAGCGCGCACCAAGCACCGACATGCTCGAGGCTTCCTGGATCTGGTTCTGCGCTCTGAGGAGCCGGTTGGTTGAACTCCTTTTGTGCTGGCTTAGCCCTATTCATTTTAATGAAGTCACTTTTCGTCCTTAGTAAAGAATGAGACCTTTACATCCCAAACTCTGCAATGCCCTGGAGGACATTGAAACATGGATTCCTCCCTATACTTCTCCCTTTGCATCCCTTCCTCTGCCTCACAAGAACTTACTCCTTCAAAGGATATTTCAAGTCTCTTCTCTGCTTTCCCTGCCATTTTTTTTTTTTTTTTTTAATTTCTTTCACTTTTTAATCCAGTTTTCTTCCCTTCTTTCTCTCATCTCTGGCAGCCTTAGGACTTCCTCCCTCCTTGAGGAGGGTTTGGAGCTCTTCAGGTTTTCAGATTTTAAAGCCAGCAAGCACTCTGGTTATCTAGTCTGGACCATGCAACTTCCTTCAACTAATTGCTTGAATTACTGAACGTCTTCCATAAACAAAAGAGGCTTATATTTATCTTGTCTTGGCATCCTATCACTGTGCTACATCTTTGGTAGCTATGTGAAGAAGCCTTCTTTCTGCAACTTCCTTTTTCCCAAGTTGGCACTTTCCTAAATTGTGATCATCCTTCAGCTTCTCCGTTTCATTCACTTGCACCTCTCCCCCTAAATTTCTTAGTATCCTCTTAGAGTGATTTATTGACCTCAGCACTTCAAATATCTCTCAGAAGTCCACTCTCCTGAGCTTTTAAGCTTTCACAAAGTGCCACGTGTGACTGCCAGGTCAATTTTTGCTCCTCAGCTTTCGGAAGTTTTTCTAATCTCGGATCTTCCTCTGTGAAAGGCATATTCACTAAAATTGCTAATAAATGGTTAGGTTGTACTTTTCATCCAGATTATGTTTGTTCACATTGGCCAGACCCACATCCTGTGGGTCGTGATCCCCTTCCTAAGGCACTCACAGCCACAGTGAGTGCAGATCAGAGCTCTTTTTCTCCATGCTCCTAAAAGTTAATATTTTTCTACCTTACCAATGTAGATGAAATCTATTTTTGAGGCTTTATCATCCCTTGTCTTTGTGAAACTCTTTTTTTCTGTTTTTTTTTACCCACCTATCTTGCTTATATCTCATATTAATTTAAAATATACCTGCTTATTGAGATGGAATCACAGAAGCAGATAACCACTAGAGATTTACAAGCTTTTTACATTTGAAATATTTGCAGGTAACTGAACCAAAATTAACGTGGTTTTATGACACAATGGCAAGGAATGGGGAACCCAAAAACTCCTCGGGCATTGCAATTCCTTTTGGAAATTAACAGGAATACATAGCCCAGGTGGGGGTTGGAATTTCTGAGATTATGATAAAGAAACTGGAAAACAGAAACACCAGTTTTATACTGAATTTCTCTTTCCACTGATAAAATACCTGTTCGTGTGACCACGTCCGTTCTGAGCCATCCTTCACACAGATGTCCAGCCTCAGCTCAGTCCCTGTGGCTCCATGTTTACTGTCCACACAGAGGCTGGCTGCCACGTTTCGAATCTGCAAAACCGAGCAGCAACATTTCATGTTAAACCATGCTGCAGAACAGAGCTTCCAACATTAGGGGGTTAGGAGTTGAGCTTCCTTAGCAACTAAAGGGCTTGAGACTGACCATTAGTTACATAAAACTGGTGAAACTTTTTACAGGGCAGAGAGCCACGTCCTGGAATGAACTGTTCTATTTGTGAACAGCTTTAGAAGCAGCAAAGTTTGAAATAGTCAGCTCAAAAATGAAAGGTAGGTCTGTATGAAATATTTTTATGCAAAGAAACTAAGAGGAAAAAAAGTCTGAGAAGTTCAAAACTTGGTCTGTTTCTTCCCTCCTACCAGAGCAAGAGACATCAACTGTGTTAAGAGGAAATTATTTCCGTATGAGTCTCTCACAGGCTTTGGATCAATATGTCTTGAAAACTCAGGCACATCCTGTTCCAATGCTTGTTCTTTGACACAATAACACCATTGCAGAGAAGGTCACACACTAGGGCTCAAAGTGCATAAATTTAAAAAGTACTTAACAAATTTGTACTGTAACTGTGCTTACCCCTTGAGGTTCCTTGTGCTGTCTGCAAACATTCTGTAACTTCTTAAAATTAAAACCTCATTTTTGAGACTGAAGTAACTGAGCAGTAATTAATCTGTAGCTATCAGTCGTACCAGTTATGTCCCACTGCTGCTAGGGATATTTTTCTGGATGACTGGATTGAAAAGGTGCACATTGCTCACTGCTCCCATAAAGAGGAAAATCCCAAATATATTTTTCAAATAGATGCATATTTCTCCTTGAATACCTTAGTTGGGCTACTTAAAAATCCTCTAGACACCTCCAGAATGCAAGGATTTCTTAAAAGACATTCCCGGACAATGACTTACACAGAAACTGAGTAATCAAAGTCCTCTTACATACATAGAGCTGTGCACAAATTCTGTATGTATAATTTATAGGAAGCAGGTGCACATTTTTACATTCTGGCCTCTACTTTGATCCTTACGTAAAAAAAAATAAAAGCTAGATGCCAAATAGAGAGACAATCGAGTGGACAGTTGTATTTTTCCATGGAAAATATTTTTCAAGTTATCCTTGTTGCTGAATTACGTTAGACAAATGTAAACACTGCCTCTCCAATACTGCAGACCTCATGCACAAAACCAAAGGATGGAAAACTCAGCATATCACCAAACACTGCAAGGTGGGGGCAATCCCCATGCTTGTGAGGCACATGGGAGAGCCACTCAGCTCTTTTTCTCATTCTGGAGGCTTGGAACTGAGTCTATTCACCATGTTCTAAGAAAGATTTAGACAGATGGGAAAGCAACAGGAACCAGAGCAAATATAAAAACCATCACCTTCAGGAAAGGTTTTAGGAGCTGAGCTGTGTTTGTTTAGTCAAGAAAAGAACAGAACAGGCAAATGATGAGGGCATTAGTTTGAGTGATGGGCTCCAACAGCCTCTGAGCCTTCACTGGTGCTTAGAGAAGTCTTGGACAAGCCCAGTTCTAGGGTATTTTTTTGTATTTCAATACAATAAATATTGCTATAGATTAGTGCTATAAGACACTAGCATTTCATACGCACAACTAGATGCAGAAACCCAGCTCGGAGCCCCACAGGACAAAGGGTCACATTAGCTGAAAAAAAAAGGATGAAAGGTAATTAGTTCTCAAAAACCCTGCCTTCATTTTTGTATCACCCAGCAAAAGAGACAGGAAAGAATAATGAGGGAAGTAGATTTTAATTTGGTATTTTTAAAGTTTCATGTGAAATACCTACTTGACGTATAATTTTTTTGAGAGTTTTCAATCATTTCTCAGTGCACTTAAATTTCCATTGTATAAGTAAAGATTACTGGCCTACTGCAAAATTAAATGATACATCACTTCTCTTCTTAGAGAATGTGAGCTAATTAAAATGGAGCTGCTAACCATTGCTATTAATAATTAGAGTATATTTATGTGATTGAGAATTGTAAAATGACAGTGAATACACTGTCAGTCCAATGAATGCTTATTAGATTTAAGCATTTTAATAATTCTGTGTTGATGGCATCACTCCATCCTGTTCTCAGTCATTTGAACCATGCTATAAATTTGTTCTATGCATTTCAGGGAAAGTCTTGAGCTGAAGCTGCATTCAGTTCTTTCCCTGCTGGAACCTGTCTCCCCTGTTCTTTATTTCTTCTCTTTTTCTGTCTGCTCCCAAAAGGTTTCCTTGAGGTGTTTTTTTCTCTGGTTTGTTGCAGCTCACATGTTAACTCATCCTTTTTTTTTTTTTTTTTTTATCCTTCCTTTCATTGTGGAGGAGTCATCGTTTGTTTTTCATTTTCTTTTTGTAATACAGGCATTTCAGTCAAGCCCGTGCTTTTGTTTTCTGGTGTTTCTGTGTGGCCTTGGCAGTTGCTAGAAACTGAACTGAGCCATCGTGCTGCTGCCAGAACCCCAGGGAATGTTCTGCTGAGCCACACGGCCTGCAAATCCCCTAAGATGCTCATATGGAAGAAAGAAGGAAAGCAGAAGCACAGCAAAGAGAGGCTTTTTTTCTCATCTATACATCAATATCATAGAATGATAGAATGGTTTGGGTTGGAAGGGACTTTAAAGATCATCTAGTTCCAACCCCCCTGCACGGGCAGAGACACCTCCCACTAGACCAGGTTGCTCAGAGCCCCATCCAAACTGTCCTTGAACACTTCCAGGGAAGTGGCATGCACAGCTTCCCCAGGCAACCTGTTCCAGTCTCTCATCACTGTCACAAGAAACTATTTCTGCCTAATATTTAAATATCTAATTTAATCTAAAATCTCTTTCAGCTTAAAACCATTACCATTTGTCATACCACTACACGCCCTTGTAAAACGTCCCTCCCCAGCTTTCCTGTAGCCCCTTCAGGTACTTGAAGGCCTCTGTAAGGACTCCCCAGAGCCTTCTCTTCTCCAGGTGGAACAACTGCAGCTCTTTCAGCCTGTCTTCATAGGAGAGGTGCTCCAGGCCTCTGATCATCATTGAGGCCCTCTTCTGGACTTGCTCAAATATGCATTTGAACTTCCTTGTTACTGCCTAAGGTTATGAGTTACAACTGGCAAAGAAATAATCTAATACTCTTAATACACTCACATTTCCAACATTCATGTTTGTGCAATTCTAAAGACTGGGGATAAACAGGATACAGATTTTATCACCCATGCAGGTACGGCATTGAGTTGCTACACAGGATATTCATTTGCTCAACCTTACATGCTCTCATTTGTACAGACAGATAAGAGTATGCCACAAGCATTCATTCACAGAGTCTGTATGGACTAACAAGGATGGCTAGCAGTGATCTTAAAGGCTTGTTTAGAAGTAAAGTAATTCTGAAAAAAGCATGGGACACTATAGGTAAGTCATTATGGTTATTTAATTCTTGAAATGCCATCCTAACAGAAGCTGGGAGATAGATACTATCATTATGGGCTGTGTAGTCCTTACAGAGAGCAGCTGAAGCTTAAAAGCACAGAGAATACAAGCTCTAAGGGGTCTGTGTTCACTCTTCTATGTTGGAAGTCTCTAAGCAAGGACATACAAGCTTCTCAGTGCTGCACCGATGCTTGGGAACAAAGACACATCACCTGAGTGGGATTTCTGCTGGTGTAGCAGCTGACTTCTGTGCTTCAAATGAGGTAGCAAACTATAAGGAGAAATCACTGGTTAAGCCTAGATACAGTAATCCTTGGGTTGTACAAAAATAAGTTAACTTATGTTAAAACTACAGCTTCCTTTCTCTAAGGTAACAAGCCCATATTAAGATGAGTTTTCTCAGGCCCTAAGAAAGAAGTAAAGAACTATCTTAGCTTACTGACACTACAAGGGGGAAAGACAAAAGTGATGTAAAATTGGAGCTGGAACATGGGGGGACAGAAGACCTGAAAGCCTAGACTTCAGGTTTGAACAAGACACTGATACCTCTTGATATTTGAAGCTGCTGATTTGATACACAGGTATAAAAAAAAAAGAAAAAACAAATTTGGACACCTATCAAGAAAGGAAAAAAAAACAACACAGGTTCCCAAACAGTATTTACATATTGCAGAATATACAGTCTCTTAGATAACTTGCCCCTGGCTAAATCATGTTGGAGTTTTGCAGAAAGCCAGCATTTCCATGATTTAATAAGCTCCCCACGGGAGAGGTGGTCTAGCACTACACTCTCAAGATCATTGTATTTTGTCATTGGTGTGCAAGCATAGAATGGAATCTAGAGAGCAGTGGATGTGTTGATTACCCTGATAATCTTCTTGTCAAAAGATTACAGTCTTCTGAGGAAAATTAGGGTTGCAGGCCATTGACACAGTCTGCTAGGATTAATTTTGAAATTTTTGAATACTGTGGTGCAAGCTGGGTAATGACACACTTACATGCTGCATGTGAAATCAAGAAAAAAACAAGATAACCTCCCCCCACCCCTCTACATTTTAAAGCAAAGTGAAATTCCCCCTTTATTTTAGGGGAATGTATTTTAGGCTGAAAAAGAAATTACAGAGGGAAATTAAAGTTTCCCAGTGACCAGCAGTTATTTTGACCAAATTTCTTTGATAATTCCAGAACTCCACAATTTTGTTCACAGGCAAATGAGTTTCTGCAAGGTTTGCTGTTGAGGTAGTGGGTGATGTTCTGGCTCCAGCAGCCTCGCCTTGCTTGCACCAGAGCCAGGCTGTCACCCAGGGTCACTTCAGCCTTCCTGGGGGAAGAGGGCACAAGTCAAAAAGGGACAGGCACTCCCAGGGGTCCTGGGAGCTACCCTGCATGCTCATCATGACATGAAACTGCACCAAGCAAAAAGTGGGAAAGCACAGCAATCTAAAGACACCTTTACATTCAGTACAGTCATCTGTCGGAATGATGAATATGGAGATGGTGCTGGAACTATCCTTAGGATGCCCCCACAGAGCAACAAAAGAGGCACCTTGGTGCTATCCGTTTATATAATACTCTGATTCAATGTCTCAAATAAGAAAGTGGCTGTAGCTCTTAGAAGACATTAGCAATGTTCATTTATGCTGCTTTTTTCATTTGAGCAGCACTTAAAGTTTTCATTCACTGCTTGTGTTCTCAGATGACCCTGGGGCCATCAACGTCTACAGATCAAATACAGAAAAAGAGCCATCTTTCCTGTCAACTGATACATAGTAATTTCAAAAGTATTTATCCTTTGTGTGAGCCACAAAAAGGAAAAGTCAAAGCTAAAATAAGTCAAGCACTGCCAAAGACCTCACTGAAGAAACAGAGGACTCTGTTATTCAGTGCGACACTGATCCTGATGAAAGAATGTGAACAGCCCAGCTGTGCAGCACTTGGTGTGCAGGGTGGGGAAGAGCCGGTTATATGACTTTTGTACAACAGAGGAGTTGCACTTGGTGGGCTGAGATTGACTCATTAAGGATACGAGTATGACACTTTAAAGAAAGTAATCCAAAGAGAAGTTACTGAGTTCTTAGGCTTTAATCCTTTTTCAAATGGGCTACTTGACTTAACTTCATGGGTGACATTTTCATGTCAGAGCTGTAAAACAATTCTGTAATATCCATGAGTTTGGGACTGACAAAGGAGTATTTTCAGGTCCTACAGCTTAGCACTGCTGCAGGGATTGAGATACTTGCTGTGTATTAAATCATTGAATAACAAGCTTGTAGATTCGTGAGTACCACCTAAGTAAACATTTAGTGTCCAAATCTCACCTAATGTAGTGATTGTTTTAGCTTCCTTCCAACAGACTTCAAATAAAGAATACAAATAAATAAATCTGTCTTAGATAAAGAATGGGATGGGTATTACTATTTTTCAATGAGTAGCATACTTTGCTATATATTTGGAAGGGTAAGAACAAAACCTAATTGAAAACTTTCCTTTTTTCCCCAGTGGGAGAGGAAAGAGTACAGTTATCTCACACAGGCAGAATTGACAGTCTCTCTAACCTTAATCTGTCTGGGTTTGCTGTTACATTGCTTTACTGTACATATTTCAGATGTTATAAGGCACAACAAGCAGAAGAGGTAAGGCCATGACAAGTGTAGCAAAGAATATTATTTTTTGTTTTGCAAATTGCCTTCTTTTCATCTGGAACAGATTTTGTCAGGAAATCTGAGTCATATTTTAAAGAAATGTGTTTGCAAAAAAAGAGGAGCTGTGCAGAGACTGTTTATAAGATGTCTGCTTTTGCACCGCATGCTTGCTCTAGCTAGATACCAAAATACTGGAGCCAAAAATTGTCTGAATACCTCATTGTTTGTTCTTTCTTAGACTGGCACTGGCAAGCAGATGAAAAGTCTTTCCAAGTGGAAGCCGAGAGGGTACTAACTGACAGCCAGTCTTGGCACCAACTTTTGGTGTGTATAATCAGAAAGGTTTCTAGAGCTGCTTGATTCTTACAAAGCAATAACACACAGACTGTTTTCCTCTTTCAGCTTCTCCTTATAACAGCCATTGACATTCAAGTTTGTTCAAGATCCTTGCAAGTGCCAACAAATTAATTAAAACTTCACAGGAATGTGACAGTCTCAGGAAAAAAGAAAGTAGGGCTGAAACTTCTCTTGCTATTTTAGAGAAAGTACATTTTAGAGGAAACAGACTTTGGTCTTCTTTCCTATGAACTCATTAAGTGCTTTTAAGGTACAGATTTGATATCACTGCTATGGGCTTTGATTTACCTTTTAAAAGGCTAGCTTTTATGCAAAGAGTATATTAATATTGCTGTGAAAAGAATGAATACCTGAATCACAATCTCTTCCATTGTTTAGGGTAAGGGTTGTTCAGCTGGCCAGAGAAATTCTACATCCCATGATCACAGTCCTCTAAGGATGTAGATGTATACATGTGGAAGATTATAAAGGGAGATCATAGACGCTGTCACAGCACCGTGACCCAGCCTGATTTCTACTGATACACTCATTACTTCTTGGTATACATTAATCTCATAAAGTGTGGGCAGCAGTATCAAAGCATCTAAAATAATCTTATGATATGTAATAATGAGTACTTCATACTCTTTTCCACATTCTTGTCCTCATTGTGCATGCATCTAATGGCTTGTACATTGAATTATACACTGGACAGCCATAGTTTTAAGACATGATGGTTTCTCATTTTAATGGCTAGTCCAGAGATTGTTCCAACCACTGTGAACTCCCTTAATAATGCTACTTATCACAGGAGATAAATCTAATTTCAATATTTTAATTTCCTGTAAAGTTAGACTAATTCAAATCTGATCTAACTTGTGTATTCCTCACCTCTCCCCAGGCAGCAGGTGGAGGCTCCACAGGAGGGTAATATTTAGGGACATCCCAAGCCACTGCAGCCATGAACCACTTGAAATCTTTACATTTAAGGTGCTTGCGAAGTTCCTTCTGGGCAGAGATATCACCAGTTGAGAGATGTCTGTACTCAGGCCGTCTCTGGTAAATGTACTCTGCAAATTCATCCATCCAGGTTTCTGCCACGCGCTTCAGGTTCTGTGCAGCAGAAAAAAAGAAATCATGAATATCCTCATGCTTTGAATGAACTATATTACCAACGGAGAATTAAACCAAAATAATTTAGCAGTCCACACAACTTTTAAGCTTGGCTGTTCTAATTTCTCAGTCTTAGAAAATGGAAAAATGCCAGCAAACATACGCTATCTTTGTGACAGTGTTGAGCGAACACTACAGAGTACTAAGTACCCTGCTTTCCTGCTGACTCTGTCTTCTGTCTGTTGCATATCTTATTTTTTTTCATATTCTTTATGGATCTTCACATGGGTTTTGATTAATGATGGATGCTGAACAGAAACTTTCTTTCAGCTGCTCGCACTGGTACCTACACTTTTTTCCTGCTAGTTCAGAACCTGCTAATGGGTGTGAATACTTAATATAATTCCTTCTGATGTATTTCACTTTGCATTTGAAAGCTATCTGAATTTTTAGCTGTCATCATACTGCTTAGTCACCCAGCAATTCTTACCTAAACTTTAGGGTCAGGGCTTATATGTGCATGTGTGGGGGCAAACAGTCATAAGCTTGTTCTGCCCCGTCTCACAGCTGGTTTTGCCCTGTCTTTGGAGTGGAAGCTTTGCTGTATTGGCATGCTAGGTACACCTGTGCAAAAGCTTAGCAAATAACCCTGAAGTGGAACTGACCTGAAGCAAAGCAGCTCATGGGATAGGTATGGCAACTTCAGGTTTTCTGTGCTCATCTGAAAGACTTCTCTAAGACTATTTCTGCTCTGTGAAAACAAGTTCCAGCTTATGTCCCACAAAGATTTTTTTTTTTGTTGGCCTTTTACAGGAAACAGAATTACCTATTTTGTTGCATAAGAATGTATTCAAATTATCATTAGTTAAATTAGCTGACTCAAATTATAAAATAATTTAGAAAATACTTGTAAGGAAAAATCCTGAATAGATGAGACTGAAGAGAATATATTTTATTGTTTGTTAAGGTCATGAAGTCTGAATAGGCTCGGGACAAATTTTCCCATATTTTGTTTGTTTAAAAAATTCCTCCTGCAACTTAATCCATGCAAATTTTTATGCAGATTTCATAGTGGAGTACAGGCTCAGTCTATTTTGCATTTCCTGAGCTGCCCAATAATCTCTTATCCCACCAACAAAGCAACATTTCACTGGATGACATTGAGACACTAGGGTGTTCTTATTGCTTTGCTTGTAAAACAAGATCATCAAGGTTTGCAATATTCTCTTTATAGACAACTAACTGCAAATTTCTGAGATTCACCCTATAATAAGCCTGAGGACAATATACATCTGATTATCATCAACATAACCTAATGTTCCTTCTCAGAACATTCTCTGCATCTAAGTAAGCCTGATTCATACTCTGATTTGCTTTCAAGATTAATTTGAAAATTCTTATCCTGAATTTTATTAATCCACACAAACAAAATGTCTCTAAACTAGTAAGGCATCTCTAAATAAAAAGACAGCAAGATCCAGAAACAACAAAGTACTTTTAGCTGACACTGCATGATAAGATTCTGTGTGCTTTCTCTTTGTGAAGCAAATACATCAAAACCTGCAGGGATAAAGGAAGTTAAAACAGTGTAAGAAATCACAATGCTTATATACTTATTAAAAATGGGCAGTGTGTCACATAAGCTTGACTTTTGTTGTGAATGAATGAAAACCTGAATTACTTTACAAGAAATAAGAATTCAAGAATACAGGAACTGGGTAGGACAAAGAAAACCAGAACAAATTCAAGAACAACATCTAAATGACAATCCCACGTTTCTGAAAGAAACCCTGTAACACAGTAAGCTCCTGACAAGTAAAAACACTATGTGGTGAGACTTTGTAGATGAGGCCAAAATCTGATTAAGCACATTAAACTATGAAGCCAAAATAATGAAAATAGGTGTGATCTTTCCATCATATTTTCCACTTGCCAATGCTGTACACCTAGTTTACTATAATGCAAATGCAGTTTAAGACTGTTCTAGAAAAATGTCATACTAATTTTTGCAATCGATTTATCTGATAGTGCTATTTTAATATTTAAAAACCACACTGTAAAAAGAACCATAAAATAAAAGAATTACCTTAGGAAAGAAAATTCAAAGTAACTGCAGCAAAGACATCCCCCATCGGTATTAAGAGTAGGCTCTGCTGGAGTTTTCTTTTTAGTACTTGGGCTAAAAGTGCTGCATTCTGCTTCAGATTATTACAACAGAGCAAAACAGGAGTCCAACAGAAATCTTGATATTATACCTGGTCACTAGTTCAAAATTATCTTTCACTAGTCACCCATCATTCCACAAATACCAGGTAAGACACTTTAGACAAATCTATTTAAAACTTTGTTCCCAGGTCTTCCAAGACCATTCCCTCCATCATATGCTAAAACCCTCCCAAATCTTGCCATATCCTTTGATGAACCTTTATATCATCCTTACCATGTTTATACATTGCTGTCATAAGCAGAACTCTTATGAGGCAGCCCTTTGAATTTCAATAGGTTCCTTTTTAAAAACAAACTCCTGTTTGCTAGCTCTAAATCTCTGTTTATGAACATTATTGCAAAGAACTCTCTGTCCTGGAGTAGTGGGACATTTCTTCCTGAAGTTGCCAGTTACCAGGAAGCAAGTACTCAGCATCCAAACACTTCAAAGAGCATTGTTGTCTTCAGTTAACATGGGTTTCCTATCCTTATTTTCACTATGCAAGCTCAGTAATCATGACACTTCCTTTTAACATAAACATGTACAGACTAGTAGTAAACCTTCAAATTGCAGTTAATCCCCATACTTGAATTGAATGCAGTCAGGTAGAGGTGCTCTCCTGGAAGCAAGTCTGGTGCAACCTTGCACAGTAAAGGCAAACATACTTTACATTGCTATTTAGAACATGCTAACCTAGCATGTTTCTGGAGTAAAAGTTCATGTTGTCCAAGATGAGATGAGTGAGCACTCATAAGCTGAAAATCCCCATTCCGTGGCTGTCTAACAGCATCAAAAGTTGCCCTATGTGAAGAACCTCCTAGGAACGTAAGTCTTCTTATGTCAGTGAACTGGTCTTTTACTCACCTTATCACTACAGAAAGCTAGAGGAGCGCAACCAAAATGAGAGCACTCATCTTTGAGCACTTTAAGGCCTATTGATAAAGTGACTCACTGTAAGGTAAGGATGTGGTTTCAAGTCCTTTATGATTCTCCCAAAGTTGCCCTTCTCACGATCTGGGTGAAAATCCAACATGGTGGAGAAAGGAGGACAGGCACTTCCTCCTTGCCTGAGCATTAGGCAAGGCTAGACACAATCCGAGCACGCCAACATATTAAGCTGCACAAGTGGAAAAGTTATGAATGGCTACAAAAACTTGAGAACCTAGATGTAAAATAGGTGCTAAGTTGTTTAACTTTGTGAGGACTTTTCCACGTGTCAGTGTATACTGCCACAGAATTTACAGGTCCAAGGAGTTTAGGAGCCTAACAGATTAGCAGTATTTTGTGAACTGCGGATAGCACCATTTAAGCACTCCAATCTCATAGTTAAGCTAATCTACAAAGAATTGATAACAAACAAAATAAGAGTTATATTTTAATCTTCTTGATTTTCTGTCTCTGCTACTATTTGCATAATCTTATAAAGAAAACTCCTTTAAATACCAATTTCCTAAATGGCACTGAGTATGTTTACCAATAAGAAGAATCAGTTTTGGGATATCTTTGAGGTAGATCACACTTGCTTGGATTCAGTCTGAACACCTCATCTGACTGCATATTGAAAAGAAAAATTAAACATTCCTATAGCTGAAAACTGCTGTAACTTAGCTTAATTGTCAAATTCATTGCAGGGTTACAGATGAACAGATTGCCTAAGCTGGTCCTTTAATAGAAACAAGGAAAAAAAATTAAATAGGAGCAGTTAAATGAAGATCAATATTAATCAGTTACGTGAATTGACACACAATGTAAAGAAGTCACAGGTACTCTAGATGGACAACTGGAATGTTTCTCAAGACCTATCCAATGACAGACCAATGATAAACTGTTCTCTCTCTCATCATTTTGAGTGAAAATTTTCTGTACGAGAATAAACAAGGCTCAATGATGTTTCAGTAGATGTGTCTTTTTATATGTAAGGTTGTGACAGCTGTCACCAAGAAGCTGTGAGATGCATACAAAAGTGATGGCAACCACAGTAAGACTGACTCATCAGCTGTCATGAGTTGCCCATGTAAGCATTCTTGATATAATTAAGTTTTGTGTCACTGTTGCAGTCTCACTCTCTGGTAAAACCTTTACCATTGGGCTTACATTGGACAAGTTTCTTTAAGTTTGTATAAACTCACACATTTAAGTCTGTGATTTTGTTTTGTATTTTCACTCAGCCATAGCCTACCAGACAATAAGCTACAGTGCCACTGATATCTGGACTTCAATAAAAGAGTTTAAATCAACTTGACTGGAGAGAGAGAGAGATAAACGAGGACTTCTCCACTAGAAAAAAAGAAATTTTTCATGAACCATTTTGTCCCTTTCACTTTCTTCAGTGAGTGAGGAAGATACATGTCTCTGATCAAATGACTGTCCCTTCTTTTTAAGTGTGCAAGATCATCTGTCATTTTCAAGAGGCATGGTATTACTCAAATAAACCCAGTGAGAAGAAAGTACATGCTGGCCATGAGAACAGAAAAGTGGAGTAAGGCAGGGACCTGTCAGAGGACAGCTTCATAAATATTCCCTCTAAGCAAGGTTTAACTAGATCGGTCCCTAATACAAGAGGAGCACTTCCACATCTTCTAACTGTGGCTGGTGTGCTGGCTTGCAGTGACAGCCGTGATAAGAGCCATGGTGCTGTATGCTATGCCACACTGCCAGCCTGCACAACTCCATCCTCTAGCTACATCTTTTCCAATTGATATCCTAGGTGCAGCAGTTCAACTAATATAAACATGTAATTTCTGTTTTCAGTTTCTGCAGATGTTCTAAAGTAGATTTTTGTTATCAGGTAGCACTAAAGCAGCACAATGGTTTTATTATTTGTTTCATCTCACCTGTATAACCTGTTTCTTTCTGCTATTGTGCCTATCTCACTGTTTGCATGAAACCAACCTTGACCCCAATCCACGGACTTTACTTTTGCAAATATTAAACTACTACAGGAACATTTGGATCCTGTAATGAGGTCCTGTTGTCCTAGATTTCATCTGAATATTTTCCAGGAAGGTGGATGTCACCAGCTGGTGTAGTCCTGTTTGTCATGATAGTCATTTCTCTCATCAGTCAGGATGTTAAAAAACACTTTCAATGACACCAATCAAATATGAATCACCACAGCATGTCTAAGGTCTGACTGTATTCCAGTTGTGGAATATAAAAGAAGATATGACTATTTAAGTAAAATGTATTTAAAAAATGCATTGGGATCCCTCCATCCAAGACAACTATGCTTTATGTTCCTCTGGAATATGGATAGCATACTGTCACAATAAAACATCACGAAGGAAGAGAACAAAGTATAACTCAGGGAGCCCATCCAACAAGTATGGATTAATATGACAGAGGCAGCAGGATACAAAACTCCAAAGCTTTCACAAGGAGAAAAATGATACCCTTAATTTCATGCAAAGGTCCTTTCTTCAGTGTCAGAACACAAAGATACTAATTCCTCTGTATTTCTACAGTGAAAGCAGGATAAAACATTCCCTGGACACTAATTACACCTCTTGGTGTTCAGGTCTCAGTATCTAATCTGCCCACATCAGTAAAGTCTAAATGGGGGTTTTCTTCCCTCTCTTCTTCTTGCCTAAATCACTTTTAACTTGGGCAGTGTTAGTGTTTGTCAGACTTTCCTCTCCTGTATATCTTATTTCAGCCATTTACATTTAACTGTGTTTAAAACGTAACTCTGTTTCATTCCAGCAATGGTCTGTATTTGTGTAAAAAAACCCAACTAAATAAAGAGATGTCTGCAGGCATAAAAGAAATGCTTCTCTATGGAAGACAGTATGCTAACTAGGTGACAAAGCTGCTGGTGTATATAAATAACTCTTGTGAGAGTTAGCACAGCAGGCAGAGAAGCAAGAGACTATTTATTCTCAGCCTGAAGTCTGCAACAGCCTGAAGCCTGCAAATACCTAGAACTGAAATTCCACAAATGTCATCTGAAAACAGCCAGGACTTCATTCTCTCTGTAAAGGTTTGCATCTCCACTACAATTTTTTTTTTGTTTTAAATTGTGGTCTTCACATTGGAAAAAAGTGAAAAAAAACAAAAAAGCCAAAAAATCAGTCCACTGACTAAAGGCCACATCTCTGCTCAGTGGCTCACCTGGGGCCATCCTGGGGGACAGGGATGGGCATACTCCCCACAAGGATCTTGTCTGCCCCCAGCTCTGCTGGTCTCTGCAGGCTGGCTGTAGGGGAGCTGTGGAAAGCAGAGTGACAGAGTAACAACATCTCCACAAAACTGCTGGCAACTGCCATGCTTGCCTTACAGACCCATAACTATGTGGACACATACAGACTACAGCCCACCTCTGAAGCTAAGCCTGGAAGAGAGTTCAGGGGTTTGATTCCAAATAGATTTCTTTAGCCATGTAACTTGGATTCCAGTGCTAGACTATTGAACAAATCCTGGGAAGCAGCTACCATCATGTTTGATGCTGTTATCCATAAACATCTATTTCTCCATCTTCTTCGTATTCCTTTTCGATAGCTAAGCTGCCTGTCCTGTCGCATTTACTACCTTAAAAGAAAAACTTCTATTCAGATTGGAAGAAAGAGAAAAAACTAGCATTAAAAAAATTACTTTGACTTTCTTGTATTCAAGGATTAGAGGATAATTCAGTTGAAGTTTTTCTTTGATAAGCGCTTTGTTTGAGATCCTGGTTTAATTATTTTTAATGATGAGTTTATAAATATATTAAATGAAAAAAGTTAGAATGGAAACTTAAAAGCTGTAATGTATAATCATCATCATTATCATATATTATACCTGTGTTGTTGCAAGAAAGTGATTCTTGCTCGATTCCTAAATAATTTGCTTATTCTAAGATGGTATTTCAGCTGCTTACTGTGACTGCTGAATCCTAAGTGACTTTAGGCTACAGTCTTGTGCTAAAGAGGGGATTGCAGAAGTGCCAGCAGTGCTCCCTTAGCAGCGCGTCACATCTATCGGCTCCAGTCATGAGAAACCATAGCCATTACCTAACCGATTCTCCTTGGTCTTTAACTTGCCTGGAGACTGAAAAGGAAATGTTCATGGTCTGGTTTAAGAAAATCCCAAACATTATTTGCAGCTGGGAGAGAGAAAAAAAGAAAAAGAAAAATAAAGAGGTCATAACATGAAAGGAAGCTCTGTCAAAAATGCAGATGTGGTCACAGCACCAGATGGTATAGCTACAGTAATTTTCTTTAAAAATCCCTTTTGAAGCCACACAAAAACAGCTGAGCAAATGGTTCAGGTGGGAATCTGAATCCACCTTTATCAGCTGAATTCCCAAACCCAAATGCATGCAAGTTCCAATTTACTGACACTGCGCAATGAAGTAAATGTCATTGTGCCCATGCTTGCTAGATCAAAGGATGACTGTGCTGTGGGATCCCATGTCCTGGTGTGCAGGGAGGAATTAAACTTAAGGTTAGGATTCACCACGTTGCTGGGTTAGCATCCAAACTTGAACTTCAGTGGGATTGCCCTTCTTTTCAGAAAGACCTAATTCTCTCTTGTTCTGTAGTTAATGCTAAAATGCTACGTAAAATACCTGAGGGCAAAAAAAAAAGAAAAAAGAAGATATATTTTGAAATTCTGCGTTGATCTCTGGGTATCCTCTTGAACAGTGAGTTTTTATTGATAAATTTATTATGGCTTTTATAGAGTCATGAACAGAAAAAAAAATAATCCTACCCAAATAGGAAACTAAAATGAATAATGATCTGGGATACACCTACAAGAAATTGCTAATAACACTATGTTTTAAGTCTGCTTTTACTTCATTTCAGTCTGATTTTTAGTGTGAGGGTGATGAGACACTGGAACAGGTTGCCCAGGGAAGTTGTAGATGCCCCCTCCTTTCAAATGTTCAAGGCCAGGTAGGATGGGGCTTTTGAGAAACCAGGTCCAGTGGGAAGTGTTCCTGCTCATAGCAGGGGGTTGTAACTACATGATCATTAAGGTCCCTTCCAAGCCGAACCAAGTAACTGCTTAAAAGAAAGTGGCTTGGATAGAATTGTTAAAAATGAAGCAACAGTCAAGAATACCACAAAGCAACTAAAATAATCCAGTAAAACAATTCAGAAATTTTTAATGGGGCAACACCTTGCATAGTTTAAGGTCTGGAGATTTGCTTTTTATATGTTTTAAGTAAAACAAGCAATCTGAATTGGTTATTCGTCACTGCGGTTTTGTGCAGAGGTTGACAGCTTTGGAATCAATGAATAATTATGTGGTGCTTCCACATTATAATGTGGAATCAGTGTTGACATCTGCATGCCCATTAATCTTGCTTTATGTGCAATTACCTGTAAATTGGACACCAACTGCATTTGGCAAGCAGCAACATCTTAAGCCATCTCCAGACAAAGACATTCAGCTTTCTAATCTGCATTTTGTTGTCATGGTCTGTTTTATAAATTTACTGCACATGTTTACAGCTCTGTAACACCAAGCAGGATTACTGACAGAACATTTCATATGCAGATGCTTTTCAATTTGGTATATGTAATAAAAAAATACGTGTAAACCTTGCAGGCCTTGAGTGACAGATAAGAAGGTAAGAAATATGATAGGGACATAGGAAATTGATGTAATGCTATATACTATTGTGTGTGAGACACTAATGGTTATTTAGTGACAAGAAGTCAGAAGAGTTTTTGAAAAGTCTCTCATTTCATAAAGCATATGTGATCCTCATGACAGGTCACAGCTCTTAAAAAAGATAGCTAGATTGGTCAGGCATTATGTAAATAGCTGAAACTGTGTGTTGGAAGATACAGGGAGGTGAAATCCCAAGAGAAGGTAAGATGCTCACTTTAAGCATTGTTTGTTAAGGGCAAACATAGACTGAAACAGCTTGAAAGGAAACCCATGGCATGATTTGGGCTACGCCTGAGTTTGTCTGGAAGTTCTGTCCTCTTCCTAACTCCGGTCCTCATATCCCTTGTGCTGCTGCTGCGGGACAGGAAGGGGAAATTTTCCCTTCATTAATGAAGGAGCTTTTGCAATCATTTATACAATCACAGATGGGCTTCCTAGGGCTTATGCCTTTGTGAAGTGCATTTCCAGCATCCTCCTTTACATAACAGAAGATGGAAAAGGATTTAGTAAAAAACTTCTGTTGAAAGGACTTAGTAGTGAAAAGGATCACTTTTGGCAGCAGGGATAATACTTCCAGATATTCTTGAGTTTGCTATTAATTTTAGTCTTGAATGAGAGAGAAGTTTTAGATATAATACCCAGAGGGGGAAGACTATAATCTGTGGAGGATATAATATAATACTTGGAGGATAATGCAAACATAGCTGAAAAATACAGGCCACTTCTAGGCATCCTTCTTTAGTATTATTTTGGTTAAGAGCTCCATTTGGGGCAGTTTATTTGGAACCAAAAGTGGTCTGCATCAGAGGCTGACACACTGAAGATGAATATGTCCTTGCTTTTCCTTTTCTGGCTTGGATGATAGAAAGAGAATACTTTTAGGCTTAAAAATACACACAAGTTGATGAGTCAGGTACCAAACTATCTTCCTTCTCTAGTTATTGAGATAGCCCCAAATACTAAAATTTACAGAAGCCCCTGTGCTCTTGGCAGCCGTATGGCAATGTACCCTAACAACATTGTTTTGGTTTACAATACTGTACTGGAAAGAAGCTGGGAATATGAGAATTCAGATTTTCTTTGAGTGATAAATATATGCAAAAAATGTACCTGACCAAAAGCGTCATGTTTTGGACTCCCACACCATAGAAGAATCTATCCATTATTTAAATGGGAAGGATAAGACCCATGCTATCACCACATCAGGTCTTCTCCCACAAGATACAGGGCAGTTGGTTTATGCACAGGCAGAGATTTCATTTTTATAATTGGAAAACATTTTTGGTACTATTTCACAAGTGATTTATTGAAACCAAGCTGGAATAAATAGCATAGGGAGACTGCAGGCTATGGCTGCCTGATGGATCTAAGTGCTCACATGTAAGTGAGTACTCACAGTGCCTCCATTAAAACTAGATGAGTATTGAACTGTACAACAGTCCAAATAGAAAGGATTGTATTTTGCTCCTAAAGGTAATGCATGAGACAGCATATTCTCTAATAACATACTTTGTGCTGTAATAGAGAAAATCAGAGTCTGAGGTTTGGATCTCTTATTTCAAGTTGTGTGTGATTTTTGCAGGGGATACCATAATCATAGCAGATTATTTCAGCCAGTGCAAAAATCTGGACAGGGAAACTCTGATACTATACAGAGCTGTATTGAAGAAGACTTTCATCTCACTATTTAGTCAATACAGGTTTTGTCACCACCACTAACACCACTGCTAATTGCGTTACTGTCTCGTGTGTCTCACTGTCTGCCCAGATGCTCTTCTAAGGCAAATCCTTCTCTGTCTAGCCAGCTGTCAGGCAGGCAGCACAGACGGCCTCTTTCCTCTGCTACAGTCACTACAGCAAGACTTGTCCTGTGATGCCGAATCCAAGAATATCTCTCCCTTAAAGTAAGAAATGCATTATTTTATTCACACCACATTTTTATTATTAAGAAAAAATATTATTCATAAAATATTACCTTATGGCAACACGTAGAATTTCATATTAATTCCATTTTATTAAAGAAAAAATCCGAGAAACCAGAAAAGATTAAACTCAGGCATGAATAAATACTAGTATCTGCCTGGGAGCTACATCTATGCCCTTTGTCTCCCATCTTTTGACATCCCATGAACATCTCCAGAAAGTTATAGAACATTTTCTCTTGAGCAAAAAGCCCTTCATGGATATGGATGTGTGCAGTAGGCTTTGAGAAATTTGTAGAGGTCTTGTAATTTCTCACTCACATGGCTCCAAGCTGGCTGTATTCCACAGTTTTTACACAATAATTAGACAGTCACTCAAATAATTGTTACTGCCTTCTTTTGCAATAGAAAATGTTCCTTTCAAGCGATCCTGCCTGTTCTGCTGCCTGATAAGAAAACGTGCATTCAAATTGTTCCTGCTTGTAAAAACTATAACTGACAACACTGCAATTCCAGAACCATAAGCCTTAGGTTATTCCTACATTTGAATCAGCATGAAACGCGCTTCTGAGCTGAGACGTCCAACCCTATATTTTTAAGCTTTCATTTTGTTCTTGGCAATCTTATCTCTGGAAGGCAGCATAACTGCAGCAATTCTACATCTCATTTCAGAAAAAGAAAGAAACACACGTTTTCCATTTTAATGGTTTACTGGAAACTAGTTTACAGGGAATGAAGAGACTGATGGATGAACAAAAATGAAAAGCAGTGAAACCTAATTACTGACCCGTGCTAGGCTGGTTCCAGAAGGGACTTTATATGGGACGTACTTCCTGTAGATATGCCCAACTCGAGAGCATGGAACATCAAACATGCCACCGCCGCACATCCAGACCTGGAAAGGAAACAGGAAAGGAAATGGAAGAACGATTCCTGGGCACAAATGGGCAAAGAAGACATTTTATATAATGTGTGTGTGAAAATGACATATAGTTCTGTACTGATCCCTGCCACAGTCATGGTGGTGGCCTTGTTGGCATGCTGATAGCTGGGATCTGGTAACATGGCAGACTCTCCTACCCAGAAACTCTACATGCAAAAGCAGAGAATGTTCAAAGTAAAACCATAAAACGTATTTAGAATATCTACCAATGGTTCTCCTGCAACACAACAAAGATACTGTTGTGTTTACTGTTTAAAAAATAAAGGACCAAAATTTCAAAGGAAGGCTATGTGAGTAAAGCAAGCCATCAATCAGAAGTTGTTTTTTGTTGTTTTTTTTTTTTCTTTTCAAAAGACCTGGCTTATATTTTAATAGTAAATACAGAGCTCAAATACTAAGATGTTATTCATTTTATAAAGAAAAAGGAACAAAAATACATTTCCTTCTGATCAAATTTATGTAGGCAGAGAAGGAAGATTGTGCCACTACATTTCATCATTAATACTTCAATACTGAAACAGATGGAACCATCTGGAGCACTCAGGTATGATACTTCAGGTCTGAGTAACCTCAGTCAACACTGATGGGAGCTGCAAGCACTTCATGGCTCTAAAAATCAAGCTATGTTCTAATGGATAGCAAGTAAGGAATTCTTTATAATTCTCCAACTAGCATGATCGAGTTTCACCAAGTATACATGACAGCAAGGTCATGTGCCATGCCTGAGGAACTACAGCAGTCATGCCAGTCTCCCCCATGGGCATGATTTTGTATGCTCCAGCAATGCAGAGCCCATGAACTGCAACACGGCTCTTAGATGACTTATGCAGCACACTGATAACATTAATAACTTTCTAATTTAAAAACCAGCAATTTGACCTTGCAAATCAGGGAAACGGAAAACAACAACAAAACCACTCTCCAAAATTCCCAAGCAGAACTCTTTAAATATCCTAAAACCAACTGCACAGCAAGAGTTTAAAATTAGAGTGAAAATAGTGGTACTATAAAAATTATTTCCTAAACCTGGCAAAACAATGCTTTGTTTCCCACAAATATTAGAACAGAGTGGCTCTTCTTCCAGGTAAGGGACACTTGTGGCCTCAGTTTTTAGCCTTTAGACTGAAATAAAAAAACAAAACAAACCCCCTCCTACCCAATGTAAAAGAAAAGGTAAGAGAGAGAAATGGCTTGTCCACTCTTTAGGTGGACATACATAAAAATGCTTCATGAAACATCTGCATTAATCTGGATAAGAATTTAGGTCTACGCATTACACGTATGAAGGAATTTTAGCTGTACTTGATGCAGTCTGGAACAAAATGGCATGAAATAATTTTGCAACTGAAAGCAGAGCAGAACATAGATAACTGAAAGTTTCACCAGCAATTTCCATACAGAAAGGAATTAATCTACAGCTGATATGCTCTGAATTAAAAAAAACAGCAACCAGACCCTTAAAAAAAGGTTTCAGGCAATCTGATGTGATCACAAATACTTGACATTCTGCCTGAAGCCCACAGAGAACAACAATGTGCATCTCTACACTTTTTTTATTATACATTTCTCATTCTGTCTCTTTTGTCTTGCCCACCAGCTGGCTGTAGCTACTGGCTTTTTCTGAAATCACAGGAAAACAAAATGATTAATTACATTCATTTAAAACAACAGTGAAAATGGGCAAATTTGGCCTCTTCTGCTGTGCTTGCCTGTTTGTTTTACAGTGGGTATATCTGCTTGGTCCTGGAAGTGTGGCTGTGAGCTTAGGACTAAATTTTAGTAATCTGAACATGCAGATGCTAAACACTGCAATATGGGATAACTTGGTGCTTGAGCCATGACTTTAAAATGCTTGCTGAAGGTAGCACACTGGAATTTAGCCCCTGAGTGACTGTGCTGTGAAAAGTCTGTGAAAAGAGAATAAAAATACTTCAGGGTGAAGACTTGAGTTGCCAGGTCATTCAGGAAGCTGCTTCTTATGGGTAACATGTGCATTAGCCCTTACAGTCCCTTAGCTGTTAGCTGTGGCTTCCAGCTGACACCTGACAACGAAATATTTGAGGATCTACAGCACATTACGGGATAAACATACCTACAGTAGTGTAAATGGTTAAGGAAGGTTTGAAACCATCAAAGGTGGGGCAAGATTACATGCTTGGCTTTGTCCTAAAATTCCATGGACGCCTGGGTGCAGTCAGGTACATCTGAGAGCTCACTGGGAAGCTGATACTTACCACCTCCCAGTGTTAGTTAACTCTTAACTAAAGGCACAGGAACTCTGGGCAGGTCATTCTGGTGAAAGCTAGCTTCTCAGAAGAGACAAATTTTGCATATTAGTGGCACAGGGTAATAAAGGCAGCAGTCCTAGGCTTCACTCTGCTGAAGCACGTATGTTGACAGAATGAAGAGCATTTCAGTTCCTATTTCTGTGGTGAGGATATCTCATCTGGTCTGCTCGTGAGCACAGTCCTTCTCAGGGATGATATTTACTGGTGGGTTGGAAAAGAGTTGGAAGTGGAGACTCAAATGAGTGCTCCTCTTCCATGACAAAATAGCTCATTGCAGCTCAGAGCAGTCTTGGTATGCCATGTAAACATGATAATGATCTTATTTTCAAAAACATTTTACAAAACTTGCTTCTTAAATACAACCTTGAAATCCTCACCTGTTTAATCCCATGTCACCCAAATCACTGAAACACATTGTTCATAAACACACTGAAAATAATAAAAATGGTAGTTTCAATAAGGTGCATAGTGCTATGATTTTAAAAAATTAAAGCTATTCACCTTTCTGCCAGTACTTTATTTGTATGTTAGGTAATTTGTACCTCTTTTTTTTTAGTGTAAGTCTCATCTCTGTGGCTGTCTTCAAACATCCCAGTGAGCCAACGAAAGTGTAAATACATATTTACTATTTGTTCTTGTTTTTTAAATGTAGGTGTTATTTCAAAGGCCAGACAAGATATTACAGTGATTAACTGAGGTTTCTTATGCATTTGAAGAGTGGACTGCATAGCAGTTTGACTCAGGCAAAGGTCAGCCACTGAACAAATTTAAGATACAAGAAAGCAGAAATATACATATATATATATATAGGCCAGTGTTACTTTAACTTAGACAGTGAGAGCTGAAGTAGACATTTATTGCATATATATAAAAAAAGAGAAAATAAATTAGAAAAAAACCCATGACAGATACACTGAGGCAATAACTAGTGGGAGGAAATAACAATTTATGTTAGGCTTATATTTGATAGATATAAAACTTGAAAATGCTGTGCTGCACCTGAGGTGCGCTGTGCAGAGTAATTGAAATGAATCTTGGACTGCCTTGAAGGACATTTAGCAGCTGTTCCTGTTTATGTTTCAGCTTCAGAATTATTTTAGAGGTATTTTTTGTATTTTCCTGGGAAGATCAATCCTGGCAACTTTGTCTTGCAAATGTGCATTTTTATGTCACCTGCACTGAATGAAAGAAATTGGAGTGTGACTTCTGTGTTAAATACCACAGATCTCCAGTGTACCATGACAGGAATTCAGGCGGTGTGAGACATTTGGCAAAATGATATCACAACACTGATGCCTCTCCGTTTAGCTGAGAAGCAAGCAATGAAACTCTCAAGCTTGCTAATGCCTCCCTCTTATGAAAGCAATGAATCTGGTCTGCAGCTGAGGTATTAAAACCAAAGATGGAATCAAAACAATGCAAAAGTTTAGCTTCGAAAGATCAAAAGAAGTGTAGCTTATGTGTAAACTATATACTACATCACAATTCATATTCATATAGCTCCTTCCAACAGAATGTTGCAAAACACTTTATAGGGATGGTTGAAAGCAAAAGGCAAGCATTAACACAAACTTTACAAGAGAATATGCTGAGGTTATATAGACTTGTTCCTGACTGGTGCTACAATGTCATAGATGCGTTTTTTTTTGGCTCTGCTCTACAGATCTTGTGGAATTTTGGGTGAATCACCCAATTTTCACATCCTTTCTTTGTCTTTAAAATTGAATTCTGCTTACTCTTATAAGTTCTTTTTTCCTGCCTTATCTGTCTAGTTTGTGAGTGATCCAGCCTATAAATGTAAATAATGTGCATGTGAGAAGGAGACTCCAATCCATATGCTATACTGTAACCATAATGACTCCACTAAAAGACCTATGGGTTTTGAGCAGTGGAGCGGGTGTGTTTGTAACAGGAACATAAACATACAGTAAATTATGTACAAGATTGAGAAATAAGATCACTGACTGCAAATCTGCAACCAATGGGTTCACAAACAGCAAAGCCACTTACTTGCAGTGCAGTGAGATCTCCTATCAGGGATATTAAAACTCTACTGTGTAAACTGGAAAAGGATGATCATGGATATTTCAACAGTATTCACTGGCACCTCTAAAATGTGGAGAAAACTGGCAATATTCCATGTTTGTCGTTTCTTCATCTAGAATACAACTGCAAGTGGTAATGCTTTCCCACTCCCTACCTCCTGCCAAGCTTGCTAGCATTGTAAGGAATCCATTAGGATGATGATGATAAAGAAAGGATTAATGAACTTGGAAGTGTGTGTTGAAAAACACGGATGAAGAGAATCTGGAAGATGTGTTGGAATGGGTAAGGACAAAACAACTTTAGATATAGGTGACTAGCTCCAAAGAGGCTAGGGATCAACTTTAGCATTTTTGTTAAGGTATGATTTACGATGCCTAAGAAACAACCAGTGTAAAGGATGTTCAGCAAACACAGGAAATTGTTATCTTTCACTGCTCTATATTTTGAAGATTACTACATAAACTGCCTTTCTAACAGATTTAAATTTAGAATTTCCTAAATAGTGGCTTCCCTGGTTATTGAAAAGAGACACTATTAATCAGGACAGTTCCAGCACTCTGCCGGCTTTCACAAGTCTAGCACATGCTGAACAGTATCATCAGCAAGGTATGACATTGTCTTAATTAAAAAATTGATCCCAAGGTTATGCTGCCAAAAAAATAAAATGCTGCACATTATTTCTTATGTAAAAAATAATCTAAGAAATGATTTAATAATGAGGCCATATTTTGAGACATAGGTTGTGGCTGCCTCACCATCCATTGATGCATGCGTGTGCTCTGATTTGGAAACAGCAGCTAACCTGCATGGCACCCTGTGCTACATCTGCTGCTGTCTTCTGCAGCAATGTTAGCAAGCAAGAGAAGAACAAAGGAGAAATATGCTGATATTTTTAGGTGAGGAAATAAAGGTCAAGTAAATTTTTAAGCAGCAGCAGCTTTTTTTTTTTTTTTTTTAAGCCTGTTTCTCTGTGCTCTTGACAACTCAGTACCTGGAACAGTCATGCCTGAAGCTTGAGCAAGTTTCCTTTCCCGCTACGGCACAATTCCAAATGTCACAGAAACATTATAAAGTGTACTGTATTTTGGAGAAACTTAATTAATTACACTGCAGTAAATTTTAGCTTCACTGCAGATTCACTCTCTGTAGTATCTTTCTTTTTCTTTTGAACACAAATGTATATTTTTGCTCTCACCACTCACCTTCTGTCCCTGTGTAATGAGATAATGCAACCTGGAAAAGATTTTTGGTTAGGACTCTGCTCTGCACTGAAGCCTGATTTCTCTCACCCAAGGTCACATTTAGGGAAAGAGCCGGTGAGATACTTTCCTTCCAAGCTTCCCAGCCTGGCTTTGCTATTATTAGTGACTCCCTTGAGCAGACAGGGCACCCATCCTATCACACTTCCACAGGCCATTGATGTGGACACTCTGGGGAAAGGTAAGATGTAGTTTCAGACCCACTCGAGCAGCCAAGGAAACTGAATCAGGCTGGTCGCCTAGCTTCTTCATTGACTGTGTGGATAGCAGAGAGATGGTAAGTCTACCATCTTCCCAAGTTTTGTTAATAAAGCTGATAAATTAAACTGTCTTGTGAACTTGTCTTCATTTAAGTAACTTTTGAGATACTGAATCTACAGCTACAGGAGAAACTGGTGAAGCAGAAACCTTTCCCAAGCTGACATTGGTGATTCTGATATAATAAACTTGTATCTGTTATCTAAAGAGTATTTTTCCTTATTTTAACCTAATAAAAAAGGACAGTATCCCTAAGGTTAGTATATACTAATGAGATGAAGCAGGAGAGATGACTGAAATGAGATCCAGTGTGACACAGCTGCCTCCAAAAAAAAATAAATCTATGACTTGAACAAAACACACTGGGACAATCTAGTGTCTCAATTTCCAGTGCTGTTACCATGGTTTCTGTACAAAGACTGGAGAGCATTACAAGTATATTCTTTGTGATGATGAATAAAAGGCATATTTGAAATGGGATAATAAAATCTTGGGTGACCTGTCACAGACCATTGTGACAGCTACTAGTGACAACTTACATTTGCCTCTGAAACAACCTAAATGGAAAGAAGGTAAATCAATGTATTTTAAATACACTATTTCCCCTGCCTTCCTGTTTTAGTTTGCTGGGGTATAAAAATGATTTAGAGAAACAGGAGAGTAGCACAGTTAATATAAACCATTTTGCTGTTCTTGATAACTCCTGTAAAGACAGCGTGGCAGTCCAGTGTCGGGTCACACTACATGTTTTGTTCAACAAAATGGCCTCAGCTCTGTTGTTTTAATCACTGTCGAAGCTCAGATGTAGCAAGATGTATGCTATTAGTCACGGCTGACATACTAAATTTATTTACTGGGCTTTACACTATCAGAGTTTGGAAGTAGGTTGGAAAGATCCTGAAGCTAAATGTGAATTCTAATTTCAGTTCCAAGCTTTATCCAAATATGCTTGACTCAATTCATCTATGTCATGAAATTCTACCAAATAATTGAAAATCTTTGGATGTAGAGTTCTTAAGTCTTTGGGTATACTGGAACATAATAAAACTAAGTTTTCAAAATTAGACATGTTAGTCTCCATCAAACTAACGCAAATACCGATTTTTACATGTGGAAAGTAACAAGATGTTCAACATGACATGTGAAAGCCAAGTAACTGATTTGATTTGAAATGAATACACATGTTGACATAGAGGATAAACCATGGCTGGTTGTACATAACCTGAGTGCTTGAAAACTCCCCATATATTTCATCACTACAATTATTCAAATGCAATGAAAAAATAATCTGATTTTGAACATTTGGCTAGTAGATAACAGCTCATAGCAGCTGAGCTGATCTAGTGATTCACTGCCAGTGAAAGGAGTCCTTCTTCCTAGGACTTTCTCTTTCCATTTCCACTAATTTCCCTGAGCTGACTCCAGGGGAGCCTACCCCAAGAGATGACTGAACTTGTTGATCTAGGCAGAAAACTATAGTTTTCTTTTTTCCTCAATTAGTTCTCTCTTGGCTTATCGAGCCAGGCTGAACACTTGAGCATGCAGCGTCTGAGAGAAGGTAAGTAGAGAAGACATAACAAAAGGAACAAGACAGAATTTTGTTCTTTGATGGTGGTAAGCTACCAGATTTTCAGAGGGACCCACACTCAGTGTGATTTTTGTGTGGCTTCTGGAGCATAGTTTATGGCATAGTTCTATGTTAAATTAGTGGAAACTCCTAAAAGGAAAAAGTAGTTTTGTTCTAAATTAATTTTAATTAAAAGATAAAAGCCAGTATTAATGAAAGCATAATACTCACAAATTAGATAAGAAATTACTGAGTCTTGTTCTAAACAAGGAAGTATTGTATAAGGTGACTCGATGACTTACCTTAAAGGAGATTTCATACTGCTCTCCTCCCCATATTTCTAATCCTGGATCATAGCCTCCCAGCTCCCAAAACCATTTCCGGTTAACAGCAAAAAGACCCCCAGCCATTACAGGAGACCTGAAGGATGAATAAAAGAAGCTATGAACGACAGGAATCATGCCATGCTTTAAAAAACTGAGAAGATTAGCAATGTACAGGGACAAGCAATAATGAAGATGTTTGAACCATGTGTGTGTGGGCTTCTGTGTGTGTGTGAATGTAGGTGGTCTGGCTTCAACAATTGCAAAGCTATGGAAGGCACTGACAAAGGTTTGTACTGTAAACAGCCAACATTTACTTTTCTTCAGCTTAAACGGACTCTAGATGAGAAACAAGCAATGTGATAGACATGTAGATAGCTATAGAGCATGACAGACAGTCATGCACAAACACCAGTTTAAAAAAACCCAATGAATTATTACATAAACCCATGGAACAAGAAGAAAGGGACTTGGGGAACCTGCCGAAGTGTTAAGGTAGTCTCCTTATTCCATGTGAAGTAATTCACATATCAAAGTTCGTAAAAGTTTTCAGTTCATTTCAGTGTCATAGAGGCTGGCTAGAGAAAGGTAGAAAGGTGATGGCAGATGGCTGCAGAGTAGCTGTTGGGAGTTAAACATCTGCAGTTCTACAGCACCATTTAAAACTCCTGAACTTTGTCTCACAGTGGTAATTTAATTCATTGGCAAATAATTTGCTAGGTTTCATGTGTTTCCATTTATTCCATGAATAAATGTGGAATTTACTTGAATGATCTCAGCCTTTTCCACAGACAATACAGAAAACAAATGAGATATTTAAACCTAGTGTTAGAGAATATTAATGAGAAGTACATTTTAAATGTATAAGCAGGACTTTTTAACTGGAAACAATGTGGGTTTTCTTTGTTGCCTGTTTTATTTGTTTGGTGTTTTTTTTTTGTGGTGGTGTTGTTTGTTTGTGTGTGTTTTGTTTTGGTTGTTTTGTTTTGTTGTGGTTTTTTTTCACTACCGAGAACATCATGTTTCTAATGCAGTAAATACAATGTCAGATCTCAGGATTTAAATGTTGCTCACTGATTGCCTGAAATTGTGGTGGAAGGGGGATAAAAGGGATCTTCACTTAACAGTGAGGAGTCAACAGGCTGAAAAAAGTCCAATCCACCTGTTCAATCAATGCAGGTGAACACTCATATAATGAGTTTTAGAGCAAGACGCTAGAAGCAGTGCCTTCCTGATGATGCCTGGTCAGCAAAAGACATGTAACTCTGCCTGTGTAAGAGACACCTGGATGGCTTCCAGGCAGTGCTTCCTTATCGGAGAACAGACATGAAACCAGATCCTATGCCATATGCTTTGTAACACTGCAGCCCCTGAGGGAAAATCATCCCATCTTGAGGCATTTTTATTCTGAATTACTATTGGTGGCTTGTTTGGAGCTATGGAAGCAGGTGCTACCACCCCTGAAGAACTGATTGGCAAATAAAAGCTTCACCCTTTGTGACTGATTTAGGATTTGGCAGTGAATTCAGGACTGGTAGGTATCACAGGAATCAATGCATAAGTTAGAATTTTATTAAAGAGTTAACAACAAGTTAAAGGAACATAATTCTGCCACATTTTCTCTGCCTTAAATTTTTTTATAGTTATTTTTTGGCTAAGCCAGGGGAAAAGGTAAAATAGCAAGGAGACAGCTGAGTGGCCTCTGCCACCACTAGGATACCAGTGAATCCCCACATGAATCGATGTTAGAACATGATCCTCTCAATTGCATTCATGGTAACGAAAAACATTACAGATATTTTACTTTTCACTTTTATAAGATAGTTTTTAAAATGTACATAAATGTAAGATTATATCTTACATTAAACTCCCTGTTTTAACAACTAGGGAGGCCTGTTTTAACAGACTAATTCTATTTTCCTTTAGAGATTATACTTTTAACAGCACAGAGAAACTTTGTGAAACAAAGCTGCAATATCCTAACTGGCAAGGCCATTCACTGTAACATACACTGAATGTAATACTTTTTTACTTCTATTGACATTTCATACCTCAAATATTGACTGTTCTTTCCACATATGAATACATTAAATGGAGACTTTATTAGGAACATTCCCCTTGGGATTTGGACTACTACAATACATTTTCAATTCCTATCAAAGTAAATCTAATTTCAACATGTCCTTTGTGACTCGAAGTTGTAAATAATCAAAACGTAATATCCTTTTATAAAGATGGACTTGCATGGAGAATGCTTGTAACTGAATCTTTACTGGCAGAAGAAATGAAGTCTCAGAAATCACTGGGAAAATGCAACTTTTCTATAATTCTCTTAGGTACATCTTTCCTGAGCATTTCTTTTGACACAGTGGAGGGCTTATCAAAAGGAAGAATTCCTGCAAGTGAATCATATGGAAGATGGAAAAATCAAAGACTTCAAATTGCAAAATAATTGGCAGGTACTTCCAAAAGCCACTTTATAACTTATTTGTAGATTTTTCCAGTCGTAATACTGAGTAAAGAAACCCTTTATTATTTAGACATTAGTTCATGAGAGTTCAGAATTTTATTACAATTAGCAAAACTACCAAACAATGACTGGAACAGCAGAAAACTAATGCTTCTTGCACTTATTTTAAAAAAAGAAAAAGAAAGAAAAAAGATATTTCATGTAATGTTGCTCCATCCTTTTGTTTTATTTCACAAGTTGTTCTGACATTTTTTGTTTTGCAGGAAGGGTGATGGAGAAGACACCTTTTTGGTTTTCATTGGAGTGGGATGAGCAATAAGCTGTGTGAACCTGACCACTTGGCACAGGATACTTGCATCTGTTGCTGAACAGGCCTTAAACTGTCTCAAAAATAGGGAGATAAAAGTCCAGTCCTACAATCATGACTGATACGAAAAGTCCTTTTGTAGTCAATAGGATCACTCACACAGATAAGAACTGCTCTGAGACCAAAAGAGAAGAATTAATCTTGTTTAATGGCTTCCAAACAGAAATGTCAAGTACAAAGCTATGTTTGTAGAAGCAATTTTTCATGAAACATCCTATTCAGACACTTAACAATTAAACTTGAGTAATTACATTGGAAAGCTGTAAAATCCTTATAGTGAAAAACTTAAAAGGACAGACTCCCAAAACATCAGAAAAGCTGAAAAAGCTAAGGTTGCTAAACTTAAAAATAATTCTAAAAACCTTCCATATGAGAAGTACTGCACAGACACAGTGACTATACCCAGAAGAACAAAATTGCAAGTAAAAGTCAGCTGATCCAAAAATGGCCCAAGAAATCACAGATCCTTGTGCTGAGATGGAAAAAAAGTTTGATTGAGTAATACTGCAAAAGAAATAAACCACCCCAACACAAGACAGAGAAGAATTTTGTAAATTCTCATAATTTACAAGCAGAGGAAGAAAAGAGATAATCTATGAGTTTTCAAGGTAAGAGAAAGACTGACACAGACTTAAAAGAAGTGTGAAGTTACTTACATTAGAAGTCAGTGTGGTATATTGCAAACAAACAAAATGCATAGCAGGGTTTGGAATCACTGCATTGCCAGACTGATATATAAATTGCACCTAAAGGATTCATGAAGATGTGAAAAGAAAAGAGGAGCTTTGATAGCATGAAGAAAGACACTTAGGAAAGCACCTGTGCTAGATGATGTGTGCAGTAGGTACACTGATGTGGAAACTGGAAGATGCCCGATGACACGTCTATTTACTGTCACAAGTCAGGAGGTGAACACAGATTTGTGTGATCTATTGTTCAACATAAATACTACACTGTGCATTGATCACTGTTGAACTGAGATGATGCTGCTGCATACTGAGGAACTTTGGAAAGGGCTGATAGGGATCATCTGCCTGGAACAGCTGAAATTTGGTCATTATAATCATACCCAGTGAATGGCACATTACACTATGCATCTGTCTATCACCCAGACGGATTAAAGGCTCTGTGCTGAACTATTGAACAGAAACAGATGAATGCTGAAAAGATCCGTCCACCTCATGCAGGATGAGTTAGACAAACTGACCTTCAGTGCCAAAGCAACTGGCATGCAGTACAAAAACTGGAGTACATGTCAGCACACACAGAGTCGGCACTGGGTCCTGTTGACTTTGTGGAATCATGGATGTGACAGTTGAGGAGGAAGGGCACTGTGTTGCTGCTGACACAGTGACAGCTCCAGAAATGACTGGTGACCTACTGAGTGTACCTTGAAGTTGAGCTTGTGCACTTTTTATTGTGAATTTCAATGTCTTGCTAATCAAGGAGTGTGCTCCTGTACCCTAGTGATACAACACGAACGCACCTCAGAAGAGCGAATAAATTAAAATACCTTGTTTCAGTGATTACTGCTTCTGGTGCTCTCTGCAGTGATTCCTGGTACTGCACCAAAGCTTCCTAAAGCAAACAGCAGAAGCTGACACTAATGCTAGATAATAAAATATTTTAATAAAACTAAAAATTAAAATCTATGTATGTATAATGTTAGAGACAGACTTGGTCACTTGTATGAAATGAAGTGAATGCAGAAGTACAAGAGAGTGAAATTAAGATGAGTTGATTGAATGGCGAGGAAGTAACATAGATTAATAAAATAGATGACAAAAATATGAACTTAAAAGTTTGCTCCAGCTAAAGATAAACTGAGGGACAGATTCTATACGAAAAAAATGTTGATGTAGCTGGAATCAATACGATCAGACTTACTGAATTTTTCAAGAAGTAAGATAAAAACTGGAATCTTCTGTATACTTAACCCTTTAACCACCTTTATATATATATACTTTGAAATGTATTTTGAAATGTATTGAACTTTTTTGCATTTGATATTTCCGTAAGGCACTGCTTTGTTTTATCTTTTATCCATTCTAATAACATGAGTAATCTCCATGTTTATAAAATCATCAACATTTGAAAAGTAAAATTTTTATCTGTGACACCAGCCTATGGGATTTACTCTTTCTTTTTTTCCTCAAGAACAAGTGTTCAGTATTCTGAACAACTTTCTCCCTTGATGAATTTGTGCCTCTGTGTGTACCAAATGGTGACACAGGTTTTGCAAACCACTGCATTCCTGATGTCCACATCATTACTTTCTTAGAGGGTCTAGAAACAGTATCTTAAAATATATGGCAGATCAACTAAGGAAAGGGTCTGTCTTAAAGCTGATTTGCTCCCCATAAAAAACTTTCTCCACCCCAGGAGTCATTTCACTGTACATTCAAGGCTGTCACCACAGTACGCTGTAACCTGCCAGCTCATTTTTTTCCTCTGTCAATGTATGTAACTCTGAAGTTTGAAGTACTTATGGTAAGGTACCCCAGCGATTTTCACAAAGCAAACTGAAGCTACTCACACAAATTCTAATTTGTAGAGCTGCATCCCACTGTGCAGACTCCTTCTACATATCCAGTTGCTTTCAGTAATCTGTATTCACTTACTAAACTGCTGTATAATTTTATTGTCATTCTTAAGCAGTTAGGATTTTCTTATGTTAATTCTTCTGTGCTGTATCTTTCTAATGAGGGGTTTTTTTTGCAAAATCGATCATATGTTGACAGATTTAATAGAGATGCACAGTCTCCACCTTACATACAATAAATCAATAAATACCTATGTATATGCATACATATTTCATATATTTCTACTCCCTGGCATCCAATCACTATTTTAAAGTGATAACTAAACTATGAGATATCTGTCCTTTAAGAGGCATAGCAGTAATATTTCACCCATGTTTATTTCTGTGCTAAATGTTTTCCTGATTATTTTCCCCCAAATAATCTCTAAACCACTCAACCTAAGAGATCCCTCATCCATAGGCTGGCACAAAATGACTAACAGTGCAATAAGTATCTTGCTTTTTAAGCAGTTCCATTTAAATTCTAGTAAATGCCTACAACAAAATAACCCTTTTCCAGAGCAGAATCACGTTCAGGCTTAGCAGAGTTCCATTATATTTTAACTTCAAGTAACGTCCTTCCTGGACAACTCAAACCTGTGAAATGCTAATGTAGCAGAAGAGCGGGTATGTACACAACAGTACCCACTAGTGACAGTAGCTGTTTGTGACAGGCTGTGACAAAGTCCCACAAACTTCTCCTGACTCTCCGCTTCTTCCCAGCATAGAAGGCCCTATTATGCAAAATGGCAGTCAGAGCCAATTGACTTTGACTTGTGCTTTTGCACCCTGCATCGCCACATAATTAAAAGTTGCTCTACTGAAATTGCAACAAGGCTTTATTTTGATGCCAAAGGTGGCATATTTTTCATGAACCTCAGAGTTCAAAAAGTTCTGGTAAAAATTTACATTCTTCCATAGTGACTGTTGGAGACTATGGCTAGTTAGTTCCATTATATGAAACCTGTGTAAGTGGCATTAGACATGTCTCACTCAATTGAAGCTTGGAAGTGTAAACGTTTAGCATTTAAGCAAATATGCTTTTAAGTATGAAAAAGAAAGAAAAAAGTATCCAGCTTAGTTTTCATGTAACCTATCAGTTCAAACCATTATTGTGCTGGAACATGTAGCAGCCAAGTTGTATTACTTAAAATTAACTCCCAAGGCCCTAAAAAAATACATTTCATTTTTTTAACTAGACTTTTGTTTGGAAGTAGTAAGATAAAACCCTATTCTTCTCCAATGGATAGCCAGAAAATAAGCTGCAGAGAGTCAGCTACAAAGAAAGCTCCAAGCTCTTTGAGCTTCTGGGTCTGCTCAGAACCAAAAGGGAAATGTACCTGTTGAAATTACAAGGGCATTGGCAGGGTATACAGAGATGTAGCAGTTAGGAAAGCAAAAGCTCAGCTTTAGCTGAAATTGGCCAAAGATGTCACAAACTTCAAGAAAGGGTTCTTCAGATATGTTAACAACACGCAGGAAAAGAGGAATAATATTGGCCCACTATTAAACAGGAGAGGTGAACTAGTCACCAACAATGCTGAAAAGGCAGATGTCCTCAACACCTTCACCTATGTCTTTACCAGTGCTCTTGGATCCCAGGCCATAGGAACAAAAGTCCAGGTTGATGCAGACACTGACCCACCATCAGTGAAGGAAGAGTTGGTGTGTCAACTATTACGGAAGCTTGACCCGTACAATCGATAGGTACAGGTGCCATCCACCCTGGGGTGTTGAGAGAGCTGGTTGATGTTGTTGCAAAGCCATTCCCCATAATGTTTGAGAAGTCATAGAGAGCAGGAGATGTCTCTGAAGACTGAAGGAAAGCTAATATCAACTCCAACTGCCTCACTGCAGTCCCTGGCAAAGTCATGGAGCAAATCCTCCTGGGACTGTCACAAGTCAATTGAAGCACATGATAGGGAAAGCCAACATGGATTTACCAGGGGCAAATTGTGCTTGACAAACCTGATCGCCTTCTATGACAAAGTAACCTGCTTGGTTGATGCAGGATGAGCAGTGGACATCATCTACCTGCACTTCTCTAAGGCTTTTGATATGTTCCTCCACAGCCTCTTCCTGGAGAAACTGGCTCGTTACGGCCTTGACAAGTGGTCTATGTGGCGGGTGGGGAACTGGCCGAAAGACCGTACCCAGAGGGTGATAGCAACAGTTCCTCCTCAAACTGGCAACTGGTCACAAGTGAGGTCCCCCAGGGATTGATATTGGTCCCAAAGCTGTTTAGCATCTTCATAAGTGACCTGGATGCTGGGATCAATAGTAGCCTTGCTGATGACATCAAGATGAGTGGAGAGGCTGACATTCCAGAAGTGAAAGCCACCTGCTAGCAGGGTGGTCTAGCAGGAACCTTATAAAGTTCAATGGGGAGAAGTGTAAGGTCTTGTACCTGGGTTCAGACTGGGATACACCTGGCTGGAGAACAGCTCTGTGGAAAGGGACCGGGGGGTCTTGGTGGATAACAGGCTCAACATGAGGGAACAGTGTGCTGCAGTGGCAAAGAAAGCCAACAGGATGCTGGGCTGCATCAACAAGGGCATTGCAAGCGGAGATAAAGATGTCATCATCCTGCTCTACTTGGTGCTTGTCAGACCATGCCTGGAGTATTGTGTTCAGTTTTGGTCCCCACTCTACAAAAAGGACGCAGACAGGTTGGAGAGGGTCCAGAGAAGGGCCACAGGCATGATCAGAGGACTGGAGGTCCTGCCATATGAGGAGAGACTGAGAAAACTGGGCTTGTTCAGCCTTGAGAATATAAGGCTTTGAGGAGACCTTATTACCATGTTCCAGTACTCAAAGGGTACCAGTACCAAGAAGATGGAGATTCCCTATTTACAAGGAGTCCCATGGAAAAGACAAGGAGTAACGGGCACAAGTTGCTTCTCGGGATATTCCCATTGGACACAAAAGGTCAATTTTTCACCATTAGGACAGTAAAACACTGGAATAGTCTCCCAAGGGAAGTGGTAGATCCCCCTCCATTGGACAGTTTTAAGTCTCAGGTTGACAGGGTGCTGAGCCATCTCATGTAAACTATAGTAGTAATTAGAAAGGCTGGACCAGATGGTCTTTGAAGTCCCTTCCAACCTGGCATTCTATGATTCCGTAGGACCCAAACTAAGGAGGTAGGTAACCAGAAATTATAATCCTGAAGCAAAAAGAAAACGAAAACTTCACGAAATGCACAACAAGCAAAGGTGTTCAGAGGGATAAAACTGAGGATCAAAAGAACAGTCAGAATATTATACTGCAAGTTGTACTAAAGAGATTAGTCCAATACACAAGCAGTCTTACAAGACTGAGTCCTCATTACTGTAAAAGCAAGAAAGGGGACCTGAGAGCAGCTCTTTGGCTGAGCCACCTTCAGCCCATGAGCTGGCATGGATCACGGACACGCAGATTTCCATTGAAGCAAAAAAACCCTTCAGCCTATCAGTAGGAAGTGAGTAAGAACTGCTGGGAAAATAAAACCCAACCTCGAAGCAAAACTGGACACAATTTGTATATTTATTGTATCTTTTTCCTATTGATGGGTATAATTTCTATTCTGGGTTGTCCCTTGAAAATATAGTATTTGAAAATAAACTGTAAAAAATAAAGATCAATCAGAAGCAAAATATCATTAACTGTTCCTAAAACAGAAAGTTACTTTAGCCCTCCTGGCTTTTAGAAAGCTTCAGTTTGAAGCTTATCTAAAACTAAACATGAAAAAGATATATATATTTTTTAAAGAATATAGTTTTTTCTCAACTTGTCTGGAGTCTCCACTATATGAAATTCTGCATATAAAAGCAAACCAATGTTAGAATTCAAACAAGTAGTGTTTTGCACAGTTTAAGAATTTGGGAAGTGGAAGAAGTCACCCTGTTCCTGGTTCTTTTGAAAATCCAATTATTTTTATTATGAAGGCAGAATGTACCTCCCACAATCCTTTCCCTCTGGATTATTATGAAACATGAGACTAGAATTTTAAGGCAATGCCAGTACCCTAACCTGAGTGCACAACTTAATTTTAAACAGGAGAAGTCTGCTCAAGCTAACAAGGAAATCTGTGTTTATGGAAAGCAACACTTAGTCAAATTGACATCTTATTTGAGATTAAACTTCTATTTTCAAGTAAGGAACAAGTCCAGAGCATATTTTTACATTATGCATCCTGGTTGCACAGTAACTCCATCACCACCTCTCAAATATTAGGGAATAACAACAGTTCATTAAATTCTGTCACTACCTTCAAGGATGTTCTCTCAGAATACACGGGGGCAGTAGCTCAGCAGAATTACTATCAAATTACAATGCTATCTTCCCCTCTTTAGATGCAGAGGTATGCACCAGAGAACTACCCTAGTTTTCCGGTGCTTACTTTTGCTTTGTTGATTTACTTAAGCCCAGTACAGCATCATAGGCAAAGTTTAAACCAAAGGAGAAACTTTAAAATTTCATTAAGGATAATAAATGTTTCTTCTTAAAACATACCCACTGGCCCAAGCATACGTTCTTATTTCCAAAATAGTCCTTCAATTCAGACCTTGTCCTCCCAAGGAAAGATTCCTAGCTAAATAATAATAACAAATCCAATTGGTTAGCAGTTTGCTGTTAAAAGTTACAGGTGATTCTGATTAAGTTATTCTCGTTACTATAACTCTGTGACTGATTTCTATAATTCTAAAACATTATGAACCTATTCCAGATTAAAACAGATGCAAGGGTGCCACAGCCAGAAAAATAATTTTGCATATAGTGCACAAAAGTGACTGCACAACTGGGGATTATGAACTGCCCCCAGAACACCCATCTTTTGCACTGCTGACACCTTCAAGCACAGCCTCTTGAGCTGCCCAAGCCAGCTGGCCCATGGAACACTTCGGCAGTGCCACTAACCATGGTGGCTGCTCTGCAGGCAGGAGCAGGACCAGTGCATGGAGCTCTGTCCATCAGGCTTTCCTTGTCACCTGTGCCACATCTGCTCCATGTGGGCTGGTAAAACAGCTGCTTGAGTCTTTTTGTGGATGCCAGGTGAGGAAAAGTGTTCATTCTAATCACTGTACTACACAATACTGCGTGCCATCCTAAGCATATTTGCAACAGTTGGGAAACTGAAAAAAGACAAAAAAGGCAGTTGAACTAAAATCACCACCATAAACTCCAAACAAAACAGAAGCCTCTGGTTCTCCTGCAGTATTTCAGACTGACGCTGTAGTTGTGTAACACTGAATGATTTAGGTGGGCCAATGTGAAGAGTTAGTACTGAAGCATTTCAAAGAAATGGCAAAATCAGTTTCAGTGGATTTTCTTTTTTGTTAACCCCATCACTCACATGCCAGGTCAGACTGAATAGTGAAGGCCATTTCCAGAACACTTCTGAGTTACAGACATTTTAAAAATACAGAAGCATAGTTAAAATAAACTGCTTCAGATTCATTAGCAAAATATTTCAAAACGCTGCTGCCTTGCATGCTGATTGAACTGGCTTTTCTTCACGGTCCCTGTGGAGAATGGTCCACAGTCCCACAAACTGCCTGTAGCTACTCTGATTCAAGCAGCCAGAGCCCTCACACGTGGCTAAGTGGATGAGACACACAGTTAATGATATGGCCTGTGATCTGCTGTAGAGCTGAGGATGTGGATCAACACTGTTCCTTTGATCAGCCCTTCACTATCATGTCAGCAACTGCCCCCACTCTACCCTTACACACACACGCTGTTTCAAACACAGGCAGGACATGGGGACAAAAGGTAATTTTAATATTTCATTTATGTCTGTCTTTGGGGGTTAATGCAGAAGCCTGAAATGAATACATGCTGACAGGGAGGAAGACTGGAGCCTGTGTAGCCATGCCATTGCTACAAAAAGCAGGTTATCCATTTGCCAGTGGTGAATGATTTCAAGGACATTATCATTAAGTTATGAGAAGACAAAAAAAGTGATGCCTGAAGAGGCAAATATGCAGTCAAAGGTATTCTGGGATTCTGGAAACATGCTCTTAGATGCATCATTGCTATTTATTAAAGCTCTGTAATTTGCTATGTTACCCTATTATGGAGGGTGATGGGGAGGCAGGCACTTAAGTACAACAAAATCAGATTTCTCTTTGCCTGCACCAGAGGCATAACAATGTTTTCTTGTAAAAACTGTGGAACAGTAAAAGCAGTTTTTCAAAAATGGAACTGACAGAAAAACACTGGAAAGCACTTCACAATGAAGGATGAAGGAGCTGAAAACTGATGAGGTTGAGCACTTTATTTTCCCATGACAGCATCCACTTTTAATTTGATGTTGTTGTAAAGATGGGCTGGCAGGGCCATGGAAACCCAGGGAAATGAACCTTCCTGTTTTATCATCACAGTAAATCACATTAAAAAAAAATGATAATAAAAATAAAATAGAAGTCTGGTGTAGGGATAGCTCTCCACATTTGCATAAGCTCATTCACTCTGTACTAAAAGTGCATGGAAATGTGTCTTAGCAATAACAAACTAGAGAGAGAGAGAGAATATCTGCAATGTGATCTACTGGAGATTAATATTTTTTAGGTTTTCAACAGCAAAGCTGTCAGGATTTGCAGAAGATTTTATTTCCTCAAAAAAAGATTTATATCTACTGCTTTGCTTTCAGACTTTGAATGTGAACTGGTTGTTTTAGAAAATAATGTTAGAATATAGGCAGTTTTCATTAACTATTAGTAAAATGTTTTGATGGCAAGAGTTCCTGCCTGCTGTTATAAATGCTCACTTCTGTTAGAAACTCTTTCAGCTATGTGAAGACTTTGGCATGCAGCTGGGAGGAAAACTGTCTATCCCAGTTGAAATACCACATTGTTCTTTTATCCTAAATATAAGCGCATATTTACATATGTGTCACAAGTACATGTATTACACTCTTTACTGATAAATGGTTGTATCTAGTGGTGAAGAACTAGAAATCTGCATGACTGAATACAGGATCCTGCCTCCAACCAATGTGCCTTGCAAATCTGCAGGTGGGTCTTCAGATGGTTTAAGCGTATGAATACATAGCCAACGAAATTATGCTGTTTCACGTGAACTCTAGACCTGACCTCGAAGGCAAATAAAATTAATTTGCCATAGAGTTCTGGTAATTTCTACAGGCCATCATGCAAACTATTCCAAACAAACCACACTGATCTCAGAGCTGGAATCAAGAATCCCTATGTAATATAACTGCTCACACAGAAGAGTACCTCTATCCAGCGAGACAGCCAATGTAAAATGTTCACATAGCCAGAAGGTACAAGATCTATACATGAGAACAGCAAGCTGAAGAAGACTTCTGGGAGTAATTCAAAGGCAGAATAACGACAGTTCCCCAGAAGTCATCCAGCCTCATGTGGGATAGGGCTGGACTGGATACAGGTCTGGCCTCTGAGTGACTCACCAATAGAGACAGCAAGCAGCTGCTTTGCAGAGGCTTTTTTACCTCCCAGATTCAGAAGCTCACACAACCCAGCCATCCTTGTGCCAGCATTGTCCCACTGCCTCTCATGTGAGAGCAAAACGATCAGGAGGGGTCACCCTAACCTATCCATATCTATAATGAAAACACTGCAAGAAAAAATTGAGAACTGAAAACAATAACATGTTATCACTGCAACTGCATCTACTCAAATCCCAAGCCTCCTGTCTATACTCACTTCCAGGAAATACTATTCATTTGCATTTATCTAGACTAACAGTATATGGATAAAGTAAATTATATGGTTATTTTAAGAAACATCTGAAGAGTTGAAAAAATTTGTGCAATCAGTCATCCCAGAATCATTCAAAATAATCTGCTAGTGAAAGCCCTATCACTTCAGAATTAAATTAGAAAGCATGCAAAAGGCATATCAAATTCTGAAGTGGCAGGAAGGTAAGGAGGACAGTAATAAAGACTCTTGCAACTGACCTATAAAGGCTTTATTGCTAAGAGTGTACAAAAACCCTACAAAAAAACAACCCAAGCCAACCAAAACTAACAACAACAAAAATACACAACATAAAAAAGGCAAATCCTTAATAACAAACAATCAGAATAATCTCTGTTAGAAACGGTAGCTACCAGCCACAATGAAACTGTCATTTCATCTGATCTCCTCCATCATAGTCACACTCACCACCACAAACAAATAGGCTTTATATTGTCTTGATGGTTACTGACAGTCTCCTTAACTAGACAAAATTCAGAGGATGGAATTGGTAATTGTAAAACATCATTTTACAGATGACACAAAGAGTGTTCAGTGCTTCTGATCCAACTGCTCTTTTAGCTCCAGATGGCAATACTTGAAATACAGATTCAGTGGCTCTTTTAAGGCCCTGAGTATGCTTTGAGGTGTTTCCGCTTTTCCCTGATTCTTAGCCTTGAATGCGGAGCCTGTCTTTGGAAGTGGGAAGTAGAGCTTGGTAAAAGGTCAGGGTGCTGCTGTAACCCACCCTCAGTGTCAGTGTGTAGATGGGCTTCACATCTGAAATAATGTTTTCCCTAAAGAGGCAAACTGCTCTATCTGCCCAGAACCTTCTCACCATGAGACACCACTTTAGCCCTGCAGGCACCTACATCACCTCTGCTTGTACTGCTCAGTAATCTACCCTTGCTCTTCAAGATTATCATCTGTCATTTAGTGACAAGGGGGGTCAGCATAGATATGCTAAGTGAATAAAACCTGTACATATCTGAAGTCCTCTGACGAGAGGGCTGCTTGTGTCTTCACTGTCACTGTAATCTTTCTTTCTGATCTCTTGACCTAAGTCCCCTGACCACGCCCTCTGAATGCATCCTAGTTCATGCCCCAACTTCCTGCTGGCAAAATTTGCCAGCTCCCCTGAAAGGGGGGAGCTCTCAGGGGATGCTTCTCTCGGTAGCTAGAGCAAGCTCGACAGCATGGATTGAGGTTTCACACCCTTCACTTAGGCCAGTCCTTCCTTTACTTTCCTAAGCAGAAATATTTCCTGACTACCAGTGAAACACAAATGGGAATTATGATGCCATAAACAGTGGGATAATAAATCTGAATACTTTGCTAATAAATACATTTTAAAAACAACTCATCTCCATCTAGCAGAAGACAGCCCACAGAAACTGTAGGGAAGAACAGTAATTAGGTCACTCTGACATTTGTTGTCCCACATTTGTGAAAATATTTACCTGAAAACTTCAGTTATACAAAACACATAACCAAACTTAATACACACAGTAAATTGTTGGCTGTCATTATCAGCAATAAAAGGCAAAAGTTATAGCTGCAAAGCAGCTGCTGTAGCATTCAGCCATATTCTGCTGGGAAGAAAATAACACTAATGAAAGATTTAAAGGAAGACTGTTATGCACAAGCCTTCTCAGACACGCAATTAAATACAAATTGCAAAACACAAGTGAGTACATTATAAAACACAGAATTGCAGGTCAAAGATTGAAATGATTAGCATTGACAGAATCACTTTTATAGCTTTCTTTCTGAAGCTGCACACAAGATGCTATTCTTCTAAATGCTGTGCTTATAAATAAAATTAAACAGAACACTGCAAAGATTTCCCCCTCATAACTATACTGTAAAAGCAAAACCAAGTCTCCACTGTAATTACAGAGGATGCTATTTCATTAAAAACTAATATTAGGAGTGAGTGGGAAAGCAAAGAAGCCAAAGAGAAAAAAAATCTGCTTCCGAGTATTGCTAAAAGAACACCATTCATAATTGAATTTGCTGGTTAGTGATGAGACTTTATCGCTCAATGGAGGCAGAAAAGAAACACAGCCACAACTAAGCTGTATTTTGGGGTCAAGTGAAGTGGATTCCTGACAACATCTTTCAATCACTTGCAGATGGAACTATTCCTGAAGGCCAAAACCTGCTCTAGCTGGAAGATACAATTTCGTGACAAAGAGTAATAGCAAGAAAGGAAGACTGAGTGCATTTTCTTAGAAGAAGAATGATCTTCACAGAGGTCAGCATTTTGTCTTTGTTGCTTCTCCTTCCAGGGCTGGGACAGCAGCTTCAAGCAAATCTGACACAGCATGCTCTGCATCAGTGGTTTTCTTCCTCTATACATCACACTGTCCATACCAATACCCTTTAGATACCATCCCATTAATCTGTGAGTGGTTCATACACCTGCATTTCCCAAGGAGAAAACTCAGCACACTCCTGCTCCCCATGTAGAAGCAACATAGAAAATAACCTTCCTCTCCCTGTGTCACAAGGGAGGGATTCACCTTGAGCGTTGATTTCACTTCCTGCAGGATTTGTGAAATCAGAGACCAATGAAGGGAGGCACCGTCTGTTTGGGGTTTGATTTTTAAAAGACTGTCATGGTTTGGGCCCAACATGACAACAAAAGGCCCATGGCTGCTCACTCAACTCCCCCCCACCCACACTCTGGGATGAGGAAGACAAAGCTCATGGGTTGAGACAAAAGACAAGGAGGGTTCTTCACCGATTGAGGTCCCGGGCAAAACAGACTCAACTTGGGGAAAAAATAATAGTTTAATTTCACACTAATCAAACACACACAGACAACACAAAGAGCAGGGATTGCATATGTTACCCCCACCCCTCCCTTCTTCCCGGGCCCAAATCACTTTGTTCCTGGTTTCTCTCCCTCCTTCCCCCCAGCAGCACGGGGTGACGGGGCGACAGGGGATGGGGTTTAGAGTCAGTTCACAGGCTGGTGGTTCCTGCTGCTCCTTCCTCCTCAGGAAGGATTCCTTACAGTCCTTCCCTGCTTCCCCACGGGGTCCCTCCCGTGGGAGAGAGTCCTCCACAAACTTCTCCTTCATGAGTCCTTCCCACAAGGTCTGGAGCTGCTCCAGCCTGGGCTTCCCACAGAGTCAGGGGCTGCTTCAGGAACAAACTCCCCTGGCACCAGGGTCTTCCAAAGCTGCGCAATCAGAGTCCACAGGCAGCAAATCCACTGGCCACAAAATCCAAGTCCAGTGGCCAAGTTCAACCCTCCTGGCTCCTTCAGGGAACGTTCCACCACGTTCCTCCATGAGTGCAAGGGGACAGCTGTCATCTTGCCATAGGCTGCAGGGAAACTTCTGCTCAGGCACCTTCTTCCCCTTCTTCCTCACCAACCACCAGCACTGCTCTCCTTCCCCCGCTACCAAAAAACCCACCAGATCAAACCGAAACAGCAACACCAAATGCCTTGGAAGGAAAATGACCCTTACTGACTCCCTGTTCTTCTAAGTAGCTGAGCTCCTAATATTGCTTAACACATCTAATCTTGCTGCTGTCAGAGGGAGAGAACTCACTCTGCACTCACCCCTCTAAAACTCCCCACTGTAGCTTGCAGGTGTGTGGTCTCCTCCCCATGAGGATAGCTTTGTCCTCAACCTGCTTAATTCACTTAAATGCTAGAAAACTAAACATTTTTTCCTGAGTGTGTGGGATTTTGTTTTGCCATTTCAGTGAGTTTACATGGCTCCTGTAAAGCAAAGGAGGCAACACTACTAAGTCAGCAGTGTGACAGACTGTCCCCCATAGTAGGAGCACCCTCACCCCAACCTGGTGGTAGGGAGCTGGTCATGTTCTTCCTTTGTCTCATGGCATCACATCCTCTGTCAAAGAAGAAAAATTAAGTTCCATGAGAGGGTCAGTTCCTGAGAAGCTCATATTAATGATTTTAGTATCTTTTAGATAACCACAAGTAGATTATTTAGTATGCTTACAAATGTTTGATGCATGCTCTAAACTAGCCCTATTCTGTTCTTTCTGATTAGGTAGTTTAGAATAGCCTCCAAAACAGAGTAAGTATTCTATAATATCTTCCCATATCTTTTTCTTTTCTCTCATACAAAGTCATTCAATAAACCTCCCTCTTGCCTGTCCCAAAACTTCATATTGTGTGCCACATAAATCCTCCTCCTTTTCATTCTCTAGATCAGATTTGCAAATCACTGGGGAAATACCCACATCTCCTGTACTTAAGAGCACTCCTGGGAGCATTCTTAATTTTAGGCTCCTTCTAAGACCCAGAACACCCTTTCCAGACACGCTGCACCTGCAATAATGTGCTAAATCTGCAGATTTCTGGGTGCTTGAAATCAGAATTGCTGTATGACTCCAGTTTTGGAAGGACATGGGGAAGTCATGGCCAGCACTACCTCAGTCTCCAACAACTTTTCCTAAGCTCCTCTTTTCTGCTTGTTGTTATTGTCAAAGTATATTGACCTTACCTTCAAAGCAGGAAGTGTGTCTGCAAGGTGCACTCCAACTGATGACATCCAGTATTTCCCTTGGAGAACACCAGCTGGAGTGTCCTTGAAGCTAATTTTGACATCACTTCTGCAGGTAACTACTATGGACAGATGGCCAATTTGGTTTTAAGCCTATTTTCCAGGATGTTCTATTCAGTAATCCAGCTTACTTCTGATAATTATAAAGATTAACAATTCTAACAAAGCATTTGGTTTTATATGAGCATTTCTGATTCTTCTAATTTGTTTTCTTTAACATTGATACTTGCATCCAGGAATCTCAAATTCAAAACATTTTGCTTGTTGAAATCAGCTTCTTTTTAGGCTTACAAAACACTCACGTGCACATTTATGTGAGTATCATTGTCACTTGAAATTATTCCATTAATAAGATTTTAAAATTTATCTTCATGGATCAAATGTTCTGTATACTGAGCTGTATCTGTTGTGACCAATCAACTGAATCACGTGGTACATGCTGCTGTCTCTCCTTGCTTCAGTGTAAATACATCGCTGCCCATTTGCTTCCCAATAAGGCTTGTACACAGAGAGCTGAAATATAACTTCTGTGTATTTTTGAGATAACAAAGCTATGTATGCATCAAATAAAGACAAACTGAAAAGGGCTATAGCTGACATTAAATATTGGTGGATCTTCTGTGTTACTGCCTTAAATCTAAAGCTTAAATGACCAAAAAAAAAAAAAAAAGTAAACACTTAATATTTTTTATTTCTTCCAAGGACCTAATTAACCAGTTAATTTAAATTGGTTCACTTTAAAAGATGTTTAAGAGCTGGAGAATATGGAGGAGGAAGCTCTAAGACACAGAAGCAAAATTTGATCTCAACAGTCCTCTGTGTACGTTCCTATTTGAATCGAACACTTAAGCACCATGGCATACTGAGTTTAGTATGAGATTTACAGAGACTTGGATGGTTGGCAAATTTGTGACAAATTCAATAGCAGATAGCTGAAAGAAGCATCCATGATCAGTGACAACCAGCAATAAGAGCAAGCCCCTTTAAGTCTTGTATTCCAGTGGGAAAGTGCTATTTCTTTCCTCAGGATTCCAGGTATCATAATGGTTTAAAAATATCAATAAAACCAAATCCAGAATGTCTAAGTCTTTTGTCTAGAGAGGAAGGAGATATATGCAAAAATTACATTGAATTTTGCTGTTTCTAGCTTTGCCACATGCCCCTGTGCTAAGTCACTTCTCCTGTGCTTCATCTATTATATTAAATATCAATATCTTTGTACTTTGATGAGATGCTTCAGCAACAAATTCGCTAAAACTTGTGATGCAAACAAAAGCTTTTAAGAAAGGTATCTGTTAAAAGCTCCTAGTGAAAGATGAAAGAAACAAAGGGTAATTTTTTTTTAATTAAGTGCTCATGGTATTACAAAAGTAATTTTCTCATTCCCTATCTTAAAACTTTGTTTCAAACCCAAGAAGTGTGTCCATTGTCTTTCAGAGACTTAAGAGTTCACTGTAGCCAGTGGCTGTCTGACACAAGTATCTATCTCCCAAAGGAAAAAACAAAACAGGTTCACTTGGCACTGAGGAATCAAAGTATATTTCTCCCATAGACATCAGTGATGGTAAAGACAGAGATAATGTATTCCTCATACCTGATAGTACATTTTGCCATAGATTAGAGATGTATGATGATTGCCAAGAAAAGCAATGTTTTTAAGATAAGTCAGTCTATTTGTATTGAAAGGAAACCAACTGGGAATATTCTGATTTACCATGAGACAAATATTAAAGCACCTAATCAAAAGCTTACCAAACTCCCAGTCTTGATATGTCAGTTCTTTTTTTTTTTAGCAAAACATAGCTCCAGCTAGAAAAGCAGTAGATCAATCACTAGCTAGATATTCTCATTATTATCTTGGTGAGAACTAAATTAATTTAAATTACCAAAAAAGGTGAGGCATGGAAAGAGAACAATGAAAGCATTTCACACATGGAGGAAGGGACTGTCCCTCCATTTCTCATAACAGTGAGACACATGGAGAATAGATGATATTTCAGCATTAGTTCAGGTCTATCTGTTTTTACATATCTTGAGAGTTTTAGCTTTTGCTGTTTTATACACTAGGAGTTTTGTTATTAACTTGACCAAGACCAGGATATATCTCCTAGAGTTTCCAAGCCTTGTCTTGAAGGTTCCTGTGAACTACAGCTGGTATTCTGAACTGCTATTGAAGTAATCACAGAGCAATGCATATATAATTGGGATATTTCTTCCTGTTTTTAACCACTCCTTAGCTAATTATGCTCCAGAGACACTATCAGATTTAGCAGCAGCAATGCTGAATAATTCAGAAATAAGGAATATCAAATGTGCAGAAAGGAAGCCTGTCATGCAAATCCTCAGGAGTCTGTTTTAGCTAACAAATCTGACAGCACATCAGTTACCAGCCCTGCTTCTGGCACCACAATGAGCTACCACTGCTACAGCTATTGTTAAAACTTACAGAATGTTTTGAGTCCCAACAAGTGAATCTCCAAAGCAGCACATTCTTTAGACTCTCATACCTAACTCTGAAAAATGGATTAACGACACCGAAGTTTACTTTTTCCATTACTGTCGTATGTCTGGAAGGATGTGTACAGCGTTAACATTACTCTGTTACAGAGACATAACTCGGAGAGAGGGCAGAAAAAGGCTCAAAAAGGTAGAATTCTCCAAAGTAAATATTAACAGACTGACCTTATGGCTAACACCAAGTGTATTTTAAACAGATAGCAAATATACAAGACACCAGCAGTCTCAAGGTGTATTTTGAGTACTGACGTGCTAGTCATCCCTGTCACACTTCCAGTTGGCAGTCTACTTACTACAGTCTTGCTCACCAGTAACATAAACTCATCCATAGTTTTCAGAAATTTCAGAATAATTAACTGCTAAAATTCTTCCCTTCAAAATGTGTTTTCCATGCTATTACACAGGCAAATCACAATAAGAAAAATAAATCAGAAAAAGAAAATGTATGTGTTTACTTGAGTTTTTTTAATAAAACAACATCTGTGTTAAGGTAAAATGATGCTAAGAAAGAGTTTAGAGTCAAACAGCTTTTAACTTAGACTCACATGGATTTTCTGTCCCCTGAAAAAACAATAGTTTAAATATAGAGATATTAAATATTAGTTATATCAGAAAGGATCAAATAGCTCAGAACATTCTTCCTCCCAACACACAGGACCTCTCAAAATAATTTTCACTTCTGCCTCCAGCTTTATGAGAACTAGTGTCATGCTAATACTATTGACAATGTTGTTGCAAATAAGAAAGTAAACAAAAAAGCTATGGTAATTTCAGGCTTCATTAGAAATGGAAGGGAAAAACATAATCGCTTATTGAACAGAAATGGACTCAAGTATTGGAAAAGCAACATCAAAGTTCTCAGGGAATCTTTCAAATAAATACATGTCATCTAGCTGCTTGCCTGTACATCTTGTGCCTGTTCTCATCAGAACCAAGGCTGGATCATTTGAACGTTTCCAGGAATAGCTGTTCCAAACATCTGAGATGCACAAGGTCAGATAGTTCAGATGGATGAAACAAGTATCAGATAAGCTTTGGAAAGGGCAAACACAACTTTAAGATCTATTAGTAGAGACCTTTCCAGCAGATATAGATCAATAGCACTGCTGAGGATTGCATGCAGCATGATGCTGCATACAAATCTGGCCTGCTCTTTTCAAAAAAGAAGAAATGAAATTAAATTTAGAGTTGTGCTAGAACAATCAAGGAATTATGGATCTGATTATGATCTATTTTATGAGAAGAGGCTGAAGAAGCCCACTGAAGTGAAGATGGAAACTGGATGTGATTTCTCTTTAGCAACAGGCCAGGAGTTATCTGACAGATCAAATATTTTTAAACAATGTGGCTGCTTAGGTGTGTTCAATTTATTTCCAGAAAGAGCAGCATTTTCAGAGATCTCAGTCATCATCTCTGCTGCTGTCAAGATGCAGGAAGCCCTCTAGTCCTGCTGGTGTCATGGTTTTGTGGGTAGAAACCCATGTTTTTCTGCTTTAATTCTCCTTTCAGGGTATTTTGGATTCTAGATTATACCCAGAATGCCACAAAATGCAGAAATTAACAAATTAATGTAACAGTTTCCTAAATAACTTTCTCTATCTGAGTCAAATGAAATGATAAAAAATCAGCTATCTTGAGAACTAGAGCTATTTAATATATCTCCTGGTGCCTGTTGTTTACAGATACCAAGCAAAGTGCCTTTCAGGCATTTTTCAATTATTTTCCACATTTCTGGAAAATTTATTTTCCAGCTGGGTAACAGCTGTTTTGCCATTCAGGGCATGCTCCTATTTTGTGTTATTTCTGTGACTATTTGAAAAAATTGCTCCAAGCAAAAAATAATTTAGAAGAAATCTGCTTCATTTATCACCTGAATTCTAGCACCATTTAACATGAACTTCTGTAGGAAAAGATACTCAATTCTAAATAGCTCATGTGACTTTTTTGTAGATGCACATGATGGGGTATCTGATCTAAACTCAGTCTCTGTAAAACTAAGCGTGTGTGAGAGTTACTATTACTCAGCCAAAGCATCAGATTTCTGATTTCACCATGCACTGAACTTGTATTTATTCTTTATATCACAGTAGTTAAGATTTTACCAATGTATCTTAAGTATCTGAAGCCATTTCTGCTAATTAAGCAGAAATTAAGTAGAAATGCTACTCAAAAGGTTTTAGGGTGCAGGTAGAGAGGACGTGACATCAGTTCCCACAGGTTAATGCTCCACTGTAAAGGATGAGATAGAAAAATCTTTGGAGAAAATTAAGGTACAAAATAACACCTGATGCTGTCATTTTTAATCTATTTATTTTACTATCTCCTCTTGTCCCTGGGGAAATGAGGAAGAGGTTGCAGTGTCTAAAAGACAACAGAAGCACGACAGATTCTGTCTGAGGCTAAGCGGAGATGGTATCCTTGACTTGTGAAGAAAAGGAGTAGGGGGCAGCTGAGATTCTGAAATATTCTGGAATCATGAAGAGGCAAGGGTTAAAGAAAAATAAGTTCCAGGTTTGCATCTACCCTTTTTACAACTGTTATCACACTGGGGAGTCATCATTGTCTATGATCAGCAGCTTTTACAAAGAGAGCATCTCTGTTCCTCTGCTGTTACCGAATGATAAAATCTGTTCTGAAATAAATTTGCATTATCAGTCCACTCTGACTTTGAACTTTTTCTTACTAAATTTCAATCTCTTCCCTTTGATAACCTCTAAGCTGCTAGTGGGATTTTTTTGTTTCTATTCCGCCCCTCCCCCCCTTTTTTTTTCTAGCTGAATGCCAACACTGATAATCACCCTATCAGTCAGCTGTTTGAGATCTTTGCTACAACAGATTTTTCTGTTTCTTTTTTTTTAAAAAATAATTTCTCTAGTGACATAATTCTTGTTATACTATTAGGCTTTATTGAGTTACATAGGAATCTCTTTCTACAGGTCTACTGTGTACTTGGCTCTTGGATGTGCTCGTGCATTCCCAGTGAAACCATCTGTAGGTGGTTTAAACACCTGTTTTTTCCCCTCCAATTTAAAATTCTTGCAATTTTTTCATTATTAAGACCTAGGCTAATATGCATAGATCAGCTAGTTTGAAGTCAGTGGCCTAAGTATATATGTGGCCAGGTAGCTTTGAACAAATTTCCCCATAAAATTACTTTTATATGATGAGAAAAGCTTTTACAGGCAAAACACTACTTGTTTTTCATTTAAACTAACATTTGAATGGGACTTTGCCTCATCAGCCAATAGGTGGAGATGTAGGTCCAATAATTATTGCAGAAAACAGCTATTTGGCAGTCCTTGATACAACTGAAGGTTCATATAATACAATTTAACCAAGGTTAGATTTCTTAATAAGCATTAGATGAGACAGATTAAATCTGTCTGCAGCTAAGGCCCATCTATCAGCCTTCTTTGCTGAAGACATTCTTACAGCCTGTGGTCAGCTGTGCCCACAGAGATTGGGAAGTTTTAATATTTAACAAACTATTAATTAAAGCTAAAAGGCAGAATGACAATTACAATACTCTGTTTTGGTATAAAAAATGTATTAATCTATTAAATTACTGTTATAGGAATTGACACTGGAAATCAGTTGCAATAGTGATAATATCTTGTGTTTTACAAAAAATGCAATTCTGTCTCAGAATCTCTCTGCCATAGAATAATAATAATAATATCCCTATTTAGCAGAAATGGAAATGCAACCAATTACAGTAATATAAGGTAAAGCGCAAAAATTAAGGGAATACAGTTGGAAATTTATAATAATTTGTTTTGTTTATGCTGCTCCTGATACATTATTTAGCTATATCCACTAATTATATATATTGTAACAAAGGACTGTTCTTCCCTGAATGCCCTTTGAACAAGTCAGGAACAAAGATTGTGCTTTGAATAGCTTCTCTGTTTAAACTGTCATTCTGTCAAATAGAATCACTACAAAATGAGCTAGACATGAAAACCTACTGCAAAGCAGCAAGCTGGGGACATGAAACATTTCCTGTGGGCTGAGAACTTAGGAAGTTTGCTCTCTCTCCTTCACTGCCTTCTGGGAGTCTCTTGGAAACCACTACCCTGAGGTCCCCAGACAGTGGTCTGAAAATATTGCTCCAAAGTACTTTCTTCCTGGCTGTTTACCTTTTCATTGGGTACTTGAAGAGGTTTTTTGCATGCTCACAATGCTTTGAAAGGGAAAAATGTTGTTCCTGTTCTCCCACTGTGCTCCTGGCTTACCACCATCCCTTCCACTCCTAATACACTGCACGTCCACAGGTCATTTGTACTCATTGGAAACCAGAGTGGTTATTTGCCCTAGCACAAAAAAGCCAGGGAAATTCTGCAGAATCAGCTAAACTTTCTGCCGGAGAACCAGGAGGGAGCGGGTCTTCTCTCTCCTTCCAAGCACCTCATTTTCTGTAGGGGGCAAATAGACTTGTGTAATTTAATGCCTACAGTGCCTCTCTGGAACTGAAAATAACACTGACATACCAACTTGACAAAAGAAAACATCAGAGAGGTTGATTTTCAAAATAAGTGAGATGAAGGGACAGTTATATGCTGTTTTCCCACAAAGGAAATAGGTATTTTTAGAAATGAGCAAAGCTAATGTATAAATCTTGTTCTCTGATAAAGGACACTGTCTTGGCAGTTTATGGAACGACAAACATCAACTGTTTTGAGCTTCATTTGTTCCCGGTCTCTTAAAAGATCTGCACAGCATTTTATAAAGAAACTAACAGCAAAATTTGGGTTCTTAATAGCAACTTTCACCTCACAGATTACTGGAAGCATTTGCTTTTGCCTCTTGACAAAACTTGTCTTCCAGCTAGAATAATGATATTTTGATTACTAACATGAAAAGGAAACAGATGCTAGTGTGCCTAGGGATAATTCAGAATGCGATCTTGCATGTCTTATTTCTAAGGTCAATGTCAATTCATTCTACTTTCAATACCTATACTGAGCTCTCCTAAAATTTTAAACAAAATTTGTATTAGCTCTTTTTTTCTCACTCAAGTCTTAGATAAAAGATGTGATTCACAGATTACTGCCATGGTTAACAACTACAGAAATATGGGAGAGGCATATTGACTGTCAGAGAGATGCAAGAAGTGGTGACGGCCATTACTAAAAAGCAACCACCTATAGCGCAACATCAAAATGGGAATTGTTTTGAGAGAGTACCTCTAGACATTGTCCTGCATCTGATTCAATTTAGTGCTGCATTAAAAACCAACATGGTGCAATTCAGCAGCCCTGTTCTGTGAAGCTTTAAACATGGCTTTGTGCATTAACTGTATCAGTTTGGAACATGTGCCCATGAGGGCCTAGGTCTTGGTCTCAGGTAATTGTGCTGTAAATCTGATGCCATGTAGTGTGTGTGGATGAAGTCTTGTGTATCATCTATAAAGGTTTGCTCAACAGAAACAAGACTTCCAAATCTGACAAATTTTCCAGGGCCACAGAAGTGGCACGTGCTGCATATCTGGCTGAGAAAATGGAGGAACCACTGGATGCATTGTTGGAAAACCAGACACTTTGCGCATCTTGATTTCCAGCATGGACCAAAAAGACATTCTTACAATTGGGATTTACAAGGGAATTTGCCATTTGCATGAACCTGAAATAGAGCTAAAAAAAAATTTCAATATGCTGTAAAAATTGGAGGGTTAATCAGAATAAAAAAAACAACTTTGCAAATTGGAGAACTGAAATAAACAAGGCAAAAAAGGTACAATTAAAGTATCACACTGATTTAGGAATAATGAAGACAGATTACCTTTTTGGATATGGCACTTCAAATAGATCTGAAGATTAATGTCTTGCCTTCAAACATGTAAAATCTGAATTACAAGAGAAGGAGGATGATGAGCACTTGGATAGATGTAAGTTTTGCAGAAAATGATATGGAGATTATGCCACAGCACAAGCCTGGCATGAATCAACAACGTCAAGGAAATAAAACAAAAGGAATGTTGCCTCTGAGACATGCAAAGTCACCTGTCTGTTCTCCTAGGCTATGATAAGGCTTTGGCTGGTGCAGGATCTGTTCTCAGTATGGGAAAAGCCCAGAGCAGACAATCAGAGATCTAGAAAACATGACTTATTAATAGAGACTGAAAAAAGTAAGACAATGTACTTGGAAACAATGAACTGATCTGACATGAGTTCTCAGGTACTTAAAAGTTCTTCTCCAAGTGTACACGGCAGAATATAAAGGGCTTAAACCTGTGGCAAGAGCTTCTGATTAGATATCATAAGAACAGTACTGAACACTAGCTATAGATACATTTCTCCCCAGCCACTTCTTTTCATGCTTCCAGCACACACTGCACTGGCAGCTTAGTTTCTTCAGAGGGGAAGCCAGAAAAATCTCTTCTCCTCAGGACTAACAGGGTCTTATGGCAAGATAGCTGGACAGTCAGAATGATTCTATGTAGACAAAAAATCAGAAGGCATATATTGGTAGGTGAAGATGCTGCTATGCCAAGCTTAGCTGATGGCTGTTTCTGAAAAAATGAACTATGGGCATTGGAGGGAAAAGGAAGAAAAGCACTGTGATGCTGTGGATTATCTGGCTGACCCTGTAGAATTAGGGAATGACACACACACCTCTCAATCCCATATACTTGGCAGATGCTAAAGACTATTAGTAAACTCGAGCCAACAAGCACATACGGAACTCACATCAATGTACAGATTTGGAAGTGGTTCAGCATAGAGGGGTCTGTAAATTAGCTGTTTTAGTCTTTGTTCTCTCTTCTGTTGGAAGCAGCTGTAACACTAGACTGAAGCTTTAGGTAGCAATTGGTCATTCTTTAAAAAAAACACACCCTAACAAACAAACAGAAATGGAAGTGGATGCAGGGGTCACTCCCAGCTTTATGATGGTAAACACCATAAAATGTAAGAGAAGGGTGTTGAGTTTCTCTTTCTCAGTACCAAAAGGTATCACCAAATTCTGCAAGAAAGTTCTAGACAAAAAGGCTTGAAGATATACAATTAAAAATAGAAACAATTATTTTAGAAAGGTGATCAATTTTTCTTAATGGAAAATTGTTCAGACATAATTTGATAATTTTAACAGCCAAGTCATCTGTATCAACAGCATGTTGATAGCATTACAGAACGTACTCATACACACTGAACAACATAGCTCTGTCTTCTTCTTGGCCACCATCCCAGTCTTTCTTATGTAAAGAAATATTACACTCATGTCCAGAAACTACTTAGTTTTCTAAATACTGGTAGTTTTGGTAAGCCACTCTTTTCATCTGCCCCAGCATATGGGCACATAGACTGTCAAGCTACAAAGTTAATACCTGTGTAAAGTAGCAGGCTAACAGCTCTAGAAATATTGCATTCAAGATGTTTACATTATCATGCTAACCATGAAGCTCCAAGTGTGAAAGAAAGTTGGAAATGTGAATTTCAACAGAAGCAGAAAAACACTGCTAGTTTGGCATTGCTACAAGAACAAAATCAGTACCTTTTTGTCCTGGGAGGCATGAGCCGCTAGCAACATTCATGTGAAAAGTTGTCTATCAAACTTGAAGGTACCCAATTCACCCAGTATTCACCAGGTAAGTATTCACCTAGTAGCACTCAACTAGTTCATTAAGTGGCTGTTGTGAGGTTATAAAAATTATACCAGCAAGTAACTTTTTATCCTTAATTCTTTTTTATTTTGTTTTAAATTCAGAGAGGTTACACTGTCTGTAGTTACCTCTTCTGAACTGGCGTGCAGAGAAAATTTACTGGTTGTACAGAACCTCTACTCTGAAATCCCATGAAAGGCAGGAGAAAATGATTCAATATGCACATCTTCACTCGTAAATGGTGTGTTAGTTAGTGCCAGGATTTTTCACTGAAACAAATTCTGATATTTTCATGGTGCCATGGATGGATGGCAGTTCGTAAAAGTTATTGTTAACTCCACTATTGTTATCTCCACTAGCAGTTTTCTACAGGCCATAGCTTAGCAAAACACTAAATCAAGACTTCAAATTACACAAACTCACACTGGTTGGAGACTGCTTCTCTGCAGAATAATGCCTTTGCATCAAACATTCCTGTAGCACAGTTCAAAACAATAGATTATACTCAGGCTTTAAAAAAAATAGATTATTATTTCTGGTTGTGAGAGGTTTTATGAATATGTTTATAGGCAGAAATCAGCCATAAAAGACATACACTAAAAAGCACTGGGAGCTATAGAATAGAAATCGTTGTCCAAAGCACTTTCTAAACTTCAGAAAATTACCATAAAATTGTGAAAGTACTCTTCAGATATGAAATGTAGTCTTAGCAAAGACTTTCTTTGCACCAACATGTTGTAAAAAGTATATATAAATACTGAAAGTAAGGGGCTGCAGAAAATTAGAGCATTTCTGAGAGTACATCAGATTTATGTAAAGAAGAACACTGACAACAGCTTGCATAGTAATAGTATGATTTAGGTAATGCAATTCAACAGAAAATGCTGTATAATCTTCCAATCTAACACACAACTGGCTACATTAAGGTCATACATTACATCCATGTTTAAGAGACTGTGATGCAAAGGAAGAGAAAAATTTACTGCTTAACTAATTTCATCCCTTGAGCACATCCAAAATTTTACCAAAAAGTACATCCAGAAACCTTAAGTGGTCCCTATTACTGTGAGACCACAATGCTATAACCTTTGCAAGATCCATACCCAAAATAGCCTTGCAGTGGTGGGGTGATACTGTTCCCATTTTATACATAGGCAGCTGAGTACAGGAACTAAAATGCCTTGTCAGAGGTTAGAGAGCTGCTGCTTCTTCCTTGGTTAGCCCAGCATTTGCCAAACTATTGTTCTGGTCCTTTGCCAGAATTACATGATTCTTCAGCTTTGTTTCCCTTCAGAGAGGTCTGGGGGGACAGCTCTGTACCAGAAGGCAGACAAAGAACTCTTGGAGAGTAAGATGCAGTCATATACCAAAAAACTACCAACTTTCCCAGATAGGTGCTAGAAGTCTTGGCAGCCAGTAAGTAGCATAACACTTCTCTCATTAGAGAGGATTTCTATCTTGAGTTGCAATTCATTATTGATGCTGTTAGGTCTCACCTGCACCTTTCCCTCCCTCCTGTATCACAAAGTTACACCACCACAGAACTGCTCTGAGGACCCGTGCAGCCCTTTCCTACTCTAATTTATCTGTGTTGCATTAAACCTCTTGATTAATTTGAGGTTTTTCCAAATAGTTTTTTGACTTTAATTGTTGTTGCTTTCTTGTCTGTTTAGAAATAAATTTCTGCTGGCATGAATGGACACCAATGCCTGTTTTAAGATTGGGCATGTGATAACATGAATTGATGTAATGTACATGCTGCCAGAAAACAAAGAGCAGTCATCCTGAGTAGGCTTGAGCATTTCAAACCTCTGCTTTAAAGTTTCCCAGAGCTTTTAGCTCCAACAGGCTATTTAATCATATGAACTGACATGCTGTATATCAGAGTCCATTATAGTAACAAGGCTACCCTATTAGTTTAAGCGGCGATCACTAGGGCTGGGCAAACTCCTCCAGAGAATAGAGTGCTTGCACCACTGAGAAAAACAGCCACACAACAGCAGGCTCCTGTCCCAAACCCTTATGTCACAGAATCACAGAATTGTCATGGCTGGAAAGGACCTCTGAGATCACAGAGTCCAACCATCAACACAAAAAAAACCCACCCACCCACCAATAAACACAAACAACCACACACACTCCACCAAAAAACACCCACAAAACCCCCATAGCCCTACAATCTCAGCCACTAGAGCATGCCCTGAAGTACCACTTCGACATGTTTCTTGAATACCTCCAAGGATGGCAACTCAACCACCTCCCTGGGCAGGCTGTTCTAGTGCCTGACCACTCTTTCAGTAAATAAATTCTTCCTCATATCCAATCTGAACCTCCCCTGCTGCAACTTCAGGCCATTTACTCTAGTCCTGTCATTATTTACTCAGGAGAAGAAGCAAACAACATCCACCTCCCTACAACCTTCTTTCAGGTAGTTGTAGAGGGTGATAATGTCTCCTCTCAGCCTCCTCTTCTCCAAACTAAACATCCCCAGTTGCCTCAGCTGCTCCTCATATCTTGTTCTCTACACCCTTCACCAGCTTGGTAGCTCTCCTTTGGACATGTTCCAGCACCCCAATGTCCTTCTTACTGTGAGGGGCCCAGAACTGAACACAGTACTTGAGGTACAGCCTCACCATTGCCAAGTACAGGGGCATGATCACTTCCCTACTCCTGCTGGCCACACTATTCCTGACACAGGCCAGGATGTTGTTGGCCTTCTTGGCTGCCTGGACACACTGCTGGCTCATGTCTTCGCCCACTGATGAAGCCTGTCCAGGTACCTATGCAGAGCCCCTGGCCTCGAGCAGATCAACACTCCCACCCCATTTGGTGTCATCTGCAAACTTACTGAGGGTGCACTCAATCCCCTCATCCAAATCACTGATAAAGATATTGAACAAGACTGACTGGCCCCAAAACTGAGCCCTGTGGGACACCACTGGTGACTGGCCACCAACTAGATTTGACCTCGTTTACCACAACTCCCTGGGCCCAGCCATCCAGCCAGTTTTTTACCCAGTGAAGAGTACACTTGTCTACGCCATGGTTCACCAGTTTCTCTGGGAGAACATTGTAGGAGGGAGACTGTGTCAAAGGCCTTACCAAAGTCCAGGTAGATAACGTCCACAGCCTTCCCCTCACCCATAGACAGGTCACATGGTCATAGGAAGAGATTAGGTTGGTCAAGCAAGACCTCCCTTTCATAAACCCATCCTGGCTGACCCTGATCCCCTGGCTGCCCTTCACTTGCTGTGTGAGCTCACTCAAGATGAGCCCCTCCATGATCTTTCCCAGTAGTGAGGTCATCCTGACAGGCCTATAGTTCCCCAGATCCTCCTTGCAGCCCTTCTTGTAGATGGGCATCACATTAGCTAGCCTCCAGTCATCTGGGACCTCCCCTATTGACCAGGACTGCTGATAAATGATGGAGAGAGGCTTAGCGAGCTCCCTCGCCAGCTCCTTCACCACTTTTGGGTGGATCCCATCAGGCCTCATAGACTCGTGTGTAGGTGCAGAAGCAGATCATTATCTACTTCCTCCTGGATTATGGGGGGGGGTTGCTCTGCTCTCTATCCCTATCTTCTAGATCAGGAGGCTGAACACCCTGGGGGAAGCTGGTCTGACTATTAAAGATGGAGGCAAAGAAGGCATTAAGTATCTCAGCCATTTCGTCATCCTTGGTTGCAACGTTCCCCCCAACATCCACTAAGAGATGGAAATTCTTCCTGGCTCTTTTATTTACTGTTGATGTATTTGTTAAAGCTTTTTTTGTTGTCCCTTATGTCATTGGTCAAGTTGAGCTCCAGCTGGGCTTTTGCCTTCCTAATTTTCTCTCTGTATGACCCAACGAGATCTCTGTATTCCTCTTGAATTACCTGTCCCTTTTTCCAAAGGTGGGAAAGCCTCCCTTTTTCCTAAGTCTCAGCAAAAGCTCCGTGTTCAACCTGGCTGGCTGTCTTCCCTGCCCTTTGATCTTGCAACACATGAGGAAAGCCTGTTCCTGGGCCTTTCAGATTTCCTTCTTGAAGGAAGTATTTCCACAAGGGCATGCTCCCAAACCTCTTCCAATGTCAGAGAAACAAACCAGTAAGAGATAATAAGCCAAGGTGATCCTTGCCACAAAGAAGCTAATAATCTCTGGTCTTCCCTGCTTATAGACAAGAAGAAAATTTCCCAAGACATCTCAAATTCTGCTGAATGACCACTGACCCTGGGATCAAGACCGTGAGCATTATCATGAGATGATGATGATTTCACTTCTCACAACACAATGGAACACCATTTTGCTCTGTGTTGTTTACACAGTCCTGAATGTAGCAGAGGAAAATAGCATGAAGCCCTCTTCAGAATATAATCGGGTAGACGTACATGAATTGCAAGAGGAAAGTCACTACAGCCAACTGTGACGAGCTGCAAGTGTGACCAGTCAGCTGAATGCAGTATAAAACTTCTGTTGTTTCCATGGCACATGAAAAAGGGAAATCAACAAGTTCACAGATTTAGCCTCTGGGTGGGGAAACAAAATTATTAAGAGTGAAGTCCAATTTCTACGTCTCTTAGGATTCAGTGTGTCCTGAAAAATAGCATCAAAGATCTTTCAGAAAAAGAGCTAATCTTAAAAGCTACAGGAGATCCACTAATAGAGCAGTTGTTAAATTTTCCTAAACACTACAGAGCACAGAGCAATATCCAATAATTCACATAGAAGCTTTGATTGAAAATACATTTTATATGACTGCAGCATGGTTCAGTGAAACCTATGGAAAACTTGGCCTGGCCAGTGACAAACTACATGTGAACCAAAATGATACACTTCGTAGATAAATGCAGCCTGATACAAATGCAGTTATAAATTTGTTATCTGACTCCCAGGTTGGTGCTACTACCTCATCTATATATATGCGAGTATGACATGGAACAGGTGGGAGGCTGCAGCACTATACAGTCCTAAATACGTAAACTTCAAGCCAAATATCGGTATAAAGCTACTTGTGAACAACTATAGAGGGCTTGGGAACAGGTGTCGGTGTACATCAGGAAAAGATGAGATCTGGAATGAAGCACCAAGTTCTGTCACAGCAAAGGGTGGAGATGCTGCCTGAGTGGCACCGCAGGTATATGAACCACAGACCAGCCCATGCTCACACCACAAATGAGTGAGAATGTTTAGATTATTCACAAGAGGGATTCTGAACTGAAAGACTGTGTCCAGATAGATAGCCTCCAACAGGAGAGCACCTGTCAAACAGCAAACATAGTGGAGTAAGTTAAAAAAAAAAAAGAAAAAAGCGTGTGTGTGGGAATGAATTACAGAAACACTAGCTCTGGAGCTCAGTAAGTTCCATGTTACTATCACACCAAAAGCCTACCTGACAACACTTCACTTTGTTGTGTCAACCGCAGACACTCTGCTCACATCTGTGGCAGGAGTATTGTGATAATGCATAGATGGAAAGCAACATACCATTCAGATAATACAATGACTGCTCCTGGGTCTTCTGTAGTTTGATCTGGTTTTATGTACATTATTTCTTAGGCTGATGTGACCTTTTCTGCTTAACACACATACTGAGCTGGCATTTTAAGTGAGGGAAAAAACTCATCAGTGTAATTTTTGGATCACATACTTTGGTATTTTGGATCACGTATTTAGTAGTATTTTACTAAAAATGCTGGCAGTTTTCCAGTTCATTAAGGATCAGCCCAGATCAGATGTTGCTGTCAAGAAATAAAGCTATTGGGATACCAATAGTAAAATATTTAACCTAAATAATAATAATAAAAATCCCTACTGCTTACAAATTGTAATATAATAATTATGGTGCTGGCTGAAGCAATTTCTAGTTTTAGTGTATATGCATCTAAAGATAAATTATTCTGTCTCTTTAATTCTATAAAAGCTGTCTTGGTCAATTAAGTTACAGATATCTAAAATGTTTTGTAATGTTTACTATCATTGTTTTAAGCAAGGCATTAAAAACTTCAGGTGCCAAGGCCCTAGGAAAAAAGCAGTACTGACTTCGAACTAGAAAAGAATCCCTTCCATAAGCAAAATTAACACAGATTATTTAAAACACTTCTATACCCTGGCATTGTAGACGTTTTACCTATACACAAACTTTGAAAGCTGAACAAAATTATAAGAAGTGCTAAGTGACTTTCAGTAATTGGTGAGAAATTACAAATGCTCAGAGGACCAGAAAGACTTGTGGAAGAGGAATGGAGGCTCTAGCAACTTCAGAGGGTTACGTGATTGCACTAGCTGCATCTGTGTTGTGCAGTAGTCACACTGGCAGCTGATGGAAAGTACTTCACCAGCACTTACACAAATGAAAGATGAAGACTGATGTGCCTAGATGGAGATAATTAAAAAGGAACAAGCAGAATGATGAAAATAAGCCCACTAAATCCTGCAATTACCTACTTCTCCCTACAAAGAGCTGGTATTCCCTGGATATAGGGTCAATTTCTACATGAATCAGATCTGTTACTTCAAAATAGTGCAAAGTCTGGGCCAGAGACACAGGTTTACTGTTGCTACTGTTTCCACATATTTTTTTGGGAGGGGGAAATGCTGCGTTTTTTTAACTTAGACAAAACCTGCAGCACAGAGTTTCTGCCAGAGCTACTGACAGAATCCAAGCCAGCCCTGCTTCTAGCCCTGATGGGACATGTGGTTTGTGAGATAACCTGGAGATTTTGCCACACTGAACCACGTCTGTCTGTCCTCGCTCTGCTGTTGCGGATCCTTACATAACAATAATTAAAAGAAAAAAAGGATCTACCTTTGTGAAAAGTAGATGATTTTTACAAATGAGCTGATCTAAACAATACTAAGAATGGAGGTGGGCTTATAAAATTTTACCTACAAATGAACTTGACTGTTCAGGTTTGATAGCCCTCTGTTCAAGTTCCAGGAATACCTATGCGGTAGCAATATCAACAGTCAAAATAAGCATCTGCTGGAAGAATGTGGACTCAGCTTTTGATTTATGTATTGCATCCATCTCCAGCAAAGAAAGCATTAAACTGAAGTTTGTTCAGGAAGTGCTCTAAGGAATAAACAGAGTAACTGCAGACACATTCACTCCTTGTCCAATGCCAATACCTTCTCTTAACTACAATTATGTGCCTGTTGGTTTTACATATAACCACTGGGCCAGAAAAGATGGGGAAGGTCTGTGTTTCCAGACACTGCTTGAGAATTCCGCAACTTGTTGTCCTGGCCTTTTTGCTAGTTTTGAGATTTTATAAACCTATATAAAAGCTGTTTACTTCTACTGCCTTTCATTAGTACTAAGTGGCCTACGTGGTCATTTCAGGGCTTGGATTCTTCTGCTACAGTTACCTTCTTTGCTTGTTCTACTTCATATTCCCACTCTCCCCTTTATCACTACTTACTCAAAGGGGTCGCTGGGATCAGCTCTCTGGAGCTCTGGAGGAATCGGTATTCTTTTGTAGTACATTTCCCAGTCAAAAGCTCCTCGCATGGCATCCCCCGCCTGTGCCTCGTAGCCAAAGTGATTGTGGTCAATGACATCGATCATAGGACACACGATGGTTTTGTGGTTTAGTGCAATCTGGTCTGAAAAATGAAAGTAGAAAATAGGAAGCGGCATATCTAGTCAAGCCATCTATCATATCATGGCAAAGTGAATCCCACAGGTTTTCTGATGTTTGAAGATTGCTTGCTTTGTTCCCTGTGGCCCCCAAATAATTTCCTTTTTCAAATCTGTACCAAACCTTTATCTAAAGTGTACTTAATGCAGTTGGGCAATGATTAGAAGTATTTACAGTTCTTTAAAGGGAGGCATATCCCTGTGAGACCCACAGGAGTCCAGTCATCTGTATCTCTGTCACTTTTCTACTCTGAGCTGTCCCCAATCTGTCAGCTACAGAATAAGCCAGCAAGCAAAATGTAAAAGTACTTCTTCAGCTGTGGGGAGTTTGCATGGCGAGCTCCTGCGAGAGAGATTTGTGCTCCTAAACATGAATCTCAGCTCTTGCAACCTTTCAGCCACTGCTCCAGTGGCTCTAGTGTGCATCAGCTTTGAGATCAAATGCTTCAATTAAAGGCAAACTCTAGTAAAAGAACAAAACAGGGCTTGTGTTCTTTTTTTGTACTGATCTTTGAGATATAAAGAAGGCCACACAGTATTATTCAAACCTGTTTTCTAAATAAATTAGTTTCTTTTTGCTTTTTTAAAAAAAAAATAGAACTGTGAGGCTCAACAAAATTCCCATCTCTAGTAAAAGGGCAGGGTAGGCCCGAGTCTGCTTTGGCGCAGATTACTGCTTTGCTCCTATTACTTAATCCCAGAGAGCTCCTCAGAAAAGAAAGAAAAGAAGATATTCCAACTGTGAGAACTAGGCAGAAGAACAATGGTTTGAAATGAGGAAGTACAGGAAAATTTGTAGCTGTGTTGGCACAAAAGGACCAAAACTATCTACAGACCCTTGAAAAAACAAAATCTTCAAGAATTCTAAGCATAATAAAACTTTTACTTCAAATGGTAGACTAGATTATTTACAAAACGTAATTGTAGGGCCTATGTAGATAACTTGCTTTTTGCTTTTGAGGATTAGGTTTCATTGTGTGTCATAATACCCTAAAAAAATCAGAGGGTTGAGTGTGGAATGAACACTTTGATAGGAAGACAGGTAATAAAATAAAAATAAAATAAAATAAACTGGTGCAATGATTAATAATACAGATCCTGCTCCTTGCTTCTGAAGGACTGAAATTAAGAAAAAAATATTATTTTAGCAAAATATCTGTGGTTTTCATATTTATTCTCAGTTGTTTAGTTGTTTAGAGACTGTCCAAATGGGGGAACAATGATGACTGCTAGTGAGAAATTACTGTGTCTGGAAGTTTAGCAGGCTTTTACATCCTTATCCTTTAATAGTGAAATAAATTTAAAGCACAGGCTCTTGCAAAATTCTAGGAAACTCATCTCAGACATAATAGCTGCATTACTCTTGCTATTGCCAAATATAATTACATTCACTGGTATATTGTGTAGTATTATCCGTAATCATTATGTAAAGTCATTTTTACATAATCTCTTCCCTGTGATGGCTCTGCTAACAGTTGAAGGACTTATAATAATCTATCTCTGATCCCCCACCCTTCTAAATTGATTGGAGGAGAGAAACTAAATGGGATTGATTTGGCTGGTGCAGGTCAAAGGTAAACTCATAATACATTAGCATCCTTTTCCTGATCTTTAAAAGCTTCTGCCTTTAAATAGACTGAAGAATTGGAAATGTCTGACCCACATGCAGAGATAGCCAGGGGAAAAAAAGAGAAATGCTCAATCTCAGATTTAATTTTACAACTCTGCAATAATTTTGCAAGTAAGAAGATGCTTATGTGTCTGTTCTTGTGCATATCTACAGAACCTACTTCTCAGTCCCAAAAATGTTTTAGAGATTATTAGAAACAACAGGAAGGTAATGAATTCTGAAGAAACCAGTGTGTTTGTGATTATGCACACCAAAAAGCACAGCAATCAAACTCACAGCCTCAGTATTTCTTTCAGTATGCCTAAAATAATGAATTTTGCATGCATACTTCTTAGGCATGACTGCAGCCCAATACAAAATTAAGAAAGAGAAAAAAGGGCTGTAGGGCTATCTTACATTTCACCATAGTGCTAGTATTATAGCTTTACAGATGTGAACATGCTGCTGCTTTGCCAGCCACTGTTCTTTATCACACCTGCTCCTAATGCAAGAGCCTGAAAGTCACAGTTGAAATGATTTACAGTTTCATTTCCATTGCCTTTACTGATCATTCTCTCACAAAGTCCTACTGGTCTGAAAATTTGCATCTATTACTGCAATGCATATATGCTGCAGATAAAGGGAAGAACAGATAGACAAGCATCATTCTACATGTAAAAATTTTGCAGATTTGAGAGAAAGCTTGGGATCACTCAGAACTTCTTCCTTAGCAATTTTAAGCAGTATTTACACAAGTTTGAAGTCAGCACTTTTAGTATCAAGCAGAGTGTGTATTTGTGGCCAGAAACAGAAGTTTTCAATATTGGATAAGCCACTCTAAAAAGGTAGGTTTGATCTTTATAAGATAGATGCACCCCAGTAATTTCAAGTGCTTGTTTCAAATTGGCCTGGTTAAAGTAACAATGCCACATTGAAAAGACTCTTATTATCCTACTAAGATTACAGATGGTGACAACATTTGAGTGGCTCAGCAAATTATCTCTTGTTATCTGAGTTGTTTTTAGTACTTGTATTGTCAGACTTCTCCACTGGCAAGTAATGTATTATATACATGCTGTGAAGAGAGACAGATACAGCTAGCAGGTGTCTTGATAACTTGCTAAGCATGACCTAATCATGATATCGATTTAAGTCTTGGTCAGGAACAAAATCTGTTTTGAAAACCTAGTTCTGGTAGCCTATGACACTAATAATCTATTGTCCATCTTTCCTCTTCCTACTTCCACAGCAACAGCAGCAGAAGGAAAGATGTGGCTGCAACTTTCAAGCTGGTTAGCTGCTCAGTTCCTTACCTTAAACCTGCAATAACTACATCTTCCCACTAGACTCTCTATGAAAGCAGCTGGAGTCCAAGTTGCAACTTCCCTTCTGCTGACTTTATACTACTGAAGAGTGACAACAAACAGCTGTTTGCCAATATTTTTACATGACTACAGCTGCCTGCTCAGTGAACTTCTAGCAAAAGACTGAAATCTGAGTGGTTTATCTCAGTTTGAAAACCCATTTAGGCTAAAGAAATAAACTAAATAAAGCTTAAAGAAAATAAAAAAAGCCATTTTGCACCTGTTTATAAGAAAAAAAAAAAAAAAGACAAACAGAAGAGACTGTAACTGAAAACAACTATGGCTCAGCTCCACAAAGCTACTTAGGTACCTAACAAGTACTGAAATAATGTAGTCTTTCTTTGATCTAAAAAGTGAGTTTCGAAAATACAAGTTAGATGCCTAAATAACTTTGAGAACCATCTCTTAAGTGATTGCTCTTGCTTCCCCTGCTTCCCCCTCCCCGCTCAATTTGCAAGGTCTCCTTTTGAAAAAACAACTTGATTTGGAACAATAGAAACCACTGCCCCTCTCAGCAAAGACTGGCAGTCTTCACTCCAGAGCAGGGCTGAACTGGCCTCTTTCTCAGGACTTTTCATTACACATGGCATATACAATCAGAGCTAAGGTAGGGCAGCTTCAAAGCAATAAATACCCAATATATCCTCTGTTTTGGTTTCCTTGAATGTCATTCAGTCAAATGCAGTGTTGAGTGAAGCAAAAGATACATCTTTAGATATTTTGAAAACATATATTAACTTTACTATTATTAGTAGCTAAGTGTCCTCTGATTTCAGTATAGCAAATACTTGCCACCTAATGGTCGTGAGACAGTTCTCCCATCCCTTTTGGGAAAGAGGTCTCAGAACATCCTTAAATATACTGCTGTGTATTCATTCTCCATTTGTCCTTCTTCATGTAATGCTCTACTTTTTCTTTCATAATAAAGTCTATTGATCCTGAGCTCCAGTGCTCCCAAAGATTAATTTCTAGATCCTCTGGCTGGTTAGCTAAGGGTTTTTCTACTACATGTGGAACAAGAAAGATCTCACTCCACTCAAGAACTAAGAAGAGCTAGGACTTGGTCCCTGATGAATCTTCTCTCATCTATCCAGTTTTCTGGGTTGAGGCTGAGGGTTGTCATCATCAGCTCAGTTCCCACTGCAACCTAACTGCACTTATGAATCCTTTGTGACCATTCCATTTATTTCTTAGCTTTTATAGGGTGAAACGCAGCTAGATGTACCTTCATTTCAGACAAGAAAGCAAGAGAAGGAACTGGTTTTGCAACTTGCAATATTCCCATGTCTGAGTTAGCAAAATAGAAGAGTTACATCTCATCTACAGTAACTTAGCAAAAGATTTCACTGGACAAGAGTGAAAATCTTCTTGAGATTTTTCATTAGTGGCAATGTATGAGGGATGGTGGGGCAAAATCAGAAAGCAGACAAAAGGTGGCTGTAGAATAAGCCAGAGTGTTTATGGCTACTTGACAGGGCTACTTGTGGAAGGCTTGCTGAAACTTGTATTTCCCTCTGCTCTTTTATGCTGTTTGGGCTTTACATGAAGACACAGAGGTCATTTTAAAAAATGCTAATGTTGTGATAAAGGGCAAAATTGTAACACAAGGAAAGACTGTGTGTGTAGTTTGATATGGAAGCTAGAAAGGATGTAAATTTGGAATTCTGCACATTATCGTATTACTGATCTGAAGAAAAAGTATTTACTAGTATTTTTTTTGGTCTCGACTGATAGTTCATTAGCAAAACAGCATCTCTGCTTGCTGCAAATGCTTTATCAGTTTATTGTGTGGCCTAACTAGTCCTAGCAACAAAATTCAGGAAACAATCACCATTAATTGGTGAAACCCTATCCTATCACATACTTATGACATACGCTTTTAACTAATAAAAATTAATAGTTAACTCAGTTCTTTGGTTTTGCTAGCAAAAAAACATTCACTTTGCAAACCACATAAACTTAGCATGTAGTCAGGTAGGAAAGTTAAATCCTAGACTACAACAATTGATTTTTTCCATTCCTTTGACTAATGGAGCTTTGCCAGCTGCAGCTGGAATCCAGCAAAGCAGTCAATAGCAAATCATTCTTTCTGAGCTTCCAAATGTGAGTGCGGTTGTTACTGGTCTTGGATACATTCACAGCAAAAGCTATCTTAATGGAATGTGGAGGACTAGGAAGGAGTACTAGGAACTAGGAGAACTAGGAAGCATAACAAGTTTTCAGGTATATAGTAAGGACATAGCATAATACTAGATTCAGTAATTTAGTAGTAGTAATAATAAAATAAATTGTAACTATCATATGCCAAAGTGATACTCCACCTGTTCTTGTCACAAAAACCACAAAATAGAGCTGCTTGAATTGCTCTGAGACCTCTCTCATACTGGCTCTTCAGACACTGCAGGAGAGCCCCGAACACTTCCATACAGTCTCTGTCCTGCTCATGGTGGGACATTGCTTCGATTGCTTAAGCTATGCTGTATGTTCTGATTTTAATGGCTGATGAAGGTTTATACACTTACTAAGCAAGGGAGGCAGCCAATTCACGTTGACTTCACAATGGGAATCCAGAAATGTCAAGACTTCTCCTCTAGCCAGCGAGGCGCCTAGCAGTCTGGTTCGAATGAGCCCCTCTCGTTTCTTGGTACGTACAATCCTCACTTTGGCAAAACGGACCATGTATTCCTCCAGCTTCTCTTTTAAATGTTCTAGAAAGAAGGGCAAAAAAAGTGTCAGTGGTGCTAGGCCTGGTGGAGCCAACAGAAGGACAGGTTGGCATACAACCTGCAAGCAGCTTATCTACATCCATCTCTTGTCACTGTAAGTCCCCCAAAATCTGCTGCAAATCGTCCCTGAGACTGTTTGGAAAGCGCAAATGTTCTCTGTTTTATCACACAGAGGAAAACACTGACACTATGGACCTTTTATTGCAGTTGCTACTGGCAACCTGCCATCCACAATATAATCACGGCCAAAACTACTGCAAGATATTCATCCATCCTCTGGTTCCTGCAGCCCAAGGCCAGATAAACATTCTGGCATGTTGTGTTATAAACAGAGTTCTTTCCAAGTGAGCTTCCTATATCAAGTAACGATGAAGAAATATGCACGGAAATCAGTTTTTAAAAGGTAAGTGTTAAACTAGCATGATGAGATTGGTTTTGTAATGGGAAGGGAAACAGACATAAAGGAAGATCTTAATAGTTGAATAACAGTGTTAAGCAAATGGACAGCTAACTTCTGGATAAGACTAAACTTCAAATAGAGAGCAGTTGATAGATTCTATTTTCTCCACAACCTGGCTTTCTCTGTATCACAAAACTGCACGTTTGCAAAATCTTTTTCTAGAAACACAGTCTCAAAAAAATCCGAACAACCTACCAACAGGAAAATTCACCCTACAGTTTTCTCTCCTAAATACATCTACAACAGAAAAAATTAGCTTTAGCTTTTGATTCACCTCCTTAGCTTGTCAGAGTCATTACTTTGGAAAAATCTGATCATTCCATTTGGCAGGGAAGGAAGGAGAAAAGAAGCTTAGTTTGTAATAATTAAAACTGGTGAGAACCCACATGTAGTGATGCTAGTGGTTGCAAGCTACATCTCACTGAAATGGGTTTGCCAGGTTATGATTGCTTCTTATGTCAGCTATTAATTCTTTGAACTCCCTCATAAGAGATTGCAAGAAATTTGCTACAGACTACCCAAATGGACTATCATTTAGCAGTACCGTTGAGCATATAAGTCTGACACATATATTAAAAGCAACAAGCAAACAAGTCAGTGCAGACAGTACAGAATCCACTGAAAAAGACCTTCCTGCACGTGCTCCTTCTTGTCTCTACTTCTTTCCTTCCTAGACGACCGGTGCACAAGACTTGTCAAATCTACCTGCAGATGAAGGAGCAGAAACATTAATGTGCAGTTATATGCATTTAGTAGCAGAGTACTGAAGGAGATGCTACTCTGCACTGAGAAATCCTCATGCATGCTGACACAGAAGAGGGAGCAGCCTGAGACCTGGGAACATCTGCTTGCAAGGATTACAGAACAGACTAGGGGTTTTGGGAGGGAGAAACTGACCGCTCTGGAGACCCGCTGAGTCAAGAAACTGGTTTGTGTGCATAATACTACCCAGAAGAAGTATTAGATGAGAGAGAAAGGCCAAGGCTGAGACCTATTGGAAAGGGTCCAAAGAAGGGCCACCAAGATGATCAAAGGCCTGGAGCACCTCTGCTATGAAGACAGGCTGAGAGACTCGGGGCTGTTCAGCCTAGAGAAGAGGAGGCTCTGGGGAGACCTTATAGCAGCCTTCCACTACCTGAAGGGCCTACAGAAAAGCTGGGGAAGGGCTTTTCATCAGAGAAGACAGTGATAGGACAAGGGGTAATGATTTTAAACTGAGAGAAGGGAGACTTAGGTTAGATATTAGGAAGAAATTCTTCACTATAAGGGTGGTAAGGAACTGGAATGGGTTGCCTGGGGAGGTTGATGATGCCCCATGCCTGGAGGTTTTTAAGGCCAGGTTGGACAAGGTTTTGTGCAACCTGGTCTAGTGGTAGGGTTCCCTGCTCATGACAGGGGGGTTGGAACTTGATTATCTTTGAGGTCCCTGCCAACCTTAAAGACTCTATGATTCTATTCTATGATTCTCTGAATACACAGATTTAAATTCTGATATATGGTTAATTTGGACTCAGTAATCTTGGAAGCCTTTTCCAGCCTAAATGATTCTATGATTCTCTGAAATAACAGGAAAAGACCTTTCCTTTTATTAATCACATTTTTCTACTTATGTACTCAATAAGAATTAACATAATCCTTCAGCAATTGCAATAAGAGATGTACTATGTCTTTGAATGATGATCATTGTATGACCAACCACATTCATGGGACAAGGGCTGTGTGCCACTCTCACTCAGTTAAGGTCCCAGCTACAATTCAGTATCATGCCTAGACAGAGGTTAAATAAAATCTTACATCATTTTGTGCCCATGTGCAAGACTGTGTAAAGCATATATTTATTGAACTATTTTCCTGTTTTTATGAGCTCCATTGAGGCTATTCCCACGGCGCAGAAATACAGAAGAAGGGAAATAGACCTTAAAAACAAGGATACAAAGACCTTGCAGGTAATATAAGAAAGTCTGTTAGGGCTGTCAATCTGGATTTTCTTCTGTGTTGAAAATTGTATCATCACAGAGCCATGAAAAATGAAACAGTTTCAAAGTGACAGGATATTAGATATTTCCAAACTAAATAAAACCTAATCTGTTAGGTATGATAGTTTTGTTCATTCTCAGACAGTGGAGATTTCCTGTAGTTCTTTAAAGTCATTTAACCCTTTCTCCTCTGACCTCTTCCACCCACAAGTCTTAAGTTTGTTTCCTCTGAACAGGGCATATAAACCCTGCACCAAGTGTAAGACCACACTAATGCACACTATAGACAGCTAATAAGAAGATTCAGGTTATTCAGCCTGAACACAGCTCTCCATCTATGTGATCAAGCACTTAATACCTTGGCTTAGTGCAAATCCTCTCATCTTCAGTTGCCCACCCTCAGAGGTGGGTTCACTGACGAGATGCTGGCTGATCAGAGGATCCTAACACATAGCTCTGAATTTGGCTATGTATCAGATACAACTGCTTTTTTACTCTCTGTGAGCCAGCTCTAGGCAGTTTCCCTCTTTGTATGTGAAGGCAGCTACCAAGGAAGCACATACATTCTCTGACAGAGAGAAGCAGAAGTCTTACTTGGACAACCAAAGTTGTTCATAGTGTCAGTAGGCTGTCTACTGCCTTTATGAAAATTCAAGGCACACCTGAATTAGACTTGCATTAGTTATGTGTCACAATGGCTAAGGTAAGGCCCTTGCAATAGAGAGTCTGAATATGGCCACCACTGGTGTTTAAATGAACTAATACAAATGTGCTTTCTTCATGTATCCTGATTGATACCACTTGTCTTGGGCCAAATAAATTCAGTCTCATACAAAGGACTTAATTTCATTCCTTTCAAATCTTGCAGTGACCAAATTCTGAAAGCTGAGTGCCTCTCTCTGCAGGAAAACACTTCAGAGAGATGATATAAACTATTTTAGTATGATACAGTCTTCTCTGTTCTTGTATCAATTGCTAAATAACAAAAAAGCTGAATAATATAATTTGATTACTATTAATTGTATTGGAGCTTGAACTCAATGAAATCAATGGCAGTTCATACTGTTCTTCCATTACTTCAGGTTCCTTGTAAACTCAGGAAAAGAAATCTCTCAAATTTAGATTTTTTTTTTTTTTTTTTACCGGAATAATACCTGAAATTCTGTGAAACAAACAAGAGTTCTTTATACCACCTTCCTCCCTCTCTCTCTCAGAGCTTTTTCACACATTTCAGACAGCATGTCATCCAATTTCTGAAGAACTGTACACCTTTAGATGCCAGAATCACATACCCCAAAATTGTTTTCTCCTACTCAGTCCCATGACTAATTTTATTATCTCTCCTTGTTGCTCAATGAACAACTTACAAAAAAGCAGAAGTATAGAAACAACATTTTCATATGTTTCATGTCTTGTTCACACAGAATTCTAAATACATCCTTGTTTAGACATATCCGGAAGTTATCAGGATGAAAACAAAAGTAGCAAGTGTTTAGTTTTATAGAGCTTAGTTAGACAAGTGACACAAAAAAGATTAGGGCTACATATAAACCAAAGTATATGGATTATGAGAGACACATAAGGTATCTAGATTTGTTAAATCAGCTACATGTTAGCAATATCCTAACAATATGTCATGACATAGTCAAACAAATTCAAGTAAAAGTAACTACCTTATCTTTAGTTTTGAGATTTGGCCAAGATGATAGTTTGCGAATTTATTTGGGAAAAACTCTCAATAACTACAAAACCATCAACAAATATTTAAGTTCAATGACCAGCTTCAAGTGGGCTGTGAGAATGAAAATATCTTTAAGTACAGGAGAAAAAAAAAAACACCTTATATATTTTCTATATATTTTCTCCTGCAATCTTGTGGCACTATCTGTTTCAAATCTTACCAATCTCTAAAAGCATAAACAAAAACAGAGTAACAGCCAGAGACACTAGAACAGTAATAGTTTAAAGAATACTGTAGTACTGTCTACTATTTATATAAGTAATAAAACCGTATCTTTCACACTGAACCAGTCATTAAAGCCACTCCTGCATTACTCAATACAGTGGTGAGACTCTTTAAAGCAAAATGCCAATTCTCCAGAACCTGTGGTCAGCGGCTGGCTTGAAAGGATGGCTACTTAAAAGATCTCACATTTGAGCTAGAGGTCTCGAAGACATAGATACTCTGACAAAGACAATACCTGGGAATCTCACAACTAAAGTGTTGCTTAAAACAGACTAGACAAGATTTTAGAATTCTCTGTATGGGAATAATTTTGACCAACAAATGATCTAGGTGTTTGTGATTATTAACAAATGCTTATTTTAACATTGTCTTTTCCCAAATATATATAAAGAAACTGCCCTTTTCCACAGAACTCCAAAAAATTCCTTCACGGAAGAAAAATTCAAATTATATTGAATTTCCTACAGCACAACGGCATTTTCTCACAGTTCCCAATTATTGTGTTGCTAATATTATTTCCAGAAGAAGCACCTCACACATAAAACCTATATACTACATATATATATTTAGAAGCAAGTGAACTCAAGTGCCCAAGTAAACATTTATCAATCAATGTCAGCAAAACTGTAATTCTAAAGAAACTCTCTGAATGAAATTATAATGTGGTGTGTAAAACAGAAAGCAACCTGTAATAAAAAGGCCTTTACATGTCCAGGGGACAACACATTCTGCCCATTTATTACCATAGGACACAGTCCAAGTCAGCTTGCCATGACAATAAAACAGGGAGGTAAGATTGTTTCATTGATGTGCTGTAATATTACATAAATTTCACTTTCAGAGTTAGGCAAGAGAAAGAAGCCAGTATGTAAACTCTACAGTGAGCTATAAGCAGTATACTTGGGGTAAAAGGAAGCCAAAGACCCTGTCACTAGATACAGAGAGTAAATGTATAATTCGTAATTAACAAGAAAGTACATAATTCTTTTCTTCACAGTGTTTATCAAATGAATCCATGAATCATTTGTTTGACAAGTGTGAGGAACCTGCCATGGCAAGAGTTGCCACAGGCAGTGACAAATAAAGAATAATGCTCGGGCAGGAGGTTTACAGGCCATCACTGCTATGACAAGTGATGATAAAGGGAAGCATTATGTCTCTTCTAGCAATAGACCGTAAACAAATTCTCCATTGTAATTGTTCTGTGTGGGCCTTTTCTGTCTTCATTTAAAATCTGGAGAAGTTTTTCTAAAATAATAGCAGAGACACAATTGCCTGGACATAATAATCAAAGATCTACTCAAGCAGAGTACCCAGTTACGTAATTTGGTGCCCAGATATAAATTGGAAATAGAGGTTCCGCTTTTTTTCAGGGAAAAAAAAACAAACAACCTAGTAGTAAAAAGCAGAACTGCAGTTCTCCCCTGTTGGGATGCATACAGGGAGTATTTCATTATCACACTGATAGCCCACGGCAACATGTACTGTGTGACATGCAATGTTCCTCCAAGGTTATTGAGAAGGTATTAAGAGAGATTTGAAAGATAATGTGAAAGCTAGAACTGGTCTTCAGGACTTGCTTGACTGAAGTATGGATGATGAAAGAGGGAGGAAAATACAAAGAAAATAAATCCTTTTGTTTAGCCCCTTTTCTGGACAGCCAGGAAGGTCCATCCCAAAGCTGGGCCTGTAATACAGCTTACCCTCTGCACCTCTTGTAGCCCCTCCAATTTCTGTCCTTATTAACTGACAGCCTCTGTTATAAAATCATTGATCTGCAAATCATCAAATAATTAAGAACAGCAACAGAGCCTGTTAAATGCCCTGATAAACAATCTGAACTAAATCTGTTTCTTTTTAACTTTAATTGGCTGAGTAGTATGTAACTTGAGCTGCCATTCCCAACACAAGACATGTAAAAATAGTTCAAGAAAAACTTACAGTAGTAGAAAATGTATGCTGGCCTCTCCTGTTACCACAGTACAGCCATATGAGAGGAAGCAATGTGGTTGGAAATGCTGGCTGGACACAGAAACATTCCAAAGGCCGTACCAAGTCAGCTGTCACTTTGTCTAGCCAAGTTGAAGACTCCAAGAAGGATAATTCCCCTGGTTACACCTCTGGGTAAGCTAATCAACTGTCGCATTACCCTTCTGGTGAATAACTTTTTCCCTAAAGTCCAGACTGAATCTTCCAAACTGCATCTTGGGCCTGTTGCCTCTTATTGCACCATCTGCCAGTACCAAGAGGGAGTTGGTTCTGCCATCTGTGCAATTCCCATTCCAGCTGCTGTGAGCAGCTATTAGATCAACACTTAGCTGCCGCTTTGCCAAACTTAACAAGCATAGGCTCCTCAGCCTCTTTGCAAAGGTCACTTTCTTTTGGTCCATGACAGTCTTACTAGTTCTCTGCTAAAGCAACTAGAGCTTTTGTAATCCTTTTTGAACTGCAAAGCCCAAAACTGGGTGCAGAATTACAGGTGTACATAGCACCAGCATCATAAAAGTAATTATTTAATTTTATCTGTTCCCTCTCATTCGCACATAGCCCAATTCAGTTTGCCTACCTGGTGATTAAAAGACCACTTTCTCTTGTGCACTATACTAGTAGGTATGTCAAACACATTCCTCATTTTAATATCATCCACAGACTTGCTGAGGGTACACTGCTTTATCATGCAGGTTATTGGTGAAGATAGTGACTAATATTGCCCCCGGTACTTACCTAAGATACTGTTTCAGTCTTCAAGCCATTGATAAACTACCATTTAAGTCCATTGACACAACCCATCTAACAGTCCTTTTGTGCAGCACATGCTTCCTCTGCCTATTGGTGAGAATGTTAGAGGGATTAAAACTTCTTAAAGTCAAGGCAAGTTACATTCATCACCCTTCCCTTGACCACCATCATCATAAAAGGCAAAAAGACTGTTCAAAAATGATTTACAGCTGATAAATATGTCATGACCATCCAATATGATTTTCTTGTCCTTCACATATTAGCAGATGGCTGGCACCATCCAACAAGAAGATATGCATCATGATGCTTCCAGACAGTGAGCTGAGCCATGTTGGTCTGCAGTTTTTAGATACACTTCCTTCTCTCTCTCAAAGATGTAAGTAGCACTGTTTTCTAGTTGGTTACCCCTTCTAGCTCACTGCCATTTCCAATGGTTGCCCAGTGTTTTGGTTATCTTCCATTGTGCCTTTACTTTTCACCTAGAAGACTGTGACAGTATGCTCTCTTCAGATACCCCCCACCTGTACTTTGCAAGATAAATATAATAATCACCTGAATTGGAATGTGATCAAGAAACTGAACAGCAGATTTAATGGGAGAGAGCTTTTATCACCCAAATGGGAAACAAAAGCTACACTGCTCTCTACTTGTGCTCCTGCAAACTGCATGGGCTGAGAGCACTAAAAGCACAGTGCTAGATCTTAAGGTTGAAAAGAACTTATAGAACCTATGTCAAATGGCACTTTGCAGAACATTTTGCTCCCTAGAATAGCTTCACTGCTGCAGCAACAGGGCTCATAGAAGAACGTTTAACCAAATTGTGAATTTGGTAACAAGAATTTGTTACCAGTACCATCCTGTTAGTCCTGAACCTCATGGGACCTGCCTGCACAAGCACACTCAGGGAGTTACTGCCCACTTGTAAGACGAGATGGAAGGCAGAAGAGGTCACAAAAACTTTTATGATAGTAATTATCATTGTTATTATTATTTCAGCAAAGACTTTATCGTGGATGAACAATACGCTTTGGCACTTTCTTACACCACTAATTCAACAAATGTAATTGTGGCTACAGCTCAAATGAGAATATAGGCAACTGGATGAGTTATCAGGGAGACATCTAAGTATACGGTAAGATAACAAAGAAATGTACAGCTGCCTTTACAGATATTTTCTGGACACAATTACATAGTACAGACCTGTCAGAAGGGTGACCTTGCTGCATTAAAATTTGGTTCTTTTTAAGGTCTGTTTGCTACACAGGTATTTATACAGTAACTTGTCCCCAAGGGAAGCATGTTGTGAGGTTTCTTCTAGGTTGCAAGGCCAATTATGAGAATGCTATTTTGAAGTGAATCCAGGAAAGCGTAGCTTTCCTTGAGATCAATACATGACCCACAAATGTCATCTTCATTTTCAGAGTCACACTTTTGCAGCCTGACAATATTAATCGTTAAAAATCAGAAACAGTGACATCTCAAGGAAGACTTTTTTTTGAAACATACTCTAACACTGCAAACAGTCTTGCAGATTTTCAGACCTGTCTTTACACTGACATTTTCTCTGTTTTGCCTGAAACTGTCTTTGGCATATTTATAGTTCTTCCTCCAAAATATATCACTGACTTTTACAGTAGGTGCTGTATTCAGATAAGTTTTCTCACATACTGTTCTCTTTTTAACCTCTCAAATGCCAAGAACAGATTGTACAGAGAACTGGTGAAACACTGCTGGGAGGGTGGCACTGACCTTGTAGTTGCAGAGACAGTAACACTGGTTCTTAGGAAGTGGGGAAATAGAAGTCATACAACTTGTGTAATTCCTTTTAAAGTAGCATGAAATTCTGGTGCAGCTCCCTACACCCAACATTTTTATTTCCACTGACACTGTAACTCATTGCAAACCTTAGGCTTACGAACCTAAAGATATTAGAATATGGCCATCTCCTAACAGAATGCTTGAATAACTTTCTGCATAACTGAAGATCCTATGCTTCTTTAGTTCTTGTCTATTCTATGTACTAATCATCCGGGGTCAGGTCCTACACACAGCTTGCAATTAATCTTTTTCTGCAATAATTCAGTGGGTGTTTTTTCCGAGTGCATGTTCTTGTAAATAAGAGGAGTCATTGAAAAATGCTTTGAAACTTAGATTTCAAAACAGAAGAGTTTGGGCAATACCTTATTCTCCTTGAAATTTGGTATTTTAAGAAGCTGCACTTCCAAGTTTTGTATCAACATCTCTCTTATTTTAAAATGCCTTCTTTGACATAGGATTTGGAGTTCTGAGGAACCAAGTCTCTACTATGGAGTGATGAATTTACCTAAGCTCTGCATACTGCAGCAGGACAGAACATGCAGATACTCATGAGATTTCTCTAACCTATTGAAAGAGGCTTTAAATTCCTCATAGTGCAAATGTAGGACTAAGTATGTAGCTGTAAATGTTTAAATGTCGTTTGTATTTCCTGAATTTCATTTCCTACAACACAGCATCTGGCATTACTAGACTTTTCACAGTTGGAATGCCAGCTTTTATATGCTTCAAGAATACTTATCGTTCAAGCACGTATTCAGGTTCTTCTCTTGATTGCTGCATTCCATCATCCAAATATTTTAATTTTTTAGTTGCTATTTCAAGAGTTTTGTCTTTTTCAACTTTCTCCAAAGTTTCCCTTCTTCTGAAACTTCAATATAAAAAAGATTTGTCTTTACTAAGTTAGAACTGTAGTTCTCGAATTGGTTTTACTCATTTATTTGCAAGTTAGCCATGTTCTTGGTATAACCTTTGCAGTCATTGCTGTGTCAAGGAGTGCAGTGAAAAAAGATAGAGTTAATATTGCTGAAGAGGTTTTCAGAAAGCTGCAGTCTATGGGAATTCTCCGACAACTTACTGGCACAGAAAAGTAATCTATTTGAGTCATGTTTTTGAGATTACGTCAGGAGTATTTTTTTTCTTGTGGATTTGTTTGTTTGTTTTCCTTTCATTATTTGCAACAAACAGTTTGCTTTCAGAATTAGGTGTATAGAAATCTTATAGCAAAAGAACTAGACTGCTGTTTGGGTTACACACTTTGGAGCATGAGAATGGATTATCAAAAAGTAAACGATTCTCTATTCATAGACTGATCTGCTATGATGATGTTCCTCTACATAATGAGGCAAACACTGATGCATAATTAGGCATCTCCTAACATCAGTATGAGCTATTAATCAAACAGTAACACCATGGTTTTTCATGGATAGATGATTGGCTTTTCACTTTTTATTTAAAACAAGAACAAATAAATGAACTGCTGCATAAATCAAGCTTTGCAAAAGGAGACATCAAGTGCTTTCTTTTCTTTGTTATCTTTTTTCCTCCATTTGTTTTGTACAATGAATCAACCTGTCTTCTCCTGTCTCTCAGATGTCACAACTGCTCTGCAGTATGACCAATTCTCTTCACATTCTCTTTAGTCCAGCAGGTTCCCTCATTAAGAATGTGAATTTAAGAAACAGGAAGACATTATGAATATTAAATGAACAGCTAAGTTCCAAAGTATAAATAAATAAATACTAGATTGACTATTAACTAGCAGATCCAAGCTCATAACAGCTTTCATACGATGACAATGGTATCAGGCTCAGACTATGCCCATACATTTCTGTATAGTTTATTTAGAACACTTGTCCACCACCTTCTGTCCCTCAAAACTGCTGTCCTGCAATGTCAAAAGACAGAGGATGTGAGGTAGGACAAAATCTAGCATTTTTTACTTTATATCTTAACAAAGTTTACAGTAACACTGTTATCTCTGGGCACCAAGGAATAAGGCTGCCATGGACTGTTCTAAAACCCTCTGGAAAGCAGAGCCTTAGGCTTGTTCTATCTCCACATGGTCAGCCACCCGAGCACGGATCCAAACACAAGGATTTGTTACATCTGGCCTTTACTTGTACAAACACAGCCTCCTCCTAGCGATCTTTTCAAATCTTTCATAAGTAATGCATTAACGGATTAGCAGATATATAGTGAAAAATAAATAATTGCCATAAATACGTCTTATTGCTCTTGGAAGATGTAAACCTATTTCAACCTGATCATATCTGCTTTACAGCATTTTACTGATCCTTAAAGTTGGTCAAAGTGCTGTACTTCCAAACACAATGTTCACACCATAATTACTGTTAAAACAGATTACAGATTCGATAAGTTTGTACTTCAGATTTCCTTAATATATGAAAAATAGCTTTGACCAAACTGGCATGTAAATCTGTAATAGAAATGCCTGATTTAAGAAATATATGAACAGAAAAACAAAAGACTGTCTTATTTCCATTTTAAAGCACTTTTACCTAAAGTATTCCGCAGACTGTCAATATCTTAGCTGATCCAAGCAGTTCCACTCATCTGAGCAGAACTACATCTCCCCCTTAACATCTTTTTACTGAACTGAAAGTGTTGTGGTTCACACATAGCGTGTTCCTTACACTTGCCCCCGGTTTTGTGCTGGTGTGAGGTTTCCCACCTTTAGCAGAGAAAGTCTTTTTAAAAAAGGTGTAACTAAAAGGAGTGGAAAAGTCACTGCCAGTCGCTGCAAGCATTTATTATTTTTAATCAATGTGTTATCTGCCCTCTAAGCTGAAAACCAGTCATGTGAAGATCTATTGTTGTAAGCATGCCAGTGCAACACACAAAAAAAATCAAGACAGAAAATATTCTCCCTGGGAAAACTTTTCATTGTGTGAGTCACAGATCAAGAGATGCACTGTATTACAAGAACCTTCTCCAACTAATTTGAACCACAAGGGCAGGTGTCCCATTCCAATAGTCAACTCACTAATCTCTATGGCAGCTCCAGCAATGGCTTGCCTTGGAAAAGCTCAAGTAATTTTGCATTTTACCAGTAGCCTGACCTGCGGAGTTGGTATTTTTTCTGCGGAAATGTTGCCATAATTTATGCCAATTTTTGTTGGGTTTTGTTCAATTTTTAGTAACTTATTCCTCAAGGTTTGTTTTTCCCTCTTCTTTTAAGAGCATCACTTAGACCCAAGTAAAATAGGTAGAAACTACAAAGAACAGGAATAGGTAAAAGCAGGTACAAGCAAACATAGAAACAGTGCCACCAGTGACCCAAATACCAGATTTGTAACTGTTCTCATTTAGTGGATTTACTTCTAGAAATGATTAAGAAATTGCAAAATTTTAAATTTCAAATTTTACTCAATTTGCTGATTAACTAAGACATTCCTAGAGTCACTTATCAGCTGAAGGGGCAGATGCTTGTCAGGTTCTGGAAAGTAAACTGTGACAGTGCTTATAGAACAAGGAACATGTTTAGTTTAATTTCAAAGCAACCTGAGAGCAAGAGATCTGAATTATTTTCTAGAGCTATGTTCCTGTGTTCATATTTTCTATGAAACCAGTACAGGTTGGGGGCTGACCTGCTGGAGAGCAGTGTAGGGGAAAGGGACCTGGGGGTCCTGGTGGACAGGAGGATGACCATGAGCCAGCAGTGTGCCCTTGTGGCCAAAAAGGCCAATGGCATCCTGGGGTGCATTAGAAAGGGTGTGGTTAGTTGGTCAAGAAAGCTACACCTGCCTTGGTGAGGCTGCATCTGGAATATTGTGTCCAGTTCTGGGCCCCTCAGGAAGCACAGGGAACTGCTTGAAAGAGTCCAGCACAGAGCCACAAAGATGATGAAGGGAGTGGAACATCTTCCTTATGAGTACAGCCTGAGGGAGCTGGGTCTTTAGCTTGGAGAAGAGGAGACTGAGGGGCGACCTCATCAATGTTTACAAATATGTAAAGGGCAAGTGTCAGGACGATGGAGCCAGGCTTTTTTCAGAGATGTCCAGTGACTGGACAAGGGGCGCAAACTGGAGCATAGGAGGTTCCAAGTAAACATCAGAAAAAACTTCTTCACTGTGAGAGTGACAGAGCACTGGAACAGGCTGCCCAGAGAGGTTGTAGAGTCTCCTTCACTGGAGACATTCAAAACCTGCCTGGACAAGTTTCTGCGTGATGTGCTCTAGGTGATCCTGCTCTGGCAGGGGGGTTGGACTTGATGATCTTTCGATGTCCCTTTCAACCCCTAGGATTCTGTAATTCTGTGAAGGAACACCTGGATGTGTTTAGAAGAAGGAAAAACATGCTACCTGGTTTCTTTCACTGATACATGCTTCACTTTACCCTCTTATCCTCCTCTCAATGATAAGAGACTCCCTTTAACAGGAAATTTCCCTCAGTACAAGGGTAATGTACTCCCTTTATTAAGATTACCAGTTAATTTTAAAAAGCAAGAGTTTTACTCAAGTGTAAATTTCATTTTCAAGGGAATTAAGGATTGAAGGGCTCATTTATATTGTAGATCTGTGGGCCACCCAGTTTGGCATTGCCAAGTGCTAGCAATAGGTGTCCATGGCCTTGGGAGGTTGTTTTTGATTCTCTGTGCGGTATGAGGAGGGACAACAAACACCCTCAGAAGGTTTTAATAAGACAACACTTTACTCAAAACCCCAAAAACATAAAAGGAACACAGCTGGCAAAGGGCACAGAACAACAACAATCACAATGAAGGGTACAGCAACATTTCCCTCAGATAAACTCTAAAAGATTAAAAAATAGACTGGCAAAACTTACCCTGGTGTTACTTATAACCTATGATAGCCCATAGTGAAGGTGGAAAAGAAAGGGAAAACCACGGGGCACGTGGGAAAGAGAAGGATTAGAGAAAAAGAGAGAGAGTGAGAGAGAGAGAGAGATCACGACTCCACGGATCCTGCACTGGTGGGTCTTCCCGGTTATGATCCTGAGGTGGTCGGCAAGAGAAAGGGACAGAGAAGGAGAGAGGAGAAAGAGTGAGAGAGAAGAGTTGAGAAGGGGAAGTTCAGGTACTCAGTCTCTTTTAAATTTAACCTACTACCTCTCCAAGCCAGTGGAGGAGCATAAGCATGTGTGAGAAACAATCTTCTCCTGTCCCTAGAGATAGAGGGGCACCACCTGATGCAACATGCTGCCCCTGCTCCACAGGTTTCCCACCACAGCATGTTTGAGACATTAACCCATGGAAGGCCAGTACCGGGATAGGCCACAGTTTTTATAAAAAAAATTAAACACATCAGGACAAAAGACTTGTTTTGTTGTGCATTGAACCTACTGTATCTTGATTTGCTGTATCTGTAAAAAGGCCTAAGAAACACAGACCATACCTGCAACTTGCTTCAAGATCTAATGAGCATTGTCAAGCCTGCCATAGCTGTAACACCACAACTGGTAAATTAGCTGCTGCTTATCCTGCATTTCTGAGCTTTAGTGACATTATGTGAATTGTTTTTCTTTGCATTTTACTTAGTTTTGTGTAGCTGCACAGTTCTCCCTCTAAAAGGAAATGAGAGTATCTACCAAAAAGGATTAAAATCCTAAGTAAGTAACCCTGCTGGCAGAAAACTCAACATGTGATTCACTGGAGCAACACACACAGAGGGTAAGCATAGCACCAGAGAAAAGAGCAGATACTAGGGCACTGGCTTACAACTATTTTAATTGCATTACTAAGAAGAAAAAGGAATAATTAGAGAATTTGCATAAGTGTAAATAAAATTTAAATTACACTAAATTAACTCATTGTGGTATTTTGCTCAGGCAATTAAAACCTTAGATTAACAATATATTCCGGCTTTTGGATACAAACATGTATTGTTTAGTTTTCCATGACTAAATTGTACTGTGACAGGACACTTAAATTATACTTTTGGAAGGATCTCACCTAATGTGAGCAAATAAAAAATACTTCAGTGTTCTTTGAACATGCCTTAGTGACTTTTCATAATCTCTTATTGCAATAACACTGCTGTGTGTTTTTCTATAGCAACAATTCTAGCAAAACTCTGCAGAAAATTTTGAAAGCAACAAAGTCGGCAAAGCAGTATTTCATCTGTCCGTCAACGTCAATATTGTTTTTACTTTTAAGACCTTTTGCAGCCTCCGAACACCAGAGCTATCTGTTTCATCAGACAATGGTTTACCATGGGACTTAAGGCTTGTTAGTGTAATGATTCAGTGTTTGCCATAAGGCTGAGGCAGCTTTACACATGCAAGCAACAGCTTTATATACCTAGCGAGTTTACGAAAATATACTTTGTTTTAAACCAAGATCTTCTGAAAAGGACTTTCATACAACACAGATAATTTGTGAACTATACAGGGAAAACCTCAGTACATATGGAACAGGAGGTAGAATCTATAATGCCATCTCTGTATGTGACAGCTCAGACAGGCACAAGATTAAAGAATAAAACTAGACTGTGAGCACTGTTTTAGGGGAAAAGAGAGACATCACTTGTTATTTTTCATTATTGAAAGCTAAAGTTAATCCCCTTTTCATATCATTGAGTGACAAAGGTGATGGCTTAACTAAAAACAGAGAATGGTTCCTATTGGTAACTTCCTGAAATATTCTTATTTATTCTGCACTGGAATGACATCATATTTTTCATGTTGTGTAAGGCTTGCAAAAATGAATAAAAATACTCTGCAGAACCAATTAAAAAAAATTAATATTTTATAATATTACCACATGCACTTTTAAACACCCAGTAAGTTTTTATGAATGCTCTGAATTTTTCTGAAAACAAACCTAAGGTGAATACATGTGCACTTAAAAAATTGCACTAAATTTATCCAAGAAAACTTCAGCTAATACAGCAAAGCAGAAAAAGCTGCATATAGTCATCTGATCCACAGCATCATTTCTCTCAGATTTCTCTGTCATCACTCATGAAAATCATATGTAAAGAACAACTTGCTTCTTTTTGTTATAGATCTCAGTTTCAAACAGTGCAGCATTTGACCCAACAGAAAAACATGGCTTTGCTGAATTTTTTTTTTGTAAGTCACTGTAGTCTCTGTTTCTTCATTTTTCATGTCATCTGAATGACTTGCCTTCTACCTGGTTGCTGCATTTTCCCTTTTAATTATTACATCAACACCTGCTCCTCAATTCGAACTGTCCACAGGATAACGTAGAGTTGGAAAAGTGTGACTGCTGTTATCACAGATCTACGCTTACAGGAAGCACAGAACATTGCATCCTGTGGCAGCAATTAAATTACTGTCTTGTGGAACTGAAAATTTCTCCCCAAGTGTAATCTAGATCCTATAAATATTCTTGCTAAAGCCAAACTGCAAAGACTGTTTTCAAAAAGATCTCACTGAAAGATTAATGTTCTTTTTACTTTGCACAATTCATCCCTGCAAAGATAACTCAAAAATATATGCTTTAGCAACAGTTGCTCACATTAGCAACTTCAGACAGCTATGAATTGCACACACAAGGCAAGGAGATTTTTCTACATAATCTAAAATTTTCACTGTTCAGCCATATGTTGCACAGCATTAGGAAAAGAGATGCCATTTATTTAAGCTCTGAAGATCACTTTGCTTCTTTATCTGAAGAGGAATACCTGAGAGGAATTTATCTGAGAGGAATTAATGCTAGTCAGTCAGTTGCTTCTCGAAAAGTTTCTCTGCTTGCATTTGTAAATTCTCATTAAATGATATGGCTAAACTAAGTAGAGAAAATCCTTTAACAAGCAATCACTATGTCAGATAAACTAATCAGTAAGTAATGGCCAGAATGCTAAAGGTCTTCAAGCACTGAGCAGTCCTTAATAACAATAAGTATTTAAATACTTCTAAAGCTCTCATTAATAATTAAAAAGCTCCATAGGTAAAAATACTCTGAACTCACTTTCTGCTATTTTTATTCAGCAAGCTGATATTTAAAAGTTACCTGAAAAAATGGAATGGGATATAATTAGCAAGCAATGTTTTTGACTGTACTTAAAGGCAGTACTCAAATAAGGAGGAGAGTTGTAAGCAAAACCAGAATTTTGGGTACTGCTATCAATTTATCTTCACTTAACTTATTCCAAATAGCCTAAATGTCAGAAAAAAAAGAAAAAAAAACACCCCCAAAGCACCTGCAGTAGTGCAGGTGACAGCCCGTGCACATGGATAAGGAGATGGAGGCCAGGAAAATGTAGATTGACAGAAGAGTAGGTAACAAGTAGAAATAAAGCTTGCATAGTGATGGCTTCAGGAAGACAAAGACAGTGGGAAAGTATCATTGAACACTCTCTAGCACAGTCAGAAAAGGTTTTGTAATTTTTCAGGTAGTTTTGCAAATGTTACTGGATAATGTAGTTCAGAAATACTAATAATATGGAAGCAGTCCATCACTGGCAAAAAAAAATACAGAGAGAGACTTAATCCATGATCTCAACAAATCTCCTCAAGCAGCAGAATGTTAATCTGTACATTCTAATAAAGGTCTTAGAAGATGCTCTTCACATGAAGTGATAATTACCACTCTGTGATTCATGACACTCAGAATTTATCATCGGCTTCCAAGCTAACTGCCTGTGCTACCGTGATTATTATTGGTCTGATTTACACCATGGAAATGTTTCTCTGGAGGTGTTTACAAATTGTTGAGATGCTACTGAAGTGTATTTTTTAGGCATTTATTCAGTGGTAAAAATAGGGAAAGAGAGGTGGAAAAGTAACAGTAATATTGTGTTTTTCTCTACCATGACATAACCAAGTCACGGTGACCAAAAACTGTTCAGCAGGTTTGAGACAAAGGAACAAACCAACTAGATTAAATATACCACAGAAAGAATGCTTTTATAAGCATATCTTGGATATTTACAGTGCAGGACCATACATTTTACCTCTGCTTTAACACACACTACTGTTAAATTAAATGTACCCATTGAAGAAACTCTTCAGGTAGAAGTTAGTGTACTGTAAGCAAAGTTGTCTCAATATCTGTACGAACGAACAATTTGATCCAACAGCTTTAACTCTGACAAAATTCTTACTGCTGTCCCTAATGTAGTACAAGGCAATTTAAGTAGTGAAATTGCTTTTGGTCTTTAGGTGTTACCAAACTTGCAAAAAAACCAAACAAAAGTACACTCTTTTGGCCAATTTAGCCTCTGTTAGTAATTACCTTGCTATATGATGAGCATCTGTGGCTCACTGATAGGTTGTTTAAAGTCAGATGGTGTGAACAGTGCCTACACTTACGGTCCCTCCTACCCTCTTCCCCACTTTGAGCCACCCCTCTCTGGCCCTGTCTAGGGATGTCCCTTTCCAGTGGAAACCAGAGACCAGGGAGTGGTTGGTACATGGCCAGGTACTGGACAGCAGGATGAAGACAGTCAGGTTCTTGTATCTCTTTGGGTCTAGGGATATCTGGGACTCTGCAGTCTGCTTGGAGGTGAACAGACCCTGCCTGCCTGTGAAAGCTAAACCTACCGACTCTAAAAAATGAGGACAGTTTTAACTAAGAAAAATTCCAGGGGCTTTTATCTCTGAACTTTGGCCCATGAAAGATTCTAAATATTGATATCCATTTGTATTTCAGATTTTTATTCTGCTGGGAAAAACAAGTAAAAACATAAGGTAACGTTCCAGGTCTGAACTGGCCTAAGCTTAATTAAATTTAGAATCTGAATCCCTGTTTGGCAGTTGAGATTACTGATGTGCATTGAAGAAAATTCTGAGTCTGTTTAATGATTTGGGGCACAGCCTTCATTATCATATTATGCCTTACACATTAGAAAATCAGTTTCAAAACGAACAGCCAGAATAAGAAAAAAAAAAAAAAAGAGTAAATTTTGGCACTGATACCATACATATAATAAAGAGATGTATAAATGTTAACAGAGGCATTATCTAGAAAAAATTCAATAATGTTGCAAGTACTTAAGCAGTGATACGGCAGGTACTTGACCGTATAGTGATCTCAAAGACTGATTTATCAACAAATATGTTTGTGCACAACTTCATTTGCTATGTACAGTTCTTCTTTCGGGATGTAATTTGGAGTTTATTCTAGCATAATAGTGCAATGCCCACAGACACGCTTTTCTTCTTTTTCCAAATAAATTCTGTTCCATAGATATTTACCTCTCCACATTTGCAAAATTTTACTTCAGTCTAATGATATGGGTCTGGAAACAGAAGATTTAGACCCTAAAAGATCTATAAAGTTCAAACAGGATATAGGAAAAGAAAATTATCATAATTATGAACATACAGGATGACAATAAAGATAATGGTAATGGCATTTATAGTGAAAAAAAATCCTTACACACTCAGTAAAAATAGTAAAAGATGAAAAAAGCATATATCCTTCAAAATTTGAAAAGTTTCTTAAGTACATGATATGTGTAATAAAAAATTCAAAATATGTGTCCATATATACAAAACATATATATTTATGATAGTGTAAACTAGAAGCTTTAGTAGCACATTAACTTGGGATTCACAGAAAGTCTGGTGGTTTTGTCTTGCTAATTTAAACCTTTACACTTTACCACATCACCATGTTTGCACTCTGTACTGTAGATCTCCTCACACTAGTATCAACATACCTATTTGCTTCATAGAATGTTACAATTTTGTCCAACTACACCTAACAATGATTTACTAGGGATTAATAAAATGTTAATTACTGAGACAGACAGATTATATTACAATTTTTCCATTACTTGGAAAATGTGGTATGATCTTGCAGAAAAACAAACTAGGCTCATCTATTTTGAGACAACCATAAAAAGACTTAATGCTGCAGATATTTATACTCAGTCTTTGAGAAGTTGTATAGTCTCATCTATGTAAATAGGACTTTATTGTTTAAAGTTAAAATGCTTTTTATAAGCTTGCAGAGTCAGTGCGCTAAAACTAAGAAAACAGGAAAAATCAAACTTCCAATGTTAAGCTTTCACAGGTGTCCTTAAAATATTCTTACTCAAGTTAGCTGAAGAATTTCATATACTACTGCTCAGGAAAGTGATTAGCAAACAGCATGATAGGCACCTGTGTCAGATATTGAACATCATGAGGAATCAATTCTCAGAAGCTTCTTTAGTATGACTGTACAAGAATTGGTAATTTAAAATATGTAGCATGCACACAACGTCAGGAACTATTAATGCTACTCTGAAAGAGCAGAAATACAGTTTAATTTCTAATGTATGAGGAGAGAACACCTGATGAGCTGAGGGCAAGCTTCACCATTTTCCTACTACCCATTACTTTATGCTAAGGCAGAAGTCTGAAGATACAAGACGTAAAAGACACGACATAAAATCCAGAAGGGAGAAAAAGGAAGAAAACGGTTAAAGCTGTTGTCGATGGTAGCCTCCTATTGTTTAATTTCCCCCATGTAAATTCTTTTAAACACTACATGGGTAATTTAGTTACCTAATAGCACGCAGGACAAGAGATTTCCCAATGCTTTAGGAAAAGATATGCTTTAGGAAAATGTATGTTTGTATGAGAATTACAGCATCAGTGTTATGTCGCTGCAATGGTTAGAGGAAAAACAAGAGTTTGCAGTACAGCTCAAATATTTCATTAAAGTAGGTGACATAATGAATATAGCTTTTCTTCAATTAGATCACAGAACCACAGAATTGTCAGAGTTGGAAGGGTCCTCTAGAGATCATCTAGTCCAACTCCCCTGCTAAAGCAGGCTCCCCTAGAGTACATTACTCAGGACTCCATCCAGGTAGGTCTTGCATATCTCCAGAGAAGGAGATTCCACAACCGCCCTGGGAAGCCTGTCACAGTGCTCTGTCACCGTGCTCTGTCACCCTCACCATAAAGAACTTTTTCCTCATATTTAAATGGAACTTCCTCTGTTCCAACTTGTGCCCGTTGCCCCTCATCCTGTCACTGGGAACTACTGAAGAGAGTCTGGCTCCTTTCTCCTTGCATCCACCCTTAAGATACTTTGCAGGCACTAATAAGGTCTCCCCTCAGCCTTCTCTTCTTCCAGGCTAGAGAGTTCGAGCTCTCTCAGCCTTTCCTCCTAAGAGAGATGCGTGAATCCCCCAGTCATCTTTGCTGCCCTCTGCTGGACTCTCTCTAGCAGTTTCCCGTCTTCAACCGTGGAGCCCAGAACTGGATGCAGTATTCCAGCTGTGGCCTCACCAGGGCAGAGTAGAGGGGGAGAATGACCTCCCTCGACCTACTGGCCACATTCTTCCTTATGCAACCCAGGATTCCATTGGCCCTCTTAGTGGCTGGCTCATGGATAATCTACTATCAACCAGGACTCCCAGATCCTTCTTCTTGGAACTGCTTTCCAGCAGGTCCACCCCTAACCTGTATTGTTGCATAGGATTCTTCCTCTTCAGGTGCAGGACCCTAAGCTTCTCTTTGTTGAACTTGATTAGGTTCCTCTCTGCCCAGCTCTCCAGCCTGTCTAGGTCACATTGGATGACAGCACAGCCCTCTGGAGAGTCAGCCACCATTCTCAGTTTGGTATCATCACCTACCCTCAGTTTGGTATCCTCACTGCTGAGGATACACTCTGTCCCCTCATCCAGGTAACTGATTAGTATGTTGAACAAGACTGGACTGAGTATTGATCCCTGGGGGACACCACTGGTTACAGGCCTCCAAGACATCCCTACTCTGTTAATCACAACCCTCTGTGTTCTGTCACACAGCCAGCTCTCAATCCACCTCACTGTGCACACTCATTTAGTCAACATTCCCTCAGTTTCCTAATGAGGATGTGATGGGAGACAGCTTCAAAAGCCTTGCTGAAGTCAAGGAAGATGACATCTGCTGCTCTTCCCTCATCCAGCCAACCAGTTATGTCATCATAGAAAATTAGCAGATCACCAGGTCTAACAGAAGATATTACATAAATAAAATGCGTGTTTAAAAAAAATAATCTCACTTTGAGGAAGCAAGTGGGATGAATTCAGGTTAGCAGTCTGTAGTTTGAAGCGATACACGTCCAAGGCACTTAGGAAAACATACTTGCAAAAAAATACAGAAAGTTCAAAAGATTCAAAATTGTGGATTTTTTATTTCTCAGGTAGCATAGCCCTGAAGTCACCTGTAGAAGATAATCTGTAATTCTTGTATTAAAACAACTTAAGATTTTTCTTACACTTTGAAAAACTAGAAAAAATTTTCAAGAGAAATTCAATGCTTGCTGAATCACAATAGCTGTAACATTTAGAGATGTGAAAGACTTTGTATGAATACTGCTGCAAAATAATTTAAACAGTGCAGAAAAAAAATCAAGGAGTGAATATAGACCTATTAGAGAAAATTATTTTTCACTGCCAATGTTAGCAACAGATATTCTATACTTGAGTAAGTAAAAAAAAATAGAAACAAATACGGAGTAAGAAGAAAAAGAGTCTTTGAACAGATGGACTGGTGATGCAAGTTTATGGATAATCTGCTATAGATTTTGAGGCAGTATTGTTTTACAGACAAAATAAATATGATGCAAATTTGTTCGAAGGGCGTCCAAGGAATTTTTCAGCCATTTAAAGATATCTATGAAGCTGAACAGTATTTTTCTTGTATTATTTGTGTCAGTGTCCTTTGCTTAAGGAAGAGACAGATGGAAAGACTGACTCAAATTTTCTACCACCGGAAGATGAGACTACACTGTTCCTTGATATAAGCATGAACAATACTATCAATACTGGATACTGTAAGCTCCCAAAAGGGAACTATCCTCTTGTACTTACACAAACACTGATGTCCCTTCTTCTACACCTTTGAAGCAGCACATCTTAGCTTTCTCTGCACTTGCCATTGTAACAGCCCTTTCACAGTTGCTCCACCTCCCAACTAACTGGAAACAAAAGAAACTCAGCATCTTGCTCCACAAACTATGTCTAACATGAACGCTTGCATACTTGCTATAAGCTACTAAAATTACTGCTTCAGTCTAGTTCTCACAGCATATTTCAAAGTAATAAGACAAAATACTAGGAAATAGCATAATTATGAAAAAACAGAAGTCTGACTCACAGCTTAGAGTAATTGGATCTAGTCAGATGTACTTCAAATGTAAATACATTTGAAAACAAAATAAGAAGGTGGCTTTTGGGATTTAATTTGAATGCTTAAAATTTAGCTGTGTGACACTGTGAGTTTTGATCCTCCAGAAATGGACCTCTCAATGAAAACATGAAGTTTCAGCAATTTAGTCCAAGGAACACAACGTTTTACAATTAATGATTTTTCTATAAAACTGCAATATCATGATAATTCAATCACAACTGAATTCTTGGGAAGGCAGGAAGCCCTGGAATAATGCCGATAATGCCTTAAAAAAAAAGTTTTTCCTTTGCTTCATTAGCAATAGTTTCTCTGTAATAATTACTTTGACTGATCTTTACCAAAGACAAAACACTTCAAATCTTCTCTTCTAGGCACTAACAGTCTGGGCTCCTCAGAAATGCTGAAGGAACTCGGTACCCTTGAAATGTTCTGTCTTTTACTGAGAGACAGTTAAAATTTGAGATCAAGACTACATATATTTTTCTGTCATAATTAATAATGCAGGGCTTCTTCGAAGACAAAGTTTTTTTCTATTGAAATTTTGTACTATGAAGAATTACTTAAAGATTATTAGAAATATCATGGAAAAAACTATTTAAAATAATATTGCTGATAATTGCTATGAAAAAACGAAGTGTTTATACATACCCCAAAACTTACATTCAGATTTCTAGTGTACTTCAATACAAGCTTTATTCGTCAACAGCATTCAGAAGTGAATGCTCCTCTCAAAATACTGTTAATTAGATGTACATATTACTAGAATACTTGAGGGTTAGATTATCATGTTTTCTGACAGTCATAATTCTGCTATTGAGAGTCGTAATTCCACTCTTTGCCAGCCACACTAATAAATGTAATGAATTATTATTACTGAGAGTGGAAAAACTTGAAAGTATTTTACACTAAGCTACTTTGGGATGAGTAACAATAGCAAATGATTATACATCTAGTAATTACTTATTTCAGAAGAACCATAAATCATAGAATCATAGGGGTAGGAAGGGACCTTAAAAGATCATCTAGTCCAACCCCCCCGCCAGAGCAGGGTCACCTAGAGTGCATCACACAGGAAGGCGTCCAGGCAGGTTTTGAATGTCTCCGGAGAAGGAGACTCACAATGGCCTCCAGGCTGGTCATTTATAATGGGAAAACTCACAAATACCACCTTTTAAGAGGTATTTCAAGTAGCACATTACTTTAATGCATGTTTATTACACAATTTAGAACAGCCAATACAAGCCTTTCACAATGCTCTTGTGGTGGGAAACTGTCTGAAACTGTCAAATCTCAGGTGAAGTCATCACGCTGTAGTCAACAGCAAACCCTCTACATGCAGTTTTCTATCCCCTTATTTCAGAGCTCTTACACAAACACCCACTGCACTAATTCTTACGGGTTGAGGGGGTACAGGCTTTATGGTGCCCACAGCTATATCCCACTAGGCACTGAAGTGACCATTACAGTTTAATTTTACCTCTTCAGGTCAAGGCTGTAGAAGAGCACACACATAAGCAGATACACAAAATGAGACAGCAGTATTCCCCAAAAGATTATACTTACTATGTATGCAATTGTTTTTATTCTATGGAAATTAGTACTGGCAGATCTACTGTGTTTCTGAAGCATTGTACTGGGCTCTTCTCACTAAGCCCACTGCTGAGATCCAGCAGTACGTTTCTGAGTTTCTCACTGGGCCCAGGTTAACGAACCTGTAACTTCACACAAACAAACTAGAAGAATCCACTGGCCTAAAACTACTGACTCATGTGCTTGGTCTGTACACAGCATGAGGGACCCAAGGACGGAAAGCTAACCATGTGCACACACACTTGCTGTACTGTGCTCTGCATTCTGCTCTTCCAGCGCTCACACCAATCAGTCTCTTGCCTAGCTGAACAAAACACCAATAAAAGTTTTTAAACCCATACATGGCATTCTCTACAGAGAATAAAAAAAATTTCCATATATTCCATATATATAAAAAAAATAAAAATTAAAATAATTTTGCCCTCAAACAAATTAATATTTGCCACTTTGGATCTTAATGAATGAATATCTAAATACCATTTCAAGCCAATCATGATCTTTCAATATGCAAATATGAATATCTGACTAAAAATTAAATTTTAAAAAATGTAACTTATTTGCAATATTTTTGTTGCTAAGCAACAAAATGAACAAAATTCTTGTTATCCAAAACACTTGCATTATTTCCAGGGTCGCATTAATACAACTTTATTATCTCAATTGCTTCACTTGCTGAGCATGTGGAGCAGCAGATTAAGGATAATTACAGGAGCAATGAATAAAACTCCAGTGCAGTCACATCCTGAGAGACAAATGAAGTATTGATTTTGATTATTCTACTAACAGCCATTTAATATGCATAGCTACTAAACATCTGAATGGATATGAATTCACTCTCAATATGTTGTTATATGTATTCTAGATTCTGGCTAAGCAAATAATGTTCAGCCTTTATGACACTGCATACCATTCATTGCTACTAAACAAAATTAAGGAACGTGGAAAAAGTGTGAAAGTTGAAGTAAAGCTCACCAGAGCAGCTTTATGTTTGTCTTGGTGTCTGAGGTAGGATGGAAGGAAGAAAATGAGGTAAGGTGCCTTTCTAATATGTACACCTATGTGCGTGATGTAGCACTTCTCAAGAAGTTTTGTAGCATAAATCATATGTATTTTACAATATTGGGAAACAAAATAGAGTGGAAGCTACGGAAAATCTGAGACAACCCTATGAGAGAATTGTGTAACATGATTAAAGATTTATGCACCCACAAATATATATAAAATAGTATTTTGAGAAAGGGTAAAATTGACTTTAAAAAATGTTTCAGTGTAAGACGAAATTTTGCCTTCGGCGATATCATTGCAAATAAAGGCAATAGAAACTAGTGGAGTTAACCTGGATTTATGTTCATGTAACTCAGTGTTGCCTTTGTTCTTGAACTGCAGAGGAATTGCTTCTCAGGATTAAAGCCTGGTGTTCTCAAACAGCTTAAGAAATGTTTCACAGCACATTACTCAATGGAGAGGTACAGAGGAGAAAGGGAAGACTACTATGCTTAACTGAGACGTTATTTTATATAAAAAAATTGCATTAACTCAAATATCCCCAAGATATTAATGCTAATGCCCATAATTTGATGACTCTTAAATAAAACAGATCAGATTTTCATACACTGTACAGTAACATAAATCTACCACACTGACCACAAGTTCTGGACTCAAGTAACTTGTTTGGATTCAAGCCAGAAGATACAGCAGTATAAATGAGATCATATCCCATTTTCCTAAGTGGTCAAGACCTCATTGTTCATCCAAAAGACTCAAGGGCAAAGACAGGAAAAGTAAAATACTGACAATCAATAGTAGTGCACCTAGTGCATCCTCATCCTAGTGCATAGTCTTCAAGACCTGCTACTGGAATTTAACCTGCAAGCCTAAAAATACCATGGCTTTTTAAGTTGAGGATCACTCACAAATTTTATGTCTACATAAGAGATTCTGTGTGCATTTTCTCAGGCCACTCTTCAGCTCCAAAACAGCCACAATTTCTGCACAAATGAATTGTGCTTGTTTAGACTTAACATTATGACCACAATGGCTTTTGGTTCACACTGGATGGTATCTGGTCTGCTTGAAACCTGTGTCTTAAGCATATGCCTCAGACCACAGCAGAGTTCAGGAATATCAGAAGTACACAGTACTTTATGCATTTTAATGAGCTTATGCAATTCCATACGAGAATATACGAGGATTCTCTACATGAGGATTGCCTAACTGCCAAAACAGGGGAGGTCAGCATACTGCATTACTGGCTCATTGTGGTGTACCATCAGCCACTATAGCTTTCAACACAAGAAACTGCCCAGTGCTTGTCCCAAGTGGGATTTTGGTCCATGACAGAGCAGTAAACTCAAGGCAGCAGAGGCTCTGCAGAAACTGATACCCCATGACTACATATATACTTCAGATTTACTGCATGTTCTGCAATGAAGTAAGGAAGAGAGCATGTCCTCTGGCCATCAGCATCCTTAGAAGTAGCAAACTGAAAGCACTGCTAGTGTTTGGGGGGCAGGGAGCAAGGGCTAGCCACAGCTAGAGTTTTAGGCTTATTTTGATTCTGTCATTAACAAAATCAGGAAAAGAAGTAGATAAAAGATGCAAAACAAGAATTTGATAGGTTAGGGAATGAAAGACTTGCAGGGCAGAAAGCTGAGGACAAGATTATTTTAAGGGTGATGTAATGTATGCCACAGATCAGTTGTTTCTGTTGGTTTGAAGGTGATTAAAATGGTGGGGTTCTTTGTATGTCAGTTTGGATTGGGTTTTTTAGAACTAGGGCAGCACCAGGGAAGACTGAGCTCAGTTGCTAAAATACACCTTATGCATGTGAGTCCCGCAGTGGAGAGCAAGACTCAGCATTATGCCAGCTGAGGTTCATTCCCAGTAGCAGGTGAGCCAAGCTGTGGCACTTCAGATGCAGCAGTGTCACCTAGGGTGACTCTCTGATACCATCACTGGTGTGAAAATGAGGAGTTGGTGGGGTGGGAGGAGCAGTCTGACATCAGCTTATATCCTGTAGTATTTTTGCTGGCTAGGGAAATAACAGGCAGCTTTTAATACATTTTGGTAAAATGATTTGGCATTTTTTAATAAGGCCAGCTTCATCTGCACATCTCATAATAATTTGGCCTGAAGCCACCAGCGTGGGAGCTAAGACAGGGACATTCTAAACTTTCCTGTGTTTACGTAGCAAAAATACTAGCCAGGGACTTAACATAATTACAGCAGAGAAACAACTGTTAACTTGCTGGGGAAAAATATTGGCTTATACCCATTTTGATGCTGTGAGAGTAGTGTTTTTGGGAAAAAAAAAAAAAAAGAGAAAAGTAAAGTGTTTTACTGCATTGCTTTTATGATAGAGATTTGAAAGTAAGAATTATTTAACAGCATAGAAATCATCCTTAAAAAGCACTTATTGAAGAAAAAAATAATTTGGTAGCACAGGCCAAAACATCACTTGAAAATAAATCATAGACTGGGCAGTAGGATTAGAAAGTTCTATCCATTGCTGTCAGATTAAAAAATACTGAATATACAGATGCTCCTCAAATATTCCTCTGAACAGCATACATGTTAAGTGAATGAATTACTACCACTTTTAAAAAACCTGACATACAGAAAATCTTTGGTGTTGACCTATAACCGTAAATATTAAGAGACTCCCAAAAAATCCTACAAAAAGTGTATGTGTCTCTGTCTAGTACCACAGTCCTTGAAATGCACTCAATGTTGGCAGCATCTAAGTAGCCACTAATACATTTTTCAAGGCCTCCAGCATTGTGCATATGTGTGCGCATGTGTGACAGCAGGTACACGCATATATCCAGCTACATAGAAATATCAATTTTGCTTGATACAGGACAGCCATTTCACACCCTGCTGACAATATTACATAAAATATCAATTACATACAACATGTAAGCAGTCTGTAGAATAAAACCTTTCACTTCCACAGGGAACCTATGCTACACAGTGATAATTCCCTAACTTACCTTTCCACTGGCAAGTATATATGGCATCATTTTTACTCTCACGTTCACCATACTTTACAAGAATTGTCTCAGCCTTTCCCATTATTTGGAAGAAAGTACATAACTCCAGGAGACAGCTCAGAGCAGTTCTTGCCAACGGCATGGAAACAGGCACTTGTAGCCTGCCCAAGATAATGAAAGGATGTTACACAAATCCCTCAAATCCAAGTTTCCTACCAGAAGCAACGGGCAGTGTGCTGGTTCTTTTGAACGCCACTCAGCAGCAGCAATCTCTAACTGTGCAGACACGCATTTGCATAAAAATTACAGTCATTAAAAGCCTAAACTGGGACAGAGGAAACACTTTCCAATCATCTAAAAGGGATGCTGAGAGTGTCTTTTTGTCTCTATCTCTCAGGGCTGTATCCTTAGAAGGGATAATTCAGCCATATAGATGGCTTTAAAAAGTATCACATCTGCCCCCAAAGAGGTCACATCCTACAATCAGGAGTACCTTACATTTTCATCCTTGTTAATACTCCCCAAAATATAGTATTTATTAATGCAGATATGAGACAAACTATCTTTAATAACTTATTCATTGGGTTGGCTTTGCATTAAGGAACAATTCTGTTGACTTGGCATACAATGCTGTTCAATCATTCACAGCTGCTTTTCAAGGCTAGCAGAAGTGAACAGATGAAATAATCAGCTATGTGACCACACAGAAGAAGGCATTCCTACAGTTCTGTTTTCAATTACTATGACATTTTTTTCTGAATTATCTTGCATGACACTGATTAGACTACGTTGTCACAAAAAACAGCAGTGCAATACAGAAACTCTGGTTATTAAAGCAACCATTTGCTCCCATCGCTCCATTAAGTCCATGTTCTGCACTGGTAATTAGAAGTTTGTCATGGTGTTTTCAACACTTGGAGTTGTAAACAAATTCATAATTAGCTTGGACAATGTTTCTGGTTAGCCTCTCCCCCCTACTTTTTTACTGCTTCTATTTAGCTAAAATCCTGATTTTCTGTAACAACGAACTGTGCTTTTATCATAACTTCACAATGCAAGAGGAACACTGAGGAGGCAACTGAGTGGCAGCAGCTCAGGATCGCAGCATAAATACAAGATCAAGTACTGGGTCAGGTCAGGGTTAATATAAGATTTTCTTTTGCTTGCCATTCACTTGTCATTCATCCTTTTAATCTGTAATAGACTGCTCTGCAAACAAGAAAGTACTGTGTGCCACTGATGCAACACCAACAATGTAGCACAGAAAGAAATAACAAAACAACAGCTATATAGTACCGTCAAATACATTTTCTGGAAATAATTCTATTAAAATACTCTTGCTGATTCTTATTCTTTGGGTCTCTATGCGCAACATACAGACATAAAAATGGCTTGAAGTTCCTATTAAAGCAAAAACTAATAGTAGAGACATGGTGACATAAAATCTATCAAGTATATGCACATAAATCCAGGAGAAAGTCACCTGCATTGGTTTACAACTCTTAACCCGGAATCTTTGAAAAATCTTACTGAAGTTCACTAATGGATTGATAAGACTTCTACAAAGATGATCAACACCTGAAATTTAGTAACCTTGAAGTCTAAGTTCTCAATTTCATACTCTTACTGAAAATTAAAAAACTCAGACCCTTAATGTATGAAAGACTAAAATGAAAAAAATAATTTATGGTAAAGTTTCTCGCAAACCCATCAAGAATAAATCTCTCTTTTCAGACTACAACACAGCCCTACTAAAACTGAGTAATAAGCAGATATTCAAGTTCAACTAGAGAGATTTGAAGTCCCTAACCCAAAGGTCACTTTAGAAAAATATAAACATTTGCTTCTTTTGCCTGTAAAAACCTGAGAATTTTAGTGTAAAGGACAATGATGGGAAATGCAATGCAGAACTGCTAAGTATTTCATTTCAGAAGTGGGACAGCAACAGCACCCAATGTCAAGGGACATCTGATATTACACCTTTGTTGTTATCCACATCTTGAGGGTGAAATTAATGCTCAGGTATGCAAGTCCTCCTCCACTGTGTCATCATCTGACAGATTAATTCACACCACATGGGTGAAGACGTAGTACTGACTTCACGATAATCAAGAGGAATAAGAGAGGCACCAGTTACAGCTGGTTCACAGGTACAAGGGCACCTTAAAATGTTGTTCCTTACACACAGTTTTGGCCATGCTAATGCTGGTTTATCCAAAATCCACCCACATGGTAATTACAGAAGAGATCATGGGTAGGAAAGTGTTTGAAACTGTTGTCCTGCAAAGTGTTGAGATCTATTCCCAAGGCCATCATTTTCTGGGAACAAGGTCTTACCCACTCAGGGGGCACCTGAGTGACTTAGGGAACTTTATCATAGACTTAACTTTCTTCCAAAGTACATTACATCTATCTAAAGGCTGTAATAACCTGAATACATACATAAGCTAGAAAAAGTGATCACTTACTCTTCAATTTTCTTCTGACGTATTAGCATACATCAGGTTCAGGTTGCAATACTTGTTTGCTCAAGCAGCAAAAAATACTTTAAAATTCTATGGATTTCTCTGAAACTTCACATGCCATAAGTTTTACACTATGAAAACAGTTTTCTTCCCTTTCAAGAAGTGATGACCCTTATCACAGTGTTCTTAACATGACCTACAAAAAGAGATACACTGACATTAAGATTTAGATACAGAGGACCTTCCACTGTGATACTGTTGAAGGTTGAACTTGACATTTTATGAGATATTTGGCTATATATAGCTGTATTAGAAATGTCTCACTGCAACAGGTGTACCACTTTTAGCATCAGTGACAGCAGACTATCTTTTCATTAAATATGCCCTACACATAATATTTTGGATATGAAAGTTTTTATAAACTCTAGAATAACATGTTTCACAT